>NC_135233.1:766071674-767321674 GCF_051348905.1 Ranitomeya variabilis
TGTGCACATGCTGCGGATTACTTTGCGGATTTTTCCGGACTGATTTTGGTAAATCCACAGGTAAACTGCACTACGGATTTCCTGCGGAATTACCGCAATTTTTGTGCGGATTTTGTGTGGATTCCTATTGTGGAGCAGGTGTAAACCGCTGCGGAATCCGCACAAAGAATTGACATGCTGCGGAATAAACAACGCTACATTTCCTTGTGTCTTTTTCCACAGCATTTGCACTGCGGATTTTGTTTTCCATAGGTTTACATGGTACTCCCAAGGCTGTTTGCACCTTCATGTTTAGGCTGAATTTTACAATTCTAACCAGTGTCACTTTATGAGGTAATAACTTTGAAACACTTCAACTTATTCCACTAAAATCTGAGATTATTTTTTCTTGTCATATTTTACTTCATCATAGTTGTGAAATGTCTTCAATATGTATTGCATTTATTTATGAAAAAGTATTGCATTTATTTATGATAAAAATGAAAATTTGGCATTTTTTTTTTTAAATTCAAACTTATAATATATATAGTTCACTGAAAATATAATTATCCCTCAATTTGAGCATTCACTGACAAATTGATGAAACCATACTTTATTGATTCGAATTGTAAAACTATACCCACAATTCACCTCCTGTGGGTTAGTCAGAAAGGTGACTAATAAAAAAAAATAAACTCCAGGTCTCAGTATGTAGTAGGGTGACGTAACATGTACACACTAACACGCCTTGCCTATCGTCTCAACGCATGTCACCTCACCCTATATACTGAGATAAGGGGTTTATGTTTTTTCTATTAGTCACCTTCAAGACTAACCCACAGGGCGAATTTTGGGTATAGTTTTTACAATTGGAATCAATAAAGTGTGGTTTTAATATTTATACCCTTGAATCAGAGAGTTATGTCACACAAAATAGTTAAAAAATATTTACCACATTTCTACTTTACATCAGCACAATTTTTGAATCATCATTTTTTTTGTTGGGAAGTTAGAAGTTAGTTAAAAGTTGACCAGCAATTTCTCAATTTTCCAACAAAATTTGCAAAACCATTTTTTTGGGGGACTACATAAAATTTGAAGTGACTTTGAGGGGTCTGTATGACAGAAAATACCCCAAAGTCACCATTCTAAAATCTGCAATACTCAATGTGCGCAAAACCACATTCAAGAAGTATTTTAACCTTTTAGATGCTTCACATGAATGTTTGGAATGTGGAAAAAAAAATAACATTTAACGTTTTTCCCCCAAAATTTAATTTACACCCATTTTTTCATTTTTACAAGGGTAACAGGAGAAAAAGGACCCCAGATATTGTTGTACAATTTGTCCTCAATATGCAAATATCAAATACGTGGGGGTAAAAAATCACTGTTTGGGCGCACGGCTGGGCGCACGGCAGGGCTTGGAAGGAAAGGAGCACTGTTTTGAATGCAAAATTGGCTGAATTTGAGAGGGGACGCCATGTCGAGTTTGAAGAGCCCCTAATGTGCCTGAATAGTGGAATCCCCAAACACATGACCCGATTTTGGAAACTAGACCCCTCAAGCTATTTATCTAGATGTGTGGTGAGCACCTTGAACCCCCAAGTGCATCACAAAAGATTATAACTTAGAGCAGTGAAAATAAAAAATCAATTTTTTTCCACAAAATTGAAGTTTTAGCCCCAATTTTTGTTTTTGTTTTCATAAGGACAATAAGGAGAAAATAGATGACAAATATTGTTGTACAATTTTTCCTGACTACGCCGTTACTCCATATGTGGGAGAAAACCACTGTTTGGGTGCACAGCAGGGCTCAGAAGGGAAGGAGCACCATTTGACTTTTTGAAAGCAAAATCTGCTTTAATTGAGAGTGGACGCCATGTCGCGTTTTGAGAGAGCCGCTGATGTGCCTAAACAGTGGAAACCCCCAACAAGTGACACCATTTCAGAAACTAGACTGCACAGGGAACTTATATAGATGTGTGGTGCAGTGCAAAGCTCAGAAGGGAAGAGGTGCCATATTGGAGTTCAGATTTTGCTGAAATGGTTTGAGGGTGCCATGTCACATTGGTAGAGCTCCTGAGGAGCCAGAACAACAGAAACAGCCTGTATGTGAACTCATTTTACAAACTACACTCTCCAATGAGTTCATCTAGGAGTGCAGTGATCATATTATCACCACATGTGCCTCACAGAGCTTTATACCACTGAACGGTGAAGAAATAGTAAATTACATTTCTACTATGTGTGATTAGTACTATGAACCCCCAAATGTTTCACAAAAGATTTTAACGTGATGCCGTAAAAATAAAAAGCTCATATTTTTTCCACAAAAATGACATTTTTGCCTCCAATTTTTTATTTTACCAAGGGTAACAGGATTAATTGGACCCAAAAAGTTGTTGTGCAATTTGTCCTGAGCATGCTGATACCCCATATGTGGGGGTAAACCAGTGTTTGGGCACATGGAAGAGATCGGAAGGGAAGGAGCGCCATTTTACTTTTTTAATGCATAATTGGCTGGAATTGAGATTGGACATCATGACACATTTGGAGAGCCCCTAATGTGTCTAAACAGTAGAACCCCCCCACAAGTCATGCCATTTTGGAAACTAGACCCCGAAAGGAACTTATCTAGATGTGTGGTGAGCACTTTGAACCCCCATGTGCTTCACAGAAGTTTATGAACCAGCCTGAGAATACCAGCCCCCAGTTGTGAACTTTAGCAAGGCTGGACGTAAAAAATGAGGAGGGAACCCTACGCCATTTTTTAAATTATTTATTTAAATAATTTTTCAAAAAACAGCGTGGGGATCCCTCTATTCTTGATAACCAACCTTGCTGAAGCTGACAGCTGAGGATTGCAGGCCCCAGCTTTGAGTTTTGCCTTGCTGGTTATAGAAAATACTTATTTACTTATTTATAGTGCAGGTGAGGCCTGATGAATACCCCCATCAGCCGCTTCTACTGTCACTGCAGCAGCAGGGGTAGGCTGATGGGAGTAAGGGTATGTGTCCACGTTCAGGAAACGCTGCGTTTTTGAGGCAGCGTTGAGCCGCAGCGTCAAAAACGCAGCGTCCAGATTTTACAGCATAGTGGAGGGGATTTAATGAAATCCCGTCTCCACTATGCATTAAAAAACGCATGCGTTTTTCCCGCAAAAACGCACATGCGTTGCGTTTTTTCAGAACGCAGCATGTTGCTACAATGAGAAAAACACGCAGGAACACCGCAGGTGACCTGCCAGTGACCTCAGGTGCATTTTTGGTCAGGATTTTACCTGCATAAAATCCTGACCAAAGCCTGAAGCAAACCTGAACGTAGACACGTACCCTAATAGTCCCATCAGTCGCCACCTGCTGTCTCTTTTATCACTTAAATGTATCTCTTATCATTCTTCCCTGCTCGCATCGATCATCGGCAGAGCAGGGGAGAATGATGAGAGCTGTGTTCAGCACCTTGCCCCAGGGAACAGCGCTTACTGTAACGCTTCTTCTCTAGTGCACATCCATGTGGTATTGATGTGGCACACAGATGCCACACGTGTGCCGCAAGTATTACACACACGGACACTGACATCTCCGGTACCAGAAATGTCAAGATGTGTGACAGAGACCTTATAGCTGGTTTTTATGTTTGGCTGCTGTCACACACTAAAAGATGCTTTTTATTGCAAAAAATAGTTTTTGCATCACCACATTTTGAGAGCTATAATTTTTTCATATTTTGGTCCACAGAATCATGTGAGGGCTTGTTTTTTGCAGGACGAATTGACGTTTTTATTGGTACTATTTTTGGGCACATGTCATTTTTTGATCGCTCTCTATTCCGATTTTTGGGAGGCAGAATGAACAACAACCAGCAATTCAAGAATTTTTTTTTTTTGGGGGGGGGGGTCATTTATGCCATTCCATGTGTGGTAAAATTGATAAAGCAGTGTTATTCTTTGGATCAGTATGATTACAGCAATACCTCATTTATATAGCTTTTTATGTTCTGGTGCGTTTATACAATAAAAAATGTTTTATAGAAAATATTATTATTTTTGCATCACTATTATCATTATTCTGAGAGCTATAACTTTTTTATTTTTCCACTGATGGAGCTGTATACCAGCTTGTTTTTTGTGGGACAAGATGACATTTTCAGCAGTACCATGTTTATTTATATCCGTTTTTATGATCATGTGTTATTACACTTTTTGTTCGGTGATATGATTATAAAGCATTGTATTTTGTCTTGTTTTTTTTAATTTTTTTATGGTGTTTACTAAAGAGGTTAACTAGTGGGACAGTTTTATAGTTCAGGTCGCTGCGGACACGGGGATACCAAATATGTGTACTTTTATTATTTTTTTCATTCAAATATTTATTTAGTGATAGAATCTATATTGATGTTTCATAATTATTTTTTGTTTTTTAATGGGACAATCATTTTTTGCAATGCACATGATCAGCAAGTTTCCTCTCTCTGGTGACCCGGATGTCATCATGACGATATTGACTCCCCAACTGTGAGAGTACTATTCTTCAAGCTGATGAGTGTATTCTGCATCCCCCTGCTTGTGGGAGTTCTGTCCTTCAAGCCGCTGTGTGTACTCTGCTCCCCATTGCCTGTAATAGTACTGTCCTTTAAGTCACTGGGTGTACTTTGCAACCCCTGCCAGCAGGAGTACTGTACGTTAAGCCACTGGGCACATTTTGCACCCCCCTGCCTGTGGAAGTGCTGTCCTTTAAAGGGAACTTGCCGCAATTTTGTTTTTGTATTAAAAATGATTGTCTATATAAACAATTATTTTTAATACAAAATTAATTTTTTTAACTTTAATATCTTTTTTATTATTAACTATTTTTGCCGCCACTGGGCGCGGCCATTTTGCTTTGCAGGACTGTAAGGCTGGGGTCACACATGCGAGTTTTACGGACGTAAGAGCGCAGAAACTACGTCCGTAAAACTCGCATTACATACGGCACAATTATTCTCAATGGGGCTGCTCCTATTAGCCGTATATTACGGTTCAGTATTATACGGCTTTCTACGGCCGTACAAAATCGCAGCATGCTGCGTTTGTCAGCGTACTGCGCAAATAATACGCCAATGAAAGTCTATGGGGGCGCGAAAAATACGGATTCCACACGGACCTGCAGTGTGACTTGCGAGAAATACGCAGCGCTGTTAGTGAAAAGTCGGTAATTCAATTGCCGGCTTTTCATTTCTCCTGCACAAACCCGACAGGATATGAGACATGGTTTTCATACAGTAAACCATCTCATATCCCCTTTTTTGTTGCATATTCCACACTACTAATGTTAGTAGTGTGTATGTGCAAAATTTCAGCGCTGTAGCTGCTGAAATAAAGGGTTAAATGGCGGAAAAAATTGGCGTGGGCTCCCGCGCAATTTTCTCCACCAGAGTGGTAAAGCCAGTGACTGAGGGCAGATATTAATAGCCAGGAGAGGGTCCATGGTTATTGGCCCCCCCGTGGCTACAAACATCTGCCCCCAGCCACCCCAGAAAAGGCACATCTGGAAGATGCGCCAATTCTGGCACTTGGCCACTCTCTTCCCACTCCCTGTAGCGGTGGGATATGGGGTAATGAAGGGTTAATGCCACCTTGCTATTGTAAGGTGACATTAAGCCAGATTAATAATGGAGAGGCGTCAATTATGACACCTATCCATTATTAATCCAATTGTAGGAAAGGGTTAAAAAACACACACACACATGATTACAAAGTAGTTTAATGAAATAAACACAGCGGTTGTTGTAATAATTTATTGTTCTCCCATTCCATTTCCAGGACCTCGCTTGGCAACATAATAAACGCACAAGATACATACCTTCTGCTGTCAGATCTCGTCCCACGAAGTAATCCATCTGAAGGGGTTAACTAATATTACAGGCAGGAGCCCTGCAAATGCAGCTGTGCTCCCTGCCTGTAATCCCCAGCGAATGAATGAAATGTAGGTCATTGACCTACATTTCCTTCAGTCGCGGTGATGCGCCCCTGCTGGATGTTCTCATGAACTGCAGCCTGGGAACTTTTTCCCACGCTCCAGGTCATATGAGGACATCCACCAGGGGGCGCATCACCGCGACTGAAGGAAATGTAGGTCAATGACCTACATTTCATTCATTCCCCGGGGATTACAAGCACGGAGCACAGCTGCATTAGCAGGGCTCCTGCCTGTAATATTAGTTAACCCCTTCAGATGGATTACTTCGTGGGACGAGATCTGACAGTAGAAGGTATGTATCTTGTGCGTTTATTATGTTGCCAAGCGAGGTCCTGGAAATGGAATGGGAGAACAATAAATTATTACAACAACCGCTGTGTTTATTTCATTAAACTACTTTGTAATCATGTGTGTGTGTGTGTTTTTTAACCCTTTCCTACAATTGGATTAATAATGGATAGGTGTCATAATTGACGCCTCTCCATTATTAATCTGGCTTAATGTCACCTTACAATAGCAAGGTGGCATTAACCCTTCATTACCCCATATCCCACCGCTACAGGGAGTGGGAAGAGAGTGGTGTCATGATCTCCATGGCCAGAGAACTAGCATAAGCCTCAATAGGAACAAGCTCTTGGAAGATGTAACTGTACTGACCATGAACTAAACCTACCGCATCATCTAGAAGTAGCCAGGTAGCATGTCCTACTTTTTATCCCTATATGCCCAGCGCCGGCCGGAGAACTAAATAATGCTAGCAGAGGAAAATATAAGACCTGACTCACCTCTAGAGAAATGCCCAAAAAAAGGAGACAGAGGCCCCCCACATATATTGGCGGTGATATGAGATGAAACAACAAACGCAGCAGGAAAATAGTTTTAGCAAATTTGAGGTCCGCTTTCTAGATAGCAGAAGACAGAAAGCATACTTTCATGGTCAGTAGAAAACCCTAACAAAACACATCCAGAAATTACTTTAGGACTCTGGCATTAACTCATAATACCAGAGTGGCAATTCCTGATCAACAAGAGCTTTCCAGACACAGTAACGAAACTGCAGCTGTGAACTGGAACCAAAATACAAAAACAAAACATGGACGAATGTCCAACTTATCTAGTAGATGTCTGGGAGCAGGAACAAGCACAGAGAGGCTTCTGATAACATTGTTGACCGGCAAGCATCTAACAGAGAAGCCAGGTTATATAGCGACACCCAGATCTAATCAGAACAGGTGAACAGGGAAGATGATGTCACAAGTTCAATTCCACCAGTAGCCACCGGGGGAGCCCAGAATCCAAATTCACAACAGTACCCCCCCCTCAAGGAGGGGGCACCGAACCCTCACCAGAACCACCAGGGCGATCAGGATGGGCCCTATGAAAGGCACGAACCAGATCAGAGGCATGAACATCAGATGCAGTGACCCAAGAATTATCCTCCTGGCCGTATCCCTTCCACTTGACCAGATACTGGAGTCTCCGTCTGGAAACACGGGAGTCTAGGATTTTTTCCACAACGTACTCCAACTCACCCTCAACCAACACCGGAGCAGGAGGCTCAACGGAAGGCACAACCGGTGCCTCATACCTGCGCAATAACGACCGATGAAAAACGTTATGAATAGAAAAGGATGCAGGGAGGTCCAAACGGAAGGAAACAGGGTTAAGAATCTCCAATATTTTATACGGACCGATGAACCGAGGCTTAAACTTAGGAGATGAGACCCTCATAGGGACAAAACGAGAAGACAACCACACCAAATCTCCAACACAAAGCCGAGGACCAACACGACGGTGACGGTTGGCAAAAAGCTGAGTCTTCTCCTGGGACAACTTTAAATTGTCCATCACCTGCCCCCAGATATGATGCAATCTCTCCACCACCGCATCCACTCCAGGACAATCCGAGGATTCCATCTGACCGGAGGAAAATCGAGGGTGGAACCCCGAATTACAGAAAAACGGGGACACCAAAGTGGCAGAGCTGGCCCGATTATTGAGGGCGAACTCCGCCAATGGCAAAAAAGCAACCCAATCATCCTGGTCAGCAGACACAAAACACCTCAGATATGTCTCCAGGGTCTGATTAGTCCGCTCGGTCTGGCCATTAGTCTGAGGGTGAAAAGCAGACGAAAAAGACAAATCTATGCCCATCCTAGCACAGAATGCCCGCCAAAATCTAGACACAAATTGGGTTCCTCTGTCAGAAACGATATTCTCAGGAATACCATGCAAACGAACAACATTTTGAAAAAACAGGGGCACCAACTCGGAAGAAGAAGGCAATTTGGGCAGGGGAACCAAATGGACCATTTTAGAAAAACGGTCACACACCACCCAGATGACAGACATCTTCTGAGAAACAGGCAGATCTGAAATAAAATCCATCGAGATGTGTGTCCAAGGCCTCTTAGGAATAGGCAAGGGCAACAATAATCCACTAGCCCGAGAACAACAAGGCTTGGCCCGAGCACAAACGTCACAAGACTGCACAAAGCCTCGCACATCTCGTGACAGGGAAGGCCACCAGAAGGATCTTGCCACCAAATCCCTGGTACCAAAAATTCCAGGATGACCTGCCAATGCAGAAGAATGTACCTCAGAGATGACTCTACTGGTCCAATCATCAGGAACAAACAACCTATCAGGCGGACAACGATCCGGTCTATCCGCCTGAAACTCCTGCAAGGCCCGCCGCAGGTCTGGAGAAACGGCTGACAAGATAACTCCCTCCTTAAGAATACCTGTGGGGTCAGAGTTGCCGGGTGAATCAGGCTCAAAACTCCTAGAAAGGGCATCCGCCTTAACATTCTTAGAACCCGGTAGGTACGATACCACAAAATTAAACCGAGAGAAAAATAATGACCAGCGCGCCTGTCTAGGATTCAGGCGCCTGGCGGTCTCAAGATAGATCAAATTTTTGTGGTCAGTCAATACCACCACCTGATGTCTGGCCCCCTCGAGCCAATGGCGCCACTCCTCAAACGCCCACTTCATGGCCAAAAGCTCCCGATTCCCAACATCATAATTCCGCTCAGCGGGCGAAAATTTACGGGAAAAGAAGGCACAAGGCCTCATCACGGCGCAGTCAGAACTTTTCTGCGACAACACTGCCCCAGCCCCGATCTCAGAAGCGTCAACCTCAACCTGAAAAGGAAGAGTCACATCAGGCTGACGCAACACAGGGGCAGAAGAAAAACGGCGCTTAAGCTCCTGAAAGGCCTCCACAGCATCAGGGGACCAATTAGCAACATCAGCACCCTGTCTAGTCAAATCGGTCAATGGCTTAACGACATCCGAAAAACCAGAAATAAATCGACGATAAAAGTTGGCAAAGCCCAAAAATTTCTGAAGACTTTTAAGAGAAGAGGGCTGCGTCCAATCACAAATAGCTTGAACCTTGACAGGATCCATCTCAATGGAAGAGGGAGAAAAAATATATCCCAAAAAGGAAATTCTCTGAACCCCAAAAACGCACTTAGAACCCTTGACACACAGAGAATTAGACCGCAAAACCTGAAAAACCCTCTTAACTTGCCGGACATGAGAGTCCCAATCATCCGAAAAAATCAGAATATCATCCAGATACACTATCATAAATTTATCCAAAAAATCGCGGAAAATATCATGCATAAAGGACTGGAAGACTGAAGGGGCATTAGAAAGACCAAAAGGCATCACCAAATACTCAAAGTGGCCCTCGGGCGTATTAAATGCGGTTTTCCACTCATCCCCCTGCCTGATCCGCACCAAATTATACGCCCCACGGAGATCAATCTTAGAGAACCACTTGGCCCCCTTTATGCGAGCAAACAAATCAGTCAGCAACGGCAATGGGTATTGATATTTAACCGTGATTTTATTCAAAAGCCGATAATCAATACATGGTCTCAAAGAGCCGTCTTTTTTTGACACAAAGAAAAAACCGGCTCCTAAGGGAGATGACGATGGACGAATATGTCCCTTTTCCAAGGACTCCTTTATATATTCTCGCATAGCAGTATGTTCAGGCACAGACAGATTAAATAAACGACCCTTTGGGTATTTACTACCCGGAATTAAATCTATAGCACAATCGCACTCCCGGTGCGGAGGTAATGAACCCAGCTTGGGTTCTTCAAAGACGTCACGATAATCAGACAGGAACTCAGGGATTTCAGAGGGAATAGATGATGAAATGGACACCAAAGGTACGTCCCCATGAGTCCCCTTACATCCCCAGCTCAACACAGACATAGCTCTCCAGTCAAGGACTGGGTTGTGAGACTGCAGCCATGGCAATCCCAGCACCAAATCATCATGTAGATTAGACAGCACCAGAAAACGAATAGTCTCCTGGTGATCCGGATTAATACACATAGTCACTTGTGTCCAGTATTGTGGTTTATTATTAGCCAATGGGGTGGAGTCAATCCCCTTCAGAGGAATAAGAGTCTCCAAAGGCTCTAAATCATACCCACAACGATTGGCAAAGGACCAATCCATAAGACTCAAAGCGGCGCCAGAGTCGATATAGGCGTCCGTAGTAATAGATGACAAAGAGCAAATCAGGGTCACAGACAAAATAAATTTAGACTGTAAAGTGCCAATGGGAACGGATTTATCAAGCTTTTTAGTACGCTTAGAGCATGCTGATATAACATGAGTAGAATCCCCACAATAGAAACACAACCCATTTTTCCGTCTAAAATTCTGCCGCTCGCTTCTGGACAGAATTCTATCACACTGCATGTTTTCTGGCGTCTTCTCAGTGGACACCGCCAGATGGTGCACTGGTTTGCGCTCCCGCAGACGCCTATCGATCTGAATGGCCATTGTCATGGACTCATTCAGACTTGCAGGCACAGGGAACCCCACCATAACATCCTTAATGGCATCAGAAAGACCCTCTCTGAAAGTAGCCGCCAAGGCACACTCATTCCACTGAGTAAGCACAGACCATTTACGGAATTTTTGGCAGTAAATTTCAGCTTCATCTTGCCCCTGCGATAGGGACATCAAAGTTTTTTCTGCCTGAAGTTCCAAATGAGGTTCCTCATAAAGCAAGCCCAAGGCCAGAAAAAACGCATCCACATTGCGCAACGCAGGATCCCCTGGTGCCAATGCAAAAGCCCAATCTTGAGGGTCGCCGCGGAGCAAGGAAATCACAATCCCAACCTGCTGTGCAGGGTCTCCAGCAGAACGAGATTTCAGGGACAAAAATAACTTACAATTATTTCTAAAATTCTGAAAGCTAGATCTATTCCCTGAGAAGAATTCCGGCAAAGGAATTCTCGGCTCTGATACCGGAGCATGAACAACAAAATCTTGCAAACTTTGTACTTTCGTGGCGAGATTATTCAAACCTGCAGTTACACTCTGTAGATCCATTATAGACAGGTGAACATAGAGCCATTCAAAGATTAGAAGGAGAGAGAAAAAAAAGAAAGACTGCAGCATAGACAGACTGGCAAGTGATCCAATTAAGAGCACACTAACTACTAGAAAAAAAAAAAAAAAAATTTCAGCAGACTTCTTATTTCTCTCCTTTCTCAGCCAAGGATTTTAACCCTTTAGTGGGCCGGTCAAACTGTCATGATCTCCATGGCCAGAGAACTAGCATAAGCCTCAATAGGAACAAGCTCTTGGAAGATGTAACTGTACTGACCATGAACTAAACCTACCGCATCATCTAGAAGTAGCCAGGTAGCATGTCCTACTTTTTATCCCTATATGCCCAGCGCCGGCCGGAGAACTAAATAATGCTAGCAGAGGAAAATATAAGACCTGACTCACCTCTAGAGAAATGCCCAAAAAAAGGAGACAGAGGCCCCCCACATATATTGGCGGTGATATGAGATGAAACAACAAACGCAGCAGGAAAATAGTTTTAGCAAATTTGAGGTCCGCTTTCTAGATAGCAGAAGACAGAAAGCATACTTTCATGGTCAGTAGAAAACCCTAACAAAACACATCCAGAAATTACTTTAGGACTCTGGCATTAACTCATAATACCAGAGTGGCAATTCCTGATCAACAAGAGCTTTCCAGACACAGTAACGAAACTGCAGCTGTGAACTGGAACCAAAATACAAAAACAAAACATGGACGAATGTCCAACTTATCTAGTAGATGTCTGGGAGCAGGAACAAGCACAGAGAGGCTTCTGATAACATTGTTGACCGGCAAGCATCTAACAGAGAAGCCAGGTTATATAGCGACACCCAGATCTAATCAGAACAGGTGAACAGGGAAGATGATGTCACAAGTTCAATTCCACCAGTAGCCACCGGGGGAGCCCAGAATCCAAATTCACAACAGAGTGGCCAAGTGCCAGAATAGGCGCATCTTCCAGATGTGCCTTTTCTGGGGTGGCTGGGGGCAGATGTTTGTAGCCAGGGGGGGCCAATAACCATGGACCCTCTCCTGGCTATTAATATCTGCCCTCAGTCACTGGCTTTACCACTCTGGCGGAGAAAATTGCGCGGGAGCCCACGCCAATTTTTTCCGCCATTTAACCCTTTATTTCAGCAGCTACAGCGCTGAAATTTTGCACATACACACTACTAACATTAGTAATGTGGAATATGCAAAAAAAAAGGGGATATGAGATGGTTTACTGTATGTAAACCATGTCTCATATCCTGTCGGGTTTGTGCAGGAGAAATGAAAAGCCGGCAATTGAATTAGCGGCTGTTCACAGATATCGCGCTGAATGAAATCTAAATACAGAATATATATATATGTGTCTCAATGACATATATATATATATATACTGTATATATGTTTTCCCTAACATTTGAGCACATAAATCCATTAGATGTCGGTTTTGCAAGCCTGCGCGAAAATCTCGCAGTACGGATGCCATACGGATTACATACGGAGGATGCCATGCGCAAAATACGCTGAAACACCCTGACTACGGATCAATATTTTGGGGACATTTCTCCGTATTACGGCCGTAGTACGGACGTATAATACGTGGCGTATTTTCTTACGCCATGTGTGACCCCAGCCTAAGTGTAGCTGCACGACACTTACACTCTGCAAATACGGCAGCCATGGGCATAGTAGGCTGCGGTCGGCGTCCGACCCCATACCTATCATTGAGCTGTGCCCTGCTGTGATCTGGCCATGCCCCCTGGGCTGTCTCCACATCACAGCAGAGGCAGGAGATCAGCGCCATCTTTCTTCAGCCCACAGTGGAGTGTACCTGTGAGCTCCACTGTGACTTGAGAGCCATGCTGTTGGAGGGGCAGCTCCATCTGTCTCCCCTTCACACTGTCAGCAGCGGCCGTTCCCTGTCTTCTTCTATGCTGCCTGTAATCTCTAGAATCCCTAGAGAGGCTGAAGTGCTGTGGTCTGATGTCCTCTTATCACGAGCTGCAGAGGTAACACGGGGGAGGGGAAGAGTCTCTCTGTGCTGCTCCCGCTCTGCCTCTCACTGCAGCCACTGATCAAGGACAACAGACCATGGTGTATCTATTACTATACTGTGTGATACTGACTGCTGAACCATGTATGTAATCCTCTGCTGTGTGATACTGTCTGCCGGCCGTGTATCTTATTTTCTCCTGTGTGATACTGACTGCTGAGCCGTGTACCTAATCCTATCCCATGTGATACTGTGCTGAGCTGTGTATCTAATCCTATCCCGTGTGATACTGACTGCTGGCCCATGTACATATATATTTGGACACAGACAACATTTTTCTAATTTTGGTTATAGACATTACCACAATGAATTTTAAACAAAACAATTCCGATGCAGTTGAAGTTCAGACTTTCAGCTTTCATTTGGGGGTATCCACATTAAAATTGGATGAAGGGTTTAGGAGTTTCAGCTCCTTAACAAGTGCCACCCTGTTTTTTACTTCTCCCACACTTTCTTCTTCATCATCATCAGCATCTTTGACATCAACTTCTTCTTCACCTTATTCATCTTTTTCATCTTCTACCTATAATTTTTTTTTTTACATTGTTCATATTCTTTTTATTTAACTATTATTCTTCTTCATATTCAACTTCTTCATCATATTCTTATTTGTGACAGGCATTCCCGTAGTTGTTATCTATAAAAGTTTGAAGATTACACCTTCCGTTCTGCCTGTCACAAAAGAGTTACATTTGTCCGCGTTCAGTTTGGCCTGCAGCATCAGGCTTTATCCAGGGGCACCACGAGGAGGAACGGACTCACCCCCATACACTGCTTAGTCTTCTTCTGCTTATAATTTAGATAATATCTTTTGCTCTGATATTTAGTGTTATGCTTAATGTTCTTCTGCTCTTTGTTCTGCAGCCTCTTGTTCTTCTGCTTCTTGGTCTCCCATGTCGTCGTCGTCTCCAGGGTCATCGTCTCCGGGGTCGTCGTCATCGGAGTGGTCTTCAGGGTCATCGTCTCCAGGGTCGTCGTCATCTCAGCGGTTGTCGTCTCTGGTGTCGTCGTCATCTTAGGGGGGGTCTTCCGGGTCGTCGTCTTTAGGGTCTTGAACTTGGAAATGTAGCAGAAGGTACAAGAAGGCTGAGAAAATGCCGAGAAACAGCTGATGGAACTGGAACTCGGATGGCTACCCGAAGGTCCAAGAGCCAATGGAACTACCGAGGACCAGCTGATGTTACTGGAACCCGGTTACTAAGCAGGAGGTACCCATGCCTGAAAGCACTACCAAGGACCACCTGACGTTGGTGGAACTCAGATACCCAGAGGGAGGCACCTAAGCCAAAGGCTCTGCCCAGAACCAGCTGACGGTACTGGAACCAGGATGGGGAGCAGAAGGTACAAGAGCAAAAGACACTGCCGAGAACCAGCTGACGGTACTGGAACCCGGATGGGTAGCCGAAGGTCCAAGAGCCAATGGAACTACCGAGGACCAGCTGACGTTACTGGAACCCGGTTACTAAGCAGGAGGTACCCGTGCCTGAAAGCACTACCAAGGACCACCTGACGTTGGTGGAACTCGGATACCCAGAAGGAGGCACCTAAGCCAAAGACTCTGCCCGGAACCAGCTGACGGTGCTGGAACCAGGATGGGGACCTATTAAAGCTTGTCTTCCTAGAGCCCCAACTAGCAGTGTTGGAGCAAAGGGTCAGCAGGGGGAGCAGAGTGTAGGCCGAAGCCTGCACTGGAGGCATTTGTAGGTCTGTTGTGTCTGCGTGGCTGTTGCAGGACACGTTGCCGGCTACACAGCAGGGGAACAGCTGGCGGTGCTGAACCCCACTGACACATTGGCGAGGTGTTTGGCTCTGTGCAGCCAGCAGTACCGGGCACCAACTGTTCCTTGCACAAGCTGAATGAAACACGTACAACATTTTGCCCCTTATACAGTCAATCTGTCTTGGAGGTGGGAGTTCCCTTCGTAATGAGACGCAGCACAGCTGGCAAAAATACCACCTTGGTGCTTGGCGCGGCCTCCTGAGCATCACATTTTGCTGTACAGGAGTCTGCGTTGTTGCGTTATCCCTTGGCCATGCGCTGCCCGTCTTCTGACATCATTTCATGTCGGCCGGTGCGGTTCGCGATGCCCATGAATCCCAGCCCAGCAGTGTCTTTACAGTGTTTCACACTGCGGGGCTGGGATTCATGGCCTGGCGCAGTACATATGTTCGCCTCTCGCTCGGGTCCTTACACCTGCTACAGACTGTGCGGCGTCAGCTGATCCCTTATCGCATGCCGCGGCCATGAAGCCGCACAGTCTGAAGAAGGCGGAAGGAGCTGAGTGACAGCCTGGCGAAGATATGCACTGCTCATGCCCGTCAATCACACCCTCGCAGTCAAAATAAATAAGACACCGAGCGGCGTTGTGTCGGGCAGGGCGGCCACAGAGGCGCAGCCAGCCAAGCAATGATGTCAGAAGAAGGGCTGTGCTACCAAGGGGGGTTTGCGTGTCATTACAAAGGAAAGTCACACCTCAGGGACGTTTTAATGGTCTCAGGGGACACATTGTAGACGTGTTCTGTTCCACGTGTGCAAGGAGAATAAGTTTATGAGCCACCTTGCACACATGCAGCATTACTGCTGTACAAGGTGGCTGTAAAACATACAAACACCTGGGGGAGGGGCGACAGGTTCCCTTCAATTTCAGTTCTTGTGTCTGCGTGGCTTTTGCAGGACACGATGCCGGCTACACAGCAGGGGAACAGCTGGCGGTGCTGAACCCCACTGACACATTGGCTGGTGTTTTTCTCTGTGCAGCTAGCAGTACCGGGCGCCAACTGGCAGTGTTAGAGCCCAGGGTCAGCAGGAGGAGAGGGAGCAGAGTGTAGGCCGAAGCCTGCACTGGTGGCAGCTTTGTGTCTGCGTGGCTGTTGCAGGACACGTTGCCGGCTACACAGCAGGGGAACAGCTGGCGGTGCTGAACCCCACTGACACATTGGCGAGGTGTTTGGCTCTGTGCAGACAGCAGTACCGGGCACCAACTGGCGGTGTTAGAGCCCAGGGTCAGCAGGAGGAGAGGGAGCAGAGTGTAGGCCGAAGCCTGCACTGGTGGCAGCTTTGTGTTTGCGTGGCTGTTGCAGGACACGTTGCCGGCTACACAGCAGGGGAACAGCTGGCGGTGCTGAACCCCACTGACACATTGGCGAGGTGTTTGGCTCTGTGCAGCCAGCACTTCGGGGCACCAACTGGCGGTGTTAGAGCCCAGGCTCTGCAGGGGGAGCAGAGTGTAGGCCGAAGCCTAATTGAACCAATTTTAAAGGTAACCTTTAACCCCCCTCAGGGGTTACAAACTAGAAGAGCCACACCTTATGCAGCAGTAGTGCTGCACCAGTCAAAGGTTGCTCTTTTAATTTTGTTCCTTGCACAAGCTGAATGAAACACGTACAACATTTTGCCCCTTATACTGTCAATCTGTCTTGGAGGCGGGAGTTCCCTTCGTAATGAGACGCAGCACAGCTGGCAAAAATACCACCTTGGTGCTTGGCGCGGCCTCCTGAGCATCGCATTTTGCTGTACAGGAGTCTGCGTTGTTGCGTTATCCCTTGGCCATGCGCTGCCCGTCTTCTGACATCATTTCATGTCGGCCGGTGCGGTTCGCGATGCCCATGAATCCCAGCCCCGCAGTGTCTTTACAGTGTTTCACACTGCGGGGCTGGGATTCATGGCCTGGTGCAGTACATATGTTCGCCTCTCGCTCGGGTTTTTACACCTGCTACAGACTGTGCGGCGTCAGCTGATCCCTTATCGCATGCCGCGGCCATGAAGCCCCACAGTCTGAAGAAGGCGGAAGGAGCTGAGTGACAGCCTGGCGAAGATATGCACTGCTCATGCCTGTCAATCACACTCTCGCAGTCAAAATAAATAAGACACCGAGGGGCGTTGTGTCGGGCAGGGCGGCCGCAGAGGCGCAGCCAGCCAAACAATGATGTCAGAAGAAGGGCTGTGCTACCAAGGGGGTTGTTGTGTGTCATTACAAAGGAAAGTCACACCTCAGGGACGTTTTAATGGTTTCAGGGGACACATTGTAGACGTGTTCTGTTCCACGTGTGCAAGGAGAATAAGTTTATGAGCCACCTTGCACACATGTAGCATTACTGCTGTACAAGGTGGCTGTAAAACATACAAACACCTGGGGGAGGGGCGACAGGTTCCCTTCAATTTCAGTTCTTGTGTCTGCGTGGCTTTTGCAGGACACGATGCCGGCTACACAGTAGGGGAACAGCTGGCGGTGCTGAACCCCACTGACACATTGGCTGGTGTTTTTCTCTGTGCAGCTAGCAGTACCGGGTGCCAACTGGCGGTGTTAGAGCCCATGGTCAGCAGGAGGAGCAGAGTGTAGGCCGAAGCCTGCAGTGGAGCAAGTTGAAAGGGAACCTTTAACCCCCCCCCCAAGGCGTTTGCAGCTGAAAGAGCCATCTTGTACAGCACTATTGCTGGAAAAGGTAAAGTTAGCTCTTTTAATTATGGTCCTTGCAAACGCTGTACTTGACACTTATGAAATGTGTCCCCTCCCACCGTTAAACCGTCCGGTAGGTGGAACTTTCCTTCGTAATGTGACACAGCACAGCCGTCATTCTTACCCCCTTGGCGCCGTGCCCCGGCTCCTCAGCGTTGTTTATTCCGTCCCGGAGCCTGCGCTGTTATGTTATCCCTTGGCCAGGCACACTTAGCGCTGCCCATCTTCTGACATCATTTGGTGTCAGTCTGGCTGCGCCTGTGCGTCCGCGCTGGCCGAGATCCCGCCTCGCAGTGTCGTCTAATGTAATCCCACCGCGGGCCTGGGATCCGTGGCCATGCGCAGTGCATATACTCGCCTCTCACTCCCCTCCCTACGGCTTCTTCAGACTGTGCGGTGTCACGGCCGTGGCATGCTATTAGGGATCAGCTGACGGCGCACAGTCTGAAGAAGGCGAAGGGAGATGAGTGAGAGGCGGAGGTGAAGATATGCACTGCGCATGCCCATGGATCCCAGGCCTGCAGTGTGATTAAATCAGAAGACACTGCGAGGCGGGATCTCGGCCAGCGCGGCCGCACTGGCGCAGTCAGCATGACACCAAATGATGTCAGAAGAGGGGCAGCGCTAAGTGTGCCTGGCCAAGGGATAACATAACAGCGCGGGCTTCGAGACAGAATCAAAGAACGCTGAGGAGCCGGCGCACGGCGCCGGGGGGGTAAGAATAATGGCTGTGCTGCGTCACATTACAAAGGAAAGTCCCACCTCCGGGACGGTTTTACGGTATCAGTGAACACATTTTATAAGTGTTAAAATCTGCGTGTGCAAGGAGCTAAACAAAAATAGCTACCTTTTCCCTGTGCAGCATTACTGCTGCACAAGATGGCTCTTTCAGTAACAAACGCCTTGGGGGGCTGGGGGACAGGTTCCCTTACATTTCAGTTGTTGTGTCAGCATGGCGGTCGCAGGACACATTGCCGGCTACACAGCTGGGGATCAGCTGACGTTACTGACACCCAATAACACTGGGTCGTATGTTTTGACTGTGCAGACGGCACTTCTGAGCCTCAACTGGCGGTGTTGGAGCCCAGGAATTAAAGTTCAGGTGGTAGAAAGATGAACACAACTGGAGACCTGGATACTGTTGACAGTCACCTAATTATTTAATCAGGAAGAGAAGTGGCAAATTCCTGCGAGATCCAGGCCTGGTTCATTTTCAGGAAAGTAAGCCGGTCAACGTTATCGGAGGATAGTCGCATGCGACGGTCAGTTAGTACACCACCTGCAGCACTAAAGACGCGTTCCGATAGTACACTAACCGCAGGGCAAGCCAGCACCTCCAATGCATACTGGCTTACCTCTGGCTATGTATCCAGCTTTGAGACCCAAAACTTGAAAGGGGAAGAGCCGTCTGGGAGTACAGCAAGAGGGCAAGACATGTAGTCTGTCACCATCTGACGGAACCGTTGCCTCCTGCTGACTGGAGCCGTCTGTGATGGTGTAGACTTTTGTGGCGGGCACACAAAACTGTGCCACAGTTGGGCCTTACTGGTCTTGCCTTGGGCAGAGGCACTGCTTCTGCTCCCTCTTTGTGCAGAGCCTCCTCCACTGCCTGGATGCACTGAGCTGCTTTGTAATGCACTAGCAGCACTTCTCTCAGTTGGAATGGAGAAGATGATGGAATTCACCAGTGTCTCTTGGTACTCCCGCATTTTTCGCTCCCGGTTCAACGGTGTGATGAGGCTTTCTACGTTGTCCCGGTAGCGAGGATCGAGGAGGGTGAACACCCAATAATCAGACATGTTGAGAATGTGGGCGATGCGGCGGTCGTTTCTCAGGCACTGCAGCATGTAATCCACCATGTGCTGCAGACTGCCAACTGGCCAAGAAACGCTGTCCCCTGCTTGAGGCGTAATCTCTGCCCACTCGTCATCACCCCACCCTCGCTGTACACACTGACTACTGGACAATTGTGTAACTCCCTCCTCTGGACAGATGTCTTCCTCCTCCATTGACTCCTCCTCATCCTCCTCACAAAATGTCCCCTGCCTACGCGTTTGTGAGGAACCACGTGGCGCTGACTGTCCAGAAGATGATGGAAATGGTGAATCCTCATCCTCCACCTCTTCCACAACATCATCCCTTAGCGCTTGCAGTGATTTTTCAAGCAGGCAGATAAGGGGGACAGTCATGCTGACTAGTGCATCATCTGCACTCGCCATCCGCGTGGAATAATCGAAGGGACGCAAAACCTGGCAGACGTCCTTCATAGTGGCCCACTCTGTGGTTGTGAAGTCTGAACGGCGCGGAGTGCGACTTCTTTGCGCCTGATGCAGCTGGTACTCCATTACTGCTTGCTGCTGCCCACACAACCGCTCCAACATATGTAACATGGATTTCCACCTGGTAGGTAGGTCACATATGATGCGATGTTCCGGAAGGCGGAATCGGCGCTGCAGAGCCGCAATGCGCGATTTTGCCATGCTGGAACGCTGCAAGTGAGCACACTCTAGGCGGACCTTGTGCAGCAGTGCATCAAGATCCGGATAGTCCCTCAAAAAACTCTGCACGACCAAATTGAGCACATGTGCCAGACATGGGATGTGAGTGAGGTTGCCGAGGCCCAGAGCTGCCACCAGATTTCGGCCATTATCACACACTACCATGCCTGGCTGGAGATTCGCTGCCACAAACCACACATCGCTCTCCTGCTTGATGGCATTCCAGAGCTCCTGCGCTGTGTGGCTTCGATTCCCCAAAGAAATTAATTCCAAGACGGCCTGTTGACGTTTGGCCACGGCTGTGCTCATGTCGGTCGTAACAGGTAAACGTTCACGGGTCCATGTGGAGGTGGACTGTGACGGCTCCTGCAGCGATGATTCTGAGGAACTGGTGTAAGAGGAGGAGTCAATGCGTACAGACTGGATTCCTGCAATCCTTGGAGTGGGCAGGACACGTCCTGTGCCACTCGCACGATCTGTACCCGGCTCAACAACATTAACCCAATGGGCTGTGAGGGAAAGGTATCGCCCCTGTCCATGTTGACTGGTCCACGCATCGGTGGTGAGGTGGACCTTGCTACTGACGGCGTTCAGTAGCGCGTGTTTTATGTGTCCCTCCACATGCTTGTGCAGGGCAGGGACAGCTTGCCTGCTGAAGTAAAAGCGGCTGGGCACATTGTACTGTGGGACTGCCAATGACATCAAGTCACGGAAGCTGTCAGTCTCCACCAGCCTGAATGACAGCATTTCCAGTGACAGAAGTTTGGCAATGCCTGCAGTCAGAGCCTGTGCTCGTGGGTGGTTTGCCGAGAAAGGCCACCTTTTCTCCCATGCCTGTACTACCAATGGCTGTAGACTGGCCTGGGAGTGTGAGGATAACTGGGAACGTGGTGCTGCGGGTGGAATTACAGTGGGTCTCTGGACAACAGTGCCAGAGGTTCTTCCACGGCGATCCTGGGAGGAAGCCGAACCAGCTGCGTGTGAGCTGGAGGAAGAGGCAACACGAGCTGAAGAGGTGGTAGCTGCCGCTGTTGGTTGGCCTAGCTCTTCAGTGTGTTTTTCTATCTCCGCCACGTGCCTGGTCCGCACATGTTTCCACATGTTGGAGGTATTGAGGTTGCTGACATTTCGACCTCTTTTGACTTTGTGATGACACACCTTGCATTTGACATAGCAAATGTCATCTGCAACTGTGTTAAAAAAGGACCAGGCACTGCAAGTCTTGGGAGCACCCTTTTTGGCTTTTGAAAGAGACATGCTCCTAACGGGTGCCAAAGTGGAGGCTGCAGGATCCGCAGTCTTCCCCCTCTCTCTCCGGCCCATTCGGGGAATCTCTTCCTCAGAGCTGCTCCCACCACCTTCCTGTCCCTCACGCCAAGATGGGTCAAGGACCTCATCATCTACACTACTCTCTGCCACCAACTGCTCCTCCTGGGTAGTCTCAGCAGCAGAGCACGCACCAGAAAGTGGCACCTGAGTGTCATCAGCAGATGCATCCTGCGATGTGGTGACCGGAGGCACTGGCCCACCCGCCTCTTCAGACTCAGAGAGAAAAAGCTGTTGGGCATCACTGCACCCTGCCTCTTCTTCCATTTCTCCAATGCTGCTTGGCTGGCCCCCTGTTTCCAAGCCAAGAGATTCAGAGAACAGAAGTAGAGACGGCTCCTGTCCTGGGCTCTCTGTCTGCCTGGGCAATTTGGCAGGTGGTAAAGAGACAGATGGGTGCTCTCCAGTGCTCTGTGTCTGAGAGGATGTGGCACTAATTGAAGTCGATGCATTAGCTGCCATCCATCCAACAACGGCTTCAATTTGGTCTTCACGCAGCAGCGGTGTACGGCGCTCTCCGACAAAGCTGCGCATGAACGACTGTTCCCTGCTGAAAGTGGGTGCTGATGAGTCACCGGTGCCCGCAGCAGGCACAGAATCCCCACGTCCTCTCCCTGCTCCGCGCCCACGCCCACGTGCCTTACTCCCTGCCTTCTTCATCTTGGTTGACTGATAAAGATAAGCAGAAAAGTACTAACGGCTTTGTGTGCTTATTCCTGAACAGCTCCTAACAGGTATAAGAAACACTAATTTTCTAAAGTGTGGACTAGACTTTAATATGAGCTAATGTGGCCTACACAAATGTAAAGTGGTGTGTTTGGTGAACTTTATTATTTATTTATTTTTTGGGGGCTGAACTGACAACAGGGAGAGCTGCAGTCACACGGAGACCGTGCAGACAGCCGTAAACGGCGCTGCAAGGCCCAAAAACACTCCTCTACGTTGTCCTATGTAGTGTTTTTCCACAAGTTAGCTGGATACGGGTGGAAAGACACTAATAGGAATTTTTTGAAACAATGTGCAGCAGCCTGCACTACTTAAAACAAAAGGAAAATTGATTTTACGGTATGACGCAGTGAAGAACCCTGAGCTAGATACAACCGGCTATGGCTGCTCACAAACTACAGGGCGATCTGCAGTCACACGGAGACTGTGCAGACAGCCGTAAACGGTGCTGCAAGGCCCAAAAACACTCCTCTACGTTATCCTATGTAGTGTTTTTCCACAATTTAGCTGGATACGGGTGGAAAGACACTAATAGGAATTTTTTGAAAAAATGTGCAGCAGCCTGCACTACTTAAAACAAAAGGAAAATTGATTTTACGGTATGACGCAGTGAAGAACCCTGAGCTGGATACAACCGGTTATGGCTGCACACAGACTACAGGGCGAGCTGCAGTCACACGGAGACCGTGCAGACAGCCGTAAACGGCGCTGCAAGGCCCAAAAACACTCCTCTACGTTATCCTATGTAGTGTTTTTCCACAAGTTAGCTGGATACGGGTGGAAAGACACTAATAGGAATTTTTTGAAAAAATGTGCAGCAGCCTGCACTACTTAAAACAAAAGGAAAATTGATTTTACGGTATGACGCAGTGAAGAACCCTGAGCTGGATACAACCGGCTATGGCTGCACACAGACTACAGGGCGAGCTGCAGTCACACGGAGATCGTGCAGACAGCCGTAAACGGCGCTGCAAGGCCCAAAAACACTCCTCTACGTTATCCTATGTAGTGTTTTTCCACAAGTTAGCTGGATACGGGTGGAAAGACACTAATATGAATTTTTTGAAAATATGTGCAGCAGCCTGCACTACTTGAAAAAAAAAATTGAACAGTATGAGGCAGTGAACCACCCTCCCTGAACTGAATACAACCAGCTATGGCCTATGGCTGCACACAGACTAGAGAGTGGGCTGCACACACACACACACAGACCTTGCAGATCTCTGTGAAAACAGCGCTGCAAGGCAAAAGCAAGGTGATTAGTAGGTGAACACAGCGGTTGCTAAATTAGCCTTGGAAAAGAACAATGAAGCAAATCGCTATCTCTAAACTGGCCCTCAGTCAGCAAACAGCGTCCTGTCACTAACTGAATTCACAGCAGAGTGAGCGCAAAATGGCGCCAGCGACTTTTAAACTGCAGCATGACATCATTTCAGCAGCCAATCACAGCCTTGCCAGTAGTTTCATGCCCTCCATGCTGAACAGGATGTGCCCACACTTGGAATCATTCTCATTGGCTGAATTCATGCAGTTTGAATCTGGGAACTTCCGATTCCGGTATCCGATACGCGGCAAGTATCGGAATCCCGGTATCGGAATTCCGATACCGCAAGTATCGGCCGATACCCGATACTTGCGGTATCGGAATGCTCAACACTAGTCATGAACCATCTAGCTGCCATTTCTAGGCACAAAATATAATTTCTCTAGACTGGTGTGTGTTTTTATTAGTCTAGGAAATAAATATTCGGTCTCAGCCATCTAGTTGTCATTTCTAGGCATAAAAAATTATTTTTCGGAACTGCTGTTTATTTTTCTAGTACTGTTGCAAATAAATAAATCTACTTTTCCGCCATCTCTTTGTGATTAGTGTTTATAAAATTAATTTCCTTAAATGAGGAAAGCATTGTATAAGGAACATTGACATATCCGTGGTGGTGCTGGTGTAGTTGTTGATGATGGTGGTGGTGGTGTAGCTGATGCTATGTGCCCAAACACAACACCTTCCTCTGGTGCGCTCAGGCAACAGGACGTTATGTGTCCTTCTGTAGTCCCGCATACAGCTTCACAAATGGTGAGGCAAAAGATGTTGAAAAGGTGTCAGATTTGATGGCTCCTGGTCCTTTGCATTATCTCCTGCCTGGTCCAGTGCAAAAAGTGCACAGTTGGCCCATGAGAACCATGGTCAACTGGCTTCCACATCTCCTCCTTGCAAATAAACCAAGAAGTCAGAGCCATAAGTCATGCAGCAGTCTATTCTGCTTTTTGATGACTGTTGGCTTAGGTTCCATGGCCCATCCATCTACCCCTCCTTCAGAAGTGGAAGAGACTGAGTGCACTGATGCCCAACTACTTGTTAGGTTGGAGGATGAGTATGTGGGAGGGCTAATTCACACTGTCAGTGTACCACTGCAGCACATGCCAGATGACAAAAATCAATTGCCAACTACAGCGTCTTTCTGCAAGAAGACTGGCAAGAAGAGCAGGGTTGAGGAGTCGATGGAACATGATGCAGGAGATGATGCAGTCCTCAACCCCATATGGAGTGTGAGGCCATCCTAGTTGTGTGCGCAGTTCGGATTCAGAGAAAGTGGCCACGCTGCCACAGCAGCACAGCAAACGAGGCAGCAGGGTGCAAAGAAACAGCAGGCAGCCCCTAGCCAGTATGTTGGCTGCTACTGCCAATTGCACAAATGAAATAAGCACACCAAAGACAGCTAAAAAGAGCTCCATTGCATCATGTTTCTTCAGGTAATGTGCTGTCAACAAGTGACAAGTGGTTTTTCACTCTGTGCTGTTAGATTCTGAAGAAAAGAATAAATGTTATGAACCTGAGCACCACCTGTATGATGAGGCATCTGAATTCCAAGCACGAGGTGCAGTGGAATACACATCTTAAAAATTATGACAGATCCAAGCCTCATCATGTTCCCTATTCTGCAGAGGTCTCTTCCTCCCACTCATGATCAATAGGGCCTCCTTCCTCCCCACAAAGAAAGGATGTGACAGCATCACCACCACCATTGTAACTGAGCATCTCCACACTGTCCCATGGAAGTGTTCAGCATTCCATCCCAAAAATCCTTAAGAGAAATAGAAGATACCACCCTAGCCTCCAATAAGCCTTGGTCCTGAATGACAGCATCTTCAAATTATTGGCCTTTGAAATGCTGCCAATCTGGTTGGCGGAGATGGACAACTTTATAATTCTAATGTCAGTGGCTTTCCTGTCATACATTGTTCCCAGTAGTCACTACTTTTCCAGGGAGGCTATCACTGTCCTCCACAAACATGTTTCAGACCAAGTCAAGTGTTCACTTCGCACCGCCATCAATGGCAAGGTCCACATAACTACCAATATGTGGACCAGTAAGCATGGCCAGGGACGTTTCATCTGTCTAACTGCCCACTGGGTAAATGTAGTGGCAGCTGGGACAGAGATGGAATGCATTCTAGCTCATATCCTACCACCAGCTAGGAGTTGTGGATTGGGATCAAACAACAGACAGATGAATGGTTGGTACAGGTGAACCACAAGCCAGGCCTGGTGATGTGTGATAACGTGTGAAATCTCACAGCGTCTCTCAGCCTAGGCAGTTTCCTTTCCTGGAGCATGGTGGTGCAGAGCTTCCTGAAAAACTGCCCACTCATGTTGAAGCTGCTGCTGAAAGTGCAGGCAGTGTATATGTACTTTTATCTTTCTCACCCTGCTGCTGCTTGCCTGTTTGCACTGCAGAGTCACTGTTGTCTTCCTGGTCACCGGCTGATAGGCGACTGTTATGGACCTGGTGGTTAGGAGCACCCGGAATGACCTGATGAGTAAACTCAAAATCGGGACTAGCTCTGGGGAAGTGGGAACTCTGCTGACCGCAAACCCTACTCCTATCACACACACTAGAAATAGCCGTGGAGCGTACCTAACTCTCCCTAGACGCCTCTTCACAGCCTAAGAGCTAACTACACCTACACTGTGTTCCAAATTATTATGCAAATTGGATTTAAGTGTCATAAAGATTTAATCGTTTTGTTTTTCAAATAAACTCATGGATGGTATTGTGTCTCAGGGCTCAATGGATCACTGAAATCAATCTTAAATACATGTGATAATTAGTTTTCCAGGTGATTCTAATTAAAGGAAAACTACTTAAAAATGATGTTCCACATTATTAAGCAGGCCACAGGTTTCAAGCAATATGGGAAATAAAAAGGATCTCTCTGCTGCTGAAAAGTGTTAAATAGTGCAATGCCTTGGACAAGGTATGAAAACATTAGATATTTCACGAAAACTTATGAGTGATCATCATACTATGAAGAGATTTATGACTGAAACAGAGTTCATGCAGATAAAGGCATATTGAGGAAGGTTTCTGCCAGACAAATTCATTGAATTAAGAGTGCAGCTGCCAAAATACCATTACAAAGCAGCAAAAAGTTATTTGAAGTTGCTGGTGCCTCTGGAGTCCCTCAAACCTCAAGGTGTAGACTCCTTCAAAGGCTTGCTTTGGTGCATAAACCTACTATTCGGCCACCCCTAAACAGTGATCACAAGCAGAAATGGTTGCAGTGGGCCCAGACATACATGAAGACTATTTTTCAAGCAGTCTTGTTTACTGATGAGTGTCGAGCAACCCTGAATGGTCCAGATGGAAGGAGTAGTGGATGGTTGGTGGATGGCCACCATGTCCCAACAAGGCTGCGACGTCAGCAAGGATGTTGAGGAGTCATGTTTTGGTCCAGAACAGCTGGTAGGGCCCTTTAGGGTTCCTGAAGGTGTGAAAATGACCTCTGCAAAGTATAAAGAATTTCTGACTGACAACTTTCTTCCATGGTATAAAAAGCAGAAACGTGCCTTCAGGAGCAGAAGCATCTTCATGAATGACAATGCACCATCTCATGCTGTCATGCTGCAAAGAATACATCTGAGTCATTGGCTGCTATGGGCATAAAGGGAGATAAACTCATGGTGTGGCCACCATCTTCCCCTGACCTCAACCCTATCAAGAACCTTTGGAGTATCATCAAGCAAAAGATCTATGAGGGTGGGAGGCAGTTCACATGAAATCAGCAGCTCTGGGAGGTGATTCTGACTTCATGCAAAGAAATACAAGCAGAAACTCTCCAAAAACTCACAAGTTCAATGGATGCAAGAATTGTGAGGGTGATATCAAAGATGGGTTCCTATGTTAACATGTAACTTGGCCTGTTAGGATGTTTTGGAGTTAAATAGCTTTTTTGCTCAGTGAATGTGACCTCCTAATGCTGCAAATTCTTCAAATGAGCATTTTCAGTTCTTTAAAACATATCAAATGTTTAGAAATTCTACTGTGCATAATAATTTGGAACAGTGCATTTTGAGTTTTTATTCATTTTAGAGATTATACTGTTATCATTGGGAGGTTTCTTCAATAAAATTCGATGTATACTCTAACGGGTGATGACTTTTATTAGACTGATTGTCATTTGCACCAACCATTTAGGAAAATCAGAGAAAAATGTCATTTGCATAATAATTTGGAACATAGTGTAAAGATAGAAATAGAAGCCTTACCTTGCCTCAGAGAAATTCCCCAAAGGTAAAGGCAGACCCCACATATATTGACTGTGAGTTAAGAGGAAAGTCACAAACACAGGAATGAAACAGGTTTTAGCAAAGGAGGCCAGATTTCACTAAATAGTCAGAGGATAGAAAAGGGAACTATGCGGTCAGCACAAAAGACTACAAAAACCACGCAGAGTAAGCAAAAAGACTCCCCACACCGACTCACGGTGTGGAGGTGCCACTCTGCACCCCCAGAGCTTCCAGCTAGCAAAGGAATATCATGATAGCAAGCCGGACTAGAAATAGCAGTACTAAGAAATATATTCAGGAAGCAGTAACAACAAATGAACTAGCAAAGACTTAGCTTCTGCTGGAGTAGACAGGTCCTCAGAGAAGTCTAAGAGAGATCTGAACCAATACTGAAACATTGACAGCTGGCATGAAGTAACGATCTGAGTGGAGTTAAATAGGAAGCCAGCATAGAAAAAAACGAGAGCAGCTGATAAGGCCAACCTCATTGACCAGCAGTTCCGCTCGAAGCCACCAGAGGGAGTCCAAGAGCAGAACTAACCAAAGTACCATTCATGACCACAGGAGGGAGTCCGAGAATGGAATTCACAACAGTACCCCCCCTTGAGGAGGGGTCACCGAACCCTCACCAGGGCCCCCAGGCCGATCAGGACGAGCCAAATGAAAGGCACAAACTAAATCGGCAGCATGGACATCGGAGGCAACAACCCAGGAATTATCCTCCTGACCATAGCCCTTCCACTTAACCAGGTACTGAAGCTTCCGTCTCGAAATACGAGAATCCAAAATTTTTTCCACCACATACTCCAACTCCCCCTCAACCAACACCGGAGCAGGAGGATCAACGGAGGGAACCATAGGCGCCACGTACCTCCGCAACAACGACCTATGGAACACATTATGGATGGCAAAAGAAGCTGGAAGGACCAAATGAAATGACACAGGGTTGAGAATTTCAGAAATCTTATAAGGACCAATGAAATGAGGCTTAAACTTTGGAGAAGAAACCTTCATAGGAACATAACGAGAAGACAACCAAACCAAATCCCCAACACGAAGTCGGGGACCAACACAACGACGGCGGTTAGCGAAACGTTGAGCCTTCTCCTGGGACAACGTCAGATTGTCCACTAGTCCACTACGTGAGTCCAAATTTGCTGCAACCTGTCCACCACAGAATCCACACCAGGACAGTCAGAAGGCTCAACCTGCCCCGAAGAAAAACAAGGATGAAAACCAGAATTGCAAAAAAAAGGCAAAACCAAAGTAACCGAACTAGCCCAATTATTAAGGGCGAACTCAGCCAATGGCAAGAAGGTCACCCAATCATCCTGATCAGCAGAAACAAAGCATCTCAGATAGGTTTCCAAAGTCTGGTTGGTTCGTTCGGTTTGGCCATTTGTTTGAGGATGGAAAGCCGAAGAAAAAGACAAATCAATGCCCATCTTAGCACAAAAGGACCGCCAAAACCTAGAGACAAACTGGGAACCTCTGTCCGACACAATGTTCTCTGGAATGCCATGCAAACGAACCACATGTTGAAAAAATAATGGCACCAAATCAGAGGAGGAAGGTAATTTAGGCAAGGGTACCAAATGGACCATCTTAGAAAAGCGATCACAAACCACCCAGATGACAGACATCCTTTGAGAGACAGGAAGATCTGAAATAAAATCCATGGAAACATGCGTCCAAGGCCTTTTCGGGACTGGCAAGGGCAAAAGCAACCCACTGGCACGAGAACAGCAGGGCTTAGCCCGAGCACAAGTCCCACAGGACTGCACAAAAGAACGCACATCCCGTGACAAGGAAGGCCACCAAAAGGACCTAGCCACCAAATCTCTGGTACCAAAAATCCCAGGATGACCAGCCATCACCGAGCAATGAACCTCAGAAATGACTCTGCTAGTCCATCTATCAGGGACAAACAGTTTCTCCGCTGGACAACGGTCAGGTCTATCAGCCTGAAACTCCTGCAGCACCCGCCGCAAATCAGGGGAGATGGCAGACAGAATTACCCCCTCTTTGAGAATACCAGCCGGCTCAGGGACTCCCGGAGAATCAGGCACAAAACTCCTAGAAAGGGCATCCGCCTTCACATTCTTAGAACCTGGAAGGTATGAGACCACAAAATCGAAACGGGAGAAAAACAGCGACCATCGAGCCTGTCTAGGATTCAACCGCTTGGCAGACTCGAGATAAGTCAGATTTTTGTGATCCGTCAAGACCACCACGTGGTGCTTGGCTCCCTCAAGCCAATGTCGCCACTCCTCGAATGCCCACTTCATAGCTAGCAGCTCCCGATTGCCAACATCATAATTACGCTCAGCAGGTGAAAACTTTCTAGAAAAGAAGGCACATGGCTTCATCACAGAGCCATCAGAACTTCTTTGAGACAAAACAGCCCCTGCTCCAATCTCAGAAGCATCAACCTCGACCTGAAAAGGGAGTGAAACATCTGGCTGACGCAACACAGGGGCCGAAGAAAAACGACGTTTCAGCTCCTGAAAAGCCTCAACGGCCGCAGAGGACCAATTCACCACATGAGCACCTTTCTTTGTCAAATCAGTCAAAGGTTTAACCACACTAGAAAAATTAGCGATGAAGCGACTGTAAAAATTAGCAAAGCCCAGGAATTTCTGGAGGCTCTTCACAGATGTAGGTTGAGTCCAATCATAAATGGCCTGAACTTTAACAGGATCCATCTCGATAGTAGAAGGGGAAAAAATGAAGCCCAAAAAGGAAACCTTCTGAACTCTGAAGAGACATTTAGACCCCTTCACAAACAAGGAATTAGCACGAAGGACCTGGAATACCATTCTGACCTGTTTCACATGAGACTCCCAATCATCCGAAAAGACCAAAATATCATCCAAATATACAATCATGAATCTATCCAGATACTTTCGGAAGATGTCATGCATAAAGGACTGAAACACAGATGGAGCATTTGAAAGCCCGAATGGCATCACCAGGTACTCAAAATGGCCCTCGGGCGTATTAAATGCTGTTTTCCATTCATCGCCCTGTTTAATACGCACAAGATTATACGCCCCTCGAAGATCTATCTTGGTGAACCAACTAGCCCCCTTAATCCGAGCAAACAAATCAGACAGCAGAGGCAAAGGGTACTGAAATTTGACCGTGATTTTATTGAGAAGGCGGTAATCTATACAGGGTCTCAGAAAACCATCCTTCTTGGCCACAAAAAAGAACCCTGCTCCCAACGGTGATGAAGACGGGCGAATATGCCCTTTCTCCAAGGACTCCTTTATATAACTCCGCATAGCGGCGTGCTCTGGCACAGATAAATTAAAAAGTCGGCCCTTAGGAAACTTACTACCAGGAATCAAATTTATAGCACAATCACAATCCCTATGAGGGGGTAGGACACTGGATTTGGGCTCATCAAATACATCCTGGTAATCCGACAGAAACTCAGGGACTTCATAAGGAGTGGAAGCAGAAATTAACACCAACGGAACATCGCCATGTACCCCTTGACAACCCCAACTAGACACAGACATTGATTTCCAATCCAATACTGGATTATGAACCTGTAGCCGTGGCAAACCCAACACGACCACATCATGCAAATTATGCAACACCAAAAAGCGAATATCTTCCTGATGTGCAGGAGCCATGCACATGGTCAACTGAGTCCAGTACTGAGGTTTATTCTTGGCCAACGGCGTGGCATCAATTCCCCTTAATGGAATAAGATACTGCAAAGGCTCCAAGAAAAAACCACAGCGCCTGGCAAACTCCAAGTCCATCAAATTCAGGGCAGCGCCTGAATCCACAAATGCCATAACCGAGTAGGATGACAAAGAGCAAATCAGAGTAACAGACAAAAGAAATTTAGGCTGTACAGTACCAATGGTGACAGACCTAGCGAACCGCTTAGTGCACTTAGGACAATCAGAGATAGCATGAGTGGGGTCACCACAGTAAAATCACAGCCTATTCTGATGTCTGTGTTCTTGCCGTTCAGTTCTGGTCAAAGTTCTATCACATTGCATAGGCTCAGGCCTCTGCTCAGAGGACACCGCCAAATGGTGCACAATTTTGCGCTCGCGCAAACGCCGATCAATTTGGATGGCCAAGGACATTGATTCTTTCAGACCAGCAGGCGTGGGGAATCCCACCATAACATCCTTAAGGGCTTCAGAAAGACCCTTTCTAAAAATTGCTGCCAGGGCACACTCATTCCATTGAGTAAGCACAGACCATTTTCTAAACTTCTGACAATATATCTCCGCTTCATCCTGACCCTGACACAAAGCTAGCAAGATTTTCTCTGCCTGATCCACTGAATTTGGTTCGTCATAAAGCAATCCAAGCACCAGAAAAAACGCATCTACATTAAGCAATGCAGGATCTCCTGGCGCAAGGGAGAATGCCCAGTCTTGAGGGTCGCCACGCAACAAAGAAATAATAATTTTTACTTGCTGAATGGGGTCACCAGAGGAGCGGGGTTTCAAAGCAAGAAACAGTTTACAATTATTTTTGAAATTCAGAAACTTAGATCTATCCCCAGAAAACAAATCAGGAATTGGAATTCTAGGCTCTAACATCGGATTCTGAACTACATAATCTTGAATGCTTTGTACCCTTGCAGTGAGATGATCCACACAAGAGGACAAAACTTGAATATCCATATCTACACCTGAGTCCTGAACCACCCAGAGGTTAAGGGGAAAAGAGAGACAAAACACACTGCAAAGAAAAAAAAATGGGTTCAGAACTTCTCTTATCCCTCTTTTGAGATGCATTAACACTTTATGGGCCAGCTGTACTGTTATGGACCTGGTGGTTAGGAGCACCCGGAATAACCTGATGAGTAAACTCAAAATCGGGACTAGCTCTGGGGAAGTGGGAACTCTGCTGACTGCAAACCCTACTCCTATCACACACACTAGAAATAGCCGTGGAGCGTACCTAACTCTCCCTAGACGCCTCTTCACAGCCTAAGAGCTAACTACACCTAAAGATAGGAATAGAAGCCTTACCTTGCCTCAGAGAAATTCCCCAAAGGTAAAGGCAGACCCCCACATATATTGACTGTGAGTTAAGAGGAAAGTCACAAACACAGGAATGAAACAGGTTTTAGCAAAGGAGGCCAGATTTCACTAAATAGTCAGAGGATAGAAAAGGGAACTATGCGGTCAGCACAAAAGACTACAAAAACCATGCAGAGTAAGCAAAAAGACTCCCCACACCGACTCACGGTGTGGAGGTGCCACTCTGCACCCCCAGAGCTTCCAGCTAGCAAAGGAATATCATGATAGCAAGCCGGACTAGAAATAGCAGTACTAAGAAATATATTCAGGAAGCAGTAACAACAAATGAACTAGCAAAGACTTAGCTTCTGCTGGAGTAGACAGGTCCTCAGAGAAGTCCAAGAGAGATCTGAACCAATACTGAAACATTGACAGCTGGCATGAAGTAACGATCTGAGTGGAGTTAAATAGGAAGCCAGCATAGAAAAAAACGAGAGCAGCTGATAAGGCCAACCTCATTGACCAGCAGTTCCGCTCGAAGCCACCAGAGGGAGTCCAAGAGCAGAACTAACCAAAGTACCATTCATGACCACAGGAGGGAGTCCGAGAACGGAATTCACAACAGGCGACATACCAACAAGGTAGAACTCCACCTTGCATATGTTGAAGACACTATGCAAGCAGCAGGCAATAGTGGAGATCCAGTTACAGCACACATTTCTTAGGAGCTCTGCAGAACAACACGACTTCACCACCAATGACTGGGCCTCCATGAGGGACGTGTGTTGAATTTTCCACCAATATGGCCAGTGCTGATGATGCCATCAACAGCATTATTATACCATTTATATTCCTGGTGGAAAAACAATTCAGGTCTGTCATGCTCACATGGCTCGGAGGGTGGGTTGATAACCCAAAATTGGCCAGGTACCCAACTGTAAAGCTAGGGGACAGTTTGGGAGGATGATGATGAAGATAAGTAGGAGGAGGAGGTAGGGTAGGATGAACAAACATATTCACATCAAGGTGGCAGTTAGATCAACTCATCTACACCACTGGAGCGTGGCTGGTGGAATACAGAGTACCCAGACAATATACCTCCCACCGAGGACAGCTTGTCTTTGTCTCTTGGCAGCCTAGCACACATGAGTCAATACATGCTGCAGTGCCTGCAGAATGACTGTCGTGTTTCTCATATTGTTACCAGTGCAAATTACTGGGTGGCCACCCTGATGGATCCCTGTTACAAGGACAAAGTACCATCATTGCTTCCGTCACTGTAAATGGATCGCAAAATGCATGAATACAAGCACATGCTGGTAGAAAGCCTACTAATGGCATACCCACCTGAAAGCGGGGGCTCACTACAACAACAAGACAGAGGCAAAAGAGGAAGTCGCCAATGCAGCTGGGGCACCACCAGAACCTCGGAAGGCAGCGTTAACTTGGCCTAAATGTGGCAAAACTTTATGAGCACACCACATGATAGGGTGTTGATCCAGGGAACTAGTCTGATTGCCATATGTGGAGTCGGGAAGGATTTTTTTTTCCCCAATGTGGAGCTTACTTTTTGCCGCATTGTTTTTTTTTGCCTTCCTCTGGATCAACATGTTAGGGCATGTTAGGTTAGGCTATGGGTTGAACTAGATGGACTTAAAGTCTTCCTTCAACCTTAATAACTATGTTACTATGTTACTATGTTACATCATCCGGCACCATTTAACATTTTATTTCTGGTTCATTCTATGTTCTTTCAAGTAATTTCCCTAAGAAAAACACCTCTTTCTCCACTTGGACCAATGGTTCTACATAGCTAGTTTTAGTTTTGTAAATTCTAGATTGATTTAAATGAGTTACATTTAAAAAATACAAAATAAATAAAAAACTAAAAAAGTACAAAAATAACAGTGCTGGATTACTCCTCCTTTGACTGCTTATTTATTGGGGCTCACAATTTAATATCCCTATCAATATGTTTTTGAAGTTTGGGAGGAAACCGGAGTACCTGGTGGAAATGCATGCAAGCATGGGGAGAAGATACAAACTCCTTACCGATGTTGTCCTTGCAACCAAAAACCTCCCACCATAATGGACAGGCTACAGAATGTATTGTTTTAAAAAGTATATTTTATTTATATCACAAGCTAAAATTATTATTATTACACAAAATTGTTGTAATGATGCCTCCTATCTAAAACAGATCAGATGTGGTTTTCAAAACGGCGAGTGACATACATTACATGACAAGTAGCAATTATGCCTTAAATAATGTTCCTAACAATACCACCATTGAAATCATGGATAATATCCAGGTGACCTATAGGGGAACCCAAGTAAAGTGCTTAAGTGCATACATTCATTACCGAATGTATAGACATAATAGCGTAATTAACTAAACATAATTACCTCAATGGAACCACACGAGACCTGTCTTCAACCCCAATGCGCATTTCGATTAATTCTTCTTTCGGGAGCGTGCCCACTATTATGTCTATACAGTCGGTAACCTGGGCGGTCGGTCCGATCCGATGGGCGTCGCGGTCCGGTCCAGGGCCTTCCATCTTCTTACGATGACGTTCTCTTCTTGTCTTCACGCTGCGGCTCCGGCGCAGGCGTACTTTGTCTGTCCTGTTGAGGGCAGAGCAAAGTACTGCAGTACTGCAATTGAAATCTGCAGGTGAAAACCCGCAGAGGAAACCGCAATAGAAATTGCGATAAATCCGCAGTAAAAACCGCAGCAGTTTTGCACTGCGGATTTAACAAATCTGCTGTGGAAAATTCCGCAATGGAATCCACAGCGTGTGCACAAGCCCTAAGGAAGTAAGCAGTGCATGAAAGATGGATAATTAGGATCATGATGCCATGGCGAAGATGCATTTCTATTTTATGCACTTATGGAAAGTGACATGTTCTATTAGTATATGAAAAGACACTGTAGTGATAGGAAACAATTAAGGAATTGCATGGTATAGTGAATTTTAAAAAAACTGAAAAATTGATATAGTTTATGGATAGTTCAGTGAATAAACTTTACTTCATTATTTTATTTTTGAATTCTAATAAAAAAAATAAAAAATGTATTTTTGTCTGATTTTCTATTATTTTACAGTTGTGTCTCTGATCCAATTTAATCAATGCTTAAATGACTTGCCTTTTCAGTGATAGAACTTCAATGTCATGTATATACAAAAGATTATAAATTCTCAAAAGCAAATTTGCACAACGGGTCAAATATGGTTCATCTTGGTATCTGACAATACAATGGGCAATGAGTATTTGTCTGTGAATAAATAATTCATTTCACACAACTACTTGCTATGTAAATTATAGTCTATGCATATTAAAGCATTTAGCACAGAAATGGACAGCTGGGACCTTAGAATATCTCAATGGACAAGTTAGATTTTAAATGAGCTTACTTTGGTGATACTTTAACCCTGTAAATTATTTTAGTCAAAAAGGTCAACTTTTTTTTGAGAGAGCATAAATGTTCTGGTTATAAATAATAATAATTTTAGCCACTAGAGCATGAATTAGTAATTATGTAACACAAGTAATTTAACGCTACATAAAATATTATTTTTTTCAGTTTATTAGTTCTAAATCATCAATAGAAATTACAGATGAGCAAAATTTTTGAAATTCAAATTTTTCTGAATTTAATTAGCAGCAAATTGTAAGTGCTGCTAAGCACCAAACCTAAAGGAGCACCCTGCAGCTTTCATCACGTAATTTTAGCATGAATGACTTATAGGCCTCATTCCATATCTGCAAAGCACTTGAGCTGATAGAACAATGATGCGCTGGAACTAATAATGCATTTATGCAGTACTTTTCATTAAAATCCATAGTTTTAACCCAGTTTTAGCATTAGGCCGGAGTCACACTAGACCGTAATACGTACGAGTGCTATGCGATAAAAAATCGCATAGCACTCGGACCAATGTTAATCTGTGGGGCAGCTCCTATCATCCGTTGTTTTCTCTGCCATATTACACGTTCAAGAGAAATCGCAGCATGCTACTATTTGCACCGTATATCGACCGAGAATCACCAGTGAAAGTCTATGGGTGTGAGAAAAACTCGCACAGCACATGGACCATTAGTGTGACTTGCGAGAAATATGCACCGGTGTCCTTTAGAAAAGCCAACATTTCTGTGCAGTGTACAGTAAAATCACACTGACTGGTTAGAATAGAATAGATAAAATAAATGTCTACACATAGTATAGGTGTATATATAAATATATATGTCATTGCCACACACACACACATATATATATATATATATATATATATATATATACTGTATATCTTTAGATTTCATAGAGAATTAGATAGCAGAATAGTCAATAATGCAATTGTCAGGTTCTGTAAAATCATTGCAAAACCTGACGGGAGATGAGACATGGTTTACATACAGTAAGCCATTGCATATCCATTAGATTTTTATATGTCCCTCACTAATAATGTTTTTAGTGTGTGTGTAAAATTTGTGAGCTGTAGGTGTTAAATTAACCCCACCTCAGAAAAGGCACATCTGTAAGATGCACTTATTCCAGCACTTAGCCTCTCTCTTCCCACTGCCCTGTAGCATTTGCATATGGGGTAATAAGGGGTTAATGTCACCTTGCTATTGTAAGGTGACATTAAGTCTGGTTAATAATGGAGAGGTGACAATAAGACACCTATCCATTATTAATCCAATAGTATAAAAGTGTTAAAAATTCACACACATTAAGAATAAAAAATTTTAATGAAATAATTAAACACACAGGTTTAGCATGTTTATTGCTCTCAATCCAAGCAAAGCCCTTGTTCTCCTGTAAAAAATTCACAAATAAAAAAGCAACAATATCCCATACCTGTCTGCCATACAGTCAAGTCCCATGCTGTAATCCATCTCAAGGGGTTAAATAGTTTACAACCCAAAGCAGTGCTAATGCTACCGGCCGGGCTGTAAGCCAGGGAGAAATTAAAGAAAAGCTGCCTGCGCAGCCTCCCCGCCTGACTGGACATGAACTCTGTAGTGTGGGAAAGTTTCAGAACATTTTCCCATGCTGTCAGTTCACCGCGGGTCAGGCGGGGAGTCTGCGCATGCTCAGTGGTGTCAGCGACAGTGGTGCCCCGCCTGACCTGAGGTGAACTTGACAGCATGGGAAAATGTTCAGAAACTTTCCCATGCTACAGAGTTCATGTCCAGCCAGGCGGGGAGACAGCACAGGCAGCTTTTCATTAAAACCATTTGACTGATGCAAATTCATGGTTTCGTAAACAATCATAGTCAAAAGTTTTGAGACCTAGGACAATTTTGTTTTAGATTTTATAGCCAGATGTTTCAATGGTATACTGAAGTACAGTAGTAATGATCGAGCATACTCGTTGCTCGGGTTTTCCCAAGTAAGCTTGCGTGGTCTCCGAGTATTTGTGAGTGCTCAGAGATTTCGTTTTTGGCTCTCTAGCTGCATGATTTGTGGCTGCAAGACAGCTTGAATACATGTGAGGATTCCGTAGCAACCTGGCAACCCCCACATGTATTCAGGCTGGCTAGCAGCCATAACTCATGCAGCTATGTTGACAAAAACTAAATCTCCAAGCACTCACAAATACTCGGAGACCATCCGAGCATGCTCGGGAAAACCCAAGCAACGTGTATACTCGCTTATCACTAAAGTACAGTATTTGATAAGTTTTTTATACTTTTATTCACAAAGACATTACGTTTATGAAAAGTTTCAATATTCTGTCTGTTACTAACTAGTGATGGGCAAGCATTAAAATGTTCGGTGCTCATTTCTCGGGTTTAGCAAATTGGAATACTTGGGTACTCGACCCAAGCAACGAGCCCAATGAGAGTCTATGGGAAACCCTAGTATTTTTACTGCGATCCACGGGGGTCCTTTTAAGGTCTAAAAACATCTGAAAAGAATGGAAAAACTGCTCAACTGACACAGGTACTTCATGCGGATCACCCCTGGAAGCATTTATGACTCCTAGGTCACAGCTGTAAGCAATACTTTCAGAGTTTCATGCCATTTTTACAGGTGCACCAAAAAACATACAAAAACGAAAACAAAATGGATTTTGTTAGGAAGTATGTTAAGGTATATGCTTTCCAGGGTAATGACTTGTAAAGAAGGCAAAATAATTAACCCCAGACCAAAATGTTTCTCCACCACTTGGGCTATGTTCACACTCAGCGCTGTTAATGCTTTTTTCAACTTTAACATTGCTTTCAACCAAAGCATTCACAGGGAAATGTAATTGTAACATTTAACAACCCTAGCTGGCCAAAACCCGCTCTGGCAGAACGCTAGCAGAAGGGCAGGCCAGGACCTCTAAGGCTTAGAGAGCCAGTTCATGCCAAGTGTCCAGCTTGGAAACCCAATAATTAAAAGGCACGGAGGAATCTCAAAGGATGTTTGTATGATCAGCAAGGTACTCTCTAAGCATCTTCCCAAACATTACACTTCTTGTGACAACACCCTTTGCCTCTGTGCCGGTACGATGGGAGGGTTTAAGAAAACTGTCTCAGAACTTTGCAATTGTTCCCCTGCCTGTGCTGGATTGTACTTCTGTCTCTCTCGCTTGAACTCCTTGGTTGTACAACAAACTCTGATGTCTGCTGCCGGCGTTCTCAAATGGGAATTTTTTTAGTAATTCCACAACAAGGTCCCTGTGGTACTGCACTTGTCTGCCTCTGGAAGAAGAGATTGAAAGTTCTCCATGTAGCATGGTTCTAAAAGTGTCACCAACCAGTAATGAGTGTCACTTAAAATTTTATGATGCAAGGGTCACGGGAAATGCAGTGCAACATAAAGTCAGCCACGTGTGCCAGACTGCTAATTGGCAAGACTTCTGTGTCCTCACCAACAGGACGACTGACCATGCTGTCCTCCTCCTCCTCCTCATCCTCCATCTCCTCCCAGTCCTCAAGCCATCCATGCTGAACATACGGTATGACATCTGTGCTTGTAGTATCATCTATGGCGCATGAAACTAGCTCCTGTTCTTCCTCCTCCTCTTCCTCATTGTCTACCAATCCAAGTTGGGGCAACATGAGGCTGGGCTGAGTGTAATCACCCTGTATGGTTCCTTGCCCCATGTCCTCATGCTCCGCCTGCAATGCATTCTCTTTAGTTGTGAGCAGAGAGGTTTTCAGAATGCAGAGAAGTGGGATGGTGATGCTAATTATGGCGTCATCACCGCTCACCATCTTGGTGCAGTCCAGAAAGTTTTGGAGGATGGTACATATGTCTGACATTCATGTCCACTCCTGAGGTCTTATGTATTGAGTCTGAACTGAAAAATGATGGCCTTGTTGATGCTGATAGTCAACAACTGCCCTCTTCTGCTCATAAATCCTTTCCAACATATGCAGTGTAGAGTACCAACACATTTGGACATCACACACCAGTCTGTGAGCCGGAAGATGCAAATGCTACTGAAGAATTGCAAGGGAGGCTGAAGCTCAAGCTGACTTTCTAAAATGGGCAGACAGGTGGCATATTTTCACTAGCAGATCTGGAAACTCCGGGTAGCAATTGATAAAACATTGAGGTTAAGCACATGGGCCAGGCAAGGTACGTGTGTGAGCTCTCCTTGCCTCAGAGACACCATCAAGTTCCTGCCATTGTCACACACAACCATGACTGGCTGTAGGTTCAGCGGTGTCAGCCAAAAATCTGACTGCTCTTTCAGCACTGAGGAGGAGGAGGTGCAGGAGCTGAAGACTCTTGGGGGCTACCCTGATTGGCATAAGGCCTGCAATCCTTGGCATTGGGAGAATGTGTTCCATCCCAAGCTCTGACTGGGTCCCGACTTCCACTATGTTAACCCAGTGTGCTGTCAGTGAGATGTACCATCCCTGCCCACAAGCACTTGTCCACGTGTCCGTGGTTAGGTGGACTTTCCCAGTAACAGCATTGTTGAGGGCACAGGTAATGTTGTGGGATACTTACTGGTGTATTGCCGGTTTGGCACACCGGGAGAAAAGGTGGCGACTGGGGACCGAGTACCTTGGGACAGCCGCCACCATCAGGTTGCGGAAAGGTTCCATCTCAAGGAGCCTAAAAGGCAACATTTCAAGTGCAAGCAGATGAGAAATTTGAGAATTTAGTACTGTGGCCGGTGGGGCATTGGCTGCGTATTTCTGCTTGCGTTCCAATGTCTGGGGTATAGGCAACTGAAGGCTGCGCTGGGTCAAGGATGTGGACAGGGTTGATGATGGTGCTGGTTTACTGTGGGCAACAATAGGTGCAGGGCATGAGGCATCTTTGCATGCACCGTGGACTGGAGATTGGCTTCTATGCAAAACATTGGAAGAAGTGGTGTCACCTGCAGACAGTGTTCCTGGTGCCTAGGGTTCGGCCCACAAAGTTCGGTGCTTTGCTGCCATGTGCCTGATCATGCTGGTGGTGGTCAGGCTGGTAGTTTTGCTACCCCTGCTGATGCAGGCATGGCAGGTGCTTGCAAGTGGCCTGTTTGGGGTTATCGTCAGAGTTTTTAAAAAATAACCAGACTTGGGAAGATCTAACAGTTGGGATGGCAACTTCCATCATGTTAGTGTTACGGGGAATGGATGAATGCCTTTTGTCTGTGGCCACCACACTGCTTCTTCCTGCCTGTTTGGGTGCTATGCTTCCTTCCCCATGTGTGTGGCTGTCCTCCCTCTGCATGTCCTCCTGCCAGGTTGGGTCAGTTACTATGTCATCCACCACCTTGTCTTCCACATCCGCACCTTGCTCCTCCTCCTGACTGTCTTGCAATTGTGTCTCATCATCGTCCACCTCTTTCCCACCATTGCCTTCATGTTACTGTGGCTGCTCAAATCTTTGGGCATCTCTACATGCAATCTCATTTTGCCCCACTTCAAGATGACTAGCCGAGAGTCCGAAATTTTTAAAGGGAAAAGTGAACAGCTCTTCGGTGTGTCCAAGTGTGGGATCAGTTGTCTCATGGCACTCAGCATGGTGAGAGGAAGGAAGTTCAGGGTGAGTAATAGGTGGTCCACACTCATGGCTAGTCAGACTTGACCGTGTGTTAGACGTGATGGTGGTGGTGGCTAAGTGACTGGAAGCACTATCCGCTGTACAACCAACAACCGTTTCACACTGCTCTGGCTTCAATAGTGGTGTGCTGCAGTCCCCTAAAAACTGAGAGAGGAAGGTCGAGCAAGAAGATGTGGATCTTTGTTGTGGTCAACTTTGAGCTTGGCCATGGCCGCATCCTCTGCGTGCACCATCAGCAGAACATCCACTTACCATTCCCTTGCCCCTTGCCTTGCCCATTTTGAATGGACTATTGAAATATTTTAAAGGTTCAATACAAATGGATTAATTTTGAGAAAAATTTTATGTGATCAGTGTGCCGAAAAAACACACTTTTAATTCAATGGAATTTTGGTAATTTTTACATTTTGTTTTTAACAAGTTTTATTATTGACTAGGGTAAGACACACCAAAAAAACACCATGAGAGGAAAAACCTCCACTATTCTATAAAAAAAAACACTAGTACACATTCAGAGATGCTTACCTGTACAGGGCCTCCAAACAATTGCACTAACCAAGGTGCAGCGGACCCAAATAGAGATGGCAAATATACAGGTGCAATAATACCGATAAGGCAGCCAGCCTACAATCAGGAATTGGCCGCTTGGTACACCTGTGCAAACAAATAATCTGCATGCGGCATGTTATTTGTTTGCACAGGTGTAAGGTGCCTGCTTAAGTATTGTGGCCATAATATCATCCAATACATTGCATACATTGTTATGTTTTTGTGCATTTTATATTTTTTCAGGGTGCAGCTGGGCCCTAGATGGCTCTGTAAACTGTGGCCTCTGTTCACACAGGATGCATTATAGTCAGCAATGGTTAGCCCACTATATGGCGTCATTAATAGGCTTTGGGCCATATGCTCTGCATTTCTGTGTGAACATGCCACACACAGATTATTTGTTTGCGCAGGTGTACCAAGTGGCCAATTCCTGATTGTAGGCTGGCTGCCTTATCGGTATTATTGCACCTGTGTATTTGCCATCTCTATTTGGGTCCGCTGCACCTTAGTTAGTGCAATTGTTTGGAGGCCCTGTACTGGTAAGCATCTCTGCCTGTGTACTAGTGTTTTTAAGACACAAAAACCAGTTCAGAGGAGCACTCAAATGCAACAATATTTAAAACACTGATAGAGGAGGTGTCTGACAGAAAAACCACAATGTTCAATATGTGGCCTTTTTTATTTTTTGAAAAGACAATAACTTTCATGAAGTAGGCTAATACAACTTCAAAAAAGTGGAACGTATGCCTGAAAAGCAAGGATTTGAACACCACAGAAAGACCAGGCATCTGACTGAGATAACAGACAGATTCAATATGTGGCCTGGATTTTTTTAAAAAAATTTGAACTACAAAATGCTGTATAGACCAAGGGTAGCAGACAAATAAACTGGAATGTATGCTTGAAAAGCAAGGATTTGGACACCACAGATAGACCAGGTATCTGACTGAGATAACAGACTATTTCAATATGTGACCTGGATTTTTTTTTAAATGTTTGAATCACAAAATACTGCATATACCAGGGGTAGCAGAAAAAACTGCAATGTATGCCTGAAAAGCAATGATTTGGACACCACAGATAGACTGGGCGTCTGACAGAGATAACAGACTGTTTAAATATGTGGCCTGGATTTTTTTAATTTTATTCAACCACAAAATACTGTATAGATCAAGGGTAGCTGACAAAAAACTGGAATGTATGCCTGAAAAGCAAGTATTTAGACACCACAGATAGACCAGGCGTCATACTGAGATAACAGACTGTTTCAATATGTGGGCAGTATTTTTAAAAGATTTTTAACATCAAGATACTGTATGGACCAAGGGTAGCAGACAAAGATCTGGAATGTATGCCTGAAAAGCAAGGATTTCGACACCACAGATAGACCGGGCATCTGACGAAGATAACAGACTGTTTCAATAAGTGGCCTGGATTTTTTTAATTTTTTTTAACCACAAAATACTGCATAGACTCATCGCAGCAGACAAAAAACTGGAATGTATGCCTGACAAGCAAGTATTTCTTTTCCAATAATTTTATTTTGGTTTCATTTTAGTAACATAACATGACTCATGTTTATAGGCATTGTTTGCCATTAAGTAACATATAACATATAATACAATATTTGATATTTGACATATAATCATTGCCTATAATGCTTTGTTTTGTTTTGTTATCAATATTCAATTTTAAGTGTTTCAAACGCTTTATAACGCTTTAAAGTTATAATAGAAATACAATAAAAATAATATACTGAAATATAATAAACATTTTTAAGGTACGTATGTTAGATTTGTATCTTTGAGGATAGAAGCTAGGGATAGATATTGTCCCAGTGAGACCATTTATTTGTAAATTTGACTATCTGGTTATTCGCTAAGGTGAAGGATATTTCATATGACCTATGGAGAGATAGTTTTTCTATTATATCTGAGAATGAAGGGGGGAAGATGATGTTTCCCGTTAAAAGCTATGCTGTTTTTTACTACCAGTAGTATTTGTATGATCATATTTCTTTAATCCGGACTAAGGTCCTCAAGCCCTAGGGAGAGCAAAGCTATTTGGGGTGTTACATTTAGTGGTTTGCAATAAATTTTGTCTATTAGGGTGGATATTTGTGACCAAAGAGGTTTTAATTTTGGGCAGTGCCAAAACATTTGAAGGAGGTCGCCTTTAACCCCTTCCCGACATTTGACGTACTATCCCGTCGAGGTGGGGTGGGCCCGTATGACCGCCGACGGGATAGTACGTCATCACCGATCAGCGGCGCTCACGGGGGGAGCGCGGCCGATCGCGGCCGGGTGTCAGCTGCATATCGCAGCTGACATCTGGCACTATGTGCCAGGAGCGGTCATGGACCGCCCCCGGCACATTAACCCCCGGCACACCGCGATCAAACATGATCGCAGTGTACCGGCGGTATAGGGAAGCATCGCGCAGGGAGGGGGCTCCCTGCGGGCTTCCCTGAGACCCCCGGAGCAACGCGATGTGATCGCGTTGCTGCGAGGGTCTCCTACCTCCTTCCTGGCTGCAGGTCCCGGATCCAAGATGGCCGCGGCATCCGGGTCCTGCAGGGAAGGAGGTGGCTTACCGAGTGTCTGCTCAGAGCAGACACTTGGTAAGCCTGCAGCCCTGCACAGCAGATCGTCGATCTGGCAGAGTGCTGTGCACACTGCCAGATCAATGATCTGTGATGTCCCTCCCTGGGACAAAGTAAAAAAGTAAAAAAAAAATTTTTCCACATGTGTAAAAAAAAATAAAAAAAATTCCTAAATAAATAATAATAAAAAAATATATATTATTCCCATAAATACATTTCTTTATCTAAATAAAAAAACCAAAACAATAAAAGTACACATATTTAGTATCGCCGCGTCCGTAATGACCCAACCTATAAAACTGCCCCACTAGTTAACCCCTTCAGTAAACACCGTAAGAAAAAAAAAAAAAAAACGAGGCAAAAAACAACGCTTTATTACCATACCGCCGAACAAAAAGTGGAATAACGCGCGATCAAAAAGACAGATATAAATAATCATGGTATCGCTGAAAACGTCATCTTGTCCCGCAAAAAACAAGCCACCATACAGCATCATCAGCAAAAAAATAAAAAAGTTATAGTCCTGAGAATAAAGCGATACCAAAATAATTATTTTTTCTATATTTTAGTTTTTATCGTATAAAAGCGCCAAAACATAAAAAAATGATATAAATGAGATATCGCTGTAATCGTACTGACCCGAAGAATAAAACTGCTTTATCAATTTTACCAAACGCGGAACGGTATAAACGCCTCCCCCAAAAGAAATTCATGAATAGCTGGTTTTTGGTCATTCTGCCTCACAAAAATCGGAATAAAAAGCGATCAAAAATGGTCACGTGTCCGAAAATGTTACCAATAAAAACGTCAACTCGTCCCGCAAAAAACAAGACCTCACATGACTCTGTGGAGCAAAATGTGGAAAAATTATAGGTCTCAAAATGTGGAGACGCAAAAACTTTTTTGCTATAAAAAGCGTCGCTGGTTTCACACTTGCGTTTTTGTCTGCAGCGTTTTTTGCACAAGAAAACGCATGCGTTTTTTCTCTATATTTAACATTGGAAACGCATGCGGTTTTTTTGTACGCGTTTGGTCGCGTTTTCAAACGCATGCGTTTTTTTCTGCATGCGTTCATTTTCAGAAATACAACCTGCAGTATTTTCTTGCGTTTTTAAGCACATGCGTTTGTTTGCGTTAAAAACGCATGCATTTTTTCGAAAAAAAACAGAAAACACACTGAAAAGCCACCCACCACCATCAAGGTGATAAAGGGATCCAAACCCTAACCCTAACTCTTCCCCTAACCTCACCCCTAACCATTTAATGAACATTTTCTGACAGTCATAGTGCCACGTATTTCAGTGCCACGTATTTCAGTGCCACGTATTTCAGTGCCACGTATTTCAGTGCCACGTATTTCAGTGCCACGTGTTTCAGTGCCACGTATCACGTATTTCAGTGCCACGTATCACGTATTTCAGTGCCACGTATCACGTATTTCAGTGCCACATATTTTAGTACCACGAATTTCAGTTGCACGTATTTCAGTGCCACGTATTTCAGTGCCACGTATTTCAGTGCCACGTATTTCAGTGCCACGTATTTCAGTGCCACGTATCACGTATTTCAGTGCCAAGTGTTTCAGTGCCATGTATTTAAGTGCCACGTATCACATATTTCAGTGCCACGTATTTCAGTGCCACGTATTTCAGTGCCACGTATTTCAGTGCCACGTATTTAAGTGCCACGTATCACATATTTCAGTGCCACGTATTTCAGTGCCACGTATTTCAGTGCCACGTATTTAAGTGCCACGTATCACATATTTCAGTGCCACGTATTTCAGTGCCACGTATTTCAGTGCCACGTATTTAAGTGCCACGTTTTTCAGTGCCACGTATTTCAGTGCCACGTATTTCAGTGCCACGTATTTCAGTGCCACGTATTTCAGTGCCACGTATTTCAGTGCCACGTATTTCAGTGCCACGTATTTCAGTGCCACGTATTTCAGTCACGTTTAGGGTTAGGGGTAGGGTTAGGGTTAGGGCTAGGGTTGGAGGTAAAGTTAGGGTTGGGGCTAAAGTTAGGGTTAGGGTTTGGATTACATTTACGTTTGGATTAGGGTTGGGATTAGAATTATGGGTGTGTCAGGGCTAGGGGTGTGGTTAGGGTTACCGTTGGGATTAGGGTTAGGGGTGTGTTTGGGTTAGGGTTTCAGGTAGAATTGGGGAGTTTCCACTGTCCAGGCACATCAGGGGCTCTCCAAGCGCGACATGGCGTCCAATCTCAATTCCAGCCAATTCTGCGTTGAAAAAGTAAAACAGTGCTCCTTCCCTTCCGAGCTCTCCCGTGCGCCCAAAAAAGGGGTTTACCCCAACATATGTGTTATCAGCGTACTCGGGACAAGTTGAACAACAACTTCTGGGGTCCAAGTTCTCTTGTTATCCTTAGGAAAATAAAAATTTGGGGGGCTAAAAATCATTTTTGTGAAAAAAAAAAAGAATTTTTATTTTCACGGCTTTGCGCTATAAACTTTAGTGAAACACTTGGGGGTTCAAAGTTCTCAAAACACATCTAGATAAGTTCCTTGGGAGGTCTAGTTTCCAATATGGGGTCACTTGTGGGGGGTTTGTACTGTTTGGGTACATCAGGGGCTCTGCAAATGCAACGTGACGGCTGCTGACCAATCCATTTAAGTCTGCATTCCAAATGGTGCTCCTTCCCTTCCGAGCTCTGTCATGCGCCCAAACAGTGGTTCCCCCCCACATATGGGGTATCAGCGTACTCAGGACAAATTGGAAAACAAATTTTGGGGTCCAATTTATTCTGTTACCCTTGTAAAAATACAAAGCTGGGTGCTAAAAAATCATTTTTGAGAAAAAAAATAAAAATTATTTTCACGGCTCTGCGTTATAATCTGTAGTGAAACACTTGGGGGTTCAAAGCTCTCAAAACACATCTAGATAAGTTCCTTAGGGGGTCTACTTTCCAAAATGGTGTCACTTGTAGGGAGTTTCAATGTTTAGGCACATCAGGGGCTCTCCAAACGCAACATGGCGTCCCATCTCAATTCCAGTCAATTTTGCATTGAAAAGTCAAATGGTGCTCCTTCCCTTCCAAGCTCTGCCATGCGCCCAAACAATGGTTTACACCCACATATGGGGTATCAGCGTACTCAGGACAAATTGCACAACATTTTTTGGGGTCCAATTTCTTCTCTTACCCTTGGGAAAATAAAAAATTGGGGGCAAAAAGATCATTTTTGTGAAAAAATATGATTTTTTATTTTTACGGCTCTGCATTATAAACTTCTGTGAAGCACTTGGTGGGTCAAAGTGCTCACCACACATCTAGATAAGTTCCTTAGGGGGTCTACTTTCCAAAATGGTGTCACTTGTAGGGAGTTTCAATGTTTAGGCACATCAGGGGCTCTCCACATGCAACATGGCGTCCCATCTCAATTCCAGTCAATTTTGCATTGAAAAGTCAAATGGCGCTCCTTCCCTTCCAAGCTCTGCCATGCGCCCAAACAATGGTTTACACCCACATATGGGGTATCAGCGTACTCAGGACAAATTGCACAACATTTTTTGGGGTCCAATTTCTTCTCTTACCCTTGGGAAAATAAAAAATTGGGGGCAAAAAGATCATTTTTGTGAAAAAATATGATTTTTTATTTTTACGGCTCTGCATTATAAACTTCTGTGAAGCACTTGGTGGGTCAAAGTGCTCACCACACATCTAGATAAGTTCCTTAGGGGGTCTACTTTCCAAAATGGTGTCACTTGTAGGGAGTTTCAATGTTTAGGCACATCAGGGGCTCTCCAAACGCAACATGGCGTCCCATCTCAATTCCAGTCAATTTTGCATTGAAAAGTCAAATGGCGCTCCTTCCCTTCCAAGCTCTGCCATGCGCCCAAACAATGGTTTACACCCACATATGGGGTATCATCGTACTCAGGACAAATTGCACAACATTTTTTGGGGTCCAATTTCTTCTCTTACCCTTGGGAAAATAAAAAATTGGGGGCAAAAAGATCATTTTTGTGAAAAAATATGATTTTTTATTTTTACGGCTCTGCATTATAAACTTCTGTGAAGCACTTGGTGGGTCAAAGTGCTCACCACACATCTAGATAAGTTCCTTAGGGGGTCTACTTTCCAAAATGGTGTCACTTGTAGGGAGTTTCAATGTTTAGGCACATCAGGGGCTCTCCAAACGCAACATGGCGTCCCATCTCAATTCCAGTCAATTTTGCATTGAAAAGTCAAATGGCGCTCCTTCCCTTCCAAGCTCTGCCATGCGCCCAAACAATGGTTTACACCCACATATGGGGTATCAGCGTACTCAGGACAAATTGTACAACATTTTTTGGGGTCCAATTTCTTCTCTTACCCTTGGGAAAATAAAAAATTGGGGGCGAAAAGATCATTTTTGTGAAAAAATATGATTTTTTATTTTTACGGCTCTGCATTATAAACTTCTGTGAAGCACTTGGTGGGTCAAAGTGCTCACCACACATCAAGATAAGTTCCTTAGGGGGTCTACTTTCCAAAATGGTGTCACTTGTAGGGGGTTTCAGTGTTTAGGCACATCAGGGGCTCTCCAAACGCAACATGGCGTCCCATCTCAATTCCAGTCAATTTTGCATTGAAAAGTCAAATGGCGCTCCTTTCCTTCCGAGCTCTGCCATACGCCCAAACAGTGGTTTACCCTCACATATGGGGTATCAGCGTACTCAGGACAAATTGTACAACAACTTTGGGGGTCCATTTTCTCCTGTTACCCTTGGTAAAATAAAACAAATTGGAGCTGAAATAAATTGTGTGTGAAAAAAAGTTAAATGTTCATTTTTATTTAAACATTCCAAAAATTCCTGTGAAACACCTGAAGGGTTAATAAACTTCTTGAATGTGGTTTTGAGCACCTTGAGGGGTGCAGTTTTTAGAATGGTGTCACACTTGAGTATTTTCTATCATATAGACCCCTCAAAATGACTTCAAATGAGATGTGGTCCCTAAAAAAAAATGGTGTTGTAAAAATGAGAAATTGCTGGTCAACTTTTAACCCTTATAACTCCGTCACAAAAAAAAATTTTGGTTCCAAAATTGTACTGATGTAAAGTAGACATGTGGGAAATGTTACTTATTAAGTAGTTTGCGTGACATATGTCTGTGATTTAAGGGCATAAAAATTCAAAGTTGGAAAATTGCAAAATTTTCAAAATTTTCGCCAAATTTCCATTTTTTTCACAAATAAACGCAAGTTATATCGAATAAATTTTACCACTAACATGAAGTACAATATGTCACGAGAAAACAGTGTCAGAATCGCCAAGATCCGTCAAAGCGTTCCAGAGTTATAGCCTCATAAAGGGACAGTGGTCAGAATTGTAAAAATTGGCCCGGTCATTAACGTGCAAACCACCCTTGGGGGTGAAGGGGTTAATGCCATATTTTCTCCAACATATGAACATACTGACTGTAAAGTTATTAAACTATACTTAGTCACGAAGTGTTAAACACTTCGTGACTAAGTATAGTTTAATAACTTTACAGTCAGTATGTTCATATTAAGTTTGGAGTGTTACCCATCCTCAGTTTAAAGGAAATGGGTTGGTGCGTTATGCTTATTATTTTCTCCAACATGTAGCAGATCCATCTTGGTTAATATGAGCTAATCTTGATGGAGTATAGCACCAGCGAGTATTTACTTTGAAATTACATTCTTGAAGAGACATAGATAGTGTAGAATTATACGTATGTGGAAGATAGAGCGTCCTCCCATTCTTCTCTGGTAAAGGTAGACTGCAATTCCCTTTCCCACTTGCACATATAGGGGTGTTTAGGCATTTCCCAATCATAATTAAACCAGTCATAAATGTATTTGTGACTCCAGAAGATTCCGTGTTCCGTGTTACTTATAAAGTTTAAGGATGCTTCGGAGAATTTAGGAACCCTCTGGAGAAATTTCACGACCTGTTCTTTCAACATTATAAACTGTAAAAACATTGATGACAGGAGTCTAAGCTTGTTTTTTAGGTTGCTGAATTTTATAAAAGAGCTACCGTCATAGATGTCTCCTATTTTCGTAATTCCTCTTTCCTCCCAAAGAGCTGGCAGTGTAACATTGTTAAATGTAGAAAGAGTGGAGAAAGGAATTTTAACTAAGATAGATTTCCTAGACGTTCCCTTTCTTGAGCTAGATAGTTTTTCCCAAGCTTGTACAGTGGCTTGAAATATTGGATGGGCCATTGAATTAAAGGGCCACTGTCACCCCCCCCCAGCCGTTATAAACTAAAAGAGCCACCTTGTGCAGCAGTAATGCTGCAGTCTAACAAGGTGGCTCTTTTAGTTTTTGATTCATTTATTACCTCAAAAAAGCGTTTTAAAAATTGGCCACACATACCAGATATTATACCGGGAGGCGGTCCGAAGCGTCCTGTATGAATCCCCCAACTGCCTTCTCTTCAGGGCCGATGGTCCCCGCCCCCTGAGCGCTGTTATCGTCTGAAATCCGGCGCCTGCGCTGTGCGTGCCTGCCTGGGGCCTGCGCAGTGTTCATTGTCAGTGCGGCCACCTGAATCCCCCGCCCCGCACTGTTATTCATTATGCACAGTGCGGGGCTGGGGTTCCTGGGAAGGCGGGGGAGCTGGGGAGCGTCGGAGCTGGGGAGCGTCGGAGCTGGGGAGCGTCTAAACAGCGCAGTGCGCATGCCCAGGAACCCCAGCCCCGCACTGTGCATAATGAATAACAGTGCGGGGCGGGGGATTCAGGTGGCCGCACTGACAATGAACACTGCGCAGGCCCCAGGCAGGCACGCACAGCGCAGGTGCCGGATTTCAGACGATAACAGCGCTCAGGGGGCGGGGACCATCGGCCCTGAAGAGATGAGTGACGGCAGTTGGGGGATTCATACAGGACGCTTCGGACCGCCTCCCGGTATAATATCTGGTATGTGTGGCCAATTTTTAAAACGCTTTTTTGAGGTAATAAATGAATCAAAAACTAAAAGAGCCACCTTGTTAGACTGCAGCATTACTGCTGCACAAGGTGGCTCTTTTAGTTTATAACGGCTGGGGGGGGGTGACAGTGGCCCTTTAAGTTGATGGCCAGTTAGTGTTTTTATAATTAAATCCTTGGGGTGTTTGTTTTTATTTAGAAAGGTTTCCATGTCTAGCCATGCAGGGGATTTTGATGATGTTAGCCAGAATCTACTTTGTTTTATCAAGGATGTATAATAATGGGCAACTATGTTGGGGATCCCCAAGCCCCCATATGCCCTCTTTTTATAAGTGATACTTGAGGATGTCCTGGGTTTTTTATTGTTCCAAATAAATTTGTTAATAGTGGTTTGGAGAGATGTGAGGTATGATACCGAAATAGGTAGAGGAATGAAACTCAGAGTGTATAAAATCTTAGGTAGTGTAAAGATTTTTATTGTAAGGACTTTACCCCACCAGGAGAGGAATTTGTCTCCGAAGGCGTTAGTGTCGTTATTTATAGTTTTAATTAAGGAGTTAATATTATTTATTACTATGTTGTTTAGATTATTAGTGATCTTAATCTCTAGATAGGTAAGTTCTTTATTAGCCAAGTTAATGAGGGAGGAAGCCTTAATTTTTTTAATTTGCTCTTCATCTACGTTTAAAGGTACTATTTTTGATTTTGTTGTCTTAATTTTGAATTGGGAGACAGTTGAGGAAGAATCCAACAACTTGTGAAGTTCTGTCATGGAGTTGAAAGGGTCTGTTAGGGTGAGGATGATGTCATCAGCACACATACTTATTTTGTATTGGCGATGTGGGGTTTCCAATCCCTTGATTTTATTATTTTGTCTGACAATTTGTGCAAGGGATTCCATGGCTAAAATAAAAAGAAGTGGGGATAAGGGGTATCCCTGTCTTGTACCATTTGTTATAGCAAAGGAGGGAGATAAATGATTGTTAGCCACGATTTTTGCTGTAGGGTTGGAGTAGAGGGCCATAATTGTAGTAATAAAAGAATTATCAAACCCAAATTTGATCAGGCTTTGTCGCAGGAAGCCCCAATCCAGACGGTCAAAGGCTTTTTCTGTGTCCAAAGAGACAATCAGAGTGCTTTGTTTTGTTTGATTAGCTATTTTGATGGCGTTGATGATTCTCCTGGTACCGTCTGAAGTGTGGCGACCCACAACAAACCAGATCGGGTCAGAAAAGCAAGGATTTCGACACCACAGATAGACCAGGCATCTGACTGAGATAACAGACTGTTTAAATATGTGGCCTGGATTTTTTTTTTTTTTTTTTACCACAAATGGATGTATAGAACAAGGATAGCAGATAGTGTTGAGCGAACATGCTCGCCACTACTCATTACTCGCCCGAGTATCAGTGTACTCAGTGTACTCGCTGAGCACAGAGCATTTCCGGGATTTTTCGGCGGTAACTGGTGTCTCCACCCAGCATTTTTGGCGGACTTTAGAGACCCAATCACGCTGCAGGGATTGTCTGCCATGCCATGAAACTGTGATCGTGCAGTGATTGGCTTGGCTGCACAGCATCATCCCGAGTATAAGAGACCTGGTGCCGCCCTGCTCACCGCATTTAGCTCCGGATTAAGAAGTGAGAGTAGAGAGAGCTGCTGCCAAGATAGGGTCAGAATCATGGTTTTTATATTTAGTCTAGCTCTGCAACTGTTAAATCCACAACTCCTGAGAAACCAACAGTCCTTTTTAGGGCTAATTCATGGGTCTCGATGTTGCTGTGCTAGGTAGGCAGAGCACAGCATATCCACATCAGTGCAAGACATGCAGGCACTGTATATGCTTACATTGCTCCCACTGCATCCCTCCCAAAGCTCCATAACTGTCTGCTGCTGCTGCACCTTTGTTACTATATACCTAGTTGCATTTTTTTTTTGCCCCAAAATTCACCCCCCAAAAAAAAATATACAGTCTGTTCTGTCAGACTGAGGCCTGTTTAAAAATCATAGTTTGTCAGTCATATGTAGCATAGTTGTGTGTGCTATCCTTGTGCCACTGTTTTTTTTTGTGCTTTAAATTCACCAAAAAAGCCCTCATATATCTGCGTGCTCTAAGTTTGGGCATTTTAGACCATTTTGCCACTACTTATATACAGCACTATTTAGCATTTTACAAAACACAGGCCACACATTTGGCAGTGTGGTATTTCCATGACAGGCCTCATATATCTCAGTGCTCCAAGTTTGGGCATTGTAGGCCAGTTACCCACTTTTTTCCTGTCTGTTACTCAACTGATATACAGCACTATTTGCATTAAAAAAAAAATACAGGCCACATATTTGGCAGTGTGGTATTTCCATGACAGGCCTCATATATCTGCGTGCTCCAAGTTTGGGCATTGTAGGCCGGTTTACCATTTTTTTTTTGCTGTCTGTTACTCTACTTATATACAGCACTAATTTGCATTCTGAAAATACACGCCACATATTTGGAAGTGTGATATTTCCGTGACAGGCCTCATATATCTGCGTGTTCAAAGTTTTGACATTGCAGGCGGGTTTACCACTTTTTTGCTGTATGTTACTCTACTGATATACAGCACTATTTTGCAATACAAAAAACACAGGCCACATTTTTGGCAGTGTGGTATTTCTGTGACAAGCCTCATATATCTGCGTGCTCCAAGTTTGGCCATTTTAGGCTGGTTTTCCACTGTTTTTGCTGTCTGTTATTCTAATTATATACAGCACTATTTTGCATAAAAAATAAAAAGGCCACATTTTTGGCAGTGTGGCATTTCCGTGACAGGCCTCATATATCTGCGTGCTCCAAGTTTGGGCATTTTAGGCCGGTTTTCCACTGTTTTTGCTGTCTGTTACTCTAATTATATACAGCACTATTTTGCATAAATTAAAATTCACAAAAAAGCCCCCAAAAATTGAATACAGTCTGTTATGTCAGGCTGAGGCCTGCCAGGTGTTTGTGATTGAAAAATCGTAGATTTGCAGGCATACTGATCAGATATTATTTCGCTCTTAATAAATACATTTGTGTTGAGCTTTTGAAATAGTGCAGTAGTCCATTTAAAATGGGCAAGGGATGGGGAAGTGTACGTGATGCTGATGGTACATGCAGAGGACGAGGCTGTGGCCAAGGTGAAAGTGGGCCACAACAAAGACCCACATCTTCTTGCTCGACCTTCCTGTCCCAGTTTCTAGGGGACTGCAGCACACCATTATTGAAGCCAGAGCAGTGTGAAACTGTTGTTGGTTGGATAGCGGATAATGTTTCCAGTCACTTAGCCACCACCACCATGTCTTCCACACAGTCAAGTCTGAGTAGCCATGAGTGTGGCCCGGATATTCCTCACCCTGATTCTTCTTCCTCCCACCATGCCGAGTGCCCCGAGACAACTGATCACACACTTGGACACCCTGAAGAGCTATTCAGTTTTCCATTTCAAGATTCTGGACTCTTGGCCGGTCAACTTGAAGTGTTGCCCGCTGAGATCGCATGTAGAGATGCCCAAAGCTTTGTCCAGCCCTGGTCACACAAAGGCGATGGTGGGAAAGTCCCAGAAGAGGTGGACGATGATGAGACACAATTGCCAGAAAGTCAGGAGGAGGAGCAGGGTGTGGATGTGGAAGACAAGGTGGTGGATGACAATGTGACTGACCCAACTTTGCAGGAGGACAAGCAGAGTGAGGGCAGCAGCACACTTGGGGAGGGAGGCATATCACGCAAACAGGCAGGAAGAAGCAGTGTGGTAGCCACAGACAGAAGGCGTGCATCCGTTCCCAGTAAAACCAACACGAGTGACATTGCCATTCCAACTGTTAGATCTTCCCAAGTCTGTTTATTTTTAAAGACTCTGCCGATAACACCAAAAAGGCCATTTACAGCACCTGCCATGCCTGCATCAGCAGGGGTAGCAAAACAACCAACCTGACCACCACCAACATGATCAGACACATGGCAGCAAAGCACCCAACTTTGTGGGCCGAACCCCAGGCTCCAGGACCACTGTCTGCAGGTGACACCACTGCTTCTTCCACTTTTTTGCATAGACGCCAATCTCCTGTACACCGTGCTTGTTAAGATGCCTCTAGCCCCGCACCTGTTGTTGCCCACAGTCAAGCAGCACCATCATCAAGCCCATCCACGTCCTTGTCCCAGCACAGCCTTCAGTTGTCTTTACCCCAGTCTTTGGAACGCAAGCGGAAAAATTCAACCAACGCCCCACAGGCCACAGTCCTAAATTGTAGTATTTCCCTTCTGCTTGTGCAAGAAATGTTGCCTTTTAGGCTCACTGAGATGGAAGCTTTCCGCAACCTGATGGCGGCGGCCATCCCAAGGTACTCGGTCCCCAGTCGCCACTATTTCTCCCGGTGCCATACCGGCATTACACCAGCATGTGTCCCACAACATTACCCATGCCCTCAACAATGCTGTTACAGGGAAAGTCCCCCTAATCATGGACTTATGGACAAGTGCTTGTGGATAGGGATGGTACATCTCACTGACTGCACACTGGGTTAACATAGTGGAAGCCAGGACCCAGTCAGACCTTGAGATGGAACACATCCTCCCCACGCCGAGGATTGCTGGCCCTACATCAATCAGAGTTGCCCCCACAGTCTACAGCTCCTGCACCTCCTCCTCTTCAATCTCCATCTCTGAAACCAACACATCAGTCAGAAGCTGGAAGCACTGCAGCACTGCCTCAGCCAAGCAGCAACAGGCTGTGCTAAAGATAATCTTCGTAGGTGACAAACCGCACAATGCAGAAGAGTTGTGGACAGTGCTGAAAGAGCCGTCAGATGTTTGGATGACACCGATGAACCTACAGCCAGGTATGGTCATGTGTGACAATAGTCGTAACCTGGTGGCGGCACTGCGGCAAGGTGAGCTCACACATGTTCCTTGCTTGGCCCATGAGCTTAACTTCATGGTTCAATGTTTTCTGAAAAGCTACCCAGAGCTTCCGGATCTGCTAGTGAAAGTATGCCATCTGTCTGCCCATTTTAGGAAGTCAGCTACAGCTTCAGCCGCCCTAGCCGTGCTTCAGCAGTGTTTGCAGGTTCCAGCTCACCGGCTGGTGTGTGATGTCCCCACGCACAGGAACTCTATGCTGCATATGTGGGAAAGGATTTGTGAGCAGAATAGTGCAGTTGTTGACTACCAACATCACCAAGGCCATAGATATTCAGTTCAGACTTCACACATAAGACCTCAGGAGTGGACATGAATGTCCAACATATGTACCATCCTCCAAAACTTTGAGGACTGAAAAAAGATGGTGAGCGATGATGACGCCATATTTAGTGTCACCATCCCACTTCTCAGCATTCTGAAAACCTCTCTGCTCACAATTAAAGAGGATGCATTGCAGGCAGAGCATGAGGTCATGGAGCAAGGAACCATAAAGGGCATTACACTCAGCCCAGCCTCATGTCTTCTCAATGTGGATTGGTAGGAAGAATGTTATCTACTTTCATGTGCTATAGATGGTACTACAAACATAGCTGTCATACGTCTGTTTAGCAGGGATGGCCTGAGGACAGGGAGGAGGAGGATGAGAAGGAGGAGGACAGCATGGTCAGTCATCCTGTTGGTGAGGACACGGAAGTCTAGCCTGTTAGCAGTCTGGCACACATGGCTGGCTTTATGTTGCGCTGTTTTTACGTGACCCTCACATTATAAAAATTTTGGGTGACACTCATTAATGGATGGTGACACTTCTAGACCCATGCTACAAGGAGAACTTTCAATCTCCTCTGCCAGAGGCAGAGAGGTGTACTAAAATGTTTCAGTACCAGAGGGCCCTTGTAGCAGAATTACTTAGAAAATTCCCATGTGAGAACACCGGCAGCAGACGTCAGAGTTTGTTGCACAACCAAGGAGTCCAAGCGAGAGAGACAGAAGTAAAATCCAGCTCAGCCAGGGGAACAATGGCAAAGTTCTGGGACTGTTTTCTCAGACCTTCCCATCATCCCTGGACAGAGGCAAGGGGTGCTGTCACAAGAAGTGCAATGTTTAGGAAGATGCTGAGGGAGTACCTTGCAGATCGTAAAAATGTCCTCCGGGAACCCTGTGCCTTTTAATTACTGGGTATCCAAGCTGGACACGTGGCATGAACTGGCTCTCTACTCCTTGGAGTTCCTGGCCTGCCCTGCTGCTAGCGCTCTGTCAGAGCGCGTTTTTAGTGCAGCTGGTGGAATTACAACAGATAAGCGCATCAGCCTGTCAACTGAAAATGTTGACAGGCTGACTCTTATAAAAATGAACAAGGGCTGGATTGGGAAAGACTTCTGTACGCCACCAAGTGAAAACAGTGAATCATAACCTCAAATACATTCTCTGTTTTTTAGAGGTGTATTCTCATGCTCCTCTTCACAACCACACATGGGTATACGCTTCCAGATGTGGTCTGCTTCTTTTTATCCTCCTCCTTATCCTCATCCTCATCAGTCACACCCAGTATAGCATCAGAGTGAACGGATTCCGTGATGCCAAAGTCACAATTTTTTTGGGCAAGGGTGTAACTTTTATGCCCGCAACTAATTGGAAACCATAACAAATGTTACTCACAGAGGGGTAAATGTCATAAAAAAGAGATGCAAGTCTTTTATTCCCATTTATTCTTATATTTTCCATTTTCCCAATCTCTGGACAGTCCTCTAATGAGGTAGTGTATACCTTTACAATAGAAAATTATTCCAAGACTTGTATATTATATTTTTATTTGTAGCCCTGTCTCTGAGCACTTGATAGGGACAAACATATCTCGTTGGACACATTCAGGCTTCAGATCTATGAACCTGTGTTCGCCCCTCCCTTTTGTTATTTACTTTCATCGGTGGATTCACATTTTTTATTTATTTGTTTTATTTCAAATTTAGCTTTATGTCTCCTCATTCTCCACCACTAGATCACCAGGCTTATCGGCTTGTGTGCCCCTAAAGGCAGTCAACTTTTTGGCATGGGTGTATCAGATGCACATAGTATGTTATTAATCAATGTATCCCCCTTGGGGAAATGTTTGTCAGCCCATAGGCACTTAGTGTATGGGCATTACATGTGTTGAAGAAATGCTCCTTTCAATTGGGCCTAGGTTTTAATGAGGCCTTCCTCCACATCTCATCATTTTCCACCACTATATCACCAGGGTTCATTTGTTCCGTGCTGCTACAGACAGTCATTTTTTTGCAAAGGATATCTCGTATGGACATAGTATGTTTTTAATCAATGTATCCCCCTTGGGGAAATGTTTGTCAGCCTATACACTTAGTGTATGGGCATTACAAATGTAGGAGAAACGCTCCTTTAAATTGGGCCTAAGTTTAAATAAGGCCTTCCTCCACCTCTCATCATTTTCCACCACTAGATCACCAGGGTTCATGTGTTCTGTGCTGCTACAAACAGTCAATTTTTTGCCAAGGGTATCTATTATCTCCATGAAATATTTTTTAAAAATTTACCCCCCATGAGCAAATGCTTGTCAGGTCATGCACTCCATTACAAGTCTCAGAGACCCATACCCCTACATTGGGCCTACTTCTTAACTTTGTCTCCTGCAATGTGTCTTCTTTACCTGACACTAGATGACCAGGGTGAACCAGCTCTGTACTGTTATGGGCCGGTGAATTTTGGACAAGGGGGGCTGTGATGGCAATAGTATATTTTTTAAAAAGGTACCCCACATTGGTGAAACCATATCCTTGTTGGCAAAGATTTCATAACATTTGTGTACCTTTAAGAGCTCACTTAAAAAGCTTTTTGTATTGACTGGTTGTTCACATTGGAAACAATACACTTCATATAAATTTGATAAAGCAATGCTGTTAGTTTGGCTCTGTAGTTCATTTCAAATATTTATTTGTCCACTATATTACTTTCTCTCCTTGAGAGCAAGAACTTTGGCTGCATCAAATGTACAAATGGCAAATTTTCAAATGGCAATTTGAAATCCAGATTAAAATACTATATACCGAATGCATTCAGACAATTACACAGCTGCATTTCTAGTAAAACATTTACAGATGTGACAGACAATGCTCATAGTGACACAATCTTGAGAAATGTTTGTTTATTCACTTCACAAACAGTTCTAAGACTCTATATGTTTGCTGTTTGTAATTGTAAAACATTAAGATTTTCTGAAACTCTGCCTGTGGTGGTTTGATATAAATCCTTGTGGCTTTTATATTCTAGGGGTTTATGGCCCCTCGTCTGATGACTCCCTGATATCTCAGTTTCATCCAACCTTGAAAGCTGACCACTTGAATGGCTGTTTGAAACTAGAGTTACTACATAGTGTAAATCACTATATAAGACCAGACAAACATGACTAAGACAGATGCAAAAACTGGGGTACCTGTACATGTACAGTGTGCTCATACCTGCATAATTGGGGATGCCCATGCAGTATAGGTAATCTCACAGGGGTTCTCTGTCTTGGTGTTGCTTCTCTGATATTCCAGAAGTATACTGTATGCAGTTAATCTTTATATATACTTCATCCTTAGATGTACTTAACCTTTCTATGTCAACATACACAAAAGTGTACAGACTCATACTATTCAATCATACTATTCCTTTAATTTGGTACTTTGCAATAAAATTGTGTTGTATTGCAAGTATTAGCCTTCTTTAAAGCCGTATCTGAACCATAGTGTTAAAAACATGGCAAATTAAATTGCCAAATTCTCCTGTAAATAATTCTGCAAAGAGGGAGCCATCATATCATTAAAAAAATACAAGTGGATTTTCCTGGGCCCATCCAGTATGTGGGTTCCAAGGCATGAGGGGAGCATATGACTGACTGTGCAGCAGGGCTAGCCTTGCTGCCAATGTGTAAAGCAAAGGAGTACGGGAGTACAAAATGCATATTGTGAAGCGGATTTTCATGGGCCCATCCAGTATGTGGGTTCAAAGGCTTATCGGGGTGCATATGAATTGGTGGCAGGGCAGGTCTTGCATTCACTGCAACATTTTTTCAGGAGGACCTCCTGGACATCTTATGAAAGGGGTATTGTGGTGCATAGTAATTCTTGGCAGCCCATCCACTCACAGTAGGCTACAACAGTCTAGGAGACCCACTGCTTAATAATGGCCCTTTAAGAAGATCAATGCCGCCTGATGCACCAGTAAAAATAGGCTCTGTTACTTTAAGAATCGCTCTTTCATAAATGAAACAAGATGGGTCTGCATATGTGTCACACACCACATGGCCATCTAGGGTTGTTAAATGTTACAATTACATTTCCCAGTGAATGCATTTGTAGTGGTTGAAAGCAATGTTAAAGTTGAAAAATGCTTAAAAAATGCTGCGTCTGAACTAAGCCCAAATGGTGGAGGAATATTTCGGTCTGGGGTTAATTATTTGGCCTTACCGGCAAGTCATTTACCTGCAAAGGATGTTCCTTAACATACAGTATTTCCCAGCAAAATCCGTTTTGGTTTCGTTTTACTGTGTTTTTTTGGCACCGGGAAAAATGGCATGAATCTCGGAAAAAATGGTTTAAAGCTGTGAACCAGGAGTCAGGAATGCTTCCATGGGCGATCCCCATGATGCTCCTGTGTCATTTGAGCAGTGTTTCCATTATTTTCAGACATCCTTAGACCTCAACAGGACCTCCAGGGGGGAATCACGGTAAAACTTACATTGGGCTTGTTGCTTGGGTCGAGTACCCGAGTATACCAATCTGCTCGACCAGAGCAACGAGCACCTGAGCATTTTAGTGCTCACTCATCACTAGTAGTAGACAAAAAACTGGAATGTGTGCCTGAAAAGCAAGGATTTGGACACCAAAGATAGACTGGGTGTCTGACTGAGATAACTGTTGTGAATTTGCTTTTTGCTCCCTCTAGTGGTTACTAGTTTTTTGACTCTGGTTTTTCTGTCTTTCCTTTTATCCGCACCTGGGTCGTTAGTTAGGGGTTTTGCTATATAAGCTCCCTGGACCTTCAGTTCAATGCCTGGCAACGTAGTTATCAGAGCTAGTCTGCTGTGCTCTTGTCTACTGATCCTGGTTCCAGTTATATCAGCTAAGTCTGCCTTTTGCTTTTTGCTATTTGTTTTGGTTTTGTATTTTTGTCCAGCTTGTTCCAAATCTATATCCTGACCTTTGCTGGAAGCTCTAGGGGGCTGGTGTTCTCCCCCCGGACCGTTAGACGGTTCGGGGGTTCTTGAATTTCCAGTGTGGATTTTGATAGGGTTTTTGTTGACCATATAAGTTACCTTTCTTTATTCTGCTATCAGTAAGCGGGCCTCTCTGTGCTAAACCTGGTTCATTTCTGTGTTTGTCATTTCCTCTTACCTCACCGTCATTATTTGTGGGGGGCTTCTATCCAGCTTTGGGGTCCCCTTCTCTGGAGGCAAGAAAGGTCTTTGTTTTCCTCTACTAGGGGTAGCTAGATTCTCCGGCTGGCGCGTGTCATCTAGAATCAACGTAGGAATGATCCCCGGCTACTTCTAGTGTTGGCGTTAGGAGTAGATATATGGTCAACCCAGTTACCACTGCCCTATGAGCTGGATTTTTGTATTCTGCAGACTTCCACGTTCCTCTGAGACCCTCGCCATTGGGGTCATAACAGATAACACACTGTTTCAATAAGTGGCCTGTATTTTTTTTTTCATTTTTTTAACCACAAAATACTGTATAGCCTAAGGGTAGCAGACAAAAAACTGTAATGCATACCTGAAAAGCAAGGATTTTGACACAACAGATAGACTAGGCATCTGACTGAGATAACAGCCTGTTTCAATATGTGGCTTAGATTTTTTTCATTTTTTAACCACAAATTACTGTATAGAACAAGGGTAGCAGACAGACAAAAAAACTAGAATGTATGCCTGAAAAACAAGGATTTGGACACAACAGATAGACCAGGCGCCTGACTGAGATAACAGACTTTTTCAATATGTGGCCTGGATTATTATTATTTTTTTTAACCACAAAATACTGTATAGAACAAGGGTAGCAGACAGACAAAAAATTGGAATGTATACCTGAAAAGCAAGTAATTGGAGACCACAGATAGACCAGGCTTCGGATGGAGATAATAGACTGATCACAATGGGGCCTTGATTTTTTGGCCCACCAAAATTGTGTCAATAAGTAGGCTATGACAGTAAAAAAAAATTGGAGTACTAAAATTGTAAAATATTTAGCGCAATGATATGCGATGCATGTGGTGTACAAATGACAGTGATAAATATGAGAACTGTAGCTAAATATTTTTGGCCCAGCTACAGATTTTTTGGGTCAGCAAAATGGTGTCCAAAAATGTTGTAAGACACTCCAAAAAGTACTATAGTGCCCAAAAACTGGCCAGAATTTATAGCGCACTCACATCTGATGTCTGGAACAATTTATTTTTTTTAAAAATGTTAGATTTTCACTCTCTTGTATTTAAATGACATGGTTGTAGTCTACAGTGAGACCAAGCAAATAAATGTAGAAAAAAGGGGGCTATGAATTGTTTTGTAATAAAATTAGCAGGTATAAGGTGCAAAAAAAAAAATCCTAGCCACGGATACCTGCAGCCACGCATATATAAAATATGCAGCAGCAGACTGTAATGAAGCCTTTTGATGTATACAGTGAGATCTATATACTCATATACAGTGCCTGCATACCTTGCTTTTTATGCCATGGAAGAAAGTTGTCAGTCAGAAACTCTGTATACTTTGCAGAGGTCATTTTCACACTTTCAGGGACCTTAAAGGGCCCTACCAGTTGTTTGCCCATGATTCCAGCCTAAAACATGACTACTCCTCCACCTCCTTGCTGTAGTTGCAGCCTTTATGGACATTGGTGGCCATCTACCACTTATCCACTACTCCATCCATCTGGACCATCCAGGGTTGCTCAACACTCATCAGTAAAAAAGACTGTTTGAAAATTAGTCTTCATGTATGTCTGGGCCCACTGCAACTGTTTCTGCTTGTGAACACTATTTAGGGGTGGCCGAATAGTAGGTTTATGCACCACAGCAAGCCATTGAAGGATCCTACACATTGAGGTTCGAAGGACTCCAGAGGCACCAGCAGCTTCAAATAACTGTTTGCTGCTTTGTTGTGGTATTTTGGCAGCTGCTCTCTTAATCCAATACATTTGTCTATTTGTCTGGCAGAAACCTTGCTCATTATGCGTTTATCTGCATGAACTCTGTCTGTGCTCTGTTTCAGTCACAAATCTCTTCACAGTATGATGATAACTCTTAAGTTGTTGTGAAATATCTAATGTTTTCATACCTTGTCCAAGGCATTGCACTATTTAACGCTTTTCAGCAGCAGAGAGATCCTTTTTATTTCCCATATTGCTTGAATCCTGTGGCCTGCTTAATAATGTGGAAAATCATTTTTAAGTAGTTTCCCTTTAATTAGAATCACCTGGAAAGCTAATTATCACATGTGTTTAAGATTGATTTCAGTGATCCATTGAGCCCTGAGACACAATACCATCCACAAGTTTATTTGAAAAACAAAAAAATTAAACATTTATGACACTTAAATCCAATTTGCATAATAATTTGGAACATGGTGTAGACCTGATGACGCTGTGCAGCCAGCCAATCGCTGTACTACCACAACAAAGATGGCTGCGGTATTACAGTGCATGGCAGATAATCCTTGCATGTTGATTGGCGCTCTAAAAAGCGCCAAAATTAATAGGAAGAGACTGGAACTCTTGCCGAATAATCCTCGGAAATGCTCGGTGCTCGCAGAGAACACCGAGCATAGTGATACTTGGGCGAGTACCGAGTAGTGGCGAGCACCTTCACTCATCACTATTAGTAACCCATTCTTGCCTAAGCAATGTTTGTAAGTTGTCACAACTTCTGTGTTTTTGGCTTGTTCACTCACTTTTTTAAAATTTACCATAAGTTATTAATGAGAACCGGGGAATTTCCTGGCAATGGAGCAAAAATTTGTAATGTTTTGTTCACCAATCCAGTTGCATTCTGACATGGTGCTTAATGCTGTGAAAAACTTTGCTCATCACTAGTGTTGAGCATTCCAATGCTGCAAGTATCGGGTATCGGCCGATACTTGCTGTATCGGAATTCCGATACCGGGATTCCGATACTCTTGTGGTATCGGGTATCGGGTATCGGAACAACATTTTATTTTAATTCTCTCTTTTACACATTTTAACATTGTTAAAATGTGTAAAAGAGAGAATTAAAATAAAAAATATCGCTATACTCACCTGTCCGACGCAGCCGGGACCTCAGCGCAGGAACCGGCAGCGTTGTTTGTTTAAAATTCCCGCTTTTACATGGTTACGCGAACTCCCGGCTTGTGATTGGTCAGGGCGCCCATGTTGCCGGGCCGCGGACCAATCACAGCAAGCCGTGACGAAAATACGTCACGGCTTGCTGTGATTGGTCCGCGTCCCGGCAACATGGCCGCCATTAACCAATCACAAGCCGTGACGTCACGGGAGGCTGGACTTGCGCGCTTTTGAAAAAGCGCGCGTGTCCAGCCTCCAGTGACGTCCCGGCTTATGATTGGTTGCGCCGCGATCAACCAATCACAAGCCGGGAGGCTGGACACGCGCGCAATTTTAAAATGCGCGCTTGTCCTGCCTCCCGTGACGTCACGGCTTGTGATTGGTTAATGGCGGCCATGTTGCCGGGCCGCGGACCAATCACAGCAAGCCGTGACGTATTTTCGTCACGGCTTGCTGTGATTGGTCCGCGTCCCGGCAACATGGCGCCGTGACCAATCATAAGCCGGGACGTCACTGGAGGCTGGACACGCGCGCTTTTTCAAAAGCGCGCAAGTCCAGCCTCCCGTGACGTCACGGCTTGTGATTGGTTAATGGCGGCCATGTTGCCGGGACGCGGACCAATCACAGCAAGCCGTGACGTATTTTCGTCACGGCTTGCTGTGATTGGTCCGCGGCCCGGCAACATGGGCGCCCTGACCAATCACAAGCCGGGAGTTCGCGTAACCATGTAAAAGCGGGAATTTTAAACAAACAACGCTGCCGGTTCCTGCGCTGAGGTCCCGGCTGCGTCGGAGAGGTAAAGTATAGCGATATTTTTTATTTTAATTCTTTCTTTTACACATTTATATGGTTCCCAGGGCCTGAAGGAGAGTTTCCTCTCCTTCAGACCCTGGGAACCATCAGGAATACCGTCCGATACTTGAGTCCCATTGACTTGTATTGGTATCGGGTATCGGTATCGGATTGGATCCGATACTTTGCCGGTATCGGCCGATACTTTCCGATACCGATACTTTCAAGTATCGGACGGTATCGCTCAACACTACTCATCACCAAATGCAGAAAACTTGCTCTTCGATGGTGTTTAGATGCCATTCTTTATTCATGGCAATGTTCTTAGGCACAATCGTAAGTCCACTCCACTGAATGAAAATCAACTCCACTCATGAATGGTTTCAGGATGGTTTACTGTTGGAATTACATAGGACTCATGTTAGCGCTTACCTTTTCTTCCAGTCCTCAACCGTCCAATTCCTTTACTTCCTGCAGCGTTATTTTCTACAAACATGATGGATTATCTGAAGATGTTGAGAGATGTAGGAACAATGTCAATGCTGACAGTGTTTTTTCTAAATAAATATAGGAATTTTATTATTGATGCTACATTTGTCCCTACTTCCCAATTTTTCTAGCCTTTTTGAATGGTCTCAGTAGAAGACACGTATCCCTCATGAGCTGCCAACAGTGGATTTCAAGTTAACTTATGTTCCAGTTTGCCTTTTGCATGATATATTCAGTCATCACTTTAGGCCTCCTGCAAACATTCATATAAAACACGTACACGAAAAAAACTGTACTGGTTTCATCAGTTTGTTCCATTAGTTTGTCATCTGTGTGTCTTTTTTTACCATCACTGTTTTTCTGGTTAAAAAAAGACTAATCTAAGGATGTTACTGTTGAGGATGGGTTGATTTTTATTGAGAACAATGTGGAGGAGTTTTAAAAGAAGGTGGACTAGCGCTACATAATGTTGGAACCAAACCTAGTGTCTAATTCTGGACACCACTAACTGACTCATGGGATGGTGCATAATCACTGCTCAATAAAATGTCACAGTAGGTCATGAAGGACATTTGTTGTGCTTACTCAAAGTTAATGGGCCATTAGTTGTCAGTCTAATGAACTTTTCTCCTGCATGTAAGAGCACAGATAAAGCATTACTTTACTGCGTCTAATACTGTCACCTAAATTATCCAGCACGAATGACCACCTGGCCTCATTTCCATGACATCGACCAGGTACTACTTGAGTATTAGTGTGGTGTACACATGCATCAGATTTGACTAATATAATAGGTGTGCAAAAAAATGGCATACTGTGACTTGCAAACTCTATGAGGAAGACAGTCACATGGCTAAATGTCTGCATTTTTTGTAAATTCTATTTTTTTATTTTTATTTAAGACAATTCCATACTAGAGATGAGAAAACTTTTCAAGGTTCGGTTCAGTTCAGATTTGGTGAACGTCCCGATGTTCACCAAACAGTATGTTGATCAGTTCAACTAACATATCTGAACCTCATTGAATTCAATGGGAGGCAAAGCCAAAAGTATAGACAACACCTTCAGGGGGGGGAAAACAGCTGCCAAAACAACTGAAATTAGGGGAAGACACCAGGAAAAATTACATCAATTGACCCACAGTAGAAATTTAATAATAGCTCAGCAGTAGTTAACCATGGGCCATGCATAATGTATCAGGGTCTGGGCCAGCATTTTCAGCTTTTAATTTAAGTTTAAATTAAGATGAAGTGGATGAGGGACCGGTGTAAGCCTGCTGTGCTGGAAGCTCTGATACCTCATGCAACAGCTCAAACTGCTTTTTTGCTCAGCCACACTCAGATGGCACAAATATCAGCTTGGTAGACCACCAATAAGAATAATTTAAGTATAGTAGCACAGGTAGTTGACTGATCAATTCACCCAAGGTAGAAATTTTAGAATGACACAGCAGTAGCCAGCCATGCATAAGGTATTTCCAGATTTCTGGGTCATAGATACTTACAGGAGACAAGCATCCAACATCAGTGCCCAGGAGAGAAAGGCCATACAGTCTCTGAAAACCAACAAAGAAATCATCATCAAACCTGCTGACAAGGGAGGTGCAATAGTCACGATGAACACATCAGACTATATGAAGGAAGCAAACAGACAACTTTTGGACACACGCTACTACAAAAAATTGGAATCGGATCCTACACAGGACTATTACAAGGAACTAAACCAGTTGGTATCTTGTCTGCCTGACAAATCCACAAGAGCCGATGACCTGATACCAGAAAGTCCAAGAACAGAGATATTCTACATGCTTCCCAAAATCCACAAATCTGCAAATCCAGGAAGACCAATTATTTCATGTGTGGGCACCCTTACTGAGCAGGTATTTGGATGAGTAGAGGGTATTCTTAAACCCCTGGTAAAGGATACACCCAGCATCAGTCAGGACACAACTGACCTATTGAATAAACTATCAGCAATAGGTCATCTACCAGAAGGAACCATCCTGGCCATCATGGATGTGAAATCTTTGTATGCCAATATCCCACACCAGGATGGATTAAATGCCTGCAAATTCTTCCTGGAAAAAATAGGGACTGATGCAGATTCTGTGGTGAAACTTATAAAATTCATCCTCACCCACAATTACTTTGAATTTGACAACAAGATCTATCTACAGGAGACTGGCACAGCAATGGGAAGTAAAATGGCTCCACAGTATGCAAATCTTTTCATGGCCAAGCTTGAAAGTGACTTTTTGTCCTCATGTCCCATCAGGCCTCTGGCCTACTACCGCTACATTGATGATATGTTAATCATCTGGACGGAGTCTGAGCAACAACTAAAAACGTTCCATGAACAGTTTAATCAATTTCATCCTACCATCAGCTTGACACTCAACTACTCCTGTACTGAAATTAACTTCTTGGACACCATCATTAAGCTGCAGAACAATAAAATAGAGACATCCCTGTATCAGAAGCCTATTGACCATCCGACATACCTTAAATGGGACAGTTTCCATCCAAAACACATAAAAAAACTCTATTGTCTACAGCCAAGCCATCAGATACAATCGTATATGTTCCTTATGAAAGACCTTTTTGAATCAGGGCTACCATCCAAGAACAATTGAAAACCAGATTACAAGAGCCACCAGAATATAAAGGAATCACCTGCTACATTACAAAGCTAAAGAAGAAAATAATCGGGTACCCCTAGTAGTTACCTACAATCCAAATCTGGAGGAGCTAACGGGAGCTGCATGGAAATTACAACCTTTACTACAAAAAGATGCCCGCTTACAATCCATTTTTAAAACACTACTGTGTTTTAGGCAGCACCCAAACCTAAGAATCATCATTGTCAGAAGCTCCTTGTCCAATCCAACAGCTGCAGGTACCTTGCAATCAGAAAAAATGTAAAACCTGTCCATTTATAATGACCACGGACAAGATAAAGATCCCCAATTCACATGAGGACTACAAGATACCAGGTACTTTCAGCTGCGTCACTTCTAATGTGGTGCACCTAATTATTTGTACTAAATGTCCAACTGGGGGTCTGTACGTGGGGGAGACAGGGCAAAAGCTTAGAACAAGAATGAATTCTCACCGCCACACAATAAGAGAAAAAAGAATGGATCTACATGTGGCAATACATTTTTGTCTCCCCAATCATAACATTATGGACATGAAATTACTTTTTTAAAAGGTAACTTCAAATCTCAAAGAGACAGAAGAATATGGGAATATAAACTGATCATGACCTTTGACAGTCTTAGTGCAGGAATGAATGTTGCGCATGGATTTATGTCTTTTTACATCAACTAAGGAACTAAGGAATTTGCCCCTCAGACCATGTGAGGTCATCACAACAGAACCAGACCCCAATCAGAGGACAATAAAACATTCCTTATCTAAACACTGGTCCAATATTTATGGACATAACTGTTTATCACTCATGGTAATTCTGCTTCATGTCACCTATCTTATCCATGTTTTTTTTCCTGTGATATGTTGTGCATAAATATGTGATTCTCCAGAATTTGTTACCATCTTTTCAGTTAGCCATTAAAAGGTATCAACCACTGAGGACTCTTAATTCTAAATATTTTTAAATAGTGGACAGACATTGTAGGATTCTGCTTAGTAAGGAGGTAATATCATGTTCAGAGATGTAGATCTGTGTGTCATCAGCATTAGGGTTGAGCGACCTTTACTTTTATAGGATCGGGTCGGGTTTCACGAAACCCGACTTTTTCAAAAGTCGGGTCGAGTGAAATCGGCCGATCCTATAAAAAAGTCGGGGTCGGGGTCGGCCGAAACTCAAAACCCAATGCAGTGCATTGGGTTTCCAATGGTTCCCAGGGTCTGAAGGAGCGGAAACTCTCCTTCAGGCCCTGGGATCCATATTTAAGTGTAAAATAAAGAATTAAAATAAAAAATATCGCTATACTTACCCTCTGACAGGCCCTGGTACTAACTGGGAACCTTCCTTCCTTAGAATCAGCCTTCCAGGACCTTGCGGTGACGTCGCGGTGATGTCGCGGCTTGTGATTGGTCACGCGGCCGCCCATGTGACCGCTCGCGCGACCAATCACAAGCCGCGACGTCACCGTGACGTCACCGAAGGTCCTGGAAGGGCTGATTCTTAGGAAGGAAGGCTGCCGGAAAGAAGCAGGGCGTGTCCGAGGGTGAGTATATACCTAATAGGAATATACTCACTCTCGGCTTCGTTCCGGCAGCCTTCCTTCCTAAGAATCAGCCCTTCCAGGACCTTTGGTGACGTCACGGTGACGTCGCGGCTTGTGATTGGTCGCGCGAGCGGTCACATGGGCGGCCGCGCGACCAATCACAAGCCGCGATGTCACCGCGACGTCACCGCAAGGTCCTGGAAGGCTGATTCTAAGGAAGGAAGGTTCCCGGTTAGTACCAGGGCCCGTCAGAGGGTAAGTATAGCGATATTTTTTATTTTAATTCTTTATTTTACACTTAAATCTGAATTCCGATACCAATTCCCGATATCTTAAACATATCGGGAATCGGTATCGGAATTCCGATTCCAGATTCAGAAGATCGCCGACTTCATGGCCGACCCCACACAGGGGTTGGGTCGGGTTTCATGAAACCCGACTTTGCCAAAAGTCGGCGTCTTCTGAAAATTGCCGACCCGTTTCGCTCAACCCTAATCAGCATAGATGTGAAACTGAAAGCTGTGAGACTCCATGCGCTGTCCCAGGCCGAAGGTGTAGATGGAGAAGAGCAAGGGTCCTATAACTTAACCTTGGGGGATACCAATAGATAGGGGTCAAGATAAGCAGGTGGTGTGTGAGGGGGAGAAACTGAATGTCCTGTCTGTTAGGTATGAGGAGATCCAAGATTGGGCGAAGTCTGTGATGCCAAGAGATAAGATCTGTAAGTAAGGTCTGTAGTAAGAGGGAAAGATCCAGTGTGTTGAAGGTGGCTGACCGGTCCTCCAGGGGGACAATGTTGTGTAGCTTGAATATGGTGGTTAGTATGTTATTGGTGACTTTATTCAGGGTAGTTTCAGTGGAATGATGCTGTCGAAAGCCAGATTGTAAGCTGTCAAAGAGGCAGCAGGAGGAGAGGTGGGAGGACAGTTCTAATTTGACATGTTATTCCCTGTAGTTTTGAGGTATTGGGAAAAAGTGATACGGGATGATAGCTATACACCAAGGATTGGTCAAGAGAGGGTTTTTCGAGAATGGGTGTGAGTGAGGTATGTTTGAAGTATGCGGGGAAGACACCAATTTTTAGTGACAGGTTGAAGACGTGGGTTAGGGTTGGGATGGAGACTGTGGTAAGGTTTGGAATGAGGTGGTATGGGATTGGGTCAAGTTCACGGGTGGTGAGACATGATTTGGAGAGTAAAAAGGAAAGTTGATTTTCCGTGATGGTGGAGAGGTTGTTTTTGGAGGAGAGTTGAGTATTTATGAGGAGGGGCTGTAGGGACTTTAGACAAAAGTTTTGCCTTATGTTGTCAATCTTCTGCTTGAAGAATTAGGCAAAGTCTTCAACTGATATTAGTGGAGAGGGAGGGATGAATAGCTGTTTATGGTTGTGAAACAGGAATGATAAGAGAGATAAGAAGTAGGTTTGTTTTACTGTAGTGAGTAACTTCTGTTACTGGATGGGCTACTCAACTCCCTTTCTTTAGCAGCTGCATGGCAGATGGACACATAGAAGCGCCACATGTGCAAGAAACGGCCGTCATCCGTTTCCCCGCATGTTTCCCCTCACATGCCGCTATGCCTCTATGGATGTTCATATGAACTAAAAAAAAATACTTTTTTTATCACAGGAAATGGTGCATGCTGCCTTTTCAATTTTTACATGTTTACATTTCATACGCTGATACCCCATATGTACAGGTAAACCACTGTTTGGTCACATGGCAGAGCTCAGAAGGGAAAGAGCGCAATTTTATCATATATTTTTTTAAAAAAATTATATTTTCGCCCCCATTTTTTTATTTTTCCAAAGGTAACAGGAGAAATTGGACCCCAAAATCTATTGTGCAATTTGTCCTGAGTACGATGATACCCCATATGTCGGGGTAAACCACTATTTGGGCACATGGAAGAGCTCAGAAGGGAAGGAGCGCCTTTTTACTTTTTCAACACAAAATTGACCCGAATTGAGATCAGACGCCATTTCGCATTTGGAAAGCCCCTGATGTGCCTAAACAGTGAAAAAACCCCATAAGTGACTCCATTTTGGAAACTAGACCCTGCAGGGAACTTATCTAGATTTAGGGTGAGCACTTTAAACGCCCAATGCTTCGCAGAAGTTTATAATGTAGAGCCGTAAAAAAAAAATCACATTTTTACCACAAAAAATATCTTTTTGCCCCCAATATTTATTTTACCAAGGGTAACGTGAGAAATTGGACCCCAATAGTTATTGTGCAATTTGTCCTGAGTATTCTGATAACCTATATATATCTCGGAAGGGAAGGAGCGCCGTGTTACTTTTTCAATGCAAAATTGTCTGGAATAGAGATCGGACACCATGTCGTGTTTGGAGAGTCCCTGATGTGCCTAAACAGTGGAAACCCCAGAAAAGTGACACCATTTTGGTAACTAGACCCCCCAAGTAACTTATCTAGATGTGTAGTGAACACTTTGAACCCACACGTGCTTCACAGAAGTTTATAACGCAGAGCCGCCAAAATTTTAAATTATATTTTTTCCACAAAAATGATATTTTCACCCCTAATTTTTGTATTTTCCCAAGGGTAACAAGAGAAAATGGACCACAAAAGTTATTTGTGCCATTTGTCCTGAGTATGCTGATGCCCAATATGTGGGGTTTAAACCACTGTTTGGGCGCATGGAAGAGCTCGGAAGGGAAGGAGCACCATTTAACATTTCAACGCAAAATTGGCTGGAATTGAGATCGGAAGCCATATCGCGTTTGGATAGCCCCTGATGTGCCTAAACAGTGGAAACCCCCCACAAGTGACATCATTTTGGAAACTAGACTGCCCACGGAACTAAACTAGATGTGTGGTGAGCACTTTGAACAGTGCCGCAAGTGACAGCACGAACTCTAGTGAACTCTTACGGTGGTGCAGTGATACACTATCATTACATCCTGTCAGTGTGTCGCTGGAGGCCGGGTAGAGAGATCACATCCCCCAAAATGTCTGTTCTACATGTGAGATCATAGTTGGACACTCGTTATTAAATGAACTATGGCAGAAAGATAAGTATATGTTAAATTAATTTATTATTTTACTTCTGTTGCAGGAGATCGAGGGCGTCCGGGATTAGGTGTTTGATGAATATGAATTTTTTTGTTTTACTATTAAGCACAGTTGCTGGATGATGGGATTACTGTCCCATCATCGGCTCATGCTGTCACTGTTATATGTGACAGCAGACATAGCCGGATGGGAGTAGTAGTCACATTAGATGATGCCTGGCTAGACACAGACACCCGCATACACAGACCCACACACAGATGCCCGCACACACAGACACCCACACACACAGATACCCGCAGACACCTGCAAACAGCCGCACAGACACCCACACACACACAGACACTCGCACACACACACAAGCACCCGCACACACACACAGACAACCGCAGACAGACCCGCACATATTCTCCATTCACAGTCTCTGCCCACACACATGTTCTCCACCCATACAGTCTTCCTCCTTCCTTTTTGCAGCATTTTTGGCACGCATATCTGCAGCAAATCCACATATCTTTTTACACCTGTGATTTGGCTGTGGATTTGACTGACTCAATGTAAGTCAATGGGTGCAGAAATGCAACAGATCCGCAAAAAGAATTGACATCCTGTGGAAAATAAAACGCCGCTAATCAGTGCTGATAAGTGCCAGAATTGACGCATCTATAAGATGCGCCATTTCTGGGACAGCCGAGAGCTAATGTTTTAGCCTAGGGGGGCAAAATACATGGCCCTTCACAGTCTATTAATATCAGCTCATAGCTGTCTGCCTAGTCTTTGTTGGTTTGATTTTATAGGGGGACCCTTGTCAATTTTTTTCTGGGGTTCCCCTGTAAACTAGCCAGTAAAGGCTAAGCAAACAGTTGTGAGCTGATATTAATAGCCTAATAGTCTGGGAACCTTTAGGCTATGTGCACACTTTGCGGTTTTTGCTGCGGATCCGCAGCGTTTTTGGACGCTGCGGATCCGCAGCAGTTTTCCATGTGGTGTACAGTACAATGTTAACCTATGGAAAACAAAAAAACGCTGTGCACATGCTGCGGAAAAAAACGCGCGGAAACGCAGCGGTTTTTATTCCGCAGCATGTCAATTCTTTGTGCGGAATCCGCAGCGGTTTGGCACCTGCTCCATGTTAAAAACCCGCAGGTGTCTAAAACTGCAGTGGAAACCGCACAAAAAAACGCGATAAATCCGCAGTTCTTTTTGCACTGCGGATTTCATCAAGTCCGCTGCGGAAAAATCTGCAGCAGAATCCGCAAAGTGTGCACATAGCCTTATGGCTTTTGGCTCCTTCCCAGAATTTTAACATCAGCCCTCAGGCGTCGGCTATCCATCTGCTGTTTAGAAAAATTAAGTGGGAGCCCACACAATTGTTTTTAATTTTTTTTAAATATAAATAGATCTTACATTTCATGCAGATTTGTATGTTCCCACAGTCAGTAAATGCTGCGGATTAGACTCTTCGTACATCCACAGTGTCCAACCCGCAGAGGCCAGATGTTACAGCATAGTGGGTGGGATTTCAAGAAATCCCACGTCCACTATGTGTGCACTGCCCACCAGGGCCTGGGGTACTCATTACCGGGTCCATTCGCAATTACAGTGGTGGTGATAATGGCAGCGACCCGGTCCGTGGTCCTGGGCACCCAAGTAAGAGGGACGATCTTTAAAGGGGTTGTGGAAATAATGAAAGTTTGTGATGCCACCTGTGGTTCTCAGTCAGAGAGGACAAACACTGCTTAAAGGGGTCCTCTGGGGGCAATGGTGAAGCAGTGTCCCCAGGGTTCCTGGTGTATTTGACAGGAATGGTGAATGCCGGCAAATAAATGGAGGACACAGGGTTGCAGTCTTTACCTGGTTTACTGGTGTTAAACAGCCTCAGTCCAGGGTACTGACAACAGGTATAGATGGAGTCCAAGCAGCCTGAAGACAAGTGGAAACCCCTTTGACAGGTCAGTTAGGGAGCCATCCACTATGAGCTGATCTGTAGTCCCTTGCTCTTCTACAGTAGTTGTCTAACAAGGTCCTCTTTCTTCCCTGTCCAGTGACAGTACCGGCACGGTAGGCAACTTGAGCTGTTTCTTTGGGGTCTCTGTCTACAGTGACTCCAGGCTCTGATTGCTGCTGTACCTCAGGTATTATGTGGGCAAGTCTCTTTTAGTTTCCTGCCCTCTGGTTCTACCGTGGGACCTGTAGTTCCTCACGACCTCAGGAGCAGTTTCTGCGCTCAGCTTAGAGAGTCCCAGTTGCAGCCCTCCTCTAGCCCCTAAGTCCTTCTGTGCTCCTTGACTGTCTGCTACCAACCCTCAACTGTCCGCTTGTCTGCACCAGACTGACTCCTCCTCCAGACCAGGATGTATATAGGGAAGTTCCCCTTAAACTGGGATTAGAACTCCCCTTTCTCGCCTGGAGTCAGAAAGTGTTGCTTGAAGATTACCTGCCAAAGGGATCCCTCCTATATACAGGCATGGCACTACCATCCCTGAGAGGAAGGCAGCACCACTGTGGTACCCGAACTCCTGGGGTGCCACATCCCCCCGTTAAACCCAGTACTCCCGGACTGGGAAAATAAAACATAAAGAAACAGATTAGGAAAGATGCAAACATTTTGAAAAACATTTCAACAGGTTAAACAGGTACCAACTATTTCTTCCCTTATGGGAGGCACTTTTGGCTTAAACGTTGCAAAAACAGAATTTATATAAGTCCAACTGGTCTTATACCAAGGTGTCTTTATTCATTAACAACAGTACTGATGTAGGGGATCCATCATAAACCCCCAATGTAGGCTTGGGCGCGCTACAAGGCGTACATCCAGACGCGGTGTTTTTGGCTTCAGGTCTGTGAACAAGCAAGGCCCTACCCACGCTGGCAATGTGGGTAGAGCCAAAGGTGCATCTTGAAGGTGCCGACCATTTACTGTGAAGTTTTTGGGCAGTTCACCGTCCATTACCCTATTGTCCATTTAAAGTTTTCTTTTCCAAAAAGCATAAGCAAACATTTTAACCCTTTCATAACCCAGCCTATTTTGACCTTAATGACCTGGCCGTTTTTTGCAATTCTGACCAGTGTCCTTTATGAGGTAATAACTCAGGAACGCTTCAACGGATCCTAGCGATTCTGAGATTGTTTTTTTGTGACATATTGGGCTTCATGTCTGTAGTAAATTTAGGTCAATAATTTTGCGTTTATATGTGAAAAAATGTGAAACTTGGGGAAAATTTTGAACATTTTTCAATTTTCAAATTTTGAATTTTTATTCTGTTAAACCAGAGAATTATGTGACAGAAAATAGTTAATAAATAACATTACCCACATGTCTACTTTACGTCAGCACAATTTTGGAAACAAAATTTTTTTTTGCTAGGAAGTTATAAGAGTTAATATTTGATCAGTGATTTCTCATTTTTGCAACAAAATTTACAAAACCAATTTTTTTAGGAACCACCTCACATTTGAAGTTATTTTCTGGGGTCTATATGGCTGAAAATACGCAAAAGTGACACCATTCTAAAAACTGCACCCCTCAAGGTGCTCAAAACCACATTCAAGAAGTTTATTAACCCTTCAAGTGCTTGACAGCAGCAGAAGCAACATGGAAGGAAAAAATGAACATTTAACTTTTTAGTCACAAAAATGATTTTTAGCAACAATTTTTTTATTTTCCCAAGGGTAAAAGGAGAAACTGGACCCCGAAAGTTATTGTACAATTTGTCCTGAGTACGCTGATACCCCATATACAAACCACTGTTTGGGCACACGACAGGGCTTGGAATGGAAGGAGCGCCATTTGACTTTTTGAATGAAACATTCAAATCTTTAGCGGACACCATGTAGCATTTGGAGAGCCCCTGTGTGCCTAAGTATTGGAGCTCCCCAACAAATGACCCAATTTTGGAAACTAGACCCCCCAAGGAACTTATCTAGATGCATAGTGAGCACTTTGAACCCCCAGGTGCTTCACAAATTGATCTGTAAAAATGAAATAGTACTTTTTTTCACAAACATTTTCTTTAAACCTCAATTTTTTCATTTTTACATGGGCAACAGGATAAAATGGATCCTACAATTTGTTGGGCAATTTCTCCTGAGTACACCAATACCTCAAATGTGGGGGTAAACCACTGTTTGGGCACACGGCAAGGCTTGGAAGGGAAGGAGCATCATTTGACTTTTGAATGAAAAATTAGCTCCAATCGTTAGCAGACAACATCTCGCGTCGGGAGAGCTCCTGTGTGCTTAAACTTTGGAGCTCCCCCACAAGTGACCCCATTTTGGAAACTAGAGCCCCCAAGAAACTTATCTAGATGCATAGTGAGCACTTTAAACCCCCAGGTGCTTCACAAATTGATCCATAAAAATAAAAAAGTACTTTTTTCACAAAAAAATTATTTTTGCCTCAATTTTTTCATTTTTACATGGGCAGCAGGGTAAAATGGATCCTAAAATTTGTTGGGCAATTTCTCCTGAGTACACCGGTACCTCATATGTGGTCAGAAACCACTGTTTGGGTGCACGGCAGAGCTCGGAAGGAAAGGAGCGCCATTTGACTTTTGGAATGAAAAATTAGCTCCAATCGTTAGCGGACACAATGTCACGTTTGGAGAGCCTCTGATGTGCCTAAACATTGGAGCTCACCCACAAGTGACCCCATTTTGGAAACTAGCCCCCCCAAGGAACTTATCTAGATGTGTAACAGTCTATTAGAAAATGCGAGAACTCACCATCCGCTAAAATCCACTTCTTTATTATGACATGTAGTCAAAAGGCAGGACGAATCAGGGAACAATCGTGATTCCACAAGACGACGGCCGTTTCGTGCTGCTGCGCTTCCATGGGTCTTGATGCACACTGTGGATGGGTGGAGTCCTTTAAGCAGTATCCGCTCCTAGGTCATCACTGCTCCAACAGCATCATCACCAGATCCTACTTATGAAATAAAATACCATGATGATACATAGTGTTAGGGTTGGCGGAACGCACCGAATATATTTATTAGATGGGATAGGTGCGTTCACAACCCGGGATCCACTGTGCAGGAAAGAATCTGCTAAGTAAGGCGGCGAAGCAAAATGGAATAAAATGAACTCTGTTACTTCACAGAGCCCGTAGTAAAGAGAACGCTGGCCCTGTTTAGCTCACAGGGGACACAGCTACTGTGTAGCCAGCCCTGAATTCACACATAAACTCCTCGCCGGAGGTGCCAGCATTCTAGAGGCTTATTTCAGCCTGGTCCCTGACCACACACACGACCACACTGTCGCTGAGCTCGTACATATTTGACACTAGCGCATGGCCGTGCGGTCATAAGAACCTTATATAGCTGCAGCACCTACAAGACCTTCCAAGAAGGACCAATGGAAGGCTGCCACAGAACTTGATCATTCCTGGAGGACCAATGGAAGTTGCTGTAGTACCTGAGCATGTGACCCTTGATCTCCACTGAGAGATCTTACCCTGGGCATGCTCAGTGTGTGCAAAGCAGGACTTAGTCCCAGAAAAGCCTGCTCGCCACAGATCAGTGCAGGGTACAATAGCAGAGCCTGGAGAGGCAGCAGTAACCCTTTGCACAATATCAGACTCAGTGAGACGCTGGGACCGACATCTCCGCTGAGCAGGCTCCACTGCGGCCGATGCAGAATGGGAAACCGCAGCAGACACGGCTCGAGATACCCCCTGTGCAGCAGCGGGAACTTGACTCCTAACACATAGTAAAATAAAATCCTGATTAAAAGAGACAACATATGAATATACAGAGAAATCAAAATTACATAAACTGGTACAAAATTACATCACAAAACCACATCACAAAAATGTCACCGACATATCAAGTCTCTCATTTAACCCTAAAGGACCCATAGCAGTAACACGCATGATCCATGTACCTTGGATATACTCACCTCTCCGGCGGCCCCTGGACCTTACCGCTGTAACTGGGAGCCTCCGTTCCTAAGAATGAGCGCGTGAAGGACCTTCGATGACATCGCGGCTGACGTCGCGGCTTCTGATTGGTCGCGTGAGCGGTCACATGAGCGGTCACGCGACCAATCAGAAGCCACGACGTCATCGAAGGCCCTTCACGCTCTCATTCTTAGGAACGGAGGCTCCCGATTACAGTGGTAGGATCCAGGGGCCACTGGAGAGGTGAGTATATCCATATTTTTTATTTTAATTCTTTATTTTACACATGAATATGGTTCCGATACCGATTCCCGATACCACAAAAGTATCGGAACTCGGTATCGGAATTCCGATACCGCAAGTATTGGATGATACCCGATACTTGCGGTATTGGAATGCTCAACACTAATAATAACCTATTATGATCCCCTCCATGTTCGGCTAAAGAGACCTTTTCCAATCTAGCAAACCACAATACAGACGCTTCTCCCCATGTTGTGCATGCATGTGCAAAATTAATCGTGGGACACCCTTCCTAGTGCTGATTGAATTATAGTGTTCCCTAAATCACACAAAAAGGGGCCTGATAGTTTTCCCGATATAGTAAAAACCACAGGGGCAAAATAATGCATAAACCGTATGTGTAGTTCTGCACGATATGAAGTCTCGTACTGTGTGAACATGAGGGCCTATCTTTATTACTTTATTAGTCAAATGATACTTACAAAAATTGCAATGGCCACATCTAAAGTTGCCTGTTGGTGTTCCTGCTTGATGCCAATGAGCCTTTTTAGTAATGGTGTGATTGTGTACCAACATGTCTTTCAGGTTTCTCCCTCGTCGGCATGCAAACAGAGGACCCCTGCTGGCTGTTTGTGATTAGTCAGGATCTCTTTCTAATATATGCCAGCTTTTCCTGATGACTGCTCTTATTAGAGAATCCATAGGACCAAAAGTGAAACTGAAAGTAAATCTTTTTTGCGCTTTATCTGCAAGTTTTTTCGTTACTTCTTGAGTCTGAACTCCTGGTTCATCTACCTTTGCTAAAGCTCTATCCAAAACAGAATGGGGATAGCCCCTGTCTCTGAACCTGTGGTAAAGCTCTTGAGACTGTTTTAGATAACCCTCTTGGCTGCTGTTCACATGTTTCACCCTCAAAAATTGACTATAATTGAGTGAATTTTTAGTATAGTGTGGATGTGCACTTTTGTAATGTAATAGAGAATTTGTGGCTGATGGATTCCGAAAAACCTCTGTCTGCAATATACCACTTTCTGCACTGACCTTGACATCCAAAAACTCCAAGTTTAACCCTCCAAAGACTGAAGTGAAATTCATGTTCATTGTATTAGTCTGTCCCAAATGATCAACGAACTGTTGAAAAGTAGGTTGGTCCCCATCCCAGATTATGAATACATCGTCCACAAATCTAAGATATCATTTAATATGTCTCAAAAAAGGATTCTCATCTGTGTAGACATATCTGTTTTCTAAAATCGCCAAAAATAGGTTAGCTAATGTACATGCGACTGGCGTGCCCATGGCGGTACCTTCTGTTTGACAGTACCATTTGGAGTCAAACTGGAAGGCGTTGTGAGTCAATACAAAATGCAGACCGTCGCAAATGAACTTAATAGTTTTTTCATCTGTGTCAGTGTGAATGAGGATTTCTTTTACTGCTTCAACTGCTTGCTGTTGCGGTACGCGACGCGAGTGTATAAGCTCTCTACATTTATAGAGGTCAATGTAACGCTCTCTTGCCATGTAAATCCCCTTAGAACTTCCAAAAAATGTTTTGTATCCTTGATGTAGGAAGGAATATCAGGGAGCAATGGATGGAGTAGCCAATCAATGTAGCGTGACAGGGGTTCTGTTAATGATCCCACTCCTGACACGATAGGGCGGCCAGGTGGATCTACTAACGATTTATGGACTTTTGGTACGTGGTACCAGTATGGTTTTTTAGGGAATTCTGGGAACAATTTTTCTGCCTGTTTTTTCGATATTACTCCAACTTCTACTTGTGTTCTTAATAAGGAACGTAACTCATTCTTATACTTAGTAGTGGGATCACTTTTTAAACGCACATAAGTCTCTAATTTCGACAACTGCCTGTTCGCTTCCGCCAGATAAGAATCCTTGGAAAGGAGAACCGTATAACCCCCTTTATCTGCCGTACGTATCACCACATCTGGCCAACTCTTTATATCTGATAATGCTCTTTGCTCTGCTGAGGATAAATTTGGGGTAGAACTACGATAAAGCAAGGCTTCCATATCTTGTATAACCTGTCTCTCAAACACCTCTATGAGACTACCAGGGTTAATCGGACGTACATATGTCGACGGGACACCACCTGTGAAGGGTGTTGTACCCCTAGAAGAAAAATTAACTGTTGATGTTTCAGGATTAGCCAGGCTTAAAAGCAATTGCCCATCACTTGTTATACTGTTTTCAGTGTCACTGTTTACCTTAACCCCTTACTGACCTCGGACGTACTATACCGTCCGAGGTCAGCTCCCCTGCTTTGATGCAGGGCTCCGCGGTGAGCCCGCATCAAAGCCGGGACATGTCAGCTGTTTTGAACAGCTGACATGTGCCCGCAATAGGCGCGGGCAGAATCGCGATCTGCCCGCGCCTATTAACTAGTTAAATGCCGCTGTCAATCGCAGACAGCGGCATTTAACTACCGCATCCGGCCGGGCGGCCGGATATGACGTCATCGCCGACCCCCGTCACATGATCGGGGTCGGCGATGCTTCTGAATGGTAACCATAGAGGTCCTTGAGACCTCTATGGTTACTGATCGCCGGTGGCTGTGAGCGCCACCATGTGGTCGGCGCTCACAGCACACCTGCAATTCTCCTACATAACAGCGATCTGATGATCGCTGTTATGTAGCAGAGCCGATCGGGCTGTGCCTGCTTCTAGCCTCCCATGGAGGCTATAGAAGCATGGCAAAAGTGAAAAAAAAAAGTTTTTAAAAATGTGAAAAAAATAAAAAAAACATAAAAGTTTAAATCACCCCCCTTTCGCCCCATCCTAAATAAATCAATAAAAAAAAAATCAAACCTACACATATTTGGTATCGCCGCGTTCAGAATCGCCCGATCTATCAAAAAAAAAAAGCATTAACCTGATCGCTAAATGGCGTAATGAGAAAAAAAATCGAAACGCCAGAAATACGTTTTTTTGGTCGCCGCGACATTGCATTAAAATGTAATAACGGGCGATCAAAAGAACGTATCTGCACCAAAATGCTATAATTAAAAACGCCAGCTCGGCACGCAAAAAATAAGCCCTCACCTGACCCCAGATCACGAAAAATGGAGACGCTACGAGTATCGGAAAATGGCGCAATTTTTTTTTTTTTGCAAAGTTTGGAATTTTTTTTCACCACTTAGGTAAAACATAACCTAGACATGTGAGGTGTCTATGAACTCGTACTGACCTGGAGAATCATAATGGCAGGTCAGTTTTAGCATTTAGTGAACCTAGCAAAATAGGCAAGCAAAAAACAAGTGTGGGATTGCACTTTTTTTGCAATTTCACTGCACTTGGAATTTTTTTCCCGTTTTCTAGTACACGACATGGTAAAACCAATGATGTCGTTCAAAAGTACAACTTGTCCCGCAAAAAATAAGCCCTCACATGGCCAAATTGACGGAAAAATAAAAAAGTTATGGCTCTGTGAAGGAGGGGAGCGAAAAACGAAAACGGAAAAACGAAAAATCCCAAGGTCATGAAGGGGTTAAAGCCTAAAGAGCCCACCAAACACGGCTCTTCTCCTGGGAAATGAGTCTTACTCACACCTGTTTGGGAAGCAAAATGTTTAAATAAATGAATTTTTCTTACTGCTTTAAACAAATCGACTCTAAACGCAGCCCCTGTCAAAAGCTTCTGGTAAGCAGTAATTAAGTCCCTTTGATAACAACGATAAATGTGCCACACTCAGTTCTCGTGTAGATAAATTAATAATCGTAGTTAATGGTGCATTTGATGTGTTGTCCATTTCCACAAGACTTGTTTCCTTTTCCTTAAATTGTCGGTTCTATATTTCCTGCCCCCTCGGCGTGTCCTGCGCCTAAAGGGGTTGCTGAATTCGTTGGAAAATCCACAGGCGTCAGATTAACCGATGACGCCGGTGTTGGTTCTTCATTATTGCTGGAGTCGGAATCAGTAGAAAGATAATCTCCTCTGTATTGTCTTTTAGGACTCCTGTTTCTGTTGTACCTTGATCTGGGAAATTTACGAGGACCTTGCATGTTTTTATTTTTGCTTTTATTCCAAGAAAACACTTGACCTGAGTCAAAGTCTGTTTTATCCCGGATGAATTTATCGTGTTTTCTTGATTTAATGTCTGACTGGAGTACTACCATTTTATTATCCAGATAAAAGAAGTGCAGACTTTGATGGAGTGGTCTTCAGGCGTCACGTTGCGTTTGCAGAGCCCCTGATGTAAACAGTAGAAACCCCCCACAAGTGACCCCATTTTGGAAGCTAGACCGCCCAAGGAACTTATCTAGATGTGTGGTGAGCACTTTGAACCCCAAAGTGCTTCACAGAAATTTATAACGCAGAGCCGTGAAAATAAAAACTAATTTTTTTCCCACAAAAATAAGTTTTCAGCCCACATTTTTTTATTTTCCCAAGGGTAACAGGAGAAATTAGACCCCCTAGGTTGTTGTGCAATTTTTCCTGAGTACGCTTGTGCTCCATATGTTTGGGTAAACCACTGTTTGGGCGCATGTCGGGGCTCGGAAGGGAGGGAGTACCTTTTGACTTTTTGAACGCAAGATTGGCTGAAATCAATGGTGGTGCCATGTCACGTTTGGAGACCCCTGATGTGCCTAAACAGCGGAAACCCCTCAATTCTAACTCCAACACTCACCCCAACACACCCCTACCCTAATCCCAACTCTAGCCATAACCCTAATCACAACCCTAACTCCAACACACCCCTAACCACAACCCTAACCCCAACACACCCCTAACCCTAATCCCAACCCTAACCCTAATCCCAACCCTAACCATAACCCTAACCACAAGCCTAACCCTAACCCCAACACACCCCTAACCCTAATCTTAACCCTATTTCCAAGCTGACAACACCTGGACTGGAAGCCAGCTGGATCTTTTCCTTCGGAGATTCCTGCAGGGACTGCATAGTCCTGGATAGTGCAGCTATGCTTTTAGTCAGCTCCTGGACCTGGAGTCGCAATTCTGTGGAGGAATCATCATCCAGAACCTGTGTGTCAGCCTCAATGGGGACCTGAGGAAAAAGTGCCACCTCCTGGTGGTACATGAAGGCTGGACACCTAGGGGGCACTGGGCGGCTGAGGAGAGGTTCATGCAGCACCCGGATGGCCCTGTCTTTAAATTGTGCAAAGTCCAGGTCAGGGTTTTGCAAGGCCGGATGCGCAGCTGTGTCCTGAGGGTGCAGGACAGGAGTCCCTCAACAAACTGCTCCTTTAATATCTTGTCCCCATCCTGCACACTGTTAGGGTCAACCTGTATAATGGCCGGTAGTGCCTCCTGGAGATTAAGGGCATAGTCCTGTATGCTGTCTTGTTCTCTTTATTTGCACCCGAAAAAAACTCATTTTGATTTCTGCAGCAGTGCGGATGTCAAAAGAAGTTTAAAGTTTGGCAAATATCGGATTAACAGTTCTCTTTTCAAAATCCAGGATTTCACTTCTCTTTGAGCTGCACCAATGAATTGACCAGTTAAGATGTTGACCTTTTGATGTTCTGTCAGGGGATAAACTTCAAATAGGCTGCAGAGCCTTTTCTTAAAGTCATTCAACGTATGGGACTCCCCTGAATATTGTGGCAGCCAGGCTGCTCCTAGTATATAGGGCATGGATAGTGGCATTATAGGAGCTATTACTGCAGCAGGGTCCTGCTGGTTTGCAGGAGCTGCGGGCACCGCGGGGCCTGGGGGCATCATGGGGTCTGTGGCTGGGTCCACCGCTGGCCTGGGGGCATCATGGGGCCTGTGGCTGCGACTGCCGCTAGTTCTCCTCCCGGATCGGACATTTTCCTATCCCTCTTTGCTAATCTTTAAGCAGGCCTGACGTTTTACCACCGGAGTCTGCAGCGGTACCTCCTGCGCTCGGTGCGGTGCTTCTCCGGTCCTCCTTCTGGGGTTTCCGGCGTCCTCACTTGTGGCTCTCCTGCACGGCGTCCTCACTTTCGGCTCTCTCCTGTCATCACAGCACCCGATTCCTCTTTGAGCTCTCTCTTCAGGCTCTGTCCGCAATGGCACACACCTCTTTTCCTACGCTCCTCACGGCGCTCTTTCTGGCTGCCGTTTTTGGTGGCTATTTTGAAAATAAAGCGTGCGCACTTTGTGACGCAGTTATGTCGATGTTTCGATGGTGATGTTTTAAAAGCTCATTAAAGTCTCTGGCACACAACTTAATAAAGTCTCTCTTTTAAGTACAGTCTCTTAGGCGCACAAGACCCTCCTCAATGGGTCGGTCAATCCTGTTCGTGAAGACAAGCTGAGTCACCCGCCAGGGCCTGGGGTACTTGGTACTAGGTCTGGTCACAATTAAAGGGGTGGTCACAGTGGCAGCGATCCGGTCCTTGGCCCTGGGCACCCAAGTAAAAGGGATGGTCTTTAAAGGGGTTGTGGAAATAATGAAAGTTTGTGATGCCACCTGTGGTTCTCAGTCAGGGATGACCGTCACTGCTTAAAGAGGTCCTCTGGGGCGATGGTGCTGCAGCAAAGATTATGTCGCTTCCCACAGGTGAAGTGGTGTCCCCAGGGCTCCCGTTGTATTTGGCAGGGATGGTGAATCCTGGCAAATAAATGGAGGTCACAGGGTTGCAGTCTTTACCTATTTTACTGGTGTTAAGCAGCCTCAGTCAAGGGTACCCGCAACAGGTATAGACGGAGTCCAGGCAGTCTGAAGACAAGTGGAAACCCCCTTGACAGGTCAATTAGGGAGCATTCCACTACGTGCTGGTCTGTAGTACCTTGCTTTTGTAATTGTTTAACAAGGTCCTCGTTCTTCCCTGTCCAGGGACAGTACCTGCACGGTAGGTAACTTGAGCCATTTCTTGCTGTTGTACCTCAGGTACTATGTGGGCAAGTCTCTTTTAGTTTCCTGCCCTTCGGTTCTGCCATGGGACCTGCAGTTCCTCATGACCTCAGGCTCCTGGTGCCCGGTTTCTGCGCTCAGCTTAGATAGGCCCAGTCGCAGCCCTCCTCTAGCCCCTAAGTCCTTCTGTGCTCCTTCACTGTCTGCTACCAACTGTCAACTGTCCTCTTATCTGCACCAGACTAACTGCCTCCTCCTCCAGACCAGGATGTATATAGGGAAGTTCCCCTTAAACCGGGTTTAGAGCTCCCCCCTTCTGGCCTGGAGTCAGAAAGTGCTGCATGTAAGATTACCTGCAAAAGGGATCCTTCCTGTCTCCAGGCATGGCACTACCCTCCCTGAGAGGAAGGCAGCACCACTGTGGTACCCGAACTCCTGGGATGCCACACCTGCATCTCTGTTGTCGCGGCATCGGTGGCTCTCCTCAACCCAGCGGTCACATGGTTCCACTCATTAAGGTAATTAATATTTGCTCCATGCCTACAGGAGTGGAGACTCATTCATATTCAGTACCTTAACCCCTTTCTGACCTTGGACAGGATAGTACATCTGAGGTCAGATCCCCTGCTTTGATGTGGGCTCCGGCGGTGAGCCCACATCAAAACTGCAACATGTCAGCTGTTTTGAACAGCTGACATGTGCGCGCAATAGCGGCGAGTGGAATTGCGATCCACCCACTGCTATTAACTAGTTTAATGCCGCTGTCAAACGCTGACAGCGGATTTAACTACCGCTTCCAGCCGCGTGGCCGGAAATGCGCGCATCACCGATCCTGTCACATGATCGGGGGCCAGCGATGCATCAGGATAGTAATCATAGAGGTCCTTGAGACCTCTATGGTTACCGATGCCGGCTTCCTGTGAGCGCCACCCTGTGGGCGGCGCTCATAGCAAGCCTGTAATTAAGCTACATAGGAGCGATCTGATAATCGCTGCTATGAAGCAGAGCCGATCAGGCTATGCCAGCTTCTATTCTATTATTGAAGCATGGCAAAAGTTAAAAAAAAAGTTTAAAAAATATGAAATAAATAATAAAATATAAAAGTTTAAATCACACCCCTTTCGCCCTATTCAAAATAAAACAATAAAAATAAAATCAAATATACACATATTTGATATCGCCGCGTTCAGAATCGCCCGATCTATCAATAAAAAAAGGAATAACCTAATCGCTAAATGGCGTAGCGAGAAAAAAATTCGAAACGCCAAAACTGCATTTTTTTTGGTCGCTGCGACATTGCATTAAAATGCAATAATGGGCGATCAGAAGAACGTATCTGCACCAATAATGGTATCACTAAAAATGTAAGCTTGGCTCACAAAAAATAAGCCCTCACCTGACCCCAGATTACGAAAAATGGAGACGCTACGGGTATCGGAAAATGGCACAATTTTTTTTTTAGCAAAGTTTGGAATTTTTTTCACCACTTAGATAAAAAATACCCTAGACATGTTTGGTGTCTATGAACTCGTACTGAGCTGGAGAATCATAATGGCAGGTCAGTTTTAGCATTTAGTGAACCTAGCAAAATAGCCAAACAAAAAACCCGTAAGGAATTGCACTTTTTTTGCAATTTCACCGCACGTGGAATTTTTTTCCCATTTTCTAGAACATGTCATGGTAAAACCGATATTGTTGTTCAAAAGTACAACTTGTCCTGCAAAAAATAAGCCCTCACATGGCCATATTGATGGAAAAATAAAAAGGTTATGGCTCTGGGAAGGAGGGGAGTGAAAGATGAACACGGAAAATCCCAAGGTCATGAAGGGGTTAATGAGGTGTACCACGTGACCGCTGAGCACAGGAGAGGAGATGCGCCGGCATCAGGAAAATGGAGATGCAGGGATGGAGATGCAGCGATGGATGGTGAGTATGATCTCTTCTGTTTGCTGGCAGCTGCAGCTGTAGCTGTCACTGTGCCACAGCCACCGGCTCCCGTCACCCTTTGTTTCGCTGCCCCCCTACCGGCTTGGACTGTGACTCGTGTATAAGCCGAGGTGGGCGTTTTCAGCAAAAAAAATTGTGCTGAAAATCTCGGCTTATACACGAATATATACGGTGGTTGCTGATACTAAATCTCCTGCTGCCATTACATTTTTTCTTAACAAATTGCCACTTTTGTGCAAAAGATGTAGTACTGCAGCTCAGCCCGTTAAGAGTAAAAAAAAATTGCAGTGCATTTACAGAAGTCCATGACATCGAAAAATAACTCTTTAGTCCACTTCCATGCACATTATGCTTAAGCTCTACCTTCTAAATTTTATCAGTATATCTAGGGTATGTGCACACGTCAGGATTTCTTGCAGAAAATTCCTGAAGAAAACCGGACATTTTCTGCAAGAAATCAGCATGCGTTTTTTTCACGTTTTTCTCGCGTTTTTGACGCGTGTTTTGCGCGTTTTTGACACTTTTTTGTGTGTTTTTGTACGTTTTTTTTGGAGCTTCCCAATGCACTAAATAGCGGGAAAAATGCAAAAAATCTTCAAAATTAATGAACATGATGTGTTTTTTACGGCGATACGTTTTTTTCGGAAAAAAACGCATCATGTGCACAAAAATTGCAGAATGCATTATAATTGATGGGATGCGTACGTATGCATTTTTTATGCGTTTTTATTGCGTTTTTATAGCATATAAACGCGAAAAAAACGCAACGTGTGCACACAGCCTAAAGGTTCAAAACTAATTTCCAGGTAAAGATTTTAATAAAGTTTAATAGTAAATATATGTATTTTAATGAGTTGACTGGGTTTTTCTTATTTATAATTATATGAACAATTGCAAAGGTGTCAAATTTTATTATTATTATTATTATTATTATTATTATTATTTTTAATTTTTTTTTATTACATTTAATACAGATTTAAAAGTGTACTTCAAAATGACATTCACCATAGATGCTCAAAGGGTGAAAAAATATTCCCATGGAAGCTTTTGCAGAATTAGGTAATTTCTTCATGAAATTGAAAGATTTCCCAAAGAGAATAACATGATCTGGGCAGTTAGTCCAAAATGTCAATCATTATATTAACTTGAATGGAGTATCTTGGAGAAAAGTCATGTCAAAAACTTGTGAGAAAAAATATATGCTATATATGCATTTAAAAATATTTTTTTACTATGAAACATAGTATTTAAAACATAATATGTCTATTAAATTTTTACAATATACATTGTCAGTTTTAACTCAATGTTAAAGGGGTATTCTCATGGACAATAATTATGAGCTATTCATAATTCATATTCAGTGGATAACTTCCCTATCTCTGAGAATCCAACCATTAGGGTTCCCAGCGATCCTAAGAACTGAGGCTCTAAAGAACCCCATGTTACTGGAGCGTTGGCTGATCAGTAGTTAAGTGCTGCACTTGGTTGGTCCTTGGCACGCCCAAAAGAGTTAGTGAAGTGGCAGCGTGCATGATTGACCATTGCACTAGTGCTCTTCAGTGCAAAAATAAATCATAACTAGGGATGAGTGAACATGCCCGGTTATCATTCAAGTATCGCAGTGCTAGGATTTACTTGTTACTCGGCGATTAATGGTCAGTGCTCTATGTAAAACTGGAATCCTCACTTACAATGCCAGTAAATTTGTAGGGATTGCTTGCACATCACTGTAGTGCCATAGCCATCTTGGTTGTGCCATTACTGTAAATGGCTGGCCGTATGACATCATCAGGGGTTATGAAAGAACAGGCGCCACCTGGCTCGACACACAGGCGTCATTTCACAGCTTTGTGACTCTTTGTATGGGAGGGAGAGAGTGCTTTTCTAGGCCAGTGTGTGCACAGTATAACAAGTCAGGGGCCTGTAGTATTGATACTTGCGCTGAAGCTGAAACAACATACTAACAGCCCTTCTAAGGGTTAATTGATTGTTTTGCTGTTTGTATTACATACAATCTGCATTTATCCTTGGGAGGGAGAGAGAGTCGCAGGAGCAGAGATAGTGACAGAATCCAGTCTGTAGACAGGAATAAGGGCTGTGCAGCCCATGGCCAAATATATAGCCGCAGCCTTTTTGAGAGGAGAGGGTGAAAAATTTGAATACATTTTAATCCATTGAGTATTACATGATTTGTGTAACTTTTTTGTGTTATGTAACACTCCAAAAAATCTTCAAAAAATAATTCTGTTAAATTTCTTAACAATACACTATTCTGTGCTCTGGATTCATTTTAATTAATATATAACACTCCAGAAAAGTGTTTTTTGCAGGCTAAAATGTGTCACCTACATGGTATAACGTGTCTGGGGTACATTTCATGTTATCTATAAAACTGAAAAAAAGAATTCAAAAATTTTTCAGGCTTAAATTTCACTGCCATACAGTTTCACGTGTTCTGAAACACATTTCTGTGATATCTATCACTCCAGAAAAGCATTAAAAAATTAGCTGGTTTGCATTGTAAATTTCTGTGATATTATCTAACCCTGCAAAAAAATGTAAAAATATTGGCTGGTTTACAGTTCCTATCCATACACTAAACCGTAGTCTGGGGGACATTTCCTGTGAACTATAATACTGAAAAGAAGAGTTTAAAAATTTAGTAGGTGCATGTGATATTGTCCCTAAAAAAATGGTTTTGAAAATATTGTTGGAAAAATGAGAAATCGCTGGTCAAATTTTAACCCTTATAACTGCCTGACAAAAAGAATATGTTTCATAAATTGTGCTTATGTAATGCAGACATTTGTGAAATGTTATTTATTAACTATTTTGTGTGATATAACTCTGATTTAAGGGCATAAAAATTCAAAGTCTGAAAATTGTGAAATTTTCAAAATTTTGGCCAAATTTCCATTTCTTCACAAATAGACTCATGTTATAGCAAATAAGTTTTATGACTGTCATGATGGACAATATGTCACAAAAAAAGTATCAGAATCAATGGGATCTGTTGAAGCGTTCAAGAGACATTACTTGATAAAGTGACAGTGCTCATATTTAAAATATGAGACCCTGTCATTAACCCCTTAATCCCATATGACGTACTATCCCGTCGAGGTGGGGTGGGCCTTAATTCCCACCGACGGGATAGTACGTCATAGCGATCGGCCGCGCTCACAGGGGGAGCGCGGCCGATCGCGGCCGGGTGTCAGCTGCCTATCGCAGCTGACATCCGGCACTATGTGCCAGGAGCGGTCACGGACTGCCCCCGGCACATTAACCCCCGGCACACCGCGATCAAACATGATCGCGGTGTACCGGAGGTACAGGGAAGCATCGCGCAGGGAGGGGGCTCCCTGCGTGCTTCCCTGAGACCCCCGGAGCAACGCGATGTGATCGCGTTGCTGCGAGGGTCTCCTACCTCCTATCCCTGCAGGCCCCGGATCCAAAATAGCCACGGGGCTGCATCCGGGTCCTGCAGGGAGTACTTCCGGGTCCGGAGCAGGCTGCAGATGAAAGCTGCAGCCTGCAGCGATGTGAGTGAGAGCGCCGATCTGATAGAGTGCTGTGCACACTATCAGATCAGCGATCTGTGATCTCCCCCCTGGGACAAAGTAAAAAAGTTAAAAAAAAAATTTCCACATGTGTAGAAAAAAAAAAAAAAAATTCCTAAATAAAGAAGAAAAAAAAAATATTATTCCCATAAATACATTTCTTTATCTAAAAAAACCAAAAAAAACAATAAAAGTACACATATTTAGTATCGCCACGTCCGTAATGACCCAACCTATAAAACTGTCCCACTAGTTAACCCCTTCAGTGAACACCGTAAGAAAAAAAAAAAACGAGCCAAAAAACAACGCATTATTATCATACCGCCAAACAAAAAGTGAAATAACACGCGATCAAAAAGATGGATATAAATAACCATGGTACCGCTGAAAACGTCATCTTGTCCCGCAAAAAACGAGCCACCATATAGCATTATAACCAAAAAAATAAAAAAGTTATAGTCCTCAGAATAAAGCGATGCCAAAATAATTATTTTTTCTATAAAATAGTTTTTATCGTATAAAAGCGCCAAAACATAAAAAAAGATATAAATGAGGTATCGCTGTAATCATACTGACCCGACGAATAAAACTGATTTATCAAGTTTACCAAACGTGGAACGGTATAAATGCCTCCCCCAAAAGAAATTCATGAATAGCTGGTTTTTGGTCATTCTGCCTCACAAAAATCGGAATAAAAAGGGATCAAAAACTGTCACATGTCCGAAAATGTTACCAATAAAAACGTCAACTCGTCCCGCAAAAAACAAGACCTCACATGACTCTGTGGACCAAAATACGGAAAAATTATAGGTCTCAAAATATGGAGACACAAAAACTTTTTTGCTATAAAAAGCGTCTTTTAGTGTGTGACAGCTGCCAATCATAAAAATCCGATATAAAAAACGCTATAAAAGTAAATCAAACCCCCCTTCATCACCCCCCTAGTTAGGGAAAAATAATAAAATTAAAAAAATGTATTTATTTCCATTTTCCCATTAGGGCTAGGGTTAGGGCTAGGGTTAGGGTTAGGGTTAGGGCTAGGGTTAGGGTTAGGGCTAGGGCTAGGGTTAGGGCTAGGGTTAAAGCTAGGGCTAGGGTTAGGGCTAGGGTTAAAGCTAGGTTTAGGGCTAGGGTTAGGGTTAGGGCTAGGGTTAGGGCTAGGGTTAGGGCTAGGGCTAGGGCTAGGGTTAGTGCTAGGGTTAGGGTTAGGGCTAGGGTTAGGGTTAGGGTTGGGGCTAGGGTTGGAGCTAAAGTTAGGGTGGGGCTAAAGTTAGGGATAGGGTTGGGGCTAAAGTTAGGGTTGGGGCTAAAGTTAGGGTTGGGGATAAAGTTAGGTTTAGGGTTTGGATTACATTTACGGTTGGGATTAGGGTTGAGATTAGCATTAGGGGTGTGTCAGGGTTAGGGGTGTGGTTAGGGTTACAGTTGGGATTAGGGCTAGGGGTGTGCTTGGATTAATTTCAGGTAGAATTGGGGAGTTTCCACTGTTTAGGCACATCAGGGGCTCTCCAAACGCGACATGGCGTCCGATCTCAATTCCAGACAATTCTGCGTTGAAAAAGTAAAACAGTGCTCCTTCCCTTCCGAGCTCTCCCGTGCGCCCAAACAGGGGTTTACCCCAACATATGGGGCATCAGCATACTCAGGACAAATTGGACCACAACTTTTGGGGTCCAAGTTCTCTTGTTATCTCTGGGAAAATAAAAATTTGGGGGGCTAAAAATCATTTTTGTGGAAAAAAAAGGATTTTTTATTTTCACAGCACTGCGTTGTAAACTGTAGTGAAACACTTGGGGGTTCAAAAGTCTCACAACACATCTAGATAAGTTCCTCGGGAGGTCTAGTTTCCAATATGGGGTCACTTATGGGGGGTTTGTACTGTTTGGGTACATCGGGGCTCTGCAAATGCAACGTTACGCCTGCAGACCAATCCATCTAAGTCTGCATTCCAAATGGCGCTCCTTCCCTTCCGAGCTCTGCCATGTGCCCAAACAGTGGTTCCCCCCCACATATGGGGTATCAGCGTACTCAGGACAAATTGGACAACAACTTTTGGAGTCCAATTTATCCTGTTACCCTTGTGAAAATAAAAAACTTGGGGCTAAAAAATAATTTTTCTGAAAAAAAAAAGAATTTTTAGTTTCACGGCCCTGCGTTATAAACTGTAGTGAAACACTTGGGGGTTCAAAGCTCTCAAAACACATCAAGATAAGTTCCTCAGGAGGTCTAGTTTCCAATATGGGGTCACTTGTGGGGGGGTTGTACTGTTTTGGTACATCAGGGGCTCTGCAAATGCAACGTTACACCTGCAGACCAATCCATCTAAGTCTGCATTCCAAATGGCGCTCCTTCCCTTCCGAGCTCTGCCATGCGCCCAAACAGTGGTTCCCCCCACATATGGGGTATCAGCGTACTCAGGACAAATTGGACAACAACTTTTGGAGTCCAATTTATCCTGTTACCCCAAATTGGGGCAATACCAACACACGCTAAGTCATTTTATATTTTATATTGTGTATCAACATATTCGGATCCTTTTGGGCTGGTCCCTGTGGTATTATATATGTGACATTGGTATGTCCATTACCGACATGGGACAGATATAGTTATTGATGGACTGAATGTCACTACTTGATTAGCGTTTAGCTGTGTGTTGTATCATCTATATAGCATTTGGAGGCACCTGTTTGGCCCATTTACTGTCTGCATTTTGTATTTGATTAATCCTATTATTTCACCACTGTTCTCCACTATATTGTTTTCCCACCTATATCAAGAGGGACATTGTAGGGGAGAGAGGGACAGCCTGCGTTGAGTGGGGGCGCCAGAAAATCGCTTCTTAGGGTGCCAACCTCCACAGCAAGGCAGGCGAGAACAGTAGGTTGCAGTACAGTATCTTAATAGGTGATCCTATATGTGGTATTTATTGTATATTTTAACAAACTGAGGTTTGCTTTGGGTCAGGGTTTTATATTTAATAGATTAATAAAAGCTAAGTTTTATAGGGATTACATGTGCACAACTGATTTTGATTAGTCCTTATTCATTTCCTAATTTTCTCAATTTATCCTGTTACCCTTGTGAAAATAAAAAACTGGGGGCTAAAAAAACATTTTTCTGAAAAAAATGTTTTTTTATTTTCACGGCTCTGCGTTATAAACTGTAGTGAAACACTTGGGGGTTTAAAGCTCTCAAAACACATCAAGATAAGTTCCTTAGGGGGTCTACTTTCCAAAATGGTGTCACTTGTGGGGGTTTTTAATGTTTAGGCACATCAGGGGCTTTCCAAACGCGACATGGTGTCCCATCTCAATTCCAGTCAATTTTGCATTGAAAAGTCAAATGGTGCTCCTTCCCTACCGAGCTCTGCTATGCGCCCAAACAGTGGTTTACCCCCACATATGGGGTATCATTGTACTCAGGACAAATTGAACAACAACTTTTGTGGTCTAATTTCTTCTCTCACCCTTGGGAAAACAAAAAATTGGGGGCGAAAAGATCATTTTTGTGAAAAAATATGATTTTTTATTTTTACGGCTCTGCATTATAAACTTCTGTGAAGCACTTGTTGGGTCAAAGTGCTCACCACACATCTAGATAAGTTCCTTAAGGGGTCTACTTTCCAAAATGGTGTCATTTGTGGGGGGTTTCAATGTTTAGGCACATCAGGGGCTCTCCAAACGCAACATGGCATCCCATCTCAATTCCAGTCAATTTTGCATTGAAAAGTCAAATGGCGCTCCTTCCCTTCTGAGCTCTGCCATGCACCAAAACAATGCTTTACACCCACATATGGGGTATTAGCGTACTCAGGACAAATTGCACAACAATTTTTGGTGTCCAATTTCTTCTCTTACCCTTGGGAAAATAAAAAATTGGGGGCGAAAAGATCATTTTTGTGAAAAAATATGATTTTTTATTTTTACGGCTCTGCATTATAAACTTCTGTGAAGCACTTGGTGGGTCAAAGTGCTCACCACACTTTCCATAAGTGTGGTTCCTTAAGGGGTCTACTTTCCAAAATGGTGTCACTTGTGGGGGGTTTCAATGTTTAGGCATATCAGGGGCTCTCCAAACGCAACATGGCGTCCCATCTGAATTCCAGTCAATTTTGCATTGAAAAGTCAAATGGCGCTCCTTCGCTTCCGAGCTCCGTCATGTGCCCAAAAAGTGGTTTACCCCCACATGTAGGGTATCGGCGTACTCAGGATAAATTGTACAATATATTTTGGGGTCCATTTTCTCCTGTTACCCTTGGTAAAATAAAACAAATTGGAGCTGAATTAAATTTTGTGTGAAAAAAAGTTAAATGTTAATTTTTATTTAAACATTCCAAAAATTCCTGTGAAGCACCTGAAGGGTTAATAAACTTCTTGAATATGGTTTTGAGCACCTTCAGGGGTGCAGTTTTTAGAATGGTGTCACACTTGGTTATTTTCTATCATATAGACCCCTCAAAATGACTTCAAATGAGATGTGGTCCCTAAAAAAAAATGGTGTTGTAAAAATGAGAAATTGCTGGTCAACTTTTAACCCTTATAACTCCCTAACAAAAAAAAAATTTTGTTCCAAAATTGTGCTGATGTAAAGTAGACATGTGGGAAATGTTACTTATTAAGTATTTTGTGTGACATATCTCTGTGATTTAAGGGCATAAAAATTCAAAGTTGGAAAATTGTGAAATTTTCAAATTTTTTGCCAAATTTCCAATTTTTTCACAAATAAACACAAGTTATATCGAATAATTTTTACCACTATCATGAAGTAAAATATCTCACGAGAAAACAATGTCAGAATCGCCAAGATCCGTTGAAGCGTTCCAGAGTTATAACCTCATAAAGGGACAGTGGTCAGAAATGTAAAAATTGGCCCGGTCATTAACGTGCAAACCACCCTCGGGGCTTAAGGGGTTAACCTACAAAGTGGTTCGGTCCGTAAGGGGTTAAATATGTAGCCTTTTTGTTTACATTTCTTGTCCATGCACTATTCTGTGTTCTGGGGTACATTTTTGTGATGTGTAATATGGGTTACATTTCTCAGCCACACAGTATTATGTGTTCTTGGGTACATTGCCTTGGCATATCACCTTAGTGACCTGGCCAATTTTTTCAAATCTGACCAAAGTCACTTTATGTAGTATTAACTGTGGAATGCTTCAACATATCCCATTAACTCTGAGATAGCTTTTTCGTGACATATTGTACTTTATCATAATGGTAAATTTAGGTTGATATATTTTGCATTTATTTTTAGAAATATCAGAAATGTGACTTTTTTTTTTTTTAAATTAGCAATTTTCAAACTATGAATGATTATTCCTTTAATCCAGATAGTCATACCACACAAAACATTAATAAATATAATTTCCTTCATGTCCACTTTGCATCAGCATCATTTGTAAAATGTTGTTTTATTTTGTTAGCATTTTAGAAGGTTTAAAAATATAGCAGTCATTTTTCATTTTTTCAAAGAAATTTACAAAACAGATTTTTTTAGGGACCTGTTCAGTTTTGAAGTGACTTTGGGGTTTCTATATATTCCAAAACAATCAAAAGTTATACCATTTCGAAACCTCACCCCCTCAACGTATTCAAAATTGCTTTCGTGTAGTTCATTAACACTTCAGGTGCTTTCCAGGAATGAATGCAAAGTGGCATGACAGGAAAGGAAAAGTTTAGTTTTACCACCTAAATTTTGAGAACTTTTTAACAGGCTGCTGTAGCTGGAAGACTTTAAGGCCTTTATTTGGCCAAGAACTGCCATTGCAAACACGAGGACCACACAATCAAGATCTCTGGGTGCCAATGGGGTTAAAGAGAAAGCCTCCACAGTCTGTTAATATCCAGATGCTGTAGTCAATATTGACAGCAGCATTTAAGGGGTTAAATGACCATAGCCGGTGCCAACACGGATCGTGACTGATGCAGCAAGTTGTCAGCTATAGTGTATAGCCGACAGCTGCTGGATTGTCACCTGTCTGAGGATTCTAGTCTCTTATATCGCAGGTCAGTAAAAAGACGTATTGGTGGTCACTAAGGAGTTAGAACCCTCAAAAATGTATTTACAAATTTATCAGTATTATATTGCTCATACATAGGGTATTATGTCTTCTTGGGTGCATTTCATTTCTATCTAAGCCTCTAAAAGCTTTTTAAAAAATGTATCTGCATTATATTGCCCCTCTATACAGTATTAAGTGTGGTTGGGTACATTTCCTTGGAATGTTACCCTCAAAAATGTATTAAAAAATTGATTGGTATAATATATTCCTCATCCATAGACTTTTACATATTCTTGTGTACATTTTGGTGCTACATAAGCCTCATAAATCTTTTTCCAAATTGTATCGGTATTATATTGCTCACCCATAGACTTTTCTGTGGTCTGGAGTACATTTAGTTGATGTATAACTAGAGATGAATGCATATTTAAATATTCAGTTCGTATCACGAGCAATCGCTGAATACAAAACAATACAAATGCATACTCTGCACAAATGCCAGTGTTTCCCACATTGAGCGACAGCGTGGGAAACATCGGCGCGGCAGCTCTGATCTGCGGTAACATTACAGCCGGTACATCGTTAACAACTACAGAGCACTGCAAGTTCACAATGTCCGATGTTGGTGTGACGCCTGCTGATGAGAGACTACTCCTGACCTCAGGCTATGTCTGCTCTCACAGATAACAGTGATAGCAGGTGCCTCTGATTGGAGAAGTAGTCTCTTGTCAGCCGGCACCATTGCTCAAGCTAAAAATAAAACATGTAAATTTATTTAATACATATCCCAATAAAAATAAGAAACACATTATACTCACCTAACTCCAAATCCCTGGTGCCCTTTCCTCCTATAAAAATGTAAAATAAAAAAACCCAACACATTCTCACCTTAACGCCCAATATCCGATGCCCATATCTCCTATAAAAGAATAAAAAATAATAAACCACATATACTCTCCTGTCTTCCATGTTCCACATAATCTCAAGTGTCCCATAGCGATCTCACGTGTAGGACAGTTACATCGGTAGATGTGACTGCTCTAATTGGCCGCCAACGATACACTAATAGGAGAGTCATTGCTCTTACAGTGTATAGCGCTGAGCTGCTGTGAGAGATATCACACAAGTTCATCAGCTGATGAATTCTGTTGAACTTTCTCATCGCAGCTCAGAGCTATACACTGCAGGAGCGATTACCTCCTGTGTCAGTGTGTAGTCAGCTGTCCTTGAGAGTAATCACATCAGTAACTTCTCAAACTCATCAAGATCACCATGGGGCATTATGGAATATTATATTCTCGGCAGACAGGTGAGGAATATTTTGATTTATTATTTTATTTTTGTTACAGGAGACGTTGGCTTCAGTGGATTCAGCATTCGGTGAGTATGGTTTAATTTAGATTTAAAAAAGTACTGTCTCATTATTTAAATTAAGTACTTTATTCTGTGTGTGTGTTTCATAATATCACTATGGGATCAGTAATGGAGCAACTTATAAATGCCTCTCCATTACTAACCTGTGGGCTTGATATCACATGACAGTACAAAGGTGACATCAACCCCTCCAACCATTAAACCACGCAGTGATGTCAGACAGGTTATTGGAGATCTCCGCAAGACACTGGGCAGCGGTAGCAGGCACCACACATTGTCTCTGCTGGATGTCAGGCTGTATGGTTGCATCATGCAACCATGCAGCCTGTCATCTAGATGTAGCAGAGCTAGACCCGTCATGGGACAAATGAATTGTCATCTTCATAGCAGACAGGTGAGTCTGTGCCATTCTTTCAATTAAAGGACTTTATTCTGGGTGTGTGTTTTTATACAATATGACTATGAAGTCAGTAATAGGGGAATCTTATAGATGCCTCTCCATTACTAACCTCTGGGCTTGATGTCACCTGACAATACAAAGATGACATCAACCCCTTGACTATTACCCCACTTGCCACTGCATCAAGGCAAGTGGGAAGAGCGAGGCTTAGTGCCAGAATTGGCACATCTTATAGTAGCACCATTTCATGGCTGAGAGCTGATATTTTACCCTGGGGGGTGGCAATATCCATGGTCCCTTCCTAAGCTATTATTATTAGCTTGCAGCTTTCTGCTTTTGCTGGTTATTAATTGTAGGGGACCCTACATCATGTTTTTTTGGGGGGCCCCATTTTACTAGCCAGTAAATGCTAAGAATAGAGCTGTGAGCTGATATTAATACCGTGTGAAGTTCCATGAGTATTACCCCCTTCTCAGACTATAAACATCTGTCCCCAGCCATTGGTTTTCCCTCTGATGGTTAAGCAAATTATGCGTGATCCCATGCCATTTTTTTAAGAAAAATAATCTTTTAATAATTAAATACATCATGTACAGTAAGCTGCACACACACTGTATTAATTATATATGTCACTGACATTTGTATAACTATCTATTCTATGTGTATATAGTATATGTAATCCATATATTCTAAGCTGTCAGGTCCAGCTGTGATTTTACTGTATGCGATTGCTGAATGGCCACTTTTTATCTTTATTATCTATCTATTATCTACTTTAAAATACTTCAGTGGCAACTAGAGATGAGCAAATTTGTTTGGCTCCCTCCTCTGAATAAGTTGCAGAGGGAACCCGGCTGCCTGTATTGCACCTGCTGATCAGCAGTCCAAGCGCCGCAGCTGCATGTGTCCCTGCTGTTTCATTGTCACAACACATGCATGGAGAGCTTGTTTATTGGGCTCTCCATGCATGTGTTGTAAGAGTGAAACAGCCATGACACATGCAGCTGCAGCATCGGATGGCTGATCAGCAGGAGCAATCCAGGCAGCCAGGTTTCCTCTGCAGCTTATTCGGTAAGCGCTATAGCTTGACAAATAAGGAAGGAGCCAAACAAATTTGCTCATCTCTAGTGGCAACACAATTATTTTCCCACACTTTTACCAACTTTTTAGATTTAAAGAATAAATGCTTGTGGATGCTGAACCTTCAGTAAAAAGGTAAAGAGACTGCAACCTTGTGTCCTCATTCTTCACTGCGCCATTCACCATTCACCATCTACACACTGGGAAGCCCTGGGGACACACTTCACCTGTGGGAAGGTATACCATCTAGCTGCCATTACATCACCCCAGTGGACCCCTAAGCAGCGTCGGTCACCCTGACCGAATACCACAGGTGGCGTCATGAACATATCCCTTTAAAGACCTTTCCCTTTTACAACGGACGTCCCATGGGCCACGGACCGGGTCAGCCACCGTGACATCCCCCTGAGAACCAAAGGACCCGGTACCGAGTACCCCATGGCCCCATGGGGGCGATCCATCTTGGCGTCACGAACAGGATCTACTTAAGCCTGAAAAATCGGGTCATGTGCGCCTATAGACTGTGCCAGAATTGTACTTGAACTGTGATTTGCTAAAAGACTGTGTATTGCAAAAGACCACCAAAATTCCCTCCAAAACCGCCGCCATTACAGCGCCACGAGGAGCGCTGGATAAGAAGAAGGGCGTGTCGTCGTGGGCATGAACGAACTGAGAAGCGTGAAAAATAATGGCCGCCGAGACTAAATATCTCTGTACCTTGAGGATGTGTCCGTCAGCAGCCGAGATCCGCCTCTTGATCCTCAATGGAGGGAGGAGACAAAGAAAAAGAAACCGCCCCTGGGGAAGAGAGCGGGAAAAGGAGGAAGAAGGAGCAAGCCACGTGGGTGACGCCATGGCTAGCCATCCAGAACCAGACCGTGGGGTAGAGGCCGAGGACTCCCTCAGCCACCTGGAGAGACACCGCAGCCAGGCATCACCCGTTGGCCCTGACTTCCTGCAGACTGGCGTGTTTGTGTCAAAACAACTGCTACTACAACCACCACTACTATCACCCTTACCTGCACCTTTACAAGGACCACATTGTGTACCGTAACTACAGAACACAGTGGGCACTCAGACCCCCATCTGGAGTGAGGGAGCCCCATATGTAGCACCTGGTAGCCGCCAGTACCCAAAAGGCCTACCTCCACCAGTGCTACCTCCAGAGTTGCAATAGAAGAAATCTGACAAGACTGTAAATAGTTCTTAAACTTTCTTTTGCTGCTCTAAACCCGTCTAGGGTTATCTATTAGAGGGGTCCCACGTTAAAAGGGATCCTCAGTTTGCACAAGTTATGTCCCATTTAAAAGAACACTTGAATCATGGACAGTGAATAGTTAACAAACTGTCTTGTAAATAGTGTGCACCTTCTTAAAGGTGCTTCCTACTGGTTTTACAATGGAGGCTTTTACAGAGACTGCCTCCAGCAGAGTCTGCTACTAATCTTGTTGTGAGAACTGCTTTGTTTTTCAGGACCTGAAGAAAAACCCGTTGGTGTGGCAGAATCCCGGGTCAGGATACACTTCTTGTAGCCCGCCCAAACCAACGTTGGGGGTTCATAATGGGTCCCTCGCATCACGTCACTTTTGTTGCTAAATTGACTTGAATAATGATGTGATTGATACTTTGCACTACCTCAGAAAAGACTTGAGTTCGCCCTTAAAGGGAATGTTCAATTATTGCACTTTGCCAGATTAAAGTTGAGATTGGAATTGTGTTTTACATAGCCGATAGTATGTAGCTAATATTGTAGAGTTAAAGTTAGATAGTCTGATATGATGTACTTTGAATAAAATGAAGGAAAATGCAGTGAGCCCGTGGGGGTTGATAGACAGTCCTACATATGAAGAAGAGTATGAATAAAGAATAATTGTTTTACATTTGAAGAAGAATAGCTGTAACAAAATGTTGATTTGCACTTTGAGGTTCTATGTTAGTATACCCATAGAGGGTACTTGCACTTAATAGATAGTATACCTGTAAAGGTACTTGTGTTTCATAGTTAGAATATTGTATTTGCTAAATTGCTCCATTCCAAAATGTATATATGTTGTTGTTTGTAACGTTCAAGTGTCCTCACCTCCCATAAAGGGAAGCACAGTTAAATTAACTTGTTTTATAGCATTTTAAAAAATAGCATGCCTTTTTGCTAATGTATTGTTGTTTTCTTTTCCCAGTCCCGGCGTACTGGATTTAACAGGGGGGAGTGCAGCGCCCCAGGGTCCTGGTCATTGCAGTAATATTAATCTCCTCTAGGGGGGAGTGATATTACGTTTGGAGGCAATAAAGGAGATCTCTTTACCAGGTAACACCAACATACAACACATTTCATTCTCCAGTCCACCGGGGGGAACTATGCTCCTATTTATTAGGGCACTCTTCACACTTAGGTAAAACTGGTGGCCTGGAGAGGAAGTTATGCAGTTGCTATCTGAGCTTCGCTCAGGTAGTTGGTCCCTGACAGGGGTGGGAGCCTGTCAGAGGCCTGGACCGAAGGTCATGGAGCTGCTCCTGCCCCACGTGCGGCAGTTCCTAAGAAAGGACACAAACAGAGAACTGTATTGTAGAGAGTGAGAAGAAGTCATAGCAAAAGGAGTGGATACCAGAAGGAGTTCTGCACTGCACAGGCTGCCTCCTTCTGAGGCGCAGGATCCCGGTAGCCGGAACACAGAGGGAGTAACAGTCCTTTATGCCTTGCTCCAGAGACCGGCAGGAAAGCTAATTTAAAGTTACTGATCCACCCCACACCCAGGAGGCAAGGTGGCACCCACGAGAGGCCGGGGCATGATAGGGTCCCTGTAAAAAGCCTCAGGCCACCGGTCATACAGGTTGTCCTATCCATCTGGGGGACAGAGAGAGAGAGACATAACATCTATAACATCTACAACATCTGTGAGGACCTTATTAGAGGCTTAGCAGTAAGGTACTACAGCACCAAGGCGCTAGAGGAAGGCTACTGATTTCTACCTGGATAAGGGGACTCTGGATTTGCCTCCAAACCGGCCAGACTCTGCCAGCCCTGTGATCTGTGTTCTGGACTGTGGATGCTGAACCTTCAGTAAAAAGGTAAAGAAACTGCAACCTTGTGTCCTCATTCTTCACTGCGCCATTCACCATTCACCATCTACACACTGGGAAGCTCTGGGGACACACGTCACCTGTGGGAAGGTATACCATCTAGCTGCCATAACATCACCTCAGCAGACCCCTAAGCAGCATCAGTCACCCTGACCGAATACCACAGGTGGCGTCACGAACATATCCCTTTAAAGAACTTTCCCTTTTACAACGGACATCCCACGGGCCACGGACCGGGTCAGCCACCGTTACATCCCCCTGAGAACCGAAGGACCCGGTACCGAGTACCCCACGGCCCCATGGGGGTGATCCAGGATGATCCCTGTTCAATGCGGTTTTGGCTAGAGGACCGGGGAGCCCACTGACCCTGCGTGTCTCCACGGGCCTTTTTTTTATATTGAACCCTGCCATGGTTTAAGCCTTGTTTTAAATAAACCAACAGAAAAAACATTCATGTGTCTTTCCCTGTGAACGTTACCACACAGGCCTTGGTCATTGCTACGTGTCATAAGGTCACCACATAGTATCACAGTGCCACATTCGCAGGACACAGAGACGTCTGAGGGCTAATTGCACTTCGAAGTCATGTGCTAGATTGAAAGGTAGATTGCTTAAAGGTGGAAAGAAGAGGTCTGAAGAAGAAGATTTTAGGCAGTGAGCAGTGGGGATGGCTGAACAGGTGAGGGGTGATGTGAGAATTATTTTATCTTATTTTTTTAGGCCATCAAACATTTTTATACTCTGGACTCTAGAGAGAAGGAACATTAAATTTGCAGCAAATAACTTTGCTGTAAATCAAATTTCCTAGTAAAACCTGCACAATTTGACAAATATGTTTCTCGCCAAACCCTCTCATCTCTAGATACAATATTATATCTCTGTATAGGTCAGAGGCTACTGTTTTATGTTTTACATTCATCTTCAGAGTTCTTTGGTAAACCTCTTTTATTTTTGACATGGTAGTATGTTTACATTTTCTTCTTCACTACTCCAATCATACTCTTGTCATTATCGGTAACCCGTTTGCAATATTTATGTTTGCTGAGCTTTTAATTTTTTCTCAGCTTTCTGGAACACAATCATGGTATATAACTTATAGATAATACTTGGAAATAAACTATTTTTTCACAAAATAACATGGAAAGCGGAAAATAATCTATGGAAAAATGTAAATTTTATTTTATCAATGATCAATTCCTGAAACGAATGTTCAAAGAATAAATATATTTGTTATGCTTCTTCAAGTGAAGAGGTCATGGAAAGGACAAATCAAATGCAGTCATATGAAAAAAAATAAAGAATTGAATGTGAAATAGCATTAGAAATCCACTGATATCTAAAGTACATAAAAAATTCTGTAGGTCACCAGTCTTTCATCTTACTTTATCCTGGCTCCTGAACTAATAATTAAACCGATGGAAATTCTTCTTTATCCATTTCTTTGTTCTGTTTAATCCTTATGTTCTGCCCATCATATTTGGACCATCTTCAAAGAAAACATATCTAAGAAGTGAAAACAGCAAAATACTGAAGCACTGTTGTGTGATACATATTTTTAATTCATCAAGTAACGTTGTTAGGGAAACTGGCGGTTCAGCAGTTCACATGTCGAACATATAGAACAAATTTACATAATATAAAATGAACTAAAATAACTTTATGTCATTAAAAGATCGTCCTCTTTAGACAATTGAAATTTAGTTAGAGCTGCCCCTGACATTAAGCTGAACTTATGTTTTGCTGCTACTCATTATAGTATTTGTTGGGCAGCTAAGAAAAAAATCACTATAAAAGGTGAAATAAAACATCTCGCAGTCCCTATGGAAATCAATCGGCTGTTCCTTTATTAACACATTCCTGACATATGATGTGTTAGGTCTCAAGTTCCCGTCGCTGCACAGGGGGAATCTCAAACTACCTCTGCTGCGGTCTCCAATTCTTCTCCAGCCAAAGTAGAGCCTGCTCAGCGGAGACGTCGGTCCCAGCATCTGGCTCAGGCAGATACTGTGCGCTTGGTTACTGCTGGCCTTCCAAGCTCAGCCATTGTAGCTAGTACTGGTCAGCGGTGACCAGACGCTTCTGGGACTAAGTCCTGCTTTTCTCCTTCTAAGCATGCTCAAGGGAAGACCTCTCATTGGAGGTCGGGGCTCCCATGCTCAGGTCCTGTTGCAACTCCTATTGGTCCACTAGGAAGGTCCTGAAGAAGCTACAACTATAAAAGGTTTGCATGGCAGCACAGCCATGCGCTAGTATCAATTGTGTTTGGCTGTTACCAGTGAATACTCTACCACTCAGTCATATGTGGAGAGTCTGTTTAGCTCTGGGGCTGTACACTCAGGCAGGCAGCTAGCGTCAGTTGGGGGTAATTAGCCTTGGCTTAGCATCTCGTTCCTTCATGTGTGCGGTTAGCACAGAAGAGTTCCAGAGCAAGCACAACCCTAGTTAGGGTAATAGTTTTCTGTGTACAGCGCGACTCTGTGAAGCAACAGAGGTCGCTTACATTTCACACGGGGTGAGGTTAACACACGTGTGAGCTCAGTGTCCATCCACCGCTACTTAGCAGCAGATATCTCTGCATGGTGGATCCCGGGCTGCGAACACACCTCGTATCTATCTCTCATTAATCGGTGCGTTCCACTAGCCCTAACATGACGTATGTTTGATATCGTAATCAGACTGATCTGCAGAATCATATTGCATCGTTTTTACTGCATAGTGAATGTGATAAATAATAAAACAAACAATTGTGGAATTTGTCTTTGCAATTTCAATGCACTTAGAATTTTTTTCATGCTTTCCAGTGCATCCTGCAGAAAACAATCCCTCATACAGCTATGTGGACAGAAAAATAAAAAAGTTACAGCTCTTGAAAAAGGGGAAAAAAGAGAAATTGGGCACAATGTGAAGGGAATAAATGTAGATGCTGAGCCCTTGAAACTGATTTAATCTTATTGTAGCTCATCACGCACAAGAATCAGATACCTCACAACTTCAACTAATTCAAAATGATTTATTAGAGTATTCAAAAAGGCCTAATTAAGTGTTATATAGCTTAGAACTATTGATGACATATTTCTAACATAACATCTAAGTTTCTAAAAATGTAAGTCCCTCCCCAGGACTGCTCCAGGAATCAGCTAAATGGAATTGAATTCACACTTTTGGATGACGGTTATATAAATCATCTCCTTTTCAGACGAGTACATGACATCGTTGCTTCTGAAAATCTATGACAGTCTTGGCAAATTTAGTATTGTTGGCAACTATTTCTACAGAATAATGAGAAGGAATTTTATTTTTAAAATAGAAAAAAAGCATAGGAATGGTAACCTTTCATGCCTCTTGTTTCAGTATTGTAATTATCTGTCCTATTGCATATTCACATTATTGTTATTATCTTATTACCTATCAGTCCTTACTTTGTTTTTTTAACCATCCCAGTAGGGCATTGGGTGAAGTTGTTAGCTTACTATACAAATAGAACATTGGTCTCAAGCAGGCAATCAACGGGTTGCATACGCTCCCTGAGGCTGCCATCTGTAGTATAATGGAGCTCTAAAGATATCCTCAGGACAACAGAGACAATACCAAAGGATGAGCTTATCAATGTCCCTTATCAACATCACAATCGACCACAGTATTTGAGAATGTAGTGTGTTAGAGTGGAGATGTCCCTTTCCTTCATTTCTGGATCACTTGTAGTAGGTGAATATGGAAAGGAGGATTTTTTTTGAACCCCTTCCCAACATCTGCAGTACGTTTATGATGCAGCAGGAAGTGACTTTCTCAAGCAGAGTGAACACCATCATCAGCCGATGTCAGATGCAGATTATATGTCATGACACCATGATCTGCATTACCACAGATCACCGTCGATTAAAGGGAACCTGTCACCCCCAAAATCGAAGGTGAGCTAAGCCACCGGCATCAGGGGCTTATCTACAGCATTCTGGGTCCGGTCCGATGAGCGTCGCGGTCCGTCCAGCGCCTCCCATCTTCTTACGATGACGTCCTCTTCTTGTCTTCACGCTACGGCTCTGGCGCAGGCGTACTTTGTCTGCCCTGTTGAGGGCAGAGCAAATTACTGCAGTGCACAGGCACCAGAGGCCCGGTGCCTGCGCACTAACGTACTTTGCTCTGCCCTCAACATGGCAGACAAAGTACACCTGCACCAGAGCCGCAGAGTGAAGACAAGAAGATGACGTCATCAAAAGAAGATGGGAGGCCCCGGACCGGACCGCGACGCCCATCATACCGGGACCGCCCCTGAGTATAATCTAACCTCTTTTTCTCATCTTTCAGGTTACATCAGGGGCTTATCTACAGCAATACAGAATGCTTTTAGATAAGCCCCTGATGCCGGTGGGCTTAGCTCACCTTCGATTTTGGGGGTGACAGGTTCCCTTTAACAGTTTAGGTACTGTCAGTGCCTAGCAGTATCTAGATGGTCAATTGAAAGAGTGGATTGCCTCTTTAAACCATTTGGCACCCCGTGACACAAGGAAAATATTGGCGTTCAGCTCAGCCATCTGCTGTAGCCTTTAAGGCCTTACCATAAGCAGGGCCTAACAGGCAAACTGTCAGTGTAAGAGCTGCTGCAGACAAATGTATGAAAAATTGTCAGAGCTTCATCCAGAAAACTTGAACAATTTTTCTTTTTTACATCCGATGTTCATCTGTGTGCCACCTGTGTGTCCGTTTTTTACATCAGTGTGACATTTGTGTGATGTCCTTGTAACATCTGTGTGTGATCGTGTTTTATACAATTACATTAAAAATTTATATGAACAAATACAGTTTCTTAGATTTATAATAGAAATATATCCGTGAAAATCAGATGCCACTCAGACGTTCTGTGTAAGATCCGTTTTTTAATGCATCCATAGACTTGAATGGGTGAGTCCCACCTGAAGAAAATAGTGCATGCTGCGATTTTATTTTCTGACAGACATTCGGATCAAGCAAAAAATCATTCATGTGAACAACACTATTGAATAACATGGGTCAGTGTGCTGTCCGTGTGTTCGCTGATCAAAAGTCAAATAGCACATTCCGAGTTATACACTCGTTAGTAAAGAATTAAAACTGACAGACTTAATATCGCACACTACAGAAGTAATGCAGGATGTTAGATCACCAATTAGGACTAAGTAAAAAAAAGTTAAAAGAAAAGTAAAAAAATAAATTGCAAAAAAAAAAGAATGAAAAAATAAAACATATTTACCCATTAGAAATTTTTGGTTTATGTAACAATGAAAGTACACAAAAAATAGTACATGTTTGGTATAGCCACATTCAGATTAACCTAAGCTATAAAACTACCAGAATCCATGTGATGAACACTTAACAAAAATTAAATGCCAAAAATGTATCTTTTTAATTACATTGACAGACAAAAAAATGTAATAAAAAATGATAAAGCTTAGAATTTGTTTTCTTATATTCTATGTCACTGAAAATGTAATCTCGTTCTGCAAGGGATGCAAACAGCCAACATCAAATTTTTCTATGTGTGGCCCATTTACCCTAGTTTGAGACCACATAAAAAGAGCATGGAATTTGCTACTGCAATGGTGTAACACCCCAGATAACAGGTTGTTACAGTCGCATTGCTTTCCTCATGGGGAGAGTGATGCCATGTTTGGAAGTGAGGAAGGATCCATTTTACAGATAACCAGCACATACAACACTGTTCTGACTCCAGGCCAGAAGGGGGAGCTCTGAACCTGGTTTCAGGGGAGCTTCCCTAGATATAGATATATTCTGGTCTGGAGGAGGAGTTAGGCAGTCTGTCAGAGACAGGGAAGGAGTGCAGTCTGACAGAGAGAGGAAGCAGACTGAGAGAGTCTGAGAAGAAAGCTGGGGCCATGCAGACATGTGAGGTGCTGCAGCTCCTAGAAGGAATGAGAACAGAGCAGTCTTTAAGAGACTGAGAGGGGAAGAGAAGTGCAGGAGAGTAAATAGCTGGAGGGAAGCTGCGACTGAGCTTCATCCACGCTGAAGCGCAGAATTCCAGAAGCCAGAAGGCCGAGGTTGTGTGGGTAACTCTATGCCACATGGCAGAAACCGGCGGACAGCAGATTGCAAGTCGCCTGTCCACCATTAACACCCAAAGGCACAGTAACACATAGAGCCCGGAGTCATCCTGAGAGACCCCGTAAAAAGGCTCGAGTTACCTGCCATGCTGGTAGTGTCCTACCATCATGGGGGACAGAGAGAACGTGAGGACCTTGTGTGAGGCCTAAGGCAGCAAGGGACTACAACACAGCGCAGAAGGGAAGGCTTCAACACCACCTGGCTAGGGGGATTCCTGAGTCGCTTCCAAGCCGGCTGAGATCCGGTACCCTGGACTGTGGCTACCTTACACCAGTAAAGGGGTAAAGAGACTGCAACCTTATGTCCTCTGTTTCTTACTACACCATCTTTATCTACTACACTGGGAGCCCTTTGGACCTAGATTCACCTGTGGGAAGCCATACCATCCCAGCTGCCATAACATCACCCCTTTTAGCAGCGTCTGTTATCCCTGACCGAATACCACAGGTGGCACCATGAACATTCTTATTTCTAAAAGCCCCTTTAAAAATGTTTCCTTTTATTTGGACGCCACGGACCGGGTTGCTGCCACCATGACTTCCCCTTTAGTGACCACCAGACCCGGTACTGAGTACCCTTAGGCCTTAGCGGGGTGCTAATGCTAGTGCTTCATGGCACCTTCCAAGAAACTGCTGAGTGGCTTGACAGTTGTGCTCAACACAGAGGGGTGGAAAGAGGATGATATGTATAATGATATGTAGGATGGGAAGAAAACACAAGAGGCAAAATATAACAAGGATTGAGAAAGAAGTAGGATGTGCCATGCATTGTGTGCACAGTGCAAAACAAAGAAAAAACCCTGAAAATGGTAGATGAGGAAGATCTGACATGACTCTGCGATATAGAAATATTATATAACCTGCTGTTAGGCAGTTTGGCCCCAGCAATAAAATTAGCCACAATCATTAGGATGATGAGAATGGAGTTCTTGATACCCTTGTTCCGAAGACACATCCCCAAACTCAGACACGTATTCTGTCAGAGATCGGGTATTCTCACTGGCTAACAGGGTACCTAAGCAATGCTCTTGACAGTACTCTCTCCAGTTTACCACCTCCTGAGTCTGCCAGTCCACTACGGGATTATGCAGCATTCGCTAAGGTAGTACAAGAACCACAGAAGAGGGCTAGGCCCTAGCACATATCAATCGATTAATTCGGAGTTCATGACCCCTACCTGCAGATGTATCACTCAAATGAGCTGAGTGAAGTACCCCTGGCTCAGCTGTGCATAATCCAAGCCGAATCAAATGAAGCATCATCAGGGGGAAAGAGGCAGCAGTCACAGCCATAGCTTCTGCCTCCTCACTCTAAGGAAGTATCATAAGTGACTCCCTGATGATGCTTCATTTAAGTATCCCAGCATTCACTAGGATTCTCAAATGAAGTGTCATCAAAAAAGTAAGAAGGAAAAAAAGCAGTTCGATAATGAAAGGATTTTTTTAATTCCAATATATTAGAAATTAGTTTAGATTATTGCATTAAATAGTGAGTTAGGATGAAAATGACTTAGTATTTCAGACCACCCTTTTAAGTCTGAGCCAAAAAGAGTAGGGAAGGGAAAGAGACTGTCTACAATCAGAAAAGATGTGACCTGTGAGTCAATTAATGTAAATCTTCATTCTGTTTCTGATTGGATCAGTACTGTATTTAGTGCAAGTTAGTCGCCCACCAGGGCCTGGGGTACTCGGCACCAGGTCCGGTCGCAATTAAAGGGGTATTCACGGTGGCAGCGACCCAGTCCGTGCTCTGGGCACTCAAGTAAAGGGGAAAGTTCTTTAAGGGGTATTTTGGAATAAAGTTTATTCATGACGCCACCTGTGGTTCTCAGTCAGAGTGGACCGACGCTGCTTAAAGGTGTCCTCTGGGGTGATGTTGTTGCAGCAAGATGGTGACGCTTCCCACAGGTAAAGTAGGGTCCCCAGGGCTCCCAAGGTGTATGGCAGGGATGGTGAGTTGCCAGTAAATAACAGAGGACACAGGGCTGCAGTATTTACCTGGTTTGCTGAAGTAGTAGTCAGCCTCAGTCCAGGGTACCAACAACAGGTGCAGAAGGAGTCCAGGAAACCCAAAAACAAGTAGAAATCCCCTTGGCAGGTCAGGTTGGGAGCCTTCCACTATGAGATGGTTTTTTGGTCCCTTGCTGCCTGTAGTTTGCTGGCAAGGTATCCCTTTCTCTCTCCTATCCTGGGACAGTACCTGCACAGTAGGCAACATAATCTGTTCTCTTGGGGGTTTCAGACACGGTGACTCCAGGCTCTAACTGCTGCTGTACTTCAGGCGTTATATGGGCAATTTACGTATAGTCCTATGCCCTCCAGGTCTGCTGTGGAACTTGCAGTTGTCCACAACCTCAGGCTCCCGATGCCCGGTTTCTGCGCTGTGGCTCACAGGAGACCCAATCTCAGCCTGCTTGAGCTCCTAATCTCTCTCTCCTCTGCTCCTTCCCTGTCCCTTGTCTGCACCAGACTGTCTTAACTCCTCCTCCAGACCAGAATGTAAATTAAGGGAAGCTCCCCTGAAAACCAAGTTTTGAGCTTCCCCTTCTGGCCTGGAATCAGAAAGTGTTGTATGTGAGATTACCCACTAAAGGGATCCCTCCTGTCTCCAGGCATGGCATTACCCTCCCCGAGAGGAAGGCAGCAGGAGTGTGGTACCCAAACTCCTGGGGTGCCACATTCCCCCCCCGTTAAATCCAGTACTCCTGGACTTGGAAAAAAAACATAAAGAAACTGGTTAGATATGTGCAAATCATTTTTAAAAACATTTAAACAGGGTTTAAACTTTTTGTTCTCTTATGGGAGGCACTTATGGCTTTAACGTTGCAAACATATTTACAAAAGTACAACTGGTCTTATACCAGGGTGTCCTAGTTCATTAGCAACAGTACTGAGTGAGGGATCCATCATAAGCACTCAACGTAGGGCTTGGGCGAGTTACAAGGTGTATACCCAGACCTGGGGTTCAGCCATGGCAGACTTTTTTTGCTTCCGGTCTGTAAACAAGCAAGGCCCTACCCACGTGGCAATGTGGGTAGAACCAGGGTGCACTTGAGGGTGCCAACTATTTACAGTGACAGTTTTTGGGCAATTCACTGTCCATTACTCTATTGTCCATTTTAAACCTGTAATAAGTATATACAAACATTTCAAACAGGTAACAGCAATTATTTACATTTTTAGTCCCTGCAACAGGCTGGGATTTGTCCTCTGTTACTACGGTTAGACCTACGCAGTTTAGGTACTTCTGATGATCTAGCCTGATCTACCATGTCTGCTGCTGCTGTTGTAAACCCACTAGAGTCTGTGCTACTTGTAGGCCTGCATTGTATTGGTAAACTGGGCAACAGTTTGTGATTTCTTAGACTCACCATGGGTCTGACAGATTCACCTATAGCAGAGGGTGGATTCTCTTGCTCCACTGCTGGTGTGGCGTTTGCTGCTTGAGCCCGCTGGTGTAAAGTCTGTTCTCTTTCCAGACGGTTCTGAGTCACTTCTTCTTCTGGTATTTCCTGCTGGGGAAAAGTCAAGATAGGTATCACTATGGCTTGATGTACTTGAGTCCAAGACTGGGGAAAATCTTCAAGAACAGTATGATTTTGGAGCACCCCCACGTTAAGGGCAATGGGGTACTCGATACTGGGTCCCTCTGTCTCGGTTCTGGGGATGTCACGGTGGCCCAGCCCAGTCTGTGGCCCTTCAGAGGGGCGCCCAATTTAAAGGTGAAAGTTTTTCTGGTGTTCATGATGCCACCTGTGGTATTCGGTCAGGGTGACCGACGCTGCTTGGGGTCCGCTGGGGTGATGGAATGGAAGCTAGATGGTATACCTTCCCACAGGTGAAGTATGTCCCCAGGGCTTCCCTGATGTGTAGGTAGTGATGGTGGACATTGTAAGGCGCAATGAATAACGAGGACACAAAGGTTGCAGTCTCTTTACCTTTTACTGAAGACTTCAGAGTCCACAGTCCAGAGTACCATTCACAGGGCAGGCAGAGTCCGGCCGGTCCGAAGGCACATCCAGAGTTCTCTTAACCAGGTGGAAATCAGTAGCCTTCCTACTAGCGCCTGTGTGTTGTAGTACCTCCCTGATGAGCACCACGGGATAGTCCTCACAACCTTTGTAGATGTTTCTGATGTTCTCTCTCTCTCTGTCCCCCAGATGGTATGGATAGGACAACCCGTATGACGGGGTAGGCCTGTAGCTTATTTATAGGGACCCTAGAGACACCCCTCTCCCACAATTTGCCTCCGTGTCTTCTTAGCTATTTGGGTCGGGCAGCCAACTTGGAATCGACTGTCCTGCCGGTCTCTGAAGTAATGTGTAGAGTCAACTACTCCCTCAGTGTTCCGGCCACCGGCTATGCGCCTCAGAAGGAGGCTGCCGATCTTGGGGCAGAACTCCTCCCGGTATTATCTCCTTGTGCTGTGACTTCGTTTCTCACTCTCCACAATACACTTCGCTTTGTGTCCTTTCTTAGGATGCTGCCGCATGGGGTGCAGGCTCAGCTCCGTAGCATTCTATCTCTTGCTAGGCCTCTGCCAGGATCCTACCCCTGACAGGGACCCTCTGTCTGCAGCTCAGATGTTCCTCCTTCTCACCCTGTCTGCCTGACAGGTCCTCTCTGGGTCAAACCCAGGCAGCTTCTGACTGACTTCCTCTCCAACCCACCAGTTTTACCCGTGTGTGAGGAGTGCCCTAATAGATAGAAGCAAGGTTCCCCCTGGTGGACTGGAGTGTGAAGTGTAGTGTGTGACTTGTGATACCTGGCAAGGAGAACTCCATTGGTACCATCAGACGTAATATCACTCCCCCTGGTGGAAGAGCGACATTACTGCAACGACCAGGACTCTGGGGCGCTGCAGATTCTCTTTTCCTCTTCTACCATGGGTTGAGTAGTACTTGGATCTTTTTCTTTGTTTCCCAATTTGTAAAGGCATACTTTAAGATGATCCCTTGACGCAGTTGAGGTTTCTCCTCTATCTTTGCTTATAAGACACACTTTAATATTGTCAAAGTTTGATGGTAAGATGATATATGGTTCTGCTTCCCACTGGTCATCGAGTTTGTGCATTCTTCTTTTTCGCTTTGGGCACTTGTTCACCTGGTGACAAGGGAATTGCAGGGGCACGTTGATTGTAGTTTCTCTCTTGCTTTTGTCTTGCCTGGGACAAGCTTCTTTCCACACATTCTTGTACTTGGCAGTATTTCTGTTGTCGCGCAGTATCCCAATCTGCATCTGGTGAGGTTGTTTCTGGTGTTAGGACTCCTATTTCAAGATCAAAAGGTAATTTGCTAGTTCTTCCTCTCATCAGGTAGGCTGGAGTGCAGTTGGTGGAATTCACTGGGATGTAATTGTACAGATCTACCAAGTCTGGCAACTTCTCTAGCCATAAGTTTCTTTCTTTTAAAGGCAAGGTTTTCAGTAAGTCGATTACCACTTGATTCATCTTCTCACACATGCTATTTGTCTGTGGGCGGTACGGTGTTGTTCTTATCCTCTTGTATCCATACAGGTTGCAGAACTCCAGGAACACTTCCGCTTCAAAGGCTGGGCCTTGGTAGGTAAGTACCTTCTCAGGGTAGCCATGTGGTCGACAAAAGTGGTGTTGAAAGGCTTTGGCTGCCGTCTTCGCTGTCTGGTCCTTGACAGGCACGACTACCAGGAATCTGGAGTAATGGTCCACAATGGTCAGAGAATAGACATAGCCTGACTGGATTGGAGTTAGCTTCACGTGGTCTAAGGCAACCAGTTCAAGTGGCTGTTTAGTGACTACAGGCTGTAGGGGAGCCCTCTGGCTGTCACGATCCTTTCTGTGCATGTTGCATGGGCCACACTCTCGGCACCACTTTCAATGGCTTTTCTCATGCCAATTCAATAGAACCTTCCACGTAGCAGGATCTCTAACTTATTCCATCCAAAGTGTCCTGCTCCATCGTGGTACGCTTCCAAGACCATTGGCGCATCTTGTCTCGGGACCACGAACTGCCAGACCAACTCGTGAGTGCATGGATCGACATTCCTCCGGCACAGCTTACCATCATAGATAAGCAATTTGCCCTTCTCCTTCCACAGCTGTTTAGTCTCTTGTTGAGCATCTGGACCAGGGTGTGTGTCGGCTTGCATCAGCAGCTGTTTTACCAGACGGACTGCTGGGTCACTATCCTGCATCTCTGCCCATCCATGGTGGGGTAATGGGTTCAGCGTGGCTTCCTGCTTGTCATTGCATTTGTTCCTCACATAATGGGAGTACTGAGTCACCCTGGGGCGATGGAAAGCTGGTAACTAGGGTTGAGCGAAACGCATAGGACATTTTAAAAAATCGCCGACTTTCGGCAAAGTCGGGTTTCGTGAAACCCGACCCGATCCCACTGTGGGATCGGCCATGCTGTCAGCGATCTTCGCGCCAAAGTCGCGTTTCATATGATGCTTTCAGCACCATTTCTCAGCCAATGAAGGTGGACGCAGAGTGTGGGCAGCGTGATGACATAGGTCTCGGTCCCCACCTTTCTGCGGCGTCACAGGGGCTATAAAGGGGCATGAACGCCGACCGCCATCTTACTTCTGCCGATCTGAGCATATGGAGAGGTTGCTGCAGCTTCGTCAGAAGCAGGGATATTGTTAGGGAGGAAATATTAACCCCCAAACCGCTTGTGCTGTAGCGATTTCCACTGTCCAACACCACCTTTTCTTTGCAGGGACAGTGGAGGCTAGATTTCTGTGCATCAGCTCTGTAGCTGCATTGCTGTTTGTACGCCACTGTGCAAACCAACTGCTTTTTTAAAAGCAAAAGTCCTGTTGCTCCTTTCTGCACAGTTCTATTGTTTATTTGTCCACACTTTTGTGTGCAGCAGTCCTTTTTATTGCTGGCTGCCATACTTGTCCTGAGATCATTGTAGGGAGATTGTTATTGTAGTACAGTCCTTTTATATTTATATATATATATATATATATATATATATATATATATATATATATATATATATATCTTCCAGCCACTTTCTGCCACTTATACTGTGTAGTGTAATACAGTGGGCCTGAATTTTGCAGCAGTGTCCCACACATAAAAAGGGAGTTTTATATTGCCACTAAGTGCATCTGCGTCCGTTCTGTTTGGCGTATATCTGCCAGCCACTTTCTGCCACTTATATTGTGTAGTGTAATACAGTGGGCCTGGTTTTTTTTGCAGCAGTCTCCCACACATAAAAAGGGAGATTAATATTGCCACTAAGTGAATCTGTGTCAGTTCTGTTTGGCGTATATCTGCCAGCCACTTTCTGCCACTTATACTGTGTAGTGTAATGCAGTGGGCCTGAATTTTTCAGCAGTGTCCCACACATAAAAAGGAAGATTTATATTGCCACTAAGTGCATCTGAGTCAGTTCTGTTTGGCGTATATCTGCCAGCCACTTTCTGCCACTTATACTGTGTAGTGTAATACAGTGGGCCTGTTTTTTATTTGCAGGAGTGTCCCACACATAAAAAGGGAGATTAATATTGCCACTAAGTGCATCTGCGTCAGTTCTGTTTGACATATATCTGCCAGCCACTTTCTGCCACTTATACTGTGTAGTGTAATACAGTGGGCCTGAATTTTACAGCAGTGTCACACACATAAAAAGGGAGTTTTATATTGCCACTAAGTGGTTCTGCGTCAGCTGTTTGACGTATATCTGCCAGCCACTTTCTGCCACTTATGCTGTGTAGTGTAATACAGTGGGCCTGTTTTTTATTTGCAGGAGTGTCCCACACATAAAAAGGGAGATTAATATTGCCACTAAGTGCATCTGCGTCCGTTCTGTTTGGCGTATATCTGCCAGCCACTTTCTGCCACTTATACTGTGTAGTGTAAAACAGTGGGCCTGTTTTTTATTTGCAGCAGTGTCCCACACATAAAAAGGGAGATTAATATTGCCACTAAGTGCATCTGCATCAGTTCTGTTTGGTGTATATCTGCCAGCCACTTTCTGCCACTTATACTGTGTAGTTTAATGCAGTGGGCCTGAATTTTTCAGCAGTGTCCCACACATAAAAAGGAAGATTTATATTGCCACTAAGTGCATCTGCGTCAGTTCTGTTTGGCATATATCTGCCAGCCACTTTCTGCCACTTATACTGTGTAGTGTAATACAGTGGGCCTGAATTTTACAGCAGTGTCACACACATAAAAAGGGAGATTTATATTGCCACTAAGTGCATCTGCGTCCGTTCTGTTTGGCGTATATCTGCCAGTCACTTTCTGCCACTTATACTGTGTAGTGTAAAACAGTGGGCCTGTTTTTTATTTGCAGCAGTGTCCCACACATAAAAAGGGAGATTTATATTGCCACTATGTGCATCTGTGTCAGTTCTGTTTGGCGTATATCTGCCAGCCACTTTCTGCCACTTATACTGTGTAGTGTGTAGTGTAATACAGTGGGACTGTTTTATATTTGCAGCAGTCTCCCACACATAAAAAGGGAGATTTAAATTGCCACTAAGTGCATCTGCGTCCATTCTGTTTGGCGTATAGCTGCCAGCCACTTTCTGCCACGTACACTGTGTAGTGTAATACAGTGGGCCTGATTTTTGCAGCAGTCTCCCACACATATAGAAAGGGAGATTTAAATTCACAACAAGTTTACCTACACCTTCTACCTTGTTTTACAGTACCATATAACGGTTGTTAGTTTGGTTACATTTTCCCAAGAATGAGAAGAGGTTGTGGCCGTGGTCGGTCATTGCCAGCTGGAAATGATGGTGGTGGTGGTGGTGGAGCATCTGGTGGTAGTGGAAAAGCAAAATAGCACCTAAGGCTCGAGTTGTTGAGCCAGCTTCATCGTCTGGCTACACAAGGCCTCGAACGCTCCCTTTGCTGGGAGTAGGAAAACCGCTTTTAAAGCCGGAGCAGCAGGAAAAAGTTTTGGCTTTCCTTGCTGACTCAGCCTCTAGCTCTTTCGCCTCATGTTCGGAAAGTTCAAAATTTAAAAACAGCGAGTCGTCAGTGGATGCTCCCCGTCAGGATCAAGTCGCTTCCTTGTGTCCTTCACCCAGAACAACAGTGAAGGATGCGTCAGGCGACACAACAGGTTACTCCATGGAGCTCTTTACACATACCGTGCCTGGGTTAGAAAGGGAAATTGTTAACAGGCCATTGCAAGATGAATCGGACATAGAGTGCACAGATGCACAGCCACAGCTAGATTATTATGCTGTTCCATTGACTCAGATCTAGTGTTGAGCATTCCGGGTATCGGCCGATATTTGCTGTATCGGAATTCCGATACCGAGTTCCGATATTTTTGCGATATCGGAAATCGGAATCGGAAGTGTGCGGTGCGTATGGTTCCCAGGGTCTGGAGGAGAGGAGACTCTCCTTCAGGCCCTGGGATCCATATTCATGTAAAAAATAAATAATAAAAATAAAAAATATTGATATACTCAAACCCTGGCTCTTAGCGGTGCCTCTGTTCCTAAAAATGAAGGGGGTGAAGGACCTTCGATGACGTCGCGGCTTGTGATTGGTCACGTGAGCAGTCACATGAGCGGTCACGCGACCAATCACAAGCCGCGACGTCATCGAAGGTCCTTCACTCTGTATTCTTAGGAACGGAGGCAGACGCTTGGACCAGTGAGAGCCGGGGCCGCTGGAGGGGTGAGTATATCAATATTTTTTATTTTTATTCTTTATTTTATACATGAATATGGATCCCAGGGCCTGAAGGAGAGTTTCCTCTCCTTCAGACCCTGGGAACCATTCCGATATTTTGTGTCCCATTGATATGCATTGGTTTCGGGTATCGGTATCGGCGATATCCGATATTTTTTGGATATCGGCCGATCCAATCCGATACCGATACCTTTGCATATCGGAAGGTATCGCTCAACACTACTCAGATCACAACATTGCCCTCGCAGTGTACTGAGCCAGAACCTGACCCTGATGAGACTATGGTGCCCCGTCCCGAATGCTATAGCACCTTACACGGTGATGGATCGCCCCCACGTTAAGGGCAATGGGGTAATTGGTACCGGGTCCTTCTCGGTTCTGGGGATGTCACAGTGGCCCGACCCGGCCCGTGGCCCTATGAGGGGCGTCCAATTAAATGGAAAGTTAGTTTGTTTGGTTGTATAATGTTCGTGACGCCACCTGTGGTATTCGGTCAGGGTGACCGACGCTACTTAGGGGTCCGCTGGGGTGATGGAATGGCAGCTAGATGGTATACCTTCCCACAGGCGAAGTGTATCCTCAGGGCTTCCCAGAAGTGTAGATGGTGGATGGTGTGAGGCACAGTAAAGAATGAGGACACAAGGTTGCAGTCTCTTTACCTTTTACTGAAGGCTTCAGTGTCCACAGTCCAGAGCACCGGATCACAGGGTAAGCAGAGTCTGGCTGGTCTGAAGGCAAATCCAGAGTCTCCTTATAATAATAATAATAATAATTTTTATTTATATAGCGCCAACATATTCCGCAGCGCTTTACAACTTATAGAGGGGACTTGTACAGACAATAGACATTACAGCATAACAGAAATCACAGTTCAAAATAGATACCAGGAGGAATGAGGGCCCTGCTCGCAAGCTTACAAACTATGAGGAAAAGGGGAGACCTTATTCAGGTGGAATGCAATAGCCTTCCTATGCGCACAGCAACACAGTAGGTCCTCACTTGCTTTAAGCTCTAATGAAGTCCTCACTGCTGTTACTCTTCTCTCTGTTCCCCGTGGTCGGATAGAACAAAACCCGTATGACTGGGATGGCCTGAGGCTTGTTTATAGGGACCCTAGAGACGCTCCGACTCACACAAGTTGCCACCGTGTCTTCTTAGGTATTTTAGGTCGGGCAGCCAACTTGGAATTGACTGTCCTGCCAGTCTCTGAAGCAATGGCGTAGAGCACTTTACTCCATCGGTATTCTGGCTACTGGAACGCGCACCAGAAGGATGCAGCTCCTCACATCTACTATCCTCTCTGGTATCCACTTGTTGCTATGCCTTTGTTTCTCACTCACTAGAACATGCTTCCTTTCAATGTCTCTTCCTTAGGATGCTGCCACATGGGGTGCAGGCACAGCTCCGTGTCCTCCTCAGACCGAAGTCTGTATCTGCTGGAGATCACTCCAGACAGCTCGGCCTGGAGACCTTTCTCTCTCAGTCTCCAGCCAGGAACTCTCTCCTCACTTTCTATCCAACCCACCAGTTTTACCGAACTGCGAGGAGTGGCCTAATAGATAGAACCTTTGCTTCCCCTGGTGGACTAGAGTGTGAAGTGTGTGGTGTGTCTGTGATACCTGAACAGGAGATCTCCTTTATTGCCATCAGACGTAATATCACTCCCCCTGGTGGAAGAATGACATTACTGCAATAACCAGGACTCTGCGTCGCTGCAGTGACACAGAGGAAGGTGTACAGGACATTGAAGAGGAGGTGATAGCTGACCCAGTTGTTGACCCCGATTGGCAGCCATTGGGGGAACAGGGTGCCGCTGGCAGTAGCTCTGAAGCGGAGGTGTTGTGAATTTGGTTTTTGGGCTCCCCCGGTGGTCACTGGTGGTACTGGACTTGTGTGCTTCACTTTCTCTGTTCACTGTTTCCATCAGGATATGGGTGTATCCTATTTAGCCTTGCTGCTCAGTTATTCTAGTGCCGGCCATCAATGTAACCAGAGCCTTTCTGTTGCATGTTCCTGCTCCTAGACTACTATCAGCTAAGTTGGACTCTTAGTCCTAAGTTTGTTTTGCATTTTTGTTCCAGTTCACAGTTATGTTATTTTTCTGTAGCTGGAAGCTCTTGTGGGCCGAAATTGCCACTCCGGTGTCATGAGTTGACACATGAGTCTTAAAGTAATTTCGGGATGGTATTTTAATAGGGTTTTCAGCTGACCGTGAAGTTCCCTATTGTATCTTCTTGCTATCTAGTAAGCGGACCTCGCTTTGCTGAACCTACCTTCATACTGCGTATGTCTTTTCCTCTGAACTCACCGTCAATATATGTGGGGGGCTTCTGTCTCCTTTTTGGGGGAATTTCCCTAGAGGTAAGCCAGGTCTGTCTTTTCCTCTATTAGGGTTAGTTAGTCCTCCGGCTGGCGCTAGGCGTCTAGGGATAAAACGTAGGTACGCCACCCGGCCACTGCTAGTTGTGTGGTAGGTTTAGCTCACGGTCAGCTCGAGATTCCATCACCCAAGAGCTAGTCTGTTGTTTAAGTTCTCTGACGTTCCCTTGCCATTGGGAACCATGACAGTATGGCCGGACCAGGGTTAAAACCGTTGGCAGAAGAAAGGAGAGAAAAAGAAGTCTGCAGATTTTTTTTTTTTTTTTTTTCCTTCTGAGTTTGCTTTTTAGTTGACTCAGTTGCATTTTTGCTCTAATTGCAGCCTTTGTCTCTCTCTCTCCTTCTAATCCTTGAATGGCTCTGATCTCACCTGATTAATATGGATCCTCAGAGTTTGGTTACAGGTTTGAATAATCTTGCTACGAAGGTTCAAAATTTGCAGGATTTTGTTATTCATGCTCCTATATCTGAACCTAGAATTCCTATACCAGAATTTTTCTCCGGGGATAGATCTCGTTTCCTGAATTTCAAAAATAATTGTAAATTATTTCTTTCCCTGAGATCTCGCTCCGCTGGAGATCCCGCACAGCAGGTTAAGATAGTAATTTCCTTGCTGCGGGGTGACCCTCAAAAATGGGCATTTGCATTGGCACCCGGGGATCCTGCGTTGCTCAATGTGGATGCGTTTTTTCTGGCTTTGGGGTTGCTTTATGAGGAACCTAATTTAGAGATTCAGGCTGAAAAAGCCTTGATGGCCCTATCTCAAGGGCAAGATGAAGCTGAAATATACTGCCAAAAATTTCGTAAATGGTCTGTGCTTACTCAGTGGAATGAGTGCGCCCTGGCGGCGAATTTCAGAGAGGGTCTCTCTGATGCCATTAAAGATGTTATGGTGGGGTTCCCTGCACCTACAGGTCTGAATGAGTCCATGACAATGGCTATTCAGATTGATCGGCGTTTGCGGGAGCGCAAACCTGTGCACCATTTGGCGGTGTCTTCTGAGAAGGCTCCAGAAAATATGCAATGTGATAGAATTCTGTCCAGAAGCGAACGGCAGAATTTTAGGCGAAAAAATGGGTTGTGCTTCTATTGTGGTGATTCAACTCATGTTATATCAGCATGCTCTAAACGTACAAAAAAGGTTGATAAGTCTATTTCAATTGGCACTTTACAGTCTAAGTTTATTCTGTCTGTGACCTTGATTTGTTCATTATCGTCAATTACCGCGGATGCCTATGTCGACTCTGGCGCCGCTTTGAGTCTAATGGATTGGTCCTTTGCCAGGCGCTGTGGGTTTGATCTAGAGCCTCTGGAAGTTCCTATACCTCTGAAGGGTATTGACTCTACACCATTGGCTAGTAATAAACCACAATACTGGACACAAGTGACTATGCGTATGAATCCAGACCATCAGGAGATGATTCGCTTCCTTGTGTTGTACAATCTACATGACGTTTTGGTGCTCGGATTACCATGGTTACAATCTCATAACCCAGTCCTTGACTGGAAAGCTATGTCTTTGTTAAGCTGGGGATGTCAGGGGGCTCATGGGTACGTACCTTTGGTTTCCATTTCGTCATCTATTCCCTCTGAGATTCCGGAATTTTTGTCTGATTATCGTGATGTTTTTGAGGAGCCTAAGCTTGGTTCATTACCTCCTCACAGAGATTGCGATTGTACCATAGATCTGATTCCGGGCAGTAAATTTCCAAAGGGTCGTTTATTTAATCTATCTGTACCTGAACATGCTGCTATGCGAGAATATATTAAGGAGTTCCTGGAAAAGGGACATATTCGTCCTTCTTCATCTCCCTTAGGAGCCGGTTTTTTCTTTGTATCTAAAAAAGATGGCTCTTTGAGGCCGTGTATTGATTATCGACTCTTGAATAAAATTACAGTCAAATATCAGTATCCTCTGCAACTGCTGACTGATTTGTTTGCTCGAATAAAGGGGGCTAAGTGGTTCTCTAAGATTGATCTCCGTGGGGCGTATAATTTGGTGCGAATTAAGCAGGGGGATGAGTGGAAAACCGCATTTAATACGCCTGAGGGCCATTTTGAGTATTTAGTAATGCCTTTTGGTCTTTCAAATGCCCCTTCAGTCTTTCAGTCCTTTATGCATGACATTTTCCGTGAATATTTGGATAAATTTATGATCGTGTATCTGGATGATATTTTGATTTTTTCGGATGACTGGGATTCTCATGTCCAACAGGTCAGGAGGGTTTTTCAGGTTTTGCGGGCTAATTCCTTGTGTGTGAAGGGTTCTAAGTGTATTTTTGGGGTTCAAAAGATTTCTTTTTTGGGGTACATTTTTTCCCCCTCTTCCATTGAGATGGATCCTGTCAAGGTTCGGGCTATTTGTGATTGGACGCAGCCTTCTTCTCTTAAGAGCCTTCAGAAATTTTTGGGCTTTGCTAATTTTTATCGTCGATTTATAACTGGTTTTTCTGATGTTGCTAAACCTTTGACTGATTTGACCAAAAAGGGTGCTGATGTTGCTGATTGGTCCCCTGCTGCTGTGGAGGCCTTTCGGGAGCTTAAGCGCCGCTTTTCTTCCGCCCCTGTGTTGCGTCAGCCTGATGTTACTCTTCCTTTTCAGCTTGAGGTCGATGCTTCCGAGATCGGAGCGGGGGCGGTCTTGTCGCAGAAAAGTTCCGACTGCTCCGTGATGAGACCTTGTGCGTTCTTTTCACGAAAATTTTCGCCCGCCGAGCGAAATTATGATATTGGTAATCGGGAGCTTTTGGCTATGAAGTGGGCTTTTGAGGGGTGGCGTCATTGGCTTGAGGGGGCTAGACATCAGGTGGTGGTATTGACCAATCACAAGAATTTGATTTATCTTGAGTCTGCCAGGCGCCTGAATCCTAGACAGGCGCGCTGGTCGTTGTTTTTCTCTCGGTTTAATTTTGTGGTCTCATACTTACCAGGTTCTAAAAATGTGAAGGCGGATGCCCTTTCTAGGAGTTTTGAGCCTGATTCCCCTGGTGATTCTGAACCTACAGGTATCCTTAAGGATGGGGTGATATTATCTGCTGTTTCCCCAGACCTGCGACGGGCTTTGCAGGAGTTTCAGGCGGATAGACCTGATCGTTGCCCGCCTGGTAGACTGTTTGTTCCTGATGATTGGACCAGTAGAGTCATCTCGGAGGTTCATTCTTCTGTGTTGGCAGGTCATCCCGGGATCTTTGGTACTAGGGATTTGGTGGCTAGGTCCTTCTGGTGGCCTTCCCTGTCTCGAGATGTACGAGTTTTTGTGCAGTCTTGTGATGTTTGTGCTCGGGCCAAACCTTGTTGTTCTCGGGCCAGCGGATTGTTGTTATCTTTGCCTATTCCGAAGAGGCCTTGGACTCACATCTCTATGGATTTTATTTCTGATCTCCCTGTTTCTCAGAAAATGTCTGTCATCTGGGTGGTGTGTGACCGTTTTTCAAAGATGGTCCATTTGGTGCCCTTGCCTAAGTTGCCTTCCTCATCCGAGTTGGTTCCTCTGTTTTTTCAAAATGTGGTTCGCTTGCATGGTATTCCGGAGAATATCGTTTCTGACAGGGGGACCCAGTTCGTGTCTAGATTTTGGCGGGCGTTCTGTGCTAGGATGGGCATCGATTTGTCTTTTTCGTCTGCGTTCCATCCTCAGACTAATGGCCAGACTGAGCGAGCTAATCAGACCTTGGAGACTTATTTGAGGTGTTTTGTGTCTGCGGATCAGGATGACTGGGTTGCCTTTTTGCCGTTGGCGGAGTTTGCCCTCAATAATCGGGCTAGTTCTGCCACTTTGGTTTCTCCTTTCTTTTGCAATTCGGGGTTTCATCCTCGTTTTTCTTCCGGTCAGGTGGAGTCTTCGGATTGTCCTGGAGTGGATACTGTGGTGGATAGGTTGCATCGGATTTGGGGACAGGTGGTGGACAATTTGGAGTTGTCCCAGGAGAAGACTCGGCATTTTGCTAACCGCCGTCGTCGTGTTGGTCCTCGTCTTCGTGTTGGGGACTTGGTGTGGTTGTCTTCTCGTTTTGTCCCTATGAGGGTTTCTTCTCCTAAGTTTAAGCCTCGGTTCATCAGCCCGTATAAGATTTTGGAGATTCTTAACCCCGTGTCCTTTCGATTGGACCTCCCAGCATCTTTTTCTATCCATAATGTCTTCCATCGGTCATTATTGCGCAGGTATGAGGTACCGGTTGTGCCTTCCGTTGAGCCTCCCGCTCCGGTGTTGGTTGAGGGTGAATTGGAGTACGTTGTGGAGAAGATCTTGGACTCCCGTGTTTCCAGACGGAAACTTCAGTATCTGGTCAAGTGGAAGGGCTACGGTCAAGAGGATAATTCTTGGGTGACAGCCTCTGATGTTCATGCCTCTGATTTGGTCCGTGCCTTTCATAGGGCTCATCCTGATCGCCCTGGTGGTTCTTGTGAGGGTTCGGTGCCCCCTCCTTGAGGGGGGGGTACTGTTGTGAATTTGGGTTTTGGGCTCCCCCGGTGGTCACTGGTGGTACTGGACTTGTGTGCTTCACTTTCTCTGTTCACCTGTTTCCATCAGGATATGGGTGTATCCTATTTAGCCTTGCTGCTCAGTTATTCTAGTGCCGGCCATCAATGTAACCAGAGCCTTTCTGTTGCATGTTCCTGCTCCTAGACTACTATCAGCTAAGTTGGACTCTTAGTCCTAAGTTTGTTTTGCATTTTTGTTCCAGTTCACAGTTATGTTATTTTTCTGTAGCTGGAAGCTCTTGTGGGCCGAAATTGCCACTCCGGTGTCATGAGTTGACACATGAGTCTTAAAGTAATTTCGGGATGGTATTTTAATAGGGTTTTCAGCTGACCGTGAAGTTCCCTATTGTATCTTCTTGCTATCTAGTAAGCGGACCTCGCTTTGCTGAACCTACCTTCATACTGCGTATGTCTTTTCCTCTGAACTCACCGTCAATATATGTGGGGGGCTTCTGTCTCCTTTTTGGGGGAATTTCCCTAGAGGTAAGCCAGGTCTGTCTTTTCCTCTATTAGGGTTAGTTAGTCCTCCGGCTGGCGCTAGGCGTCTAGGGATAAAACGTAGGTACGCCACCCGGCCACTGCTAGTTGTGTGGTAGGTTTAGCTCACGGTCAGCTCGAGATTCCATCACCCAAGAGCTAGTCTGTTGTTTAAGTTCTCTGACGTTCCCTTGCCATTGGGAACCATGACACGGAGGAGTATGAGCCGCAGCAGGCATCAACATCGCAACAGCTTTCATCTGGCAGGCCCGTATCTGGCCAAAACCGTGTGTCAAAACCAAAAACAGTTTTAGGACAGCGTGGCCATCCGGTGAAAGTAGCACAGCGTGCAATGCCTGAAAAGGTATTCGATAGTAGGAAGAGTGCAGTCTGGCAATTTTTTAACCAAAATCCGAATGATCAGTGCAAAGTTATCTGTAAGAAATGTTCAAGGACCTTTAGCAGAGGGCAGAATGTCAAAAATTTAAATACAACGTGCATGCGTAGACATTTAACCAGCATGCACTTGCAAGCCTGGACTAACTACCAAATGTCCCGTAACATAGGTGCACCCACTCTGCATGAAGCTAGTCAGAAACGCTACATTGCTTCCCTCACTGTAAGCCCACCGTTTAGGACACCACCTGCAGCAAATGTGGAGGTATCGTAGCAAGGCCAAAGCAGTCAGGGAATCACCAGGTTGTTGGTAGGAAACACTGTATGTAGGCCAACAGCAAGAATATCCTCACCAACCCTCTCTCAATCTGCCATGTCCACCACCACCCCTGCTAGTTCCACCATATGCAGCTATCCAGTCCAGCTCACCCTACAAGAGACTATAATTAGGAAAAGGAAGTACTCATACTCTCATCCGTGTACACAGGGTTTGAACGCCTACATTGCTAGACTAATCTCGTTAGAGATGATGCTCTACCGGTTGGTTGAAAGCGAAGCTTTCAAAGCCCTGATGGCCTACCCAGTCGACACTTCTTTGCGAGAAAAGTCATCCCAGCCCTCCACCAGCATGTCAAAGACCGCATTGTCCATGCAAAAAGGCAATCAGTCAGTAGAATGGTGCACCTCACAACAGATGCATGGACCAGTAGGCATGGCCAGGGATGTTACGTGTCCATCACGGCACACTGGGTTAATATGTTGGATGCAGGGTCCACAGGGGACAGCCATAGTTGGACAGTTCTGCCTAGCCCACGGTCTAGGAAACAGTTGGCTGTAGGCATTCGCCACCCCTCCTTCTCCTCTTTCAGCAGAAGTGAAAGCTTGTCCACAGAGAGCAGTCGCATGACCACTCCATCCGCAGCTGCCAGTGTTGCACACGAGGTGTCCCATTATGGAACAGCTAGTGGTAAGCGTCAGCAGGCTGTATTGGAAATGAAGTGTTTGGGCGACAACAGACACACCGCGGAAGTTCTGGCCGAGTTCTTGCAGCAAGAAACTCAGTCATGGCTGGGCAGTGTACATCTTGAGGCAGGCAAGGTAGTTCAGTGATAACAGAAGGAATTTTATGGTTGCCATAGCCCTTTCAGAACTGAAACACATACCTTGCCTGGCTCACACCTTGAACCTGGTGGTGCAGTGCTTCCTGACAAGTTATCCGGGGTTACCAGCCCTGCTCCTGAAGGTGCGAAGACTTTGCTTGCACATCCGCCGGTCGCCCGTACACTCCAGCCGTATGCAGAACCATCAGCTATTGTTGAAGCTTCCCCAGCACCGCCTAATAAGCAACGTTGCAACAAGGTGGAACTCCACACTGCACATGCTTCAGAGGCTGTGCGAACAGAGGCGTGCTGTAATGTATTTGTGGGAGGATACACATACATGGGCAGGCAGTTGGATGGCAGACATGGAGTTGTCAGGTGTGCAGTGGTCGAAGCTACAAGACCTCTGTCAAGTCCTTCAGTGTTTTGAGGAATGCACATGGCTGGTAAGTGCAGACGATGCCATCATAAGCATGAGCATCCTACTAGTGCGTCTGCTGATGCAAAGTTTGACTCACATTAAGGAGCCGGCGTCTACAGCCGAGGAAGAGGGAAGCCTTCATGACAGTCAGCTGTTGTCTGCTCAGGGAACTCTCCTGGACGAGGTGGCGGACGAAGAGGAGGAGGAGGATGATGGGGATGAATATTTATGGGAGGAGGAAGCTTCTCAGGGGGCAATAGACACTGGTGGCGTTGCAAGGTCAGGTACAGGGTTTTTTTGGGAGACAAGTTGATTTGCCGGAAAGTGCTCCTCAACCCAGCCCAAGCAGTGATTTGACACCTGGAACATTGGCCCACATGGCTGATTATGCCTTGCGTATCCTAAATAGGGACCCCCGCATTATCAAAATGATGACCGATGACGATTACTGGTTGGCCTGCCTCCTGGATCCACGCTATAAAGGGAAATTTCCAAATATCATGCCACATGAGAACTTTGAGCAAATATTGGTTAGCAAACAAGCAACTCTTGTAGACCGTTTGGTTCAGGCATTCCCATCACACAGCGGCGGTGGTGGTTCTCACATGAGCTGCAGGGGGAAACATGGCAGAGGTGTTAGAGGTGCACAAATACGAAGTGGCGTTGGACAGAGGGGTTTTATGACCAGGTTGTGGAGTGATTTCGCAATGACCGCAGACACGACAGGTACTGCTGCATCAATTCAAAGTGACAGGAGACAATATTTGTCCAGTATGGTTACGAACTATTTTTCCTCCCTTATCGTTGTTCTCCCTCACACGTCATTCCCCTTTGATTACTGGGCATCTAAAATAGACACCTGGCCTGAATTGGCAGAATATGCATTACAGGAGCTCGCTTGCCCAGCTGCTAGTGTGCTATCAGAAAGAGTATTTAGTGCTGCTGGTTCAATACTGACCGAAAAAAGGACTCGTCTGGCTACCCAAAATGTTGATGATCTAACCTTCATTAAAATAAACCAATCATGGATTTCTAATTATTTTACCCCACCTTCCCCTGCTGACACGTAGCTTTCCTTTAAAATGGTCTTGCTTTGGCCTCCTCTTTCTGACTGCTCCAATTCCTCCATTTGCAGCTGCTGAATGTCCACCATAGGCCATTTTTACACCACCCTAAATGGGCTGACTCCCCCCACGGGGCTGTGGTCACCACTTGGCGCAAGCACCCGTGCGAGTGCCGTTTGCCTGGACAGGTGGGTGTGCCCACTCTTGGGCGACGGCACTGGCACAGGGTCCCTCATAGTACAATGAAGTGTCTCTGGCAGTGGTGGTGCACACCCAACGTCAGACACACCGTCGTAATATGAGGGGCCCTGGGCGAGTACCGCCGCCGATGAGAGAGTGTTCCCCCCCAGCTCAAACAGTGCTCTACCACATGCAAAACTTACCTCTCACTGCTCCACCACTGTTTAGTCTGTGCTGTTAAATCCTTCAATGGCACTGCCAATACAAATTTGTTGAAATGATAGATGATAGTAAAAATATACAGGGGCCCTGCCCTCCATTTAGACCTGTGAATACTGTGCGCGAACTACCACTGTCTGCTACTCAGCAGAGGAACCCTGTACCTAGCTTTGCCACCTGTTTATTTAGGAACATTTTTTTTGCAGACATTTAGCCTACTTTACTATTTTGGCCAACTTACTGTGTCAGCCACTTCTTCCAGTTGTCCTCCACCGAACAAAGCAGTGCCGCCAGTTTACTCCTGTTACCAGTTTAGAACAGCATTGAGCCTACTTTTTTATTTTAGGCCTACTAAGTCTGCCTGCACCACTCCTTGCAATCGTCCTCTGCTGACCAAACCAATGCTGCCTGTGTACCCCTGTAACCTATTTTAAACTGCATAAAGCCTACTTTTTTATTTTAGGCCTAGTAAGTCAGTGCCACTCCTTGCAATCGTCCTCCGCTGACCAAACCAATGCTGCCTGTGTACCCCTGTAACCTATTTTAAACTGCATAGAGCCTACTTTTTTATTTTAGGCCTAGTTAGTCTGCACCACTCCTTGCAATCGTCCTCCACTCACCAAACCAATGCTGCCTGTGTACCCCTGTAACCTATTTTAAACTGCATAAAGCCTTCTTTTTTATTTTAGGCCAAGTAAGTCAGTGCCACTCCTTGCAATCGTCCTCCGCTGACCAAACCAATGCTGCCTGTGTACCCCTGTAACCTATTTTAAACTGCATTGAGCCTACTTTTTTATTTCAGGCCTACTACCTGTGTCTGTCTGCGCCACTCAATACAGCTGTCTTCCACTGAACAAAGCTGAGCTTCAATCTTCAGGCTTTCAGCCTATATTTTGAATATGAAACTGCATTTGGCCTACTAGTTTGGTTGGGCCCTACTAACGGTGTCTGCCGCTCCTTGCTTTTCTCCTCCACTGAACAAAGCTGAGCTTCAATCTTCAGGCTTTTAGCCTATATTTACAATATGAAACTACACTTGGCCTACTAGTTTGGTTGGGCCCTACTAACTGTGTCTGCCGCTCCTTGCTTTTGTCCTCCACTGAACAAAACTGAGCTTCAATCTTCAGGCTTTCGGCCTATATTTACAATATGAAACTGCATTTGGCCTACTAATTTGGTTGGGACCTACTAACAGTGTCTGCCGCTCCTTGCTTTTGTCCTCCACTGAACAAAGCTGAGCTTCAATCTTCAGGCTTTCGGCCTATATTTACAATATGAAACTGCATTTGGCCTACTGGTTTGGTGGGGCCCTACTAACGGTGTCTGCCGCTCCTTGCTTTTCTCCTCCACTGAACAAAGCTGAGCTTCAATCTTCAGGCTTTCGGCCTATATTTTGAGTATGAAACTGCATTTGGCCTACTAGTTTGGTTGGGCCTCCTAACGGTGTCTGCCGCTCCTTGGTGTTCTCCTGTGCTTTTCTCTTGTGCTTCAATCTTCAGGCTTTCGGCCTATATTTTGAATATGAAACTGCATTTGGCCTACTAGTTTGGTTGGGCCCTACTAACGGTGTCTGCCGCTCCTTGCTTTTCTCCTCCACTGAACAAAGCAGTGCCACCTGTTTACTCCTGTTACCAATTTTGAACGTCATTTGGCCCACTTTATTACTTGGCCCTGCTAACTGTGTCTGCCACTCATTGCAGTTGTCCTCCACTGAACAAAGCAATGCCGTCTGGTTAGTCCTGTTACCAATTTTGAACTGCATTTAGCCCACTTTATTATTTGGGCCTATATCTGTGTTTCCTCCTCATCCTGCCCATTGCCCAGCCAGTGCTAGATGAGTCTGCTGGTACATTGACCCAGAGCACTACATTCCCCTTGCACTCTAAATAGCCAGAATCTGACCCTGCTGAAAGTCAGGTTCCCCTTCCCACATACTATACCACCTTACACGGGGACAAGGAGGAAGGTGCAGATGAAAGTGCAGGTTCCTTCATCAGGAGGAGGGGCATACTCGTTGGCGATGTCACTGGCACAAGGCCCCTCATAGTACGCAAAAGTGTCTCTGCCAGTGGGAGACACCCCCATCGTCAAATACACCGCCATACTTTGAGGGGCCCTGTGCCAGGGCCAATGCGAGTGAGTGTGCCCCCCCTGCTTGCTCAGGATCACAGCACTTGCAAAGTTGAAATACTTACCTCTCCCTGCTCCACTGCCATGACGTAGTCTACGTTTCCTGGGCCCACGAAAAACTTGAGCCAGCCATACCCCCCCACAACTTTAGCCAAATGACCCCCAACTTTCAATGCCTAACTATTATTATAAGGTAAATTAAGATTGACAAGCTTAAGTAACAAGAATTGATGTTTTTGGCATTAAAATGGGCACTGTAGGTGTTTTCCTGTCCTCCACTCACTGCCGACTTTGCTTCCCCATTGACTTGCATTGGGTTTCGTGTTTCAGTCGGATCCCCGACTTTTCGCCATAATCGGCCGATTTCACCCGACCCGACTTTTGACAAAGTCAGGTTTCGCGAAGCCCGACTCGATCCTAAAAATGTAAAAGTCGCTCAACTCTACTGGTAACTCAATCTCTTCAAGTGCTTCCGGATCTTCTTCCACCTCTGGTAAGTTGGTAATTTTGGACAGTGCATCGGCATTTGCATTGTTGTTCCCTGCACGGTACTTGATGGTGAATTCATAGTTGGACAATCGGGCCATCCATCGCTGCTCCAATGCACCTAGTTTTGCCGTCTCCAGGTGTGTCAGCGGGCTGTTGTCTGTGAAAACGGTGAATCTTGCTGAGGCCAGGTAGTGTTTGAACCGCTCTGTTACCACCCAGACCATGGCGAGGAACTACAGCTTGAAGGAACTGTAGTTTTCAGGGTTCCTTTCAGTGGGACAAAGCTTTCTGCTGGCTGAGGGAAGCTCCTCTGAAAACCAGGTTTTAAGCTCCCCCTTCTGGCCTGGAGTCAGAAAGTGTTGTATGTGAGATTACCTGCCATATGGATCTCTCCTGTCTCCAGGCCTGACATTACCCTCCCCGAGAGAAAGGCAGCACCACTGTGGTACCCGAACTCCTGGGGTGCCACACAAGATTTTCAGAGTAATTATGTGTGTTTACAGCAGCTCTTGTCTATCTTTATCATTGTTCAGGACATATTGGAGGTTGTAATCTCATGTGTCACATTATTCTGTTGCATGGGCTAGCTTGACTTGGCAAGTGGCTTGTTTTATTATAAGAATACAAATAATTTTTTGCTGCCAAATGCCAAGTAAGAAACCTGTTTTGAATCCCATCCCATCCCATCCCATCCCTTTTTACCACTACAAAAGTATTTAAAAAATCATAAAAAATACAGCATATAAAATAAAATAGTGCATTATATTAACCATATTGCGCTTGAAATACCTATGTGTTAGTTCATATAGTTTAATTTTAAAATTATGTGAATTGAATTGAAAATTAATTTAAATTGAATCATCTCACTATAGAGTAATTTTCTTTTTTCGCTTTCCAGATATACTCTTTTAGTCTTTTAAATCTCATCTTAGCTAAATGACTTTTACTATTAATACTTATTAATATTTCAGTAATGTACTCCGAGCTGACAAAGGACATCTCTTACAGCTCTTGTAAGGGCATACTTACCGTACATTAACATTAGCTTTTTAAGCTATTTTTTTGCAATAAAAGAAAACTTTGCACACAAGACAAAGAAATAAAATGATATTATTTTAATACAGTAAATGTAATTTACAATACACTTGCAGATTAAAAGTAGGTTTCTACTCTGCACGTTCACGTTCTGCACTAAAAGGGCATCTCCTGGCAGGAAAAACACAGCTTCCAATACACACGTTTGTGATACATTTTTTTATATTATTTTTTTTGTGTTTTTACTTGCATTTTTATGCATTCATTTGAATGACAGAAACGCTCTGCAAAACCGCTAAAAGAATGGATGCACCGCTGCTCAAAATAAGCAAGGAAAAATGCACAATGTGAATGAGATTTTTAAAATCCCATTCATTTTGGTAGTATAGTAAATCACATAATTTTTGACTTATAAAAAATGAACTGAAAAAAACACTGCAAAAACACAGCGCATGAGCATACCCTAACTATTACAGGTGTTTTATGTTTTTCCAAGCATTACAGTAAAGTCTGTTCAACGTTTAATTGAAATCCTGAAAGAAAATAAAAAATCTAATGTTCTAAATTTCTGAGCTCAGTGCTACACATTAGAGGGCTGGAGGCCCAGACTTGCCATCTGCCCAACAAGGCAGATTCCTGGTGGACCACACTGCTCATCTGCAAATTGGACCAGCGGACACGTTTTTCTGCCCGCTGCCTCTCTCATTTTTATAATGCAGAGAGGCACTGTGCATGCATGCAGTGCAATGTAGTGAATGCTGCTGCACACACAATGGAAGTTTAAGAAGTACCTACCACCAAAAATGTAGTTTAACTAGAAAAGAAAACGTCTAATTATGTTTGTGTGTTTACTTACTTTTATTAGATTCTGACTGTTTTGAGAGTCAATATCTATCAAAAACTTTAGTTTTTTGCACTTAATTTCAATGGAAGAGCGCTGCATCTTGTGGATTGCACGGCTTCTCAATAAATTCTCTGCAGCATGCACGCTTCTAATGCACATGCGCAGGCAGAGAAACAGGAAGCACACTATCTAGCACTATCACAAATGTCTGTACCTTGAACAGAGTGAAAATTCTCGCATCAGAGAAAAGAGTAAAGTGCAAGGTCGGAGTGGGGCGTCTAGGGCGCACCAGGGGAATTGACTCTAGGGGCTCACACTATAGCTGCCATAATCGGTTTTATTACTTGTTCATTTTTTGGCCTCTCTCACTAAAATATATGCCTTTTAGCAAACTATAAAGTGTGCAAAAGAGAACTGTATCGTGCACTGCACTATATCAAAGTGTTTCTTGTTAAGCAGCTTATTTTTTGTAGTTAATAACGGTGGGAGGCAGGTGCATTTGGGGGCACAAACATTTAAGGAACAGGGAACTAAGAGTGCCACTGTGCCAACTGCAACCAAGGTAATTAAAATAATTTACATGGGAAGATCATGTTGATATAGTAGGCTGCTTTTTGATTTCAGTTATTATTGATTACCCAGTCTTATTGTGTGGCTGAACATGGAAGCTCTGCACAAGGGAGACATGAGGCAGATCTTTAAAAATTATGTAAAGGAATTCTGGCTTTGTTTCCCATAGAAATGAATCAAATCCTAGTTTTCATTTTTAGAACTCTTTTAGAAAATGAAAGGTGGAATCTGATTGGTTGTTATGGCCAATAAGCCAGTTTACCTTCACATCAGTTTTGATAAATCTTCGCCATGGTCTCTATGCACTGTCATAAAGGCTTTGTGTATATTGGTCTGTCTTACGAATGAACTCAGACATAGCCTAACAACTTTGAAGTGATATCAAAAAGGTAGATCCACTAAGAAATAACAGATGTCACTGAGAAATGCATTGAATCACCACCAACAAATCACTCATGTGAAAGTAGAGATGCATGTGACAATCAAATAGATTTAAAACAGTATTTTATTAGAAAAGTGTTTAAAAATAGGGGATTTCCGAAACGTACGTCGGGGAGGAGGGACAGCAGCAGCCTGAGCCCAGTAGTCACCTATACTAAAGGTATTATCCTCACTTGCAATAGCTGATTTTGGTCTCCTACTTTCCTTATGGTATTATTAATCTCTTGATAGTTATGACACCTCTGCTGCACATTCGCACTGGCACTTTAGTTACTTGTTTTTTTGACGGTAAACTATGAGCTTACAGACTATATGTAAACTACTGTATATACCATTTGCTGTTTGCGCTACTTTTATTATATATATGTGACCGGGTATTTCTGCAATCAATGTTTAACAATTTATGCTTTATATTTTTATTGCATATTATTTGAGCTTTGCTCACTGGTGTTGTGACTGGCCTACTACTGTTGCTCCTGTCTGATGTCCCCCACACTCTGAGGTATTTTGTCTATGTATCTATTTTTAAACACTTTTCTAATAAAATACCATTTTAAATCTATTTGATTGTCACGTGTATCCCTACTATCACATGAGCGATTTGGTGGTGGTTGTACATTGGTTCTATAATAACTATGAAGGAAGAAAATGTGCTAAGATAATAAAAGCAGTAAAGAGCAGATAAATCCCATGCTGTTACAGTGCTCCCTATTGTGATGAGCATAATCTATACAGGTGACTGCTGTGGCCGATCGCTGGCCCCTGGACTAAGGGCAGGATTTATAATGTGACCAATTCTTCTCTTATTATTTTAGCACATAAGCCCACCTCTTTTTGATACATATTTTACAGAAGTTGGAAAACCCCTTTTATACCTTTCTATTAAATACAGTATGTGGCTCACTGTAATGGTAATCTGTTACCAGTTTCATGTTGTTATAACTAGGGGCATTATAAATTAGTGAAAAATGCCCACAGGAATCAGTCTGGGACCATTTCTTTAATTTCATGTAATTCAAAGGGTTTTTCAAGGATAACACCAAATCAGACAGTTTTAAAGACATAAACAAAGCATAAGTCATCTGTGCCTGATTCCTGCTGCTTTCTTTACAACACTGCTTTGATGAAGTTGGAAATATCACAAAAAGGGGCACTCATTCAATCAATCAACCAACCAATCAATCAGTCACAGGATGTAACTGTCAGCCACTGATTTTTTTATATAAAATGTAAGGACAGTGATGTTAAACTTATTTTACTAATGAATTACATTACAAATAAGATTCTTTGTACTAGACACCAGAGTGTAAATAGTCTTTTTAGTAAAGCCCTGAGTCTTCAGTCTGTATGTCATATGCAGAGGCTTGGAGCTGCCTCTTGTCACTACAGCAGTCAATGTAGATTATTTGTGTCCTACCGCTGTCCATTAACTGTCAATCTGACTGCGTGCACACAGACATTTTCCATACCTGTATAGATTACCTGGATCCTATCACTGCCCATCACCTGCCTAACTGACTGCTTACACAAAGGCACTTTCCATGTCTGTATAGATTACCTGTGGCCTATCACTGCCCATCACATTCCTATCTGACTGCTTACACAAAGGCACTTTCTATGTCTATGCAGATTACTTGTGTTCTATCACTGACCATCACCTGCATATCTTTCTGCATACACACAGGCACTTTGCATGCCTATATAGATTGCCTGTGTCCTGTCACCGCCTATCAACTGCCTATCTGACTGCTTACACACAGGCACATTCCATGTCTTTTGTAAGGCTGCGGCTTTCGTGTCCGTGCAGTAATGAGGCAGTGACCCAAGAAATTGTCACTTAAACATCTTTATTTTCAAAATCACAAAATAAATCCAGAATAGGGATGAGCAAACGTGCTTGGTGATACTTGGAAATCACTCGAGAATCTGGGTGCTTGATATAAAACTTGAATCACTGCTCTGCATGTTTGGTGCCTTTTACATAGCCAATAAGCATGTGGGGATTGACTGTGCATCATTGTAATTCCCTAGCTATCTTGGTTGTGGCATTACTGTGATTGGCTGGCTATGTGACATCATCAGGGGCTACAAAAGAACAGGCGTCGGAAGGCTCGGCACACCGATGCCATTGCACAGCTCATATTGGAGGGAGAGAGTGTTTGTCCAGTCGTGTGCATTGCATGCACAGTATAATGAATCAGAGTCCTGTAGTGTTGATACTGGTGCTGAAGCTGAACTGTTATACTAGGAGCCCTTCTAAATGCTAATCGTTTGGTTTGCTGTTTGTATCATATACATTCTCTATCTAGTATAGTGAGGGAGAGAGAGTAGCGGGAGAAGGGACAGTGGCAGAAAACAGTCTGTAGACAAGGATTAATGTTGTGCAGTCTGTTACCAAATATATAGCTGCACCTTTTTTTGGGGGGGTGAAAAAATTGAATATATTTTGATCCAGCAAGTATTACATGCTTTATGTTAATCTTTTAGGCTACATAACACTCCAAAAAATGGTTGAAACATTTTCTTGGGTTAAATTTCTCACACATATACTATTACGTGGTGTGGGGTACAATTTTGTAATCTATAAAACTGAAAACAAGCATTACAAAATTTTTCAGAGTTAAATTTCTCAGTCATACAGAATTACATCGTCTTAGGTACATTTCTGGGAACATAAAACTGAAAATAGTTAAAAAGTTTTTCAGGGTTAAATTTCCCAGCCATACAGTATTCCATGGTCTGTTGTACATTTCTGTGATATCTAACACTCCAAAAAATTTTTAAAAATATTTGCTAGATTACATTTCTCACCCACACACTATTCAATTGTCTGGTGTACATTTCTGTGATAGCTAACACTACAAAAAAGCATTTAAAAATTGTCCTGGGTTAATTTTCTCACCCTTACAGTATTACATGCTTTGTGGTACATTTCTATGGCATATAACACTTCAAAAGAGCGTAGAAACATTTTTCTGAATTGAATGTGATTGTCATCCATACAATTTTGTGTTCTTTCTGTTATATTGTGATGGAACTAAACTCTCAAAAACAGCTTTAAATGCTGCATGTGACCAATTTTTTATTTTTATTAAAAAATAAACTTGGTTTCAAGAGACCTAGCAATTACAAAATGTGTAAGGCATGCGGTAAGGGACTGCAAAGTGGAAATGCTAATGATGGTTCACTCAGATGCCAAGGACGTGGGGCAGGTGCGACTACAACGGTTGCTGAAGCACAAGAAACACACCCTTCCATGACATATAAGTTCCTGTCCCACTTTGCAGGGAGGCACAGTTCATCTTCTGAAGCCAGAGCAATGCAAATAGATAGTCAGTTGGATAGCACAAAATGCTTCCAGCAGGCTTGGCAGCGGCACCGAGTCTTCCACACCGTTCCAGTCTCACCAGCCTACAGTCTAGACCACTTAATTTTCACTCTTATCCTCCTTCATCACTCCATGTTGAAGCCCAGGAGACTAGTGATTCCCCAACTAGGACAATGAGGTACTATTTACAACAACATTTCTTGATTTGGAAATGGAGAGAAATGCGGAGTATTAGTTTAAAGGCTTGTATTTTTATTAAACAGTAAATAAGTCACAAAAACATTTAAAAACATTCTAAAAAGGACAGACAGACAACATAAACAGTGGATTGGTTATATCCAACAGGGGAATGTTCATAAAATTATTGAGCATTAGGAAATTAATATAAATGTAAAGTATTTGCAGCATAGGTCATTATGTAACCAACAAAAGATGTTAAATGCTAATTGGGTTACAATGACCAGTCATATATATATTAACTGACCCAAAACGCTTTACTTAAGACTCAAACATTCAGTCAAAGGTAAGTGAAAACCCCAATGAAGAAATAAAGTGCAGTGCACAAAAACATTTCTTGATTGTGGCCTCTCAACCTGCATGCTCCAAGAGGGTCAGAAAGATATGCTGTTTAATGATGCAAGAAACTTACAGCATCCATGGCCACAAGAAGATGATGGTGGGGAATGGAAAATTTTGGCTAAGGAGGTAGATGATGCTGAGACACAGTTACTACTAAGTCTTGTTGTTGTTAAAGGAGTATTCCAATCTCCAAGATTCTATCCTAATATGTAATAGGTGTAATAATAATAATAATAATAATTATAATAACAAAGTATTAGTATAGTTTTTCTGATTCTCAATGTCTCTTTCCTCATATGCAGGGCACTGCAGGACCATAGGTATCCATTGTACAATCACTGACATAGTGACAGTTAGCTAGCTAGTTGCTAGTAGTCATAACTATGGATACCTAAGGTCTTGCACATGAGGAAAGCGACATAGAAAATGTTGTATAGTTTTTCTGATTTGCTAATTGCAGGTATTTACTAAAATTATTATACCTACAACATATTGGGATAGGATTTTGGAGATTCGAATACCTCTTTCAGTCATGAAGTCAGAAGGACCAGAGTGCAGGTGGGGGGAAGAAACTAGGTGGTGGATGAGGAAGTCATCAACCCAACCTGTAAAGCTGGCATGCATAGCAAAACCAGCAGTGCTGAGGGAAAGGTATCAGCAGCCCCGAAACAGACAGGAACAGGCAGAGGGGTGACCCAAAGGAGAAGATGGGAAACTGTTCTGTAGAGCACAGAAACTCGAGGATTTCTCCATCAAAGTCTGGGACTTTGTTAAAGAGTTTTGAGGCAAACAAAATGGCCATTTTCAACCTATGCCATGCCAAGATCAGGAGTGTCTGACCACTATGAACCTAACCACCACCAGCATGATCAGACACATGTCATCTAAGCACCTGACTCGGTGGGCTGAACACCTGGGTCAGCGATTGATGCCAGCGGGTGACACTACTGTTCAAGACACTGCCGCAGATGATTCTTGCACTGCACCGATCCCTGCACATTCTGACTTACCATTGTTAGGCACTTCAAAATCCTTATCCCAGCACAACATTCAGCTGTCCCTAACCCAGGCCTTGAAATGAAAAAGAAAGAAGTTCCCAGCCACTCACCCACAGGCCCAAACGTTAAACGGGCACATTTCCAGGTTGCTTGCAGTGAAATATTGCTGTTTAGGCTGGTAGACAAGGAGGATTTCTGCAGACTCATGGCGGCAGCCTTCGCTCATTGATTGGCCCACATCTGCCACTTTTGGTGTGGCATGCTTGCCTTGCACCATCACGTGTGGAGGAACATTATCCGTGCCCTTACCAAAGCACTTACTGGCATTGTCCACTTAATGACTGACACATGGACAAGCGCTTGTGGCCAGGGATGCTATATTTCCCTGGTGGCACACTGGGTGAATATTGTGGAGGCTGGGGCTGAGCTACACCCTGGCACGGCGCATGTGTTCCGACCCCAAGGATTGCTGGCCCTTAAATCAACAATCCTCGAAGCCTGAAACTCCAAATTACCATCAACAATGATTGGGGATCGGTGGGAAGGGAGAGGACTCAAGAGGTTCAAAATACTTCTTGAGCAGAGACCTGTGGAACACATTGTGAATTTTAAGATCCTGGGGTAACTCAAGATGAAAAGCTGTAGGATTAGTGATGGCGTTTTTTTTCTAGGGGCCAATAAACCTAGGTCCCAGTTTCCAGGAAGGAATCTTCTACTTGATATTCCTGATAGACAAAGACCCAAAGTCATTCACACTTAGGTCTGGGCCTGGTGAGCATTTTCTGTTCGCCATATGTATGTACTAGTCTCCCATGATCTTCAAATTACTCTGAACCCCCAGCCACATTGAACAGAGCACTGAACAGAGCATGAAGCAAAATGTTCCTCCTCAGGAACTCCAGAAGCCCCTTCCCCACTAAAAGTACCAAACTGTGAATGTAAACTGTATGCATCAAAGAATGTGACCTGCCGGTAGACTCTTGGTGATAATTATAATAGCACACTTGGCCAACGGTAAGAAAGATGACCAAACCTGCCGGATTTCGTAGACAAAACACCTGAGGAAAGTCTCCAAATTCTGGTTAGTGCTCTCAGTCTGTCCATTCGACTGAGGATGGAAAGCAGAGGAGAAGGACAGCTGAACCCCCAGTCGAGTACAGAACACTTTACAGAATTTAGAAACAAATTGGGTCCTCCACATTGGAGGGAACCCTTTGAAGCTTCACAATCTCATTAACAAAAACCTGATCAAGAGTCCTAGTATTCAGGAGTGCCTGTAAAGTGATGAAATGCACCATTTTACTAAACCTATCCACAACCACCAGTACCACAGTCTTGCCTGCCGATACTGGTAGGTCAGTAATAAAATCCATGGATAAGTGTGTCTATGAACTGCTAGGAATGGGTAGAGGAAGAAGAGGACCAGATGGATGAGGATGCGATACTTTAGAACGCACTCTAACACTGCAGGCAGAAACCTCTTCAACCATATCCCGATGCAAATCCAGCCACCAAAAGCTTCAAAGGATTCCACGGTTACATTACCACCTGGATGACCAGCAAGAACAGAGTTATTATGTTCCCTAAATACTTTACGGCACAAATCAGATGATACAAATAACCTCCCTGAAGGGCCTGCGCCTCCAACATCTCACCCTCCAGGTCAGGATGTAAGGCCGAGATGACTACACCTTTCTGCAAAATTACACACAAAAAGTCAGATCACCTGAATGTCGGCTATTCCTTATCTGTTCCTGCACGGAAAAGTTGAGCAGTCAATCCACAGAAAAAAATTTACGATAAATCCAGCAGGAGTAGAGTTAAAATGTATTTCTCCATTTGAAAAATATTTTCTATGGTAAACCACTTAAAAATAAAAAATTATAATCTTGCAGCATTATGCACATATAGCAGCGTTTGTCCGACGCGTTTCGACTGACATCTTAATCATGGCCATGCCTCCTGAGCAGCATTAAAAATTAGTAACACCCAGAAAATGCTGTAATGTCTTCAGATTCTTGGGACAGTCCCAATCAAGTACAGCACGAACCTTCTCAGGATACATCCAAAAACCTGAAGATGACAACCGGTACCCCAAAAACTTCAAGTCCTGGACATCGAAATCACATTTCTCTAGTTTGGCCTAAAGCTTGTTACCCATTAATATCCAAAGCACCTTGCTCACATGCCCCCGATGGGTTTCCAAGTTAGTTGAATAAGCCAAAATGTCATCCAGATTTACCACCACAAACCTGCTCACCAAATGATGGAAAATATAATTTATGAAATGCTGGAGCATCGCCGGTGCATTGGTCAGACTGAAAGGCATAACCAGAATCTAGAATTGTCCCTCAGGTATATTGAACACCATTTTCCATTCATCCCCTTCGCTGATTCTAACCAGGTTATAGGCCCCCCTTATATCCAACTGTGAGAAAACCTCAGCTCCCACCACTTGGTTGAAAAAATCTTGAATCAGAGGAAGAGGATATGGACTTCAGTTACTAATTAGATTCAATTCCCGGACATCTAAACAGGGACAGATACCATCACCTTTTTTGTCATGAAAAAGAACCCTGCCACCATGGGCAAAGATGAAGGTCTAATATGTCCCTTCTCAAGGCACTCAGCAATAAAATCTTTCATGGCTTGTCTCTCAGGACCAAACAGATTGTACAGTATGGACTTGGGTTGTTTAGTTCCGGGAGTCAAGTTAATAGGACAGTCATATACATGATGGGGGGGCAAATCCTGACACCCCTTCTTTAAAAATACATCCTCAAAGCCATACAAAAATGCAGATAAGGTTCTGGAAAATACTGCAGAAAGGGAAATGTTTAGGCAGTTATCATGGCAGTAAACTCCCGACAATTTTTCCAGATTGCAAATCCACAATCAGATTATGTTTCACCAACAAGGGTAAACCCAGCACAATTGGAATGGGGAGACCCCCCAGGACATAGCAAGGAATTAGATCATAATGAAAAGACCCCACCTTCACTCTTATGTTATGTAAAATCTGCGTCAAAGCTCTTTGTGCAAATGGTGCTGAGTCGATGGTGTAATTGGTGGAATGGGCTTAGCTGAGGTAGAGTAAGCAAGCCCATGAGTTCTAGCAAAAACAGCATCAACCATGCTGACTCCAGCTCCACTGTTTCCAAACACAGAAATTCACAGAAAATCTGTTATTGTCAGTTTGTCTTGATAGCAGAGGTGGTGCTAGAAAGCAGGACTGTGAATGATTCAATCGGACCTTGCTACAAATGATGCAGACCTTGGAAGAGGACTAGAAGATGAAGTGGCCCAAATTTGTTTCTGATTTGGTGTAGATCTACATCAATCGAGTCTACGTGCCTACTGGTTACATACCCTATATGCTGCTGTTTGGGCAGAGTGGACGAGAGCTTACTGAACTGGAGCTTAACTAGGAAGACCCATGCCCAGGCAGTAGTCCTAGTACCTGGATCCAAGAACACTAGCACTAACTCCAGACAGTAAGGAAGTTGGTAGAACTCAAGTTTCAGAAGGTGGAACACTCAGGTGGGGCCCCGACTTCGAGCAAACAGCACCAGCCAGGAAACCATTTGCTAATGCGTCCAAGGAACACAAGAATTTGCTGAATCACCACTTGGAAGTAGTACCCTATTGGGTTATGAAAAAGATTTTCCAGAATAATCCAGTCTATGAGGTCAGACCAAAGGGAAACGAGTCAGCAGTCCTCGAGCGTTACACTAGAATATGCTGCAGCTCTGTACCTCCAAAGTGGAAGAGCCTGCTGAGAAGCCAAAGGAAAGTCCTGGGATATGAGGAAGGTTAGCTTATGATGCCATTGGCATCACAAGAGTTGCCGATGCTGCTATCAAGTTGGACAGAGAATGAACCAGGAGTCGACTTTCAATCCCCAGTGACTGTGTTTCCAAGTACTTGAGAAATGCCCCTACAGGAGAAACCCTGCAGGACTAAGTGTGCCAACGTCAATATTCTCCCCAACCAGTAAACATAAGATGAATTTGTTTGGACTTTGCAGAAAACCAGGGAGTGGACTCAACTATTGGCTGAAATTGGATTACCCTTGGGGAATCTTCATACCAGCAAAGATTCCACTTGCCCGAGGACTAGCAAGCTCAAATGGGAGTAGGATCAGAAGAAGCAATGGTACCCATGAAAAGCCCCTAGATGATGTGGCATTAGTGAGGAATGACTGCCACCTGCTGGCTGGACGAAACCATGCAAAACCAACCGGCCCAAGAAGAGTTTTTGGGGAACCAGTTTATGTGTGGGACCCGGTCAAATGCCATGTATAACAAAGTTCCCTAATATAATTGTCCTGCACGTGAATCCGCAGCATGATTTGGCACCAAGCAGAGGAGCAGTGCAGACATGGGCTAGAGACAATGCTGAAATCAGTGAAACAGGTCTAAGCTGAGGCGGTTGCCGCCATCAGGCAAGGCTCAGTCGATGCCCAGTGAAAGACCTTGCTGCGCCAGTCAGGACCCAAAGACCCAACCTGAGCTGGTCAAGAACTAGAGCCCAGACTGCACTGGTCAAGGCCAGAATCCTTGTCCTAAGCTGGTCAAGGTCCAGAGCCCAGGTGATGACTATTAAAAACTGAGACCCAGCCCTGTCTTCAAGGCCTAAGAGACCCCTGCCATCGGTCGAACACTGAAGATCCAAGAGGAGACATCGACCAGAGAAAGATGCTTGTGGTTGCAGAAGGACGATATACAGGTGCATCTCGCAGAATTAGAATATCATCAAAAAGTTAATTTATTTCAGTTCTTCAATGCAAAACGTGAAACTCATATATTATATAGAGTCATTACAAGCAGAGTGATGTATTTCAAGTGTTTATTTCTGTTAATGTTGATGATTATGGCTTACAGCCAATGAAACCTCTAGAGTTATTATCTCAGAAAATTAGAATACTTTATAACACCAGCTTGAAAAAATGATTGTAAAGTCCGAAATGTTAGCCTACTGAAATGTATATTCAGTAAATGAACACAATACTTGGTCAGGGCTCCTTTGGCATCAATTACTGTATCAATGTGGCGTGGCATAGAGGAGATCAGCCTGCGGCACTGCTGAATAGTGTTGAGCATTCCGATACTGCAAATATCGGGTATCGGCCGATATTCGCTGTATCGGAATTCCGATACCGAGTTCTGATATTTTTGTGATATCGGAAATCGGAATCGGAAGTTCCTATAAGTTCCCAGGCGTGTGCGGTGCGTATGGTTCCCAGGGTCTGGAGGAGAGGAGACTCTCCTTCAGGCCCTGGGATCCATATTCATGTAAAAAATAAAGAATACAAATAAAAAATATGGATATACTCACCCCTCCGACAGACCCTGGACCTCAGCGGTGCAACCGGTAGCCTCCGTTCCTAAGAATGCAGTGAGTGTAGGACCTGCAATGACGTCGCGGCTTGTGATTGGTCGCGTGAGCAGTCACATGAGCGGTCATGCGACCAATCACAAGCCGCGACGTCATTGAAGGTCCTTCACTCTGCGTTCTTAGGAACGGAGGCAGACGCTTGCAGCGGTGACAGCCAGGGCTCATCCGAGGGTGAGTATATCCATATTTTTTATTTTTATTCTTTATTTTTTACATGAATATGGATCCCAGGGCCTGAAGGAGAGTTTCCTCTCCTTCAGACCCTGGGAACCATCCAGGATCACTTCTGATATTTGTGTTCCATTGACTTGTATTGGTATCGGGTATCGGTATCAGTGATATCCGATATTTTTTGGATATCGGCCGATCCAATCCGATACCGATACTTTCAAATATCGGAAGGTATCGCTCAACACTACTACTGAGGTGTTATGGAAGCCCAGGGTGCTTTGATAGCTGCCTTCAGTTCATCTGCATTGTGGGGTCTAGTGTCTCTCATCTTCCTCTTGACAGGTTAAGGTCAGACGAGTTTGCTGGCAAATCAAGCACAGTGATACTGTTGTTTTGGCAGTGTGGACAGGTGCCAAATCCTGCTGGAGAATGAAACTTCCATCTCCAAAAAGCTTGCCGGCAGAGGAAATCATGAAGTGCTCTAAAATTTCCTGGTAGATGGCTGCGCTGACTTTGTTCTTGATGAAACACAGTGGACCTACACCAGCAGATGATATGGCTCCTGAAACCGTCATTGATTGTGGATACTTCACACTAGACCACAAGCAACTTGGATTGTCTGTCTCTCCATTCTTCCTCCAGCCCTATCTCCATCTATTCCCAACCTGCACAACCTCCTCATCCTGCTAACAGCCCACAACTGAGTCGCATCTGCCATATGTGTTCCTGTTACTGCACCTGCTGTGTGGTACAAAAGCAGAGCTCCTCTTGGTGCCCCACATAGTAACGTCACTACTGTGCCCCTTACATAGTAATAATTAATGATGAGTAGTGTTGAGCATTCCGATACCGCAAGTATCGGGTATCGGCCGATACTTGCGGTATCAGAATTCCGATACCGGGATTCCGATACTTGCCGCGTATCGGATACCGGAATCGGAAGTTCCCAGATTCAAACTGCACGAAATCAGCCAATGAGACTGATTCCAAGTGTGGGCACATCCTGTTCAGCATGGAGGGCATGAAACTACTGGCAAGGCTGTGATTGGCTGCTGAAATGATGTCATGATGCAGTTTAAAAGTCGCTGGCGCCATTTTGCGATCACTCTGCTGTGAATTCAGTTAGTGACAGGACGCTGTTTGCTGACTCAGGGCCAGTTTAGAGATAGCGATTTGCTTCTTTGTGCTTTTCCAAGGCTAATTTAACAACCACTGCGTTCACCTACTATTCACCTTGCTTTTGCCTTGCAGCGCTGTTTTCACAGCGATCTGCAAGGTCTGTGTGTGTGTGTGTGTGAGTGCAGCCCACTCTCTAGTCTGAGTGCAGCCACATAGGCCATCCATAGCTGGTTGTATTCAGTTCAGGGAGGGTGGTTCATTGCCTCATACTGTTCTTTTTTTTTTTTTTTTCAAGTAGTGTAGTCTGCTGCTAATTTTATCAATAAAATCCTATTAGTGTCTTTCCACCCGTCTCCAGCTAATTTGTGGAAAAACACTACATAGGATAACGTAGAGGAGGGTTTTTGGGCCTTGCAGCGCCGTTTACGGCTGTCTGCACGGTCTCCGTGTGACTGCAGCTCGCCCTGTAGTCTGTGAGCAGCCATAGCCTGGTTGCCTCCAGCCCAGGGTTCTTCACTGCGTCATACCGTAAAATCAATTTTCCTTTTCTTTTAAGTAGTGTAGTCTGCTGCTAATTTTATCAATAAAATCCTATTAGTGTCTTTCCACCCGTCTCCAGCTAATTTGTGGAAAAACACTACATAGGATAACGTAGAGGAGGGTTTTTGGGCCTTGCAGCGCCGTTTACGGCTGTCTGCACGGTCTCCGTGTGACTGCAGCTCGCCCTGTAGTCTGTGAGCAGCCATAGCCTGGTTGTCTCCAGCCCAGGGTTCTTCACTGCGTCATACCGTAAAATCAATTTTCCTTTTCTTTTAAGTAGTGTAGTCTGCTGCTAATTTTTTCGAAAAAATCCTATTAGTGTCTTTCCACCCGTCTCCAGCTAATTTGTGGAAAAACACTACATAGGATAACGTAGAGGAGGGTTTTTGGGCCTTGCAGCGCCGTTTACGGCTGTCTGCATGGTCTCCGTGTGACTGCAGCTCTCTCTGTTGTCAGTTCAGCCCCCAAAAAATAAAAAAATAATAAAGTTCACCAAACACACCAGTGACACCACTTTACATTTGTGTAGGCCACATTAGCTCATATTAAAGTCTAGTCCACACTTTAGAAAATTAGTGTTTCTTATACCTGTTAGGAGTTGTTCAGGAATAAGCACACAAAGCCGTTAGTACTTTTCTGCTTATCTTTATCAGTCAACCAAGATGAAGAAGGCAGTGAGTAAGGCACGTGGGCGTGGGCGCGGAGCAGGGAGGGGACGTGGGGATTCTGTGCCTGCTGCGGGCCCCGGTGACTCATCAGCACCCACTTTCACCAGGGAACAGTCATTCATGCGTAGCTTTGTCGCAGAGCACCGTACACCGCTGCTGCGTGAAGACCAAATTGAAGCCGTTGTCGGATGGATGGCAGCTAATGCATCAACTTCAATTAGTGCCACATCCTCTCAGACACAGAGCACTGGAGAGCAGCCATCTGTCTCTTCACCACCTGCCAAATTGCCCAGGCAGACAGAGAGCCCAGGACAGGAGCCATCTCTACTTCTGTTCTCTGAATCTCTTGGCTCGGAAACAGGGGGCCAGCCAAGCAGCATTGGAGAAATGGAAGAAGAGGCAGGGTGCAGTGATGCCCAACAGCTTTTTCTCTCTGAGTCTGAAGAGGCGGGTGGGCCAGTGCCTCCGGTCACCACATCGCAGGCCGCATCCACTGATGATGACACTCAGGTGCCACTTACTGGTGCGTGCTCTGCTGCTGAGACTACCCAGGAGGAGCAGTTGGGGGCAGAGGGTAGTGTAGATGATGAGGTCCTTGACCCATCTTGGCGTGAGGGACAGGAAGGTGGTGGGAGCAGCTCTGAGGAAGAGATTCCCCGTACGGCCCAAAGAGGGAGAGGGAGGGGGAAGACTGCGGATCCTGCAGCCTCCGCTTTTGGCACCCGTTAGGAGCATGTCTCTTCCAAAAGCCAAAAAGGGCGCTCCCAAGACTTGCAGTGCCTGGGCCTTTTTTGACACACACAGTTGCAGATGACATTTGCTATGTCAAATGCAAGGTGTGTCATCAGAAAGTCAAAAGAGGTCGAAATGTCAGCAGCCTCAATACCTCCAACATGTGGAAACATGTGCTCTGACTGCAGGCATTGCCAAACTTCTGTCACTGGAAATGCTGTCATTCAGGCTGGTGGAGACTGACAGCTTCCGTGACTTGATGTCATTGGCAGTCCCACAGTACAATGTGCCCAGCCGCTTTTATTTCAGCAGGCAAGCCGTCCCTGCCCTGCACAAGCATGTGGAGGGACACATAAAACACGCGCTACTGAACGCCGTCAGTAGCAAGGTCCACCTCACCACCGATGCGTGGACCAGTCAACATGGACAGGGGCGATACCTTTCCCTCACTGCCCATTGGGTTAATGTCGTTGAGCCGGGTACAGACCGTGCGAGTGGCGCAGGACGTGTCCTGCCCACTCCAAGGATTGCAGGAATCCATTCTGTACGCATTGACTCCTCCTCTTACACCAGTTCCTCAGAATCATCGCTGCAGGAGCCGTCACAGTCCACCTCCACATGGACCTGTGATGAACGTTTACCTGTTACGACCGACATGAGCACAGCCGTGGCCAAACGTCAACAGGCCGTCTTGAAATTAATTTCTTTGGGGAATCGAAGCCACACAGCGCAGGAGCTCTGGAATGCCATCAAGCAGGAGAGCGATGTGTGGTTTGTGCCAGCGAATCTCCAGCCAGGCATGGTAGTGTGTGATAATGGCCGAAATCTGGTGGCAGCTCTGGGCCTCGGCAACCTCACTCACATCCCTTGTCTGGCACATGTGCTCAATTTGGTCGTGCAGAGTTTTTTGGGGGACTGTTATGACCCCAATGGCGAGGGTCTCAGAGGAACGTGGAAGTCTGCAGAATACAAAAATCCAGCTCATAGGGCAGTGGTAACTGGGTTGACCATATATCTACTCCTAACGCCAACACTAGAAGTAGCCGAGGATCATTCCTACGTTGATTCTAGATGACACGCGCCAGCCGGAGAATCTAGCTACCCCTAGTAGAGGAAAACAAAGACCTTTCTTGCCTCCAGAGAAGGGGACCCCAAAGCTGGATAGAAGCCCCCCACAAATAATGACGGTGAGGTAAGAGGAAATGACAAACACAGAAATGAACCAGGTTTAGCACAGAGAGGCCCGCTTACTGATAGCAGAATAAAGAAAGGTAACTTATATGGTCAACAAAAACCCTATCAAAATCCACACTGGAAATTCAAGAACCCCCGAACCGTCTAACGGTCCGGGGGGAGAACACCAGCCCCCTAGAGCTTCCAGCAAAGGTCAGGATATAGATTTGGAACAAGCTGGACAAAAATACAAAACCAAAACAAATAGCAAAAAGCAAAAGGCAGACTTAGCTGTTATAACTGGAACCAGGATCAGTAGACAAGAGCACAGCAGACTAGCTCTGATAACTACGTTGCCAGGCATTGAACTGAAGGTCCAGGGAGCTTATATAGCAACACCCCTAACTAACGACCCAGGTGCGGATAAAAGGAATGACTGAAAAACCAGAGTCAAAAAACTAGTAACCACTAGAGGGAGCAAAAAGCAAATTCACAACAGTACCCCCCCCTTAGTGAGGGGTCACCGAACCCTCACCACGACCACCAGGGCGATCAGGATGAGCGGCATGAAAGGCACGAACTAAATCGGCCGCATGAACATCAGAGGCGACCACCCAGGAATTATCCTCCTGACCATAGCCCTTCCACTTGACCAGGTACTGAAGCCTCCGCCTGGAGAGGCGAGAATCCAAGATCTTCTCCACCACGTACTCCAACTCGCCCTCAACCAACACCGGAGCAGGAGGCTCAGCAGAAGGAACTACAGGCACAATGTACCGCCGCAACAAGGACCTATGAAATACATTGTGAATAGCAAACGACACAGGAAGATCCAGACGAAAAGATACAGGATTAAGGATTTCCAATATCTTGTAAGGCCCAATAAAACGAGGTTTAAATTTGGGAGAGGAGACCTTCATAGGAACAAAGCGGGAAGAAAGCCACACCAAATCCCCAACGCGTAGTCGGGGACCCACACCGCGGCGGCGGTTGGCAAAGCGCTGAGCCTTCTCCTGTGACAACTTCAAGTTGTCCACCACATGATTCCAGATCTGCTGCAACCTATCCACCACAGAATCCACTCCAGGACAGTCAGAAGGCTCCACATGACCCGAAGAAAAGCGAGGATGGAAACCAGAGTTGCAGAAAAAAGGCGAAACCAAGGTGGCGGAACTAGCCCGATTATTAAGGGCAAACTCAGCCAACGGCAAGAATGTCACCCAATCGTCCTGATCAGCAGAGACAAAACACCTCAAATAAGCCTCCAAAGTCTGATTGGTTCGCTCCGTCTGACCATTAGTCTGAGGATGGAAAGCAGACGAAAACGACAAATCAATGCCCATCCTACTACAAAAGGATCGCCAGAACCTGGAAACGAACTGGGATCCTCTGTCTGACACAATATTCTCAGGGATGCCGTGCAAACGAACCACGTTCTGGAAAAACACAGGAACCAGATCGGAAGAAGAAGGCAGCTTAGGCAAAGGAACCAAATGGACCATCTTGGAGAAGCGATCACATATCACCCAGATAACGGACATGCCCTGAGATAGCGGAAGATCAGAAATGAAATCCATGGAGATATGTGTCCAAGGTCTCTTCGGGACAGGCAAGGGCAAGAGCAAACCGCTGGCACGAGAACAGCAAGGCTTAGCTCGAGCACAAGTCCCACAGGACTGCACAAATGACCGCACATCCCTTGACAAGGAAGGCCACCAAAAGGACCTGGCCACCAGATCTCTGGTGCCAAAAATTCCCGGGTGACCTGCCAACACCGAGGAATGAACCTCGGAAATGACTCTGCTGGTCCACTTATCCGGGACAAACAGTCTGTCAGGTGGACAAGACTCAGGCCTATCAGCCTGAAATCTCTGCAACACACGTCGCAGATCCGGAGAAATAGCTGACAAGATAACTCCATCTTTAAGAATACCAACAGGATCAGCGACTCCAGGAGCATCAGGCACAAAGCTCCTAGAAAGAGCATCGGCCTTCACATTCTTTGAACCTGGTAAATACGAGACAACAAAATCAAAGCGGGAGAAAAACAATGACCAGCGGGCCTGTCTCGGATTAAGGCGTTTAGCAGACTCGAGATACATCAGATTTTTGTGATCAGTCAAGACCACCACACGATGCTTAGCACCCTCGAGCCAATGACGCCACTCCTCAAATGCCCATTTCATGGCCAACAACTCCCGATTGCCCACATCATAATTTCGCTCGGCAGGCGAAAACTTCCTAGAGAAAAAGGCACAAGGTTTCATAACAGAGCAACCAGGGCCTCTCTGCGACAAAACGGCCCCTGCCCCAATCTCCGAAGCATCCACCTCAACCTGAAAGGGAAGTGAGACGTCAGGCTGGCACAAAACAGGCGCCGAAGTAAACCGGCGTTTCAACTCCTGGAAAGCCTCCACGGCAGCAGGAGCCCAGTTAGCTACATCGGAGCCCTTCTTGGTCATATCCGTCAAAGGTTTCACAATGCTAGAAAAATTAGCGATAAAACGACGGTAGAAGTTAGCGAAGCCCAAGAACTTCTGAAGACTCTTAACTGACGAGGGCTGAGTCCAATCAAGAATAGCTCGGACCTTGACTGGGTCCATCTCCACAGCAGAAGGGGAAAAAATGAACCCCAAAAAGGGAACCTTCTGTACACCAAAGAGACACTTTGAGCCCTTGACAAACAAAGAATTTTCACGCAAAATTTTAAAGACCAACCTGACCTGCTCCACATGCGAATCCCAATTATCAGAAAAAACCAAAATATCATCCAGATAAACAATCAAAAATTTATCCAGATACTTCCGGAAAATGTCATGCATAAAGGACTGAAAAACTGAAGGCGCATTGGAGAGCCCAAAAGGCATCACCAAGTACTCAAAATGACCTTCGGGCGTATTGAATGCGGTTTTCCATTCATCACCTTGCTTAATGCGCACAAGGTTGTACGCACCACGAAGGTCTATCTTGGTGAACCACTTGGCACCCTTAATCCGGGCAAACAAGTCAGACAACAGCGGTAAAGGATACTGAAATTTGACAGTGATCTTATTTAAAAGCCGATAATCAATACAAGGTCTCAAAGATCCGTCCTTTTTTGCCACAAAAAAGAATCCCGCACCAAGAGGGGAAGAAGACGGACGAATATGTCCTTTTTCCAGAGACTCCTTGATATATGAACGCATAGCGGTATGTTCAGGTACCGACAGATTAAACAGTCTTCCCTTAGGAAATTTACTGCCTGGGATCAAATCTATAGCACAGTCACAGTCCCTATGAGGAGGCAGTGCACTGGACTCAGACTCACTGAAGACATCCTGATAATCAGACAAATACTCCGGAACTTCCGAAGGCGTAGAAGAAGCAATAGACACAGGCAGGGAATCCTCATGAATACCACGACAGCCCCAACTTGAGACTGACATAGCCTTCCAGTCCAGGACTGGATTATGGGTCTGTAACCATGGCAGCCCTAAAACGACCAAATCATGCATTTTATGTAAAACCAGGAAACGTATCACCTCGCGGTGTTCAGGAGTCATGCACATGGTAACCTGAGTCCAATACTGCGGTTTATTTGCTGCCAATGGTGTAGCATCAATACCCCTAAGAGGAATAGGATTTTCTAATGGTTCAAGAGTAAATCCACAGCGCTTAGCAAATGAGAGATCCATGAGACTCAGGGCAGCACCTGAATCTACAAACGCCATGACAGGATAAGATGACAGTGAGCAAATCAAAGTTACAGACAGAATAAATTTAGGTTGCAAATTACCAACGGTGACAGGACTAACAACCTTAGCTATACGTTTAGAGCATGCTGAGATAACATGTGTAGAATCACCACAGTAGTAGCACAAGCCATTCCGGCGTCTATGAATTTTCCGCTCATTTCTAGTCAGGATTCTATCACATTGCATTAAATCAGGTGTCTGTTCAGACAACACCATGAGTGAATTTGCGGTTTTTCTATCACATTGCACCGAATTAGGTGTCTGTTCAGACAACACCATGAGGGAATTTGCGGTTTTGCGCTCCCGCAACCGCCGGTCAATTTGAATAGCCAGTGCCATAGTATCATTCAGACCTGTGGGAATGGGAAAACCCACCATAACATTCTTAATGGCTTCAGAAAGGCCATTTCTAAAATTAGCGGCCAGTGCACACTCGTTCCAATGTGTCAGCACGGACCATTTCCAAAATTTTTGGCAATACACTTCAGCCTCGTCCTGCCCCTGAGACATAGACAGCAAGGCCTTTTCTGCCTGAATCTCAAGATTGGGTTCCTCATAAAGTAAACCGAGCGCCAGAAAAAACGCATCAAGATCAGCCAATGCCGGATCTCCTGGCGCCAGCGAAAAAGCCCAATCCTGAGGGTCGCCCCGTAAGAACGAAATAACAATTTTTACTTGCTGAGCAGAATCTCCTGAAGAACAGGGTCTCAGGGACAAAAACAATTTACAATTATTCACGAAATTCCTAAACTTAAACCTGTCACCGGAAAACAGTTCAGGAATCGGTATTTTAGGTTCTGACCTAGGATTTCTGATAACATAGTCTTGTATGCCCTGCACACGAGTAGCCAGCTGGTCCACACTTGTAATCAAGGTCTGGACATTCATGTCTGCAGCAAGCATAGCCACTCTGAGGTAAAGGGGAAGGAGAAAAAAAAAAAAACTCAGAATCTTCTTTCTTATAATCCCTCTTCTGCAATGCATTAAACATTTAATACTGGCCTGGCAAACTGTTATGACCCCAATGGCGAGGGTCTCAGAGGAACGTGGAAGTCTGCAGAATACAAAAATCCAGCTCATAGGGCAGTGGTAACTGGGTTGACCATATATCTACTCCTAACGCCAACACTAGAAGTAGCCGGGGATCATTCCTACGTTGATTCTAGATGACACGCGCCAGCCGGAGAATCTAGCTACCCCTAGTAGAGGAAAACAAAGACCTTTCTTGCCTCCAGAGAAGGGGACCCCAAAGCTGGATAGAAGCCCCCCACAAATAATGACGGTGAGGTAAGAGGAAATGACAAACACAGAAATGAACCAGGTTTAGCACAGAGAGGCCCGCTTACTGATAGCAGAATAAAGAAAGGTAACTTATATGGTCAACAAAAACCCTATCAAAATCCACACTGGAAATTCAAGAACCCCCGAACCGTCTAACGGTCCGGGGGGAGAACACCAGCCCCCTAGAGCTTCCAGCAAAGGTCAGGATATAGATTTGGAACAAGCTGGACAAAAATACAAAACCAAAACAAATAGCAAAACGCAAAAGGCAGACTTAGCTGATATAACTGGAACCAGGATCAGTAGACAAGAGCACAGCAGACTAGCTCTGATAACTACGTTGCCAGGCATTGAACTGAAGGTCCAGGGAGCTTATATAGCAACACCCCTAACTAACGACCCAGGTGCGGATAAAAGGAATGACTGAAAAACCAGAGTCAAAAAACTAGTAACCACTAGAGGGAGCAAAAAGCAAATTCACAACAGGGGACTATCCGGATCTTGATGCACTGCTGCACAAGGTCCGCCTAGAGTGTGCTCACTTGCGGCGTTCCACCACGGCAAAAGCGCGCATTGCGGCTCTGCAGCGCCGACACCGCCTGCCGGAACATCGCACCATATGTGACCTACCTACCAGGTGGAATTCCACATTACATATGTTGGAGCGGTTGTGTGAGCAGCAGCAAGCTGTAATGGAGTACCAGCTGCATCAGGCGCAAAGAAGTCGCACTCAGCGCCATTCAGACTTCACAACCACAGAGTGGGCCACTATGAATGACGTCTGCCAGGTTTTGCGTCCCTTTGATTATTCCACGCGGATGGCGAGTGCAGATGATGCGCTAGTCAGCATGACTGTCCCCCTTATCTGCCTGCTTGAAAAATCACTGCAAGCGCTAAGGGATGATGTTGTGGAAGCGGTGGAGGATGAGGATTCACCATTTCCATCATCTTCTGGACAGTCAGCGCCACGTGGTTCCTCACAAATGCGTAGGCAGGGGACAGTTTGTGAGGAGGATGAGGAGGAGTCAATGGAGGAGGAAGACATCCGTCCAGAGGAGGGAGTTACAGAATTGTCCAGTACTCAGTGTGTACAGCGAGGGTGGGGTGATGACGAGCGGGCAGAGATCACGCCTCCAGCAGGGGATAGCGTTTCTTGGGCAGTTGGCAGTCTGCAGCACATGGTGGATTACATGCTGCAGTGCCTGAGAAACGACCGCCGCATCGCCCACATTCTCAACATGTCTGAATATTGGGTGTTCACCCTCCTCGATCCTCGCTACCGGGACAACGTAGAAAGCCTCATCACACCGTTGAACCGGGAGCGAAAAATGCGGGAGTACCAAGACACACTGGTGAATTCCATCATCTTCTCCATTCCAAGTGAGAGAAGTGCTGCTAGTGCATTACAAAGCAGCTCAGTGCGTCCAGGCAGTGGTGGAGGCTCTGCACAAAGAGGGAGCAGAAGCAGTGCCTCTGCCCAAGGCAAGAGCAGTATGGCCCAACTGTGGCACAGTTTTCTGTGCCCGCCACAAAAGTCAACACCAACACAGACGCTCCAGTCAGCAGGAGGCAACGGTTCCGTCAGATGGTGACAGACTACATGTCTTGCCCTCTTGCTGTACTCCCAGATGGCTCTTCACCTTTCAAGTTTTGGGTCTCAAAGCTGGATACATGGCCAGAGCTAAGCCAGTATGCATTGGAGGTGCTGGCTTGCCCTGCGGCTAGTGTATTATCGGAACGCGTCTTTAGTGCTGCAGGTGGTGTACTAACTGACCGTCGCATGCGACTATCCTCCGATAACGTTGACCGGCTTACTTTCCTGAAAATGAACAAGGCCTGGATCTCGCAGGAATTTGCCACTCCTCTTCCTGATTAAATAATTAGGTGACTGTCTACGTTATCCAGGTCTCCTGTTGTGTTCATCTTTCTACCACCTGAACTTAAATTCCTGGGCTCCAACACCGCCAGTTGAGGCTCAGAAGTGCCGTCTGCACAGTCAAAACATACGACCCAGTGTTATTGGGTTTCAGTAACGTCAGCTGATCCCCAGCTGTGTAGCCGGCAATGTGTCCTGCGACCGCCACGCAGACACAACAACTGAAATGTAAGGAAACCTGTCCCCCCCCCAAGGCGTTTGTTACTGAAAGAGCCACCTTGTGCAGCAGTAATGCTGCACAAGGAAAAGGTAGCTATTTTTGTTTAGCTCCTTGCACATGCAGAACTTAACACACTTATAAAATGTGTCCACTGATACCGTAAAACCGTCCCGGAGGTGGGACTTTCCTTCGTAATATGACGCAGCCCAGCTGTCATTCCTACCCCCTTGGCGCCGTGCCCCGGCTCCTCAGCGTTGTTTAAATCTGTCCCGGAGCCTGCGCTGTTATGTTATCCCTTGGCCAGGCACACTTAGCGCTGCCCATCTTCTGACATCATTTGGTGTCAGGCTGGCTGCGCCTGTGCGGCTGCGCTGGCCGAGAGCCCGCCTCGCATTGTCTTCTGATTTCATCCCACTGGGGGCCTGAGATCCGTGGACATGCGCAGTGCATATCTGAACCTCCACCTCTCACTCATCTCCCTACGCCTTCTTCAGACTGTGCGCCGTCAGCTGATCCCTAATAGCATGCCACGGCCGAGAGGCCGCACAGTCTGAAGAAGCCGTAGGGAGGGGAGTGAGAGACGAGGATATGCACTGCGCATGGCCACGGATCCCAGGCCTGCGGTGGGATTACATTAGACGACACTGCGAGGCGGGCTCTCTGCCAGTGCGGCCGCACAGGCGAAGCCAGCCTGACACCAAATGATGTCAGAAGATGGGCAGCGCTAAGTGTGCCTGGCCAAGGGATAACATAACAGCGCAGGCTCCGGGACAGATTTAAACAACGCTGAGGAGCCGGGGCACGGCGCCAAGGGGGTAGGAATGACAGCTGTGCTGCGTCATATTACGAAGGAAAGTCCCACCTCCGGGACGGTTTTACGGTATCAGTGGACACATTTTATAAGTGTGTTAAGTTCTGCGTGTGCAAGGAGCTAAACAAAAATAGCTACCTTTTCCTTGTGCAGCATTACTGCTGCACAAGGTGGCTCTTTCAGCTACAAACGCCTTGGGGGGGGTTAAAGGTTCCCTTTCTCCAATCAGGCTTCGGCCTACATTGTGTTCCTCTGCTTCTCCTGCTGTCCCTGGGCTCCAACACCACTAGTTGTTGCCTGGTAGTGCTGTACGCACAGTCAACAGTCGCTCCTCTGTTATTGGGGTACAGTAACATCAGCTGTTCCCCTGCTGTGTGTGTGGCAATCCCTCCTATCTCCTCCACCTCCTCCTCCTCCTCCTGTCCCTGGGCTCCAACACCGCTAGTTGTTGCCTGGTAGTGCTGTACGCACAGTCCCGACAGTCCCTCCTCTGTTATTGGGGTTCAGTAACGTCAGCTGTTCCCCTGCTGTGTGTGTGGCAATCCCTCCTATCTCCTCCACCTCCCCCTCCTGTCCCTGGGCTCCAACACCGCTAGTTGCCGTCCAGAAGTGCTGTACACACAGTCCCGACAGTCCCTCCTCTGTTATTGGGGTTCAGTAATGTCAGCTGTTCCCCTGCTGTGTGTGTGGCAATCCCTCCTATCTCCTCCACCTCCTCCTCCTCCTCCTGTCCCTGGGCTCCAACACCGCTAGTTGTTGCCTGGTAGTGCTGTACGCACAGTCCCGACAGTCCCTCCTCTGTTATTGGGGTTCAGTAACGTCAGCTGTTCCCCTGCTGTGTGTGTGGCAATCCCTCCTATCTCCTCCACCTCCCCCTCCTGTCCCTGGGCTCCAACACCGCTAGTTGTTGCCTGGTAGTGCTGTACGCACAGTCCCGACAGTCCCTCTTCTGTTATTGGGGTTCAGTAACGTCAGCTGTTCCCCTGTTGTGTGTGTGGCAATCCCTCCTATCTCCTCCACCTCCTCCTCCTCCTCCTGTCCCTGGGCTCCAACACCGCTAGTTGTTGCCTGGTAGTGCTGTACGCACAGTCCCGACAGTCCCTCCTCTGTTATTGGGGTTCAGTAACGTCAGCTGTTCCCCTGCTGTGTGTGTGGCAATCCCTCCTATCTCCTCCACCTCCCCCTCCTGTCCCTGGGCTCCAACACCGCTAGTTGCCGTCCAGAAGTGCTGTACGCACAGTCCCGACAGTCCCTCCTCTGTTATTGGGGTTCAGTAACGTCAGCTGTTCCCCTGCTGTGTGTGTGGCAATCCCTCCTATCTCCTCCACCTCCTCCTCCTCCTCCTGTCCCTGGGCTCCAACACCGCTAGTTGTTGCCTGGTAGTGCTGTACGCACAGTCCCGACAGTCCCTCCTCTGTTATTGGGGTTCAGTAACGTCAGCTGTTCCCCTGCTGTGTGTGTGGCAATCCCTCCTATCTCCTCCACCTCCCCCTCCTGTCCCTGGGCTCCAACACTGCTAGTTGTTGCCTGGTAGTGCTGTACGCACAGTCCCGACAGTCCCTCCTCTGTTATTGGGGTTCAGTAACGTCAGCTGTTCCCCTGCTGTGTGTGTGGCAATCCCTCCTATCTCCTCCACCTCCTCCTCCTCCTCCTGTCCCTGGGCTCCACCGCTAGTTGTTGCCTGGTAGTGCTGTACGCACAGTCCCGACAGTCCCTCCTCTGTTATTGGGGTTCAGTAACGTCAGCTGTTCCCCTGCTGTGTGTGTGGCAATCCCTCCTATCTCCTCCACCTCCCCCTCCTGTCCCTGGTCTCCAACACCGCTAGTTGCCGTCCAGAAGTGCTGTACGCACAGTCCCGACAGTCCCTCCTCTGTTATTGGGGTTCAGTAACGTCAGCTGTTCCCCTGCTGTGTGTGGCAATCCCTCCTATCTCCTCCACCTCCTCCTCCTCCTCCTGTCCCTGGGCTCCAACACCGCTAGTTGTTGCCTGGTAGTGCTGTACGCACAGTCCCGACAGTCCCTCCTCTGTTATTGGGGTTCAGTAACGTCAGCTGTTCCCCTGCTGTGTGTGTGGCAATCCCTCCTATCTCCTCCACCTCTCCCTCCTGTCCCTGGGCTCCAACACTGCTAGTTGCCGTCCAGAAGTGCTGTACGCACAGTCCCGACAGTCCCTCCTCTGTTATTGGGGTTCAGTAACGTCAGCTGTTCCCCTGCTGTGTGTGGCAATCCCTCCTATCTCCTCCACCTCCCCCTCCTGTCCCTGGGCTCCAACACCGCTAGTTGCCGTCCAGAAGTGCTGTACGCACAGTCCCGACAGTCCCTCCTCTGTTATTGGGGTTCAGTAACGTCAGCTGTTCCCCTGCTGTGTGTGTGGCAATCCCTCCTATCTCCTCCTCCACCTCCTCCTCCTCCTCCTGTCCCTGGGCTCCAACACCGCTAGTTGTTGTCTGGTAGTGCTGTACGCACAGTCCCGACAGTCCCTCCTCTGTTATTGGGTTCAGTAATGTCAGCTGTTCCCCTGCTGTGTGTGTGGCAATCACTCCTATCTCCTCCACCTCCTCCTCCTCCTCCTGTCCCTGGGCTCCAACACCGCTAGTTGTTGCCTGGTAGTGCTGTACGCACAGTCCCGACAGTCCCTCCTCTGTTATTGGGGTTCAGTAACGTCAGCTGTTCCCCTGCTGTGTGTGTGGCAATCCCTCCTAACTCCTCCACCTCCCCCTCCTGTCCCTGGGCTCCAACACCGCTAGTTGTTGCCTGGTAGTGCTGTACGCACAGTCCCGACAGTCCCTCCTCTGTTATTGGGGTTCAGTAACGTCAGCTGTTCCCCTGCTGTGTGTGTGGCAATCCCTCCTATCTCCTCCACCTCCTCCTCCTCCTCCTGTCCCTGGGCTCCAACACCGCTAGTTGTTGCCTGGTAGTGCTGTACGCACAGTCCCAACAGTCCCTCCTCTGTTATTGGGGTTCAGTAAAGCCTGCTGCTCCCCTGCTGTGTGTGTGGCAATCCCTCCTATCTCCTCCACCTCCTCCTCCTCCTCCTGTCCCTGGGCTCCAACACAGCTAGTTGCCGTCCAGAAGTGCTGTACGCACAGAGCCAAACACCTCGCCAATGTGTTAGTGGGGTTCAGCACCGCCAGCTGTTCCCCTGCTGTGTATACGGCAACGTGTACTGCGACCGCCATGCAGGCACAACAAGTTAAATTTAAGGGAACCTGTCCCCCCCCCCAGACGTTTGTTACTGAAGGAGCCACCTTGTGCAGCAGTAATGATGCAAAGGGAAAAAGTGCCTCTTTTCGTGGTGCTCCTTGCACATGCTGAACCTAACACTTATGAAATGTGCCCCCTCCTACCGTGATACCGTCCGGTAGGTGGAACTTTCCTTTGTGATGTGACGCAGCACAGCCGTCATTCTTACCCCATTGGCGCCGTGCGCCGCCTCCTCAGCGTTGTTTGAATCAGTCCCGGAGCCTGCGCTGTTAGGTTAGCCCTTGGCCATGCACACATTTTGCGCTGCCCGTCTTCTGACATCATTTGGTGTCAGGCTGGCTGAGCCTGTGCGGCCGCGCTGGACGAGATCCCGCCTCGTAGTGTCTTCTGATTTAATCCCACTGGGGTCTGAGATCCATGGACATGCGCAGTGCATATCTGAACCTCCACCTCTCACTCATCTCCCTACGGCTTCTGCAGACTGTGCGGTGTCAGCTGATCCCTAATAGCATGCCACGGCCGTGACACCGCACAGTCTGAAGAAGCCGTAGGGAGGGGAGTGAGAGGTGGAGGTTCAGATATGCACTGCGCATGTCCATGGATCTCAGGCCCCCAGTGGGATTAAATCAGAGGACACTACGAGGCGGGATCTCGTCCAGCGCGGCCGCACAGGCTCAGCCAGCCTGACACCAAATGATGTCAGAAGACGGGCAGCGCAAAATGTGTGCATGGCCAAGGGCTAACCTAACAGCGCAGTCTCCGGGACTGATTCAAACAACGCTGAGGAGGCGGCGCACGGCGCCAAGGGGGTAAGAATGACGGCTGTGCTGCGTCACATCACAAAGGAAAGTTCAAGGACCATAATTAAAAGAGCTAAGTTTACCTTTTCCAGCATTAGTGCTGTACACGATGGCTCTTTCAGCTACAAATGCCTGGGGGGGGGTTAAAGGTTCCCTTTCAACTTGCTCCAGTGCAGGCTTCGGCCTACACTCTGCTCCCTCTCCTCCTCCTGCTGACCCTGGGCTCTAACACCGCCAGTTGGGGCCCAGATGTGCTAGCTGCACAGAGAAAAACACCAGCCAATGTGTCAGTGGGGTCCAGCACCGCCAGCTGTTCCCCTGCTGTGTAGCCGGCAACGTGTCCTGCGACAGCCACGCAGACACAAGAACTGAAATTGAAGGGATCCTGTCGCCCCACCCCCAGGTGTTTGTGTGTTTTCCAGCCACCTTGTACAGCAGTAATGCTGCATGTGTGCAAGGTGGCTCATAAACGTATTCTCCTCGCACATGTGGAACTGAAAACACGTCTAAAATGTGTCCTCTGTGTGACCATTTAACCGTCCCGGAGGTGTGACTTTCCTTTGTAATGACACGCTGCAACCCCCTTGGTAGCGCTGCCCGTCTTCTGGCATCATTGTTAGGCTGCCTGCGCCTCTGCGGCCGCCCTGACCCACACAACGCCCCTTGGTGTGAAATTGAAGGGAACCTGTCCCCCCTCCCCCAGGTGTTTCTATGTTTTACAGCCACCTTGTACAGCAGTAATACTGCATGTGTGCAAGGTGGCTCAGAAACTTATTCTTGCCCATCTTCTGGCATCATTGTTTGGCTGGCTGCGCCTCTGCGGCCGCCTTGCCCCACACAACGCCCCTCGGTGTCTTATTTATTTTGACTGCGAGGGTGTGATTGACGGGCATGAACGGTGCATTTCTTCGCCTATCCCTCATCTCCTTCCGCCTTCTTCGGACTGTGCGGCTTCATGGCCGTGGCATGCGATAAGGGATCAGCTGACGCCGCATAGTCTGAAGCAGGTGTAAGAACCCAAGCGAGAGGCGAACATATGTACTGCGCCAGGCCATGAATCCCAGCCCCGCAGTGTTTTAACAATGTTAAGACACTGCGGGGCTGGGATTCATGGTCATCGCAAACCGCAACGGCCGACATTACATGATGTCAGAGGATGGGCAGCGCTAACAGCGCAAGGCCAAGGGATAACACGACAGCGCAGACTCCTGTGCAGCAAATAACGATGCTCATGAGGCCGCGCCAAGCACCAAGGTGGCATTTTTGTCAGCTGTGCTGCGTCTCATTACGAAAGGAACTCACGCCTCCAACACAGTTTGAATGTATAAAGGGCTAAATGTTATACGTGTTTCATTCGGCGTGTGCAAGGAGAAAAATTAAAAGAGCAACCTTTGACTTGTGCAGCACTACTGCTGCATAAGGCGTGGCTCATCTAGTTTGTAACACCTGAGGGGGGGTTAAAGGTTACCTTTAAAATTGGTTCAATTAGGCTTCGGCCTACACTCTGCTCCCCCTGCAGAGCCTGGGCTCTAACACCGCCAGTTGGTGCCAGGTACTGCTAGCTGCACAGAGGAAAACACCAGCCAAAGTGTCAGTGGGGTTCAGCAACGCCAGCTGTTCCCCTGCTGTGCAGCCGGCAACGTGTCCTGCAACAGCCACGCAGGCACAACAGACCCAAAGCTGCCGCCAGTGCAGGCTTCGGCCTACACTCTGCTCCCTCTCCTCCTGCTGACCCTGGGCTCTAACACCGCCAGTTTGGGCCCGGTACTGCTAGCTGCACAGAGAAAAACACCAGCCAATGTGTCAGTGGGGTTCAGCACCGCCAGCTGTTCCCCTGCTGTGTAGCCGGCATCGTGTCCTGCAAAAGCCACGCAGACACAAGAACTGAAATTGAAGGGATCCTGTCGCCCCACCCCCAGGTGTTTGTGTGTTTTCCAGCCACCTTGTACAGCAGTAATGCTGCATGTGTGCAAGGTGGCTCATAAACGTATTCTCCTCGCACATGTGGAACTGAAAACACGTCTAAAATGTGTCCTCTGTGTGACCATTTAACCGTCCCGGAGGTGTGACTTTCCTTTGTAATGACACGCTGCAACCCCCTTGGTAGCGCTGCCCGTCTTCTGGCATCATTGTTTGGCTGCCTGCGCCTCTGCGGCCGCCCTGACCCACACAACGCCCCTTGGTGTCTTATTTATTTGGACTGCGAGGGTGTGATGGATGGGCATGAGCAGTGCATATCTTCGCCTGTTGTCACTCATCTCCTTCTGCCTTCTTCAGACTGTGCGGCTTCATGGCCGTGGCATGCGATAAGGGATCAGCTGACGCCGCACAGTCTGAAGCGGGTGTAAGGACCCGAGTGCGAGAGGCGAACATATGTACTGCGCCAGGCCATGAATCCCAGCCCCGCAGTGTTTTAACAATGTTAAGACACTGCGGGGCTGGGATTCATGGTCATCGCGAACCGCACCGGCCGACATTACATGATGTCAGAAGATGGGCAGCGCTAACAGCGCTAGGCCAAGGGATAACACGACAGCGCAGACTCCTGTACAGCAAATAACAACGCTCAGGAGGCTGCACCCAGCACCAAGGTGGGATTCTTGACATCTGTGCTGCGTCTCATTACGAAGGGAACTCGCGCCTCCAACACAGTTTGACTGTATAAAGGGCTAAATGTTATACGTGTTTCATTCGGCGTGTGCAAGGAGAAAAATTAAAAGAGCAACCTTTGACTTGTGCGGCACTACTGCTGCATAAGCTGTGGCTCTTCTAGTTTGTAACCCCTGAGGGGGGGTTAAAGGTTACCTTTGAAATCGGTTCAATTAGGCTTCGGCCTACACTCTGCTCCACCGGCAGAGCCCGGGCTCCAACAACGCTAGTTGCTGTCCGGAAGTGCTGGCTGCACAGAGCCAAACACCTCGCCAATGTGTCAGTGGGGTTCAGCACCGCCAGCTGTTCCCCTGCTGTGTAGCCGGCAACGTGTCCTGCGACCGCCATGCAGGCACAACAGACCCTAAGCTGCCTCCAGTGCAGGCTTCGGCCTACACTCCCCTCCCCCTGCTCCTCCTCCTGCTCCTCCTCCTGCTGACCCTGGGATCTAACACCGCCAGTTGGGGCCCGGTACTGCTAGCTGCACAGAGAAAAACACCAGCCAATGTGTCAGTGGGGTCCAGCACCGCCAGCTGTTCCCCTGCTGTGTAGCCGGCAACGTGTCCTGCGACAGCCACGCAGACACAAGAACTGAAATTGAAGGGAACCTGTCCCCCCTCCCCCAGGTGTTTCTATGTTTTACAGCCACCTTGTACAGCAGTAATGCTGCATGTGTGCAAGGTGGCTCAGAAACTTATTCTCCTCGCACCTGTGGAACTGAACACGTCTAAAATGTGTCCTCTGTGTGACCATTAAAACGTCCCTCAGGTGTGATTTTCCTTTGTATTGACATGCAACAAGCTCCTTGGTAGCGCTGCCCGTCTTCTGGCATCATTGTTTGGCCGCCTGCGCCTCTGCGGCCGCCTTGCCCCACACAACGCCCCTCGGTGTCTTATTTATTTTGACTGCGAGGGTGTGATTGACGGGCATGAACGGTGCATTTCTTTGCCTATCCCTCATCTCCTTCCGCCTTCTTCGGACTGTGCGGCTTCATGGCCGTGGCATGCGATAAGGGATCAGCTGACGCCGCATAGTCTGAAGCAGGTGTAAGAACCCAAGCGAGAGGCGAACATATGTACTGCGCCAGGCCATGAATCCCAGCCCCGCAGTGTTTTAACAATGTTAAGACACTGCGGGGCTGGGATTCATGGTCATCGCGAACCGCACCGGCCGACATCAAATGTTGTCAGAGGACGGGCAGCGCTAACAGCGCAAGGCCAAGGGATAACACGACAGCGCAGACTCCTGTGCAACAAATAACGAAGCTCAGGAGGCCGCGCAAAGCACCAAGGTGGCATTTTTGTCAGCTGTGCTGCGTCTCATTACGAAGGGAACTCACGCCTCCAACACAGTTTGAATGTATAAAGGGCTAAATGTTATACGTGTTTCATTCGGCGTGTGCAAGGAGAAAAATTAAAAGAGCAACCTTTGACTTGTGCGGCACTACTGCTGCATAAGCTGTGGCTCTTCTAGTTTGTAACCCCTGAGGGGGGGTTAAAGGTTACCTTTGAAATCGGTTCAATTAGGCTTCGGCCTACACTCTGCTCCACCGGCAGAGCCCGGGCTCCAACAACGCTGGTTGCTGTCCGGAAGTGCTGGCTGCACAGAGCCAAACACCTCGCCAATGTGTCAGTGGGGTTCAGCACCGCCAGCTGTTCCCCTGCTGTGTAGCCGGCAACGTGTCCTGCGACCGCCACGCAGGCACAACAGACCCAAAGCTGCCGCCAGTGCAGGCTTCGGCCTACACTCCCCTCCCCCTGCTCCTCCTTCTGCTGACCCTGGGCTCTAACACCGCCAGTTGGGGCTCTAGGAAGACAAGCTTGAATAGGTCCCCATCCTGGTTCCAGTACCGTCAGCTGGTTCCGGGCAGAGCCTTTGGCTTAGGTGCCTCCCTCTGGGTATCCGAGTTCCACCAACGTCAGGTGGTCCTTGGTAGTGCTTTCAGGCACGGGTACCTCCTGCTTAGTAACTGGGTTCCAGTAACGTCAGCTGGTCCTCGGTAGTTCCATTGGCTCTTGGACCTTCGGCTACCCATCCGGGTTCCAGTACCGTCAGCTGGTTCTCGGCAGTGTCTTTTGCTCTTGTACCTTCTGCTCCCCATCCTGGTTCCAGTACCGTCAGCTGGTTCCGGGCAGAGCCTTTGGCTTAGGTGCCTCCCACTGGGTATCCGAGTTCCACCAACGTCAGGTGGTCCTTGGTAGTGCTTTCAGGCACGGGTACCTCCTGCTTAGTAACCGGGTTCCAGTAACGTCAGCTGGTCCATGGTAGTTCCATTGGCTCTTGGACCTTCGGGTAGCCATCCGAGTTCCAGTTCCATCAGCTGTTTCTCGGCATTTTCTCAGCCTTCTTGTACCTTCTGCTACATTTCCAAGTTCAAGACCCTAAAGACGATGACCCGGAAGACCACCCCTAAGATGATGACGACACCAGAGACGACAACCACCGAGATGACGACGACCCTGGAGACGATGACCCTGAAGATGACCCCGATGACGACGACCCCGATGACGACGACCCTGGAGACGACGACGACATGGGAGACTGAGAAGCAGAAGAACAAGAGGCTGCAGAACAAAGAGCAGAAGAACACTAAGCATAAGACTAAATATCAGAGCAAAAGAAATTATCTAAATTATAAGCAGAAGAAGACTAAGCAGTGTATGGGGGTGAGTCCGTTCCTCCTCGTGGTGCCCCTGGATAAAGCCTGATGCTGCAGGCCAAACTGAACGCGGACAAATGTACCTCTTTTGGGACAGGCAGAACGGAAGGTGTAATCTTCAAACTTTTATAGATAACAACTACGGGAATGCCTGTCACAAATAAGAATATGATGAAGAAGTTGAATATGAAAAAGATAATAGTTAAATAAAAAGAATATGAACAATGTAAAAAATAAAAATTAGAGGTAGAAGAAGATGAATAAGGTGAAGATAGTTGATGTCAAAGAAGCTGATGATGAGGATAATGAAGAAGAAAGTGTGGGAGAAGTAAAAAAGAAGGTGAAGGACGTGGAAGTAGTGAAACATCAATGTCTGACAAAATAAAAAAAAAAAATAGTCAAAATCTTTCTAACGCCGACCGTCATAAAAAAAAACAAAAAAACCTGCTATTCTATTTGTTTGGGCTAAACCTCTGTGCCTTTAATGTCTCCGCCACCTCCCCCAATACATCCTACATTATTCTTAGTTGTTTTCCTTCATGTAGAATGAACCTACAAGTTTATAAAGGGTTTATTTTAATTCCGATATTTTCGTCCCATTGACTTGCATTGGGATCGGGTATCGGTATCGGATTAGATCCGATACTTTGACGGTATCGGCCGATACTTTCCGATACCGATACTTTCCGATATCGGAAGGTATCGCTCAACACTAATGATGAGCAAACGTGCTCGCCACTACTCGTTACTCGCCCAAGCATCGCTATGCTCGGCGTACTCGGCGAACAGCAAGCATTTCCAGGATTATTCGGCGGTAACTGCAGTCTCCACTCAGCAGTTTTGTCCAACTTTAGAGACCCAATCATGGTGCAGATGGAGCGCCCCCACGCAAGGGCAATGGGGTACTCGGTACCGGGTCCTTCGGTTTCGGGGAATGTCATGGTGGCCCAACCTGGTCCATGGCCCTTTGAGGGACGTCCAATAAAAGGGAAAGTTTGTTTAGTGTTCGTAACGCCACCTGTGGTATTCGGTCAGGGTGATCGACGCTGCTTAGGAGTCCGCTGGGGTGATGTGATGGCATCTAGATGGTTTACCTTCCCACAGGTGAAGTGTATCCCCAGGGCTTCCCAGAGTGTAGATGGTGATGTTGGTTGATATAAGGCGCAGTGAATAATGAGGACACAAGGTTGCAGTCTCTTTACCTTTACTGAAGGCTTCAGTGTCCACAGTCCAGGGCACCAGACCACAGGGCAGGCAGAGTCTGGCTGGTCCGAAGGCAAATCCAGAGTCCCCTTATCCAGGTGGAAATCAGTAGCCTTCCTCTAGCACCTGTGTGTTGTAGTACCTCCCTGCTGAGCTTCTCGGTAAGGTCCTCACAACTGTTGTAGTTGTTCTAGATGTTATGTCTTCCTGTCTGTCCCCCAGATGGTATGGATAGGACAAACCCGTATGACTGGTGGCCTGAGGCTTTTTACAGGGACCCTAGAGATGCCCCGGCCCCCACAAGTTGCCACCGTGCCTCCTGGGTATATGATCGGGCAGCCAACGTGGAATTAACTGTCCTGCCAGTCTCTGAAGTAAAGCATAGAGACTGTTGTGAACTCTGTTTTTGGGCTCCCTCTTGTGGTCACAAGTGGTACTGTGTGAGTGCTATCTTTGGGCTCCCTCTGGTGGCTCTTTGTGTCATTCTGCAGGTCTGAGGCAGGATCAGCTGTCTCGTTATCTGTTAGCTGGTTTCCTATTTAGCTCACCTGGACTTTCAGTGTTTGCCTGCTGTCGATGTATTCAGTGCTATTTTGATCTCTCCTGAAATCCTTCGCTATCAGTCTCTTCAAGAGAAGCTAAGTTCTCTGTTTGGTTATTTTTGCTCATCAGTGTTCAATATGTTTCTTGGTTATTTACTTGTCCTTGTCCAGCTTGCTAATATGTGATTTCCTTGCTTGCTGGTAGCTCTGGGGGGCTGAGTTTCTCCCCTCACACCGTTAGTTGGTGTGGGGGTTCTTGAATTCTCGGAGTGGATATTTTTGTATAGGGTTTTTTACTGACCGCACAGTTCCCTGCCTGTCTTCTGCTATCAAGTATTAGTGGGCCTCATTTGCTGAATCTGTTTTCATTTCTACGTTTTGTATTTTCCCCTTACCTCACCGTTAATATTTGTTGGGGGCTTCCTATATCTTTGGGGTCATTTCTCTGAGGCAAGTGAGGTCTTACTTTCTCTATAGGGGTAGCAAGTTTCTCAGGCTGCGTCGAGACGTCCAGGAATTTAGGCACGTTCACCGGCTACCTTCAGTGTGTTTGGTTAGGATTAGGTTTTGCGGTCAGTCCAGTTACCACCTCCCTAGAGCTCGTTCTATGTTCAGTTACTTAGCTAGTTCAGTCTGTGATCCTCAGCCACTAAGGATCATAACAAGAGACATAGAGACTATTGCTCCCTCGGTGTTCTGGCTACCGGCTTCTGCGCCTCAGAAGGAGGCAGCCTTTTACAGGGCAGCACTCCTGGTTTTTATCTCCTTGTGCTATGACTTCGTTTCTCACCCGCTACAATACAATTCTCTTCGTGTCCTTTCTTTGGATCCTGCCTCTGACAGGATCCCACCCCTGTCAGGGACCTCTCTGTCTGCAGCTCTGTGATGTTCATCCTTCCCCTCTGTCTGCCTGACAGGGTGCTGTCTGGGTGAAGCCCAGTCAGCTTCTGCCTCGATGTTACCTGGGTGAAGCCCAGCCAGCTTCTGTCTTTCTATCCAGCCCACCAGTTTTACCTAACTGTGAGGAGTGCCCTAGTAGATAGGAGCAAGGCTCCCCCTGGTGGTCTGGAGTGTGAAGTGTAGTGTATGGTTTGTGATACCTGGTAAGAAGATCTCCTTTATTGCCATCCGACATAATATCACTCCCCCTAGTGGAAGAATATTATTACTGCAACAACCAGGACTCTGGGGCGCTGCACAGGGATTGTCTGCCAGGCTATGTTGTGGTTGTGCAGTGATTGGCTGGGCCGCACAGCGTCATCCCGAGTAAAAAAGATCTGGCGCCGCCCTGCTCGCCGCATTCTGTTCCTGTTTCAGCAAGAATAGGGAGAGCTGCTGCTGAGATAGGGTCAGAATCGTGGTTTTAGAGTTAGTGTTGGTCTGCAACTCTTACATCCACAACTCCTCAGAAACCAAAAGTGTTTTTTAGGGCTAATTTAATGGTCCCGATACTGCAGTGCAAGGTAGGCAAGGTACAGCATATCCACATCAGTGCAAGGTCTGCATGCACTGTATGTGCATCCATTGCTCCCACTGCATCCTTCCCAAAGCTCCATAACTGCCTGCTGCTGCAGCATATTTACTGTCTATAAACCTTTTTTTTCTAAAAATTCCCCCCCTCCAATAAAAAATATACAGTCTGTTCTGTCAGACTGAGGCCTGTTGAAAAATTATAGTTTGTGAGGCATACGTAGCATAGTTGTGTGTGCTACACTTGTGCCCCTTTTTTTGGTGTTTTAAATTCACCGAAAAAGGCCTCATATATCTGCAGCGCCCCAGAGTCCTGGTCGTTGCAGTACTGACTCCTCACAATCTGGTAAAACTGGGGGCTGGATAGGAAGTTAGTCAGAAGCTGACTGGGTTGGATCCAGGCAACATCCTGTGGCAGAGGGTGTTGCAGGGGAAGATTCAGGGGGGTCTCTGTCAGGGGTGGGATCCTGACAGTGGCCTAGCGAACAGAACATAACGTTATGGAGCCACGCCTGCACCCGTTGCGGCGGCATCCTAAGAAAGCAAACGAAGCAAGGTTTATTGTGGAGAAGTGAGAAACGAGATCGCAGTAAAAAGGAGATAAAGCCAGTAGGAGTCGTGCTGTAAGATCGAGGCAACATCCTACTGAGGCGCGTAGCCGGTGGCCGGAACGCCGAGGAAGTATTAGGCTCCAAGCAATACTTCAAACAGCGGCAGGACAGTTAATTTTAGATTGGCTGTCTCACCTAAATCACCTAAGCAGACATAGGGGGCAATTGTGGGAGAGGGGCGACGCTAGGGTCCCCGAAGAACTCCAGGCCTACCCGTCATACGGGTGCGTCCTATCCATATCATCTGGGGGACGGAGAAAGAACATCAGAACAGATACGAGTTGTGAGAGAAGAACATCAGAAACAGACACAACAGTTGTGAGGACTATCCCGTGGTGCTCAGCAGGGAGGTACTACAACACACAGGCGCTAGAAGGTAGGCACTGATTTCCACCTGCAAAGGAAACTCTGGATGTACCCTCGGACCGGCTGGTCTCAGCCAGCCCTGTTAGCAGTACTCTGGATTGAGGATCCTGAAGCCTTCAGTAAAGAGGTAAAGAGACTGCAACCCTGTGTCCTCGTTATTCATCGCGACCTGCACCACGCACCATCATCACATCTTTCATTGGACGCCCCTTAGCAGGGTCACGGACCGGGTCTAGCCACCGTGACAACCCCAGAACTGAGATAGAGAGGCCCGGTACCGAGTACCCCGTGGCCCTGCGTCTGGGGGCGCTCCAACTTGGCGTCACGAACAGGATCTACTTAAGCCTGAAGAATCAGATCATGTGTGCCTTGGAACTGTGTCTGAATTGTGCTTGAACTGTGACTTATTGCGAAGACTGTGTGTTGCTAATTGCCGCCAAAAATGCCCGCCAAAACTGCCGCCATTACAGCGCTAAGAGGAGCGCAGGAGAAGAAGAAGGGCGTGAAGTGGGCGTACACGAGCTGGAGGGCGCGAAAGACAATGGCCGCCCAGTCTGAATATTTCTATATCCTGAGGACGTGTCCGTCAGCAGCTGAGATCCACCTCCTGATCTTCTATGGTGGGCGGAGACCGAAGAAACTATGACTCAGATGAGGTGGGACTGGAGACCAGAGAAGGCCTGTGGAAAAGAATGGCCCCGCACCGACCCCCGTCACCGGAGGACTACTCCGACATGCCCTCGTTGAAGGACTTCGACCCGAGGGAGCTGTCGATAGGGCACCCCATGCCTGAACGGTCCCCAGTCCGGACGCCTCCCTCAGGGGAGTGGAGTGGCGCCGGAGGAGTTACCTCAAGTGTAGGTACTCAATGCCGCGACTCCCAGGGAGGGCTCCTCACCTCCGCACCTGACCCAGTTACCACTGCGACCACTGGTGCCCCGGTGGCCCCACCGCCTGACCCCAGATTACCGGGGGTGCACGACCTTGGGCCCTTCCCTTGGGGAGAATATAGGAACCATCTGATTGCGGAGTTCCAGAGGGAAGTGGAGCGGGAAGCGCGAGGCGAGCTGCTGGAGGGCTCCTTGCCGAAATGGGGTCTTGTGATCGTTTACCAGCCCCAGGAGGGGAAAGGCTTCGTCCAAGAAATTGGATCGGCCCTGAGAGTTCGCATCACCCGGGACGAGGTGGAGCCCTGCCTGTGTGGAGATGGTGCCAAGTTCCTCCGGGAGCCAGGAGATGTGGTGACGTACCGCCGGCATCTCAAGGGCAGAAGTTGGTGGGCCCGGGACATGCAGCACTGTACAGCCGTCCTGGCTGTATCCAGAGCCAAGGGGGAGGAGCTTGCCGCCGAAGCGGCTGCAGCAGCCTCTGCCGCCGCTAGCATCATCCACCAGCCCACGCAGACACTCATCGCGGCGCACGACCTGCTCATGCAGAAGATCCAAACCCATGGAGTGTACCTGGCACCGGGAGTAGACTTGGAGTCAAGCCTGCCTGGACCGCAGAGGGCCACCTGTCAGGTAAAGCCCCAGTGGGGGCCGCTAGAACCAGAGTAAGATCCTAATGCTCTGAAACTGTACACAGTTAACTGTTTGTTTCCCTGCTTTTTGCTGCTAATACCCAACCAGGGTTGTTCTTAAAGGGATCCCTTCATTTACCCGGGATCCCTATTGCTTTTTATTTTTGCTTTTGTTTTCCTTTTTTCTTTTGTTCCACAATGTTACAAAGACTGCCGAATCATGGACTGTGAATGGTTTACAAACTGTATTGTAAATAGTTCGCACCTTCTTAAAGGTGCCCCTTACTGGTTTTACAAGAAGGAGAGCTTTGTGAAGAGACTGTTCCTCAGTACAGCATGGAAGCTCTTGCCTTAACTGGACTTGCAGATAGAGAGAGTCTGCATTGCCTCAAAGAGACTTGGTTCCCTCTTAAAGGGAACGTTCACTAGTTGCACTTAAAGTATAATGTTGCCTTAAAGAAAGTAGATGGTAATTATTATTATTATTATTATTATTCATTTATATAGCACCATTAATTCCATGGTGCTGTACATGAGAAAGGGGTTACATACAGAGTTATAGATATCATTTACAGTAAACAGGTTTACAGTGACACACTGGTACAGAGGGGAGAGAGGACCCTGTCCTTGCGGACTTACATTCTATGAGATAGTGGGGAAGAGACAGAAGGTAGGGGTGAGGCGGCGGCGGCTCTGGCAGTGGTGAGGCGGCAGCTCGGTTATTGTAGGCTGTAGGCTTTCCTGAAGAGATGGGTTTTCAGGTTCCGTCTGAAGGATCCGAGGGTGGTGGATAATCGGACGTGTTGAGGCATGGAATTCCAGAGGATGGGGGATATTCGGGAGAAATCTTGGAGGCGATTGTGTGAGGAACGAATAAGTGTGGAGGAGAGTAGGAGGTCTTGGGATGAACGAAGATTACGTGAGGGAAGATAGTGGGAGATTAGTTCAGAGATATAGGGAGGGGACAGGTTGTGGATGGCTTTGTAGATCAGTGTTAGGGTACTGTCACACTAAACGATTTACCAACGATCACGACCAGCGATACGACCTGGCCGTGATCGTTGGTAAGTGGTTGTGTGGTCGCTGGGGAGCTGTCACACAGACCGCTCTCCAGCGACCAACGATGCCGAAGTCCCCGGGTAACCAGGGTAAACATCGGGTTACTAAGCGCAGGGCCGCGCTTAGTAACCCGATGTTTACCGTGGTTACCAGCGTAAACGTAAAAAAAACCAAACAGTACATACTCACATTCCGGTGTCTGTCCCCCGGCGTTCTGCTTCTCTGCACTGTGTCTGCCAGCCGGAAAGCACAGCGGTGACGTCACCGCTGTGCTCGCTTTCCGGCCGGCCGGCGCTCACAGTGCAGAGAAGCAGAACGCCGGGGGACAGACACCGGAATGTGAGTATGTACTGTTTGTTTTTTTTTTACTTTTACGCTGGTAACCACGGTAAACATCGGGTTACTAAGCGCGGCCCTGCTCTTAGTAACCCGATGTTTACCCTGGTTACAAGCGAACGCATCGCTGGATCGCTGTCACACACAACGATCCAGCGATGACAGCGGGAGATCCAGCGACGAAAGAAAGTTCCAAACGATCTGCTACGACATACGATTCTCAGCAGGATCCCTGATCGCTGCTGCGTGTCAGACACAGCGATATCATATGGATATCGCTGGAACATCACGGATCATACCGTCGTAGCGATCAAAGTGCCAATGTGTGACAGTACCCTTAGTAGTTTGAACTGGATTCGTTGGGGGATTGGGAGCCAGTGGAGGGATTTGCAGAGGGGAGAAGCAGGGGCGTAGCGAGGAGAGAGGTGGAATAGGCGGGCAGCAGAGTTGAGGACAGACTGGAGTGGTGCAAGAGAGTTAGCGGGGAGGCCATAGAGGAGGGTGTTGCAGTAATCGAGGCGGGAGATGATGAGAGCATGCACAAGAGTTTTGGTAGATTGTGGACTGAGGAAGGAACGGATTCTGGCAATATTTTTGAGTTGGAGGCGACAGGAGGTGGAAAGAGCTTGGACGTGAGGTTTGAAGGACAGGGCAGAGTCAAGAGTTACCCCGAGGCAGCGGATTTCAGGAGCGGGAGAGAGTGTGATGCCGTTCACTATAATAGATAGATTGGGTAGGGGGCATACGTGAGGTGGGGGAAAGATGATGAATTTGGTTTTGTCTACATTGAGTTTTAGGAAGCGAGAGGTGAAGAAGGAGGATATGGCTGACAGACACTTCGGGATTCTGGACAGCATGGAGGTGACATCTGGGCCAGAGAGGTAGATCTGAGTGTCATCTGCATACAGGTGGTACTGGAAGCCATGGGACTTTATGAGTTGTCCTAGGCCAAGGGTATAGATGGAAAAAAGTAGGGGTCCTAGGACAGAGCCTTGAGGGACTCCAACAGAGAGAGGGCGGGATGAGGAGGTAGTGTGGGAGTGGGAAACGTTAAATGTGCGGTTGGATAGGTATTAGGCAATCCAGGACAGGGCGAGGTCTTTGATGCCAAGGGAAGAAAGAATCTGTAGCAGTAGGCAGTGATCGACTGTGTTGAAAGCAGAGGACAGGTCAAGAAGGAGGAGGATGGAGAACTGTCTGTTAGCCTTGGCTGTAACTAGGTCATTAGTAATTTTTGCCAGGGCAGTTTCGGTGGAGTGGTGAGGGCGGAAGCCAGATTGGAGGTTGTCAAGGAGAGAGTTAGATGAGAGGTGGGAGGAAAATTGACCATGGACATGCTGCTCATGGAGTTTTGAAGCAAACGGGAGCAGTGATATGGGGCAATAGCTGGGCATAGCAGTTGGGTCAAGGTTAGTTTTTTTGAGGATGGGTGTGATGGTGGCATGTTTGAAGGCAGATGGGAAGGTACCAGAAGAGAGAGATAGGTTGAAGAGATGGGTTAGGGCTGGAATAAGCGTGTTAATGAGGTTGGGGAGCAGGTGGGAAGGCATGGGGTCAAGTGCACAGGTGGTGAGGTGTGATTTGGAAAAGAGGCGAGTAAGCTCTCCTTCAGGGATGTTGGAGAGGGAGGTTATTAGGGAAGGGCAGAGGTCTGGTATATGGAGTGGTTGGGGTGGTGGACAAGTAAAGGTTTGCCTTGTTTGGTCGATCTTGTTTTTGAAGTAGGTGGCAAAGTCCTCGGAAGAGATGAAGGGAGTTGGAGGTGGCAGTGGTGGGCGGAGGAGGGAGTTAAATGTGCTGAATAGTTGTTTGGGGTTGTAGGATAGTGAAGATACAAGGTTAGTAAAATAGGTCTGTTTAGCAGAGGTGAGGGCTAATTTGAAGTCAAATGTGGCTTGTTTGAAGGCAGTGAAGTCGTCTGGCAGGCGTGTTTTCTTCCAACGCCGCTCTGCAACCCTGGATGCTTGTCGAAGTTTTTTTGTGACATTGTTATGCCAAGGTTGCCTATTGGTTTGTCGCACTGTGCCATGCGTGAGAGGGGCGACTGAGTCTATGGCTGATGTGAGGGTCAAGTTATAGAAAGCGATGGCGCTGTCCGTGTCGTGCAGTGAAGATATGGAGGACTGGGGTAGGAGAGAGTCTGAGAGTCTGTGAGTGTCTAGATGTGCGAGGTTTCTGTGAGGATGTGGTATTGGCTGGACATGGGGGGCAGGTGAGGGGGACAAGGATGAGAAGGTGAGTAGATGGTGGTCAGAAAGGGGGAAGGGAGAGTTTGTGAGATTAGATTAGGAACAGAGGTGGGTGAAGATGAGGTCTAGTGTATGTCCGTCTGTGTGGGTGGCTGTGGTGGACCAATGGGTGAGTCCAAAGGATGAAGTAAGGGCCAGTAGTTTGGAGGCTGCTGGCTGGTGGGTGTCAGTAGGGATATTAAAGTCGCCCATGATGATGGTGGGGATGTTGGCAGAGAGAAAGTGAAGGAGCCAGGTGGAGAATTGGTCGATGAAGGCAGTGGCTGAGCCAGGTGGTCTGTATATGACAGCCATCTGGAGATTGGTGGGAGCGTAAATACGGACAGAGTGAACCTCAAAAGAAGGGAGGATAAGGGAGGGTGGGGGTTGGATAGGGTTGAAGGAGCAGTTTTTAGAAAGAAGGATACCCGCTCCTCCACCATGTCTGTTGCCAGAGCGAGGAGTGTGGGTAAATTGGAGGCCACCGTAACTCAGTGCTGCAGGCGAGGCCATGTCAGGGGGCGTCAGCCAGGTCTCAGTGAGGGCCAGGAAGAAAAGGTTGCGAGAAGTGAAGAGATCATGGACCATGTGGAGCTTGTTGCAGACAGAGCGGGCATTCCAAAGTGCCCCAGAGAGGGGAAGCAGTGTGGTGGGGGTCAGTTGCACAGGTTTTAAGTGTGAGGGGTTGCGGTGGTTTCTCATAGTGTGAGAAGGATAGGGTAAGGGGTAGTAATGTATGAGGCAGGGGACAGGATTGGGGGATGTGTCACCAGCAGTGAGAATAAGCAGAGAGAAGGGAAACAGGTGGGTAAAGGAAAATGAGGATTAGTGGAGCAAAAATGGTGGGGATAATGTGAGCATGGTTAAAGAGCAGGGGAGGCAAAGAAAGGCAAGTAAATTTAGAAGATAGTGATTAGTCTTACCGTCTGGCCAATTTCTGGACTATTTCTGCAATATTTCTGATGACACTTTAAAGATGTCACTTCAAATGATGGCACATCTGACCCAGGCCATATCTGACCAGTACCATGCAACTTATGGTAATAATGTTTTGCCTGGAAGTAATATGTAGTTAGCTAGATAGTTATAGAGAATGGTTTAATAATGTTACTAGAGAATGAGGACAGGAAAGTAAACCCGTAGGGGTTAGATAGTGAGTCCTCCTGAGAGCCATAAAGAGATGGTTAATTGATCCTGTACTAAGAAAAGAGGCAGTAGGCCTGGGCAGATAGACAGGTGGTCCTGCATATGGAAAATCAGAGAGTAAAAAGAAAATGTTGCACTTAGCAGAGAAAAATAAAGAAAAAGTTAATTTATATTTTAGAAGTTTTATAGTAAGCCTTTAGTGGGTTCAGCTTATACACCCTTAAATGAAAAGTTAAATTATTGTTCAGAATTTGCACTTAGTAGGATACCCGGCTGGGTAATAGAAGTTATTTATAGTATGTTATTTAAAATATTTAACCATGTTTTGTTTGTAACATTCAAGAGTCCTCACCTCCCATAAAGGGAAGCACTGTTATTATTACTTGTTCATTGCATTTCAAAATTTGTATGTCTTTTGCTGACATGTATTGTTGTTTTCTTCCCAGTCCGGGAGTACTGGATTTAGCCGGGGGGGAGTGCAGTGCCCCAGAGTCCTGGTCGTTGCAGTACTGACGCTCCGCCGCTAAGGGGAGTGATGGTACGTCTGATGGCACTTAAGGAGTTCACCTGACCAGGTATCACAGTCACACTTTACACTTCACATTCTGGCCACCAGGGGGAGCAAAGGGTTCTATGTATTAGGCCACTCCTCACAATCTGGTAAAACTGGGGGCTGGATAGGAAGTTAGTCAGAAGCTGACTGGGTTGGATCCAGGCAACATCCTGTGGCAGAGGGTGTTGCAGGGGAAGATTCAGGGGGGTCTCTGTCAGGGGTGGGATCCTGACAGTGGCCTAGCGAACAGAACAGAACGTTACGGAGCCGCGCCTGCACCCGTTGCGGCGGCATCCTAAGAAAGGAAACGAAGCAAGGTTTATTGTGGAGAAGTGAGAAACGAAATCGCAGCAAAAAGGAGATAAAGCCAGTAGGAGTCGTGCTGTAAGATCGAGGCAACATCCTACTGAGGCGCGTAGCCGGTGGCCGGAACGCCAAGGAAGTATTAGGCTCCAAGCAATACTTCAAACAGCGGCAGGACAGTTAATTTTAGGTTGGCTGTGTCACCTAAATCACCTAAGCAGACATAGGGGGCAATTGTGGGAGAGGGGCGACGCTAGGGTCCCGGAAGAACTCCAGGCCTACCCGTCATACGGGTGCGTCCTATCCATATCATCTGGTGGACAGAGAAAGAACATCAGAACAGATACGAGTTGTGAGAGAAGAACATCAGGAACAGACACAACAGTTGTGAGGACTATCCCGTGGTGCTCAGCAGGGAGGTACTACAACACACAGGCGCTAGAAGGTAGGCACTGGTTTCCACCTGCAAAAGAAACTCTGGATGTGCCTTCGGACCGGCCGGTCTCAGCCAGCCCTGTTAGCAGTACTCTGGATTGAGGATCCTGAAGCCTTCATTAAAGAGGTAAAGAGACTGCAACCCTGTGTCCTCGTTATTCATCGCGACCTGCACCACGCACCATCATCACATCTTTCATTGGACGCTCCTTAGCAGGGTCACGGACCGGGTCTAGCCACCGTGACAACCCCAGAACTGAGACAGAGAGGCCCGGTACCGAGTACCCCGCGGCCCTGCGTCTGGGGGCGTTCATATCCGCATGCTCCAAGTTTGGTCATTGGAGGCCGGTGTATTTTTTTTTGGCTGTCTGATAGTCAAATTCTATACAGCACTATTTCGCATAAAAAAAAAATTGAGAGGTCACAGATTTGCCAGTGTGGTATTTCTGTTACAGCCGTCATATATCTCTGTGCTCCAAGTTTTGGAATTGGAGGCCGGTGTACTTATTTTTTGGTTGTGTGATACTCAAATTCTATACAGCGCTATTTACCCCCCAAAAAAATTGAAAGGCCACAGATTTGCCAAAGTGGTATTTCTGTTACAGCCGTAATATATCTCTGTGCTCCAAGTTTTGGCATTGGAGGCCGGTGTACTTATTTTTTGGTTGTGTGATACTCAAATTCTATACAGCGCTATATAGCGGAAAAAAATTTGAAAGGCCACAGATTTGCCAGTGTGGTATTTCTGTTACAGCCATCATATCTCTGTGCTCCAAGTTTGGGCATTGGAGGCTGGTGTACTTATTTTTTGGCTGTGTAATACTCAAATTCTATACAGCGCTATTTAGCCTAAAAAAAATTGAAAGGCCACAGATTTGCCAGTGTGATATTTCTGTTACAGCCGTCATATATCTCTGCTCCAAGTTTTGGCATTGGAGGTCGGTGTACTTATTTTTTGGCTTTGTGATTCTCAAATTCTATACAGCGCTATTTAGCCTAAAAAAAAATGAAAGGCCACAGATTTGCCAGTGTGGTATTTCTGTTACAGCCAGGGCCGTATTTGCCACTAGGCACTTGAGGGCACGTGCCTAGGGCGGCGGGATGCGGGGGGGCGCACTTGAGCTAGGTTTTTTTTTTTTATAATAAAACTCTGGGTCAAGATAACCGCGCCCCCTCCCTAACCCTCCTTGAAGACATAATACTCACCTTCCTCCAGCGGTGGCTGCAACTGCATCTCACCACCGGCAGTGCATCCTGTCTTCAGCGGTCACATGGTACCGCTCATTAAGGTGTTGAATATGCGCATATTCATCACCTTAATGAGCGCTACCACGTGACCGCTCATACAGGAAGAAAGACGCTGCAGAGATGCCAGGAAGTTCTGCACCGCACGGTGAGAGGTGAGTATGACAGGGAAAAAGGATGGGGGAGCCATGCACGCAGGGTGGGAGGATAGGGGAGGCATGCACGCAGGGGAGAAGGATGGGGGAGCCATGCACGCAGGGGAGAAGGATGGGGGAGCTATGCACGCAGGGTGGGAGGATGGAGGAGCCATGCACGCAGGGGAGAAGGATAGGGGAGCTATGCATGCAGGGGAGAAGGATGGGGGAGCCATGCATGCAGGGTGAGAGGATGGGGGAGCCATTCACGCAGGGTGGGAGGATAGGGGAGCCATGCACGCAGGGGAGGAGGATGGGGGAGCCATGCACGCAGGGTGAGAGGATAGAGGAGCCATGCACGCAGGGGAGGAGGATGGGGGAGCCATGCATGCAGGGTGGGAGGATAGGGGAGCCATGCACGCAGGGGCGAAGGATAGAGGAGCCATGCATGCAGGGTGAGAGGATGGGGAGCCATGCACGCAGGGGAGGAGGATGGGGAGCCATGCACGCAGGGGAGGAGGATGGGGGAGCCACGCACACAGGGGAGAAGGATAGAGGAGCCACGCACGCAGGGTGGGAGGATGGGGGAGCCATGCATGCAGGGGAGAAGGATGGGGGAGCCATGCATGCAGGGCGGGAGGATAGGGGAGCCATGCACGCAGGGGAGAAGGATGGGGGAGCCATGCACGCAGGGTGGGAAGATGGGGGAGCCATGCACGCAGGGTGGGAAGATGGGGGAGCCATGCATGCAGGGTGGGAAGATGGGGGAGTCATGCACACAGGGTGGGATGATGGGGGAGCCATGCACACAGGGTGGGAGGATGGAGTATAAATATGGAGTATAAATAATGGGCCCTATAGGGGGGACACAGTGTGAGAGGACAGTGTGAAGAGGGGGCCGGTATAAAAAGGAGAGGTCAGTGTGAAGAGTATGTACCATAAGAGGGACAGTGTGGGGGTCATATTTTGTGCAGACAATATAGTGAGGGGCAATTTTTTATTCAAGATCATTGTAATGGCACTTGTATCTTTAAGGGCGTCATGTGGAGACTCTGCAAAAGAGCGGAGTAGATGGAAGTCTGCAGAGATGGCTGTGGATGAGAAAACTCATCATGGGGTCTGGACAAGATGAAGAAAAGAAGAACAGCTCCAGAGGCGACGTCATCTATAAGGTACCTGGATGAAAATGTTATTTGTGATTGTAACTCTCATGTTTTTATTTATGTTAGGAGCATTAAAGGGGATGTCCAGGTTTGTCATGAGTCTGCAGTCATTCTTTGTGACTGCAGACTTCTGAATTCTCACACTGCGCCCTGCACGCTGTCAGGATTCTCTCATGCTGGGCATTTACATTAATGCGGTCACATGCTGACTAGACATGTGTGGCCTCTCTCAATGAAAATGAACTGAGCGAGGTCGGGCACGTCTAGTCGGAATGTGGTCAGAGGTATACAAATCGCATGCTCGTGCTGATATGACCTTCCACTGGCAAGGGAGAATCCTAAAAGTGTGCAGTGCATTAGCTGTGAGAATTCAGAAGCTGTGATGTCAGGATTCAGCTCTGCAGGTTCCAGTAGTCATCACATGGACACTTCACTCACATGCGACTTTCACACTTATGGTCCTGTGACAACGAGCTTCTCTTCCCGCTTCTCTCAGTTTTTCACTGAACATTGAGAGCATTAGAGAGCTCGTGGGCACATGACTGAGTGTGCAAATCGCATATGTCCTTGGCGGAGGGGGGGCACCAAAATGAATTCTTGTCCCTGGTGCCAGAAACCCTAGATATACCTCTGCCGGTATGCACAGAGAGAATGGAGACCCGGAGACTGCCCGTCCCAGTCTATGCCGTAGCCTGGAGCCCTCATTATATGTCAGTGGAATATGTCAGTTAATAAATTGTTTTTCTAAAGCTTTATAGTGTAGTTTTAGGTCAGAGGGATGGTTGGGATGAGCTAGCAAGGTGCAGGGACAGGTAGTGATGGCTACTTGTGGACATGTGCGGCAATTGCGGTTTTGCATTTACGGTGATACAAAAAACACTGCTAGCAGTGTTTTTTTCCATTGCTGCAAGTACCGCATTTGCCGGATCGCGGCAAAGCCGCAAGTGCCGCACATGTCTGCAAGTCCAATAGGGAATGAATGAGGCCGAACGCAGTGTTGCCATAAGTGATCCATTACGTGGCAGATGCGGAAAAACTGCTGGATCTGCTGCAAAAGGCGACTTTCACATCAGCGATTTTTGCAAAAGTCACTGCTGATAGTGTCATGCTCACCAATGGGGGAGGCAGCACTAAAAGTGCCTAGGGCAGCAGAAACTCTAAATACGGCCCTGGTTACAGCTGTCATATATCTCTGTGCTCTAAGTTTGGGCATAGGAGGCCAGTGTACTTATTTTTTGGTTGTGTGATACTCAAATTCTATACAGCGCTATTTAGCCTAAAAAAAAAATTGAAAGGCGACAGATTTGCCAGTGTGGTATTTCTGTTACAGCTGTCATATATCTCTGTGCTCCAAGTTTGGGCATTGGACGCCGGTGTACTTATTTTTTGGTTGTGTGATACTCAAATTCTTTACAGCGCTATTTAGCCTAAAAAAAATTGAAAGCCGTAGATGTTAGGTGTCAAGTTCCCGCCTCTGCACAGGGGGAATCTCAAACCACCTCCGCAGTCTCCCATTCTTTTCCAGCCGCAGTGGAGCCTGCTCAGCGAAGACATCGGTCCCAGGCTGATACTGGGCGACTGGTTACTACTGTTTTTCCAGGCTCTGCCTTTGTAGCCAGTACTGGTCAGCGGAGAGCAGACATCTCTGGGACTAAGTCCTGCTTTTCCCCTTCTGAGCATGCCCAGGGTAAGACCTCTCATTGGAGGTCGGAGGTCACATGCCCAGATACTGCAGCTGCTCCCATTGGTCCTCTAAGAAGGTCCTGAAGTTGCTCAGGTACTGTAGCAGCTCCCATTGGTCCTCTAAGAAGGTCCTGAAGTTGCTGCAGCTATAAAAGGTACGCATGGCCGCACGGCCATGCGCTAGTATCAAACCAATGTCTATGAGCTCAGCGCCAGTGTGGTCATGTCTGGATGTGGTTATGGTTTGGCTGAATAAGCCCCTAGAATACTGGCACCTCTGGTGAGGAGTTGTTTGTCTGTTTTCTCTTACTGCATGACCACAGTTTGCTCTGGTTGGGAGCTGTTTACCTCTGTGAGGTTAACAGGGCACAGCATCTTGTTCCTAGCGACTCTGTGGATTAACAGAGTTCACTTATACTGCCATATAGCACCACCATTTGCCAGCAGCAGGTTCCTCTCCTGCACGGTGGACCCCGGGTTGTGAGCGCACCTAATAATACATATATATGTACTCGGTGCATTCCGCCAACCATAACAATAGATTTGCCAGTGTTGTATTTCTCTTACAGCTGTCATATATCTCTGCTCCAAGTTTTGGCATTGGAGGCCGGTGTAGTTATTTTTTGGCTGTGTGATACTCAAATTCTATACAGGGCTATTTATCCCCCAAAAAAATTTGAAAGGCCACAGATTTGCCAGTGTGGTATTTCTGTTACAGCCTTCATATATTTCTGCTCCAAATTTTGGCATTGAAGGCAGGTGTACTTATTTTTTGGCTGTGTGATACTCAAATTCTAAACAGCCCTATTTAGCCTAAAAAAAATCGAAATGCCACAGATTTCCCAGTGTCGTATTTCTGCTACAGTCGTCATATATCTCTGTGCTTCAAGTTTGGCCATAGGAGGCTGGTGTACTTATTTTTTGGCTGTGTAATACTCAAATTCTATACAGCGCTATTTAGCAAAAAAAAAATTGAAAGGCCACAGATTTTCCAGTTTGGTATTTCTGTTACAGCCGTTATATATCTTTGTGCTCCAAGTTTGGGCATTGGAGGCTGGTGTACTTATTTTTTGGCTGTGTGATACTCACATTCTATACAGCGCTATTCAGCCTAAAAAAAAATTAAAAGGCCACAGATTTGCCAGTGTGGTATTTCTGGTACAGCCGTCATATATCTCTGCTCCAAGTTTGGGCATTGGAGGCCGGTGTACTTATTTTTTGGTTGTGTGATACTCAAATTCTATACAGCGCTATTTAGCCTAAAAAAAATTTGTAAGGCTACAGATTTGCCAGTATGGTATTTCCTGTTACAGCCGTCATTTATCTCTGCTCCAAGTTTTGGCCTTGGAGGCAGGTGTACTTATTTTTTGGCTGTGTCATACTCTAATTCTATACAGCGCTATTCAGCCTAAAATTTTTTTAAAAGGCCACAGATTTGCCCGTGTGGTATTCTGTTGCAGCTATCATATATCTCTGCTCCAAATTTGGGCGTTGTAGGCCTGTGTACCCCTTTTTTTGCTGTTTGATAATGTAATTCTCCACAGCACTGTTTAGTTTCCAAAATAAAAAAAACACACATATTGGCCAGTGTGTTATCGCTGTCAGTCGTAATGTATTTGTGGCCTACAAAATGTGGAAATTCTGGCCTATATTCAGCTGTATTTGATGTCTGTTACTCTAGTTCGGTACACTATTATAGTTTACAAAATTAACAAATACATGTCACATATCAAACAGTATGGTATCTCGTTAAAAATTCTTCTCTATCAAGTTGTTAGGGCTGCTTCATGACTGTGTTAAATGCTCCAACTCCAACTGCCACCATGATCATCTTCTGCCTAGAGGCAGTCACTGCGCACATAGAAAGTATGAGGAGCAGAATGTGAATGCTTTTGCGGTGTTGTACTCTGTCTCTGCATTACGAAGGCGTGTGCCAGAAAGGCTAAGTTCACACTAGCGTTGTGCGCCGCTGCGTCGGCGACGCAACGCACAACGCACGCAAAAACGCGGCAAAACGCACGCAAAAACGCTGCGTTTTGCGACGCATGCGTCGTTTTTTGCCGAAAATCGGACGCAAGAAAAATGCAACTTGTTGCGTTTTTTTGGTCCGACGCTTGCGGCAAAAAAGACGCATGTGTGGCACAACGCAACAAAAAAAAACGCATGCGTCCCCCATGTTAAGTATAGGGGGCGCATGACGCATGCGTCGCCGCTGCGTCGCCGACGCAAACCCGACGCACATTAGCTTAATGCTAATGTGAACGTAGCCAAAGCGAGGAGCCATGTTCACAGTGACCTCCAGAAAGTGAGGCACCGTGCGCTCCATGACAGTGAGAACAGCGCACGTTCTCAGTAGAGAGACAGTTCGTGCTCCGTGTTCAGCTTTGCAAAACAATAATTAAAGGCCACAGAGGAATGACAGAGGACGTTGGTACGGTCAGCAAGGTACTCCCTCAGCATTTTCCAAAACAAAGCACTCCTTGTGAGAGTCCTCCCTACCTCAGGGCCAGGGCGATAGGAGGGTGTGAGAAAACTCTCTCCGAACTTTGTCAGTGTTCCACTGCCTCTGCTGGATTGGAGTTGTGTCTCTCTCACCTGTACTGTGCTCTTCTGCCAGCATTTTCAGATGGGAATTGTTTTAATAATTCAGCATCAAGAAGGGCCCTATGGTCTTCCAACATTGTACTACACCTGTCTGCCTCTGGAATAAGAGAAATTAAGTTCTCCTTGTAGCGTGGGTCTGGAAGTGTAATCAATCAGTATTCCGTGTCACCCAAAATTTTGAGAACGTGAGGGTAACGGGAAAGCCAATGGAACATAAACTCAGGCATGCATGCAAGACTGCTAACAGTCTATACTTCCGTGTCATCACCAAGAGGACAACTGACCATGCTCTCCTCCTCCTCCTTGTCCTCCGGCCTCCACAACTTTCGACAAACCTCAGTAATATCATTGTAAATACATCCTTGTAAATACATTCCCCTGTAGTTTTTATCTCCTCCACCTCATTGTAGATAGTAAGTTGCCACGAGCAGGATGTTTTTTTGGTGGGGTTTAATTATTTTTCTCGTTGTTACTTTGTGTTTATTGTAAGATGTCACGAGCAGGGTTATTTTATTTCTGTTTAATTATTGTATTATTGTTATCGTTGTTACTTAGGACTGTTATGTTTCAAACTGTAAATATGTTGCCGCTATATAAATAAGTATAAATATTTTTATTAGAACACAGAGAAGCAGGATGGAGATATTAATTATAGCGTCATTGCCGCTTACCATCTTGGTAAATTCCTAAAAGTTTTGGAGGATGGTACATATGTCTGACATCCATGTCCAATCCTGAGATCTTATGTGTGAAGTCAGAACTGAATACCAACGGCCTTGCTGATGTTGGTAGTCAACAACTGCCCTCTTCTGCTCACAAATACTTTCCAAAATATGCAGTGTAGAGTTCCAATGCATGGGGAGGACATCACACACCAGTCGGTGAGATAAAAGCTGCAAGCGCTGTAGAATCACGGCCAGGGTGGATGAAGCTGTAGCTGACTTTCTTAAATGGGTATGCAGAGCCTTGTACTTTTCCTATCAGATCTGACACCTCTGTGTCACTTTTCAGGAAACGTTGAACAATGAGGTTAATCAAATGGGCCAGGCATGGCACGTGTGTGAGCTTGCCTCGACGGAGAGCAGCCACCAGGTTCCAGCCATTGTCACACATGACCATGCCTGGCTGTAGGTTCAGTAGTGTCAGCCACAGATCTGCCTGCTCTTTCAGAGCTGTCCACAACTCTTCATCATAGTGCGTTTTGTCACCTAATCATATTAGCTTTAGCACAGCCTGTTTCCGATTGCCTAAGGCACTGCTGCAGTGCTTTCAGCTTGTGACTGATGTGTTACTTTCAGAGATGGAGGCCGAAGAGGATGCAAAGGAGGAGGAGGTGCAGAAGCTGTCGACTGGTGGCAACCCAGATTGATGTAGGGCCAGCAATACTCCGGGTTGGGAGGACGTGCACCATCCCAAGGTTGGACTGTGTCCCGGCTTCAACTATGTTAACCCAGTGTGCCTTTAGTGAGATGTACAGTCCCTGACCACAAGCACTTGTCCATGTGTCTGTGGTTAGGTGGACTTTCCCAATAACAGCATTGTGGAGGGCATGGGTAATGTTGTGGGACACGTGCCTGTGTAATGCCAGGATGGCACACCGGTACAAATAGTCCCACATGTTCGGGGCCTCGGGGTGATCCTCGACTCTGCCCTCTCTTTCAAGACACATATCCAAGCCCTTGGCCACTACAACTCAAAAACATTTCCAGGATCCGTACATTCCAAGAAACTGCAAAAATATTTGCGCACGCCCTCATGATCTCCCGCCTACACTATTGCAACCTTCTACTCTCTGGCCTCCCCTCTAGCACTCTTGCACTACTCCAATCTATCCTAAACTCTGATGCCCGAGTAAACCAACTGTCCCTCTGTTATTCCTCAGCCTCTCCTCTCTGCCAGGCCCTTCACTACCTTCCAATTGCCGAGAGGCTACAGTTCAAAACCCTAACTATGACAGAAAAAGCCTTCCACAACCTGTCTCCATACATCTGCAACATGGTCTCCCAATGTCCGACTAGTTCATGGCTTCCTCTACGCTAACCAGTGTTCCGTCAGTGAGATGTACTATCCCTGCCCACATGCACTTGTCCAAGTGTCCGTGTTTGGGTGCACTTTCCCTGTAACAGCATTGTAGAGGGCCCGCGTAATGTTGTGGGATATGTGCTTGCTTGTCGAATGTCATGACGGCAGACAGGGAAAAATTGTGGCAGCTGGGTAACGGGTACCTTGTGATGGTAACCACCATCAGGTTGCTGAAAGCTTAGGTCTCACACGGGCATAAAATGCAACATTTCACATGCAAGCAGACGAGAAATGTGTGAATTTATTACTGTGGCATTGGCTGCTTATTTCCGCTTGCGTTCCAAAGAATGGGGTATGGACAACTGAACGCTACACTGGGACAAGGATGTGGACGTGCTTGTTGATGGTGCTAGTTGAGTTTGTGAGCAACTGCAGATGCAGGGCATGAGGGATCTTTGCATGCACCATGGACAGGGGATTTGCTTGCACGCACAATATTGGAAGAAGCAGTGGTATCACCTGCAAACACTGTTCATGGTCATGGAGCCTTGTGTTCAACCAACAAAGTCGGGTGCTTTGCTGCCATGTGCATGATCAAGCTTGTGGTGGTTAGGATAGGAGTTTTGCTACCCCTGCTGATGCGGGCATGGCTGTTGATGCAAATAGCCTTCTGGGGGTTATCGGCAGAGTCTTTAAAAAACAACCTGGGTGTTACTGGGACACTCAGTGTCTCCCTCTCCCAAACCACCTCCTCACCTCGACCACGGTTTTTTGTTGTTCCTCAAGGCTCAGTTCTAGGACCCCTTCTCTTCTCCATCTACACCTTTGGCCTGGGACAGCTGATGTAATGGCATGGTTTGCAATATCATCAGTACGCCGATGACATGCAGATCTACCTATCTACCTGACATTACCTCCTTACTGACCCAAATCACACGTCTTGCCGCTAATTGATCGTTCTTTTATGCTTGCTTTCAAAAAGTGGACATGGATAAAACAGAATACATCATCTTTCAACCATCTCATGCTAAATAGACATGAGAGCTGTGTACGCATCATTCGGTACCACTTTAGTAAGAGGGAAAGTGTGCCCAAGAGACAATGATTTTCCAGACATTCACGGCCTTTTTTGCACATTTTTTGCAGCTGTGATCATCATCTTCTGTGGTAAATTAATTTCAAAGTCGTCATCAATACCATCATTGTCCACATATTGTAAAGAGGAAATCTGGTGTTTCCCAGGGTTGTGGTTATCTACACTTTGTGTCATTCCTTTAACAGTGTTCGTTACACTAGAACAGATAATTTGCGACTGTGACATTTGGATATTATTGGTAATATGTATAGGTGTAGATGAAGAAGCTTGTGCCACATGTGTGTTAATAGTCACAGACGGTGCACTCCTCTTTTTTAAAATCTTATAATTTTGTATTAAAGCATATGACACGCAGTAATACAGTCTGACACATTTTACAGACAGGTACCACTAATACAAAATCAATTAATACATTTTCATTTTACGAAAACAGGACCCTTACCCCATAACCAACCCTCCCTCACCCCAGTCTCTTACCCATTATCCAATACAACTGACAACTTCACCTCTTGAAAATTGTCCAATAGTAGATGTAAAAGTCCCTCCAGAAGCAACTAAACGACCCCCATTCTACTCTGCAATAACTCAGCAGACGCCACGCCTGGGTAATCCATCCATCCGCCCCACACATTTTCAAATTTTGTATTCTGACCTCTCTTATGTAGATATTCCTTTCCATAAGGAAAATAAAATTAATGTTATTAATAAATTCCTTTTTCCCTGGTGGTTTTTCAGCCAACCAGTAAATCGCAATAGCTTTCTCGCAGCATACAACAATCTCGCAATAATCAGCCTTCCACATTCATCCATAGCAATGTCATCCATACAACCCAGAAGGCTAGTCAGCTGGTTACGCACCACTTTTACCCCTGTCACCTCTTGAATCAAGTTAAGCACCTTCACCCAAAAGGGTTGGAGGCGAGCGCATGACCACATCTGTTGTGAGTTCCGCTCTTGGGCTACCTCCGGTGGTTATAAGTAGCATTTTTGTGAGTTCTGCTCTTGGGCTCCCTCCTTTGGTTTTGAGTGGTATGGCTGCTTCTTGGATTTAGCATCAGCAGCTGTTTTCACTGATCGTCTTTCTGGCTCTGCTATATTAGTCTGGCCTTTTCCCTAATTCAATGCCAGTTGTCAATTGTTGAGCTTGGAGTCATGGCTCTCTGAGGATTTCCCTGTCACCCTGACCATTTCAGCAAAGCTAAGTCCTTGCTTGTCTTTTTGCAGTTCACTTGTTGTGGACTTTGTTGTTTAGCACTTTCTATGTTTTGCTCATTTGTCCAGCTTATCAGTATGTATCTAGTCAGCTAAGCTGGAAGCTCTGGGCAGCAGAGTTTGCCCTCCACACCTTTAGTCAGGTGTGGAGATTTTTGCATTTCTCTGCGGTGGACTTTTTCTAGTTTTCATTACTGACCGCACAGTGTTCTGTCCTGTACTAATTCTTTCTAGCTAGTAGTGGCCTCCTTTGCTAAATCTTGTTTCATACTACGTATGTCATTTCCTTCTCCTCTCACAGTCATTATTTGTGGGGGGCTGTCCTATCCTTTGGGGATTTTCTCTGAGGCAAGATAGCTTTCCTGCTTCTACCTTTAGGGGTAGCTAGATCTCCGGCTGTGACGAGGTGTCCAGGGAGTGACAGGAACATCCCACGGCTACTGCTAGTGTCTGTGTTAAGATCAGGAACTGCGATCGGTATAGTTACCACCTGCTCAGAGCTAGTCACATGTCGCTCCTTAATCACCAGACCATAACACACATCATATATATGAAATCTGCATCATCCTCAATGCACCTTCGGCATTTGGAGTCACCTCTCAGTCCTGCCTTCCTCATCCATTCCGTGGTCCTGTACACCCTATACACCAGGTATAACTCCGACACCCTCTTAGCCTCACTCAAGGACGACCTGGGTGGGGATATACTAAAGTATAGACTCCCACTGGGACTCCGACAAAGGACCCACGTCCGCCACCCATTTTTCATTTAGCCTTAATGGATGTTTCAATAAAAAGGTATCCATCAGACCCCTGTACATCATGGTAATGAACTCCCTCATACTCCTCTGAGACCCGATAAGAGTCAACAAGCTATCGGAGTGCAGAATCACTTGCCACCTCTCCTTTTGACAATTTAATCAAGCAACTGAGACACGAACCAAATGCCAATGCGCCTCCACTGACCGAAACCCGCAATCTCATGAGCTCTGCCAAACTAGGATGAAACCAAATCGGCTTATATCTCATAAATTCTGTTACTCCCCTCCAAAACTTAATTTTCTGCCACACTTTCCCCATCATAGCTATTGTTTGGGGTTAATTCTGAATCTGCCTGCTTCCAGACTGGCTAACAATGGGCCTTTCCCTACCTCGTGTTCAATGATTATCCCCACTTAAGCGCTCTGTTCCGCTTCTCCCCAACCTACCATATGCTGGCATTGAGATGCTATATAGTAAATCCATGGATTGGGGACTGTCAAACCACCCTCATCCTTCGCCCTTAGGAGATGTTCCAATTTGATGCCCGCCAGGCCACCCTTCCAAATTAAGTCCATAGAGTCTTGATCCTATAAAATGTACTCTGAGGCAGCCACACTGGAGCATTATGCAATATGTATAGGAGCTGAGGCATAAGTATCATTTTGATCAAATTTACTCTTCCTGCAACCGACAAAAATAGCTTCTTCCAGGCTCAATCTTCAGCTGGAACTTCACAAACATAGGAGTCAGGTTGAGCCATGCATAGGAGTCAGCTTGAGCTGCATATAGTCCTCTATTTTGCCGGAACCATGATACCCTGATATTGAAACTCATGTACCACCCTTAAGGAAACCCCAGGGTCTAGTGTCAGAGGTGCCACCATGTCCATGGGCAACAACACGTACTTATCCCAATTAATAGATAATCCGGAAAGAGACCCAAATTTTTTAATGCTGTTCATAACAGCACCCAAAGACTACTGCGAATCTTCCAAGAACAGTAACATCATCTGCGTACAGGGCAATCTTTTTTTCATAGTTTCCATATCTAAATCCCTTTATGCCTCTATACCTCCATATCACCGCCACCAAGGGCTCAGCAGCAATTGCAAACAAGAGAGGAGACAAGGGGCACCCCTGCCGTATTCCCCTATACAAAGGGAAATCCCCCGACAAGAGCCCATTTACCCGTATCCTGGCTTTTGGAGAGGCATATAACAATTGCACCCAAATTATAAATCTCTCGCCAAAACCCATAGCCTTCATAACCGCCCACAAATAATGCCATTCCACACTATCAAAAGCCTTTGTGGCATCTAAAGACCCCACAACTCTCTGACCCATATTGTCTGACTTTACCTGCATATTGAGAAACAATCATCTAAGATTACATGTTGTAGAACTATTGGGCATAAAACCGGACTGTTCCCGGTTTATTAGTGTTGTTATCATCTTGTTAAGACGATTAGCCAATATTTTGATATCTATGGTTAATAATGAGATTGGGCTAGAAGAATCTCGATCCGTCGGATCCTTACCCTGCTTTGGCAACACTTCAGTTATTGCCTCAGGCATGGACCACGACAACTCACCCTCCACCACACCAGCAGCATACACCTCCAATAAAATGTGAAACAATACCTACTCTTTACATTTTATTTACACCTCCCCTGGGATACCATCCACCCCTGGGACTTTAGCATTAGGCATAGAGGCCAGTGCGGTGTCAAGCTCATCCAAATTAAACGGCTCTTCTAGAAGTCCCTGATCAACTGTACAAAGTCTAGGAAGCTGAACCTCTGCCAGAAAACCATCCACCTCCTCCATCATTGGTTGTACCCTGCGACTTAGAAAGATCCGAATAATACTCTGTCATCACCTCCAAAAATTGCCTCGCGACCGGAATGCTCCGACCCATCCTTTCCCTTCAAAGCAACTATATGTGTGGAGTCTCTCTGGGTCGCCAGTATTCCAGAATGGAGATGACCGCCTTGTCCCCCTCCTCGTGCACTCCTCTTTAAACTTAGTTTTTCACAAGCATCAATCAGTTTGTTTTGTTTTCCTCCAACACTGATCTGCTTTCTATAATTCAGCATCTCACGAACATGTTGCACTTTGCCCTTTAGACAGACACGTGCATCTTTGGTTTGGTAACATATTTTTGACAGGCATTTTTTAGGCCGAGTCAAACGCGGGCATCTGTTACACCGATCTTCTGACGAGCATGAAACACATTCTGGTAATTAGTGGTGGCTAAACGACTAATCATTGAAGACTGTATCCTGGATATCATACCTCCCATAGCCATCACTGTTATTAATCATGTATGTTCCCATTCCTGTCATCACCATGGCCCTTTTCCTGATCACTTCATCCAACGATTCGTCCGCCATATTTTTACTACAAACCTGCACCTTCCCAGCAGCAACTGTGTACGAAACCACTTTACAGTTTTGCAAGGTGTTTATGATGTCCGTAAACAATTTTTTTTTGAGAAATTTCCACCCCCATGGGGAAATGTTTGTCAGCCCATGCACTTAGTGTATGGGCATTACAAGTGTAGGAAACACAATCCTTTACATTGGGCCTAGGTTTTAATGAGGCCTTCAGCAATGTCTCCTCATATTCCACCACTAGAACACCATGGTTCACGTGTTCCCTGCTGCTACAAAAAGTCAATTTTTGGGAAAGGGTGTCTAGGATCCACATAAACAATTTTTTACAAATTAACCACCTATTAGCAAATGCTTGTCAGGCCATGTACTCCATTACAAGTCTAAGAGACCCACACCCCAACATTGGGCCTACTTCTTAACTTGGTCTCTTGCAATGTGTCCTTTAACTGCCAATAGTTCACCAGGGTTAACGTGCTCTGTAAGGTGCATTTTGGGCTAGGGGTCTGTGATGGCAATATTTTAATAAGTCCAAAAATGACACCACATTGGGGAAGTGGGTATGGCATTCCATTGGGCCTACTTCTTAACTCTGTCTCCTGCAATGTGTCCTTTAACTGCCACTAGATCAACAGGGTGAACGTGCTCTTTACTGTTGTAGGCCGGTGAATTTTGGGCAAGGGGACTGCGATGGCACTAATATATTTTTAAAAAAGGTACCCCACACTGGTGAAACCACATCCTTGTTGACAAAGACTTCATAAAATTTGTGTACCAATAAGAGCCCCCTTAAAAAGCTCCTTTTTGTGTTGCCTGGTTGCTCACATTGGACACAATGTACTTCATATAAATTTGATAAAGCAATGCTGTTAGTTTGGTTCTGAAGTTCATTACAAATATTTATTTGTCGACTACATTAGTTTCTCTCCTTGAGAGCCATAACTTTGGCTGCCTCAAATGTACAAATGGCAAATATACAAATGGCTATTTGTAATCAAGATTTAAATACTGTATACAGAATGCATTCAGATAATCACATAGCTGCATTTCTTGTAAAACATTTACAGATGTGACAGACAATGCTCATAGTGACGGAATCTTGATAAATGTTTGTTTATTCACTTCACAAACAGCTCTAAGCCTCTATATCTTTGCTGTTTGTCATTGTAAAACATTTAGGGTACTGTCACACTATACGATTTACCAACGATCACGACCAGCGATACGACCTGGCCGTGATCGTTGGTAAGTGGTTGTGTGGTCGCTGGGGAGCTGTCACACAGTCAGCTCTCCAGCGACCAACGATGCCGAGGTCCCCGGGTAACCAGGGTAAACATCGGGTTACTAAGCGCAGGGCCGCGCTTAGTAACCCAATGTTTACCGTGGTTACCAGCGTAAAAGTAAAAAAAACCAAACAGTACATACTCACATTCCGGTGTCTGTCCCCCGGCGTTCTGCTTCTCTCCACTGTGTCTGCGCCAGCCGGAAAGCACAGCGGTGACGTCACCGCGTCACCGCTGTGCTCGCTTTCCGGCCGGACGGCGCTCACAGTGCAGGGAAGCAGAATGCTGGGGGACAGACACCGGAATGTAAGTATGTACTGTTTGTTTTTTTTTTACTTTTACGCTGGTAACCACGGTAAACATCGGGTTACTAAGCACGGCCCTGCGCTTAGTAACCCGATGTTTACCCTGGTTACAAGCGAACGCATCGCTGGATCGCTGTCACACACAACGATCCAGCGATGACAGCGGGAGATCCAGCGACGAAAGAAAGTTCCAAACGATCTGCTACGACGTACGATTCTCAGCAGGATCCCTGATCGCTGCTGCGTGTCAGACACAGCGATATCGTATGGATATCGCTGGAACGTCACGGATCGTACCGTCGTAGCGACAAAAGTGCCACTGTGTGACAGTACCCTAAGGTTTACTGAAACTATGCCGGTGGTGGTTTGATCTAAATCCTTGTGGCTTTTATTTTCTAGGGGTTTATGGCCCCTCATCTGATGAGTCCATGATATCTCAGTTTCATCCAACCTTGAAAAGTGGCCACTTGAATGTCTGAGTGAAACTAGAGTTACTGCATAGTGTAAATCACTATATAAAACCAGAGAAACGTGACTAAGACAGATTCCAAAACTGGGGTACCTGTACATGTTCAACATGCTGATACCTGCATAATTGGGGACGCTCATGCAGTGTAGGTAATCTCCCAGGGGTTCTCTGTCTTGGTGTTGCTTCTCTGATATTCCAGACGGATAATGTTTAAAAGCCTCTTGGTGATTATCTAAGTATACTGTATGTAGTGAATCTTCAGATATACCTATAATCACTATTTTCTATTCACCACGACAGCACCCACTGAGAGAGTGGATCCGCCCCTAGGAACAGGAAACCTACAGAGAGATAAAAGGGGCGGCCCCCCCTCGCTCCTCAGTTGGTTTCCTGTTCCCGGGTGGAACACCTCAGAGAGAAACTCTGCGGACTTAAGGAAGAGGAAAAGCTTGCCTGGATTGCCGCCTGTTCGTCTCTGTTGAGCGGCAGGGGCTCCAGAGTAAGTCTCAGAGAAGGGGGATGTCCTGTTGGCTTCCCCCTATCCTGATAACATCAGCATGGATACCGAGTTAATAACAGTCTCCCTGATGGGAAACTGTTATATCGCTCCACCGCGTGTACGAACCCTTCAGCTATGCCTGGTAAGAGGTTTCGCTTTCTTTGCTTACCCCTCGATGATGCGGTGGGATGTGGCGGTGTGCAGTGCGGCAGCGGCAGCCTCGGTAAGCGGCGGCTTCAGCCGCATGGATAAGAGGGAGTGTGCGCATGCGCAGTCTGGTAGCGTCCCGGAAGTGGATTGTAGAACTTCCGGGGACGCAAGGTCAGCCTGGGTTCGGCTGTAGGTACCAGTATGGTTACCAGTGATTGAGGTGCGACAGCATCTGTGGCTGGAGGAGGAGACTGCGGGCCGCACACCAGGGCCATCAATTTAGTGTCTTCAGGCCTTGTGTTAGACCTCATTCAAACACCTCCAGATTCCTTCCTTCTCACATCATTAAAATCTAGACCTCAGCAGGAGGCCCTTGAAACAGAAATTAAAACATTAATATCCAAACGAGTATTAATAAAGGTTCCATCATCCCAGATAGGAAAGGGCTTCTACTCCCCCCTGTTTCTGATTACTAAGCCCGACGGCTCTTTCAGAACCATAATCAATTTGAGAAAGCTGAATTCCTTTATAGAACACAGGTCATTTAAGATGGAATCTATTCGTTCAGCTATTAAAAATCTATTTCCAAATTGTTACATGGTAGTATTGGATCTCAAAGATGCTTATTACCATCTCCCCATACACCAATTACACCAGCAATTTCTTCGGGTAGCAGTGGTTGTAGATGGGGAGGTCTGTCATCTACAGTACCGGGCAATGCCATTTGGTTTATCCATGGCTCCGAGGGTTTTTACCAAATTATTGTCAGAGGTAATGTCTTTCCTACGAGTAAGGGACACACTGGTAATCCCGTATTTAGATGACCTGTTGATTGTAGGTAAAAATTCTCTACAGTGTGAGGAAAGGTTAGAGGAAGTATTATTTTCTTTGCAAAAACTGGGCTGGATTATAAACTGGGAAAAATCCAAACTCCAGCCAGTGACATGTCAGAAATTTCTGGGGCTCCTATTGGACTCAGTTGACCAGATATGTAGACTTCCTGATGAGAAGAAGACCACTATAATTAATAAAGTGAGTTCAGCCATTAGTAAGCGCAGTATGTCATTGAGAAATGCCATGTCTTTATTAGGTTCCCTAACCTCTTGTATTCCTGCGGTCCAATGGGCGCAATACCACACTAGACAGCTTCAGAAATTTATATTGCAAAGTGAAGGAGACCTGGATAAAACAGTTGTTTTAACGCCAGAGGTGTTACACTCCCTTGCATGGTGGTTAGATTGGAGCAATCTGTCTAGGGGAGTTTTGTGGGTAATCACTTCATGCACTAATATTACCACGGATGCTAGTCCTGATGGCTGGGGGGCACATTTTCAGGATCAGGTAGTCCAGGGTCTCTGGTCTGGTGCTGAGCTTGAGAATTCCTCTAACGTAAAAGAGTTGAAAGCTGTATTTTATTCCCTGCTCCACTTTCTCCCTCAGCTGAAAGGCTCTCACGCAAGGGTCTTCTCCGACAACACTACCGCAGTGGCTTATCTCAACCATCAAGGAGGTACACGGTCGGAAAATCTTATGGGGATTGCTTCAGACATCATGGAGCTAGCCAAAGGTCACCTACTATCCTTGTCGGCAGTTCATATCAGAGGCATAGACAACTTTCGTGCAGACTTCCTCAGCCGCCACACTCTGCACCAGGGGGAATGGATGCTCAACAGGGAAGTTTTCAAATTAATAACAGCCAAATGGGGTGTACCCCAGATAGACTTGTTTTCCACACGAGCAAATCGTCAGGTCAAGACGTTCGCCTCTCTATGCAGAGAGGACCATCCGGACATATTCGATGCCCTCCATATAACGTGGGCATTCGATCTAGCCTATGCATTTCCCCCATGGAATCTACTGCCGGTGGTAATAAGAAAAATAAGGGAAGAAGGGGCAAGAGTTCTGCTGATAGCCCCATTCTGGCCCAAGAGGCCATGGTTTTCATGGCTCAGAGCGATGTCAGTTTCAGACCCCTGGATTCTGCCTCAGTCCAAGGACCTTCTATCTCAGGGGCCGTTCCTACACCCTCAAGTAAAAGGAATGAACTTGACTGCCTGGAATTTGAGAGGCAGTTACTAGAGCTTAGAGGTTTTTCTAGAGGACTAATAAATACCCTAATGAAAAGCAGAAAGCCTTCCACCACCAAAATCTATGTTAGAGTTTGGAAGAAGTTTCTTGAATTTCATACCGCACAAATCTCTTCGGAGATTCCTATATTTCCAATACTGGAATTTTTACAGAGGGGTCTGGACTTGGGGCTCTCGGTTAGCACGTTAAAAGTCCAAATTTCGGCTCTAGGAGCTCTCTTTAATTCTGACATTGCGGGCAATAGATGGGTATCTAGGTTTATTTCTGCATGCGAAAGATCAAAACCTATTAAAATACCGCAGATTCCTCAGTGGGATCTGACGTTAGTCCTGGACGCATTGACACAAAGTCCTTTTGAGCCTCTTCAGACAGCCTCATTAAAGCATATCTCATTAAAGATGATATTGTTAGTGGCATTAGTATCTGCCAGAAGGGTGAGTGATCTCCATGCCTTATCTGTAGATCCTCCATTCCTATCAGTGACTTCTGACAGAATAGTGTTAAAGACAGATCCATGTTATCTCCCTAAGGTGGCCACTAATTTTCATAGGTCTCAGGAAATCTTGTTACCTACCTTTTATGAGAGCCACTCAACTCCAGAAGAAGCTAGGCTTCACACCCTAGATGTTAAAAGAGCTATTCTAACTTATATAGATAGAACTAGGGACTGGAGAGAGAGTAGGGCTCTCTTTGTGTCTTTCCAGGGGAAAAACAAGGGATCCAGAGTCACAAAGAACACACTGTCGCGCTGGATCCGGGATGCTATAGTCTTGGCGTACAGATCTAAAGGAAGAGATCCCCCTCTGCATATCGGAGCACACTCCACTAGAGCCTTATCGACCTCCTGGGCAGAGAGAGTGAACGTGCCAATACACCTTATATGTAAGGCTGCAACTTGGTCTTCGCCTAATACCTTCTATAAACATTATAGGTTAGACCTTTCTGCTGCTTCTGATCTAACCTTTGGGGTTTCGGTTCTCGGCTCAGTTAACCCACCCAATCTATAATCTCTGTAAATCTCTCAGTGGGTGCTGTCGTGGTGAATAGAAAATACCGAATTACTCACCGGTAATGCTCTTTTATAGAGCCCACGACAGCACCCATTCGATTCCCTCCCTTTTCTTTATGTAGTACACGTGGTGTCTTAATAGGGAGTTGTATATAATACAGTATAATGACATGAAGTTGTAAATATGTATATATGTCTAAACCTGTTAAACTAAAAAACCTGGCGGCGGTTCCTCCTATTCTCTGTAAAACAACTGAGGAGCGAGGGGGGGCCGCCCCTTTTATCTCTCTGTAGGTTTCCTGTTCCTAGGGGCGGATCCCCTCTCTCAGTGGGTGCTGTCGTGGGCTCTATAAAAGAGCATTACCGGTGAGTAATTCGGTATATTTATTTAATCCTTATATGTACGAATTAACCTGTGTATGTTAACATATACAACAGTGTACGCACTCACACTATTCAATCATACTATTCCTTGAATTTTGTTGTTAGCAATAAAATTGCGTTGTATTGCAAGTATTAGCCTTTTTTAAAGCCGTATCTGAACCTTAGTGTTAATAACATGGCAAATAAAATTGCCAAATTCTCCTGTAAATAATTGTGCAAAGAGGGAACCATCATACCATTACAATACACGAGTGGGCCCATCCAGTATGTGGGTTCCGAGGCCTAATGGGGTGCATATGACTATGCAGCAGGGCTGGCCTTGCCGCCAATGTGTAAAACCAAGGAGTGCGGGAGTACAAAATGCATATTGTGAAGTGGATTTTCATGGGCACATCCGCTATGTGGGTTCAAATTCTTATTGGGGTGCATAAGAATTGGTAGCAGGGCAGGTCTTCAATTCAATGCAACACTTTTTCAGGAGTCCCCCCTGGACATCTTATGACAGGGGTATTGTTGTGCGTCGTAATTCTTGGCAGCCCATCCACTCACAGCATAGGCTACAACAGCTTAGGAGACCCACTGTTTAATAATGGCCCTTTAAGAAGATTAATGCCGCCTGATGCACCAGTAAAAATAGGCTCTGTGACTTTAGGAGTCCCTCCTTCATAAATGAAAAAAGATGGGTCTGCGTATGTGTCACACACTACATGGTCAGCTAGGGTTGTTAAATGTTACAATGACATTTCCCAGTGAATGCATTTGTAGTGGTTGAAAGCAATGTTAAAGTTGAAAAACGCTTCAAAAAAGCTGCGTCTGAACTAAGCCTAAGTGGGGGAGGAAATTTTTGGTCTGGGGTTAAATATTTGGCCTTAGAGGCAAGTCATTAACCTGCAAAGGATGTACCTTGACATATTTCCAAGCAAAACTCAGTTTGGTTTCGTTTTCATGTGTTTTTTGTGGCACCGGGAAAAATGGCATGAATCTCAGAAAAAAATGATTAAAGCTGTGACCTAGGAGTCAGGAATGCTTCCAGGGGCGATCGCCATGAGGTCCCTGTGTCATTTGAGCAGTGTTTCCATCATTTTCAGACATTTTTAGACCTTAAAAGGAACCCCGGGGGATAGCGGTAAAAATACTCGGGTCCCCATAGACTTACATTTGGCTCGTTGTCCTGGCCGAGTACCCAAGTATTCCAATTTGCTCAACCCGAGCAACGAGCACCCGAGCATATTAGTGCTCGCCCATCACTAGTAATAATGCCTCCTTTGTGACCCCAGATGGTAAAATTGCCCTCTAGAAAATATTAATTTCCTGTGCATGTGCCCTCCACATTTTGTCCCTAAAAAGTAATAATATAATCCGTATGCAACTTTGATGGTCACAATACTGAGTGCCCCTCTTTGTAATAATATTTAAGTGCCCTCTTAAAGGGAACCTGTCACCCCCAAAATCGATGATGAAGTAAGCCCACCGTCATCAGGGGCTTATCTACAGCATTCTGTAATGCTGTAGATCAGCCCCCGATGTTATCTGAAAGAGGAGAAAAAGAGGTTAGATTATACTCACCCAGGGGCGGTCCCACTGCAGTCTGGTCCGATGGGTGTCTCAGGTCCGCTCCGGCGCCTCCTATCTTCATTCCATGATGTCCTCTTCTGCTCTTCACGCTGCAGCTCCGGCGCAGGCATACTTTGTCTGCCCTGTTGAGGGCAGAGCAAAGAACTGCAGTGCACAGGTGCCGGGCCTCTCTGACCTTTCCGGTGCCTGCGCACTGCAGTACTTTGCTCTGCCCTCAACAGGGCAGACAAAGTACCCCTGCGCCGGAGCTGCGGCGTGAAGACCAGAAGAGGACGTCATGGAATGAAGATGGGAGGCGCCAGAGCGGACCTGAGACACCCATCGGAACGGGACCACCTCTGGTGAGTATAATCTAATGTATTTTTCTCCTCTTTCAGGTAACATCGGCGGCTTATCTACAGCATTACAGAATGCTGCAGATAAGCCCCTGATGACGGTGAGCTTACCTCACCATCGATTTTGGGGGTGACAGGTTTCCTTTAAGATTTAAAAATGTCCCCTGAGTTCCCCATGTACAACTCCCCTATACACAGTATGATGATCTCACAGCTCCCCTATACACAGTATAATGCCCCCACATCTTCCTTATACACAATATGATGGGCCCACAGCTGTCCTATACACAGCATTATGGGCTCACAACTGCCCTATATACAGTATAATGAACCCACAGCTTCCCCATACACAGTATGGTGGGCCCACAGCCCCTCATACATAGTATGGTGAACCCACAGCTTCCCTATACACAGTATGATGGGCCCACAGCTCCCCTACATATAGTATGATGTCCCCAGAGTTTATTTTTACATAGAATTATGTCCTCACTGCTCACTAAACACACAGTAAAATGACTCCCACATTAGTCCTCACACTTTATGATGGCCCAACACTGTATGTTGGCCCCCACAGTAGCCTCCACAATGCTTATTGATCCTCACAGTAGAGCCCATACTGTATAATGTCCCTCACACTTCATAATAGCTGCCACAGTAATCCCCAGACATTGACGGCCACAGTAGTTCACACATTGTATAATACCCCTTCCATTAGCTCCCACACTGTGCATTGGCCCCCACAGTACTCACTTCACTTTATGATGGCCCCCTAGAGTAGTCCCCACACTGTATATTGGCCCCCAAACTGTATAGTAACCCTCTTGTTATCTCCCACTATGACATTCTTTGAATACACTGGTGATTTAGCCAGTGCATCACCCTGCCGCTCTGTGGACTGCAGGCTTAAAGTGACCTGTGGTCTACAAAATGGAGAGCAGTAGTGCAGGGAGATCGTGTCTCCCTGCTCTAGTATAAGCAGCAAGGTAGGACTGTAGTTACTATGTAAAAAATAACTTTTAATATATTTCTCTAAAAAACAGGCCAAGCCTAGAAACACCCAAGCATGTACCCCCCAAAAAAAACAAAGGGAAAAGAAAAAAACAACACAAAATACACATAAAAAACGCCCCTATTGAGCGTTATACCACTACTAGCCAGGTGAGATAATCAAGTTTTGAGCTAAAAAGCTCCCCACCAAACCAAAGATAACAAAGATACAAAGCGGCCTCCTTTGCTACTTATGCTACAATCTGCACATAACAATTTCAAATTCTGCAGAGAGCAAAGATAGGCACAATAGAATAAGGAACAATCTCACCCAAGGTGTGAACACCTTTCTTCTCAGTGTGAGATGCCGCAGTGCGTGATGACAGTGTTCCAGGGACCCGTCTTTATCATGACCAATGTAAGTCCCATTCCTTTCATTTGCATCCGGACTGCATTAGTATGCTCCCTCCTCGATATATCTCCCGACGCGTTTCCTGTGGCTTAATCATCAGGGGAGAAGCCACTTCAAAAATAGTGTGTGCTATCCACCGCACATCATAGATAAGAGGAGCCAATGCGCCGTGCCCGGCTGGACAGCTTTAAATAAAGGCGCCACCAGGGGAAAGTATCATGTGCCCCAAAGCTCACCCTTCATGCTGCACCATTTCCGGCACGCCGAAGATCACGTGACTCGCGACGAACACGCCCACGGGATCCTGTGTGAGCCGCAGATTGACACGCAAATGTCATTTCCGGTCGCCTGTAAGAGGGATATCCCCACCCCGCGGGAGGCGTGTGTAGATTGTGATGATTGACAAGTATCGCAAAAGAAGACAGTATCGTTACATTGTCGAATTTTAGCCCCCAAAGGTAAATTACAACCTAATTTTTAAACAACCTTAACATAAGGGGGATTAAAAAATAAAAAATAATACATCCTTCAACTTTGTATCCACAAAGGAGGATTAATAGTGGGGAATTGGTGGTTCCATCAAGGGATGCCAAAACACGGAGGTCTAAATGCTATAAAATAGTGCTAACAGAACACAATCCAACCATACTCTTTATGTCAGGTAGTTACATGCATAAATAATATTAATATTAAGCCCCATTCTAGGTACTTTTTCTCACCGCTGGAAATGTGAGCATGCTGAGATAACAGTCATCATATTATCCTTTTTCTTAAGGCACCAAACCCTGTTACAAATATTTTTTCTCACTACCGGGGCTGTAGACATGTTAGGATAATGGTCAAAATAAGCAATCATGTTGCCCTCTTTTTTTCTTTTTCTTTTTTTCAAGACTACCCATGGTTGGAAGCGCAAGATTGGGTGGGATGTTATACTTGGAATATCAAATAGTTCTAAATGGAAAAAACACTTTACACCGGTCCCATATTTGGGCATGAATAAAATAATAAAAAATACATAGGACGATAATATTGTCCCATTCCTTTCAGGATTTTTTAGGATTTTTTACAAATTATTTTACGGATTTTTTACGACAGGAGACTTAGTGGGAATGGGGCCCTAGCAATTCCCTAGGCCACCCTAGATAAGGACCTGACTATCCAGTGGGGGTTGGCACCCTAAAAACGAGAGATGGCGCCCCCACTCCACGACGGCTGTCCCTACACACCCCTTGTTGACCCTAAACTGACTAGAACTATCTAACTGCCTGAATACGGAAATACAAAGCATAGAGTAGAAAGATGCATAGAGGGGTGGTCCTTGGGACAGGAGAGACACAGCCAATGTTGAAAAAAAGGGGGGGGGGAGGGGAAAAGAGGGGGCTGCGAAAAAATGGGTATGATAACAAAGGTATAAACTACACAATTCATAGAAAACATCCAAAAGTCAGAATCTCATTCAGACCTGTAGGTTGTTGTGTTTTAAGACGAAAAATCCATTTCGTCTCACATTGTAGTATCCTCCTATCCCAATTACCACCCCTTTTTGGTGCCTCTATCTTGTCAATCCCCATGAACCTAAGGCCCGAGATATCCCCATCGTGTGCGATGTTAACGTGTCTTGCCAGTGGTGTGTCTCTCTTGAGGGCAATGTCCCTCAAGTGTTCCCCCACTCGTCTTCTGAACTCACGTATGGTCTTTCCAACATACTCCATACCGCAAGAACACGTTGCCTTATAGATAACTCCCTTCGATCGGCAGTTGACGAAGTGGTGGATTTTATATTCCTTCTCAGTGACATTACTCCTGAAAATCCGTCCCGTCTCCATAGACGGACATCCCACACAACCACTGCATCGATAACAACCCTTGCTTCTGTTGATGAGCCATGTTTCATTTTTAGGGGGAACAAAATGACTGTGCACAACTCTATCCCCTATTGATCTCCCTTTTTGGAAAGTGATCTGAGGATGGGGTCCCACTAAGTCTCCAATGTCGTCATCCATCCGTAGAATGGGCCAATATTTTTTCAATATGGATCTAACCTGATCCGCTCCGGAGTTAAAAGTTGTAATGAAATGACTCCCTAAGGGTTCTTTTCTTTGACTGGTTGGATTTAACAGAAGGGCCCTACTTTTATCCTTAGTTTCTCTATACGCCTTGCGAAGGATACCATCCGGATAGCCCCTATTTTGAAAACGCTGGCGTAAATCCGCTACCTGTTCCTGATAGTCCCCTTCCGAGGAGCAGTTTCTGCGTGCCCTTATGTATTGCCCTTTAGGAATGCCCTTTTTCAATGGGGTTGGATGGTGACTCTCCCACCTCAAAAGGGCATTTGTAGACGTTGGTTTTCGATACGTTTTAGTGTTCACCTGTCCCTCCGGGGTCTTATGGATTTTGATATCCAAAAAGGGAAGTTCATCCCTGTGATATTCACATGTGAACCTCAAACCCAAAGAATTCACATTGAGTTTGGCCACAAAATCCACCAGTCCCAAAACCTCACCATTCCAAATCAACAAGACATCGTCTATATAACGAGCCCAAAACGATATCTTGGAACTTTCCTCGTCATATAGATCACTGAAAACGACTGTCTCCTCCCACCAGCCCAGGAGCAAATTAGCGTACGAAGGCGCACAAGAATTGCCCATCGCTGTGCCCCTGAGCTGGTGGAAGACCCTGCCGCCAAAAGTAAAGACATTTTTGGTTAAACAAAAATCCAACAATTTGAGGACAAAAAGGTTGTGACTCCGACACCGTTGGCCCCTTCCCCTTAGGAAATGTTCAACCGCCCTTATCCCATCTGCATGATTAATGGAGGAATATAAAGCCTCCACGTCTATACTACACAAGATGGATTCGGGCTCGAGGACGACACCGTCCAATTTCCGAAGAAGATCTGTTGAATCCCTCGTGTAGGAGTTTAAAGATAACACAAAAGGCTTCAAAATCTTGTCCAAATATATCCCAACATGATGGCTAATGCTGTCAATTCCAGATACAATTGGTTTTTCGTCTTAAAACACAACAACCTACAGGTCTGAATGAGATTCTGACTTTTGGATGTTTTCTATGAATTGTGTAGTTTATACCTTTGTTATCATACCCATTTTTTCGCAGCCCCCTCTTTTCCCCCCCCCCCCCCTTTTTTTTCAACATTGGCTGTGTCTCTCCTGTCCCAAGGACCACCCCTCTATGCATCTTTCTACTCTATGCTTTGTATTTCCGTATTCTGGCACTTAGATAGTTCTAGTCAGTTTAGGGTCAACAAGGGGTGTGTAGGGACAGCCGTCGTGGAGTGGGGGCGCCATCTCTCGTTTTTAGGGTGCCAACCCCCACTGGATAGTCAGGTCCTTATCTAGGGTGGCCTAGGGAATTGCTAGGGCCCCATTCCCACTAAGTCTCCTGTCGTAAAAAATCCGTAAAATAGTTTGTAAAAAATCCTAAAAAATCCTGAAAGGAATGGGACAATATTATCGTCCTATGTATTTTTTATTATTTTATTCATGCCCAAATATGGGACCGGTGTAAAGTGTTTTTTCCATTTAGAACTATTTGATATTCCAAGTATAACATCCCACCCAATCTTGCGCTTCCAACCATGGGTAGTCTTGGAAAAAAAGAAAAAGAAAAAAAGAGGGCAACATGATTGCTTATTTTGACCATTATCCTAACATGTCTACAGCCCCGGTAGTGAGAAAAAATATTTGTAACAGGGTTTGGTGCCTTAAGAAAAAGGATAATATGATGACTGTTATCTCAGCATGCTCACATTTCCAGCGGTGAGAAAAAGTACCTAGAATGGGGCTTAATATTAATATTATTTATGCATGTAACTACCTGACATAAAGAGTATGGTTGGATTGTGTTCTGTTAGCACTATTTTATAGCATTTAGACCTCCGTGTTTTGGCACCCCTTGATGGAACCACCAATTCCCCACTATTAATCCTCCTTTGTGGATACAAAGTTGAAGGATGTATTATTTTTTATTTTTTAATCCCCCTTATGTTAAGGTTGTTTAAAAATTAGGTTGTAATTTACCTTTGGGGGCTAAAATTCGACAATGTAACGATACTGTCTTCTTTTGCGATACTTGTCAATCATCACAATCTACACACGCCTCCCGCGGGGTGGGGATATCCCTCTTACAGGCGACCGGAAATGACATTTGCGTGTCAATCTGCGGCTCACACAGGATCCCGTGGGCGTGTTCATCGCGAGTCACGTGATCTTCGGCGTGCCGGAAATGGTGCAGCATGAAGGGTGAGCTTTGGGGCACATGATACTTTCCCCTGGTGGCGCCTTTATTTAAAGCTGTCCAGCCGGGCACGGCGCATTGGCTCCTCTTATCTATGATGTGCGGTGGATAGCACACACTATTTTTGAAGTGGCTTCTCCCCTGATGATTAAGCCACAGGAAACGCGTCGGGAGATATATCGAGGAGGGAGCATACTAATGCAGTCCGGATGCAAATGAAAGGAATGGGACTTACATTGGTCATGATAAAGACGGGTCCCTGGAACACTGTCATCACGCACTGCGGCATCTCACACTGAGAAGGAAGGTGTTCACACCTTGGGTGAGATTGTTCCTTATTCTATTGTGCCTATCTTTGCTCTCTGCAGAATTTGAAATTGTTATGTGCAGATTGTAGCATAAGTAGCAAAGGAGGCCGCTTTGTATCTTTGTTGGTTTGGTGGGGAGCTTTTTAGCTCAAAACTTGATTATCTCACCTGGCTAGTAGTGGTATAACGCTCAATAGGGGCGTTTTTTATGTGTATTTTGTGTTGTTTTTTTCTTTTCCCTTTGTTTTTTTTGGGGGGTACATGCTTGGGTGTTTCTAGGCTTGGCCTGTTTTTTAGAGAAATATATTAAAAGTTATTTTTTACATAGTAACTACAGTCCTACCTTGCTGCTTATACTATTCATCTGATTGGTGGTGAGATTTACAATATACTCCCTGCTCTAGTGCAGAGATTAAAGGGAACATGTCATGTAAGGTAATGCTATTAGCTTGCAGATATGGAGTTAATCTGCAGGTTAATTGCTTTTGACACCATTCAGTGCATGCACTGAGAACCTCACTGCCAGGAGAAAATTAACATTATTAAATAGAATGCAGCTCGTGAATACTGTACCTTTATACTTGTTAGGGGGAAGACAGACAGATGTATTTTTCGTGCAAGGATTGCATCGCAATCCTTGGACTGACCGTCAGCTTTCCAGACCTGAGCACAACAGTAATCCGTCACGCTGTCACACTCATATCAGGAGAGGTGTCGGACCAGGCAGAGGATTGCGATGCGATTCTAGCATGAGTTATACGGCCGTCTGTCTGAGCTCTTATGCTAATACTTATTTTTGTTCTACTAATGCTGAAATATTAATCTATTATTAAAGTATTAACGCTACTAACCTGTATTGTTATGCTTGTTATACTAATACTTATAAAAGACCAAGCTCGCAAGAATAAATAGCCCCATTTCCAGCCCCCCAGATAGCAACTATTATTATGTGATGGAGTGCATATAATCTACTAACAAAACAGTATAATAATCAGCCCCCAATGCCTTGTCCAGCTTCCCCATCCCAACACCCACAATACACCTCAAAACCCCATCCTCTCACATTCACCCTCAGTGCTCTGATCCCCACCTCCACTTCAGCACCCACAATACCCCATCCTCTCACATGCACCCCACTGTGACTATGACATGCCTAAATTGAATCAATCTAATAAATTCCATCCCCACTTACCAATGAAGTTTGCAGGCAGTGAGGCAGGACCAGGAAGCGCCCAGTTAAATTCAAGGGGGGCAATATAACCCAGAGTGCCAAAGACAATCCGTTTCTGTTGTGCAGGCTCTAACTGCAGCTGCTGCCAGCACAGCCTGGAAGAATCTCCGCAGGTGAGATACCATCGTACACTGCACAAACTGAGGCTTGGAAACTTGGCACTGTGCAGAGTCTATCAGTCAAGGGAAGCCAGCATTATGCTGCTTTCTCCCTGACACCTCAGACTCGGCCTCATGCTAAAAGCGGCCATGGCTCCCAGTGAGCCCCTGCATGTGATGGAGCCCCCTCTGCGCCCCCGTTATTCAAATTGGATTCCTCTGCTCATTGTGTGTTTATTGTCGAATTGTTTACTCCTGTTTACACTGTTTTATATTAACTGTTTCCTAACCACTGAATTCCCTCTATATTGGATAGAAATAAACAGTTCCTTGACTGTTTCTGCCTCATGCCTCCTGTGCTCCTGCTTTACAGAGGTATGACACCCAGCACTGGTGGCTGCTAGATCTAAAGCTATTGACCCTTGCAACGCAGCACAGTTTCTGCAATGTGTTGTAGCCACATATGGGTACCATTCTGGGTACTGGATAAATTATATATATTTTTTTATTATTTAAGAAATATAAATCAGAAAATTGTGACATGCATTTGTATTCAGCCTCCTGTAGTCTGATACCCCTAAACATAATCCAAAATGACCAATCCTAAATCCATAAGTCACTTAATTAGTAAATTGAGTCCACCTACGTGTAATTAATTCTCAGTATAACTACAACTGTTCTGTGAGGGTCTCAGAGGTTTGTTTCAATAGGGATCAAACAGCACCACAAAGCCAGAAAACATCCCAGACAGAACAAGGAAAAAGTTATGGAAAACAGTAAAACAGAGATAAGTTATAAAAAAATAGCCCAATCTCTAAATATCTCATGAAGCACTGTTCAATCCATCATCGAAAAATGAAAGGAATATTGCACAACTGCAAACCTACCCTGGTGAACTGGTACCTATGTAGGGTTTCCATATCTTAGGGTAGACAAAAAGGTTGATTCCAGCTTCAAAAAGATGTCTTGAATAAAATTAAATCCTTTATTGGTGCATATTTAAAAAGACACAGGCTGTAATACTCTCCATAATAAAGACGGGAAACGAGCTACGCGTTTCGATCTATTACAGATCTTTGTCAGAGCTACATAAACACAGACATACCAACATTTTAAAACTGCCACCAACCAATCAGCATAGAGTGCAAAAACATGTGACTTAAGGTCCTTCTAATGCAATACAAAATTGTTTTAAAAACAACATTTCTATACAAAATTTATCAGAATATAAATATATATATAAATAAAAAAGGATAGAAAAAGGAAGAAAAATGAACAGCTCATAAATATGATGTTAATAATGATACATTAACTCGTTGCGTTTATTAAGACCGGCTGGAAACCGGGTATTCAAGTAATAAATCCAAAAAGCTTCACGTGTGAGAAGACAGCGTTTGAAATTCCCACCTCGCTGGGGTTTATTAACACGTTCAATGCCATATGCCAAAAAATATTTAGTGCTGCAAGCATGTTGAGTAATAAAATGTTTGGATGCAGCTGAAACTGATCGAGAAGAGTTACCCCCATTTTCAATGTCATACAAATGTTCATTGATCCGTACTTTCAACTTGCGTGAAGTACAGCCAACATATGACAATTGACACATAGTGCAGTCAATTTTATATACCACGAAAGCAGTGTTACAATTAATGTATTGTTTTATAATAAAGTTTTTTGATTTATCTGAATTTGTGAATGACTTATTGATTGACGTGTGAGCACACATCTTGCATCTATTACTGCCGCATTTATAAAACCCGTTGTAATTCAGCCATGTTTTATTCGTGTTTTTATCTGAACGGAACATACTTGGAGAAATTCTGTTACCTATAGTAGCAGCCCGTCTAGATATTACATTAATTCCTGTGTCAAGAATTCTTGCCAGACTTGAATCCTCATAAAGGATAGGTAGGAATTTATTGATAAGATTTTTAATTTTGCTGAATTGAGGGCTGAATTGGAAACAAATAAAAGGTTTTTTATTTCTGGTTCCGTTCGTTGGATTTAAAACAGGTTCATTTGTAATGATCGGTGTAATTAAATCGTTGCGATCTCTATGATCAACAATTTTGCGTGCCCTATTTAACATCCAATACGGATAGCTGCGGCGTTTTAATTTGTTAGATGCCATATCAATTTCATTTTTTAAAACTACATTGTCACTGCAATTTCTCTTGACTCTAACGAACTCACCAACTGGTATAGATTGAATAGTATGCATAGGGTGTCCACTATGCGCATGTAAAATAGAATTACCGCTGAGAGATTTGTGATAAGTTTTTGTTTCAATAACCTGATCAGCAACACCAATCAAATTCAGATCCAAAAAATTAATTTCTTTTCAATTAAATTTATGAGTGAAACGTAAATTGTAATCATTCAAATAATTAATGAAATCTGGTATGGCAGATACATCGGCAGACCAAATAATGAGTAGGTCGTCGATGTATCTGCCATACCATTGTATGCAAGATAAAAAAGGATTGGAAGCAGAAAAGATGTAATTGTGCTCCCAAAATGCCATGACAAGGTTAGCTAAAGAGGGTGAAAATTTAGCACCCATGGCCACGCCTGTTTTTTGTAAATAATAACGAGAATCAAATGTAAAAAAATTATGAGTCATGAGAAAAAAAGTGACCTGCAAAATATATTGTTTTAAATCCACAGAATAATTACTGAAACTATCCAGATGGAACTGGAGAGCCTGCATGGCTAGATGGTGTGGAATGCATGAATATAGTGAAACTACATCGCAGCAAAGCCAAGTAAATTTTACTGACCATTTTTTATTAGAAAAAACCCCCAAAATTTCCCTTGAGTCCATACCAGATTTCATTAATTATTTGAATTTGAATGATTACAATTTACGTTTCACTCATAAATTTAATTGAAAAGAAATTAATTTTTTGGATCTGAATTTGATTGGTGTTGCTGATCAGGTTATTGAAACAAAAACTTATCACAAATCTCTCAGCGGTAATTCTATTTTACATGCGCATAGTGGACACCCTATGCATACTATTCAATCTATACCAGTTGGTGAGTTCGTTAGAGTCAAGAGAAATTGCAGTGACAATGTAGTTTTAAAAAATGAAATTGATATGGCATCTAACAAATTAAAACGCCGCAGCTATCCGTATTGGATGTTAAATAGGGCACGCAAAATTGTTGATCATAGAGATCGCAACGATTTAATTACACCGATCATTACAAATGAACCTGTTTTAAATCCAACGAACGGAACCAGAAATAAAAAACCTTTTATTTGTTTCCAATTCAGCCCTCAATTCAGCAAAATTAAAAATCTTATCAATAAATTCCTACCTATCCTTTATGAGGATTCAAGTCTGGCAAGAATTCTTGACACAGGAATTAATGTAATATCTAGACGGGCTGCTACTATAGGTAACAGAATTTCTCCAAGTATGTTCCGTTCAGATAAAAACACGAATAAAACATGGCTGAATTACAACGGGTTTTATAAATGCGGCAGTAATAGATGCAAGATGTGTGCTCACACGTCAATCAATAAGTCATTCACAAATTCAGATAAATCAAAAAACTTTATTATAAAACAATACATTAATTGTAACACTGCTTTCGTGGTATATAAAATTGACTGCACTATGTGTCAATTGTCATATGTTGGCTGTACTTCACGCAAGTTGAAAGTACGGATCAATGAACATTTGTATGACATTGAAAATGGGGGTAACTCTTCTCGATCAGTTTCAGCTGCATCCAAACATTTTATTACTCAACATGCTTGCAGCACTAAATATTTTTTGGCATATGGCATTGAACGTGTTAATAAACCCCAGCGAGGTGGGAATTTCAAACGCTGTCTTCTCACACGTGAAGCTTTTTGGATTTATTACTTGAATACCCGGTTTCCAGCCGGTCTTAATAAACGCAACGAGTTAATGTATCATTATTAACATCATATTTATGAGCTGTTCATTTTTCTTCCTTTTTCTATCCTTTTTTATTTTTATATATATTTATATTCTGATAAATTTTGTATAGAAATGTTGTTTTTAAAACAATTTTGGACATGGGGTCTAAGGGGTATCGTTTCTCCTTATGGAGAGTGACATACCATCTCTGGCTTGTCAAGGTAAGGAGGCTTATTTGCCGTACAATGCTCCTCTAGGAATTTAAATATGCAAATTGCCTCTTCTGAGAAAAAGAGGACTTAAACTCTACAGCGCCACCTATTGGAAGTAGCGATCCTACAAGTCACAATCAACCCTTTAACGAGTCGTGCAATATGACTTAGGATAAAAGCCAAATCAGTATCTCAATTCGCAGACACGGTGTTTCGGGCTGTTGGCCCTCGTCAGTGCGAAGCATGAGAACTGATTTGGCTAGGTGAGAGGCTCTGGACATGGGGTCTAAGGGGTATCGTTTCTCCTTATGGAGAGTGACATACCATCTCTGGCTTGTCAAGGTAAGGAGGGCCAACAGCCCGAAACACCGTGTCTGCGAATTGAGATACTGATTTGGCTTTTATCCTAAGTCATATTGCACGACTCGTTAAAGGGTTGATTGTGACTTGTAGGATCGCTACTTCCAATAGGTGGCGCTGTAGAGTTTAAGTCCTCTTTTTCTCAGAAGAGGCAATTTGCATATTTAAATTCCTAGAGGAGCATTGTACGGCAAATAAGCCTCCTTACCTTGACAAGCCAGAGATGGTATGTCACTCTCCATAAGGAGAAACGATACCCCTTAGACCCCATGTCCAGAGCCTCTCACCTAGCCAAATCAGTTCTCATGCTTCGCACTGACGAGGGCCAACAGCCCGAAACACCGTGTCTGCGAATTGAGATACTGATTTGGCTTTTATCCTAAGTCATATTGCACGACTCGTTAAAGGGTTGATTGTGACTTGTAGGATCGCTACTTCCAATAGGTGGCGCTGTAGAGTTTAAGTCCTCTTTTTCTCAGAAGAGGCAATTTGCATATTTAAATTCCTAGAGGAGCATTGTACGGCAAATAAGCCTCCTTACCTTGACAAGCCAGAGATGGTATGTCACTCTCCATAAGGAGAAACGATACCCCTTAGACCCCATGTCCAGAGCCTCTCACCTAGCCAAATCAGTTCTCATGCTTCGCACTGACGAGGGCCAACAGCCCGAAACACCGTGTCTGCGAATTGAGATACTGATTTGGCTTTTATCCTAAGTCATATTGCACGACTCGTTAAAGGGTTGATTGTGACTTGTAGGATCGCTACTTCCAATAGGTGGCGCTGTAGAGTTTAAGTCCTCTTTTTCTCAGAAGAGGCAATTTGCATATTTAAATTCCTAGAGGAGCATTGTACGGCAAATAAGCCTCCTTACCTTGACAAGCCAGAGATGGTATGTCACTCTCCATAAGGAGAAACGATACCCCTTAGACCCCATGTCCAGAGCCTCTCACCTAGCCAAATCAGTTCTCATGCTTCGCACTGACGAGGGCCAACAGCCCGAAACACCGTGTCTGCGAATTGAGATACTGATTTGGCTTTTATCCTAAGTCATATTGCACGACTCGTTAAAGGGTTGATTGTGACTTGTAGGATCGCTACTTCCAATAGGTGGCGCTGTAGAGTTTAAGTCCTCTTTTTCTCAGAAGAGGCAATTTGCATATTAAAACAATTTTGTATTGCATTAGAAGGACCTTAAGTCACATGTTTTTGCACTCTATGCTGATTGGTTGGTGGCAGTTTTAAAATGTTGGTATGTCTGTGTTTATGTAGCTCTGACAAAGATCTGTAATAGATCGAAACGCGTAGCTCGTTTCCCGTCTTTATTATGGAGAGTATTACAGCCTGTGTCTTTTTAAATATGCACCAATAAAGGATTTAATTTTATTCAAGACATCTTTTTGAAGCTGGAATCAACCTTTTTGTCTACCATTACATGTTACCACGTGGATCGGCGTGGAGGTTCCGTGCACCTACCAATGGCTGTCTGGTGAGCTGGCTTTTTGTTTTTCGTTTGTGTTTCCATATCTTAGACATACAACTATTGTTTGGATTTATATTTTCACATTTACATTGTAAATAGGAGTTACTCCTTTTATGACACCACTTGAGAACTATTAGTACCTTATTATGGGCACTGACACTTAATGGAATTAAATATATCTGACAATGTTTTAATTACATTCCTGCTATATTTGAGGTAGTATATATTGTTGTATTTTTTATTATCCTTGTCTTATGCACTGTCACTATATTCTGCTCATCTCAGTTATGCATTTTCATATTAAGTGTCATATTGTTGGCTTGTGTATATATTACCTCTTGTGAGGGAATATAGTACCTAGGACTACCTAGAGTTTACCAGCGTGAGATGAGGGTGAGGGGGGTGCCATACCTTGCGTGCATTGTTAGGTGCCAACCTCCGCTGCCAGATATTGGCATTAACAGAGGAAAATTATAAGGGAAAGTGGTGAGGTTTAGCCTGCCTCCCCCTACCCCCACCTACTATAACCTGTTGGTGACAGAGCCAATTTTGCACTTAATGAACAAACCAATTTTTACAATTCTGACCACTGTCACTTTGAGGTAATAGCTCTGGAATGCTTCAAAGGATCCCACTGATTCTGAGATAGTTTTTTTCATGACATATTGTATTTCATGATAGTGGTAAAATTTCTCAGATATGACTTGCGCTTATTAATTAAATGGAAATTTGGCAAAAATTTTGAAAATTTTGCAATTTTCAAACTTTTATTTTTTGTTCCCTTAAATGAGAGAGTCATATCACACAAAATAGTTAATAAATAACATTTACCACATGTCTACTTTACATCAGCACAATTTTGGAAACATAATTTTTTTTGGTTAGGATGTTATAAGGGTTAAATTTGACCAGTGATTTCTCATTTTTCCAACAAAATTTACAAAACAATTTTTTTAGGAACCACCTCACATTTGAAGTGAGTTTTAGGGGTCAATATAACAGAAAATACCCCAAAGCGACACCATTCTAAAAACTGCACCCCTGAAGGTACTCAAAACCACATTTAAGAAGTTTATTCAGGTGCTTTACAAGAACAAAAGCAATGTGGAAAGAAAAGATGAACATTTTACTTTTGTGACTAAAAATTTACTTTGGAACCAAACTTTTTTATTTTCACAAGGGTATCAGGAGAAAACGGACCACAAAATTTGTTATGCAATTTCTCCTGAGTACGCTGATATCCCGTATGTGGGGGGGAAACCACTGTTTTGGCGCATGGCAGGGCTTAGAAGGGAGGGGGCACTGTTTGACTTTTTGAACACAAAATTGGCTTGGCTTGAGTCAATGGTGGGTGTCATGTCTTGTTTGGAGACCAGCTGATGTACCTAAACAATGGAAACCCCCCAATTCTAACCCCAACACAGCCCTAATCCCAACCGTAACCCCAATACACCCTTAATCCTAATCCCAACCCTAACCACAACTCTAACCCCAACACCACCCTAACCCCAACACCACAACCTCACCTCAACACAGCACTTACCCCCAAACCATCCTATCCCCAACCATAACCCTAGCCCCAACCCTAACTCTAGTCCCAACCCTAACCTTAGCCTAACCATAGTCCAATCATAACCCTAGATCTAACCCTAGCCCCAGCCCTAACCCTAGCTCTAACCCAACCCTAACCCTAGTCCCATCCCTAAACTTAGCCCCAACCCTAACCCTAGCTCCAATGCTAACCCTAGCTCTAACCCCAACCCTAACTCTAGCCCCATCCCTAACCCTAAAGGAAATATGGAAAAAAATACATTTTTTATTGGATCATTTTGATATAACTAAGGGGGTGATAGAGGGGGGTTAGATTTACTTTTTTATTTTGATCACTGTGATAGGGTCTATCACAGTGATCAAAATGAACCAATAGGAATAATCTCCTATTGTTGCTGTGTGCTGGCAGGCAAATCTCTGTGGGCGCACTGCGCATGCGCCCACCATTTTCTTCCCAGAAGAAGACGCCGAGGGACAGGACTGGGGGATTCAGGAGGTGCTAGAGGTACCAGGAGGGCTCGGGGACCGCATTTCTCTCTCTCTGATGTGCTAGATCAAAGGAGAGAGAAATAAATGTGAAATCTGACTTTTTTTGCAGTGGAAGTTATTCCGCGAATAACAGCGACTGCAACAATGGGGGCGGTAAAAAATGACCTGAATCATTTACGCCAGGGTATTGGCTATCCCCGGTAGCTGAGACCTCAGAATTTTCAGAGGCTGGGGAGTGCTATACCCTTATTTCTGAGCACCATTAAAAAGCTGCCCTGAGGAATAAGTATCCTTAAGTGCCATATCGGCAGTTGTTATGGGGTTAAGCCCTGGTTTTCTATGTAGCCTAATATATGTATACAAGATTGTTTATAAATGACTGCCACTATTCTGTTATTGATGTTTTTGACAGTGTGAGCGCTCAGCTGTGATGGGCACAGACACAGCCAGCATAAAGTGCTGTAAAGTTCTGTATTAGAAGCAAGACTAAGCACAGTTTTCCATTTTATTTAAAAATAACAAACGCAGTTATACTCACCTAACGCCTAATTCCACAGAATGTGGGGTTGATGTCACCTTTTTATTATCAGGTGACATCAAGCCCATGGGTTAGTAATGGAGAGGCGTCTATGAGACACCTATCCATTACTAACCCCATAGTCACGCTGCATAAAAACACACACACCAAGACTAAAGTCCTTTAATTGAAAAAATGGCACAGACTCCTTTAATAATCTTAATTAAACCATAGTTACTACCTTGCCTTACAGCTAAAATTAAAAAAAAAACAATATACCATACTTGTCTGTCGTTCTGTCCCATGCCATGATCCATGTCTGGGGAGAAATAGTTTTCAACCTGGACGGTACCAAGATGCGACCGTCAAGGCTGACTAGCTGCAGTGACTAGCGGTGACGTCAATGAGGCTGCATTCCTAGCCAGGCTGAACTGCGGTGACCTCGGTGAGAAAGTCGCATGTGCAGAGGCAAGTTTACTGCATTTGAAATTCACCTCAGTGAAATTCTCACGGTGTCTGTATTTTTATACAATGTGACTTTGGAGTTAGTATGGGGGCGTTTTATTGATGCCTCTCCATTGCTAACCTCTGGGCTTGATGTCACCTGAAAATACAATGGTGACATCAACTCCCCCAACTATCGCCCCACTTGGCACCGCTACAGGGCAAGTGGGAAGCGAGAGGCTAAGTGCCAGAATCTTAGAGATGTGCTTTTTCTGGGGCGGCTCAGAGCTGATGTTTTTAGCCTGGGAGGTTCAGTATCCATGGCCTCTTTCTTGGCTATAAATATCAGCACGCAGCTGTCTGCATAGCCTTTGCTGTTTATTAATTATAGGAGGACCCTACGTCATTTTTTAGGGTCGTCCATTTTAATAGCCAGTAAAGGCTTAGTATACAGTTTGGAGCTCATATTAATAGCCTGGGAAGCTCCATAGGTATTACCCCCTTCCCAGGCTATAAACATTGGCCATCAGCCTTCCGCTTTCCCTCTGCTAGTTATAAAAATTATGCGGAAACCCACGGAATTTAAAAAAAAATCTTTCATTAATAAAATACATGTACAGTAAGCTGCACACACACTGTACTAATTGTATTTGTCACTGACATCTATACAAATCTACCTATATATTTATTTTTACTGTATGTAATCTATCTCTTCTATCCTGTTGGCTACTGCTGTGATTTTATACTACTGCGGCTGCTGAATTGCTGGCTTTTCTTCTATGTATGTAATATACACTGCTCAAAAAAATAAAGGGAACACTTAAACAACAGAATATAACTCCCAGTATATCAAACTTCTGTGAAATCAAACTGTCCACTTTGGAAGCAACACTGTTTGACAATCAATTTCACATGCTGTTGTTGTCAATGCGAGATGTGGCAAGAAGGTTTGCTATGTCTGTCATCTTAGTGTCCAGAGGCTGGAGGTGCTACCAGGAGACAGGCTAGTACACCAGGAGATGTGGAGAGGGCCATAGGAAGCATAAAACCCAGCAGCAGGACTACTACCTCAGCCTTTGAGGAACAGGAGGAGCATTGCCAGAGCCCTGCAAAATGACCTCCAGCAGGCCACAAATGTGCATGTGTCTGCATAAATGGTTAGAAACCGACTCCATGAGGATGGTCTGATTGGATTGAGGTCTGGACTTTGACTTGGCCATTCTACCACCAGGATATGTTTATTTGTGAACCATTCCATTGTAGATTTTGCTTTAAGTTTGGGATCATTGTCTTGTTGGAAGGCAAATCTCTGTCACAGTCTCAGGTCTTTTGCATACTCCAACAGGTTTTCTTCAAGAATGGTTCTATCCATCTTCCCATCAATTTTAACCATCTTCCCTGTCCCTGTTGAAGAAACGCATGCTGCCATCACCATGTTTGACAGTTGGGATGGTGTGTTCAGGGTGATGAGCTGTGTTGCCTTAACACCAAACATATCGTTTGGCATTGTTGCCAAAAAGTTCGATTTTGGTTTCATCTGACCAGAGCACCTTCTTCCACATGTTTGGTATGTCTCCCAGATGGCTTGTTGCAAACTTTAAATGACAGTTTTTATGGATATCTTTGAGAAATGGCTCTTCTTGCCACTCTTCCATATAGACCAGATTTCTGCAGTGTATGACTGATTGTTGTCCTATGGACAAACTGTCCAACCTCAGCTGTAGATCTCTGCAGTTCATCCAGAGTGATCATGGGCCTCTTGGCTGCATCTCTGCCTCTGCATCTGTTTGAGATGAAAGTTTAGAGGGACGGCTGGGTCTTGGTAGTTTTGCAGTGGTATGATACTCCTTCCATTTCAATATGATTGCTTGCACAGTGCTCCTTGGGATGTTTAAAGTTTTCAAAATAATTTTGTATCCAAATCCGGTTTTAAACTTCTCCACAACAGTATCATGGACCTGCCTGTTGTGTTCCTTGGTCTTCATGATGCTCTCTGTGCTTCAAACAGAACCCTGAGACTATCACAGAGCAGGTGCATTTATACGGAGACTTGATTACACACAGGTGGATTATATTTATCATCATTAGGCATTTAGGACAACATTGGATCATTCAGAGATCCACAATGAACTTCTGGAGTGAGTTTGCTGCACTGAAAGTAAAGGGGCCGAATAATATTGCGGACCCCACTTTTCAGTTTTTGAATTTCCACAAAAAATTTGAAATAAACAATAAATTTCGTTCAACTTCACAATTGTGTTCCACTTGTTGTTGATTCTTCACCAAAAATTTACATTTGGTATCTTTATGTTTGAAGCATGATATGTGGGAAAAGGTTGAAAAATTCCAGGGAGCCGAATACTTTCACAAGGCACTGTATATACCTATTTTATCTTTTCTATTCTAGCTTGTCACGGTGTGATTTCACTGAATGTGGCACATGAATTACCTGCTTTTATTCTAGCTTTTACCGAATGTTATCGACTTTTTCCAATTTCAAGAAAAATGCTCGTGTTATCGTTCACAAATTTAAAATGTACCATATTCGCGCCAAATTTGTGTGGCGATTGTTTCCCGAACATATTTGCTCATTTCAAGTCACAACCTTAATTATTACTGTAGTCTTAGAATTATTCAAATTCTTCATGACTGCTATCTTTACTACTACTTAATAAAGCACCCTTTAGTTGTTATGAACTGCTGCAAACATAAAATAGAGCAATTAGAGATTATCAAAACAAATTGAAGCAATTCAAATGCAAGTATAATTTTATGAAATCTACACAACTCAGCAAATTCAAACAATTTGTGATTTGATATGCATGAGTAGCCCAACAAAAGTGCATCGCAATTTTACAAATTGCAAAATATTGTACAACTATGTGGGTTTGCTTATAATGTCTTACTGCTATCACATCACATGGTATAACACAGCCAATCAGGAGAGTCTATCAAACTGTAAAAAAGCCTAAGCAGGGAATGTAGCAGCCATTTTAGTGTGATTTTAAGATAGTGAGAGTAATGGAGCTACAGCACAGCAATTAAGATAGGAAGAAAAAGCCTTAAAATGTTGAATAAATGTGCCAGACAGTAAAATGTTGAATAACTGAAGCAGTGAGGATGATCAGTGCATTAATCTGTGAATAATATGGTGATTTAGTTTGATGGGAGGAGAGCGACATAGGATAGGTGATAGTAGTCATACTAGATTAGTGTTATTGATCAATGAGATGGTGTAGCTGACATGTAAACCTGGTGCATTTGAACTACAATTTCACATTTGTTTCTTCTATCTTAATGTGCAGAAATATAGCACAATAGTTTTTACAGAAAAATATCTGAAATCAATGTTAGGCAACTGTATGGAGTTTTTACATTTTATGAGCAATCGTTGTGAAGGGGGTAATAATTATTTTAAAAAAAATACAAAAGAAAATTCCAGAAAATACATATATTTAACTGTGACTTTGTACCTCACAAAGAATGCATGTTGCAAACATTTTTTTTTTATATTCAAATTTTACATCCACGCACATTACACAAGTACAACTTGTTGTTGCTGCCTTTTTGGTCATATACCTACCAAGCATATGTGGCAAATCTCAAATCTTAGTTACAAAAGGATAATGTTACCTCTAATAGCGACCCCATCAGTTTAAGTCAGTATTTCTGCACAGAATGATCTGTGTGGTCGCAAATTCAAATAAAAAAAAATCTGATCATCTTTAACAGCAACTGTTTAGATAATTTTATATTTAGAAGGCTTTTACACTCACAAACTTATAAGTAGAAGAACATTTATTAGACGTTATATGAGTCGATAATACTACTATAACATGTAGTCATAACTAGTGTTGAGCATTCCGATACCGCAAGTATCGGGTATCGGCCGATACTAGCGGTATCGGAATTCCGATACCGGGATTCCGATACTTGGCGCGTATCGGATACCGGAATCGGAAGTTCAATGATTCAAAATTCAGAAATTCAGCCAATGAGAAAGATTCCAAGTGTGGGCACATCCTGTTTAGCATGGAGGGCATGAAACTACTGGCAAGGCTGTGATTGGCTGCTGAAATGATGTCATGATGCAGTTTAAAAGTCGCTGGCGCCATTTTGCGATCACTCTGCTGTGAATTCAGTTAGTGACAGGACGCTGTTTGCTGACTGAGGGACAGTTTAGAGATAGCGATTTGCTTCTTTGTGCTTTCCAAAGGCTAATTTAGCAACCGCTGTGTTCACCTACTATTCACCTTCCTTTTGCCTTGTAGCGCTGTTTTCACAGCGATCTGCAAGGTCTCTCTGTGTGTGTGTGTGAGTGCAGCCCACTCTCTAGTCTGAGTGCAGCCACATAGGCCATCCATAGCTGGTTGTATTCAGTTCAGGGAGGGTGGTTCATTGCCTCATACTGTCCTTTTTTTTTTTTTTTTGAAGTAGTGCAGGCTGCTGCACATTTTTTCCAAAAATTCCTATTAGTGTCTTTCCACCCGTCTCCAGCTAATTTGTGGAAAAACACTACATAGGATAAAGTAGAGGAGGGTTTTTGGGCCTTGCAGCGCCGTTTACGGCTGTCTGCACGGTCTCCGTGTGACTGCAGCTCGCCCTGTAATCTGTGAGCAGCTATAGCCTGGTTGTCTCCAGCTCAGGGTTTTTCACTGCGTCATACCGCCAAATCAATTTTCTTTTTTTTCAAAGTAGTGTAGTCTGCTGCTAATTTATTTTAAAAAATCCTATTAGTGTCTTTCCACCCGTCTCCAGCTAATTTGTGGAAAAACACTACATAGGATAAAGTAGAGGAGGGTTTTTGGGCCTTGCAGCGCCGTTTACGGCTGTCTGCACGGTCTCCGTGTGATTGCAGCTCTATCCGTTGTCAGTTCAGCCCCAAAAAAATAAATAAATAATAAAGTTCACCAAACACACCAGTTACACACCACTTTACATTTGTGTAGGCCACATTAGCTCATATTCAAGTCTAGTCCACACTTTAGAAAATTAGTGTGTCTTATACCTGTTAGGAGGAGTTGCTCAGGAATAAGCACACAAAGCCGTTAGTACTTTTCTGCTTATCTTTATCAGTCAACCAAGATGAAGAAGGCAGTGAGTAAGGCACGTGGGCGTGGGCGCGGAGCAGGGAGGGGACGTGGGGATTCTGTGCCTGCTGCGGGCACCGGTGAGTCATCAGCACCCACTTTCACAAGGGAACAGTCGTTCATGCGCAGCTTTGTCGCCGAGCGCCGTACACCGCTGCTGCGTGAAGACCAAATTGAAGCCGTTGTGGGATGGATGGCAGCTAATGCATCAACTTCCATTAGTGCCACATCCTCTCAGACACAGAGCACTGGAGAGCAGCCATCTGTCTCTTCACCACCTGCAAAATTGCCCAGGCAGACAGAGATCCCAGGACAGGAGCAGTCTCTACTTCTGTTCTCTGAATCATCTCTTGGCTTGGAAACAGGGGGCCAGCCAAGCAGCATTGGAGAAATGGAAGAAGAGGCAGGGTGCAGTGATGCCCAACAGCTTTTTCTGTCTTCCTCTGAAGAGGCGGGTGGGCCAGTGGCTCCGGTCACCACCTCGCAGGCCGCATCAGCTGATGATGACACTCAGGTGCCACTTACTGGTGCGTGCTCTGCTGCTGAGACTACCCAGGAGGAGCAGTTGGGGGCAGAGGGTAGTGTAGATGATGAGGTCCTTGACCCATCTTGGCGTCAGGGACAGGAAGGTGGTGGGAGCAGCTCTGAGGAAGAGATTCCCCGTACGGCCCAAAGAGGGAGAGGGAGGGGGAAGACTGCGGATCCTGCAGCCTCCGCTTTGGCACCCGTAAGGAGCATGTCTCTTCCAAAAGTCAAAAGGGGGGCTCCCAAGACTTGCAGTGCCTGGTCCTTTTTTGACACAGTTGCAGATGACATTTGCTATGTCAGATGCAAGGTGTGTCATCAAAAAATCAAAAGAGGTCAAAAAGTCGCCAACCTCAATACCTCCAACATGTGGAAACATGTGCGCAACAGGCACCCGGCGGAGTTAGACAAACACACTGAAGAGCTAGGCCAACCAACAGCGGCAGCTACCACCTCTTCAGCTCGTGTTGCCTCTTCCTCTAGCTCACACGCAGCTGGTTCGGCTTCCTCCCAGGATCGCCGTGGAAGAACCTCTGGCCCTGTTGTCCAGAGACCCGCTGTCATTCCACCCGCAGCACCACTTTCCCAGTCAACCACACACTCCCAGCCCAGTCTACAGCCATCGGTAGTACAGGCATGGGAGAAAAGGCGGCCTTTCTCGTCAAACCACCCACGAGCACAGGCTCTGACTGCAGGCATTGCCAAACTTCTGTCACTGGAAATGCTGTCATTCAGGCTGGTGGAGACTGACAGCTTCCGTGACTTGATGTCATTGGCAGTCCCACAGTACAGTGTGCCCAGCCGCTTTTACTTCAGCAGGCAAGCCGTCCCTGCCCTGCACAAGCATGTGGAGGGACACATAAAACACGCGCTACTGAACGCCGTCAGTAGCAAGGTCCACCTCACCACCGATGCGTGGACCAGTCAACATGGACAGGGGCGATACCTTTCCCTCACTGCCCATTGGGTTAATGTCGTTGAGCCGGGTACAGACCGTGCGAGTGGCGCAGGACGTGTCCTGCCCACTCCAAGGATTGCAGGAATCCATTCTGTACGCATTGACTCCTCCTCTTACACCAGTTCCTCAGAATCATCGCTGCAGGAGCCGTCACAGTCCACCTCCACATGGACCCGTGATGAACGTGTACCTGTTACGACCGACATGAGCACAGCCGTGGCCAAACGTCAACAGGCCGTCTTGAAATTAATTTTTTTGGGGAATCGTAGCCACACAGCGCAGGAGCTCTGGAATGCCATCAAGCAGGAGAGCGATGTGTGGTTTGAGCCAGCGAATCTCCAGCCAGGCATGGTAGTGTGTGATAATGGCCGAAATCTGGTGGCAGCCCTGGGCCTCGGCAACCTCACTCACATCCCATGTCTGGCACATGTGCTCAATTTGGTCGTGCAGAGTTTTTTGAGGGACTATCCGGATCTTGATGCACTGCTGCACAAGGTCCGCCTAGAGTGTGCTCACTTGCGGCGTTCCAGCACGGCAAAAGCGCGCATTGCGGCTCTGCAGCGCCGACACCGCCTGCCCGAACATCGCATCATATGTGACCTACCTACCAGGTGGAATTCCACGTTACATATGTTGGAGCGGTTGTGTGAGCAGCAGCAAGCTGTAATGGAGTACCAGCTGTATCAGGCGCAAAAAAGTCGCAGTCAGCGCCGTACAGACTTCACAACCACAGAGTGGGCCACTATGAAGGATGTCTGCCAGGTTTTGCGTCCCTTTGATTATTCCACGCGGATGGCGAGTGCAGATGATGCACTAGTCAGCATGACTGTCCCCCTTATCTGCCTGCTTGAAAAATCACTGCAAGCGCTAAGGGATGATGTTGTGGAAGAGGTGGAGGATGAGGATTCACCACTTCCATCATCTTCTGGACAGTCAGCGCCACGTGGTTCCTCACAAACGTGTAGGCAGGGGACAGTTTGTGAGGAGGATGAGGAGGAGTCAATGGAGGAGGAAGACATCCGTCCAGAGGAGGGAGTTCCCGAATTGTCCAGTACTCAGTGTGTACAGCGAGGGTGGGGTGATGACGAGCGGGCAGAGATCACGCCTCCAGCTGGGGACAGCGTTTCTTGGGCAGTTGGCAGTCTGCAGCACATGGTGGATTACATGCTGCAGTGCCTGAGAAACGACCGCCGCATCGACCACATTCTCAACATGTCTGATTATTGGGTGTTCACCCTCCTCGATCCTCGCTACCGGGACAACGTAGAAAGCCTCATCACACCGTTGAACCGGGAGCGAAAAATGCGGGAGTACCAAGACACACTGGTCAGTTCCATCATCTTCTCCATTCCAACTGAGAGAAGTGCTGCTAGTGCATTCCAAAGCAGCTCAGTGCGTCCAGGCAGTGGTGGAGGCTCTGCACAAAGAGGGAGCAGAAGCAGTGCCTCTGCCCAAGGCAAGACCAGTATGGCCGAACTGTGGCACAGTTTTCTGTGCCCGCCACAAAAGTCTACACCATCACAGACGGCTCCAGTCAGCAGGAGGCAACGGTTCCGTCAGATGGTGACAGACTACATGTCTTGCCCTCTTGCTGTACTCCCAGACGGCTCTTCCCCTTTCAAGTTTTGGGTCTCAAAGCTGGATACATGGCCAGAGCTAAGCCAGTATGCATTGGAGGTGCTGTCTTGCCCTGCGGCCAGTGTATTATCGGAACGTGTCTTTAGTGCTGCAGGTGGTGTACTAACTGACCGTCGCATGCGACTATCCTCCGATAACGTTGACCGGCTTACTTTCCTGAAAATGAACAAGGCCTGGATCTCGCAGGAATTTGCCACTCCTCCTCCTGATTAAATAATTAGGTCACTGTATACGTTATCCAGGTCTCCTGTTGTGTTCATCTTTCTACCACCTGAACTTAAATTCCTGGGCTCCAACACCACCAGTTGAGGCTCAGATGTGCCGTCTGCACAGTCAAAACATACGACCCAGTGTTATTGGGTTTCAGTAACGTCAGCTGATCCCCAGCTGTGTAGCCGGCAATGTGTCATGCGACCGCCACGCTGACACAACAACTGAAATGTAAGGGAATCTGTCCCCCCCCCCCAAGGCGTTTGTTACTGAAAGAGCCACCTTGTGCAGCAGTAATGCTGCACAAGGAAAAAGGTAGCTATTTTGGTTTTGCTCCTTGCACACGCAAAACTTAACACTTATAAAATGTGTCCACTGATACCGTAAAACCGTCCCGGAGGTGGGACTTTCCTTCGTAATATGACGCAGCACAGCCGTCATTCCTACCCCCCCGGCGCCGCGCCCCGTCTCCTCAGCGTTGTTTGATTCCGTCCCGGAGCCTGCGCTGTTATGTTATCCCGTGGCCAGGCACACTTAGCGCTGCCCGTCTTCTGGCATCATTTGGTGTCAGGCTGGCTGCGCCTGTGCGGCCACGCTGGCCGAGAGCCCGCCTCGCAGTGTCTTCTGATTTAATCCCACTGGGGGCCTGGGATCTATGGACATGCGCAGTGCATATCTGAACCTCCACCTCTCACTCATCTCCCTATGGCTTCTTCAGACTGTTCGGTGTCAGCTGGTCCCTAATAGCATGCCACGGCCGTGACACCGCACAGTCTGAAAAAGAAGCCGTAGGGAGGGGAGTGAGAGGCGAGGATATGCACTGCGCATGGCCATGGATCCCAGGCCCCCAGTGGGATTACATCAGAAGACACTGCGAGGCGGGCTCTCGGCCAGCGCGGCCGCACAGGCGCAGCCAGCCTGACACCAAATGATGTCAGAAGATGGGCAGCGCTAAGTGTGCCTGGCCACGGGATAACATAACAGCGCAGGCTCCGGGACGGAATCAAACAACGCTGAGGAGCCGGGGCACGGCGGCGGGGGGGTAGTAATGATTGCTGTGCTGCGTCATATTACGAAGGAAAGTCCCACCTCCGGGACGGTTTCACGGCTTCAGGGGACACATTTTAAAAGTGTTTAGTTCTGTGTTTGCAAGGAGCATGATGAAAAGAGCCACCTTTTCCTTTTGCATCTTTTGTGCTGCACAAGCTGGCTCTTTCAGCTACAAACGCCTTGGGGGGGGGGTTAAAGGTTCCCTTTCGACTTTCTCAGGCTTCGGCCTACATTGTGTTCCTCTGCTTTTCCACCTGCCCCTGGGCTCCAACACCGCTAGTTGCCGTCCAGAAGTGCTGTACGCACAGTCAACAGTCCCTCCTCTGTTATTGGGGTTCAGTAACGTCAGCTGTTCCCCTGCTGTGTGTGTGGCAATCCCTCCTACCTCCTCCAACCTCCTCCAACCTCCTCCTCCTCCACCCGTCCCTGGGCTCCAACACCGCCAGTTGCCGTCCAGAAGTGCTGTACGCACAGTCAACAGTCCCTCCTCTGTTATTGGGGTTCAGTAACGTCAGCTGTTCCCCTGCTGTGTGTGTGGCAATCCCTCCTACCTCCTCCAACCTCCTCCTCCTCCACCTGTCCCTGGGCTCCAACACCGCCAGTTGCCGTCCAGAAGTGCTGTACGCACAGTCAACAGTCCCTCCTCTGTTATTGGGGTTCAGTAACGTCAGCTGTTCCCCTGCTGTGTGTGTGGCAATCCCTCCTACCTCCTCCAACCTCCTCCAACCTCCTCCTCCTCCACCTGTCCCTGGGCTCCAACACCGCCAGTTGCCGTCCAGAAGTGCTGTACGCACAGTCAACAGTCCCTCCTCTGTTATTGGGGTTCAGTAACGTCAGCTGTTCCCCTGCTGTGTGTGTGGCAATCCCTCCTACCTCCTCCAACCTCCTCCAACCTCCTCCTCCTCCACCTGTCCCTGGGCTCCAACACCGCCAGTTGCCGTCCAGAAGTGCTGTACGCACAGTCAACAGTCCCTCCTCTGTTATTGGGGTTCAGTAACGTCAGCTGTTCCCCTGCTGTGTGTGTGGCAATCCCTCCTACCTCCTCCAACCTCCTCCAACCTCCTCCTCCTCCACCTGTCCCTGGGCTCCAACACCGCCAGTTGCCGTCCAGAAGTGCTGTACGCACAGTCAACAGTCCCTCCTCTGTTATTGGGGTTCAGTAACGTCAGCTGTTCCCCTGCTGTGTGTGTGGCAATCCCTCCTACCTCCTCCAACCTCCTCCAACCTCCTCCTCCTCCACCTGTCCCTGGGCTCCAACACCGCCAGTTGCCGTCCAGAAGTGCTGTACGCACAGTCAACAGTCCCTCCTCTGTTATTGGGGTTCAGTAACGTCAGCTGTTCCCCTGCTGTGTGTGTGGCAATCCCTCCTACCTCCTCCAACCTCCTCCAACCTCCTCCTCCTCCACCTGTCCCTGGGCTCCAACACCGCCAGTTGCCGTCCAGAAGTGCTGTACGCACAGTCAACAGTCCCTCCTCTGTTATTGGGGTTCAGTAACGTCAGCTGTTCCCCTGCTGTGTGTGTGGCAATCCCTCCTACCTCCTCCAACCTCCTCCAACCTCCTCCTCCTCCACCTGTCCCTGGGCTCCAACACCGCCAGTTGCCGTCCAGAAGTGCTGTACGCACAGTCAACAGTCCCTCCTCTGTTATTGGGGTTCAGTAACGTCAGCTGTTCCCCTGCTGTGTGTGTGGCAATCCCTCCTACCTCCTCCAACCTCCTCCAACCTCCTCCTCCTCCACCTGTCCCTGGGCTCCAACACCGCCAGTTGCCGTCCAGAAGTGCTGTACGCACAGTCAACAGTCCCTCCTCTGTTATTGGGGTTCAGTAACGTCAGCTGTTCCCCTGCTGTGTGTGTGGCAATCCCTCCTACCTCCTCCAACCTCCTCCTCCTCCACCTGTCCCTGGGCTCCAACACCGCCAGTTGCCATCCAGAAGTGCTGTACGCACAGTCAACAGTCCCTCCTCTGTTATTGGGGTTCAGTAACGTCAGCTGTTCCCCTGCTGTGTGTGTGGCAATCCCTCCTACCTCCTCCAACCTCCTCCAACCTCCTCCTCCTCCACCTGTCCCTGGGCTCCAACACCGCCAGTTGCCGTCCAGAAGTGCTGTACGCACAGTCAACAGTCCCTCCTCTGTTATTGGGGTTCAGTAACGTCAGCTGTTCCCCTGCTGTGTGTGTGGCAATCCCTCCTACCTCCTCCAACCTCCTCCAACCTCCTCCTCCTCCACCTGTCCCTGGGCTCCAACACCGCCAGTTGCCGTCCAGAAGTGCTGTACGCACAGTCAACAGTCCCTCCTCTGTTATTGGGGTTCAGTAACGTCAGCTGTTCCCCTGCTGTGTGTGTGGCAATCCCTCCTACCTCCTCCAACCTCCTCCAACCTCCTCCTCCTCCACCTGTCCCTGGGCTCCAACACCGCCAGTTGCCGTCCAGAAGTGCTGTACGCACAGTCAACAGTCCCTCCTCTGTTATTGGGGTTCAGTAACGTCAGCTGTTCCCCTGCTGTGTGTGTGGCAATCCCTCCTACCTCCTCCAACCTCCTCCAACCTCCTCCTCCTCCACCTGTCCCTGGGCTCCAACACCGCCAGTTGCCGTCCAGAAGTGCTGTACGCACAGTCAACAGTCCCTCCTCTGTTATTGGGGTTCAGCACCGCCAGCTGTTCCCCTGCTGTGTATACGGCAACATGTACTGCGACCGCCACGCAGGCACAACAAGTTAAATGTAAGGGAACCTGACCCCCCCCCCCCAGGCGTTTGTTACTGAAGGAGCCACCTTGTGCAGCAGTAATGATGCAAAGGGAAAAAGTGCCTCTTTTCGTGATGCTCCTTGCACATGCTGAACCAAACACTTATGAAATGTGTCCCCACACAGCGTTAAACCGTCCGGTAGGTGGAACTTTCCTTTGTCGTGTGACGCAGCACAGCCATCATTTTTACCCCCTTGGCGCCGTGCGCCGCCTCCTCAGCGTTGTTTGAATCTGTCCCGGAGCCTGCGCTGTTAGGTTAGCCCTTGGCCATGCACACATGTTGCGCTGCCCGTCTTCTGACCTCATTTGGTGTCAGGCTGGCTGCGCCTGTGCGGGTGCGCTGGCCGAGATCCCGCCTCGCAGTGTCGTCTAATGTAATCCCACCGCGGGCCTGTGATCCGTGCCCGTGCGCAGTGCATATCCTCTCCTCTCACTCCCCTCCCTACGGCTTCTTCAGACTGTGCGATGTCAGCTGGTCCCTAATAGCATGCCACGGCCGTGACACCGCACAGTCTGAAGAAGCCGTAGGGAGGGGAGTGAGAGGAGAGGATATGCACTGCGCACGGGCACGGATCACAGGCCCGCGGTGGGATTACATTAGACGACACTGCGAGGCGGGATCTCGGCCAGCGCACCCACACAGGCGCAGCCAGCCTGACACCAAATGAGGTCAGAAGACGGGCAGCGCAACATGTGTGCATGGCCAAGGGCTAACCTAACAGCGCAGGCTCCGGGACAGATTCAAACAACGCTGAGGAGGCGGCGCACGGCGCCAAGGGGGTAAAAATGATGGCTGTGCTGCGTCACACGACAAAGGAAAGTTCCACCTACCGGACGGTTTAACGCTGTGAGGAGACACATTTCATAAATGTTAGGTTCCGCATGTACAAGGACCATAATTAAAAGAGCTAAGTTTACCTTTTCCAGCATTAGTGCTGTACACAATGGCTCTTTCAGCTACAAACGCCTGGGGGGGGGGGGGGTTAAAGGTTTCCTTTCAACTTGCTCGAGTGCAGGCTTCGGCCTACACTCCGCTCCCCCTGCTCCTCCTGCTGACCCTGGGCTCTAACACCGCCAGTTTTTGCCCAGATGTGCTAGCTGCACAGAGAAAAACACCAGCCAATGTGTCAGTGGGGTTCAGCACCGCCAGCTGTTCCCCTGCTGTGTAGCCGGCAACGTGTCCTGCGACCGCCACGCAGACACAAGAACTGAAATTGAAGGGAACCTGTCCCCCCTCCCCCAGGTGTTTCTATGTTTTACAGCTACCTTGAACAGCAGTAATGCTGCATGTGTTCAAGGTGGCTCAGAAACTTATTCTCCTTGCCCATGTTGAAGTGAACACGTCTAAAATGTGTCCTCTGTGACCATTAAAACGTCCCTCAGGTGTGATTTGACTTTGTATTGACACACGCAACAAGCTCCTTGGTAACGCTGCCCGTCTTCTGGCATCATTGTTTGGCTGGCTGCGCCTCTGCGGCCGCCCTGACCCACACAACGCCCCTCGGTGTCTTATTTATTTGGACTGCGAGGGTGTGATTGATGGGCAGGATCAGTGCATCAGTTCGCCTGTCCCTCCTCTCCTTCCGCCTTCTTCGGACTGTGCGGCTTCATGGCCGTGGCATGCGATAAGGGATCAGATGACGCCGCACAGTCTGAAGCGGGTGTAAGGACCCGAGTGTGAGAGGCGAACATATGTGCTGCGCCAGGCCCTGAATCCCAGCCCCGCAGTGTTTTAACAATGTTAAGACACTGCGGGGCTGGGATTCATGGGCATCGCGAACCGCACCGGCCGACATTACATGATGCCAGAAGATGGGCAGCGCTAACGGCGCTAGGCCAGGGGATAACACGACAGCGCAGACTCCTGTACAGCAAATAACAACGCTCGGGAGGCTGCACCCAGCACCAAGGTGGGATTCTTGACACCTGTGCTGCGTCTCATTACAAAGGGAACTCTCGCCTCCATTACACAGTTTGACTGTATAAAGGGCTAAATGTTATACGTGTTCCATTCAGCGTGTGCAAGGAGAAAAATTACAAGAGCAACCTTTGACTTGCGCAGCACTGCTGCTGCATAAGCTGTGGCTCTTCTACTTTGTAACCCCTGAGGGGGGGTTAAAGGTGACTTTTGAAATCGGTTCAATTAGGCTTCGGCCTACACTCTGCTCCACCTGCAGAGCCCGGGCTCCAACAACGCTAGTTGCTGTCCGGAAGTGCTGGCTGCACAGAGCCAAACACCTCGCCAATGTGTCAGTGGGGTCCAGCACCGCCAGCTGTTCCCCTGCTGTGTAGCCGGCAACGTGTCCTGCAAAAGCCACGCAGACACAACACACCCAAAGCTGCCGCCTGTGCAGGCTTCGGCCTACACTCCCCTCCCCCTGCTCCTCCTCCTCCTGCTCCTCCTCCTGCTGTCCCTGGGCTCTAACACACCGCCAGTTGGGGCCCAGATGTGCTAGCTGCACAGAGAAAAACACCAGCCAATGTGTCAGTGGGGTCCAGCACCGCCAGCTGTTCCCCTGCTGTGCAGCCGGCATCGTGTCCTGCAAAAGCCACGCAGACACAAGAACTGAAATTGAAGGGAACCTGTCCCCCCTCCCCCAGGCGTTTTTACGTTATCCAGCCACCTTGTACAGCGGTAATGCTGCATGTGTGCAAGGTGGCTCAGAAACGTATTCTCCTCGCACATGTGGAACTGAAAACACGTCTGAAATGTGTCCTCTGTGTGACCATTTAACCGTCCCGGTGGTGTGACTTTCCTTTGTAATGACACGCTGCAACCCCCTTGGTAGCGCTGCCCGTCTTCTGGCATCATTGTTTGGCTGGCTGCGCCTCTGCGGCCGCCCTGACCCACACAACGCCCCTCGGTGTCTTATTTATTTGGACTGCGAGGGTGTGATTGATGGGCAGGATCAGTGCATCAGTTCGCCTGTCCCTCCTCTCCTTCCGCCTTCTTCGGACTGTGCGGCTTCATGGCCGTGGCATGCGATAAGGGATCAGATGACGCCGCACAGTCTGAAGCGGGTGTAAGGACCCGAGTGTGAGAGGCGAACATATGTGCTGCGCCAGGCCCTGAATCCCAGCCCCGCAGTGTTTTAACAATGTTAAGACACTGCGGGGCTGGGATTCATGGGCATCGCGAACCGCACCGGCCGACATTACATGATGCCAGAAGATGGGCAGCGCTAACGGCGCTAGGCCAGGGGATAACACGACAGCGCAGACTCCTGTACAGCAAATAACAACGCTCGGGAGGCTGCACCCAGCACCAAGGTGGGATTCTTGACACCTGTGCTGCGTCTCATTACAAAGGGAACTCTCGCCTCCATTACACAGTTTGACTGTATAAAGGGCTAAATGTTATACGTGTTCCATTCAGCGTGTGCAAGGAGAAAAATTACAAGAGCAACCTTTGACTTGCGCAGCACTGCTGCTGCATAAGCTGTGGCTCTTCTACTTTGTAACCCCTGAGGGGGGGTTAAAGGTGACTTTTGAAATCGGTTCAATTAGGCTTCGGCCTACACTCTGCTCCACCTGCAGAGCCCGGGCTCCAACAACGCTAGTTGCTGTCCGGAAGTGCTGGCTGCACAGAGCCAAACACCTCGCCAATGTGTCAGTGGGGTCCAGCACCGCCAGCTGTTCCCCTGCTGTGTAGCCGGCAACGTGTCCTGCAAAAGCCACGCAGACACAACACACCCAAAGCTGCCGCCTGTGCAGGCTTCGGCCTACACTCCCCTCCCCCTGCTCCTCCTCCTCCTGCTCCTCCTCCTGCTGTCCCTGGGCTCTAACACACCGCCAGTTGGGGCCCAGATGTGCTAGCTGCACAGAGAAAAACACCAGCCAATGTGTCAGTGGGGTCCAGCACCGCCAGCTGTTCCCCTGCTGTGCAGCCGGCATCGTGTCCTGCAAAAGCCACGCAGACACAAGAACTGAAATTGAAGGGAACCTGTCCCCCCTCCCCCAGGCGTTTTTACGTTATCCAGCCACCTTGTACAGCGGTAATGCTGCATGTGTGCAAGGTGGCTCAGAAACGTATTCTCCTCGCACATGTGGAACTGAAAACACGTCTGAAATGTGTCCTCTGTGTGACCATTTAACCGTCCCGGTGGTGTGACTTTCCTTTGTAATGACACGCTGCAACCCCCTTGGTAGCGCTGCCCGTCTTCTGGCATCATTGTTTGGCTGGCTGCGCCTCTGCGGCCGCCCTGACCCACACAACGCCCCTCGGTGTCTTATTTATTTGGACTGCGAGGGTGTGATTGATGGGCAGGATCAGTGCATCAGTTCGCCTGTCCCTCCTCTCCTTCCGCCTTCTTCGGACTGTGCGGCTTCATGGCCGTGGCATGCGATAAGGGATCAGATGACGCCGCACAGTCTGAAGCGGGTGTAAGGACCCGAGTGTGAGAGGCGAACATATGTGCTGCGCCAGGCCCTGAATCCCAGCCCCGCAGTGTTTTAACAATGTTAAGACACTGCGGGGCTGGGATTCATGGGCATCGCGAACCGCACCGGCCGACATTACATGATGCCAGAAGATGGGCAGCGCTAACGGCGCTAGGCCAGGGGATAACACGACAGCGCAGACTCCTGTACAGCAAATAACAACGCTCGGGAGGCTGCACCCAGCACCAAGGTGGGATTCTTGACACCTGTGCTGCGTCTCATTACAAAGGGAACTCTCGCCTCCATTACACAGTTTGACTGTATAAAGGGCTAAATGTTATACGTGTTCCATTCAGCGTGTGCAAGGAGAAAAATTACAAGAGCAACCTTTGACTTGCGCAGCACTGCTGCTGCATAAGCTGTGGCTCTTCTACTTTGTAACCCCTGAGGGGGGGTTAAAGGTGACTTTTGAAATCGGTTCAATTAGGCTTCGGCCTACACTCTGCTCCACCTGCAGAGCCCGGGCTCCAACAACGCTAGTTGCTGTCCGGAAGTGCTGGCTGCACAGAGCCAAACACCTCGCCAATGTGTCAGTGGGGTCCAGCACCGCCAGCTGTTCCCCTGCTGTGTAGCCGGCAACGTGTCCTGCAAAAGCCACGCAGACACAACACACCCAAAGCTGCCGCCTGTGCAGGCTTCGGCCTACACTCCCCTCCCCCTGCTCCTCCTCCTCCTGCTCCTCCTCCTGCTGTCCCTGGGCTCTAACACACCGCCAGTTGGGGCCCAGATGTGCTAGCTGCACAGAGAAAAACACCAGCCAATGTGTCAGTGGGGTCCAGCACCGCCAGCTGTTCCCCTGCTGTGCAGCCGGCAACGTGTCCTGCAAAAGCCACGCAGACACAAGAACTGAAATTGAAGGGAACCTGTCCCCCCTCCCCCAGGCGTTTTTACGTTATCCAGCCACCTTGTACAGCGGTAATGCTGCATGTGTGCAAGGTGGCTCAGAAACGTATTCTCCTCGCACATGTGGAACTGAAAACACGTCTGAAATGTGTCCTCTGTGTGACCATTTAACCGTCCCGGTGGTGTGACTTTCCTTTGTAATGACACGCTGCAACCCCCTTGGTAGCGCTGCCCGTCTTCTGGCATCATTGTTTGGCTGGCTGCGCCTCTGCGGCCGCCCTGACCCACACAACGCCCCTCGGTGTCTTATTTATTTGGACTGCGAGGGTGTGATTGATGGGCAGGATCAGTGCATCAGTTCGCCTGTCCCTCCTCTCCTTCCGCCTTCTTCGGACTGTGCGGCTTCATGGCCGTGGCATGCGATAAGGGATCAGATGACGCCGCACAGTCTGAAGCGGGTGTAAGGACCCGAGTGTGAGAGGCGAACATATGTGCTGCGCCAGGCCCTGAATCCCAGCCCCGCAGTGTTTTAACAATGTTAAGACACTGCGGGGCTGGGATTCATGGGCATCGCGAACCGCACCGGCCGACATTACATGATGCCAGAAGATGGGCAGCGCTAACGGCGCTAGGCCAGGGGATAACACGACAGCGCAGACTCCTGTACAGCAAATAACAACGCTCGGGAGGCTGCACCCAGCACCAAGGTGGGATTCTTGACACCTGTGCTGCGTCTCATTACAAAGGGAACTCTCGCCTCCATTACACAGTTTGACTGTATAAAGGGCTAAATGTTATACGTGTTCCATTCAGCGTGTGCAAGGAGAAAAATTACAAGAGCAACCTTTGACTTGCGCAGCACTGCTGCTGCATAAGCTGTGGCTCTTCTACTTTGTAACCCCTGAGGGGGGGTTAAAGGTGACTTTTGAAATCGGTTCAATTAGGCTTCGGCCTACACTCTGTTCCACCTGCAGAGCCCGGGCTCCAACAACGCTAGTTGCTGTCCGGAAGTGCTGGCTGCACAGAGCCAAACACCTCGCCAATGTGTCAGTGGGGTCCAGCACCGCCAGCTGTTCCCCTGCTGTGTAGCCGGCAACGTGTCCTGCAAAAGCCACGCAGACACAACACACCCAAAGCTGCCGCCAGTGCAGGCTTCGGCCTACACTCCCCTCCCCCTGCTCCTCCTCCTCCTGCTCCTCCTCCTGCTGTCCCTGGGCTCTAACACACCGCCAGTTGGGGCCCAGATGTGCTAGCTGCACAGAGAAAAACACCAGCCAATGTGTCAGTGGGGTCCAGCACCGCCAGCTGTTCCCCTGCTGTGCAGCCGGCAACGTGTCCTGCAAAAGCCACGCAGACACAAGAACTGAAATTGAAGGGAACCTGTCCCCCCTCCCCCAGGCGTTTTTACGTTATCCAGCCACCTTGTACAGCGGTAATGCTGCATGTGTGCAAGGTGGCTCAGAAACGTATTCTCCTCGCACATGTGGAACTGAAAACACGTCTGAAATGTGTCCTCTGTGTGACCATTTAACCGTCCCGGTGGTGTGACTTTCCTTTGTAATGACACGCTGCAACCCCCTTGGTAGCGCTGCCCGTCTTCTGGCATCATTGTTTGGCTGGCTGCGCCTCTGCGGCCGCCCTGACCCACACAACGCCCCTCGGTGTCTTATTTATTTGGACTGCGAGGGTGTGATTGATGGGCAGGATCAGTGCATCAGTTCGCCTGTCCCTCCTCTCCTTCCGCCTTCTTCGGACTGTGCGGCTTCATGGCCGTGGCATGCGATAAGGGATCAGATGACGCCGCACAGTCTGAAGCGGGTGTAAGGACCCGAGTGTGAGAGGCGAACATATGTGCTGCGCCAGGCCCTGAATCCCAGCCCCGCAGTGTTTTAACAATGTTAAGACACTGCGGGGCTGGGATTCATGGGCATCGCGAACCGCACCGGCCGACATTACATGATGCCAGAAGATGGGCAGCGCTAACGGCGCTAGGCCAGGGGATAACACGACAGCGCAGACTCCTGTACAGCAAATAACAACGCTCGGGAGGCTGCACCCAGCACCAAGGTGGGATTCTTGACACCTGTGCTGCGTCTCATTACAAAGGGAACTCTCGCCTCCATTACACAGTTTGACTGTATAAAGGGCTAAATGTTATACGTGTTCCATTCAGCGTGTGCAAGGAGAAAAATTACAAGAGCAACCTTTGACTTGCGCAGCACTGCTGCTGCATAAGCTGTGGCTCTTCTACTTTGTAACCCCTGAGGGGGGGTTAAAGGTGACTTTTGAAATCGGTTCAATTAGGCTTCGGCCTACACTCTGCTCCACCTGCAGAGCCCGGGCTCCAACAACGCTAGTTGCTGTCCGGAAGTGCTGGCTGCACAGAGCCAAACACCTCGCCAATGTGTCAGTGGGGTCCAGCACCGCCAGCTGTTCCCCTGCTGTGTAGCCGGCAACGTGTCCTGCAAAAGCCACGCAGACACAACACACCCAAAGCTGCCGCCTGTGCAGGCTTCGGCCTACACTCCCCTCCCCCTGCTCCTCCTCCTCCTGCTCCTCCTCCTGCTGTCCCTGGGCTCTAACACACCGCCAGTTGGGGCCCAGATGTGCTAGCTGCACAGAGAAAAACACCAGCCAATGTGTCAGTGGGGTCCAGCACCGCCAGCTGTTCCCCTGCTGTGCAGCCGGCAACGTGTCCTGCAAAAGCCACGCAGACACAAGAACTGAAATTGAAGGGAACCTGTCCCCCCTCCCCCAGGCGTTTTTACGTTATCCAGCCACCTTGTACAGCGGTAATGCTGCATGTGTGCAAGGTGGCTCAGAAACGTATTCTCCTCGCACATGTGGAACTGAAAACACGTCTGAAATGTGTCCTCTGTGTGACCATTTAACCGTCCCGGTGGTGTGACTTTCCTTTGTATTGACACGCTGCAACCCCCTTGGTAGCGCTGCCCGTCTTCTGGCATCATTGTTTGGCTGGCTGCGCCTCTGCGGCCGCCCTGACCCACACAACGCCCCTCGGTGTCTTATTTATTTGGACTGCGAGGGTGTGATTGATGGGCAGGATCAGTGCATCAGTTCGCCTGTCCCTCCTCTCCTTCCGCCTTCTTCGGACTGTGCGGCTTCATGGCCGTGGCATGCGATAAGGGATCAGATGACGCCGCACAGTCTGAAGCGGGTGTAAGGACCCGAGTGTGAGAGGCGAACATATGTGCTGCGCCAGGCCCTGAATCCCAGCCCCGCAGTGTTTTAACAATGTTAAGACACTGCGGGGCTGGGATTCATGGGCATCGCGAACCGCACCGGCCGACATTACATGATGCCAGAAGATGGGCAGCGCTAACGGCGCTAGGCCAGGGGATAACACGACAGCGCAGACTCCTGTACAGCAAATAACAACGCTCGGGAGGCTGCACCCAGCACCAAGGTGGGATTCTTGACACCTGTGCTGCGTCTCATTACAAAGGGAACTCTCGCCTCCATTACACAGTTTGACTGTATAAAGGGCTAAATGTTATACGTGTTCCATTCAGCGTGTGCAAGGAGAAAAATTACAAGAGCAACCTTTGACTTGCGCAGCACTGCTGCTGCATAAGCTGTGGCTCTTCTACTTTGTAACCCCTGAGGGGGGGTTAAAGGTGACTTTTGAAATCGGTTCAATTAGGCTTCGGCCTACACTCTGCTCCACCTGCAGAGCCCGGGCTCCAACAACGCTAGTTGCTGTCCGGAAGTGCTGGCTGCACAGAGCCAAACACCTCGCCAATGTGTCAGTGGGGTCCAGCACCGCCAGCTGTTCCCCTGCTGTGTAGCCGGCAACGTGTCCTGCAAAAGCCACGCAGACACAACACACCCAAAGCTGCCGCCTGTGCAGGCTTCGGCCTACACTCCCCTCCCCCTGCTCCTCCTCCTCCTGCTCCTCCTCCTGCTGTCCCTGGGCTCTAACACACCGCCAGTTGGGGCCCAGATGTGCTAGCTGCACAGAGAAAAACACCAGCCAATGTGTCAGTGGGGTCCAGCACCGCCAGCTGTTCCCCTGCTGTGCAGCCGGCAACGTGTCCTGCAAAAGCCACGCAGACACAAGAACTGAAATTGAAGGGAACCTGTCCCCCCTCCCCCAGGCGTTTTTACGTTATCCAGCCACCTTGTACAGCGGTAATGCTGCATGTGTGCAAGGTGGCTCAGAAACGTATTCTCCTCGCACATGTGGAACTGAAAACACGTCTGAAATGTGTCCTCTGTGTGACCATTTAACCGTCCCGGTGGTGTGACTTTCCTTTGTAATGACACGCTGCAACCCCCTTGGTAGCGCTGCCCGTCTTCTGGCATCATTGTTTGGCTGGCTGCGCCTCTGCGGCCGCCCTGACCCACACAACGCCCCTCGGTGTCTTATTTATTTGGACTGCGAGGGTGTGATTGATGGGCAGGATCAGTGCATCAGTTCGCCTGTCCCTCCTCTCCTTCCGCCTTCTTCGGACTGTGCGGCTTCATGGCCGTGGCATGCGATAAGGGATCAGATGACGCCGCACAGTCTGAAGCGGGTGTAAGGACCCGAGTGTGAGAGGCGAACATATGTGCTGCGCCAGGCCCTGAATCCCAGCCCCGCAGTGTTTTAACAATGTTAAGACACTGCGGGGCTGGGATTCATGGGCATCGCGAACCGCACCGGCCGACATTACATGATGCCAGAAGATGGGCAGCGCTAACGGCGCTAGGCCAGGGGATAACACGACAGCGCAGACTCCTGTACAGCAAATAACAACGCTCGGGAGGCTGCACCCAGCACCAAGGTGGGATTCTTGACACCTGTGCTGCGTCTCATTACAAAGGGAACTCTCGCCTCCATTACACAGTTTGACTGTATAAAGGGCTAAATGTTATACGTGTTCCATTCAGCGTGTGCAAGGAGAAAAATTACAAGAGCAACCTTTGACTTGCGCAGCACTGCTGCTGCATAAGCTGTGGCTCTTCTACTTTGTAACCCCTGAGGGGGGGTTAAAGGTGACTTTTGAAATCGGTTCAATTAGGCTTCGGCCTACACTCTGCTCCACCTGCAGAGCCTGGGCTCCAACAACGCTAGTTGCTGTCCGGAAGTGCTGGCTGCACAGAGCCAAACACCTCGCCAATGTGTCAGTGGGGTCCAGCACCGCCAGCTGTTCCCCTGCTGTGTAGCCGGCAACGTGTCCTGCAAAAGCCACGCAGACACAACACACCCAAAGCTGCCGCCAGTGCAGGCTTCGGCCTACACTCCCCTCCCCCTGCTCCTCCTCCTGCTGTCCCTGGGCTCTAACACACCGCCAGTTGGGGCCCTAGGAAGACAAGCTTGAATAGGTCCCCATCCGGGTTCCAGTACCGTCAGCTGGTTCTCGGCAGTGTCTTTTGCTCTTGTACCTTCTGCTCCCCATCCTGGTTCCAGTACCGTCAGCTGGTTCCGGGCAGAGCCTTTGGCTTAGGTGCCTCCCTCTGGGTATCCGAGTTCCACCAACGTCAGGTGGTCCTTGGTAGTGCTTTCAGGCACGGGTACCTCCTGCTTAGTAACCGGGTTCCAGTAACGTCAGCTGGTCCTCGGTAGTTCCATTGGCTCTTGGACCTTCGGGTAGCCATCCGAGTTCCAGTTCCATCAGCTGTTTCTCGGCATTTTCTCAGCCTTCTTGTACCTTCTGCTACATTTCCAAGTTCAAGACCCGAAAGACGATGACCCGGAAGACCACCCCTAAGATGATGACGACACCAGAGACGACAACCACCGAGATGACGACGACCCTGGAGACGATGACCCTGAAGACGACCCCGATGACGACGACCCCGATGACGACGACCCCGATGACGACGACCCTGGAGATGACGACCCTGGAGATGACGACGACAACCTGGAAGACCGAGAAGCAGAAGAACAAGAGGCTGCAGAACAAAGAGCAGAAGAACATTAAGCATAAGACTAAATATCAGAGCAAAAGATATTATCTAAATTATAAGCAGAAGAAGACTAAGCAGTGTATGGGGGTGAGTCCGTTCCTCCTCGTGGTGCCCCTGGATAAAGCCTGATGCTGCAGGCCAAACTGAACGCGGACAAATGTAACTGTTTTGTGACAGGCAGAACGGAAGGTGTAATCTTCAAACTTTTATAGATAACAACTACGGGAATGCCTGTCACAAATAAGAATATGATGAAGAAGTTGAATATAAAAAAGATAATAGTTAAATAAAAAGAATATGAACAATGTAAAAAAAAAAAAATATATATACGTAGAAAAGAAGAAGATGAATAAGGTGAAGAAGTTGATGTCACAGAAGCTGATGATGAGGATAATGAAGAAGAAAGTGTGGGAGAAGTAAAAAATAGGGTGAAGGGCGTGGAAGTAGTGAAACATCAATATCTGACAAAATAAATAAAAAATTAACATAGTCAAATTCTTTCTAACGCCGAACGTCATAAAAAAATTAAAAATACTGCTATTCTATTTGATTGGGATAAACCCCTGTGCCTTTAATGTCTCCGCCACCTCCCCCAATACATCCTACATTATTCTTAGTTGTTTTCCTTCATGTAGAATTAACCTACAAGGAAAGAAAGGGTTTATTTTAATTCCGATATTTTCGTCCCATTGACTTGCATTGGGATCGGGTATCGGTATCGGATTGGATTCCGATACTGTGACGGTATCGGCCGATACTTTCCGATACCGATACTTTCCGATATCGGAAAGTATCGCTCAACACTAGTCATAACTCTTTGAGTCAAGATAATATAGATTTTACATGCAGTCCAGTGCAACAATACAGATTACACAGTAATGACTATCCGAATGCACATATTATAATAGAATTTAATGCATTCCTTTATAACAGCATACGTTGATGTGTTCAGATAACGCAATCTGATGTAATAACACAGATAAGACCAAGTTCAGATGGACATGTTCAATGTCTGGATTGACCTCAGTTCTCAGGACAAAAAATTACAACCTCATATGTGACTATGAGACAGTAAGTTGGGATAGGAAAAAACTAGGATATTTTAGTTTTTGAACATAAAATTGACAAATACTAACCCAGCTTTATAAAGAGTGATATTTTCTGAAACCAAATATACAGCGTTTTTTACACATTCATTAGGGAGCTCAATATTTTCACCCTTAGCTCTGTAGGAGATATTTATTTTACTCACTTATATAGTGCCATTAATTTCACAGCACTTTACAGACATGATTATCACTGTCCTTGTTGGGGCTCACAATCTACATTCTCTATCAGTATGTCTTTGAAATGTGGGAGCAAACTCATGCAAACATGGGGAGAACATACAAACTCATTGCAGATGTCCTTGTTGGGGATTTGAACCCAAGACTCCCCAGCGCTGAAAGGCTACAGTGCTATCCACTGAGCCACTGTCCTGCCCACATCATGGTCTTTCCTAGTCAGATCTCCAGGTCCTGACTTTTATGGGATATAAAAATATCATAGGTTTTACAATTACATATTTTATCATGGATCTGTGTCAAATATGCAGAAAAACACACAAATGACAAATGCTACATTTCATAGTGCATTGCTCAAAAAAGATTAAGCTGAAAATTACCTTTTCTTAACTATTTATGCATGGATAAAGACAACGTTTTACTCAAATTATTCATTAAAACTATTTATAGTATAGAAAGCATTGTATTTGAAGACACACATGGAGAACACCAAATGTTTGTTATTATTTCTACTACTTCACTATTGAATTAGGAAAATGGTTTAAATTCAAGGTGGTAAGGTATGGAATATGTATACTGCTGGTCAGCAGTCATTCTTTATTCCTGATTTCATAATAGGAGGATTTGGATTTATTCTATCTCTGTAAACTAATTTCACTTTTGGCATTGGAAGGTTCCATACCCTAATAATGGCAACCCAACATCATCTCTGGAACCTAAATCCTCAACCAAGTCTCTTCTCATAGTATATCCATGCACTGGACACAGACAGAAAAGGGCCCCCCTTTCAAGAACAACATATGGACCCTTTGCATTTCAAATATCATCATAATGCACCATTCTGCCTGTTTTGGAAGTATAAAAATACTAAGCAGGATTTGGAAAAAAATATTTTTGTCATTTACAAAAAATATCACGATGAATAATTTATTTCCTAAGTAACTTATACCCATGCATGCATAAAACAATACTTGTATGCTTTAAAATAAGATAGAACAGCTGAACAGGAAAATGTACTACAGAGCAGAACAAATGGTAACATATATTTCATGTTTTTTGCTTAGCAACCAATTATATTTAGGTCTCCACTGTTTATTCTTGGGCTCATGGGACATTGTAATAATGACCACCATTTGTTTTACAAGAAATAATAGCTGCAAGCTTTTTATGTGCAAATATTTCTAATATGTTAATTTAATTAGGTATCTGTCAAATTTAATTAGAATATTTTATGGAAAACAACCCACTATATCATAGAATATCAGATTACAATGGTAAAGCTTGTAGTGCAGAGGTCTGCAGCATTTATGGCAATATGTTGCATGGGACCTCACTGTAGTAATATTGTTTTTTATTTTTTTGGGGATATTTTTCCTACTGTCTTTATCTGAATGCTTAGGACTGTTGTACTTATTTGTATTCATATTTTCTATTCAGTATATAGGAGATCAAGCAGTGTATCAAGTGACCTATTTATTTTCACACTTGAATACGATTCATAATTTGTGATTAGTCAAGTAATAAATACGGTATATTCAAACATATTCATGGTCACGTGTCATCCACTATGTTTATCAATACATATAATTCCAAATTACACAGTGAGAATGTATGTATAAGAAAAATGTGTAAAAAAGTTTGAAAACAGTCAATGTGTTAATAAACACCCTAATAATTAAGAGTTAGAGAAAATCCAAGTATATCAATAAGTCTAAGGCTAGAAGCAGATGACCATGTATTTTCTTGTCTAAGAGAATTGGGCTGATTATGCAAATGACAGTCTGATTAATCTGTTCACAGTTTGATCCAAGTGTGGTCATAGTGTGCTCTGATTCTTTTGGATGAGAAGATGGAGAAAAAAAATGTCTCCTTCTCTATTCTGTCACTATGCTGAAATCAGACTGCGCTCAGATGTAATCTGAGTGCAGTCTGATGTTTTCCAAGCATCTATAGACTTGCATGGCAGGTTGCGATCCGATTATGGTATCAAACTTGGGCATGCAGCAACTTTTTCATCTGGCAGTCTGTGCCCCATAGATTAGCATTGGTCTGAGTACAATCTGATGTTTTGTCGAATCGTACTCGGACTGAAAATGCGGTCATCTGCACCCGCTCTTAAAAGTACTTATGTCTTGTAGCACAATGCATGTAGCCACATACTGCTTTGCTCACACCTTTAGCTTCTCGACTGTCAGCCATTTGTGTATACTTGAGTATTTGCAGTATCGAATGTAGATGAGCCACAGCCAGTTTTAAAAGGGAGACAGTAAATACTCTGATGGTGCATGCAGTCTCAATATACATGCATAGTTCCAAAGATTCACAAGAGGTAGCTAAAATGATGCCCAATATGTTACTATCCCTGCTGTAATGCTCTATGTAAATCCTGCCAGTCATGTTCTACAGGTGTCATTGCTGAGGTGTCCATCCATCCTCCCGGCTTTTGTTCACCTTCCTACTGCTCTTATTGATGTAGATGAAGCCTTTTTCATCATCCACATGGCTAGGCAAAATATTGCGCCTGTGCTCTTTGCTGTGCTCTACTGCGGGAAAAGTCTAAAACATAAAGGCGCATCTACTCATGTTTTAGGCTGTGCCCGCAAAAGGTCACATACGCACCTATTTTTTAGGCTTTGCCTGCAGTAGGGCATATGCACACTTGTTTTAGGCCCTGCCTGCAGTTGGGAATAACAAAGTGAGCAGATGTGAGAAAGTGATGTCTCTGTGCAGACTTGATATTTTGCCCGTTTATGTGGATGTGATGTCAATCAGAGCAGGAGGATGGTGATCAGAAGCCAGGAGGAGGGATAGATGCCTCAGAAAGGACACCTATAGGACCAGACTGACAGGATGTATATAGAGCACCATAGAATTTGATAAGGTTTTTGGATGGTATAAAGGAGAGTCAAAGGGTTATATACCCCTTTTATGGAGTAAAGCAGAGGCGATGATTAAGGTGCTAGTCTAAGCCTATTTTTCATAACCAGCAAATGCAAAACAGACAGCTGTAGCATGATATCATCAGGCTGGGAAGTTCCCTTGTTATTCGGCCCTTCCCAACCTAATAATATCAGTCTACAGGTACCCCAGAAATTGCACATCACATTAGATAAGCCAGTTCTGGTGCTTTGTCCAGCTCTTCCCAATTTCCCTCGTGCGGTTGCAATTGGGGTAATGTTAGCTGGGGTTGATGTCAGCTGTAATTTGTCAAATATCACAGCTGGCGTCAACCTTTGGGATTAGTAATGTAGAGGTGTATAACAAACACCCCCATTACTAAGCCAGTAATCAAAAATGAAAATACAAACTCAAAAAAATACTTTATTTGAATAAAGACTCCTGACTAGAGATGGGCAGACCCAAACAGCAAAATTCGAGATCCATACCAAACAACAACTGTTTGGGCATGGACGCTGAACATGGACTTCACCATCAGCCCATGCCTGCTGCCGCTAATAGCAGAGAGAGCAGCAACTAATAGGAGTAGTCATCATCCAGCGTCTGCACTATAAATAAATAAAACTTAAAAAATGGTCTGCATTCCCCTGTATTTTTGATAACCATCCAGGCTGGTTATCAAGAACAGACGGGTCCACACGCCATTTTTTAAATGATTTAAATAAATAATTAAAGAACATCATGGTGTCCCTGCATTTTTGACAACCAGCCAAGCTAAAGCAGACAGCTGGAGGCTGGTATTCTCGGGCTGGTAAGGGGCCATGGATGTTGCCCAGCCCCAGCCTAAAAATAGCAGTCGAACGTCACTACATAAAAGGCGCACATATTAGATGCACCAATTCTGGCACTTTGCCCCATTCTCCCCACTTTCCTTTTGATGGTGGCAAGTGGAGATCACATTTGTGGGGTTGATGTCCCCTTTGTATTGTCCGGTGATGTCAAGCCCACAGCTTAGTAATGGAGAGACATCTATAAGGCGCCTCTCCATTACTAATCCTAAAGTTATATTGTAAATAAACACACAGCCAGAATAAAGTCCTTTATTTGAAATAGAAAAACACACTGTTACTTTTTTGTTTAACCCCTTAATCCCATATGACGTACTATACCGTCGAGGTGGGGTGGGCCTTAATTCCCGGTGACGGTATAGTACGTCATACGCGATCGGCCGCGCTCACGGGGGGAGCGCGGCCGATCGCGGCCGGGTGTCAGCTGCATATCGCAGCTGACATCCGGCACTATGTGCCAGGAGCGGTCACGGACCGCCCCCGGCACATTAACCCCCGGCACACCGCGATCAAACATGATCGCGGTGTACCGGCGGTACAGGGAAGCATCGCGCAGGGAGGGGGCTCCCTGCGGGCTTCCCTGAGACGATCGGTACAAGGTGATGTACTCACCTCGTACCGAACGTCTTCTCCCTGCAGGCCCCGGATCCAAAATGGCCGAGGGGCTGTATCCGGGTCCTGCAGGGAGCACTTCCGGGTCGGAGCAGGCTGCAGATGAAAGCTGCAGCCTGCTCCGATGAAAGTATGATCGCGGATCTGATAGAGTGCTGTGCACACTATCAGATCTGCGATCTGTGATGTCCCCCCCTGGGACAAAGTAAAAAAGTAAAAAAAAAAATTTCCACATGTGTAAAAAAAAAAAAAAAAAATTCCTAAATAAATAATAATAAAAAAAATATATATTATTCCCATAAATACATTTCTTTATCTAAAAAAAACAAACAAAAACAATAAAAGTACACATATTTAGTATCGCCGCGTCCGTAACGACCCAACCTATAAAACTGGCCCACTAGTTAACCCCTTCAGTAAACACCGTAAGAAAAAAAAAAAAAAACGAGGCAAAAAACAACGCTTTATTACCATACCGCCGAACAAAAAGTGGAATAACACGCGATCAAAAAGACGGATATAAATAACCATGTTACCGCTGAAAACGTCATCATGTCCCGCAAAAAACGAGCCGTCATACAGCATCATCAGCAAAAAAATAAAAAAGTTATAGTCCTCAGAATAAAGCGATGCCAAAATAATTATTTTTTCTATAAAATAGTTTTTATCGTATAAAAGCGTCAAAACATAAAAAAAATGATATAAATGAGGTATCGCTGTAATCGTACTGACCCGACGAATAAAACTGCTTTATCAATTTTACCAAGCGCAGAACGGTATAAACGCCTCTCCCAAAAGAAATTCATGAATAGCTGGTTTTTGGTTATTCTGCCTCACAAAAATCGGAATAAAAAGTGATAAAAAATGGTCACGTGTCCGAAAATGTTACCAATAAAAACGTCAACTCGTCCCGCAAAAAACAAGACCTCACATGACTCTGTGGACCAAAATGTGGAAAAATTATAGGTCTCAAAATGTGGAGACGCAAAAACTTTTTTGCTATAAAAAGCGTCTTTTAGTCTGGTTTCACACTTGCATTTTTATCTGCATGCGTTTTTTAAAAAAACCGCATGTGTGAAAAAATGCATGTAAACGCGGTAAAACGCATGCGTTTTTATAGAAAAACACAAGAAAACAAGAAAAAAACAAAAAACCCTAACCCTACCCCTAACCCTACCCCTAACCTGAAATACGTGGCACTGAAATACGTGGCACTGAAATATACGTTTATATACGTATATAAGTGCCACGATATTTCAGTGGCCACGTATATAAGTGCCACGTATTTAAGTGCCACGTATTTAAGTGCCACGTATTTAAGTGCCACGTATTTAAGTGCCACGTATTTAAGTGCCACGTATTTAAGTGCCACGTATTTAAGTGCCACGTATTTACGTGCCACGTATTTACGTGCCACGTATTTTTCAGTGCCTGAAATACGTGGCACTGAAATACGTGGCACTGAAATATCGTGGCACTGAAATATCGTGGCACTGAAGTATTTACGTGCCACGTATTTTTCAGTGCCTGAAATACGTGGCACTGAAATACGTGTCACTGAAATACGTGGCACTGAAATACGTGGCACTGAAATACGTGGCACTTAAATACGTGGCACTTAAATACGTGGCACTTATATACGTGGCACTTATATACGTGGCACTTAAATACGTGGCACTTAAATACGTGGCACTTAAATACGTGGCACTTAAATACGTGGCACTTAAATACGTGGCACTTAAATACGTGGCACTTAAATACGTGGCACTTATATACGTGGCACTTATATACGCGGCACTTATATACGTGGCACTTATGACTGTCAGAAAATGTTCAGTAAACGGTTAGGGGTAGGGTTTCAGGTAGAATTGGGGAGTTTCCACTGTTCAGGCACATCAGGGGCTCTCCAAATGCGACATGGCGTCCAATCTCAATTCCAGCCAATTCTGCGTTGAAAAAGTAAAACAGTGCTCCTTCCCTTCCGAGCTCTCCCGTGCGTCCAAAAAGAGGTTTACCCCAACATATGGGGTATCTGCGTACTAGGGACAAATTGAACAACAACTTCTGGGGTCCAAGTTCTCTTGTTATCCTTGGGAAAATAAAAATTTGGGGGGCTAAAAATCATTTTTGTGGGAAAAAAATATGTTTTATTTTCACGGCTCTGCGTTGTAAACTGTAGTGAAACACTTGGGGGTTCAAAGTTCTCACAACACATCTAGATAAGTTCCTTGGGAGGTCTAATTTCCAATATGGGGTCACTTGTGGGGGGTTTGTACTATTTGGGAACATCAGGGGCTCTGCAAATGCAACGTGACGCCTGCAGACCAATCCATTTAAGTCTGCATTCCAAATGGCGCTCCTTCCCTTCCGAGCTCTGTCATGCGCCCAAACAGTGGTTCCCCCCCACATAGGGGGTATCAGCGTACTCAGGACAAATTGGACAACAAATTTTAGGGTCCAATTTATCCTGATACCCTTGTGAAAATACAAAACTGGGGGCTAAAAAATCATTTTTGTGAAAAAGAAAAATAATTTTTATTTTCACGGCTCTGCGTTATAAACTGTAGTGAAACACTTGGGGGTTCAAAGTTCTCACAACACATCTAGATACGTTCCTTGGGGGTCTAGTTTCCAATATGGGGTCACTTGTGGGGGGTTTGTACTGTTTGGGTACATCAGGGGCTCTGCAAATGCAACGTGACGCCTGCAGACCAATCCATTTAAGTCTGAATTCCAAATGGCGCTCCTTCCCTTCCGAGCTCTGTCATGCGCCCAAACAGTGGTTCCCCCCCACATAGGGGGTATCAGCGTACTCAGGACAAATTGGACAACAACTTTTAGGGTCCAATTTATCCTGATACCCTTGTGAAAATACAAAACTGGGGGCTAAAAAATCATTTTTGTGAAAAAGAAAAATAATTTTTATTTTCACGGCTCTGCGTTATAAACTGTAGTGAGTAAATAGATCAACTGACTGAACAATATATATATATATGTATATAAATAATTTGTAACCAAAAAAATTCAAATACAAAAATAGATCAATGGTTACATTAGTCTGTGCTAAAAACTAAGGAAAATGTGAAATATGTGAAATAGCAAATAGCATACTGGCTTATGAACTTTATGAACAAACACATGAGATTTTTAGCACAAGATTTGCAAATATTGTGAGCCCATTCACCAAAACGTCAAGGTAATCTCAGATCGAATGGGTAACTACACTGACTGGTGTGAACACTTACTTGTGGTATCTGAGCTGACTGCCTAATGTGAACACTTACCTATGGCTAGTAACAGGATAAAGCCTACTTATATAGGAGGCTCAGAACCAACTGTGTTGAGATGTAATTAAAACCTGGAGAAGGGCGGGACGTTCAAGTCAGAAAATAGTATATAGTAAATAGATCAACTGACTGAACAATATATATATATATGTATATAAATAATTTGTAACCAAAAAAATTCAAATACAAAAATAGATCAATGGTTACATTAGTCTGTGCTAAAAACTAAGGAAAATGTGAAATATGTGAAATAGGAAATAGCATACTGGCTTATGAACTTTATGAACAAACACATGAGATTTTTAGCACAAGATTTGCAAATATTGTGAGCCCATTCACCATTTGTTCATGTGTTTGCTTTATCCTGTTACTAGCCATAGGTAAGTGTTCACATTAGGCAGTCAGCTCAGATACCACAAGTAAGTGTTCACACCAGTCAGTGTAGTTACCCATTCAATCTGAGATTACCTTGACGTTTTGGTGAATGGGCTCACAATATTTGCAAATCTTGTGCTAAAAATCTCATGTGTTTGTTCATAAAGTTCATAAGCCAGTATGCTATTTCCTATTTCACATATTTCACATTTTCCTTAGTTTTTAGCACAGACTAATGTAACCATTGATCTATTTTTGTATTTGAATTTTTTTGGTTACAAATTATTTATATACATATATATATATATTGTTCAGTCAGTTGATCTATTTACTATATACTATTTTCTGACTTGAACGTCCCGCCCTTCTCCAGGTTTTAATTACATCTCAACACAGTTGGTTCTGAGCCTCCTATATAAGTAGGCTTTATCCTGTTACTAGCCATAGGTAAGTGTTCACATTAGGCAGTCAGCTCAGATACCACAAGTAAGTGTTCACACCAGTCAGTGTAGTTACCCATTCGATCTGAGATTACCTTGACGTTTTGGTGAATGGACTCACAATATTTGCAAATCTTGTGCTAAAAATCTCATGTGTTTGTTCATAAAGTTCATAAGCCAGTATGCTATTTCCTATTTCACATATTTCACATTTTCCTTAGTTTTTAGCACAGACTAATGTAACCATTGATCTATTTTTGTATAAACTGTAGTGAAACACTTGGGGGTTCAAAGTTCTCACAACACATCTAGATAAGTTCCTTGGGGGGTCTAGTTTCCAATATGGGGTCACTTGTGGGGGGGTTTGTACTGTTTGGGTACATCAGGGGCTCTGCAAATGCAACGTGACGCCTGCAGACCAATCCATTTAAGTCTGAATTCCAAATGGCGCTCCTTCCCTTCCGAGCTCTGTCATGCGCCCAAACAGTGGTTCCCCCCCACATAGGGGGTATCAGCGTACTCAGGACAAATTGGACAACAACTTTTAGGGTCCAATTTATCCTGATACCCTTGTGAAAATACAAAACTGGGGGCTAAATTTCATTTTTGTGAAAAAAAAAATATATATATTTTCACGGCTCTGCGTTATAAACTGTAGTGAAACACTTGGGGGTTCAAAGTTCTCACAACACATCTAGATAAGTTCCTTGGGGGGTCTAGTTTCCAATATGGGGTCACTTGTGGGGGGTTTGTACTGTTTGGGTACATCAGGGGCTCTGCAAATGCAACGTGACGCCTGCAGACCAATCCATTTAAGTCTGCATTCCAAATGGCGCTCCTTCCCTTCCGAGCTCTGTCATGCGCCCAAACAGTGGTCCCTCCCCACAAATGGGGTATCAGCGTACTCCAGACAAATTGGACAACAACTTTTGGGGTCCAATTTATCCTGATACCCTTGTGAAAATACAAAACTGGGGGCTAAAAAATCATTTTTGTGAAAAAAAAAAATAATTTTTATTTTCACGGCTCTGCATTATAAACTGTAGTGAAACACTTGGGGGTTCAAAGCTCTCAAAACACATCTAGATAAGTTCCTTAGGGGGTCTACTTTCCAAAATGGTGTCACTTGTGGGGGGGTTTAATGTTTAGGCACATCAGGGGCTCTCCAAACGCAACATGGCATCCCATCTTAATTCCAGTCAATTTTGCATTGAAAAGTAAAATAGCGCTTCTTCCCTTCTGAGCTCTGCTATGCGCCCAAACAATGGTTTACACCCACATATGGGGTATCGTCGTACTCAGGACAAATTGCACAACAACTTTTGTGGTCTAATTTCTTCTCTTACCCTTGGGGAAATAAAAAAATGGGGGTGAAAAGATCATTTTTGTGAAAAAATATGATTTTTTATTTTTACGGCTCTGCATCATAAACTTCTGTGAAGCACTTGTTGGGTCAAAGTGCTCAACACACATCTAGATAAGTTCCTTAAGGGGTCTACTTTCCAAAATGGTGTCACTCGTGGGGGGTTTCAATGTTTAGGCACATTAGGGGCTCTCCAAACGCAACATGGCGTCCCATCTCAATTCCAGTCAATTTTGCATTGAAAAGTCAAATGGCGCTCCTTCCCTTCTGAGCTCTGCCCTGCGCCCAAACAATGGTTTACACCCACATATGGGGTATCAGTGTACTCAGGACAAATTGCACAACAATTTTTGGGGTCCAATTTCTTCTCTTACCCATGGGAAAATAAAAAATTGGGGGTGAAAAAATCATTTTTGTGAAAAAATATGATTTTTTATTTTTACGGCTCTGCATTATAAACTTCTGTAAAGCACTTGTTGGGTCAAAGTGCTCACCACACATCTAGATAAGTTCCTTAGGGGGTCTACTTTCCAAAATGGTGTCACTTGTTAGGGGTTTCAATGTTTAGGCACATCAAGGGCTCTCTAAATGCAACATGGCGTCCCATCTCAATTCCAGTCAATTTTGCATTGAAAAGTCAAATGGCGCTCCTTCCCTTCCGAGCTCTGCCCTGCGCCCAAACAATGGTTTACACCCACATATGGGGTATCAGCGTACTCAGGACAAATTGCAAAACAATTTTTGGGGTCCAATTTCTTCTCTCACCCTTGGGAAAATAAAAAATTGGGGGTGAAAAGATCATTTTTGTGAAAAAATATGATTTTTTATTTTTACGGCTCTGCATTATAAACTTCTGTAAAGCACTTGTTGGGTCAAAGTGCTCACCACACATCTAGATAAGTTCCTTAGGGGGTCTACTTTCCAAAATGGTGTCACTTGTGGGGGGTTTCAATGTTTAGGCACATCAGGGGCTCTCCAAATGCAACATGGCGTCCCATCTCAATTCCAGTCAATTTTGCATTGAAAAGTCAAATGGCGCTCCTTTGCTTCCAAGCTCTGCCATGCGCCCAAACTGCGGTTTACCCCCACATATGGGGTATCAGCGTACTCAGGACAAATTGTACAACAACTTTTGGGGTCTATTTTCTCCTGTTACCCTTGGTAAAATAAAACAAATTGGAGCTGAAATAAATTTTGTGTGAAAAAAAGTTAAATGTTCATTTTTATTTAAACATTCCAAAAATTCCTGTGAAACACCTGAAGGGTTAATAAACTTGTTGAAAGTGGTTTTGAGTACCTTGAGGGGTGCAGTTTTTAGAATGGTGTCACACTTGGGTATTTTCTATCATATAGACCCCTCAAAATGACTTCAAATGAGATGTGGTCCCTAAAAAAAAATGGTGTTGTAAAAATGAGAAATTGCTGGTCAACTTTTAACCCTTATAACTCCGTCACAAAAAAAAATTTTGGTTCCAAAATTGTGCTGATGTAAAGTAGACATGTGGGAAATGTTATTTATTAAGTATTTTGTGTGACATATGTCTGTGATTTAAGGGCATAAAAATTCAAAGTTGGAAAATTGCGAAATTTTCAAAATTTTCGCCAAATATTCATTTTTTTCACAAATAAACGCAAGTTATATCGAAGAAATTTTACCACTAACATGAAGTACAATATATCATGAGAAAACAATGTCAGAATCTCCAAGATCCGTTGAAGCGTTCCAGAGTTATAACCTCATAAAGGGACAGTGGTCAGAATTGTAAAAATTGGCCCGGTCATTAACGTGCAAACCACCCTCGGGGCTTAAGGGGTTAAAAATAACTTACACAGTTATACTTACCTAACACCCATTCCATTGAAGCCATCTTATCCTATGAAAAACAGAAAATAATAAACAACAAAATCACTCGGCTAACATCCATTCCATTGAAGTCATCGTCTCCTGTAGAAAAAACAAAAATAAAAAACAACCATATCCCTCAACTGTCCGACGTTCTGTCCCATGCCGTAATCCATGTCTGTGATAAATAGTTTTTAACCTGGACAGTGCTAGGATGCACCTCAGATTCTAAGGTGTCTACTTCGACAATAAGGGCTCATTTCCACTTAAAAAATCGGATTGCACTCGGACCAATGTTATTCAATAGGTGTCTTTTCATTTGTGATTTTTTTTCTCAGCCGAAATTGGACTGAGAAAAAAATCGCAGCATGCTGCGTATTGCTGTGACTTTCGGACGAGACTCGCCAATGCAAGTCAATGGGTGCAAGAAAAAAATCGCACAGCACTCGCACCATTACCCCATATCCCACAGCTACACGGGAGTGGGAAGAGCGTGGCCAAGTGCCAGAGTAGGCGCATCTTCCAGATGTGCCTTTTCTGGGGTGGCTGGGGGCAGATGTTTATAGCCAGGGGGGGCAATAACCATGGACCCTCTCCTGGCTATTAATATCTGCCCTCAGTCACTGGCTTTACCACTCTGGCAGAGAAAATTGCGCGGGAGCCCACGCCAATTTTTTCCACGATTTAACCCTTTAATTTAATAGCTAGAGCCCCCAAATTTGACACACAGACACTTCTTACATTAGTGAAGAGGAATATGTAATAAAAGAAGGGATATGAGATGGTTTACTGTATGTAAACCATGTCTCATATCCTGTCGGGTTTGTGAAGGAGAGAGCAAAAGCCGGCAATTAAATTAGCAGCTTTTATGCTATCTAGCGCTGCATTAAATATAAATATATATATATATAGGTGTCTCACTGACATTTATATGTATATATACCTATTCTATGTGTACATATCTACTCTATTCTAACCTGTCAGTGTGATTTTACTGTGAACCGCGCTGAATTGCCGGCTTTTCAAAGGACACCGGTGCATTAAAAATTGGACAGCAATACGGATGTCATACGGTTGTCATACGGATACGGTTGCGATAAAAAATCGCATGACACTCGCATGACACTCGCATGACAATCGCATGATTTTCCTCCATTTTTTCGGTCCGTTAATCGGACCGTTTTGTCTCTCGCAATTGAAAATGAGCCCTAAACGGCAGTTCAGGATTTGGATGGACTAGTAATGGTGCGGAAGTAAAGAGAGTTTTTAATTTTTCAAAAGCCACCAGTGCCTCTGGGGACCAGGAAAACACTTTGGTTTTCTCTGTGAGTGAAGTAATTTGTAAAATAATTTTTGAAAAGTTTTTAATGAATCTTTTTTAGAAATTTGCAAATCCTATAAGGAGCTGCACGTATTTTAGATTTATTGGTGTAAGCCAGTCAACTACTGCTTTGATTTTACTGGGATCTATGCTCAGACCATCCGAGGAGATGAAACATACCAGGAATTCAGTCTTGGTTTGTTCAAGTTCAAGTTTTTTGAGTTAGATATAGTTATGATATAGAGCTGATTCTCTTGTAGACGTTTCAGGACTAACTGGACATGCCTGTGATGCTGCTCCAAGGTATCTAAAAATATAAATATGTAATCGAGATAAACAACAACAAATCAATCCAAGAAAGCTTGAAACACATCTTTAATGAAGTGCTGAAAGGTGGCAGAGGCATTGAAAGGCAAAACCAGGTATTCAAAATGTCCATATATAGTTCTAAAGGTGGTTTTCCACTCATCTCCCTGGTGAATTTGTATAAGATTATAAGTCCCTCTTGGATCGAGTTTGGCAGAATGCAGTCTCTTCAGCAACTCAGGAATTAAGGGTTACAATGGGACAATCGTAAGAATGAGGCAGTTGATTGGCTTTCTTCTTACTGCAGACATCACTGAACTGCTGGTACTGAGGTGATAGTTTATCTTCTTTCTGATGAGAAATCTCAGATACTTAAATTTGTTTGAAAACAGATAAATCAGCATGACAATTGTTCTTACATTAGTCAGAGGGGAAGGTAATGGTCCACAATGCCCAGCTGATAGATGGGCTATGGATTGAAAACAAGGGAATTCCAAGACTATCTGGAAATTTTGGAGAGGAAATAAGATGGAAAATAACAACTTCATGATGATTTGGATCAATATAGATTTCAACTTCAATTGTCTCGTGAGGAACAGGTCCAGAAGATAAAGGTGATTCATCCACAGCTTCCATATGGCTTGGCATGGATTTAGTGCTACCTGCTATGTTATTATCAAGTGTAAATTGTAAGTAAATAAAATTTCCTCCTTGACTCCCAATTATGACCTATATGGGAATGACAAAATGAGACGATGGAGATTGCTCATTGCCTTTATTCTGCATTACAGATATGATGGTCTGTATAAGGCTACTTTCACATTTGCGGTTAAGTCTGCAGCGTATCATCCGCAACAGCAAACGCATGCAAAAACGCATGCAAACGTCTGTTAATGCAGCATTTTTTATCCGCATCAGCTTACACATGATGGTAAAACAAATGCAGCGTTTGCACGCGTTTTTACATGTGTTTGCACTTTTTATGCGCATGCGTTTGATATTTCCAGGAGGGTGTGTCTTTTATGGGCATGCGCAGTCTGAAGTACGCAATTGCATAAAACGCATGCGTACGCAAAGACATGTGTACGCATGCGTTCCCATAGATAGTAATGCATTTTTTTGCCGCATTCCTTGCACTAACAACCGCATATGTTTCAAGGCAGCAAATTGACGCCTCTAAAATTACTACATGTTGCGTTTACCGTGCCAAACCGCAGACGACGAAACAACGCATGTGTCGTCAAGTGCGGCAAAACGCAACCGATTGCAGACACATGCGCCCCTAATGTTAAATATAGGAAAACACAACGCATGCGGATATTTGCGGAAGAAAGGCTGCGGACACAACCGCAAATGTGAAACCGCCATTACTGGATCTGGCTGTTCAGAAAGGTTTAAATTGCTCTCAGTCTTGTCATTTGTGAAAGCCATGGTACTTTTATTAGGACAGTTCAGGGCAAAATGTGGATTGAACCCACAATAGAGGCATAAATTTTCGTCTCTTCTTTGCTTCTGTAGAAAAAGGTTTACGGATTACATCAATTTGCATAGGTTCAGTAGAAAAATGTTTAGAATTGAGAGTCCTCAGTGGCTGATACCTTTTCATGGCTAACTGAAAAGATGGTAACAAATCACAGAGACCCCAATCAGGACAATAAAACATTCCTTATCTAAGAACTGGCCCAACATTTATGGACATAACTGTTTATCACTCATGGCAATTCTGCTTCATGCCACCTGTCTTATCCATGTTTTTTTTTGTTGTTTTTTTTTTGTTCTGTGCTATGTTGTGCATAAATATGTGATTCTTCAGAATTTGTATTAGTCTATGCCTGATGAAGAGACCTGAGTAGTCTCGAAAGCTTGCAATTTGTTACCATCTTTTCAGTTAGCCATTAAAAGGTATCAACCACTGAGGACTCTCAATTCTAAACATTTTTCTATCTACTGGCTAACACAGTACCAAGATATATATATTTCCTGTATCATAGGTTCAGTAACACTTTCCTTTACTTGTTTGTGTTTTAAGGCTGACTAAGTTAGGGAGTAGTTAGGGGTGTTTCCAAATACTCTTAGTCTTTCCTTTCTTCGTTCAGTGAGTCTCAGATCAATTTGGATGCATGGTTGAATGAAGTCCTCTAAATTATAAGGGGTCTCAACCCTTGCAAGTTCATCCTTAATTAGATCTGATAATCCTCATCACAGTTCACTCCTTCGGGAGCTAAATTCCAGAGTTCTTTTCCACTTAAGGTGAGGCCCATGCAAGAGCCTCATCAGTCAGTAGATTAATGATGAAAAGAACCATTTTCCTATAACTGGTAAACGGAGAAGGTTGCATCTGGAAATAGATATGAAATTTATTTAAAAAAACACGATAATGATAACGATGCCAGCTGAATTTTGCGGGCAACGGCATGCGTGCATTTAATTTTGAGCCAGAAGTTTCCTCTGCAACTCAATAATTTCCTTTTCCTGACCCATCACCTGTGTTTGCAACTTAGAAATTTCTTCTTGGTATATGGCACCAAAATTCTGAAGTTCTGCATCTTGTTGTCTCAGGCTGCAACAGACTCCATTTTGTGTGCAAGATTATTCTGTTAAGTACCGACCTGAGTTGGAGTAGTGATATTGCAACCACTAGGGGCAGACCCAGCAGGTAGCATCGTCAGGATATAGCCAGAGGTTGGTACACAGAGCAGCAGTGTAGTTGGAAGGATAAGAAGGAATCAGAGTCAAGATATAGCCAGAAGTTGGTACATGGAGCAGCAGGAGGCTCTTGAGGATAAGCGGTAATCATAGTCAGGATATAGCCAGAGGTCGGTATATGGATCAGCAGTATAAGTGGGAGGATGCACAAGTAATGTAGTCAGGAGATAGCCAGAGGTCGGTACATGAAGCAGCAGTAGGATCTTGAGGATAAGCAGCAGGTGAGAAGAAGCTAGACTAAAAGCAGTGAGCTCAATAATTTACCAATTGCTAAAGGTAGATCAATCAGGAGATCACAGGGTGAGACAACCAGGAATTTAGGATGGAGACATCAGTATCTCAGGTTGGAGACTTCAGGAACAACATAGGTACTAGTATTGAAGGAACTGTCCAGAGCGAGCTGAATAGCTCAGATAGAAGAGCTGCCGCCTAGTGCACAAGAGCTGCTGACAACAAGTCTGTCGCTTTGTGAATGACTGGAGAGGATAGTGCAGGAGTATCTGGAGCTCAATATCAATGCCATCATGGAGTTTTGGACCTGTTTACATCTTGGACTTCAAAAATGGAAGAGTGACACAAGCTCGTCTGTCACGCCTTTGAAGGTTTTGTCATGCCCGGCAGCCAGCATTCTCTCAGAATGTGTCTTTAGCGCTGCTGGTCATGTCCTGATAGATAAGCGCATCTGCCTGTCACTTCAAAGAGTAGACCATCATCTCAGATGATTTTTGCACCCCAGTCACAGATTGGGTACACTAGGCGATGGTTTAGTTTTTAGTATCATGTATTCATCTTGTGTTATTGCTGTCTGTGCCATGTGGTGTCTTCTGTGCCTGCTGTTGCTACTGCTGCTGATGTTACAAACACATTTTTGAAATGTTTAGACTCCAAGTTGGGTTTCCATGAGGTGGGTTGTCTCTGATGGAAGGTGTTTTAAAGACCTATTATACTGTTTCTACTCTGTGAAAATTGAGGGCACTTTAGTGATGTGTGACAATAATTTTTTGAAATGTGGAGACTCCAAGTTGGGTCTCCATCTGGTAGGTTGCCTGTGGTGGAAGGTGTGTCAGACACCTATTAAAATATAACTGCTCTGTGAGAAATGATGGCACATTAGTGGTGTGTGACAATTATTTTTTGAAATCTGGAGACTCCAAGTTGGGTCTCCAGCTGGTGGGTTGCCAGTGTAAATAGGTCTTACAGACAGGCAGATGTACTTCCAATCAAATACCTGTATTACTTTCCTTACATTTTTCTACCAACAGTAGTCTATAAAACTGATGGTTGTGCCATCTGAGTGTGGCTAGAATAAAAATAAAATAAAATTGGAGATGTTACATGAGGTGTGTGGTCTTCCAGCTAAGAAGGCTTACACCGTTACTTTAAAAAACAGGTCCTCATTAAAACTTCAATTCCAAGCTGTAGATGCTGGGCCCCACACCCAGGTACCTCATTCATGGCCCTTGGTTGACTGCTTGTGTGCCATTATAACAGGTTCTACTGTGGGTCAATTGATCAGTCAACTACCTGTGTTACTATTCTTACATTGTTCTATCAATAGTATTCTATAAAACTGATGTTTGTGCCATCTGAGTGTCGCTGGAATAAAAAAAAATCAATTTCAAGCTGTAAATGCTGGACCAGAGCCTGATACCTCATGAATGGCCCATGGCTGACTTCTGTTGTGACATTTGCAAACTTCTAATGTGGGTCAATTGATGACACTTTTCCTGGTTTCTGCCCCTAACTTTAACTGTTTGGGAAGCTTTTTGTGACCCCTTAAGGTGTTGTCTATGTGTTTGGTTTTGCCTCCCAATGAATAGTCAGTGATTGTATTCAAAGAGTGGTATCAACTGGTTGCAAATCCAATTGGAAGAGAGTACACCCAATTGGAAGTGGGGTACCACAAGGCTCTGTCCTGGCTCTGATATTGTTCAACATTTTTATAAATGATCTAGATAATGGAACTGAAGGTAAACTAGTCAAATTTGCAAATCATGCAAAGCTAAGAGGGATAGCTAACACTAGAGTAGACAGAGAAAGGATTTAGAAGGATCTAGATAAGCTTAAAGGGGTTGTCCACTACTTTCAATTAACCCCCCAATGTATCCCCCCGGGGCCCCTAATGAATTGTGCAAATACCTTTCGTTGCCGTTTTCGCCTTTGAGCGGCGCTATTCCGGCAGCTGAGTCTGGGTCAACCCCCAGGCTGCAGCCGCTGCTTATTTCCGCCAATGTCACGCCAATTTCCAGACTCTGGAAATTGATGTGACATCAGCAGCAGGCGTGAGCCAGCCTCACAGTCAGCAGTCACTCATCAAGAGTGACTGGGCTGTGGGTGGGGCTGCAGGCCTGTGCTGGGGTGGGCGGGGCTGTGCTGGGGGCAGGACTGTGCTGGGGGCAGGCGGGGCTAGGCAGGGAATCCACAATGTGATGTGTGGGACTCTGCATGCCGGCGCCGGTATGTGCAGGCTGGTGCCGGGGCTCTGCGTGCCGGCACCGGTATGTGCGGGCCGGGGCTCTGCATGCCGGCGCCGGTATGGGCGGTGCTGGGGTCTGCTGCGGGGGTGGTCATTGGTTTGTGTATGTGTGTGTATCTGTGTGCAGGCATCGTCCGATGGGACTACAAGTCCCATCGGGCTCTGCCTGCTACAGTGACAGTGAGTGACACATTAGCCAATGATGGGACAGTAGTAGTCCCATCATCCGGCTAATGTGTTGAATGTAAAAAAAACCAAAACACATACACATATACAGTACATACATACAACACACACCATGTAACATGTGACAACATGCAACATACAACATGTGACATGCAATGACATGCAACATGTGACGACATGCACCATGCGACGACATGCACCATGTGATGACATGCGACATGCGACGACATGCACCATGCGATTACATGCGAAGACATGCAACATGTGACATGCACCATGCGATGACATGCACCATGCAGCAACATGCGATGACATGCAGCATGCGATTACATGCGACGACATGCAATATGTGACATATGGCATGCACCATGCAATGAAATGTGACATGCGATTACATGCGGCAACATGCGACATGCGATGACATGCATCATGCAATGACATGCCACATGCAATGACATGCGACATGCACCATGCAGCGACATGCAACATGCGATGACATGCAGCATGCAATGACATGGGACATGCGATTACATGCGACGACATGCAACATGTGACATGCACCATGCGACAACATGCACCATGCAACGATATGTGATTACATGCGACGACATGCAACATGCGGCATGCAAAGACATGCAGCATGCAATGATATGCCACATGCGATGACATGCGACGACATGTGACATGCGCCATGCGGCGACATGCAATATGCGACGACATGCAACATGCAATGACATGCAGCATGTGACATGCGATGACATGCACCATGCGACATGCAACATACGACGTGACGTCATGCTACATGCAACATGCAATGACATGCGACGACATGCAACATGTGACATGCAACATGCCACATACAGTACGTACGTACATACATACATACATACAGACATACAGTACATGTGACATAGAGTACATACTCACCATCACTTGTCACCTTGATCCCCAAAGCCAGTGTCATCTGTAAAAAATATTAAAATAATAAACAAACAATATACTCCCTGTCCGCAGAAATCCAATTAAAACGAGTGTCCCTCGATGATCTCCCGTGGAGAGCAGGAGCATCTGCTGATGCGACTGCTCTCCAGGGGCTCCAGGAATACAATGATGGAAGGTATCCTTCCACAATGTATTCCTCACAATGTATTCCTACGCCCCTGTGAGAAAATAGTCCCTAGTCTCACTTTATGCCATTGCTGTGTGAGATATTTTCCCAGGCAGCAATTGCCATAAAGTGAGACTCAGAGGTTACTATAGTTCAGTGATGCACTGCAGGAGCCATTGTCTCCTGTCAGTGTGTCACTGAAGGTCCTATAGAGCAGTGACATCACCCGATGTCACTGTTCTATTGTTGAGATCGTTGTGGGAAACTCGTTATTAATTGGACTATGGCAGACAGGTAGTATACGGTTTATTATTTTATGTTTTTTGCAGGCGCTGAAGTATGGTAAGTATGGTTAAATGAAGAATATTAAAATACATTTTTCCTAATGTGTGTGTGCTTTATTAACCCTTTATTACTATTGGATTAATAACGGATAGGTGTCTTATTGACGCCTCTCCGTTATTAACCCGGCTTAATGTCACCTTACAATAGCAAGGTGACATTAACCCCTTATTACCCCATATCTGTTGTGAAGTCTGTTTTTGGGCTCCCTCTTGTGGTCACAACTGGTACTGTGTGAGTGCTGTCTTTGGGCTCCCTCTGGTGGTTCTTTGTGTCATTCTGCAGGTCTGAGGCAGGATCAGCTGTCTCGTTATCTCTTAGCTGGTTTCCTATTTAGTTCACCTGGACTCTCAGTTGTTGCCTGCTGTCAATGTCTTCAGTGCTATTTTGGAGCTCTCCTGCAGTCCTTCGTTATCAGTCTCTTCAAAAGAAGCTAAGTTTTGCTTGGTTCATTTTTTGACCATCAGTGGTCACATGTTTCTTGGTTTATTTTTGTCCAGCTTGCTAATATGTGATTTCCTTGCTTGCTGGTAGCTCTAGGGGGCTGAGTTTCTCCCCTCACACCGTTAGTTGGTGTGGGGGTTCTTGTATTCTCAGCGTGGATATTTTGCATAGGGTTTTTTACTGACCGCACAGTTCCCTATCTGTCTTCTGCTATCTAGTATTAGCGGGCCTCATTTGCTTAATCTGTTTTCATTTCTACGTTTGTGTTTTCCCCTTACCTCACCGTTATTATTTGTTGGGGGCTTCCTATATCTTTGGAGTGATTTCTCTTGAGGCAAGTGAGGTCTTACTTTCCCTCCAGGAGTAGATAGTTTCTCAGGCTGCATCGAGACGTCCAGGATTTTAGGCACGTTCACCGGCTTCCTTTAGTGTGTTGGTTAGGATCAGGTTTGCGGTCAGTCCAGTTACCACCTCCCTAGAGCTCGTGTCTATGTTCATAAACTTAGCAAGTCCGTTTTGTGATCCTCAGCCACTAGGATCATAACAGTACAGCAGGCCAAAAAAAAAAAGTGTTTAATGCATCGCAGAAGTGGGATAAGAGAAGCCCTGAGTACAATTTTTTTTTTTCTCTCTATCTTTGCTGCAGTCTGTCCAGCTTCTCTCATCCCCTTAATCTCTGGGTGGTTTTGTGTTCAGCTGCAGACATGGATATTCAGAGTCTGACGTCTAGTGTGGATCATCTTGCTGCAAGGGTGCAAAGCATTCAGGATTTTGTTGTTCATAGCCCTATGTCAGAGCCAAGAATACCTATTCCTGAGTTGTTTTCTGGAGATAGATCTAGGTTTCTGAATTTTAAGAATAATTGTAAATTATTTCTATCTTTGAGACCTTGTTCCTCTGGTGATTCCGCTCAGCAAGTTAAAATTGTTATCTCCTTGTTACGTGGCGACCCTCAAGATTGAGCCTTCTCTCTGGTGCCAGGAGATCCTGCATTGCTGAATGTGGATGCGTTTTTTCTGGCGCTTGGATTGCTTTATGAGGAACCTAATCTTGAGAACCAGGCAGAAAAGGCCTTGCTGGCTCTTTCTCAGGGCCAGGATGAAGCTGAGGTGTATTGTCAAAAATTTCAGAAATGGTCGGTGCTTACTCAATGGAATGAGTGTGCCCTGGCTGCAAATTTCAGAGAAGGTCTTTCTGAAGCCATTAAGAATGTTATGGTGGGGTTCCCCACTCCTGCAAGTCTGAATGACTCAATGGCTTTGGCCATTCAGATTGATCGGCGTTTGCGGGAGCGCAAGTCTGCGCACCATCTGGCGGTGTTTTCTGAACAGAGACCTGAGTCTATGCAATGTGACCGAGTTCTGACCAGAATTGAGCAGCAAAATCATAGATGTCAAAATGTGTTGTGCTTTTACTGTGGTGATTCAACTCATGTTATCTCAGCATGCTCTAAAAGCGTTAAAAAAATCGCTAAACCTGTCACCATTGATACTATACAGCCTAAATTCATTTTGTCTGTTACTTTAATTTGTTCTTTGTCATCCTACTCGGTTATGGCTTTTGTGGATTCAGGTGCTGCCCTGAATCTGATGGATTTGTCGTTTGCCAGGCGCTGTGGTTTTGTCCTGGAGCCTTTGGAATTCCCTATTCCACTGAGGGGAATTGATGCTACACCATTGGCTGAGAATAAGCCTCAATATTGGACTCAAGTGACCATGTGCATGACTCCTGTACATCAGGAGGTGATTCGCTTTCTTGTGCTGCATAATTTGCATGATGTTGTCGTGTTGGGTCTGCCATGGCTGCAGGCCCATAATCCAGTTCTGGATTGGAAAGCTATGTCTGTGTCAAGTTGGGGTTGCCAGGGGATTCATGGCAATGCTCCTTTGGTATCAATTGCTTCTTCCACTCCTTCTGAGGTCCCTGAGTTTTTGTCGGACTACCAGGATGTATTTGATGAGCCCAGATCCGGTGCCCTGCCTCCTCACAGGGATTGTGATTGTGATATAAATTTGATTCCTGGTAGTAAGTTCCCTAAGGGACGACTTTTTAATTTGTCTGTACCAGAACATGCTGCAATGCGGAGCTATATAAAGGAGTCTTTAGAGAAGGGACATATTCGCCCGTCCTCCTCCCCTCTTGGTGCAGGATTTTTTTTTGTGGCCAAGAAGGATGGTTCTCTGAGACCTTGTATAGATTATCGTCTTCTAAATAAAATCACGGTCAAATTTCAGTATCCTTTGCCATTGTTGTCTGATCTGTTTGCTCGGATTAAGGGGTCCAGTTGGTTCACCAAGATAGATCTTCGTGGTGCGTATAACCTTGTGCGCATTAAGCAGGGGGATGAATGGAAAACAGCATTTAATACGCCCGAAGGCCATTTTGAGTACTTGGTGATGCCTTTTGGACTCTCTAATGCTCCTTCTGTGTTCCAGTCCTTCATGCATGACATCTTCCGAGAATATCTGGATAAATTTATGATTGTGTATCTGGATGACATTTTGGTCTTTTCTGAGGACTGGGAGTCCCATGTGAAGCAGGTCAGGATGGTATTTCAGGTCCTGCGTGTTAATGCCTTATTTGTGAAGGGCTCTAAATGTCTCTTCGGAGTACAGAAGGTTTCCTTTTTGGGTTTTATTTTTTCTCCTTCTACTATTGAGATGGACCCAGTCAAGGTCCAGGCTATTCATGACTGGACTCAGCCTACATCTGTTAAGAGTCTTCAGAAGTTCTTGGGTTTTGCTAATTTTTACCGTCGCTTCATTGCTACTTTTTCTGGCGTGGTTAAACCCTTGACGGATTTGACCAAGAAGGGTTCTGATGTGACTAATTGGTCTCCTGCGGCCGTGGAAGCCTTTCGGGAGCTGAAGCGCCGGTTTTCTTCGGCTCCAGTTTTGTGTCAGCCTGATGTCTCTCTTCCTTTTCAGGTCGAGGTTGATGCTTCTGAGATTGGAGCAGGGGCTGTTTTGTCTCAGAGAAGCTCTGATTGCTCTGTGATGAAGCCTTGTGCTTTCTTTTCAAGAAAGTTTTCGCCTGCCGAGCGAAATTATGATGTTGGTAATCGGGAGTTGTTGGCTATGAAGTGGGCATTTGAGGAGTGGCGACATTGGCTTGAGGGAGCTAAGCATCGTGTAGTGGTCTTAACTGATCACAAAAATCTGATTTATCTCGAGTCTGCCAAGCGGCTGAATCCTAGACAGGCTCGTTGGTCGTTGTTTTTCTCCCGTTTCGATTTCGTGGTCTCGTACCAGCCTGGTTCGAAGAACGTGAAAGCTGATGCTCTTTCTAGGAGTTTTGTGCCTGACTCTCCGGGAGTTTCAGAGCCGGCTGGTATCCTCAGAGAGGGAGTGATTTTGTCTGCCATTTCCCCAGATTTGCGACGAGTGCTGCAGAAATTTCAGGCAGATAGACCGGACCGTTGCCCACCAGAGAGACTGTTTGTCCCAGATAGATGGACCAGCAGAGTTATTTCCGAGAATCATTTTTCGGTGTTAGCAGGACATCCTGGGATTTTTGGTACCAGAGATTTGGTGGCTAGGACCTTCTGGTGGCCTTCCTTGTCACGGGATGTGCGTTCCTTTGTGCAGTCCTGTGGGATTTGTGCTCGGGCTAAGCCTTGCTGTTCTCGTGCCAGCGGTTTGCTTTTGCCTTTGCCTGTCCCGAAGAGGCCTTGGACGCACATTTCCATGGATTTTATTTCGGATCTTCCAGTCTCTCAGAGAATGTCTGTCATCTGGGTGGTGTGTGATCGTTTTTCCAAAATGGTCCATTTGGTGCCCTTGCCTAAGTTGCCTTCCTCCTCCGATTTGGTTCCTCTATTTTTTCAGAATGTTGTTCGCTTGCACGGCATCCCTGAAAATATTGTGTCTGACAGAGGATCCCAGTTTGTGTCCAGATTTTGGCGGATCTTTTGTGCTAAGATGGGCATTGATTTGTCTTTTTCGTCGGCCTTCCATCCTCAGACGAATGGTCAAACCGAGCGAACTAATCAGACCTTGGAAACTTATTTAAGATGTTTTGTTTCTGCTGATCAGGATGATTGGGTGACTTTTTTGCCATTGGCCGAGTTTGCCCTTAATAATCGGGCTAGTTCTGCTACTTTGGTTTCGCCTTTTTTCTGCAATTCTGGTTTTCATCCTCGTTTTTCCTTGGGTCAGGTTGAGCCTTCTGACTGTCCTGGGGTGGATTCTGTGGTGGATAGGTTGCAGCAGATTTGGAACCATGTGGTGGACAATTTGAAGTTGTCACAGGAGAAGGCTCAGCGCTTTGCCAACCGCCGTCGCGGTGTGGGTCCCCGACTTCTTGTTGGGGATTTGGTATGGCTGTCTTCTCGGTATGTTCCTATGAAGGTTTCCTCTCCTAAATTCAAGCCTCGCTTCATCGGTCCTTATAAGATTTTGGAACTCCTTAACCCGGTGTCATTTCGTTTGGACCTCCCAGCGTCGTTTGCCATTCATAACGTGTTCCATAGGTCTTTGTTGCGGAGGTATGTGGTGCCTGTGGTTCCTTCTGTTAAACCCCCTGCTCCGGTGCTGGTTGAGGGCGAATTGGAGTACGTGGTGGAGAAGATCTTGGATTCTCGTATTTCTAGACGGAGGCTTCAGTATTTGGTTAAGTGGAAGGGCTATGGTCAGGAGGATAATTCCTGGGTTGTCGCCTCTGATGTTCATGCGGCCGATTTGGTTCATGCCTTCCATGTGGCTCATCCTGATCGCCCTGGGGGTTTTGATGAGGGTTTGGTGACCCCTCCTCAAGGGGGGGTACTGTTGTGAACTCTGTTTTTGGGCTCCCTCTTGTGGTCACAACTGGTACTGTGTGAGTGCTGTCTTTGGGCTCCCTCTGGTGGTTCTTTGTGTCATTCTGCAGGTCTGAGGCAGGATCAGCTGTCTCGTTATCTCTTAGCTGGTTTCCTATTTAGTTCACCTGGACTCTCAGTTGTTGCCTGCTGTCAATGTCTTCAGTGCTATTTTGGAGCTCTCCTGCAGTCCTTCGTTATCAGTCTCTTCAAGAGAAGCTAAGTTTTGCTTGGTTCATTTTTTGACCATCAGTGGTCACATGTTTCTTGGTTTATTTTTGTCCAGCTTGCTAATATGTGATTTCCTTGCTTGCTGGTAGCTCTAGGGGGCTGAGTTTCTCCCCTCACACCGTTAGTTGGTGTGGGGGTTCTTGTATTCTCAGCGTGGATATTTTGCATAGGGTTTTTTACTGACCGCACAGTTCCCTATCTGTCTTCTGCTATCTAGTATTAGCGGACCTCATTTGCTTAATCTGTTTTCATTTCTACGTTTGTGTTTTCCCCTTACCTCACCGTTATTATTTGTTGGGGGCTTCCTATATCTTTGGGGTGATTTCTCTTCAGGCAAGTGAGGTCTTACTTTCCCTCCAGGAGTAGATAGTTTCTCAGGCTGCATCGAGACGTCCAGGATTTTAGGCACGTTCACCGGCTTCCTTTAGTGTGTTGGTTAGGATCAGGTTTGCGGTCAGTCCAGTTATCACCTCCCTAGAGCTCGTGTCTATGTTCATAAACTTAGCTAGTCCGTTTTGTGATCCTCAGCCACTAGGATCATAACACATATCCCACCGCTACATGGGAGTGGGAAGAGAGGGGCTAAGTGCTGGAATTGGCACATCTTACAGATGCGCCATTTCCGGGGCGGCTGTGGACTGGTATTTGTAGCCGGGGGGACCAATATCCATGGCCCCTCTCTAGGCTATGAATATCAGCCCGCAGCTGTCTGCGTAGCCTTTCTGGCTATAAAATATAGGGGGACCCCACGTCATTTTTTTGGGGGCCCCCCTATTTTAATAGCCAGTAAAGGCTACGCAGACAGCTGAGGGCTGATATTTATAGCAGGCTACAAATATTGGCCCCCGGCCGTCGGCTTTCCCCCTCTGGCGCAGAAAATTGCGCGGGAGCCCATGCCGTTTTTTTCCGTTTTTTTAATTAAACGCTCATTAAGGCCTCTTTCTCACTTGCGTCGGTACGGGTCCGTTGCTATGCGTTGGGCCGATGTACCGACGCACGTTGTTAAATTTGTGCACGTGGACAGCGGATGCAGTTTTTCAACACATCCACTGCCCATTCTGTAGTTCGGGGAGGAGGGGGCGGAGTTTTGGCCGTGCATGCGCGGTAGAAAATGGCTGACGCGATGGACAAAAAACGTTCACTTGAACGTTTTTTCGTGCCAACGGTCCACCAAAACACGACGCATCCGTTACACGATGGACGCGACGTGTGGCCATACGTCGCAATCCATCGCTAAGACAAGTCTATGGGTAAAGAACACATCCTGCGAGCACATTTGCTGGATCCATTGTTTTCCCAAAAAGACGGATTGCTAAAAACGCAAGTGTGAAAGTAGCCTTGGAAACATCGGCCTTTCTATTATATATCTATGGATATATCTATCTACAGATATATTTATAGATAGATATACAGTGGGGCAAAAAAGTATTTAGTCATTCAGCAATAGTGCAAGTTCCACCACTTAAAAAGATGAGAGGCGTCTGTAATTTACATCATAGGTAGACCTCAACTATGGGAGACAAACTGAGACAAAAAAAATCCAGAAAATCACATTGTCTGTTTTTTTATCATTTTATTTGCAAATTATGGTGCAAAATAAGTATTTGGTCAGAAACAAAATTTCAAGATTTCTGGCTCTCACAGACCTGTAACTTCTTCTTTAAGAGTCTCCTCTTTCCTCCACTCATTACCTGTAGTAATGGCACCTGTTTAAACTTGTTATCAGTATAAAAAGACACCTGTGCATACCCTCAAACAGTCTGACTCCAAACTCCACTATGGTGAAGACCAAAGAGCTGTCAAAGGACACCAGAAACAAAATTGTAGCCCTGCACCAGGCTGGGAAGACTGAATCTGCAAAATGGAAGACATTCAAGACCACTGGTAATCTCCCTCGATCTGGGGCTCCACGCAAAATCCCACCCCGTGGGGTCAGAATGATCACAAGAACGGTGAGCAAAAATCCCAGAACCACGCGGGGGGACCTAGTGAATGAACTGCAGAGAGCTGGGACCAATGTAACAAGGCCTACCATAAGTAACACACTACGCCACCATGGACTCAGATCCTGCAGTGCCAGACGTGTCCCACTGCTTAAGCCAGTACATGTCCGGGCCCGTCTGAAGTTTGCCAGAGAGCATTTGGATGATCCAGAGGAGTTTTGGGAGAATGTCCTATGGTCTGATGAAACCAAACTGGAACTGTTTGGTAGAAACTAGTGTTGAGCGATACTTTCCGATATCGGAAAGTATCGGTATCGGAAAGTATCGGCCGATACCGTCAAAATATCGGATCTAATCCGATACCGATACCCGATCCCAATGCAAGTCATGGGGACGAAAATATCGGAATTAAAATAAACCCTTTATAAACTTGTAGGTTCATTCTACATGAAGGAAAACAACTAAGAATAATGTAGGATGTATTGGGGGACGTGGCGGAGATATTAAAGGCACAGAGGTTTAGCCCAATGTAATAGAATAGCAGGATTTTTTTTTTTTTATGACGTTCGGCGGTAGAAAGATTTTGACTATGTAAATTTTTTTTTTATTTTGTCAGATATTGATGTTTCACTACTTCCACGCCCTTCACCTTCTTTTTTACTTCTCCCACACTTTCTTCTTCATTATCCTCATCATCAGCTTCTTTGACATCAACTTCTTCACCTTATTCATCTTCTTCTTCATCTTCTACCTATTATTTTTTTTGGTTACATTGTTCATATTCTTTTTATTTTACTATTATCTTCATCATTTTCTACTTCTTCATCATATTCTTATTTGTGACAGGCATTCCCGTAGTTGTTATCTATAAAAGTTTGAAGATTACACCTTCCGTTCTGCCTGTCACAAAAGAGTTACATTTGTCCGCGTTCAGTTTGGCCTGCAGCATCAGGCTTTATCCAGGGGCACCACGAGGAGGAACGGACTCACCCCCATACACTGCTTAGTCTTCTTCTGCTTATAATTTAGATAATATTTTTTGCTCTGATATTTAGTGTTATGCTTAATGTTCTTCTGCTCTTTGTTCTGCAGCTTCTTGTTCTTCTGCTTCTCGGTCTTCCAGGTCGTCGTCGTCTCCAGGGTCGTCGTCTCCGGGGTCGTCGTCATCGGGGTGGTCTTCAGGGTCATCGTCTCCAGGGTCGTCGTCATCACGGTGGTTGTCGTCTCTGGTGTCGTCGTCATCTTAGGGGTGGTCTTCCAGGTCATCGTCTTTAGTCTCTTGAACTTGGAAATGTAGCAGAAGGTACAAGAAGGCTGAGAAAATGCCGAGAACCAGCTGATGGAACTGGAACTCGGATGGCTACCCGAAGGTCCAAGAGCCAATGGAACTACCGAGGACCAGCTGACGTTACTGGAACCCGGTTACTAAGCAGGAGGTACCCGTGCCTGAAAGCACTACCAAGGACCACCTGACGTTGGTGGAACTCGGATACCCAGAGGGAGGCACCTAAGCCAAAGGCTCTGCCCGGAACCAGCTGACGGTACTGGAACCAGGATGGGGAGCAGAAGGTACAAGAGCAAAAGACACTGCCGAGAACCAGCTGACGGTGCTGGAACCCGGATGGGTAGCCGAAGGTCCAAGAGCCAATGGAACTACCGAGGACCAGCTGACGTTACTGGAACCCGGTTACTAAGCAGGAGGTACCCGTGCCTGAAAGCACTACCAAGGACCACCTGACGTTGGTGGAACTCGGATACCCAGAGGGAGGCACCTAAGCCAAAGGCTCTGCCCAGAACCAGCTGACGGTACTGGAACCAGGATGGGGAGCAGAAGGTACAAGAGCAAATGTCTGCGTGGCTTTTGCAGGACACGATGCCGGCTGCACAGCAGGGGAACAGCTGGCGGTGCTGAACCCCACTGACACATTGGCTGGTGTTTTTCTCTGTGCAGCTAGCAGTACCGGGCCCCAACTGGCGGTGTTAGAGCCCGGGGTCAGCAGGAGGAGGAGATGGAGCAGAGTGTAGGCCGAAGCCTGCACTGGCGGCAGCTTTGGGTCTGTTGTGCCTGCGTGGCGGTCGCAGGACACGTTGCCGGCTACACAGCAGGGGAACAGCTGGCGGTGCTGAACCCCACTGACACATTGGCTGGTGTTTTTCTCTGTGCAGCTAGCAGTACCGGGCCCCAACTGGCGGTGTTAGAGCCCGGGGTCAGCAGGAGGAGGAGCAGGAGGAGGAGCAAGGGGGAGGGGAGTGTAGGCCGAAGCCTGCACTGGCGGCAGCTTTGGGTCTGTTGTGCCTGCGTGGCGGTCGCAGGACACGTTGCCGGCTACACAGCAGGGGAACAGCTGGTGGTGCTGGACCCCACTGACACATTGGCTGGTGTTTTTCTCTGTGCAGCTAGCAGTACCGGGCCCCAACTGGCGGTGTTAGAGCCCGGGGTCAGCAGGAGGAGGAGATGGAGCAGAGTGTAGGCCGAAGCCTGCACTGGCGGCAGCTTTGGGTCTGTTGTGCCTGCGTGGCGGTCGCAGGACACGTTGCCGGCTACACAGCAGGGGAACAGCTGGCGGTGCTGAACCCCACTGACACATTGGCGAGGTGTTTGGCTCTGTGCAGCCAGCACTTCCGGACAGCAACTAGCGTTGTTGGAGCCCGGGCTCTGCCGGTGGAGCAGAGTGTAGGCCGAAGCCTAATTGAACCGATTTCAAAGGTAACCTTTAACCCCCCCCTCAGGGGTTACAAACTAGAAGAGCCACAGCTTATGCAGCAGTAGTGCCGCACAAGTCAAAGGTTGCTCTTTTAATTTTTCTCCTTGCACACGCCGAATGAAACACGTATAACATTTAGCCCTTTATACAGTCAAACTGTGTTGGAGGCGCGAGTTCCCTTCGTAATGAGACGCAGCACAGATGTCAAGAATCCCACCTTGGTGCTGGGTGCAGCCTCCTGAGCGTTGTTATTTGCTGTACAGGAGTCTGCGCTGTCGTGTTATCCCCTGGCCTAGCGCTGTTAGCGCTGCCCATGTTCTGACATCATGTAATGTCGGCCGGTGCGGTTCGCGATGACCATGAATCCCAGCCCCGCAGTGTCTTAACATTGTTAAAACACTGCGGGTCTGGGATTCATGGCCTGGCGCAGCACATATGTTCGCCTCTCACACTCGGGTCCTTACACCCGCTTCAGACTGTGCGGCGTCAGCTGATCCCTTATCGCATGCCACGGCCATGAAGCCGCACAGTCTGAAGAAGGCGGAAGGAGATGAGTGACAACAGGCGAAGATATGCACTGCTCATGCCCATCAATCACACCCTCGCAGTCCCAATAAATAAGACACCGAGGGGCGTTGTGTGGGTCAGGGCGGCCGCAGAGGCGCAGGCAGCCAAACAATGATGCCAGAAGACGGGCAGCGCTACCAAGGGGGTTGCAGCGTGTCATTACAAAGGAAAGTCACACCACCGGGACGGTTAAATGGTCACACAGAGGACACATTTTAGACGTGTTTTCAGTTCCACATGTGCGAGGAGAATACGTTTATGAGCCACCTTGCACACATGCAGCATTACCGCTGTACAAGGTGGCCTTAAAAACGTACAAACGCCTGGGGGAGGGGGGACAGGTTCCCTTCAATTTCAGTTCTTGTGTCTGCGTGGCTTTTGCAGGACACGATGCCGGCTGCACAGCAGGGGAACAGCTGGCGGTGCTGAACCCCACTGACACATTGGCTGGTGTTTTCCTCTGTGCAGCTAGCAGTACCGGGCCCCAACTGGCGGTGTTAGAGCCCGGGGTCAGCAGGAGGAGGAGCAGGAGGAGAAGCAAGGGGGAGGGGAGTGTAGGCCGAAGCCTGCACTGGCGGCAGCTTTGGGTCTGTTGTGCCTGCGTGGCGGTCGCAGGACACGTTGCCGGCTACACAGCAGGGGAACAGCTGGCGGTGCTGGACCCCACTGACACATTGGCTGGTGTTTTTCTCTGTGCAGCTAGCAGTACCGGGCCCCAACTGGCGGTGTTAGAGCCCGGGGTCAGCAGGAGGAGGAGATGGAGCAGAGTGTAGGCCGAAGCCTGCACTGGCGGCAGCTTTGGGTCTGTTGTGCCTGCGTGGCGGTCGCAGGACACGTTGCCGGCTACACAGCAGGGGAACAGCTGGCGGTGCTGAACCCCACTGACACATTGGCGAGGTGTTTGGCTCTGTGCAGCCAGCACTTCCGGACAGCAACTAGCGTTGTTGGAGCCCGGGCTCTGCCGGTGGAGCAGAGTGTAGGCCGAAGCCTAATTGAACCGATTTCAAAGGTAACCTTTAACCCCCCCTCAGGGGTTACAAACTAGAAGAGCCACAGCTTATGCAGCAGTAGTGCCGCACAAGTCAAAGGTTGCTCTTTTAATTTTTCTCCTTGCACACGCCGAATGAAACACGTATAACATTTAGCCCTTTATACAGTCAAACTGTGTTGGAGGCGCGAGTTCCCTTCGTAATGAGACGCAGCACAGATGTCAAGAATCCCACCTTGGTGCTGGGTGCAGCCTCCTGAGCGTTGTTATTTGCTGTACAGGAGTCTGCGCTGTCGTGTTATCCCCTGGCCTAGCGCTGTTAGCGCTGCCCATGTTCTGACATCATGTAATGTCGGCCGGTGCGGTTCGCGATGACCATGAATCCCAGCCCCGCAGTGTCTTAACATTGTTAAAACACTGCGGGTCTGGGATTCATGGCCTGGCGCAGCACATATGTTCGCCTCTCACACTCGGGTCCTTACACCCGCTTCAGACTGTGCGGCGTCAGCTGATCCCTTATCGCATGCCACGGCCATGAAGCCACAGAGTCTGAAGAAGGCGGAAGGAGATGAGTGACAACAGGCGAAGATATGCACTGCTCATGCCCATCAATCACACCCTCGCAGTCCCAATAAATAAGACACCGAGGGGCGTTGTGTGGGTCAGGGCGGCCGCAGAGGCGCAGGCAGCCAAACAATGATGCCAGAAGACGGGCAGCGCTACCAAGGGGGTTGCAGCGTGTCATTACAAAGGAAAGTCACACCACCGGGACGGTTAAATGGTCACACAGAGGACACATTTTAGACGTGTTTTCAGTTCCACATGTGCGAGGAGAATACGTTTATGAGCCACCTTGCACACATGCAGCATTACCGCTGTACAAGGTGGCCTTAAAAACGTACAAACGTCTGGGGGAGGGGGGACAGGTTCCCTTCAATTTCAGTTCTTGTGTCTGCGTGGCTTTTGCAGGACACGATGCCGGCTGCACAGCAGGGGAACAGCTGGCGGTGCTGAACCCCACTGACACATTGGCTGGTGTTTTCCTCTGTGCAGCTAGCAGTTCCGGGCCCCAACTGGCGGTGTTAGAGCCCGGGGTCAGCAGGAGGAGGAGCAGGAGGAGGAGCAAGGGGGAGGGGAGTGTAGGCCGAAGCCTGCACTGGCGGCAGCTTTGGGTCTGTTGTGCCTGCGTGGCGGTCGCAGGACACGTTGCCGGCTACACAGCAGGGGAACAGCTGGCGGTGCTGGACCCCACTGACACATTGGCTGGTGTTTTTCTCTGTGCAGCTAGCAGTACCGGGCCCCAACTGGCGGTGTTAGAGCCCGGGGTCAGCAGGAGGAGGAGATGGAGCAGAGTGTAGGCCGAAGCCTGCACTGGCGGCAGCTTTGGGTCTGTTGTGCCTGCGTGGCGGTCGCAGGACATGTTGCCGGCTACACAGCAGGGGAACAGCTGGCGGTGCTGAACCCCACTGACACATTGGCGAGGTGTTTGGCTCTGTGCAGCCAGCACTTCCGGACAGCACCTAGCGTTGTTGGAGCCCGGGCTCTGCCGGTGGAGCAGAGTGTAGGCCGAAGCCTAATTGAACCGATTTCAAAGGTAACCTTTAACCCCCCCTCAGGGGTTACAAACTAGAAGAGCCACAGCTTATGCAGCAGTAGTGCCGCACAAGTCAAAGGTTGCTCTTTTAATTTTTCTCCTTGCACACGCCGAATGAAACACGTATAACATTTAGCCCTTTATACAGTCAAACTGTGTTGGAGGCGCGAGTTCCCTTCGTAATGAGACGCAGCACAGATGTCAAGAATCCCACCTTGGTGCTGGGTGCAGCCTCCTGAGCATTGTTATTTGCTGTACAGGAGTCTGCGCTGTCGTGTTATCCCCTGGCCTAGCGCTGTTAGCGCCGCCCATCTTCTGACATCATGTAATGTCGGCCGGTGCGGTTCGCGATGACCATGAATCCCAGCCCCGCAGTGTCTTAACATTGTTAAAACACTGCGGGTCTGGGATTCATGGCCTGGCGCAGCACATATGTTCGCCTCTCACACTCGGGTCCTTACACCCGCTTCAGACTGTGCGGCGTCAGCTGATCCCTTATCGCATGCCACGGCCATGAAGCCGCACAGTCTGAAGAAGGCGGAAGGAGATGAGTGACAACAGGCGAAGATATGCACTGCTCATGCCCATCAATCACACCCTCGCAGTCCCAATAAATAAGACACCGAGGGGCGTTGTGTGGGTCAGGGCGGCCGCAGAGGCGCAGGCAGCCAAACAATGATGCCAGAAGATGGGCAGCGCTACCAAGGGGGTTGCAGCGTGTCATTACAAAGGAAAGTCACACCACCAGGACGGTTAAATGGTCACACAGAGGACACATTTTAGACGTGTTTTCAGTTCCACATGTGCGAGGAGAATACGTTTATGAGCCACCTTGCACACATGCAGCATTACCGCTGTACAAGGTGGCCTTAAAAACGTACAAACGCCTGGGGGAGGGGGGACAGGTTCCCTTCAATTTCAGTTCTTGTGTCTGCGTGGCTTTTGCAGGACACGATGCCGGCTACACAGCAGGGGAACAGCTGGCGGTGCTGGACCCCACTGACACATTGGCTGGTGTTTTCCTCTGTGCAGCTAGCAGTACCAGGCCCCAACTGGCGGTGTTAGAGCCCGGGGTCAGCAGGAGGAGGAGCAGGAGGAGGAGCAAGGGGGAGGGGAGTGTAGGCCGAAGCCTGCACTGGCGGCAGCTTTGGGTCTGTTGTGCCTGCGTGGCGGTCGCAGGACACGTTGCCGGCTACACAGCAGGGGAACAGCTGGCGGTGCTGGACCCCACTGACACATTGGCTGGTGTTTTTCTCTGTGCAGCTAGCAGTACCGGGCCCCAACTGTCATGATTCTCAATGGCGAGAGAACATAGCCCAGCATATATGAGAACTAGCTCTTGGAAGATGGAAACTATACTGACCATGAACTAAACCTGCCGCACAACTAGAAGTGGCCGGGTAGCATGCCTACGTTTTTTTATCCCTAGATGCCCAGCGCCAGCCGGAGAACTACCTAATCCTAGCAGAGGAAAAGACAGTCCTGGCTCACCTCTAGAGAAATTTTCCCAAAAGGCAGACAGAGGCCCCCACATATATTGGCGGTGATTTTAGATGAAATGACAAACGTAGTATGAAAATAGGTTTAGCAAAATCGAGGTCCGCTTACTAGATAGCATGAAGACAGAAAGGGCACTTTCATGGTCAGCAGAAAACTCTATCAAAACACCATCCAGAAATTACTTTAAGACTCTAGCATTAACTCATAACACCAGAGTGGCAATTTCCGCTCACAAGAGCTTTCCAGACACAGTAACGAAACAGCAGCTGTGAACAGGAACAAAATGCAAAAACACACAAGGACAAAAGTCCAACTTAGCTGGGAGTTGTCTAGTAGCAGGAACATGCACAGAAAGGCTACTGATTACATTGTTGACCGGCATGAAACTGACAGAGGAACAAGGTTATATAGCGACTCCCACATCCTGATAGGAGCAGGTGAACAGAGGGGATGATGCACACAAGTTAAATTCCACAAGTGGCCACCGGGGGAGCCCAGAATCCAATTTCACAACAGTACCCCCCCCCTCAAGGAGGGGGCACCGAACCCTCACCAGAACCACCAGGGCGATCAGGATGAGCCCTATGAAAGGCACGGACAAGATCGGAGGCATGAACATCAGAGGCAGTGACCCAAGAATTATCCTCCTGACCGTATCCCTTCCATTTGACCAGATACTGGAGTTTCCGTCTGGAAACACGAGAGTCCAAGATCTTTTCCACAACGTACTCCAACTCACCCTCAACCAACACCGGAGCAGGAGGCTCAACGGAAGGCACAGCTGGTACCTCATACCTGCGCAACAATGACCGATGAAAAACATTATGAATCGAAAAGGATGCAGGGAGGTCCAAACGGAAGGACACAGGGTTAAGAATCTCCAATATCTTGTACGGGCCGATGAACCGAGGCTTAAACTTAGGAGAAGAAACCCTCATAGGGACAAAACGAGAAGACAACCACACCAAGTCCCCAACACAAAGCCGAGGACCAACACGACGACGGCGGTTGGCAAAAAGCTGAGTCTTCTCCTGGGACAACTTCAAATTGTCCACCACCTGCCCCCAAATCTGATGCAACCTCTCCACCACAGCATCCACTCCAGGACAATCCGAAGATTCCACTTGACCGGAGGAAAATCGAGGATGAAACCCCGAATTACAGAAAAACGGGGACACCAAGGTGGCAGAGCTGGCCCGATTATTGAGGGCGAACTCCGCCAAAGGCAAAAAAGCAACCCAATCATCCTGATCCGCAGACACAAAACACCTCAAATATGTCTCCAAGGTCTGATTAGTCCGCTCGGTCTGGCCATTAGTCTGAGGATGGAAAGCAGACGAAAAAGACAAATCTATGCCCATCCTAGCACAGAATGCCCGCCAAAATCTAGACACGAATTGGGTCCCTCTGTCAGAAACGATATTCTCTGGAATACCATGCAAACGAACAACATTTTGAAAAAACAGAGGAACCAACTCGGAAGAAGAAGGCAACTTAGGCAAGGGAACCAGATGGACCATCTTAGAGAAACGGTCACACACCACCCAGATGACAGACATCTTCAGAGAAACAGGCAGATCCGAAATAAAATCCATCGAGATGTGCGTCCAAGGCCTCTTCGGGATAGGTAAGGGTAACAACAATCCACTAGCCCGAGAACAACAAGGCTTGGCCCGAGCACAAACGTCACAAGACTGCACAAAGCCTCGCACATCTCGTGACAGGGAAGGCCACCAAAAGGACCTTGCCACCAAATCCCTGGTACCAAAGATTCCAGGATGACCTGCCAACGCAGAAGAATGAACCTCAGAGATGACTCTACTGGTCCAATCATCAGGAACAAACAGTCTACCAGGTGGGCAACGATCAGGTCTATCCGCCTGAAACTCCTGCAAGGCCCGCCGCAGGTCTGGAGAAACGGCAGACAATATCACTCCATCTTTAAGGATACCTGTGGGCTCAGAATTACCAGGGGAGTCAGGCTCAAAACTCCTAGAAAGGGCATCCGCCTTAACATTCTTAGAACCCGGTAGGTAAGACACCACAAAATAAAACCGAGAGAAAAACAACGACCAGCGCGCCTGTCTAGGATTCAGGCGCCTGGCAGACTCAAGGTAAATTAAATTTTTGTGGTCAGTCAATACCACCACCTGATGTCTGGCCCCCTCAAGCCAGTGACGCCACTCCTCAAAAGCCCACTTCATGGCCAAAAGCTCCCGATTCCCAATATCATAATTCCGCTCGGCGGGCGAAAATTTACGGGAAAAAAAAGCACAAGGTCTCATCACGGAGCAGTCAGAACTTCTCTGCGACAACACCGCCCCAGCTCCGATTTCAGAAGCGTCGACCTCAACCTGAAAAGGAAGAGCAACATCAGGCTGACGCAACACTGGGGCGGAAGAAAAGCGGCGCTTGAGCTCCCGAAAGGCCTCCACAGCATCAGGGGACCAATCAGCAACATCAGCACCCTTCTTAGTCAAATCAGTCAATGGTTTTACAACATCAGAAAAACCAGCAATAAATCGACGATAAAAGTTAGCAAAGCCCAAAAATTTCTGAAGACTCTTAAGAGAAGAGGGTTGCGTCCAATCACCAATAGCCTGAACCTTGACAGGATCCATCTCGATGGAAGAGGGGGAAAAAATGTATCCCAAGAAGGAAATCTTCTGAACCCCAAAAACACACTTAGAACCCTTCACACACAAGGAATTAGACCGCAAAACCTGAAAAACCCTCCTGACCTGCTGGACATGAGAGTCCCAGTCATCCGAAAAAATCAGAATATCATCCAGATACACAATCATAAATTTATCCAAATAATCGCGGAAAATGTCATGCATAAAGGACTGGAAGACTGAAGGGGCATTTGAAAGACCAAAAGGCATCACCAAATACTCAAAATGGCCCTCGGGCGTATTGAATGCGGTTTTCCACTCATCCCCCTGCTTAATTCGCACCAAATTATACGCCCCACGGAGATCAATCTTAGAGAACCACTTGGCCCCCTTTATACGAGCAAACAAATCAGTAAGCAGTGGTAACGGATATTGATATTTAACCGTGATTTTATTCAAAAGTCGATAATCAATACACGGCCTCAAAGAGCCGTCTTTCTTAGACACAAAGAAAAAACCGGCTCCTAAGGGAGATGACGAAGGACGAATATGTCCCTTTTCCAAGGACTCCTTTATATATTCTCGCATAGCAGCGTGTTCAGGCACAGACAGATTAAATAAACGACCCTTAGGGTATTTACTACCCGGGATCAAGTCTATGGCACAATCGCACTCCCGGTGCGGAGGTAGTGAACCAACCTTGGGTTCTTCAAAAACGTCACGAAAGTCAGACAAGAATTCAGGAATCTCAGAGGGAATAGATGATGAAATGGAAACCAAAGGTACAAAAAAAAAAAAAAAAAAGGGAAGCGGGCACCACTCCAATACAAAAATTAGGGATCAACCATTGCATATAAATAATTACTGAACAGAGAGAGAGAAGATATGCAAACCAATGGGATCAACCTTAAATAATCAATTTTATTATACAAAAATCATTAACCAAAAACAGAGCCAGGCAAGACATACATTTAAAAGCATTTAAAACAATGATATGGTAATATAGACCATAACGAATTTGAGCCAAGGGAAAAAAAGGAAGCTAATACTTCACAACATATCTAGAACAGGAAAAATTACCAAAAAATGCTGAATAAAAGACTACATAAATCCTATTGTTTGCTGCCAACTGACCCCCTGAGTACTATGACAAATAACATGTACTCCAGCCTAATATCAGGAAAAGATATATCATGGATCCTATCTTGTCCAAAGCGGCATGTGTGCAAACAGATGGTAAAAAAGTAGGAGCAGACCCCTGTAGAAAAATAATCAGGGAAATAAATATACTGCAATACTACAATGTCCTAGTTGTTTAAATAAACATATGCACACACACGCCATATGGAAATACAGGAAATCAAGATCCAATGTCCTAAGGCATGAATAAGTGTCAGTCCATGCAAGCAATGAATAGGTGGAATTCCATAGCAGTTATAGAGGCAAGTTACCCGGTCCTGTCCCTCGGGGAAAAAAAGCCCTGAACGCCCCACGCGTATCGACGCTACTCAAGCGTCTTCATCTGATGAAGACGCTTGAGTAGCGTCGATACGCGTGGGGCGTTCAGGGCTTTTTTTCCCCGAGGGACAGGACCGGGTAACTTGCCTCTATAACTGCTATGGAATTCCACCTATTCATTGCTTGCATGGACTGACACTTATTCATGCCTTAGGACATTGGATCTTGATTTCCTGTATTTCCATATGGCGTGTGTGTGCATATGTTTATTTAAACAACTAGGACATTGTAGTATTGCAGTATATTTATTTCCCTGATTATTTTTCTACAGGGGTCTGCTCCTACTTTTTTACCATCTGTTTGCACACATGCCGCTTTGGACAAGATAGGATCCATGATATATCTTTTCCTGATATTAGGCTGGAGTACATGTTATTTGTCATAGTACTCAGGGGGTCAGTTGGCAGCAAACAATAGGATTTATGTAGTCTTTTATTCAGCATTTTTTGGTAATTTTTCCTGTTCTAGATATGTTGTGAAGTATTAGCTTCCTTTTTTTCCCTTGGCTCAAATTCGTTATGGTCTATATTACCATATCATTGTTTTAAATGCTTTTAAATGTATGTCTTGCCTGGCTCTGTTTTTGGTTAATGATTTTTGTATAATAAAATTGATTATTTAAGGTTGATCCCATTGGTTTGCATATCTTCTCTCTCTCTGTTCGGAAACCAAAGGTACGTCCCCATGAGTTCCTTTACATCCCCAGCTTAACACAGACATAGCTCTCCAGTCGAGGACTGGGTTATGAGATTGCAGCCATGGCAATCCCAGCACCAAAACATCATGTAGATTATACAGCACCAGAAAGCGAATAACCTCCTGGTGATCCGGATTAACACGCATAGTCACTTGTGTCCAGTATTGTGGTTTATTACTAGCCAATGGGGTGGAGTCAATCCCTTTCAGAGGTATCGGAGCCTCCAATGGCTCCAAATCATACCCACAGTGTTTGGCAAAGGACCAATCCATAAGACTCAAAGCAGCGCCAGAGTCGACATAGGCGTCCGCGGTAATAGATGACAAAGAACAAATCAGGGTCACAGATAGAATAAACTTAGACTGTAAAGTGCTAATTGAAACAGACTTGTCAGGCTTCTTAGTACGCTTAAAGCATGCTGATATAACATGAGTTGAATCACCACAATAGAAGCACAACCCATTTTTTCGTCTAAAATTCTGCCGCTCGCTTCTGGACAGAATTCTATCACATTGCATATTTTCTGGCGTTTTCTCAGTAGACACCGCCAAATGGTGCACAGGTTTGCGCTCACGCAGACGCCTATCGATCTGAATAGCCATCGTCATGGACTCATTCAGACTCGCAGGCACAGGGAACCCCACCATAACATCCTTAATGGCATCAGAGAGACCTTCTCTGAAAATCGCCGCCAGGGCGCACTCATTCCACTGAGTAAGCACAGACCATTTGCGGAATTTTTGGCAGTATATTTCAGCTTCATCTTGCCCCTGAGACAAGGACATCAAGGCCTTTTCCGCCTGAAGCTCTAAATGAGGTTCCTCATAAAGCAACCCCAAGGCCAGAAAAAACGCATCCACATTGAGCAACGCAGGATCCCCTGGTGCCAATGCAAAAGCCCAGTCTTGAGGGTCGCCCCGGAGCAAGGAAATTACAATCCTGACCTGCTGTGCAGGGTCTCCGGCAGAGCGAGACTTCAGGGACAAAAACAATTTGCAATTATTTTTAAAATTTTGAAAGTGAGATCTATTCCCCGAGAAGAATTCAGGCAAAGGAATTCTAGGCTCAGACATAGGTGCATGAACAACAAAATCTTGCAAATTTTGTACCTTTGTGGCGAGATTATTCAAACCTGTAGCTACACTCTGAAGATCCATTTGAAACAGGTGAACACAGAGCCATTCAAGGATTAGAAGGAGAGGAAGAGAGGAAGGCTGCAGTATAGGCAGACTAGCAAGTGATACAATTAAGAGCACACTCAGAACTAGAGGGAAAAAAAAAAAAAAAAATTGTAGCAGACTTCTTTTTTCTCTCCTTTCTCAGCCAGTAATTAACCCTTTTTTTTTTTTTTGGCCGGTCAAACTGTCATGATTCTCAATGGCGAGAGAACATAGCCCAGCATATATGAGAACTAGCTCTTGGAAGATGGAAACTATACTGACCATGAACTAAACCTGCCGCACAACTAGAAGTGGCCGGGTAGCATGCCTACGTTTTTTTATCCCTAGATGCCCAGCGCCAGCCGGAGAACTACCTAATCCTAGCAGAGGAAAAGACAGTCCTGGCTCACCTCTAGAGAAATTTTCCCAAAAGGCAGACAGAGGCCCCCACATATATTGGCGGTGATTTTAGATGAAATGACAAACGTAGTATGAAAATAGGTTTAGCAAAATCGAGGTCCGCTTACTAGATAGCATGAAGACAGAAAGGGCACTTTCATGGTCAGCAGAAAACTCTATCAAAACACCATCCAGAAATTACTTTAAGACTCTAGCATTAACTCATAACACCAGAGTGGCAATTTCCGCTCACAAGAGCTTTCCAGACACAGTAACGAAACAGCAGCTGTGAACAGGAACAAAATGCAAAAACACACAAGGACAAAAGTCCAACTTAGCTGGGAGTTGTCTAGTAGCAGGAACATGCACAGAAAGGCTACTGATTACATTGTTGACCGGCATGAAACTGACAGAGGAGCAAGGTTATATAGCGACTCCCACATCCTGATAGGAGCAGGTGAACAGAGGGGATGATGCACACAAGTTAAATTCCACAAGTGGCCACCGGGGGAGCCCAGAATCCAATTTCACAACACCCAACTGGCGGTGTTAGAGCCCAGGGTCAGCAGGAGGAGGAGAGGGAGCAGAGTGTAGGCCGAAGCCTGCACTGGAGCAAGTTGAAAGGGAAACTTTAACCCCCCCCCAGGCGTTTGTAGCTGAAAGAGCCATCGTGTACAGCACTAATGCTGGAAAAGGTAAACTTAGCTCTTTTAATTATGGTCCTTGCACATGCTGAACCTAACACTTATAAAAAGTGTCCCCTCCTACCGTGATACCGTCCGGTAGGTGGAACTTTCCTTTGTGATGTGACGCAGCACAGCCGTCATTCTTACCCCCTTGGCGCCGTGCGCCGCCTCCTCAGCGTTGTTTGAATCAGTCCCGGAGCCTGCGCTGTTAGGTTAGCCCTTGGCCATGCACACATTTTGCGCTGCCCGTCTTCTGACATCATTTGGTGTCAGGCTGGCTGCGCCTGTGCGGCCGCGCTGGCCGAGAGCCCGCCTCGTACTGTCTTCTGATTTAATCCCACTGGGGGCCTGAGATCCATGGACATGCGCAGTGCATATCTGAACCTCCACCTCTCACTCATCTCCCTACGGCTTCTTCTGACTGTGCAGTGTCACGGCCGTGGCATGCTATTAGGGACCAGCTGACACCGAACAGTCTGAAGAAGCCATAGGGAGATGAGTGAGAGGTGGAGGTTCAGATATGCACTGCGCATGTCCATGGATCTCAGGCCCCCAGTGGGATTAAATCAGAAGACAGTACGAGGCGGGCTCTCGGCCAGCGCGGCCGCACAGGCGCAGCCAGCCTGACACCAAATGATGTCAGAAGACGGGCAGCGCAAAATGTGTGCATGGCCAAGGGCTAACCTAACAGCGCAGGCTCCGGGACTGATTCAAACAATGCTGAGGAGGCGGCGCACGGCTCCAAGGGGGTAAGAATGATGGCTGTGCTGCGTCACATCACAAAGGAAAGTTCCACCAACCGTACGGTATCACGGTAGGAGGGGGCACTTTTCATAAGTGTTTGGATCAGCATGTGCAAGGAGCACCACGAAAAGAGGCACTTTTTCCCTTTGCATCATTACTGCTGCACAAGGTGGTTCCTTCAGTAACAAACGCCTGGGGGGGAGCAGGTTCCCTTAAATTTAACTTGTTGTGCCTGCGTGGCGGTCGCAGTACACGTTGCCGGCTGCACAGCAGGGGAACAGCTGGCGGTGCTGAACCCCACTAACACATTGTCGAGGTGTTTGGCTCTGTGCGTACAGCACTTCTGGACGGCAACTGGCGGTGTTGGAGCCCAGGGACAGGTGGAGGAGGAGGAGGTGGAGGAGGTAGGAAGGATTGCCACACACACAGCAGGGGAACAGCTGACGTTACTGAACCCCAATAACAGAGGAGGGACTGTTGGGACTGTGCGTACAGCACTTCTGGACGGCAACTGGCGGTGTTGGAGCCCAGGGACAGGTGGAGGAGGAGGAGGTAGGAGGAGGTAGGAGGGATTGCCACACACGCAGCAGGGGAACAGCTGACATTACTGAACCCCAATAACAGAGGAGGGACTGTTGACTGTGCGTAAAGCACTTCTGGACGGCAACTGGCGGTGTTGGAGCCCAGGGACAGGTGGAGGAGGAGGAGGTAGGAGGAGGTAGGAGGGATTGCCACACACACAGCAGGGGAACAGCTGACGTTACTGAACCCCAATAACAGAGGAGGGACTGTTGACTGTGCGTACAGCACTTCTGGACGGCAACTGGCGGTGTTGGAGCCCAGGGACAGGTGGAGGAGGAGGAGGTAGGAGGGATTGCCACACACACAGCAGGGGAACAGCTGACGTTACTGAACCCCAATAACAGAGGAGGGACTGTTGACTGTGCGTACAGCACTTCTGGATGGCAACTGGCGGTGTTGGAGCCCAGGGACAGGTGGAGGAGGAGGAGGTAGGAGGAGGTAGGAGGGATTGCCACACACACAGCAGGGGAACAGCTGACGTTACTGAACCCCAATAACAGAGGAGGGACTGTTGACTGTGCGTACAGCACTTCTGGACGGCAACTGGCGGTGTTGGAGCCCAGGGACAGATGGAGGAGGAGGAGGTAGGAGGAGGTAGGAGGGATTGCCACACACACAGCAGGGGAACAGCTGACGTTACTGAACCCCAATAACAGAGGAGGGACTGTTGACTGTGCGTACAGCACTTCTGGACGGCAACTGGCGGTGTTGGAGCCCAGGGACAGGTGGAGGAGGAGGAGGTGGAGGAGGTAGGAGGGATTGCCACACACACAGCAGGGGAACAGCTGACGTTACTGAACCCCAATAACAGAGGAGGGACTGTTGGGACTGTGCGGACAGCACTTCTGGACGGCAACTGGCGGTGTTGGAGCCCAGGGACAGGTGGAGGAGTAGGAGGTAGGAGGAGGTAGGAGGGATTGCCACACACACAGCAGGGGAACAGCTGACGTTACTGAACCCCAATAACAGAGGAGGGACTGTTGGGACTGTGCGGACAGCACTTCTGGACGGCAACTGGCGGTGTTGGAGCCCAGGGACAGGTGGAGGAGGAGGAGGTAGGAGGGATTGCCACACACACAGCCGGGGAACAGCTGACGTTACTGAACCCCAATAACAGAGGAGGGACTGTTGACTGTGCGTACAGCACTTCTGGAAGGCAACTGGCGGTGTTGGAGCCCAGGGACAGGTGGAGGAGGAGGAGGTAGGAGGAGGTAGGAGGGATTGCCACACACACAGCAGGGGAACAGCTGACGTTACTGAACCCCAATAACAGAGGAGGGACTGTTGACTGTGCGTACAGCACTTCTGGACGGCAACTGGCGGTGTTGGAGCCCAGGGACAGGTGGAGGAGGAGGAGGTAGGAGGAGGTAGGAGGGATTGCCACACACACAGCAGGGGAACAGCTGACGTTACTGAACCCCAATAACAGAGGAGGGACTGTTGACTGTGCGTACAGCACTTCTGGACGGCAACTGGCGGTGTTGGAGCCCAGGGACAGGTGGAGGAGGAGGAGGTAGGAGGAGGTAGGAGGGATTGCCACACACACAGCAGGGGAACAGCTGACGTTACTGAACCCCAATAACAGAGGAGGGACTGTTGACTGTGCGTACAGCACTTCTGGACGGCAACTGGCGGTGTTGGAGCCCAGGGACAGGTGGAGGACAGGTGGAGGAGGAGGAGGTAGGAGGAGGTAGGAGGGATTGCCACACACACAGCAGGGGAACAGCTGACGTTACTGAACCCCAATAACAGAGGAGGGACTGTTGACTGTGCGTACAGCACTTCTGGACGGCAACTGGTGGTGTTGGAGCCCAGGGACAGGTGGAGGAGGAGGAGGTAGGAGGAGGTAGGAGGGATTGCCACACACACAGCAGGGGAACAGCTGACGTTACTGAACCCCAATAACAGAGGAGGGACTGTTGTGACTGTGCGGACAGCACTTCTGGACGGCAACTAGCGGTGTTGGAGCCCAGGGACAGGTGGAAAAGCAGAGGAACACAATGTAGGCCGAAGCCTGAGAAAGTCGAAAGGGAACCTTTAACCCCCCCCCAAGGCGTTTGTAGCTGAAAGAGCCAGCTTGTGCAGCACAAAAGATGCAAAAGGAAAAGGTGGCTCTTTTCATCATGCTCCTTGCAAACACAGAACTAAACACTTATAATATGTGTCCCCTGAAACCGTGAAACCGTCCCGGAGGTGGGACTTTCCTTCGTAATATGACGCAGCACAGCCATCATTCCTCCCCCCCGGGCGCCGCGCCCCGGCTCCTCAGCGTAGTTTGATTCCGTCCCGGAGCCTGCGCTGTTATGTTATCCCTTGGCCAGGCACACTTAGCGCTGCCCATCTTCTGACATCATTTGGTGTCAGGCTGGCTGCGCCTGTGCGGCCGCGCTGGCCGAGAGCCCGCCTCGCAGTGTCTTCTGATTTTATCCCACTGGGGGCCTGGGATCCATGGCCATGCGCAGTGCATATCCTCGCCTCTCACTCCCCTCCCTACGGCTTCTTAAGACTGTGCGGTGTCACGGCCGTGGCATGCTATTAGGGACCAGCTGACACCGAACAGTCTGAAGAAGCCGTAGGGAGATGAGTGAGAGGTGGAGGTTCAGATATGCACTGCGCATGTCAATGGATCCCAGGCCCCCAGTGGGATTAAATCAGAAGACACTGCGAGGCGGGCCCTCGGCCAGCGCGGCCGCACAGGCGCAGCCATCCTGACACCAAATGATGCCAGAAGACGGGCAGCGCTAAGTGTGCCTGGCCACGGGATAACATAACAGCGCAGGCTCCGGGACGGAATCAAACAACGCTGAGGAGCCGGGGCGCGGCGCCGGGGGGGGAGGAATGACGGCTGTGCTGCGTCATATTACGAAGGAAAGTCCCACCTCCGGGACGGTTTTACGGTATCAGTGGACACATTTTATAAGTGTTAAGTTCTGCGTGTGCAAGGAGCTAAACCAAAATAGCTACCTTTTCCTTGTGCAGCATTACTGCTGCACAAGGAGGCTCTTTCAGTAACAAACGCCTTGGGGGGGGGACAGATTCCCTTACATTTCAGTTGTTGTGTCAGCGTGGCGGTCGCATGACACATTGCCGGCTACACAGCTGGGGATCAGCTGACGTTACTGAAACCCAATAACACTGGGTCGTATGTTTTGACTGTGCAGACGGCACTTCTGAGCCTCAACTGGCGGTGTTGGAGCCCAGGAATTTAAGTTCAGGTGGTAGAAAGATGAACACAACAGGAGACCTGGATAACGTATACAGTGACCTAATTATTTAATCAGGAGGAGGAGTGGCAAATTCCTGCGAGATCCAGGCCTTGTTCATTTTCAGGAAAGTAAGCCGGTCAACGTTATCGGAGGATAGTCGCATGCGACGGTCAGTTAGTACACCACCTGCAGCACTAAAGACACGTTCCGATAATACACTGGCCGCAGGGCAAGACAGCACCTCCAATGCATACTGGCTTAGCTCTGGCCATGTATCCAGCTTTGAGACCCAAAACTTGAAAGGGGAAGAGCCGTCTGGGAGTACAGCAAGAGGGCAAGACATGTAGTCTGTCACCATCTGACGGAACCGTTGCCTCCTGCTGACTGGAGCCGTCTGTGATGGTGTAGACTTTTGTGGGGGGCACAGAAAACTGTGCCACAGTTGGGCCATACTGGTCTTGCCTTGGGCAGAGGCACTGCTTCTGCTCCCTCTTTGTGCAGAGCCTCCACCACTGCCTGGACGCACTGAGCTGCTTTGGAATGCACTAGCAGCACTTCTCTCAGTTGGAATGGAGAAGATGATGGAATTGACCAGTGTGTCTTGGTACTCCCTCATTTTTCGCTCCCGGTTCAACGGTGTGATGAGGCTTTCTACGTTGTCCCGGTAGCGAGGATCGAGGATAATCAGACATGTTGAGAATGTGGGCGATGCGGCGGTCGTTTCTCAGGCACTGCAGCATGTAATCCACCATGTGCTGCAGACTGCCAACTGCCCAAGAAACGCTGTCCCCTGCTGGAGGCGTGATATCTGCCCGCTCGTCATCACCCCACCCTCGCTGTACACACTGAGTACTGGACAATTCGGTAACTCCCTCCTCTGGACGGATGTCTTCCTCCTCCATTGACTCCTCCTCATCCTCCTCACAAACTGTCCCCTGCCTACGCGTTTGTGAGGAACCACGTGGCGCTGACTGTCCAGAAGATGATGGAAATGGTGAATCCTCATCCTCCACCTCTTCCACAACATCATCCCTTAGCGCTTGCAGTGATTTTTCAAGCAGGCAGATAAGGGGGACAGTAATGCTGACTAGTGCATCATCTACACTCGCCATCCGCGTGGAATAATCAAAGGGACGCAAAACCTGGCAGACGTCATTCATAGTGGCCCACTCTGTGGTTGTGAAGTCTGTACGCCGCTGAGTGCGACTTCTTTGCGCCTGAAGCAGCTGGTACTCCATTACAGCTTGCTGCTGCTCACACAACCGCTCCAACATATGTAACGTGGAATTCCACCTGGTAGGTAGGTCACATATGATGCGATGTTCCGGCAGGCGGTGTCGGCGCTGCAGAGCCGCAATGCGCGCTTTTGCCGTGCTGGAACGCCGCAAGTGAGCACACTCTAGGCGGACCTTGTGCAGCAGTGCATCAAGATCCGGATAGTCCCTCAAAAAGCTCTGCAAATTGACCAAATTGAGCACATGTGCCAGACATGGGATGTGAGTGAGGTTGCCGAGGCCCAGAGCTGCCACCAGATTTCGGCCATTATCACACACTACCATGCCTGGCTGGAGATTCGCTGGCACAAACCACACATCGCTCTCCTGCTTGATTGCATTCCAGAGCTCCTGCGCTGTGTGGCTACGATTCCCCAAAAAAATTAATTTCAAGACGGCCTGTTGACGTTTGGCCACGGCTGTGCTCATGTCGGTCGTAACAGGTACACGTTCATCACGGGTCCATGTGGAGGTGGACTGTGACGGCTCCTGCAGCGATGATTCTGAGGAACTGGTGTAAGAGGAGGAGTCAATGCGTACAGAATGGATTCCTGCAATCCTTGGAGTGGGCAGGACACGTCCTGCGCCACTCGCATGGTCTGTACCCGGCTCAACGACATTAACCCAATGGGCAGTGAGGGAAAGGTATCGCCCCTGTCCATGTTGACTGGTCCACGCATCGGTGGTGAGGTGGACCTTGCTACTGACGGCGTTCAGTAGCGCGTGTTTTATGTGTCCCTCCACATGCTTGTGCAGGGCAGGGACGGCTTGCCTGCTGAAGTAAAAGCGGCTGGGCACATTGTACTGTGGGACTGCCAATGACATCAAGTCACGGAAGCTGTCAGTCTCCACCAGCCTGAATGACAGCATTTCCAGTGACAGAAGTTTGGCAATGCCTGCAGTCAGAGCCTGTGCTCGTGGGTGGTTTGACGAGAAAGGCCGCCTTTTCTCCCATGCCTGTACTACCGATGGCTGTAGACTGGGCTGGGAGTGTGTGGATGACTGGGAAAGTGGTGCTGCGGGTGGAATTACAGCGGGTCTCTGGACAACAGGCCAGAGGTTCTTCCACGGCGATCCTGGGAGGAAGCCGAACCAGCTGCGTGTGAGCTAGAGGAAGAGGCAACACGAGCTGAAGAGGTGGTAGCTGCCGCTGTTGGTTGGCCTAGCTCTTCAGTGTGTTTTTCTAACAACGCCGGGTGCCTGTTGCGCACATGTTTCCACATGTTGGAGGTATTGAGGTTGCTGACATTTCGACCTCTTTTGACTTTTTGATGACACACCTTGCATCTGACATAGCAAATGTCATCTGCAACTGTGTCAAAAAAGGACCAGGCACTGCAAGTCTTGGGAGCGCCCTTTTTGGCTTTTGGAAGAGACATGCTCCTAACGGGTGCCAAAGCGGAGGCTGCAGGATCCGCAGTCTTCCCCCTCCCTCTCCCTCTTTGGGCCGTACGGGGAATCTCTTCCTCAGAGCTGCTCCCACCACCTTCCTGTCCCTCACGCCAAGATGGGTCAAGGACCTCATCATCTACACTACCCTCTGCCCCCAACTGCTCCTCCTGGGTAGTCTCAGCAGCAGAGCACGCACCAGTAAGTGGCACCTGGGTGTCATCATCAGCTGATGCGGCCTGCGATGTGGTGACCGGAGCCACTGGCCCACCCGCCTCTTCAGAGGAAGAGAGAAAAAGCTGTTGGGCATCACTGCACCCTGCCTCTTCTTCCATTTCTCCAATGCTGCTTGGCTGGCCCCCTGTTTCCAAGCCAAGAGATTCAGAGAACAGAAGTAGAGACGGCTCCTGTCCTGGGCTCTCTGTCTGCCTGGGCAATTTGGCAGGTGGTGAAGAGACAGATGGCTGCTCTCCAGTGCTCTGTGTCTGAGAGGATGTGGCACTAATTGAAGTTGATGCATTAGCTGCCATCCATCCGACAACGGCTTCAATTTGGTCTTCACGCAGCAGCGGTGTACGGCGCTCTGACACAAAGCTGCGCATGAATGACTGTTGCCTGGTGAAAGTGGGTGCTGATGAGTCACCGGTGCCCGCAGCAGGCACAGAATCCCCACGTCCCCTCCCTGCTCCGCGCCCACGCCCACGCCCACGTGCCTTACTCACTGCCTTCTTCATCTTGGTTGACTGATAAATATAAGCAGAAAAGTACTAACGGCTTTGTGTGCTTATTCCTGAGCAACTCCTCCTAACAGGTATAAGAAACACTAATTTTCTAAAGTGTGGACTAGACTTTAATATGAGCTAATGTGGCCTACACAAATGTAAAGTGGTGTAACTGGTGTGTTTGGTGAACTTTATTATTTATTTATTTTTTGGGGGCTGAACTGACAACGGATAGAGCTGCAGTCACACGGAGACCGTGCAGACAGACGTAAACGGCGCTGCAAGGCCCAAAAACCCTCCTCTACGTTATCCTATGTAGTGTTTTTCCACAAGTTAGCTGGAGACGGGTGGAAAGACACTAATAGGATTTTTTTGAAAAAATGTGCAGCAGCCTGCACTACTTAAAACAAAATGAAAATTGATTTGGCGGTATGACGCAGTGAACAACCCTGAGCTGGAGACAACCAGGCTATGGCTGCTCACAGACTACAGGGCGAGCTGCAGTCACACGGAGACCATGCAGACAGCCGTAAACGGCGCTGCAAGGCCCAAAAACCCTCCTCTACGTTATCCTATGTAGTGTTTTTCCACAAATTAGCTGGAGACGGGTGGAAAGACACTAATAGGAATTTTTGGAAAAAATGTGCAGCAGCCTGCACTACTTAAAACTAAATGAAAATTGATTTGGCGGTATGACGCAGTGAACAACCCTGAGCTGGAGACAACCAGGCTATGGCTGCTCACAGACTACAGGGCGAGCTGCAGTCACACGGAGACCGTGCAGACAGCCGTAAACGGCGCTGCAAGGCCCAAAAACCCTCCTCTACGTTATCCTATGTAGTGTTTTTCCACAAATTAGCTGGAGACGGGTGGAAAGACACTAATAGGAATTTTTGGAAAAAATGTGCAGCAGCCTGCACTACTTAAAACTAAATGAAAATTGATTTGGCGGTATGACGCAGTGAACAACCCTGAGCTGGAGACAACCAGGCTATGGCTGCTCACAGACTACAGGGTGAGCTGCAGTCACACGGAGACCGTGCAGACAGCCGTAAACGGCGCTGCAAGGCCCAAAAACCCTCCTCTACGTTATCCTATGTAGTGTTTTTCCACAAATTAGCTGGAGACGGGTGGAAAGACACTAATAGGATTTTTTTGAATAAATTAGCAGCAGACTACACTACTTGAAAAAAAAAAAAAAAAAAGAACAGTATGAGGCAATGAACCACCCTCCCTGAACTGAATACAACCAGCTATGGATGGCCTATGTGGCTGCACTCAGACTAGAGAGTGGGCTGCACTCACACACACACACACACAGACCTTGCAGATCGCTGTGAAAACAGCGCTACAAGGCAAAAGCAAGGTGAATAGTAGGTGAACACAGCGGTTGCTAAATTAGCCTTTGGAAAGCACAAAGAAGCAAATCGCTATCTCTAAACTGTCCCTCAGTCAGCAAACAGCGTCCTGTCACTAACTGAATTCACAGCAGAGTGATCGCAAAATGGCGCCAGCGACTTTTAAACTGCATCATGACATCATTTCAGCAGCCAATCACAGCCTTGCCAGTAGTTTCATGCCCTCCATGCTAAACAGGATGTGCCCACACTTGGAATCATTCTCATTGGCTGAATTTCTGCATTTTGAATCTTGGAACTTCCGATTCCGGTATCCGATACGCGGCAAGTATCGGAATCCCGGTATCGTAATTCCGATACCGCAAGTATCGGCCGATACCCGATACTTGCGGTATCGGAATGCTCAACACTAGTAGAAACACAACTTGTCGGGTTTGGAGGAAAAAGAATACTGAGTTGCATCCATCAAACACCATACCTACTGTAAAGCATGGTGGTGGAAACATCATGCTTTGGGGCTTTTTCTCTGCAAAGGGGCCAGGACGACTGATCCGGGTACATGAAAGAATGAATGGGGCCATGTATCGTGAGATTTTGAGTGCAAACCTCCTTCCATCAGCAAGGGCATTGAAGATGAAACGTGGCTGGGTCTTTCAACATGACAATGATCCAAAGCACACCGCCAGGGCAACGAAGGAGTGGCTTCGTAAGAAGCATTTCAAGGTCCTGGAGTGGCCTAGCCAGTCTCCAGATCTCAACCCTATAGAAAACCTTTGGAGGGAGTTGAAAGTCCGTGTTGCCAAGCGAAAAGCCAAAAACATCACTGCTCTAGAGGAGATCTGCTTGGAGGAATGGGCCAACATACCAACAACAGTGTGTGGCAACCTTGTGAAGACTTACAGAAAACGTTTGACCTCTGTCATTGCCAACAAAGGATATATTACAAAGTATTGAGATGAAATTTTGTTTCTGACCATACTTATTTTCCACCATAATATGCAAATAAAATGATAAAAAAACAGACAATGTGATTTTCTGGATTTTTTTTTCTCAGTTTGTCTCCCATAGTTGAGGTCTACCTATGATGTAAATTACCGACGCCTCTCATCTTTTTAAGTGGTGGAACTTGCACTATTGCTGACTGACTAAATACTTTTTCGCCCCACTGTATCTATAGATACATAGATGTATATATCCATATATATGGCTGCTTTCACACATTAGGTTTTTGCCGTCAGGCACAATCCGGCAAGTTTTGAAAAAAACGGACCCATTTTTTTCCGCCGGATCCGTTTTTTTCTCATAGAGTTGTATTAGCGCCGGATTGTGCCTGATGGCCACACGTTTCATCCGTTTTTTGCCGGATCGGTCAAAAAAGCTGTTTCCGCCGGACGGAAAACACATACAGAGGAACGTTTTTTCTGTCCGGCGAAAAAACGCACAGCGACGGACCCGGCAAAAAACATATGAAACTGAGATGTGAAATTATGAATCCGGCCTCGGAATCCATTTTTTCATGCATGTTTCCTTTCAAATCATGCACATTTTCCGTTTATTTATTTATTTCCAAAAACTGCATCAAAACCGCGCAAAAACTGCACCAAAAACAGCATCAAAACTGCACCAAAAACTGCATCAAAACCTGGTGCAGTTTTGGTTTGGTTTTGATGCAGTTTTTGGTGCGTTTTTGATGCAGTTTTTGGTGCAGTTTTTGCACGGTTTTTGGTGCGTTTTTGATGCAGTTTTTGGTGCAGTTTTTGCACGGTTTTTGGTGCGTTTTTGATGCAGTTTTTGGTGCGGTTTTTGCACGGTTTTTGTTTTGGTGCGGTTTTGGTGCAGTGTTGATGCAATTTTGATGTGGTTTTGATGCAGTTTTTGATGCGGTTTTGATGTAGTTTTTGGTGCAGTTTTGATGCGTTTTTTATGCAATTTTTTGCACGGTTTTGATGCATTTTTTAATTCGCTTTTGGTGCAGTTTTTGCACAGTTTTTGCGCGGTTTTTATGCGTTTTTGTGCGTTTTTGAAAGCTCAATAAAGATGTATTATTGAACAAAAAAAAAGATTTGTGATGTCATTATTGTCCAACCTCCTCTTTTACATTTGTCCAACCCACACTCCATTACACACACAGATAGATAGATGATAGATGAAATGGATAGACAGATCTACATATGGATAGATCTATAGATGCATACATCTATCTATTCATATATCTATCTATAGATATATCTGGATAGATATATCTATTGATAGATGTATGGATAGCGTAGGGTGTGTCCACTGTCCAGATTACATCCGAATTAGTTGCAGATTGGATGCTGCATACTTGTAGTCCCATCGGATGATGCCTGCACACACACCCCAAAAGACCCCCCGCACAGCCCCGCACACACCCGAGCAGCCAGGCACCCACCCGAAAAGCCAGGCACCCACCCAAAAAGCCCCGCACACACCCGAACAGTCCCGCACACACCTGAACAGTCAGGCACCCACCCGAAAAGCCCCGCACACACCGAACAGTCCCGCACACACCCAAACAGCCCTGCACACACACGAACAGTCCCGCACACATCCGAACAGCCCGCAGACCCAGCACACACATACACGCACAGGGCCAGCCCGAACGTATAGGCGAACTAGGCGGCCGCCTAGGGCGCCGACCCTAAGGGGGTACCAGAGAAAAAATAGAAAAAAATTATAAAAAATCTTTTCAAAAGGCAAAAGGTGTATGGAGCGGAGCTGAATGTGTATGAGGTGTATGGAGCGGAGCCGTGTGTGTATGAGGTGTACGGAGCGGAGCCGTGTGTATGAGGTCTACAGAGCGGAGTCGTGTGTGTATGAGGTGTATGGAGCAGAGCTAAATGTGTACAAGGTGTACGGAGCGGAGCCGCGTTTTTACATGTGCTTGCGCTTTTTATGCGCATGCGTTTGATAATTCCAGGAGGGTGTGTCTTTAATGGGCATGCGCAGTCCGATGTATGCAATCGCATAAAACGCATGTGTATGCAAAGACATGTGTACGCATGCGTTCCCATAGATAGTAATGCATTTTTTTTGCCGCATTTCTTGCGCTAACAACCACATATGTTTCAAGGCAGCAAATTGACGCCTCTAAAATTACTACATGTTGCGTTTACCGTGCCAAACCGCAGACGACGAAACAACGCATGTGTCGTCAAACGCGGCAAAACGCAACCGATTGCAGACACATGCGCCCCTAATGTTAAATATAGGAAAACACAACGCATGCGGATATTTGCGGAAGAAAGGCTGTGGACACAACCGCAAATGTGAAACCGGCCTTACTGGATCTGGCTGTTCAGAAAGGTTTAAATTGCTCTCAGTCTTGTCATTTGTGAAAGCCATGGTACTTTTATTAGGACAGTTCAGGGCAAAATGTGGATTGCCCCCACAATAGAGGCATACATTTTCGTCTCTTCTTTGCTTCTGTAGAAAAAGGTTTACGGATAACATCAATTTGCATAGGTTCAGTAGAAAAATGTTTAGAATTGAGAGTCCTCAGTGGTTGATACCTTTTAATGGCTAACTGAAAAGATGGTAACAAATCACAGAGACCCCAATCAGGACAATAAAACATTCCTTATCTAAGAACTGGCCCAACATTTATGGACATAACTGTTTATCACTCATGGTAATTCTGCTTCATGCCACCTGTCTTATCCATGGTTTTTTTTTTTTCTGTGCTATGTTGTGCATAAATATGTGATTCTTCAGAATTTGTATTAGTCTATGCCTGATGAAGAGACCTGAGTAGTCTCGAAAGCTTGCAATTTGTTACCATCTTTTCAGTTAGCCATTAAAAGGTATCAACCACTGAGGACTCTCAATTCTAAACATTTTTCTATCTACTGGCTAACACGGTACCAAAACAAAAATAGATCAATGGCCACCTTTGTCTGTGCTAAAAACTAAGGAAATGTGAAATATGTGAAATGTGAATAGCATACTGGCTTATGAACTTTATGAACAAACACATGAGATTTTTAGCACAAGATTTGCAAACGTTGTGAGCCCATTCACCAAAACGTCAAGGTAATCTCAGATGGAATGGGTAACTACACTGACTGCCTGGTGTGAACACTTACCTATGGTATCTGAGCTGACTGCCTAATGTGAACACTTGCCTATGGCTAATAACAGGATAAAGCCTACTTATATAGGAGGCTCAGAACCAACTGTGTTGAGATGTAATTAAAACCTGGAGAAGGGCGGGACGTTCAAGTCAGAAAATAGTATATAGTAAAATAGATCAACTGACCGAACAATATATATATATATATATAAATAATTTGTAGCCAAAAAAAGTCAAATACAAAAATAGATCAATGGCCACCTTCGTCTGTGCTAAAAACTAAGGAAATGTGAAATATATGAAATGTGAATAGCATACTGGCTTATGAACTTTATGAACAAACACATGAGATTTTTAGCACAAGATTTGCAAACGTTGTGAGCCCATTCACCAAAACGTCAAGGTAATCTCAGATCGAATGGGTAACTACACTGACTGCCTGGTGTGAACACTTACCTATGGTATCTGAGCTGACTGCCTAATGTGAACACTTACCTATGGCTAATAACAGGATAAAGCCTACTTATATAGGAGGCTCAGAACCAACTGTGTTGAGATGTAATTAAAACCTGGAGAAGGGCGGACGTTCAAGTCAGAAAATAGTATATAGTAAAATAGATCAACTGACCGAACAATATATATATATATATATAAATAATTTGTAGCCAAAAAAAGTCAAATACAAAAATAGATCAATGGCCACCTTCGTCTGTGCTAAAAACTAAGGAAACGTGAAATATGTGAAATGTGAATAGCATACTGGCTTATGAACTTTATGAACAAACACATGAGATTTTTAGCACAAGATTTGCAAACGTTGTGAGCCCATTCACCAAAACGTCAAGGTAATCTCAGATCGAATGGGTAACTACACTGACTGCCTGGTGTGAACACTTACCTATGGTATCTGAGCTGACTGCCTAATGTGAACACTTACCTATGGCTAATAACAGGATAAAGCCTACTTATATAGGAGGCTCAGAACCAACTGTGTTGAGATGTAATTAAAACCTGGAGAAGGGCGGGACGTTCAAGTCAGAAAATAGTATATAGTAAAATAGATCAACTGACCGAACAATATATATATATATATATTGGCTACAAATTATTTATATATATATATATTGTTCGGTCAGTTGATCTATTTTACTATATACTATTTTCTGACTTGAACGTCCCGCCCTTCTCCAGGTTTTAATTACATCTCAACACAGTTGGTTCTGAGCCTCCTATATAAGTAGGCTTTATCCTGTTATTAGCCATAGGTAAGTGTTCACATTAGGCAGTCAGCTCAGATACCATAGGTAAGTGTTCACACCAGGCAGTCAGTGTAGTTACCCATTCGATCTGAGATTACCTTGACGTTTTGGTGAATGGGCTCACAACGTTTGCAAATCTTGTGCTAAAAATCTCATGTGTTTGTTCATAAAGTTCATAAGCCAGTATGCTATTCACATTTCACATATTTCACATTTCCTTAGTTTTTAGCACAGACGAAGGTGGCCATTGATCTATTTTTGTATTTGACTTTTTTTGGCTACAAATTATTTATATATATATATATTGTTCGGTCAGTTGATCTATTTTACTATATACTATTTTCTGACTTGAACGTCCCGCCCTTCTCCAGGTTTTAATTACATCTCAACACAGTTGGTTCTGAGCCTCCTATATAAGTAGGCTTTATCCTGTTATTAGCCATAGGTAAGTGTTCACATTAGGCAGTCAGCTCAGATACCATAGGTAAGTGTTCACACCAGGCAGTCAGTGTAGTTACCCATTCGATCTGAGATTACCTTGACGTTTTGGTGAATGGGCTCACAACGTTTGCAAATCTTGTGCTAAAAATCTCATGTGTTTGTTCATAAAGTTCATAAGCCAGTATGCTATTCACATTTCACATATTTTACATTTCCTTAGTTTTTAGCACAGACGAAGGTGGCCATTGATCTATTTTTGTATTTGACTTTTTTTGGCTACAAATTATTTATATATATATATATATTGTTCGGTCAGTTGATCTATTTTACTAACACGGTACCAAGATATATATCTTTCCTGTATCATAGGTTCAGTAACACTTTCCTTTACTTGTTTGTGTTTTAAGGCTGACTAAGTTAAGGAGTAGTTAGGGGTGTTTCCAAATACTCTTAGGGTACCGTCACACAGTGCCATTTTCATCGCTACGACGGCACGATCCGTGACGTCGCAGCGTCGTATGATTATCGCTCCAGCGTCGTAGACTGCGGTCACACTTTGCAATCACGGCGCTGGAGCGATGCCGAAGTCCCCGGGTAACCAGGGTAAACATCGGGTTACTAAGCGCAGGGCCGCACTTAGTAACCCGATGTTTACCCTGGTTACCAGCGTAAACGTAAAAAAAACAAACAGTACATACTTACATTCCGGTGTCTGTCCCCGGCGTTCTGCTTCTCTGCACTGTGTAAGCACCATAGCCGGAAAGCAGAGCGGTGACGTCACCGCTGTGCTCGCTTTCCGGCCGGCAGGCGCTCACAATGCAGAGAAGCTGAGACGCCGGAGGACAGACACCGGAATGTAAGTATGTACTGTTTGGTTTTTTTACGTTTACGCTGGTAACCAGGGTAAACATCGGGTTACTAAGCGCGGCCCTGCGCTTAGTTACCCGATGTTTACCCTGGTTACAAGCGAACACATCGCTGGATCGGTGTCACACACAACGATCCAGCGATGTCAGCGGGTGATCAAGCGACGAAAGAAAGTTCCAAACGATCTGCTACGACGTACGATTCTCAGCGTGATGTCTGATCGCAGTAGCGTGTCAGACACAACGATATCGTAACGATATCGCTAGAACGTCACGAATCGTGCCGTCGTAGCGATGAAAATGGCACTGTGTGACGGTACCCTTAGTCTTTCCTTTCTTCGTTCAGTGAGTCTCAGATCAATCTAATTTGAGAGGTTGAATGAAGTCCTCTAAATTATAAGGGGTCTCAACCCTTGCAAGTTCATCCTTAATTAGATCTGATAATCCTCATCGCAGTTCACTCCTTCGGGAGCTAAATTCCAGAGTTCTTTTCCACTTAAGGTGAGGCCCATGCAAGAGCCTCATCAGTCAGTAGATTAATGATGAAAAGAACCGTTTTCCTATAACTGGTAAACGGAGAAGGTTGCATCTGGAAATAGATATGAAATTTATTTAAAAAAACACGATAATGATAACGATGCCCGCTGAATTTTGCGGGCAACAGCATGCGTGCATTTAATTTTGAGCCAGAAGTTTCCTCTGCAACTCAATAATTTCCTTTTCCTGACCCATCACCTGTGTTTGCAACTTAGAAATTTTTTCTTGGTATATGGCACCAAAATTCTGAAGGTCTGCATCTTGTTGTCTCAGCTGGGCTGCAACAGTCTCCATTTTGTGTGCAAGATTATTCTGTTAAGTACCGACCTGAGTTGGAGTAGTGATATTGCAACCACTAGGGGCAGACCCAGCAGGTAGCATCGTCAGGATATAGCCAGAGGTTGGTACACAGAGCAGCAGCGTAGTTGGAAGGATAAGAAGGAATCAGAGTCAAGATATAGCCAGAAGTTGGTACATGGAGCAGCAGGAGGCTCTTGAGGATAAGCGGTAATCATAGTCAGGATATAGCCAGAGGTCGGTATATGGATCAGCAGTATAAGTGGGAGGATGCACAAGTAATGTAGTCAGGAGATAGCCAGAGGTCGGTACATGAAGCAGCAGTAGGATCTTGAGGATAAGCAGCAGGTGAGAAGAAGCTAGACTAAAAGCAGTGAGCTCAATAATTTACCAATTGCTAAAGGTAGCTCAATCAGGAGATCACAGGGTGAGACAACCAGGAATTTAGGATGGAGACATCAGTATCTCAGGTTGGAGACATCAGGAACAACATAGGTACTAGTATTGAAGGAACTGTCCAGAGCGAGCTGAATAGCTCAGATAGAAGAGCTGCCGCCTAGTGCACAAGAGCTGCTGACAACAAGTCTGTCGCTTTGTGAATGACTGGAGAGGATAGTGCAGGAGTATCTGGAGCTCAATATCAATGCCATCATGCAGTTTTGGACCTGTTTACATCTTGGACTTCAAAAATGGAAGAGTGACACGAGCTCGTCTGTCACGCCTTTGAAGGTTTTGTCATGCCCGGCAGCCAACATTCTCTCAGAACGTGTCTTTAGCGCTGCTGGTCATGTCCTGATAGATAAGCGCATCTGGCTGTCACTTCAAAGAGTAGACCATCATCTCAGATGATTTTTGCACCCCAGTCACAGATTGGGTACACTAGGCGATGGTTTTGTTTTTAGTATCATGTATTCATCTTGTGTTATTGCTGTCTGTGCCATGTGGTGTCTTCTGTGCCTGCTGTTGCTACTGCTGCTGATGTTACAAACACATTTTTGAAATGTGTAGACTCCAAGTTGGGTTTCCATGAGGTGGGTTGTCTCTGATGGAAGGTGTTTTAAAGACCTATTATACTGTTTCTACTCTGTGAAAATTGAGGGCACTTTAGTGGTGTGTGACAATAATTTTTTGAAATGTGGAGACTCAAAGTTGGGTCTCCATCTGGTAGGTTGCCTGTGGTGGAAGGTGTGTCAGAGACCTATTAAAATATATCTGCTCTGTGGGAAATGATGGCACATTAATGGTGTGTGACAATTATTTTTTGAAATCTGGAGACTCCAAGTTGGGTCTCCAGCTGGTGGGTTGCCAGTGTAAATAGGTCTTCCAGAAAGGCAGATGTACTTCCAATCAAATACCTGTATTACTTTCCTTACATTTTTCTACCAACAGTAGTCTATAAAACTGATGCTTGTGCCATCTGAGTGTGGCTAGAATAAAAATAAAATAAAATTGGAGATGTTACATGAGGTGTGTGGTCTTCCAGCTAAGAAGGCTTACACCGTTACTTTAAAAAACAGGTCCTCATTAAAACTTCAATTCCAAGCTGTAGATGCTGGGCCCCACACCCAGGTACCTCATTCATGGCCCTTGGTTGACTGCTTGTGTACCATTATAACAGGTTTTACTGTGGGTCAATTGATCAGTCAACTACCTGTGTTACTATTTTTACATTGTTCTATCAATAGTATTCTATAAAACTGATGTTTTTGCCATCTGAGTGTCGCTGGAATAAAAAAAATCAATTTCAAGCTGTAAATGCTGGACCACAGCCTGATACTTCATGAATGGCCCATGGCTGACTTCTGTTGTGACATTTGCAAACTTCTAATGTGGGTCAATTGATGACACTTTTCCTGGTTTCTGCCCCTAACTTTAACTGTTTGGGAAGCTTTTTGTGACCCCTTAAGGTGTTGTCTATGTGTTTGGTTTTGCCTCCCAATGAATAGAATGGGGTTTGGGTACGTTCGTCAAACCATTTGTCGTATCTGAACAGAACCTTGAATAGTTAGCTCATTTCTATTCATAACTGGCTCAGTGATTGCATTCAAAGAGTGGTATCAACTGGTTGCAAATCCAATTGTAAGAGAGTACATCCAATTGGAAGTGGGGTACCACAAGGCTCTGTCCTGGCTCTGATATTGTTCAACATTTTTATAAATGATCTAGATAATGAAACTGAAGGTAAACTAGTCAAATTTGCAAATCATGCAAAGCTAAGAGGGATAGCTAACACTAGAGTAGACAGAGAAAGGATTTAGAAGGATCTAGATAAGCTTAAAGGGGTTGTCCACTACTTTCAATTAACCCCCCAATATATCCCCCCGGGGCCCCTAATGAATTGTGCAAATACCTTTCATTGCCGTTTTCGCCTGTGAGCGGCGCTATTCTGACGGCTGAGTCTGGGTCACGTGACCCTAAGCTGCAGCCGCCGCTTATTTCCGCCGATGTCACGTCAATTTCCAGACTCTGGAAATTGACATGACGTCAGCAGCAGGCGTGAGCCAGCCTCACAGTCAGCAGTCACTCATCAAAATGACTGGGCTGTGGGCGGGGCTGCAGGCCTGTGCTAGGGGTGGGCGGAGCTGTGCTGGGGGTGGAACTGTGCTGGGGGCGGGCGGGGCTAGGCAGGGAATCCACGATGTGATGTGTGGGACTCTGCGTGCCGGCGCCGGTATGTGCGGGCCGGCGCCGGGGCTCTGCATGCCGGCACCGGTATGTGCGGGCCAGCGCTGGGGCTCTGCGTGCCGGCGCCAGAATGGGCGGTGCTGGGGTCTGCTGTGGGGGTGGTCATTGGTTTGTGTGTGTGTGTGTATCTGTGTGCAGGCATCGTCCGATGGGACTACAAGTCCCAACGTGCTCTGCCTGCTACATTGACAGTGAGTGACACATTAGCCAATGATGGGACAGTAGTAGAATGTTGAATGTAAAAAAACACATACACATGTACAGTACATACATACAACACACACCATGTAACATGTGACAACATGCAACATACAACATGTGACATGCAATGACATGTGACGACATGCACCATGCGACGACATGCAACATGCGATGACATGCGACATGCGGCGACATGCACCATGCAACGACATGCACCATGCGGCGACATGTGACGACATGCAGCATGGTATTACATGCGAAGACATGCAACATGTGACATGCACCATGCGACGACATGCACCATGCAGCAACATGCGATGACATGCAGCATGCGATGACATGCGACGACATGCAACATGTGACATACGACATGCACCATGCGACGACATGCGACATGCGATTACATGCGGCGGCATGTGACATGCGATGACATGCATCATGCAATGACATGCCAATTGCAATGACATGCAACGAAATGCGACATGCACCATGCGACGACATGCACCATGCAGCGACATGCAACATGCGATGACATGTGACATGTGATTACATGCGACTACATGCAACATGCGACATGCAAAGACATGCAGCATGTAATGATATGACACATGCGATGACATGCGACGACATGTGACATGCAACATGCACCATGCAGCGACATGCAATATGCGATGACTAGGGTTGAGCGAAACGGGTCGATCATTTTCAAAAGTCGCCGACTTTTGGCTAAGTCGGCGTCTCATGAAACCCGATCCGACCCCTGTGCTTGTCGGCCATGCGGTACGCGACTTTCGCGCCAAAGTCGCGTTTCAATGACGCGAAAAGCGCCATTTCTCAGCCAATGAAGGTGAACGCAGAGTGTGGGCAGCGTGATGACATAGATCCTGGTCCCCACCATCTTAGAGAAGGGCATTGCAGTGATTGGCTTGCTGTCTGCGGCGTCACAGGGGCTATAAAGGGGCGTTCCCGCCGACCGCCATCTTACTGCTGCTGATCTGAGCTTAGGGACAGGTTGCTGCCGCTTCGTCAGAAGCAGGGAGAGCGTTAGGCAGGGTCCACTAACCACCAAACCGCTTGTGCTGCAGCGATTTCCACTGTCCAACACCACCTTCGGTGTGCAGGGACTGTGGAAGCTATTTTTTTTTTTTTTTTCCCCTCAGCGCTGTAGCTCATTGGGCTGCCCTAGAAGGCTCCGTGATAGCTGTATTGCTGTGTGTACGCCACTGTGGAAACCAACTGCTTTTTTCAAAGCACATATCCTCTTGTTCCTTCCTTTCTGCACAGCTATCTTTTTTGTTTGTCCACACTTTTTATTTAATTTGTGCATCAGTCCACTCCTATTGCTGCCTGCCATACCTGGCTTAGATTACTGCAGGGAGATAGTAATTGTAGGACAGTCCCTGTTTTTTTTTTTTTTTTTTTTTGTGGGAGATTAAGATTTGCATTTCTGCTACAGTGCCATCCCTGTGTGTGCCATCTCTCACTGAGTGGGCCATAGAAAGCCTATTTATTTTTTCCGTGATTTGTGTTCTAAATTCTACCTCAACACAAAAACACTACATCAATCAGTGGGAGAAAAATATTGGCCTCAGTCAGGGCTTGTGTGCCACTGCTGTGTGTGCTATCTCTCATTCAGTGGGCTATAGAAAGCCTATTTATTTATTATTTTTTTTTTTAATATTATTTGGTTTCTAAAGTCTCCCTGAAAAAAAAAAAAAAAACCTAAAAAAACAGTGGGAGAGTAATATTGCCCTTTCAGCTTGTGTGCCAGGCTTGACTCCTGGGTGTGCCACCTCTCTCTCTCATTCAGTGGGCCATAGAAAGGCTATTTTTTTTTTGGTTTTTTTAATATTATTTGGTTTCTAAAGTCTCCCTGAAAAAAAAAAAAAACATAAAAAAACAGTGGGAGAGTAATATTGCCCTTTCAGCTTGTGTGCCAGTCTTGACTCCTGGGTGTGCCACCTCTCTCCCTCTCATTCAGTGGGCCATAGAAAGCCTATTTATTTATTTTTTTAAATATTATTGGGTTTCTAAAGTCTCCCTTAAAAAACAAAAAATACATAAAAAAACAGTGGGAGAGTAATATTGCCCTTTCAGCTTGTGTGCCAGGCTTGACTCCTGGGTGTGCCACCTCTCTCCCTCTCATTCAGTGGGCCATAGAAAGCCTATTTATTTATTTTTTTAAATATTATTGGGTTTCTAAAGTCTCCCTTAAAAAACAAAAAATACATAAAAAAACAGTGGGAGAGTAATATTGCCCTTTCAGCTTGTGTGCCAGGCTTGACTCCTGGGTGTGCCACCTCTCTCCCTCTCATTCAGTGGGCCATAGAAAGCCTATTTATTTATTTTTTAAAATATTATTGGGTTTCTAAAGTCTCCCTTAAAAAACAAAAAATACATAAAAAAACAGTGGGAGAGTAATATTGCCCTTTCAGCTTGTGTGCCAGGCTTGACTCCTGGGTGTGCCACCTCTCTCCCTCTCATTCAGTGGGCCATAGAAAGCCTATTTATTTTTTTTTTTAAATATTATTGGGTTTCTAAAGTCTCCCTTAAAAAACAAAAAATACATAAAAAAACAGTGGGAGAGTAATATTGCCCTTTCAGCTTGTGTGCCAGTCTTGACTCCTGGGTGTGCCACCTCTCTCCCTCTCATTCAGTGGGCCATAGAAAGCCTATTTTTTTTTTTTTAAATATTATTGGGTTTCTAAAGTCTCCCTTAAAAAACAAAAAATACATAAAAAAACAGTGGGAGAGTAATATTGCCCTTTCAGCTTGTGTGCCAGTCTTGACTCCTGGGTGTGCCACCTCTCTCTCTCATTCAGTGGGCCATAGAAAGGCTATTTTTTTTTTGGTTTTTTTAATATTATTTGGTTTCTAAAGTCTCCCTGAAAAAAAAAAAACATAAAAAAACAGTGGGAGAGTAATATTGCCCTTTCAGCTTGTGTGCCAGTCTTGACTCCTGGGTGTGCCACCTCTCTCCCTCTCATTCAGTGGGCCATAGAAAGCCTATTTATTTTTTTTTTTAAATATTATTGGGTTTCTAAAGTCTCCCTTAAAAAACAAAAAATACATAAAAAAACAGTGGGAGAGTAATATTGCCCTTTCAGCTTGTGTGCCAGGCTTGACTCCTGGGTGTGCCACCTCTCTCCCTCTCATTCAGTGGGCCATAGAAAGCCTATTTATTTTTTTTTTAAATATTATTGGGTTTCTAAAGTCTCCCTTAAAAAACAAAAAATACATAAAAAAACAGTGGGAGAGTAATATTGCCCTTTCAGCTTGTGTGCCAGTCTTGACTCCTGGGTGTGCCACCTCTCTCCCTCTCATTCAGTGGGCCATAGAAAGCCTATTTATTTATTTTTTTAAATATTATTGGGTTTCTAAAGTCTCCCTTAAAAAACAAAAAATACATAAAAAAACAGTGGGAGAGTAATATTGCCCTTTCAGCTTGTGTGCCAGGCTTGACTCCTGGGTGTGCCACCTCTCTCCCTCTCATTCAGTGGGCCATAGAAAGCCTATTTATTTATTTTTTTTAAAATATTATTGGGTTTCTAAAGTCTCCCTTAAAAAACAAAAAATACATAAAAAAACAGTGGGAGAGTAATATTGCCCTTTCAGCTTGTGTGCCAGGCTTGACTCCTGGGTGTGCCACCTCTCTCTCTCATTCAGTGGGCCATAGAAAGGCTATTTTTTTTTTGTTTTTTTTAATATTATTTGGTTTCTAAAGTCTCCCTTAAAAAACAAAAAATACATAAAAAAACAGTGGGAGAGTAATATTGCCCTTTCAGCTTGTGTGCCAGGCTTGACTCCTGGGTGTGCCACCTCTCTCCCTCTCATTCAGTGGGCCATAGAAAGCCTATTTATTTTTTTTTTTAAATATTATTGGGTTTCTAAAGTCTCCCTTAAAAAACAAAAAATACATAAAAAAAACAGTGGGAGAGTAATATTGCCCTTTCAGCTTGTGTGCCAGTCTTGACTCCTGGGTGTGCCACCTCTCTCTCTCTCATTCAGTGGGCTATAGAAAGCCTATTTTCATTTTTATTTTTTTTAATATTATTTGGTTTCTAAAGTCTCCCTGAAATAAAAAAAAAACTTAAAAAAACAGTGGGAGAGTAATATTGCCCTTTCAGCTTGTGCGCCAGTCTTGACTCCTGGGTGTGCCACCTCTCTCTCTCTAATTGTGGGCCATAGAAAGCCTTTTTTTTTTTTTTTTTTTTAATATTATTTGGTTTCTAAAGTCTCCCTGAGAAAAAAAAATAAATAAATTAGGTGGGAGATTAATATTGACATTAGTGCTTGAGTGACAGTCCTGCGTGTGTGTCATCTCTGTGATTTTGTGCCACAGAAAACAGAGTGTGTAACATTGTGCCTGATTTTCCTTGTGGTCTCACCAACCTGTTAAGGGATATTGAAATCATACTGAAGTTATAGCTCACCGTGTAAGTTGTTTGACAGCAACAAATAAAGTTACTTTGGTTAAGATTTTAAAACAATGAGGAAGTCTGGTGCAAGAGGTCGTCGTGGGCGTTCATTGTCAGCTGGTAATGATGGTAGTGGTAGTGGAGCATCAGGTGGTCATGGGGATAAAAATATTCCACCTAAGTCTGGAGCTGTGGAGCCAGTTTCGTCATCAGGCTACACAAGGCCTCGAACGCTCTCTTTTCTGGGAGTAGGAAAACCGCTTTTAAAGGCGGAGCAGCAACAGCAAGTTTTGGCTTACATTGCAGACTCAGCCTCTAGCTCTTTTGCCTCCTCTTCCGAAACTGGTAAATGTAAAAGCAGCGCGTCGCTTGTGGATGTTCACGGTCAGGGACAAGTCGCTTCCTTGTCCTCCTCAGCAAAAACTACAACAAGAGAGAAGGATGCAGCAGGCGACACAACGGGTCACTCCATGGAGCTCTTTACACATACCGTCCCTGGCTTAGAAAGTGAAACATTTAACAGGCCATGCCCATTACAAGTATATTCTGACATGGAGTGCACTGATGCACAGCCACAGCCAGAGTACTATGCTGCTCCTTTGACTCAGACCACCACATTGCCCTCTCAGGGTACAGATCCACAATCAGACCCTGATGAGACTATGTTGCCCCGCCACGAACGCTATACCACCGACCGACACAGTGACACAGAAGAAGTTGCACACGAGATCGAAGAGGAGGTAATAGATGACCCAGTTATTGACCCCGATTGGCAGCCATTGGGGGAACAGGGTGCAGGCGGCAGTAGTTCAGAAGCGGAGGTGGAGGAGGGGCCGCAGCAGGCATCAACATCACAACAGGTTCCATCTGCCGGGCCCGTATCTGGCCCAAAACGCGTGTCAAAGCCAAAACCTGTTGGAGCACAGCGTTGCCATCCGGTTAAAGCTCAGTCTGCAATCCCTGAAAAGGGATCCGAGTCTAGGAAGAGTGCAGTCTGGCATTTTTTTAAACAACATCCAACTGATCAGCGCAAAGTCATCTGTCAAAAATGTTCAACTAGCTTAAGCAGAGGTCAGAATCTGAAAAGTCTAAATACTAGTTGCATGCATAGACACTTAACCACCATGCATTTTCAAGCCTGGACTAACTACCAAACGTCCCTCAAGGTTGTAGCACCCTCGGCCAATGAAGCTAGTCAGCAACGCAACATCCCTTCCGTCACTGTAAGGCCACCATTTTCCGCACCACCGGCAGTATCTGTGCAGGTTTCTTTGCCAGCCAAAAGCAGTCAGGGTCAGGGAATCACCAGTTTTGTAGGAGGAAATATTGCATCTAGGGCACCGGCGGAAACAATACCGTCTCCAACCGTCTCTCAGTCTGCCATGTACACCGGCACACCCGAAAGTTCCACGATCTCCAGCTCTCCAGTCCAGCTCACCCTACATGAGACTCTGGTTAGAAAAAGGAAGTACTTATCCTCGCATCCGCATACACAGTGTTTTAACGCCCACATAGCTAGACTAATCTCGTTAGAGATGATGCCCTACCGGTTAGTTGAAAGCGAAGCTTTCAAAGCCCTGATGGAGTACGCTGAACCACGATACGAGCTACCCAGTCGACACTTTTTTTCCAGAAAAGCCATCCCAGCCCTGCACCAGCATGTTAAACAGCGCATCGTCCATGCACTCAGGCAATCTGTGAGTACAAAGGTGCACCTGACTACAGATGCATGGACCAGTAGGCATGGCCAGGGACGTTATGTGTCCATCACGGCACACTGGGTGAATGTGGTGGATGCAGGGTCCACAGGCGACATCAATTTAGGGACAGTTGTGCCTAGCCCACGGTCTAGGAAACAGTTGGCTGTAGGCGTTCGCACCCCCTCCTCCTCCTCCTCCTCGTCCTCCTGCAGAAGCTACAGCTCTTCCACAGAACGCAGTCTGCCAACCACTCCATCGGCAGATGACACTGTTGCACACCAGTTGTCCCATTATGGGCCAGCTACTGCCAAGCGTCAGCAGGCTGTATTGGCTATGAAGTGCTTGGGCGACAACAGACACACCGCGGAAGTTCTGTCCGAGTTCTTGCAACAAGAAACACAGTCGTGGCTGGGCACAGTAGATCTTGAGGCAGGCAAGGTAGTGAGTGATAACGGAAGGAATTTCATGGCTGCCATCTCCCTTTCCCAACTGAAACACATTCCTTGCCTGGCTCACACCTTAAACCTGGTGGTGCAGTGCTTATTGAAAACTTATCCTGGGTTCTCCGACCTGCTCCTCAAAGTGCGTGCACTTTGCTCACATATCTGACGTTCGCCTGTACACGCCAGCCGTATGCAGACCTATCAGCGGTCTTTGAACCTTCCCCAGCATCGCCTAATCATAGACGTTGCAACAAGGTGGAACTCAACACTGCACATGCTTCAGAGACTGTGCGAACAGAGGCGTGCTGTTATTTATTTGTGGGAGGATACACGGGCAGGCAGTAGGATGGCAGACATGGAGTTGTCAGGTGTGCAGTGGTCTAAGATACAAGACATGTGTCAAGTCCTTCAGTGTTTTGAGGAATGCACACGGCTGGTTAGTGCAGACAACGCCGTAATAAGCATGAGCATCCCCCTAATGCGTCTGCTGATGCAAAGTTTGACGAACATAAAGGAGCAGGCGTCTGCACCAGAGGAAGAGGAAAGCCTTGATGACAGTCAGCCATTGTCTGATCAGGGCAGTGTACAGGACGAGGTAGCGGGCGAAGAGGAGGTGGAGGACGAGGAGGATGATGGGGATGAGTATATTTTTAATGCCGAACCTTTCCCGGGGGCACAGGAAATTGGTTGCGTGTCACGGCCGGGTTCTGGTTTTTTGAGGGACACAAGTGACGTAGATTTGCCTGCAACTGCCCCTCAACCAATCACAACCGGAGATTTGACAACTGGAACTTTGGCCCACATGGCGGATTATGCCTTACGTATCCTAAAAAGGGACACACGCATTACGAAAATGATGAACGATGACGATTACTGGTTGGCCTGCCTCCTTGATCCACGCTATAAAGGCAAATTGCAAAATATTATGCCACATGAGAACTTGGAACTAATATTAGCAACCAAACAATCAACTCTTGTTGACCGTTTGTTTCAGGCATTCCCAGCACACAGCGCACGTGATCGTTCTCACACGAGCTCCAGGGGGCAGCAGACTAGGAGTGTTAGGGGTGCACACATCAGAAGTGGCGTTGGACAGAGGGGTTTTCTGACCAGGTTGTGGAGTGATTTTGCTATGACCGCAGACAGGACAGGTACTGCTGCATCAATTGAAAGTGACAGGAGACAACATTTGTCCAGTATGGTTACTAACTATTTTTCATCCCTTATCGATGTTCTCCCTCAACCGTCATTCCCATTTGATTACTGGGCCTCCAAATTAGACACCTGGCCAGAATTGGCAGAATATGCATTGCAGGAGCTTGCTTGCCCGGCAGCAAGTGTCCTATCAGAAAGAGTATTCAGTGCTGCAGGTTCAATATTAACCGAAAAAAGGACTCGTCTGGCTACCCAAAATGTTGACGATCTAACATTCATTAAAATGAACCACAACTGGATTTCGAAATCTTTTGCCCCACCTTGCCCGGCCGACACCTAGCTTTCCTATGAAAGGCTCTTGCCTGTGAATTACTTTTCTAATGTCTAATTTGCTGCAGCTGATTGTACAGCATACGACATGTTTACACCTCCCTAAATGGCCAAACTCCCCACACGGGGCCGTGGTATCGCGACTTGGCGCAAGCACCCGTGAGACTGCTGTTTGTCTGAAGAGGTGGGTGTGCTCGCTTTTGGTTGACGGCATTGCTACTGGGTCCCTCATAGTACAATGTAGTGTCTCTGGCGGTGGTGGTGCGCACCCAACGTCAGACACACCGTTGTAACATGAGGGGCCCTGGGGCGGTCCCGCCGGCCTCTAGAGAGTTCCCCCCGTACCCCAGCTCAAAATGTGCTCTACCACATGCAAAATTATGTCGCACAGCTCCACCAATCTTTAGTCTATTCGCTGACATCATTCAATGTCTGGCACTGACAATACAAATTTGTAGACATCTATGATGCAACTTAAAGTAGTCTGTGTCTGTGTCCTATATTGGCACCATTAAATAGTTACTGCCAAATTACTATGTCAGAAACTCAGCAGATGAGCCCACCCCTGTACCTAAGTATGCCACCTTTTTTTTTGTTTTGGTTGTTTTGCGAGACATTAACATCTATTTATATTTTGGGAGTACTGGGACAGACACTCCTTGCACTACTCCTCCACTCACCACCAAGCTGCCCGTGTATCCATGTAACCGCTGTAAAACTGCCATGAGCCTATTGTTTGTTATTTTAGGCCTTTGAAGCCTGTCTGCGGTCCCTCCTTCCACTAGTCCTCCACTGACCAGACCACTGCTGCCCGTGTACCCCTGGAACCAATTATAAAGTGCCTACAGCCAGCCCATTTTTTTATGTTAGGCCTTTGAAGCCTGTCTGCGGTCCCTCCTTCCACTAGTCCTCCACTGACCAGACCACTGCTGCCCGTGTACCCCTGGAACCAATTATAAAGTGCCTACAGCCAGCCCATTTTTTTATGTTAGGCCTTTGAAGCCTGTCTGCGGTCCCTCCTTCCACTAGTCCTCCACTGACCAGACCACTGCTGCCCGTGTACCCCTGGAACCAATTATAAAGTGCCTACAGCCAGCCCATTTTTTATGTTAGGCCTTTGAAGCCTGTCTGCGGTCCCTCCTTCCACTAGTCCTCCACTGGCCAGACCACTGCTGCCCGTGTACCCCTGGAACCAATTATAAAGTGCCTACAGCCAGCCCATTTTTTTATGTTAGGCCTTTGAAGCCTGTCTGCGGTCCCTCCTTCCACTAATCCTCCACTGGCCAGACCACTGCTGCCCGTGTACCCCTGGAACCAATTATAAAGTGCCTACAGCCAGCCCATTTTTTTATGTTAGGCCTTTGAAGCCTGTCTGCGGTCCCTCCTTCCACTAGTCCTCCACTGGCCAGACCACTGCTGCCCGTGTACCCCTGGAACCAATTATAAAGTGCCTACAGCCAGCCCATTTTTTTATGTTAGGCCTTTGAAGCCTGTCTGCGGTCCCTACTTTAAATACTCCTCCACTGACCACCAAGCTGCCTGCCCGTGTATCCATGTAACCGCTGTAAAACTGCCATGAGCCTATTGTTTGTTATGTTAGGCCTTTGATAGCCTGTCTGCGGTCCCTACTTTAAATACTCCTCCACTCACCACCAAGCTGCCTGCCCGTCTATCCATGTAACCGCTGTAAAACTGCAATGAGCCTATTGTTTGTTATTTTAGGCCTTTGATAGCCTGTCTGCGGCCCCTACTTGCAATACTCCTCCACTGACCACAATGCTGCCTGGAGTGCCTGCCTGTGTATCCACGTAACCGATGTAAAACTGCCATGACTGCCTACTGTTTGTTATTTTAGGCCTTTGATAGCCTGTCTGCAGCCCCTACTTGCAATACTCCTCCACTGACCACACCAATGCTGCCCGTGTACCCCTGGAACCTATTTAAAAGTTCATAGAGCCTAGTTATATATTTTATTTACTATTAATAAGGCCATGATGGACTACGCTGTACCACGCTACAAGCTAACCAGTCGACACTTCTTTTGCGAGAAAAGCCATCCCAACCCTCCACCAGCATGTAGAAGACCGCATTGTCCATGCACTCTGGCAATCTGTGAGTACAAAGGTGCACCTGACAACAGACGCATGGACCTGTAGGCATGGCCACGGAAGATTACGTGTCCATTACGGCGCAATGGGTTAATGTGGTGGATGCATGGTCCACAGGGGACAGCCTACTAAGTCTGTCTGCAGTCCCTAATTCAAATTGTCCTCCACTGTCTAAATCGGAGCTTCCACCTTCTGGCTTTCGGCCTATAGTATCAGAAATTAAACTGCATTTGGCCTTCAACTTTGGTTAGGGCCTACTAACGGCTTCTGCCCCTCCCTGGTGTTGTCCTCAACTAAATAAAGCTGAGCTTCAACCTTCTGCTCCAAATTACCATTTTAAAAAATGCAATAGGCTTTTCCGGCCTACTAAAGGTGTCTGTCTGTGTGCCCCTGCCTGGTGTTGTCCTCAACTAAATAAAGCTGAGCTTCAACTGTCATGATCTCTGCAGGCTGAGATCATAGCAAGCCTATAGAGGGACAAGCTCTCGGAAGATGGAACTATACTGACCATGAACTAAGCCTGCCGCGCAACTAGAAATAGCCAGGTAGCATTTCCTATTTATCGCTAGATGCCCAGCTCTGGCCTAAGACCTAAATAGCTAGCAGAGGGAAATATAAGACCTGGCTCACCTCTAGAGAAATATTCCAAAGAAGACAGTAGCCCCCCACATATAATGACGGTGAGTTCAGATGAAACAACAAACGCAGCAGGAAAATAGTCTTAGCAAATTTGAGGTCCGCTTACTAGATACCAGAAGACAGATAGTATACTTTCATGGTCAGCAGAAAAACACTAACAAAACACCATCCAGAGATTACCTTAAACTCTGGCATTAACTCATAACGCCAGAGTAGCAATCCCTGATCAACGAGAGCTTTCCAGACACAGTAACAAAACTTCAGCTGTGAACTGGAACAAATAGGCAAAACAAAACATGGACAAAAGTCCAACTTATCTAGTAGTAGTCTAGAAGCAGGAACAAGCACTGAGAGGCATCAGATAACATTGTTGACCGGCAAGAAACCACCAGAGAAATGAGCTTAAATAGCGACACCCACTACTGATGGAATCAGGTGAAACAGGAAAGAGGATGACAAGTCCAATTCCACAAGCGGCCACCGGGGGAGCCCAGAATCCAAATTCACAACAGTACCCCCCCCTCAAGGAGGGGGCACCGAACCCTCACCAGATCCACCAGGGCGACCAGGACGAGCCCTATGGAAGGCACGAACAAGATCAGAAGCATGAACATCAGATGCATTGACCCAAGAATTATCCTCCTGGCCGTAACCCTTCCAGTTGACCAGATACTGGAGTTTCCGTCTGGAAACACGAGAGTCCAAAATTTTCTCCACAACGTACTCCAACTCACCCTCAACCAACACCGGAGCAGGAGGCTCAACTGAAGGTACAACAGGTACCTCATACCTGCGCAATAACGACCGATGAAAAACGTTATGAATGGAAAAGGACGCAGGGAGGTCCAAACGGAAAGAAACAGGATTAAGAATCTCCAATATTCTATAAGGGCCAATGAACCGAGGTTTAAACTTAGGAGAAGAGACCCTCATAGGGACAAAACGAGAAGACAACCACACTAAATCTCCAACACAAAGCCGAGAACCAACACGACGATGACGGTTGGCAAAACGCTGAGTCTTCTCCTGGGACAACTTCAAATTGTCCATAACCTGCCCCCAAATGTGATGCAATCTCTCTACCACCGCATCCACTCCAGGACAATCCGAGGATTCCACCTGACCGGAGGAAAATCGAGGGTGAAACCCCGAATTACAGAAAAACGGGGACACCAAGGTGGAGGAACTGGCCCGATTATTGAGGGCGAACTCTGCCAATGGCAAAAAAGCAACCCAATCATCCTGGTCAGCAGAGACAAAACACCTCAGATATGTCTCAAGGGTCTGATTAGTCCGCTCGGTCTGGCCATTAGTCTGAGGGTGAAAAGCAGACGAAAAAGACAAATCTATGCCCATCCTAGCACAGAATGCCCGCCAAAATCTAGACACAAATTGGGTACCTCTGTCAGAAACAATATTCTCAGGAATACCGTGCAATCGGACAACATTCTGAAAAAACAGAGGAACCAACTCAGAAGAAGAAGGCAACTTGGGCAGAGGAACCAAATGGACCATTTTAGAGAAACGGTCACAGACCACCCAGATGACAGACATCTTCTGGGAAACAGGCAGATCTGAAATAAAATCCATCGAGATGTGTGTCCAAGGCCTCTTAGGAATAGGCAAGGGCAACAGCAGTCCGCTAGCCCGAGAACTACAAGACTTGGCCCGAGCACAAACGTCACATGACTGCACAAAGACTCGCACATCTCGTGACAGAGAAGGCCACCAGAAGGATCTTGCCACCAAATCCCTGGTACCAAAAATTCCGGGATGACCTGCCAATGCAGAAGAATGTACCTCAGAGATGACTCTGCTGGTCCAATCATCCGGAACAAACAGTCTATCAGGCGGACAACGATCCGGTCTATCCGCCTGAAACTCTTGCAAGGACCGCCGCAGATCAGGAGAAACGGCCGACAAAATTACTCCCTCCCTAAGGATACCTGTGGGTTCAGAATTACCAGGAGAGTCCGGGTCAAAACTCCTAGAAAGGGCATCTGCCTTAACATTCTTAGAACCCGGTAGGTATGACACCACAAAATTAAAGCGAGAAAAAAATAAAGACCAGCGCGCCTGTCTAGGATTCAGGCGTCTGGCAGTCTCAAGATAAATCAAATTTTTGTGGTCAGTCAATACCACCACCTGATGTCTAGCCCCCTCGAGCCAATGGCGCCACTCCTCAAACGCCCACTTCATGGCCAAAAGCTCCCGATTCCCAACATCATAATTCCGCTCTGCGGGCGAAAATTTGCGAGAAAAGAAGGCACAAGGCCTAATAACGGAGCAGTCGGAACCTTTCTGCGACAACACTGCCCCAGCTCCGATCTCCGAAGCGTCAACCTCAACCTGAAAAGGCAGATTCACATCAGGCTGACGCAACACAGGGGCAGAGGCAAAACGGCGCTTAAGCTCCTGAAAGGCCTCTACAGCATGAGGGGACCAATTAGCAACATCAGCGCCTTGTCTGGTCAAATCAGTCAGAGGTTTAACGACATCCGAAAAACCAGCAATAAATCGGCGGTAAAAGTTGGCAAAGCCCAAAAATCTCTGAAGACCCTTAAGAGAGGAGGGCTGAGTCCAGTCACAAATAGCTTGCACCTTGACGGGATCCATCTCAATGGAAGAGGAAGAAAAAATATACCCCAAAAAGGAAATTTTCTGGACCCCAAAAACGCACTTAGACCCCTTCACACATAAAGAATTAGACCGCAGAACCTGAAAAACTCTCCTGACCTGCTGGACATGAGAGTCCCAGTCATCAGAAAAAATCAGAATATCATCCAGATATATTATCATAAATTTATCCAGAAAATCGCGGAAAATATCATGCATAAAAGACTGGAAAACTGAAGGGGCATTAGAAAGACCAAAAGGCATGACCAAATACTCAAAGTGGCCCTCGGGCGTATTAAATGCGGTCTTCCACTCATCCCCCTGCCTGATCCGCACCAAATTATACGCCCCACGAAGATCAATTTTAGAGAACCACTTAGCACCCTCTATACGAGCAAACAAATCAGTAAGCAATGGCAATGGGTATTGATACTTAACAGTGATCTTATTCAGAAGCCGATAATCAATACATGGTCTCAAAGAGCCGTCTTTTTTTGAGACAAAGAAAAACCCAGCTCCCAAGGGAGAAGAAGATGGACGAATATGTCCCTTTTCCAAAGACTCCTTTATATATTCCCGCATAGCAGCATGTTCCGGCACAGACAAATTAAACAAACGACCCTTTGGATATTTACAACCCGGTATCAAATCTATGGCACAATCGCACTCACGGTGCGGAGGTAACGACCCAAGCTTGGGTTCGTCAAAGACGTCTTGATAATCAGAGAGGAACTCAGGGACTTCAGAGGGAATGGACGACGAAATAGAAACCAAAGGTACGTCCCCATGAATACCCTTACATCCCCAGCTCAACACAGACATTGCTCTCCAGTCCAAGACTGGGTTGTGAGACTGCAACCATGGCAATCCCAGTACCAAATCGTCATGTAAATTATACAGCACCAGGAAACGAATAATCTCCTGGTGATCCGGATTGATACGCATGGTTACTTGTGTCCAGTATTGTGGTTTATTATTAGCCAATGGGGTGGAGTCAATCCCCTTCAGAGGAATAAGAGTCTCCAAAGGCTCTAAATCAAAACCACAACGATTGGCAAAGGACCAATCCATAAGACTCAGAGCGGCGCCAGAGTCAACATAGGCGTCCGTGGCAATGGATGACAAAGAGCAAATCAGGGTTACAGACAAAATAAACTTAGACTGAATGGTGCTAATGGAAACAGACTTATCAAGCTTCTTTGTACGCCTAGAGCATGCTGATATAACATGAGTAGAATCCCCACAATAGAAACACAATCCATTCTTCCGTCTAAAATTCTGTCGCTCGCTCCTGGACAGAATTCTATCACACTGCATACTTTCTGGCGTCTTTTCCATAGACACCGCCAGATGGTGCACCGGTTTGCGCTCCCGCAGACGCCTATCAATCTGAATAGCCATTGTCATGGACTCATTCAGACCTGCAGGCAAAGGGAACCCCACCATAACATCCTTAACGGCATCAGAGAGACCTTCTCTGAAAGTTGCCGCCAAGGCGCACTCATTCCACTGAGTAAGCACAGACCATTTACGGAATTTTTGGCAGAAAACTTCAGCTTCGTCTTGCCCCTGAGATAGTGCCATCAAAGTTTTTTCTGCCTGAAGTTCCAAATGAGGTTCCTCATAAAGCAAGCCCAAGGCCAGAAAAAACGCATCCACATCGCGTAACGCAGGATCCCCTGCTGGCAATGAGAAGGCCCAATCTTGAGGGTCACCCCTGAGCAAGGAAATCACAATCCTAACCTGCTGAGCAGGGTCTCCAGCTGAACGAGACTTCAGGGACAAATAAAGCTTACAATTATTTCGGAAATTCTGGAAGCTAGCTCTATTCCCTGTGAAGAACTCCGGCAAAGGAATTCTTGGCTCAGATACCGGAGCATGTACCACAAAATCTTGTAAATTTTGTACTTTCGTGATGAGATTATTCAAACCCGCAGTTACACTCTGGAGATCCATTATTGTCAGGTGCACACAGAGCATACAGAGATTAGGAGGAGAGAGAGAGAAAAGACTGCAGCAAGGCAGACTGGAGGAAAAAAAAAAAAAAATTTCAGCAGACTTCTTATAACTCTCCTTTCTAAACCTGGGTCTTTAACACTTTATGGGCCGGTCAAACTGTCATGATCTCTGCAGGCTGAGATCATAGCAAGCCTATAGAGGGACAAGCTCTCGGAAGATGGAACTATACTGACCATGAACTAAGCCTGCCGCGCAACTAGAAATAGCCAGGTAGCATTTCCTATTTATCGCTAGATGCCCAGCTCTGGCCTAAGACCTAAATAGCTAGCAGAGGGAAATATAAGACCTGGCTCACCTCTAGAGAAATATTCCAAAGAAGACAGTAGCCCCCCACATATAATGACGGTGAGTTCAGATGAAACAACAAACGCAGCAGGAAAATAGTCTTAGCAAATTTGAGGTCCGCTTACTAGATACCAGAAGACAGATAGTATACTTTCATGGTCAGCAGAAAAACACTAACAAAACACCATCCAGAGATTACCTTAAACTCTGGCATTAACTCATAACGCCAGAGTAGCAATCCCTGATCAACGAGAGCTTTCCAGACACAGTAACAAAACTTCAGCTGTGAACTGGAACAAATAGGCAAAACAAAACATGGACAAAAGTCCAACTTATCTAGTAGTAGTCTAGAAGCAGGAACAAGCACTGAGAGGCATCAGATAACATTGTTGACCGGCAAGAAACCACCAGAGAAATGAGCTTAAATAGCGACACCCACTACTGATGGAATCAGGTGAAACAGGAAAGAGGATGACAAGTCCAATTCCACAAGCGGCCACCGGGGGAGCCCAGAATCCAAATTCACAACATTCAACCTTCCGGCTCTCATTAAGTGGTTTTAAAAAAAAAAAAATGGTGGTTAGGGCCTACTAACGGCTTCTGCCCCTCCCTGGTGTTGTCCTCAACTAAATAAAGCTGAGCTTCAACCTTCTGCTCCAAATTACCATTTTAAAAAATGCAATAGGCTTTTCCGGCCTACTAAAGGTGTCTGTCTGTGTGCCCCTGCCTGGTGTTGTCCTCAACTAAATAAAGCTGAGCTTCAACCTTCTGCTCCAAATTACCATTTTAAAAAATGCAATAGGCTTTTCCGGCCTACTAAAGGTGTCTGTCTGTGTGCCCCTGCCTGGTGTTGTCCTCAACTAAATAAAGCTGAGCTTCAACCTTCCGGCTCTCATTAAGTGGTTTTAAAAAAAAAAAATGGTGGTTAGGGCCTACTAACGGCTTCTGCCCCTCCCTGGTGTTGCCCTCAACTAAATAAAGCTGAGCTTCAACCTTCCGGCTCTCATTAAGTGGTTTTAAAAAAAAAAAATGGTGGTTAGGGCCTACTAACGGCTTCTGCCCCTCCCTGGTGTTGTCCTCAACTAAATAAAGCTGAGCTTCAACCTTCTGCTCCAAATTACCATTTTAAAAAATGCAATAGGCGTTTCCGGCCTACTAAAGGTGTCTGTCTGTGTGCCCCTGCCTGGTGTTGTCCTCAACTAAATAAAGCTGAGCTTCAACCTTCTGCTCCAAATTACCATTTTAAAAAATGCAATAGGCTTTTCCGGCCTACTAAAGGTGTCTGTCTGTGTGCCCCTGCCTGGTGTTGTCCTCAACTAAATAAAGCTGAGCTTCAACCTTCCGGCTCTCATTAAGTGGTTTTAAAAAAAAAAAAATGGTGGTTAGGGCCTACTAACGGCTTCTGCCCCTCCCTGGTGTTGTCCTCAACTAAATAAAGCTGAGCTTCAACCTTCTGCTCCAAATTACCATTTTAAAAAATGCAATAGGCTTTTCCGGCCTACTAAAGGTGTCTGTCTGTGTGCCCCTGCCTGGTGTTGTCCTCAACTAAATAAAGCTGAGCTTCAACCTTCCGGCTCTCATTAAGTGGTTTTAAAAAAAAAAAATGGTGGTTAGGGCCTACTAACGGCTTCTGCCCCTCCCTGGTGTTGTCCTCAACTAAATAAAGCTGAGCTTCAACCTTCCGGCTCTCATTAAGTGGTTTTAAAAAAAAAAAATGGTGGTTAGGGCCTACTAACGGCTTCTGCCCCTCCCTGGTGTTGTCCTCAACTAAATAAAGCTGAGCTTCAACCTTCTGCTCCAAATTACCATTTTAAAAAATGCAATAGGCTTTTCCGGCCTACTAAAGGTGTCTGTCTGTGTGCCCCTGCCTGGTGTTGTCCTCAACTAAATAAAGCTGAGCTTCAACCTTCTGCTCCAAATTACCATTTTAAAAAATGCAATAGGCTTTTCCGGCCTACTAAAGTTGTCTGTCTGTGTGCCCCTGCCTGGTGTTGTCCTCAACTAAATAAAGCTGAGCTTCAACCTTCCGGCTCTCATTAAGTGGTTTTAAAAAAAAAAAAATGGTGGTTAGGGCCTACTAACGGCTTCTGCCCCTCCCTGGTGTTGTCCTCAACTAAATAAAGCTGAGCTTCAACCTTCTGCTCCAAATTACCATTTTAAAAAATGCAATAGGCTTTTCCGGCCTACTAAAGGTGTCTGTCTGTGTGCCCCTGCCTGGTGTTGTCCTCAACTAAATAAAGCTGAGCTTCAACCTTCTGCTCCAAATTACCATTTTAAAAAATGCAATAGGCTTTTCCGGCCTACTAAAGGTGTCTGTCTGTGTGCCCCTGCCTGGTGTTGTCCTCAACTAAATAAAGCTGAGCTTCAACCTTCCGGCTCTCATTAAGTGGTTTTAAAAAAAAAAAATGGTGGTTAGGGCCTACTAACGGCTTCTGCCCCTCCCTGGTGTTGTCCTCAACTAAATAAAGCTGAGCTTCAACCTTCCGGCTCTCATTAAGTGGTTTTAAAAAAAAAAATGGTGGTTAGGGCCTACTAACGGCTTCTGCCCCTCCCTGGTGTTGTCCTCAACTAAATAAAGCTGAGCTTCAACCTTCTGCTCCAAATTACCATTTTAAAAAATGCAATAGGCTTTTCCGGCCTACTAAAGGTGTCTGTCTGTGTGCCCCTGCCTGGTGTTGTCCTCAACTAAATAAAGCTGAGCTTCAACCTTCTGCTCCAAATTACCATTTTAAAAAATGCAATAGGCTTTTCCGGCCTACTAAAGTTGTCTGTCTGTGTGCCCCTGCCTGGTGTTGTCCTCAACTAAATAAAGCTGAGCTTCAACCTTCCGGCTCTCATTAAGTGGTTTTAAAAAAAAAAAAATGGTGGTTAGGGCCTACTAACGGCTTCTGCCCCTCCCTGGTGTTGTCCTCAACTAAATAAAGCTGAGCTTCAACCTTCTGCTCCAAATTACCATTTTAAAAAATGCAATAGGCTTTTCCGGCCTACTAAAGGTGTCTGTCTGTGTGCCCCTGCCTGGTGTTGTCCTCAACTAAATAAAGCTGAGCTTCAACCTTCTGCTCCAAATTACCATTTTAAAAAATGCAATAGGCTTTTCCGGCCTACTAAAGGTGTCTGTCTGTGTGCCCCTGCCTGGTGTTGTCCTCAACTAAATAAAGCTGAGCTTCAACCTTCCGGCTCTCATTAAGTGGTTTTAAAAAAAAAAAATGGTGGTTAGGGCCTACTAACGGCTTCTGCCCCTCCCTGGTGTTGTCCTCAACTAAATAAAGCTGAGCTTCAACCTTCCGGCTCTCATTAAGTGGTTTTAAAAAAAAAAATGGTGGTTAGGGCCTACTAACGGCTTCTGCCCCTCCCTGGTGTTGTCCTCAACTAAATAAAGCTGAGCTTCAACCTTCTGCTCCAAATTACCATTTTAAAAAATGCAATAGGCTTTTCCGGCCTACTAAAGGTGTCTGTCTGTGTGCCCCTGCCTGGTGTTGTCCTCAACTAAATAAAGCTGAGCTTCAACCTTCTGCTCCAAATTACCATTTTAAAAAATGCAATAGGCTTTTCCGGCCTACTAAAGGTGTCTGCCCCTCCCTGGTGTTGTCCTCAACTGAACAAAGCTGAGCTTCCACATTCTGGCTTTCACCCTATACTATCAGATATTAAACTGCATTTGGCCTACTAGTGTGGTTAGGCCCTTGAAACAGTGTCTGCTGCTCTTGGGTTTGCTACTCCACTGAACAAAGCAATGCCGCCTGTTTAGTCCTGTTACCAATTTTGAACTGCATGTAGCCTACTTTATTCTTTGGCCCTATATCTGTTTCCTCCTCATCCTGCCCATTGCCCAGCCACTGCTAAATGAGTCTGCTGGTACATTGACCTAGACCACTACATTCCCCTTGTACTCTACACAGCCAGAATCTGACCCTGCTGAAAGTAAGGTTCCCCTTCCCGCATGTTATACCACCTTACACAGGGACAAAGAGGAAGGTGCAGATGAAAGTGCAGGTTCCTTCATCAGGTGGGGGGGCATACTCGTTGGCGACGTCACTGGCACAGGGCCCCTCAGAGTACGCAAAAGTGTCGCTGCTGGTGGGAGGCGCCCCCGCCATGCAAACACACCGCCGTACTTTGAGGGGCCCTGTGCCAGTGGCAATGCGAACGAGTGGGCCCCCCCCTGCTTGCTCAGGATCACAGCACTTGCAACGTTTAAATACTTACCTTTCCCTGCAACACCGCCGTGACGTAGTCCGCATTTCCTGGGCCCACGAAAAACTTGAGCCAGCCCTACTCCCCCCACAACTTTCCCCCAATTCCCTATGCCCAACTATTATTATACAGTTAATTAAGATTGGCAAGCTTCAGAAACAAGAATGGATGTTTTTGGCATTAAAATGGGCACTGTAGGTGTTTTCCTGGCCTCCACTCACTGCCGACTATGCTTCCCCATTGACTTGCATTGGGTTTCGTGTTTCGGTCGATCCCCGACTTTTAGCGATAATCGGCCGACTGCACTCGACTCGACTCTGGACAAAATCGGGTTTCCCAAAACCCTACTCGATCTTAAAAAAATGAAAGTCGCTCAACCCTAGCGATGACATGCAACATGCGATGACATGCAGCATGCAACATGCGATGACATGCACCATGCGACATGCAACATACGACATGTGATGTCATGCTACATGTGACATGCAATGACATGCGACGACATGCAACATGTGACATGCAACATGCCACATACAGTATGTACATACATACAGACATACAGTACATGTAACATAGAGTACATACTCACTATCACTTGTCACCTTGATCCCCGAAGCCAGTGTCATCTGTAAAAAATACTAAAATAATAAACAAACAATATACTCCCTGTCCGCAGAAATCCAATTAAAACGAGTGTCCCTCGATGATCTCCCGTGGAGAGCAGGAGCATCTGCTGATGCGACTACTCTCCAGGGGCTCCAGGAATACAATGATGGAAGGTATCCTCCCACAATGTATTCCTCACAATGTATTCCTACGCCCCTGTGAGAAAATAGTCCCTAGTCTCACTTTATGCCATTGCTGTGTGAGATATTTTCCCAGGCAGCAATTGCCATAAAGTGAGACTCAGAGGTTACTATAGTTCAGTGATGCACTGCAGTAGCCATTGTCTCCTGTCAGTGTGTCACTGAAGGTCCTATAGAGCAGTGACACCACCCGATGTCACTGTTCTATTGGGGAGATCGTTGTGGGAAACTCGTTATTAATTGGACTACGGCGGACAGGTAGTATATGGTTTATTATTTTACATTTTTTGCAGGCGCTGAAGTATGGTAAGTATGGTTAAATGAAGAATATTAAAATACATTTTTCCTAATGTGTGTGTGTTTTATTAACCCGTTATTACTATTGGATTAATAACGGATAGGCGTCTTATTGACGCCTCTCCATTATTAACCCAGCTTAAAGTCACCTTACAATAGCAAGGTGACATTAACCCCTTATTACCCCACATCCCACCGCTACACGGGAGTGGGAAGAGAGGGGCTAAGTGCCAGAATTGGCGCATCTTACAGATACCCCATTTCCGGGGCGGCTGCGGACTAGTATTTGTAGCCGGGGGGACCAATATCCATGGCCCCTCTCTAGGCTATGAATATCAGCCCGCAGCTGTCTGCGTAGCCTTTCTGGCTATAAAATATAGGGGGACCCCACGTCATTTTTTGGGGGGTCCCCCTATTTTAATAGCCAGTAAAGGCTACGCAGACAGCTGAGGGCTGATATTATAGCAGGCTACAAATATTGGCCCCCAGCTGTCGGCTTTCCCCGTCTGGTGCAGAAAATTACGCAGGAGCCCACGCCGTTTTTTTCTGTTTTTTTAAATTAAACGCTCATTAAGGCCTCTTTCACACTTGCATCGGTACGGGTCCGTCGCTATGCGTTGGGCCGACGTACCGACGCACGTTGTTAAATTTGTGCACGTGGACAGCGGATGCAGTTTGTCATCACATCCACTGCCCATTCTGAAGTCCGGGGAGAAGGGGGCAGAGTTTTGGCCGTGCATGCGCGGTAGAAAATGGCGGACGCGACGGACAAAAAACGTTCACTTGAACGTTTTTTCGTGCCAACGGTCCACCAAAACACGACGCATCCGTTACACGATGGACGCGACGTATGGCCATACGTCGCAATCCATCGCTAAGACAAGTCTATGGGTAAAGAGCACATCCTGCGAGCACATTTGCTGGATCCATTGTTTTCCCAAAAAGGCGGATTGCTAAAAACGCAACTGTGAAAGTAGCCTTGGAAACATCGACCTTTCTATTATATATCTATGGATATATCTATCTATAGATATATTTATAGATAGATATATCTATAGATACATAGATGTATATATCCATATATATGGCTTCTTTCACACATCAGGTTTTTGCCGTCAGGCACAATCCAGCGAGTTTTGAAAAAAACGGATCCATTTTTTTCCGCCGGATCCGTTTTTTTCTCATAGAGTTGTATCAGCGCCGGATTGTGCCTGCTGGCCACACGTTTCATCCGTTTTTTGCCGGATCGGTCAAAAAAGCTGTTTCCGCCGGACGGAAAACACATACAGAGGAATGTTTTTTCTGTCCGGCGAAAAAACGCACAGCGACGGATCCGGCAAAAAACATATGAAACTGAGATGTGAAATGATGAATCCGGCCTCGGAATCCATTTTTTCATGCATGTTTCATTTCAAATCATGCACATTTTCCGTTTATTTATTTCCAAAAACTGCATCAAAACCGCGCAAAAACCGCATCAAAACTGCACCAAAAACTGCATCAAAATCTGGTGCAGTTTTGGTGCGGTTTTGATGCAGTTTTTGGTGCGTTTTTGATGCAGTTTTTGGTGCAGTTTTGCAGTTTTTGGTGCGGTTTTTGCACGGTTTTTGGTGCAGTTTTCTTGCAGTGTTGATGCAATTTTGGTGCGGTTTTGATGCAGTTTTTGGTGCGGTTTTGATGTAGTTTTTGGTGCAGTTTTGATGCGTTTTTTATGCAATTTTTTGCACGGTTTTGATGCATTTTTTAATTCGCTTTTGGTGCGGTTTTTGCATGGTTTTTGCACAGTTTTTATGCATTTTTGTGCATTTTTGAAAGATCAATAAAGATGTATTATTGAACAAAAAAAAAAAGATTTGTGATGTCATTATTGTCCAACCTCCTCTTTTACATTTGTCCAACCCACACTCCATTACACACACAGATAGATAGATGATAGATGAAATGGATAGACAGATCTACATATAGATAGATCTATAGATGCATACATCTATCTATTCATATATCTATCTATAGATATATCTGGATAGATATATCTATTGATAGATGTATGGATAGCGTAGGGTGTGTGTCCACTGTCCAGATTACATCCGAATTAGTTGCAGATTGGATGCTGCATACTTGTAGTCCCATCGGATGATGCCTGCACACACACCCCAAAAGACCCCCCGCACACACCCGAACAGCCAGGCACCCACCCGAAAAGCCAGGCACCCACCTGAAAAGTCCCGCACACACCCGAACAGTCCCGCACACACCTGAACAGCCAGGCACCCACCCGGAAAGCCCCGCACACACCCGAACAGTCCCGCACACACCCGAACAGCCCCGCACACACGAACAGTCCCGCACACATCCGAACAGCCCGCAGACCCATCACACACATACATGCACAGGGCTGGCCCGAATGTATAGGCGAACTAGGCGGCCGCCTGGGGCACCGACCCTAACGGGGCGCCAGAGAAAAAATAGAAAAAATTATAAAAAATCTTTTCAAAAGGCAAAAGGTGTATGGAGCGGAGCTGAATGTGTATGAAGTGTATGGAGCGGAGCCGTGTGTGTATGAGGTGTACGGAGCGGAGCCGTGTGTATGAGGTGTACAGAGCGGAGTCGTGTGTGTATGAGGTGTATGGAGCAGAGCTAAATGTGTACAAGGTCTATGGAGCGGAGCGCGTGTGTAAGGAGCGCAGCCGCGTGTGTAGGAGCAGCTATGTTTGGCCATTATACGGTACGAAGTATCATGTGCGGCCAATATACAGTATGGAGCATCATGTGTGGTCATTATACAGCATGGAGCATCATGTGTGGCCATTATACAGTATGGAGCATCATGTGTGGCCATTATACAGTATGGCGCATCATGTGTGGCCATTATACAGTATGGAGCATCATGTGTGGCCATTATACAGTATGGAGCACTGTGTGGCCATATTTTTTTGTTTATAATTATTCTTTATGAAACAGTGTGATCAGCAGTGCTAAATGGGTGTGGTTGGGACGTGGATATGTGTGTGGCTAGTTATGAATGGGTGTGGTCAGAGGCATGGCCTAATATTTGCCCCTCTTTCCCATCTTCAAAAGTTGGGAGGTATGTTAAAAGTAGTAGGGGCGCAACAAAATAGTTTTGCCTAGGGCGCCGTAATCTCTCGGGCCGGCCCTGTACACGCACACAGTCACCGCCCACATTCCGCCCACACACTTCCCTCCTCCCGAACAGCAGCGTTTCTCGGACCCACATCCGCAGCAAAACTGCAGATCTTTTTTACATCTGCGGTTTTGCTGCAGATGTGCCCGAATCAATGAAAGTCTAAAGGTTCAAGAAACGCTGCAGATCGGCACAAAAGAAGTGACATGCTGCGAGAAAAAAAAGCTGCGTTTCGGTGCGGCTTTTTCCGCAGCATGTGCACAAGTCTGTGGCTCCCATAGACTTACATTGATAGTGCACTACACTGCAGATTTGATGCAATTCTGTGCGGCAAAAAACGCTGCGGATCTGCAATCAAATCTGCAACGTCTGCACACAGCCTTAGGCTAGGTTCACATTGCGTTAGTGGGTGATCGCTAACGGACAGCGTTGCACGGCAAAAATGTCGCAATTAACGCCGTGCAACGGGTCCGTTAGCGCACCCATTGACAGCAACGTAAATTTCGCCTGCAGCGCATCACTAGCGCGTGCCTTTTTCGGCTCGCGCTAGTGATGTGCCGTTCTTCTGTGACGCGCCTCGGACGCTGCTTGCAGCGTCCGCGGCGCGCCCGAGGTCCGTTCCCCGCTCTAGCAGATCGGGGATCTGCGAGAGCGGGGACGTTAACGCGACCCCTGAACGCGGCCCCTAAATAAACATTGCGTTAGCGCAATCCGCTAGCGCTAGCGCTAAACGGATTGCCCTAACGCAATGTGAACCTAGCCTTAGCATTTAGTGAACCTAGCAAAAAGGCCAAGCAAAAAACAAGTGTGGGATTGCACTTTTTTTGCAATTTCATTGCACTTTGAATTTTTTTCACATTTTCTGTTACACGACATGCTAAAACCAATGGTGTCGTTCAAAAGTAGAACTTGTCCCGCAAAAAATAAGCCCTCACATGGCCATATTGACGGAAAAATGATGGCTCTCGAAAGAAGGGGAGCGATAAACGAAAACAAAAAAGCTCCAGGGGTTTAGAAGCATGGATATGGACTTATCTATGGAAATAGACATAGATATATAGATATATCTGTATGTATCTAACTATCCATCCCATACCTATCTATCTATCTATCTGTCTGTCTGTCTGTCTATCTATCTATCTATCTATCTGTGTGTAATGGAGTGTGGGTTGGACAAATGTAAAAGAGGAGGTTGGACAGAAATGACATCACAAATCTTTTTGAAGATAGAGGAGGGAGGTGAGGGAGGGGTTGGGGTGTGTTTTGGAGTGGGCGTGCCAGGGGCAGAGTTACAGGCGACTGCAATGCATCATGGAACTTGTAGTATTAGAGCACAATAACTCAGGATAAAGGAAATTGTCGATTAACCCCATGAGAGTGGGATCCAGCACTAAAGATGTGCTGCTACAGCAGCATGATAAAAGGTAATATTGCTAAAATAAACACAGTAGATGTTTTCAGTGGCACATAATAGCAAGATTTATGAAAAAAAAAAAAAAAGGTTATAGTAGTGGACAACTTCTTTAAACAATGGGCAGCAGCAAATAATTTAATAGGGAGAAATGCAAGATTCTACATGTGGGCAATAAAAATGAAAATTACATCTACAGAATGGGATAAATAGAACTAAGCAACAGCATGTGTGAAAAAGACCTCACACCGACTGCACATGAATCAACATTGTGATGCAGGACCAAAAAAAGGCAAACACAGTTCTAGCATGTATTAAGAGAAGCATAGAAGCACGTGAAGTAATTATCCCCTTCTACTCCTCCTTGGTCAGGGCTCAGCTAGAACACAGTGCACAGTTCTGGGCACCACATTTTAAGAAAGACATTGAAAAACATGAGCAATTATAGACAAGAGCTATCAGGATGGTGAGCAGACTGCAAAGTATGTCCTACCAGTAACAGTTAAAAAATCTGGGAATGTTTAGCTTGCAAGAAAAAAGACTAAGAGTAGACTTAAGAGCTGTCTACAAATTTGTGAAGATATGTCACAGTGTACAGGGATCATCCATATTCTCATTTGTAAATGGAAACAAAAGTGTAACATCCCTGCGTACATCACTGCATGGCTTCCCATTTACCACCATGCTGATAAACTGGCTTACTCACCACAGCGGGCCATGCAGTGAGTTCTGCCCTCTGCCTGCTGCATGCTGTAAACCATGTGTTCTCTTCCAGATGTGTGCATACTTCCTGCCTGTATGCTTAGGGCGGTGGTGCCTGTTCTTCCTGATTCTTAAGGAGACAGTGTGCATCCCTAATGTGTCCTCATCCTGTTGCCAAGAGGCACCAAGTACTTCAGGCATTTCCACCAATGGGAAGATGCCTGAGCAACATTCTCTCTCAGTCTGTCTTCTGTTGTGAATTCCGTTCTCGAACTCCCTCCTGTGGTCATGAATGATACTTCGGCGAGTTCTGTCCGTGGACTCCCTCTGATGGCTGTGAGTGGAACTGCTGGTTCTGAGGTTGCTTCCTCAGCTGCCCTCGTTTGCGGCTAGGCTGGCTTCTCTATTTAACTCCACTCAGATCGTTACTCCATGCCAGCTGTCAATGAATCAGTACTGGTTCAGATCTCTCTCGGATCTTTCTGATGACCTGTCTACTCCAGCAGAAGCTAAGTCCCTGCTAGTTCATTTGTTGTTCATTGTGTACTGAATATATTTCCTAGTACTTGCTAAGTTCTAGTCCAGCTTGCTAACATGATATTGCCTTGCTAGCTGGAAGCTCTGGGTTGCAGAGTGGCACCTCCGCACCGTGAGTCGGTGCGGGGGTCTTTTTGCTCACTCTGGGTGGCTTTTTGTAGTTTTTTGTGCTGACCGCATAGATCTCTTTCCTATCCTCAGTCTATCTAGTAAGTCTGGCCTCCTTTGCTGAAACCTGTTTCATCCCTGTGTTTGTGACTTTCCTCTTAACTCACAGTTAATATATGTGGGGGGCTGCCTTTACCTTTGGGGAATTTCTCTGAGGCAAGGTAAGGCTTATTTTTCTATCTTTAGGGGTAGTTAGCTCTTAGGCTGTGAAGAGGCGTCTAGGGAGAGTTAGGTACGCTCCACAGCTATTTCTAGTGTGTATGATAGGATTAGGATTTGCGGTCAGCAGAGTTCCCATTTCCCAGAGCTTGTCCTGTCTTCTAGTTTAACCATCAGGTCATTCCAGGTGCACCTAACCACCAGGTCCATAACAGTACAGCTGGCCCACAAAGTGTTAATGCATCTCAATAGAGGGATAAGAGAAGTTCTGAGACCATTTTTTTTTTCTGCAGTGTGTTTTTTCTTTCTTTTCCCCTTAACCTCTGGGTGGTTCAGGACTCAGGTGTAGATATGGACATTCAAGGTCTGTCCTCTTGTGTTGATCACCTCACTGCGAGGGTACAAAACATTCAAGATTATGTAGTTCAGAATCCTATGTTAGAGCCTAGAATTCCAATTCCTGATTTGTTTTTTGGAGATAGATCTAAATTTCTGAATTTCAAAAATAATTGTAAACTGTTTCTTGCTTTGAAAACCCGCTCCTCTGGTGACCCCATTCAGCAAGTAAAAATCATTATTTCTTTGTTACGTGGCGACCCACAAGACTGGGCATTCTCCCTTGCGCCAGGGGATCCTGCATTGCTTAATGTAGATGTGTTTTTTCTGGCGCTTGGATTGCTTTATGACGAACCTAACTCTGTGGATCAGGCAGAGAAAATCTTGCTAGCTTTGTGTCAAGGTCAGGATGAAGCGGAGGTATATTGCCAGAAGTTTAGAAAGTGGTCTGTGCTTACTCAATGGAATGAGTGTGCCCTTGCAGCAATTTTCAGAAAAGGTCTTTCTGAAGCCCTTAAGGATGTTATGGTGGGGTTTCCCACGCCTGCTGGTCTGAATGAATCAATGTCCTTGGCCATTCAGATCGATCGGCGCTTGCGTGAACGCAAGGTAGTGCGCCATTTGGCGGTGTCCTCTGAGCAGAGGCCTGAGCCTATGCAATGTGATAGGACTTTGACCAGAGCTGAACGGCAAGAACACAGACATCAGAATGGGCTGTGTTTTTAATGTGGTGACTCCACTCATGCTATTTCTGATTGTCCTAAGCACTCTAAGCGGTTCGCTAGGTCTGTCACCATTGGTACTGTACAGCCTAAATTTCTTTTGTCCGTTACTCTGATTTGCTCTTTGTCGTCCTACTCTGTTATGGCATTTGTGGACCCAGGCGCTGCCCTGAATTTGATGGACTTGGAGTTTGCCAGGCGCTGTGGTTTTTTCTTGGAGCCCTTGCAGTATCCTATTCCATTAAGGGGAATTGATGCTACGCCTTTGGCCAATAATAAACCTCAGTACTGGACTCAGTTGACCATGTGCATGGCTCCTGCACATCAGGAAGATGTTCGCTTTTTGGTGTTGCATAATTTGCATGATGTGGTCGTGTTGGGTTTGCCATGGCTACAGGTCCATAATCCAGTATTGGATTGGAAATCAATGTCTGTGTCCAGTTGGGGTTGTCAAGGGGTACATGGTGACGTTCCGTTGTTGTCAATTTCTCCTGCTACTCCTTCTGAAGTCCCTGAGTATTTGTCGGATTACCGAGATGTATTCGATGAGCCCAAATACAGTGCCCTACCTCCTCATAGGGATTGTGATTGTGCTATTAATTTGATTCCTGGTAGTAAATTTCCTAAGAGATGGCTTTTCAATTTATCTGTGCCGGAACACGCCGCAATGCGGAGTTATATAAAGGAGTCCTTGGAGAAAGGGCATATTCGCCCGTCGTCATGACCGTTGGGAGCAGGGTTCTTTTTTGTGGCCAAGAAGGATGGTTCTCTGAGACCTTGTATAGATTACCGCCTTCTTAATAAAATCACGGTCAAATTTCAGTACCCTTTGCCTCCACTGTCTGATTTGTTTGCTCGGATTAAGGGGGCTAGTTGGTTCACCAAGATAGATCTTCGAGGGGCGTATAATCTTGTGCGTATTAAACAGGGTGATGAATGGAAAACAGCATTTAATACGCCCGAGGGCCATTTTGAGTACCTGGTGATGCCATTCGGGCTTTCTAATGCTCCATCTGTGTTTCAGTCCTTTATGCATGACATCTTCCGAAAATATTTGGATAGATTCATTATTGTATATTTGGATGATATTTTGGTCTTTTCGGATGATTGGGAGTCTCATGTGAAGCAGGTCAGAATGGTGTTCCAGGTTCTTTGTGCTAATTCTTTGTTTGTGAAGGGGTCTAAATGTCTCTTTGGAGTTCAGAAGGTTTACTTTTTGGGTTTCATTTTTTCCCCTTCTACTATCGAGATGGATCCTGTTAAAGTTCAGGCCATTTATGATTGGACTCAGCCTACATCTGTGAAGAGCCTTCAGAAATTCTTGGGCTTTGCTAATTTTTACCGTCGCTTCATCGCTAATTTTTCTAGTGTTGTTAAACCGTTGACTGATTTGACCAAGAAAGGTGCTGATGTGGTGAATTGGTCCTCTGCGGCCGTTGAGGCTTTTTGGGAGTTGAAACGTCATTTCTCTTCGGCCCCTGTGTTGTGTCAGCCAGATGTTTCGCTCCCTTTTCAGGTCGAGGTTGATGCTTCTGAGATTGGAGCAGGGGCTGTTTTGTCTCAAAGATCTTCTGATGGCTCTGTGATGAAGCCATGTGCTTTCTTTTCTATAAAGTTTTCGCCTGCTGAGCGTAATTATGATTTTGGCAATCGGGAGTTGTTTGCTATGAAGTGGGCGTTCGAGGAGTGGCAACATTGGCTTGAGGGAGCCAAGCATCGCGTAGTGGTCTTAACGGATCACAAGAATCTGACTTATCTCGAGTCTGCTAAGCGGTTGAATCCTAGACAGGCTCGATGGTCGCTGTTTTTCTCCCGTTTCAATTTTGTGGTTTCATACCTTCCGGGTTCTAAGAATGTGAAGGCCGATGCCCTTTCAAGGAGTTTTGTGCCTGATTCCCCAGGAGTTCCTGAGCCGGCTGGTATTCTCAAAGAGGGGGTAATTCTGTCTGCCATCTCACCTGATTTGCGGCGGGCGCTGCAGGAGTTTCAGGCTGATAGACCTGACCGTTGTCCAGCAGAGAGACTGTTTGTCCCTGATAGATGGACTAGTAGAGTTATCTCTGAGGTTCATTGTTCGGTGTTGGCTGGTCATCCTGGGATTTTTGGTACCAGAGATTTTGTGGCTAGGTCCTTTAGGTGGCCTTCCTTGTCACGGGATGTGCTTCTTTTGTGCAGTCTTGTGGGACTTGTGCTCGGGCCAAGCCCTGCTGTTCTCGTGCCAGTGGGTTACTTTTGCCCTTGCCAGTCCCGAAAAGGCCTTGGACGCATGTTTCCATGGATTTTATTTCAGATCTCCCTGTCTCTCAAAGGATGTCGGTCATTTGGGTGGTTTGTGATCGCTTCTCTAAGATGGTCCATTTGGTACCCTTGCCTAAATTGCCTTCCTCCTCTGATTTGGTTCCACTATTTTTCCAGCATGTGGTTCATTTGCATGGCATTCCGGAGAACATCGTGTCGGACAGAGGTTCCCAGTTTGTTTCAAGGTTTTGGCGGTCCTTTTGTGCTAAGATGGGCATTGATTTGTCTTTCTCTTCGGCTTTCCATCCTCAGACAAATGGCCAAACCGAACGAACTAATCAGACTTTGGAGACCTATCTGAGATGCTTTGTTTCTGCTGATCAGGATGATTGGGTGACCTTCTTGCCATTGGCTGAGTTTGCCCTTAATAATCGGCTACTTTGGTTTCGCCTTTTTTTTGTAATTCTGGTTTTCATCCTCGTTTTTCTTCAGGGCAGGTTGAGCCTTCGGACTGTCCTGGTGTGGATTCTGTGGTGGACAGGTTGCAGCACATTTGGACTCATGTAGTGGACAATTTGACATTGTCCTAGGAGAAGGCTCAATGTTTCGTCAACCGCCGTCGCTGTGTTGGTCCACGACTTCGTGTTGGGGATTTGGTTTGGTTGTCGTCTCATCATGTCCCTATGAAGGTTTCTTCTCCTAAGTTTAAGCCTCGTTTCATTGGTCCTTATAAGATTTCTGAAATTCTCAATCCTGTGTCGTTTCCTTTGGCCCTTCCAGCTTCTTTTGCCATCCATAATGTGTTCCATAGGTCGTTGTTGCGGAGATATGTGGCGCCTATGGTTCCCTCCGTTGACCCTCCTGCTCCGGTGTTGGTCGAGGGAGAGTTGGAATATGTGGTGGAGAAGATTTTGGATTCTCGTATTTCGAGATGGAAACTTCAGTACCTGGTCAAATGGAAGGGCTATGGTCAGGAGGATAATTCCTGGGTTTTTGCCTCCGATGTCCATGCGGCCGAGTTGGTTCGTGCCTTTCATTTGGCTCGTCCTGATCGGCCTGGGGGCTCTGGTGAGGGTTCGGTGACCCCTCCTCAAGGGGGAGGTACTGTTGTGAATTCCGTTCTCGAACTCCCTCCTGTGGTCATGAATGATACTTCGGCGAGTTCTGTCTGTGGACTCCCTCTGGTGGCTGTGAGTAGAACTGCTGGTTCTGAGGTTGCTTCCTCAGCTGCCCTCGTTTGCGGCTAGGCTGGCTTCTCTATTTAACTCCACTCAGATCGTTACTCCATGCCAGCTGTCAATGTATCAGTACTGGTTCAGATCTCTCTCGGATCTTTCTGATGACCTGTCTACTCCAGCAGAAGCTAAGTCCCTGCTAGTTCATTTGTTGTTCATTGTGTACTGAATATATTTCTTAGTACTTGCTAAGTTCTAGTCCAGCTTGCTAACATGATATTGCCTTGCTAGCTGGAAGCTCTGGGTTGCAGAGTGGCACCTCTGCACCGTGAGTCGGTGCGGGGGTCTTTTTGCTCACTCTGTGTGGCTTTTTGTAATTTTTTTGTGCTGACCGCATAGATCTCTTTCCTATCCTCAGTCTATCTAGTAAGTCTGGCCTCCTTTGCTGAAACCTGTTTCATCCCTGTGTTTGTGACTTTCCTGTTAACTCACAGTTAATATATGTGGGGGGCTGCCTTTACCTTTGGGGAATTTCTCTGAGGCAAGGTAAGGCTTATTTTTCTATCTTTAGGGGTAGTTAGCTCTTAGGCTGTGAAGAGGCGTCTAGGGAGAGTTAGGTACGCTCCACAGCTATTTCTAGTGTGTATAATAGGATTAGGATTTGCGGTCAGCAGAGTTCCCATTTCCCAGAGCTTGTCCTGTCTTCTAGTTTAACCATCAGGTCATTCCAGGTGCACCTAACCACCAGGTCCATAACAGTCTTCACTATTGAGTTGCCAGGTCCTGTCCTGTTTCCACTTTTATGTCTGCCACTCTAGGGGCTGTAAACTCAAGTCTCTACCTGTATCTTACCTGTTTAATTTCCACCCCCCTGGGGGCTGTACACCCAGGCCTGAATCCTGTATCTTGAACTACTACCTGTGTTCCACCTTGTCTGGAGTCAGTCCTATTCCTGAACTTGTTTGCATCCTAGTCTGGAATCTTCCCTACCCTTCTGTGCCCATCCTTGTTCCTACTCCTTAAACTCATCTTATCTGAACCAGCACCTATCTATATGCTGTTGTCTCTGCACAACATTAGTGTCCTTGGTGTATACTTGGTACTTCATTGTAAGTTCTTGTGTGAATATGGTCCTGTCTGCTTCTGCGGCTTTGCTCGCTTTCCGTATCTGCAGCTCTGCTTCTTCTCTGCATCTGTGGCTCTTCTCCTGTTCTGCATCTGCAACTCTGCTCTGTTCTTGCTCTGTATCTGCTGCTCTTCTCCTGTCCCGCATCTGCAGCTCTGCTCCCATTCCACATCTGCAGCTTTGCTCCCATTCTGCATATGTGGCTCTGCTTCCGCTCCGCATCTATGGCTCTGCTCCCATTCCGCATCTGCGAGTCATTATTTGTCCTGTCTGAACTGGGTCTTGTCTATTCCCATATTCGTGTCATAACCACCTTTGTCCCAGTCCTTCCTGAAAATGTTCATAGTCTGAACGGGGTCTTACATGTCCTCTTCTTCCAGTCATACCTGCCAGTGTCGCAGTCCTTCCCGAAACAGTTTCTGTCCCTCCAGTCTGAACTGTGCCTGCCTGGCTGCCAGAGTGTCAGCGATGCCCACCTAGCTGCCAGAATGTCAGCCGTGACTTCCTGCCTGCCAAGGTGTCAGCTGTGCCCTCCTGTACATCACCCTGCCTGCCAGTACTTGCCAGTCTATACACATTCCCTGACAGAAGTTATGTGTTGTGAATTCCGCTCTTGGGCTCCCTCCGGTGGTTATAAGTAGCATTTTTGTGAATTCTGCTCTTGGGCTCCCTCCTGTGGTTTTGAGTGGTATGGCTGTTTCTTGGATTTAGCTTCAGCAGCTGATCGTCTTTCTGGCTCGGCTATGTTAGTCTGGCCTTATCCCTAATTCAATGCCAGTTGTCAATTGTTGAGCCTGGAGTCATGGCTCTCTGAGGATTTCCCTGCCACTCTGACCATTTCAGCAAAGCTAAGTCCTTGCTTGTCTTTTTGCAGTTCACTTGTTGTGGACTTTGTTGTTAGGCATTTTCTATGTTTTGCTCATTTGTCCAGCTTATCAGTATGGATCTATTTAGCTAAGCTGGAAGCTCTGGGCAGCAGAGTTTGCCCTCCACACCTTTAGTCAGGTGTGGAGATTTTTGCATTTCTCTGCGGTGGACTTTTTCTAGTTTTTATTACTGACCGCACAGTTTTCTGTTCTGTACTAATTCTGTCTAGCTAGTAGTGGCCTCCTTTGCTAAAATTTTGTTTCATACTACATATGTCATTTCCTTCTCCTCTCACAGCCAATATTTGTGGGGGGCTGTCCTATCCTTTGGGGATTTTCTCTGAGGCAAGATAGCTTTCCTGTTTCTACCTTTAGGGGTAGTTAGATCTCCGGCTGTGACGAGATGTCCAGGGAGTGACAGGAACATTCCACGGCTACTGCTAGTGTTTGTGTTAAGATTAGGAACTGCAGTCAGTATAGTTACCACCTGCTCAGAGCTAGTCGCATGGCGCTCCTTAATCACCAGACCATAACAGTACAACTGGCCAAAAATGAGCTGAATGCATCTCAAAAGAAGGAAAAGAAAAAGAGTTCTGAGCCATTTTTTTGTTCTTTAGTCTGTTTTGTCTTTTTCCTTCCTCTTAATCTCTGGGTGATTCAGGATTTGGATGCGGGCATGGATGTTCAGGGGTTGTTTTCTCGTGTGGATCAGCTTGCTGCAAGAGTACAGAGTATTCAAGATTATGTTGTTCAGACTCCGGCCTTAGAGCCTAGAATTCCTACTCTGGATTTGTTTTACGGGGATAGAACTAAGTTTTTTAACTTTAAAAATAACTGCAAATTGTTTTTTGCTCTGAAACCCCGTTCCTCTGGTGACCCCATTCAGCAAGTAAAAATAGTTATTTCTCTTCTGCGTGGTGACCCTCAGGACTGGGCATTCTCCCTTGAGTCAGGGGATCTGGCATTGCTTAATGTAGATGCATTTTTTCAATCGCTCGGATTATTGTATGACGAACCTAACTCTGTAGAGCATGCTGAGAAAACACTGTTGGCCCTGTGTCAGGGTCAGGAAGCGGCAGAATTATACTGCCAGAAATTTAGAAAATGGTCTGTGCTTACTAAATGGAATGAGGACGCTCTGGCAGCAATTTTCAGAAAGGGTCTTTCTGAAGCCCTTAAAGATGTTATGGTGGGGTTCCCCACACCTGTTGGTTTGAGCGAGTCTATGTCTCTAGCCATTCAGATTGATCGGCGCCTGCGCGAACGCAAAGTGGTGCACCATATGGCAGCGTCCTCGGAGCAGAGTCCTGAGCCTATGCAATGTGATAGGATTTTAACTAGAGCGGAAAAGAGGGGATACAGACGTCAGAATGGGCTGTGTTTTTACTGTGGGGATTCTGCTCATGCTAGTTCTGATTGCCCTAAGCATATTAAGAGGGTCGCTAGATCTGTTACCATTAGTACTGTGCAGCCTAAGTTTCTCCTGTCTGTGACCCTGATTTGCTCATTGTCATCTTTTTCTGTCATGGCATTTGTGGATTCGGGCACTGCTCTGAACTTAATGGACTTAGAATTCGCCAGGCGCTGTGGTTTTTCTTTGCAGCCTTTGCAGAATCCCATACCCTTAAGGGGTATTGATGCTACACCGTTGGCCAAGAAGAAACCTCAGTAATGGACTCAGCTGACTATGTGCATGGCTCCAGCACATCAGGAAGATTGTCGTTTTCTGGTGTTGCATAGTTTACATGATGTTGTTGTACTGGGTTTTCCATGGTTACAAGTACACAATCCAGTGCTGGATTGGAAATCGATGTCTGTGACTAGTTGGGGTTGTCAAGGGGTACATAGTGACGTTCCTTTGGTGTCAATTTCCTCTTCCCCCTCTTCTGATGTTCCTGAATTTTTGTCAGATTTCCAGGATGTATTCGATGAGCCCAAGTCCAGTTCCCTTCTTCCACATAGGGACTGTGATTGTGCTATTGACTTGATTCCTGGCTGTAAGTTCCCTAAGGGCTGACTTTTCAATCTGTCTGTGCCAGAGCATGCCGCTATGCGGAGCTATGTCAAGGAGTCTTTAGAGAAGGGGCATATTTGGCTGTCTTCGTCACCATTGGGAGCGGGATTCTTTTTTGTTGCCAAGAAGGATGGCTCCTTGAGACCCTGTATTGATTATCGCCTTCTTAATAAGATCACGGTTAAATTCCAATACCCTTTACCTTTGCTCTCTTATTTGTTTGCTCGGATTAAGGGGGCTAGTTGGTTTACCAAGATTGACCTTCGAGGGGCATATAATCTTGTTCGTATTAAACAGGGTGACGAATGGAAAACTGCATTTAATACGCCCGAAGGCCATTTTGAATACCTGGTGATGCCTTTCGGGCTTTCTAATGCTCCTTCTGTATTTCAGTCCTTTATGCATGATATTTTCCGCAATTATCTTGACAAATTCTTGATTGTGTATTTGGATGATATTTTGATTTTTTCCAATGATTGGGAGTCTCATGTGAAGCAGGTCAGGATGGTATTCCAGATCCTTCGTGATAATGCTCTATTTGTGAAGGGGTCTAAGTGCCTATTTGGAGTTCAGAAGGTCTCTTTTTTGGGGTTTATTTTTTCTCCTTTGTCTATAGAAATGGATCCTGTTAAGGTCCAAGGCATTCATTACTGGATTCAACCCACATCTGTGAAGAGCCTTCAGAAATTTTTGGGCTTTGCTAATTTTTATCGCCGTTTCATTGCCAACTTCTCTAGTGTGGTTAAACCCCTGACCGATTTGACGAAGAAAGGCGCTGATGTGACTAATTGGTCCTCTGAGGCTGTTGAGGCCTTTCAGGAGCTTAAACGCCGATTTACTTCTGCCCCTGTCTTGCGTCAGCCAGATGTTTCTCTTCCTTTTCAGGTTGAGGTTGACGCTTCTGAGATTGGGGCAGGGGCCGTTTTGTCACAGAGGAATTCTGATGGTTCCTTGATGAAGCCATGTGCCTTCTTTTCCCGAAAGTTTTCACCTGCGGAACGCAATTATGATGTTGGCAATCGGGAGTTGTTGGCTATGAAGTGGGCATTTGAGGAGTGGCGACATTGGCTTGAGGGAGCCAAGCACCGCATTGTGGTCTTGACCGATCATAAGAATCTGATTTACCTCGAGTCGGCCAAGTGGCTGAACCCTAGGCAGGCTCGGTGGTCCCTGTTTTTCTCCCGTTTTGATTTTGTGGTCTCATATCTTCCAGGATCTAAGAATGTTAAGGCGGATGCCCTCTCTAGGAGTTTTTTGCCTGATTCTCCTGGAGTCCTTGAGCCGGTTGGCATTCTTAGGGAAGGGGTGATTCTGTCTGCCATCTCCCCTGATTTGCGGCGGGCGCTTCAGGAATTTCAGGCTGATAAACCTGACCGCTGTCCTGTGGGGAAGCTGTTTGTTCCTGATAGATGGACAAGTAAGGTAATTTCTGAGGTTCATTGTTCTGTGTTGGCCGGTCATCCTGGGATTTTTGGTACCAGAGATTTGGTTGCTAGGTCCTTTTGGTGGCCTTCCTTGTCGCGGGATGTGCGTTCTTTTGTGCAGTCCTGTGGGACTTGTGCCCGGGCTAAGCCTTGCTGTTCTCGCGCTAGTGGGTTGCTTTTGCCTTTGCCTGTCCCGGAGAGGCCTTGGACGCATATTTCCATGGATTTTATTTCGGATCTTCCTGTGTCCCAGAGGATGTCTGTTATCTGGGTGGTTTGTGACCGGTTCTCTAAAATGGTCCATTTGGTACCTTTGCCTAAATTGCCTTCCTCATCTGATTTGGTTCCATTATTTTTTCAGCATGTGGTTCGTTTGCATGGCATTCCAGAGAATATTGTGTCTGACAGAGGTTCCCAGTTTGTTTCCAGGTTTTGGCGGGCCTTTTGTGCTAAGATGGGCATTAATTTGTCTTTTTCTTCGGCGCTCCATCCTCAGACAAATGGCCAAACTGAGCGAACTAATCAAACCTTGGAAACCTATTTGAGATGCTTTGTGTCTGCTGATCAGGATGATTGGGTGGCTTTCTTGCCGTTGGCCGAGTTTGCCCTTAATAATCGGGCCAGTTCGGCTACTTTGGTTTCGCCTTTTTTTTGTAATTTTGGTTTCCATCCTCGTTTTTCTTCAGGGCAGGTTGAGCCTTCTGATTGTCCTGGTGTGGATTCTGTGATGGACAGGTTGCAGCAGATTTGGACTCATGTGGTAGACAATTTGACTTTGTCCCAGGAAAAGGCTCAGCGTTTTGCTAACCGCCGTCGGTGTGTTGGTCCTCGGCATCGTGTGGGGGATTTGTTCTGGTTATCCTCTCGTCATGTTCCTATGAAGGTTTCTTCCCCTAAGTTTAAGCCTCGGTTTATTGGTCCTTATAAGATTTCTGAGATTATCAATCCAGTGTCTTTTCGTTTGGCCCTTTCAGCCTCTTTTGCCATCTACAATGTTTTCCATAGATCTTTGTTGCGGAGATATGTGGTACAAGTTGTTCTATCTGTTGATCCTCCTGCCCCGGTGTTGGTTGAGGGGAAGTTGGAATATGTGGTTGAGAAAATTTTGGATTCTCGTTTTTCGAGGCGGAGGCTTCAGTATCTTGTCAAGTGGAAGGGTTATGGCCAGGAGGATAATTCTTGGGTGGTTGCCTCCGATGTCCATGCTGCCGATTTTGTTCGTGCTTTCCATTTGGCTCGTCCTGATCGGCCTGGGGGCTCTGGTGAGGGTTCGGTGACCCCTCCTCAAGGGGGGGATACTGTTGTGAATTCCGCTCTTGGGCTCCCTCCGGTGGTTAAAAGTAGCATTTTTGTGAATTCTGCTCTTGGGCTCCCTCCTGTGGTTTTGAGTGGTATGGCTGTTTCTTGGATTTAGCTTCAGCAGCTGTTCTCACTGATCGTCTTTCTGGCTCAGCTATGTTAGTCTGGCCTTATCCCTAATTCAATGCCAGTTGTCAATTGTTGAGCCTGGAGTCATGGCTCTCTGAGGATTTCCCTGCCACTCTGACCATTTCAGCAAAGCTAAGTCCTTGCTTGTCTTTTTGCAGTTCACTTGTTGTGGACTTTGTTGTTTGGCATTTTCTATGTTTTGCTCATTTGTCCAGTTTATCAGTATGGATCTATTTAGCTAAGCTGGAAGCTCTGGGCAGCAGAGTTTGCCCTCCACACCTTTAGTCAGGTGTGGAGATTTTTGCATTTCTCTGCGGTGGACTTTTTCTAGTTTTTATTACTGACCGCACAGTTTTCTGTTCTGTACTAATTCTGTCTAGCTAGTAGTGGCCTCCTTTGCTAAATCTTGTTTCATACTACATATGTCATTTCCTTCTCCTCTCACAGCCAATATTTGTGGGGGGCTGTCCTATCCTTTGGGGATTTTCTCTGAGGCAAGATAGCTTTACTGTTTCTACGTTTAGGGGTAGTTAGATCTCCGGCTGTGACGAGATGTCCAGGGAGTGACAGGAACATTCCACGGCTACTGCTAGTGTTTGTGTTAAGATTAGGAACTGCAGTCAGTATAGTTACCACCTGCTCAGAGCTAGTCACATGTCGCTCCTTAATCACCAGACCATAACAGTTATGTCGCTTATCCATGTTATGTAAATAAAAGCTTATATCCTGACGTTAAATTCATCCATTGGTTGTATAAATTATTCTTTTGAAAGCTGAAACCCTCCGAAATGTGGTTTAGGTTAAGAAAATAAATTGCACAAAATCATGTATTTTACCCAAACAATCTTTATTATTAAAACAAAGGCAAACCATGCCACCAAAAGTGACCAAAACAAAACCAAAACGTGTTCAACCCAATTAAAATCTATGGGGTATAACTAGCAGTCAATAAAGACAAACCTAGATACTTCCTGCCTGTCAGCGGAGGTTGACACCCTAGGGGGGAACGTATTGGCGCCCCCGCTCCACGATGACTGACCCTAGGGGCCCTGATGAACCCTACACTGATGAGACCCTCTACCCGCGGACTAAAGGACCTCTATATCTAGACAAGCAGGTACTGTCCTAGGGAAAGCTAGCACCCAAAGAAACATATAAAACCAACCTGAACACAGCAGGAACAGAAGCCAGTGTAGTGGATAATAGATATCAGCAGATATTAGTAACCGCTATAGGTGGCTAATTGTTAAATGCACACCCCTACCATATCAAGGGTTAGGGTACCGTCTCACTATACGATTTACCAACGATCACGACCTGCGATACGACCTGGCCGTGATCGTTGGTAAGTCGTTGTGTGGTCGCTGGGGAGCTGTCACACAGACCGCTCTCCAGCGACCAACGATGCCGAGGTTTGCTGGTAACCAGGGTAAACATCGGGTTACTAAGCGCAGGGCCACGCTTAGTAACCCGATGTTTACCGTGGTTACCAGCGTAAAAGTAAAAAAAACCAAACCGTACATACTCACCATCTGATGTCCGTCAGGTCCCTTGCCGTCTGCTTCCCGCTCTGACTGAGTGCCGCCGTAAAGTGAAAGCAGATCACAGCGGCGATGTCACCGCTGTGATCTGCTCTCACTTTCCGGCCGGCAGACAGTCAGAGAGGGAAGCAGACGGCAAGGGACCTGACGGACATCAGATGGTGAGTATGTAAGTTTTGTTTTTTTTTACTTTTACGCTGGTAACCACGGTAAACATCGGGTTACTAAGCGTGACCCTGCGCTTAGTAACCCGATGTTTACCCTGGTTACAAGCGATCGCATCGCTGGATCGCTGTCACACACAACGATCCAGCGATGACAGCTGGAGATCCAGCGACGAAAGAAAGTTTCAAACGATCTGCTACGACGTGCGATTCTCAGCGGGGTCCCTGATCGCACTAGCGTGTCAGACACTGCGAGATCGTAACTATATCGCTAGAACGTCACGAATCGTGCCGTCGTAGCGATGAAAATGCCACTGTGTGACGGTACCCTTAAGGTACCTTCACACGAAACAACGCTGCAGTGATAGCGACAACGATGCCGATCGCTGCAGCGTTGCTGTTTGATCGCTGGAGAGCTGTCACACAGACCGCTCTCCAGCGACCAACGATGCCGAGGTCCCCGGGTAACCAGGGTAAACATCGGGTTACTAAGCGCAGGGCCGCGCTTAGTAACCCGATGTTTACCCTGGTTACCATCGTAAAAGTAAAAAAAACCAAACAGTACATATTCACCATCTGATGTCCGTCAGGTCCCTTGCCGTCTGCTTCCTGCTCTGACTGAGTGCCGCCGTACAGTGAGAGCAGAGCACAGCGGTGACGTCACCGCTGTGCTGTACTTTCACTTTCACTTTGCGGCGCTCAGTCAGTGTGGGAAGCAGACAGCAAGGGACCTGACGGACATCAGATGGTGAGTATGTACTGTTTGTATTTTTTTACGTTTACGCTGGTAACCAGGGTAAACATCGGGTTACTAAGCGCGGCCCTGCGCTTAGTAACCCGATGTTTACCCTGGTTACCAGTGTAAAATATCGCTGGTATCGTTGCTTTTGCTGTCAAACACAACGATACACGGCGATCGGACGACCAAATAAAGTTCTGAACTTTATTCAGCGACCAGCGACATCACAGCAGGATCCTGATCGCTGCTGCGTGTCAAACTAAACGATATCACTAGCCAGGACGCTGCAACGTCACGGATCGCTAGCGATATCGTTACAAAGTCGTTTCGTGTGAAGGTACCTTTAGATATACCCCAATCAGTTTTCTTCTGTATCTCAGACCCTTTCGATCAGGGGTCTCATGGGATTATCAGATCGACACTCTGATAACCAGGCAGTAAGTGTGACTATATACAAAGTCCGGGCATCACATGTATCGTATAGCTAGAACCAGGGAGGAAACAATGGAAAGCATCTAACACCAACTTGGTACACAGGTTATACACCCCAGCAGTTTTACCACAAAGATACCATCTGGTCAAGCTACATGTGTGCCCAGTAATAAAATTCAGTGGCCAAAAGGCCCATAAAAGCCATTGATACTTATCTGCATAGTACCCGACTTCCTACATCCTCTGTCCTTAAATGTTAGCGCCTCAATGCGTTTTGCCTGCCTAGGCTCATCAGGAGGCTCGATACATTGATAATCTTGTGTCACAAAAAATATGGCTCAATGCCTACCGAAATGAAGCTCCTTTTATGTCTCCCGCCGGTAATGCCATATGTAGGCTCCTCCCCTCTGTTTCCTGCTGCGTGTTCACATCATAACCCGCGCCGGCTGGAACGCATACCAGCCTGTCCACTCCATACCTTGTCGGCACGGGCGTCCAAGCGCTTCCGGTTTATCAAGGGATCACTTCCTGCCTAGGTGATTCTGAAGTGCTCGTCGTGTGTATGTATATCGGGTTGCATAACAACCGCATACGTACTAGCCACACACCGCAGTACGGCACCTGTTGTATATATAAGGATATAGCGGAGAGTGTATAGCGGATTACAAAAAGGATTAACACCAAAATCACTATCACAGTATCGTAGGGGCTACTGTACAAATATTCCATATTCCACATATAAGGGGCAGATAGGCTGCAGACTCATAGCTGCCGGGATTTATATATTCCTTTATACATGTCACATGATAGCTTAAGGAGGTATTATCCCATTCTCCCACAGATCGAGAGCTGTACGGCTCACTAAGGGTCGTGTATGTATGTATATCGGGTTGCATAGCAACCGCCTACATACTAGCCACACAACGCAGTATAGCACCTGTTGTATATATGACTGGGCCCTAAAGGTCACTTCGGAGAGGGTATAACGGATTACAAAAAGGACCAATACCAAATTCACTATCACAGTATCGTAGGAGCCACTGTACAGGTATCCCATATTCCACATATTAAGGACAAATAGGCTGCAAACTCATAACTGCCGAGATTTATATATGTGAGCTGCATACTTCTCGCTACCGATGTCCACATATTTCTTCATACATGGTAGTTTAGAAAATATTAGAAAATATTATCACCTCCGCCCACAAATCGAGGGCTGTACAGCAGTGTGCTCCATCATCTCAACTCATTATCTCGGCTTACTCAATACTTCTGCTATATTTACATTTTTATCATGATATAGTGTGGAACACATTATGGGTATCTGCATATACAATGACAAGCGGCATATGCGGAAAAAGAAAAAATAAATCATATGGATATATGTAATTTCTAAAATCTAAGAAATCTACCAACCATTTGGCATGGTCCATTTGTTCGGAACTCTGTATTCGTATTCCCCAGTATGGGACCCAAAAAGGAGAAGGAGGTAAAACGTAATATACCATCTACCTATAGAAAACATGCATATGACAACTGCTCATTTATACCAAGAGGTTCCCGGGATTCCATTCTAAATATCCATTCGCATTCGCAACGTAGGATTGATCTGTCAGTGTCACCCCCCCCTAGGGTTTACCCTGACAACTTCTATAACAGTGAACCTTACTCCTGTTATATCATTACTATGGTAAGTGCGCATATGTTTAGCTAATGGGGTATCTCGGTTATTTCTAATGTCCCCCATATGCTCCCCTACTCTTCTCCTGAACTCCCTCTTTGTCTTGCCCACATAATCTTTTGGGCAAGCGCAGGAGGCCATATACACTACACCCGTAGTCTTACAGTTTGAAAACTCTCTTTGATAGAAAGTTTTCCCTGTGGCAGAGCTCTGAAATCGCTTACAAGGTTTCATCCATTTACAGAGACTACAATCGCCACATTTAAAAAAAACGCAGGGTCTCCTATCTAGCCATGTGCCCCTGATACTGGGTCTCTGGTACTGGCTATGTACTAGCATGTCTCTAATTGATCTGCCCTTCCTGAATGTAATGTTAGAGCGTTCACCAACTGTCTCCTTCAAATCAGGGTCAAATTTAACAACGTCCCAATGCTTTGTAAATATCCGTCTACAATCCTCATGTCTCGCATCAAAAGTACCAATGACCCTCACAACATCCCCAGGATCATCCTTAGTACGTTTTTGTAGTAGACTCTGACGGTCCACCTTTTTTGCGACATTGAATGCTGTGTCTACAACATGTCTCGGGTACCCCTTTTTTCCGGAACCTATTGGACATATCCACCGCCTGACTTTTGAACATGTCGAATCTGGAGCAATTTCTCCTCAACCTAAGAAACTGTCCCTTAGGGATCCCTCTCTTTAGAGGAGTCGGGTGGTGGCTGTGCCAATGTAATAGGCTATTGGTGCTTGTGGGTTTACGGTAGATACTGGTAGATACTCCTCCATGCTTCTCTTTCTTGATTTTAATATCCAAAAATGCCAGTTCCACCTCATTAATCTCTGATGTAAACCTCAGACCCATATCATTGATGTTAAGGACTCGCAAAAACTCATGGAACTCCTCTTTTTGCCCCGTCCACACTACAAGCACATCATCAATATACCTATACCACATAGATATAAATTCGTGCCACCATTCCTCCTCACCCCCAAAAACAACAGTATGAGTTTGCAGCCTATTTGTCCTTAATATGTGGAATATGGGATACCTGTACAGTGGCTCCTATGATACTGTGATAGTGAATTTGGTATTGGTCCTTTTTGTAATCCGTTATACCCTCTCCGAAGTGACCTTTAGGGCCCAGTCATATATACAACAGGTGCTATACTGCGTTGTGTGGCTAGTATGTAGGCGGTTGCTATGCAACCCGATATACATACATACACGGCCCTTAGTGAGCCGTACAGCTCTCGATCTGTGGGAGAATGGGATAATACCTCCTTAAGCTATCATGTGACATGTATAAAGGAATATATAAATCCCGGCAGCTATGAGTCTGCAGCCTATCTGCCCCTTATATGTGGAATATGGGATATTTGTACAGTAGCTCCAACGATACTGTGATAGTGATTTTGGTGTTAATCCTTTTTGTAATCCGCTATACACTCTCCGCTATATCCTTATATATACAACAGGTGCCGTACTGCGGTGTGTGGCTAGTACGTATGCGGTTGCTATGCAACCCGATATACATACACACGGCGAGCGCTTCAGAATCACCTAGGCAGGAAGTGATCCATTGATAAACCAGAAGTGCTTGGACGCCCGTGCCGACGAGGTATGGAGTGGACGGGCTGGTATGCGTTCCAGCCCGCGCATGCGCATGGGAAGGCGGCGCGGGTTATGATGTGAACACGCAGCAGGAAACAGAGGGGAGGAGCCTACATATGGCATTACCGGCGGGAGACATAAAAGGAGCTTCATTTCGGTAGGCATTGAGCCATATTTTTTGTGACACAAGATTATCAATGTATCGAGCCTCCTGATGAGCCTAGGCAGGCGAAACGCGTTGAGGCGCTAACATTTAAGGACAGAGGGTGTAGGAAGTTGGGTACTATGCAGATAAGTATCAATGGCTTTTATGGGCCTTTTGGCCACTGAATTTTATTACTGGGCACACATATAGCTTGACCAGATGGTATCTTTGTGGTAAAACTGCTGGGGTGTACAGTTAGGTCCATATATATTTGGACAGAGACAACATTTTTCTAATTTTGGTTATAGACATTACCACAATGAATTTTAAACAAAACAATTCAGATGCAGTTGAAGTTCAGACTTTCAGCTTTCATTTGAGGGTATCCACATTAAAATTGGATGAAGGGTTTAGGAGTTTCAGCTCCTTAACATGTGCCACCCTGTTTTTAAAGGGACCAAAAGTAATTGGACAGATTCAATAATTTTAAATAAAATGTTCATTTCTAGTACTTGGTTGAAAACCCTTTGTTGGCAAGGACTGCCTGAAGTCTTGAACTCGTTTCCCCCTTTTTGATGCTCTGCCAGGCCTTCACTGCGGTGGTTTTCAGTTGCTGTTTGTTTGTGGGCCTTTCTGTCTGAAGTTTAGTCTTTAACAAGTGAAATGCATGCTCAATTTGGTTGAGATCAGGTGACTGACTTGGCCATTCAAGAATATTCCACTTCTTTGCTTTAATAAACTCCTGGGTTGCTTTGGCTTTATGTTTTGGGTCATTGTCCATCTGTAGTATGAAACGACGGCCAATCAGTTTTGCTGCATTTGGCTGGATCTGAGCACACAGTATGGCTCTGAATACCTCAGAATTCATTCGGCTGCTTCTGTCCTGTGTCACATCATCAATAAACACTAGTGACCCAGTGCCACTGGCAGCCATGCATGCCCAAGCCATCACACTGCCTCCGCCGTGTTTTACAGATGATGTGGTATGCTTTGGATCATGAGCTGTACCACGCCTTTGCCATACTTTACTCTTTCCATCATTCTGGTAGAGGTTGATCTTGGTTTCATCTGTCCAAAGAATGTTCTTCCAGAACTGTGCTGGCTTTTTTAGACGTTTTTTAGCAAAGTTCAGTCTAGCCTTTTTATTCTTGATGCTTATGAGTGGCTTGCACCGTGCAGTGAACCCTCTGTAGTTACTTTCATGCAGTCTTCTCTTTATGGTAGATTTGGATATTGATACGCCGACCTCCTGGAGAGTGTTGTTCACTTGGTTGGCTGTTGTGAAGGGGTTTCTCTTCACCATGGAGATTATTCTGCGATCATCCACCACTGTTGTCTTTTGCATTGATGAGTTCACCAGTGCTTTCTTTCTCAGGATGTACCAAACTGTAGATTTTGCCACTCCTAATATTGTAGCAATTTCTCGGATGGGTTTTTTCTGTTTTCACAGCTTAAGGATGGCTTGTTTCACCTGAATGGAGAGCTCCTTGGACCGCATGTTTACTTCACAGCAAAACCTTCCAAATGCAAGCACCACACCTCAAATCAACTCCAGGCCTTTTATCTGCTTAATTGAGAATGACATAACGAAGGGATTGCCCACACCTGTCCATGAAATAGCCTTGGAGTCAATTGTCCAATTACTTTTGGTCCCTTTAAAAACAGGATGGCACATGTTAAGGAGCTGAAACTCCTAAACCCTTCATCCAATTTTAATGTGGATACCCTCAAATGAAAGCTGAAAGTCTGAACTTCAACTGCATCTAAATTGTTTTGTTTAGAATTCATTGTGGTAATGTCTATAACCAAAATTAGAAAAATGTTGTCTCTGTCCAAATATATATTGACCTAACTGTATAACCTGTGTACCAAGTTGGTGTTAGATGCTTTCCATTGTTTCCTCCCCGGTTCTAGCTATATGATACATGTGATGCCTGGACTTTGTATATAGTCACACTTACTGCCTGGTTATCAGAGTGTCGATCTGATAATCCCATTAGACCCCTCATTGAAAGGGTCTGAGATACAGAAGAAAACTTATTGGGGTATATCTAACCCTTGATATGGTAGGGGTGTGCATTTAACAATTAGCCACCTATAGCGGTTACTAATATCTGCTGATATCTATTATCCACTACACCGGCTTCTGTTCCTGCTGTGTTCAGGTTGTTTTTATATGTTTCTTTGGGTGCTAGCTTTCCCTAGGACAGTACCTGCTTGTCTAGATATAGAGGTCCTTTAGTCCGTGGGTAGAGGGTCTCATCAGTGGCTGTAGGGTTTATCAGGGCCCCTAGGGTCAGTCATCGTGGAGCGGGGGCGCCAATACGTTCCCCCCTAGGGTGTCAACCTCTGCTGACAGGCAGGAAGTATCTAGGTTTGTCTTTAGGGACTTCTAGTTATACCCCATAGATTTTAATTGGGTTGAACACGTTTTGGTTTTGTTTTGGTCACTTTTGGTGGCATGGTTTGCCTTTGTTTTAATAATAAAGATTGTTTGGGTAAAATACATGATTTTGTGCTCTGAAACCCTTTAATCCATCGTAGACGGTATATTTTTTAAAGAAAATAAATTGGCATCAATGCAGAAATACTGATCAGTTAATGGACACAGAATGGTCAGATTTTGGCAAGACAAGAGTTTTGTCGCCTGGTCATATAATTCACCCAATCCTAGTTTACATCCTCACCGGTGCTCAGTAAATGATCGGTTAATTAGTGTGTGTGTATAAAATGAAACCCAGCACCCCAGACCTTCACTTGAACTACAACTTGAGCTCTGACAACTTGCCAAAAAGCCACCCTGCGACTAAAGCCTGGATTGTCAAGAGGCTGAAGACCAGATCCACTGCAGAGGTGGCTGGCACCTTTATTGTGTCCCAGCATCAAGTACAAAGAATTAAAAAAAGATTTGAATAGACTGGAGATGTGTTTGACAAGCCCAGGTCTGGCAGATCCCGCAAGACAACTGCTCAGGAGGAACGTTGGTTGGTTAGAAAATCCAAAGCAAGCCCCTCTTCCACTGCAGCAGAGCTCCAACAGGCCTGGTCACCTCAAGTCCCTGTGTCAACTAGAAGAGTTTGTAGGATTCTGTCTCAAAATGGCCTCCATGGACGAATTAGTGCCCAGAAGCCAGCACTAAACAAAAGGCAAATAAAAAACCTTGTGGCATTTGCAAAGTCCCACAGCCTGCTAGACAGATGGACGCTGGAAAAGTGGCAGAAGGTGGATTTCTCTGATGAATCTTCAGTAAAATTATACCACAGCTGCTGCAAATACTTCAGGAGACCTACTGGAGCCCGTATGGATCCAAAATACACCCCAAAAAATAGTTAAATTTGGTGGTGGAAAGATCATGGTCTGGGGTTACATTCAGTATGGGGGTGTGCAAAACATTTGCTAGGTGGAAGGCAATATCAATAAACTAAAAATCAAGATGTATTAGCTACCTCTTATATTCCAAATCATAAAAGGGGTCAAATTCTGCAGCAGGATGGTGCTCCATCTCATACATCCATCTCTAGATGGATCAAGATCAAGGTGCTCAAGGACTGGCCAGCCTAGTCACCAGACATGAACATCATTGAGCATGTTTGGGGTAGGATGAAAGAGGAAGCTTGGAAGACAAAACCAAGGAATCTAGATGAACTCTGGGAGGCATGTAAGACTGCATTATCTGCTATTCCTGATGACTTCATTAATAAATTGTATGAATCATTGTTGAACCGCATGGATGCAGTCCTTCAAGCTCATGGAAGTCACACAAAATATTAAATATGACTCTAATAGCACCACAAATTCATTCACCAATGTTATGCAACATATATTTGTATTTTAAGTTAATTATTTGTTTGAATATCACATTATTTTCTGTGGGCGACAAAACTTTTGTCTTGCCGAAATCTGACCATTCTGTGTCCATTAACTGATCAATATTTCTGCATTGATGCCAATTTATTTTCTTAACCTAAACCACATTTCGGAGGGTTTCAGATTACCAAAGAATAATTTATTCAACCAATGGATAACGTCAGGTTATAAGCTTTTATTTACATAACATGGATAAGCGACATAGCTTATACACTCCCTGACAGAAGTTATCTACAGTTCTCACCTGCACCTGCCGTTACAGTGTCCTGTCCCCCTATTGGGTCAGCTGCTACTGCCAGATGCCACCATGGAGTGGTACCTGGCAGCTACCTGTGGCACAAGCCTGACCTCACCACTAGAGGCTCCAGTAAACAACAAGGTAGCTGCTTAGTCATGCCCCTCCAGTGTAAGTCTGGTTTGTGGCACAGTGGGGCCACAATCTTCGCTCGTGCTCCAGTCTGACCATGAGCGTTACAACGAGAAGCAATGGAATGAAACTGAAATGGAGAAGATACAAATTTTATATTAGAAAAAAGTTTTTGACAGTGATTGCTATCAATGAGTGAAACAGGCTGCCATGAGATATGGTGAGTACTTCTCCAATGGAAGCCTTCAAACAGTGACTGGACAGTTATCTGCCTGAGATACTTAAGTGAATTCTGTGCTGCATTGAGCAAGGGGTTGGACATGATCACCATTGAGGTCCCTTCCAACTCCAACATTCCATTCTTCTATGTTTCCAATATTCTCTAGATGAAGAATGTAATACCGAAAAAAATGTTAATGCTGTTTTGGAAGGTTATATTCCACAGAAATTTACTCCAGAGCACATAATACATAGATGAGTTATTGAATACTGAAAACATTTTCAACTCTTTTTTAACATTTTTAAACAAAAATTTAACAGAAAGCACATACAACACTGTACGGATGATTAATTGAATCCAGAAAAATATTTCAACACTTTTTTGGACTTTTATCTCCCATTGAAAGGTCACAGAAAGCACCAAATACAATATGTATGAGTAATTCAATACAGACAAATTTGTAATTATTCTTTTTTGCGTCTTATATACCATCAAAATGCACCCCAGAGCACGTAGTACTCTATGAATGAGCAATATAATACCGGAAAAATTTTGAACATTTTTTTGGAGGGTTATATACCACCAAAATGTACCACAGAGCATGTAATACTTTATGGATGAATTATTGAATACTAAAAAATCTTTAAACACTTTTTTTGACTTTTACTTAACACTGAAAAGTACCATAGACCACGTTATAGTATATGGATGAGCAACATAATACCGAAAAAAATTGAACACTTTTTGGGAGTGTTATATACCACAGAAATATACCCCAGAGGACATCATACTGTATGGGTGAGTAAGTGAATGCAAAACAATTTTTCAATCTTTTTTGGAGAGTTATTTACCACCAAAATATACCCCAGAGCACATAATGCTCTACAGATGAGCAATATAGTACCAAAAAATTTGAACATTTTTTTGGAGTGTTATATAACACATAAGTGTACCCAGAGTATCTAATACTCTATAGCTGAGTAAGTGAATACAGAAAAAATGTTAACACTTTTTTGGAGGTTTATACACCACTGAAATGTGCCGCAGAGCACATAATACTCTCTGGATGAGTAATTGTATACTGAAAAGTGTCTCAATGCTTTCATGGACTACTACCAATGTCATCAGGGGTGTTTGGAACCTTTTGCATTTTGGTCTTCAAAAATGGAAGAATGGCCTGAGCTCACCTGTCACACCTTGGAGCTTTACTCATGCCCGATAGCCAGCGTTCTCTTAGAACATGTCTTCAGCACTGCTGATGGTGTCCTGATGGATAAGCACTGTCTCCTGAAAGCGTAGACTGCCCAATTTTCATCAAAATGAACAATTCATGGATGTCCAAAAATTTTTGCACCCCAGTCACAGACTTGGCAGACTTGGCAATAGTATAGTTTTTAGTGTCATGCATTGATCTCGCAGTATTGCAGTATGTACCACCTTTGTGGTGTCTTATGTGCCTGCTGTTGCTGCTGCTGATATTACAAACAATTTTTTAAAATGTGGAGATTGGCTCCATCTAGTGGGTTACCTGTAATAGAAGGTGTGTCAGAGGCCTATTATACTGTTTCAACTCTAAAAATTGATGCCACTTTAGTGGTCTATGACAATATTTTTTTTTAAATGTGGAGACTCCAAGTTGGGTCTCCATCTGGTGGCTTGCATGTGTAAGTAGGGCTCCCAGACAGGCAGGCCTGCACTTTCTTTCAGTCAACTACCTGTGTTATTTGCCTTACATTTTTCTACCAATAGTACTCTATGAAACTGATGTTCGTGCCATTTGAGTGTGGCTGGAAACAAAATTGAAGACGTTGCATGAGGTATAAGGGCTCCCAGCTAAGAAGGCTTACACCGCTCCCTTAACCACCAGATCCTCATTGAAACTTCAAATCCAAGCTCTAAATGCTGGGCCAGACCCTGATACCTCATGCATGACCCATGGCTGACTTCTGTGCCATTATAAAAGGTTCCACTGTGGGTCAATTGATCAGTCAGCAACTTGTGTTACTTTTCTTACATTTTTCTACCAACAGCACTATATGAAACTGATGTTTGTGCCATCTGAGTATGGCGGGAATAAAAAAAAAATTGGAGGTGTTGCATGACGTATCAGGGTTCCCAGCTAAGAATACTTACATTGCTAACTTAACCATCAGATCCTCATTGAAAATTAAATTCCAAGCTGTAAATGCTGGGCCAGACCCTGATACCTCATGCATGGCCCATGACTGACTGCTTCTGTGCCATTATAAAAGGTTTTACTGTGGGTCAATTGATCAGTCAGAAACCTGTGTTACTTTCCTTACATTTTTCTACCAACAGTACTGTATGAAACTGATGTTTGTGTCATCTGAGTGTGGTTGGAATTAAAAAAAAAATTGGAAGTGTTGCATGAGGTATCAGGTCTGCCAGCTAAGAAGGCTTACACCGCTTCATTGACCACCAAGTCATCAATGAAACTTCAATTCCAATCTGTAAATGTTAGACCAGACCATGATACCTCACACATGGCCCATAGCTGACTTATGCTGTGCCATTTGCAAATTTATACTGTGGTTCAATTAATGCCACTTTTCATGGTGTCTGCCCAAAATTTTAGCTGTTTGGGAAGCATTTTGTCATACCTTAAAGCGTTGTGTATATGTTTGGTTTGGCCTCCCATTGAATGTAATAGGGTTAGGGTACGTTTGGCAAACATCCAAGCATTTGACTAATCGAACTGAACCAAACCATAAAGCGTTCACTCATATCCAGTTATTTCCCCTAAGCAGCACTAAAAACCTGCACAGACAAGATGCTAGTGGCAGGGCAGCATAACACCTCCAAGGCATAGAGGGACAGCTCGTGCCAGGTGTCTAGCTTTGAAATCCAATACTTGAAGATTGCAGAGGAATGACTCAGTAGGCTGGTTTTGTTGCCTAGGTATTGCTTGACCATCTTTAAAAACTTTTCTATCCTTGTTAAAAGTACTCGGTCATCAGGGACAGGATGCTGGTAGAGGGTCATGAAAGTGGCCCAGGTCTTTTACAGTGTACCTCTGCCTCTGCTGTATATGGTGTGTCTCCTTTACCTCTCCTCCTTGGTTGGGCAAGGATGCTTGCCCTCTGCTGTTAGTGCCGTTAGCGTTGTCTGATGGGAATTTTTTCAACAAATTTTCCACAATGACCTTCTGGTAGAGCACCATTTTAGTAGACCTCGGCCTCAGGAAATAAAGATGCAAGGTCCTCCTTGTTTCGTGGGTCTAGCAGGGTGACCAACCAGTATGCTAGGGTCATGGGAAAGACAGAAGTACATAAATTCAGCTCTATGTGCTAAGGTCCCTACAGCCAAGAGTTCCCTGTCTTAGCCATGATGATGACACTCCATCTCCCCCTTCTCCTCCTCCCTCCCTTTCTCATCATTTTACTCCTCAGCCCATCCACATAGGAGATATGGGACAAAGCTTGTGTGGGTAGTAGCCTCTGTTGCATTAGCAACTAGCTCCTGTTACTTTTCAGCCTCCACTTACTCATTGTTACCAATCCGTGCTGAGCCGATGAGATTAGTCTGGATATCTCCCTTTCTTATGTCATCCTCCATCTCCATCTGGTCTGCATGCAAAGATCCATGTTTAATTGTCAGCAGTATCTGTTTAAGTAGCCACAAAAAAATTGGATCATTTCCCTGATTATGGCAACTTTGCCCCTCATCATCCTCAATGTCTTGGAGAACAGCACAAATGTCAGAAATCCATGCCCACTCTTCAGTTGTTATGTGCAGAGGCTGACCAGAATACTTACAGGCGTGTTGGAGCTGATATTCCACAACTGACCTCTGCTGCTCAAAAAGTTCCAGTGCGTGGTTATGTCAAACACCTGTCTGTGAGCTGGCACTTGCATGCGCTGCTGCAGGACTGCTAGAGCTGCGGCTAATGTAGCTGATTTGCAGAAATGGACAATGTCGCAGCGTACCTTGACCTGAAATGCTGGTATATCTGGGTAGGCTTTTAGAAACCACTGATCTACTAAATTGAGCATGTGGGCCAAGCATGGAACATGGTTCAATGGCGACAGTCACAGATCTGTCTGGTCTGTTATTCCTTTCAATAACTCTGCCTTGGTGTTCAGTTTGTCTTCTAGACAAATTTGCTTCAGAAGAGTCTTTATAAGGACTTTTAGTATAATAGTTGAGCATCAGTATCAGTAGCACCACTAGAGGACTCTGATTAAAGAAACTGTGCACACACAGTACTGTACAAATACTCTCTTCCTCTGGTTACAACTGTCCCTGAGCTGTGCAATGGCGTCAGTGAGCTGAGTGTGGTAATCCCAGTTTTTTTAAATCACTGATGAGGTAATGTGGCTAGCCAATCAGAGTGATAACTATCAAGATGGCTATGGAATTACAGTACCTGGCAGGAAATCCCCGCATGTTTATTGGCTGTGTAAGAGGCGCCAAACATTTGGGGTGAGGATTCGATCTAATCAAGAGGCAATGCTTGCCGAGTGCTGAGCATATCCGAGCACCCAGATATCCAAGTATCACAGAACACGTTCACTCATCACTAATGCCTGCAGCGTCAGACAAACATATACTCTTAAACAAACAATTCGATATATAAGAAATTTAAAAATGTGAAGTCCAGGTTCATTTTTCAACTTTTTAGCTATTGATTTGTTTCCATAACATTGAAACCGAATAGGAATTCTAGATGTGCAAAACTGCAGTTCTAGAATGTAATGGATTCCAGTTAAAGAATGTAGACTAATTCCAAAGAATAAATTGCTCAAACTCTAGTTCTCTATATGCTCACTTATCATAAGAGTCGTCACCTGGGTGTCAGTTATGGTCTTTAAAAGCTTGTCTTATCCATATTCTGTTTCAGTCCTTAATCCTGTTATCACCAGTATATGCCACAGATGTGTTTCAGATTTACAGGTACATTGTTGTAATACTGATGTATGAGCATAAAGCAATGAGAAATATAATTCTAAGCCATAGACCCTGAAATCCCAGATAGGGTGGAAAACAATTTTCGGTGCAAAAATAAGACTTTGTAACTATGTCTTTGTTGCCAGCTGATGTTACAGGCATACAAAATTCATGAAGATATGTTTTCAAAAATCCCTTAGAGAAAGGTGGACTTTGTACAAGAATAAAGAGAGGCATTACATTCAATACAGCATAGTGCTGCAGCCATGAAATGACAGAAGAAATTGCTACAAGTCTAACTTTAAGCATTCCTATTTTCACAGCTTATAAAATGGAAAATTCAGCCTGCAAATATAAAATAACTTTCTTCCTTGAGACATTAAATGATTAAATACTAATCTTTACTAACTAGTCAAGCCAACCTAATTTATTAAAGTGAATTTGAAACTTTCTTGAAATTTTGCAAACATTTGTATTTTCGAAAATAGTTTTTTTTTTAATTTGCTTTGCTTAAAATAGGCAATGTCGTAGGTATTTATGGCCACTATTTTGCTAAATCGTAAAGGGTTAAAAGGTTAAAAAAGCAATAATACTTCACCACTCATTTGTCCTGCCTCCCCAGTAGCCCACAATCTGGTCCTCTGTGCTTTTTCATTTTGCTTTCCCCATTTAGCGCATTCTCTTCACTCTACATTATGCTATGTCCTATGAAGAACTGTTAAAGGATCTGGGAATGTTTAGCTTGCAAAAATGAAGGCTAAAGGGAGACTTAATTGCTGTCTACAAATATCTTATTGTATATCACATTGTAGAGGGATCATTCTTATTCTCATTTGTACATGGAAACAAGAGAAGCAATGGGATGAAGCTGAAAGGGAAGGGAAAGGAAACAGATGAAACTTTTTGACAGTGAGGGTGATCATTGAGTGGAACAGGCTGCCACCGCAGGTGGTGAGTTCTCCTTCAATGGAAGTCTTCAAACAGAGGCTGGACAGACATCTGTCTGTCTGAGATGGTTTAGTTAATCCTGCATTGAACAGGGAGTTGGACACGATGACCCTGGAAGTCCCTTCCAACTCTAACATTTGATGATTCTATGATTCTATATTTCTATGCTCGATTTTCTGCCACCATGATGGTCTTTGATGTCACTGCACTGACTAAGACTTGGGTGCAGAACATTGTATTATAGTGATGTCATGATGTGTGCTGTGAAGACATGGCACAAAGTGATGTCAGAGGCCTAGTTGTGCAAAAGACCCCATATAGAGAATGGATGAGGGTGGATAGAAAAAGTGAGCAGGACCAGAAGGTAATACAGGTGAGCATTGAGCTAAGTAAGCCGTGAGGTAGTCAACGGAAATGGTCTTCCAACAATCTTGAAGGAGTTCTCAGAGATGCTTAGCACTTGTTGGCCCTTTTGCCTTCACTCTGCGGTCCAGCTCACCCCAAATCATCTCGATTGGGTTCAGGTCTGATGACTGTGGAGGTAAGGTCATCTAGCGTAGCACTCCATCACTCTCCTTCTTGGTCCAATAGCCCTTACACAGCCTGGAGGTGTGTTTGGGGTCATTGTCCTGTTGAAAAATAAATGATGGTCCAACCAAACGCAAACTGGATGGAATAGCCTGCTGCTGCAAGACGCTGTGGTAGCCATGCTGGTTCAGTATGCCTTCAATTTTGAATAAATCCCCAACAGTGTCACCAGCAAAGCACCCCCACACTATCACACCTCCTCCTCCATGCTTCACGGTGGGAACCAGGCATGTAGAGTCCATCCGTTCACCTTTTCTGCGTCGCACAAAGACACGGTGGTTGGAACCAAAGATCTCAAATTTGGACTCATCAGACCAAATCACAGATTTCCACTGGTCTAATGTCCATTCCTTGTGTTCTTTAGCCAAAAAAAGTCTCATCTGCTTGTTGCCTGTCCTTAGCATTGGTTTCCTAGCAGCTGTTTTAGCATGAAGGTCTGCTGCACAAAGTCTCCTCTTAACAACTGTTGTAAAGATGTGTCTGCTGCTGGAATTCTGTGTGGCTTTGACCTGGTCTCTAATCTGAGCTGCTGTTAACCTGAGATTTCTGAGGCTGGTGACACGGATAAACTTATCCTCAGAAGGTGACTCTTGGTCTTCCTTTCCTGAGGTGGTCCTCATGTAAGCCAGTTTCTTTGTAGCGCTTGATGTTTTGCAACTGCACTTGGGGACATTTTCAAAGTTTTCCCAATTTTTCGGACTGACTGACCTTCATTTCTTAAAGTAATGATGGCCACTCGTTTTTCTTTACTTAGCTGCTTTTTTCTTGCCATAATTCAAATTCTAACAGTCTTTTCAGTAGGACTATCAGCTGTGCATCCACCAGACTGCTGCTCAATAGGGTTGAGCGACCTTGACCTTTTTAGGGTCGAGTCATGTTTTGCGAAACCCGACTTTTTGAAAAGTCGAGTCGGGCGAAATCAGCCGATTACTGCGCAAAGTCGAGGATCGGCCGGAACACGAAACCCTATGCACGTCAATGGGGATTTTTTTTTTCTTTTTTTTTCTCTCTCTCTCTCTCTCCCCTCCGTCCCATATTCCCCTCCGTCCCAGCACAGAAAATCTCGTGTTACACATTGCAAATCCCTACTGCGCACAAGCGATAAAATGATGATAGCCGTGCATGCCCCTAACCCCTATGTCATCACTCTGCCCACACTCCTTCATTGGCTGAAAAAATGGCGCTAAACGCGTCATACAAAACGCGACTTTGGCGCCAAGATCGCATACCGCATGGCCGACCCCACACAGGGATTGGGTCGGGTTTCATGAGACGCCGATTTTGCAAAAAGTCGGCGACTTATGAAAATGAACGATCCATTTCGCTCAACCCTACTGCTCAACACAACTGATGGTCCCAACCCCATTTATAAGGCAAGAAATCCCACTTATTAAACCTGACAGGGCACACCTGTGAAGTGAAAACCATTTCCGGTGACTACCTCTTGAAGCTCATCAAGAGAATGCCAAGAGAGTGCAAAGCAGTCATCAAAGCAAAAGGTGGCTACTTTGAAAAACCTAGAATATAAGACATATTTTCAGTTGTTTCACACTTTTTTGTTAAGTATATAATTCCACATGTGTTAGTTCATAGTTTTGATGCCTTCAGTGTGAACTTACAATTTTCATAGTCATGAAAATACAGAAAAATCTTTAAATGAGAAGGTGTGTCCAAACTTTTGGTCTGTACTGTACCTTGATATAGTAGCATGCTATTTTGTATGCTGTCCATGTAGTTTTAATTAAAGGCAATCTGTAACAAGGTTTTTGCTATGTCATCTGCAAAAAACATAATGTAGGGGCAAAAACTCTGATTCCCGCAATGTGTCATTTAGGCTACATTTACACATCAGGATTTTGCCGTCAGGCACAATCCGGCAAATTTTGAAAAAACTTTCAAATTTTTTTCTCATAGACTTGTATTAGCGCCAGATTGCGATGGATGGCCTCACATTTCATCCAGTTTTTGCCGGATCCGTCTAAAATCCATTTTCCAGCGGCAGGAGAACTTAGGAACATTTTTTCTGTCCGTCGAAAAAATGGACAGTGACGGATCTGGCGAAAAACGAGTGAAACGTGATGTCAAATGATGGAATCCGGAGACGGATTCATTTTTTTTAAACAAATCATGCATTTTCCATTCTGGAGTCTCTTTCTCTCTCTCTCTCTCTCCCTCTCTCTCCCCAGAATCCAAAATAGCCGGCAGATCCACAAACTCGGATCGGTGAAAAAACGGATCCGTCGCATCAGTTTTTCACACTTTCCATCAGATCCGTTTTTTTCAAAATTCGCCAGATTGAGCCTGATGGCAAAAACCTGATGTGTGAAAGTAGCCTTACTAAGTTGTTTGCTGTCATTTTTAGAAAGTCACTATTTTATGTGTTTCAGATCTACCAGTTTTCTGAATGCTGCTCTACCAGTTCTGTGAATGCCTAGGAATAGTGTGGCAGCATGTCACAGTGGTGATCGGCGAGAGAGAGGTGTATAAATAACATAGTGTTTTACTTGCAATCATAAAGATGGACTTAGAGTTTCCAAAATTTTGACCTAAGTCAATACTCTGTGAATGCTGCAAGAAGTGGAATAGACTAAATCAAATAGCCGTATTAGTCTTTTTGACTAAAAATTATATATAAATTGGGAAACCATTTTAACTATTAAATCAAATAAGTGACTGAAACACAGTGAACTCTGGCAAAAAGATAAAAGGAAAAGAGAGATAGAACAGGAGTTGGGTGAATGCAAACATCACAATATAGAATGATATTCGATTCAGGGGACTGGAGTAGCTGCTTCAGGACAAGCACTGCTAACAAACTTAAAGAAACTGACAGAGGACCCCACTGAATATAACAGTTTGCACTCCACTGAAAAGAGGGAGACGACCTATTGATCATAAGAGCTTGCACTCTACAGGAGAGAGAGATTAAGAAAGAAAGGATCTCACTCATCATATGAGCTTATACTCTAAAGAAGAGTGAAAGAGGACCATGTTGATCCCAAAAGTTTACACACTACAGAAGAGGGAGAATTACACAGAAACTCTGATCCAAGAAGTATCGCTTCTCCTTGTGGAGAGTGACATGTTAAGCATGTCGAGATGTGGAGACTTAAAGCCGCAATGCTCATTTGGGAAATATGCAAATTGTCTCTTCAGAGAGGAAGAGGACAAGAACTCTAGTGCCACCTAGTGGAAGTAGCAATCCTAACAGTCAATGTCGACCCTTTACCGAGCCTTGTCACATGACTTTGCACCAAACAAATTTAAATATTAGATGAACATGACATAAACACAAAATACAGTTTTCAAATGAAAGTCTTTATTAATAAGGGAAAAATAAATCCAAACCTACAGGGCTCTGAGGTAAAAAAGTGATTGCCTTCTAAACCTAATAACTGGTTGGTCCACTCTTAGCAGCAACAACTGCAATCAAGCAGGCTATTTTTGCCCAGTCTCTTTCTTCTGGTGGAGTCATGTACCCTGACCTTAACTGAGGCATGTGAGGCCTGCATCTCTTTGGAGGTTGTTGTGAGATCTTTTGTGACCTCTTGGATGAGCTGTTGCTGCACTCTTGGGATAATTTTGGTCAGCTGGCCACTCCTAGGAAGGTTCACAACTGTTTGTTATTTTTACTATTTCTGGAAAATGGCTCTCACTGTGGTTCCCTGGAGTCTGAAAACTTTAGAAATGGCTTTATAACCTTTTTCCAGACTGTTAGATCTCAATTACTTTGTTTCTCATTTGTTCCAGAATTTATTTGGATTGCGGCATGATGTCTAGTTTTTGACGACCTATTTCACTTTGTCAGGCAGGTTCTATTTAAATGATTTCTTGATTGAGAACAGGTGTGACAGTAATCAGGCCAGCGTGTGGCTAGGGAATTTGAACTCAGCTCCCCAAAGATGTGATAAACCACAGTTAATTTATGTTTTAAGTGGGGGGGATCACTTTTTCACACAAGACACTCTAGGTTTGGATTTATTTTCCTATTAATAATAATGACCTTCATTTAAAAACTACGTTTGTGTTTACTTGTGTTATCTTTGTCTAATATTTAAATGTGTTTGGTGATCTGAAACATTTAAGTGTCACAAACATGTAGAAAAATAGGAAATCAAGAAGGGGCAAGCACTTTTTCACCCAACTTGATATCATTGTGTGTGGCATTATGGGGGAGCCTGCACCGCCACACCAAAAGACATTAGCTAACACTCTGATTCTTCAGCAGTGCTGGAAATGGTTGTGGGCAAGGTTTTTTTTGTAAACCACAAATCGGATCTCAAAGTGTTCCAATTCACATAAAACTGTGAACTTCAGGAAATCCATCTTGAACTCGATCCTCCATTTATCCGCTCATCGCTAGTGTCTACACCTCTATATTTCCAAAAATATGATTATAATTTAATAATTTTGATTTTAGTGATTAGTGTTGTCAGATGCAAAGTTTCAAGTCTCATTACTTAAAGCAATTCTGACTCCCTTCTTCTATTTTTGAAAGTTCACTGTACTGAGAATTACATGTTCAAAATGCTTTAACACTCTATTTCCAGAGACGACTGCAGAATAACTATTAAACTTTTGAGTGATAGACTTTCTAAAGACTGTGGAGATTGAGTGGGTGGGAGTATGAAACTGGATGAGTTCACAAACCAACTCATTTTTACACAATAATAGTTCCCTGTTTGTACAACCCAGAAATTATAAATGTAGCTAAATTGAAGATGCAAAGAAAAATCTCATATTTCCATTTGATAAGTTTATACCCACAATGCATATTAAACTTTACTTTTTAAAAAAATGATGGCAGATGGTAGATTGGTAGCTTTAATCTAATTATTGGAAATTTGTAATCTGCCGAAAATATTATGATATGCTCATAAAAGGGGTCTTTGGGCTTCATGTTTGCTTTGGCTCTCAAAGGGATCAAACTTTATAATTAACATGCTGCTGATATTTAGCTGACAGATGTATGTTTTGCAGTCTCTACTGATATTTAGCTTTTAAAATAATGTGATTTTTTTTCTTTTAACTTGTATGTAAAACTATTTAAAAATATAAAAATTGTTAAACAACACTTTCTAAGCAATATTTTCCCTAATAATAATCAGGAAACTTCTAACATAGTATAAAACAAATATTATATAACATCGTTCCTAGTGTATTCACTATTCACATCAGTAGCAGAAATATTTCTCGCTTGATTTCCTTTGTTATAAATTGCCTGCTCATTTAGAAAGACTTGAGATTATGGTTATTGATTGTGCAGTCATTTCCCCATTTTGTATAGCAGTACTATTATCAATATGATGCCGTTCTATAAATACTGAATAACAATAATGAGAAATTACACAATTATACAGCATATTCTCTTTCAGGAAGGAAAATGGTGAGGATAGATCATGTTGTATTGAAAGTTTGTAACTGCAGCTATATTAGGGCACGATTAATTTTGCCGGCAGCAGCTCATTTTCTGACTATAAAAATGTAAAGGTTTCTCTTATTATTTTAAAGCTGCACAATGTATTTTATAGTTGCAGTCATGAAGTGGCTCAGCCTAGACCATTACTGAAATATGACTCCAGTAAATTATTTTTTTTAAAAGCGTCTTATCATTCTGTATAGAAAGTTATATTGAAGGAGCGGCAATATCAACAGCTAATGTAAATCTATTCTTTCTAAAGTATTGTTGATTATGGGAACATAAGTGTCTTTTCCTCAGAACAAATAACAGCCAAGAACAGAAAAATCAATATAAATTTAATAAGAGACTTAGGTAATAAAATCCCAAATCTTGCAAAATCTCCTTTTAGGCGTAGATATGTTTGTTCATAACAAATATACATTTCAGTCTTTTTATAAATGAAATATTGGCAACCAGAGGAAACATATAAAAATGAAAATGTAGATTTTAAGCAAGTTTGATCATACGTTTTCTGTCTTTAATGAATTAAATAAGAAAATTCAAATATTTCATCAACTACTGAAGCATTTTATGGTAATATATAACCTTTGAATATAGGGGCATTATTTGAATAAAAATCCCTGAAAATAAAACACTGTAGCAGAGATATGTTCTGCTGCTGGCCAGCTACCGCCTTTATAATCTAGTGAAGCATTTAACATACTGTAAGTGTAGACGTACTCTAACTATGGCATTGTCATCTAAATAATCTGCATTACGGTCAGCCATATTTTTAATGCAAAGAGCCACTACAAGTGAGCTCTTTCTTACTTTCTTTTTGAAGCCAACCTGGTGATCAGCTGATCAACACCATGATTACATCTCATATGCTGACCACCTGGTTGCACGTATAGGTCATGATATGTCTAATCAATTATAACACTTCACTTAAGTGATTGACTTATTATTTGTGTATTCAGGCCTACTGAACAATACCTTTATATAGAACTTTGTCCTTTTTGTTTCTATTTACCTGTCAGGCAAATGAGACTTATACAAATACTTTGCTTAGGCACTTCTAGTAATTAGTATGAATATTTTTTGGAGGTACCTGAGTATAGTGGTTCTCTGTCCTTCATCTCCACTTTTCAATATCTGTATGTTTTTTCTTTAATTGTTGACTACTTAATAAATATTATAAAATTGTACGCCTGGACTAGTGATGAGAGAGTATCATCGAGTGATCTCTGAGTATTTTGGGTGTGCTCGGAGATTATGTTTGAGTCGCCGCAGCTGCATGATTTGCAGCTGCAAGACAGCCTGAATAAATGTGGGGATTGCCTGTTTGCTAAGGAATCCCCACATGTGTTTAGGCTGTCTAGCAGCCGCAAATCATGCAGCTGTGGCGACATAAACTAAATTTCCGAGCATGTCCAAAACAATCGGAGATTAACCGAGCATGCTCGGAAATCTTGGGTAATGAGCATACTCGCTCATTACTAGTCTGGATGCAATACTTTCATTTTCGTAGATTTTTGAAGTTTTAGAAGTGCCCTTTACTCTTTTGCCAATGTATATGAATATGCTTTCTATACATAGAACGTTGACTCAAAGAGGGCTGGCTCCATTCCTGTGGCTGACACTGCCGAGAGGAATAATGTTAATTTCCTCTCAGCTGCGGGGCACTAAGTTCAGGCGTTGGTAAGGTTCAGAGTGCCAGTAACCTGCAGATAACTCATATTTCTGCAGGTTAGTAGTGTTTTTTCACGTGACAGGATATGACCAATTCTATTATTCCCCAAGATATAAGCCACTGCCAGAAATGTCTGGCAGTGACTTTCTCATACACTGTGTGCACAGTTATTTGGAAATTTGTATTTTTAATTATTAACTTTATTATTGAACAACTAGTGCTGTTGATCAATCCAAAATGTTTACAAAATTAAAACCTGAATATTTTTGAAAGTAAAATTGAGATTTTGTCTTTCTTAGGAGAATATTTGTGTATGCAGAATTATTATGTAACTAAATGAAAACATACATTTTTCCATCTCTGTTGTTTATTTTAAACTGTTATAGTGAGAATAATAATTAAGCAAAAAATGTTCAAAAATACACTTGTGACATTTAAAAAATATATCAATGAGCAACATAGCCGCCCTTCTTTTCCATAACAGACATGAGCCTTCCATCCAGGTCAAATAAGAAAAGGGGCCATGTAATTATTCTTCTATATTTAAGATCTTTACTGGGTAGCCAAGCATTTGAACACTTCGATGTGTGCAATAGAGTAATATCATGCATAAAAATCATTGTTTTCCTGAAAGATGCAAACTTTTTCCTGTACCACTGCTTGAAGAAACTAAAAACTGTTAGCAAGTTTGGGAGTTAATTTTGATTCCATCTTTATCCCTAAAAGGTTCAATTATCTCATTTTAAATAATATCGGCACATAGCAGTACCCCATCTCCAAATTTCTGGTGTCAGAGTTAAAGCAGAGGTATGTACTGATCCAGCCGTGGGCCCATCGATCCTGTCCGTCAACAGTCATTTTCATCTCATAATAAAACCTTTGAAAAATCTGTCTTCAGATATTTCTTGGCCCAGTCTTGATATTTTAACTTATGTGTCTTGTTTAGTGGTGGCAGGTAGAGTTGAGTGACTTTTACTTTTTTAGGATCGAGTCGGTTTCGCGAAACCCGACTTTGTCAAAAGTCGGGTCGGGTGAAATCGGCCGATTATTGCGTAAAGTCGGGGGCCGACTGAAACACGAAACCCAATGCAAGTCAGTAGGGAATCAAAGTCGGCAGAGAGTGGAGGACAGGAAAACACCTACAGTGCCCATTTTAATTTCAAAAACATCAATTCTTTTTACTGAAGCTTGTCAATCTTAATTTACTTTATAATAATAGTTAGGCATTGAAAACTGGGGGTCATTTGGCTAAAGTTGTGGGGGGGTAGGGCTGGCTCAAGTTTTTCGTGGGCCCAGGAAACGTGGAATACGTCATGGCGGTGGAGCAGGGAGAGGTAAGTATTTCAACTTTGGAAGTGCTGTGATCCTAAGCAAGCAGTGGGGGCCCACTCGTTGGCATTCGCACTGGCACAGGGCCCCTCATAGTACGGCGGTGTGTTTGACAGCGGGTGGCGCCTCCCACCGGCAGAGACACTTTTGTGTACTATGAGGGGCCCTGTGCCAGCGACGTCACCAACGAGTATGCCCCCCACCTGATGAAGGAACCTGCACTTTTATCTGCACCTTCCTCTTTGTCCCCGTGTAAGGTGGTATAGTATGCGGGAAGGGGAACCTGACTTTCAGCAGGGTCAGATTCTGGCTGTGTAGAGTGCAAGGGGAATGTAGTGGTCTGGGTCAATGTACCAGCAGACTCATCTAGCAGTGGCTGGGCAATGGGCAGGATGAGGAGGAAACACAGATATAGGCCCAAATAATAAAGTGAGCTAAATGCAGTTGAAAATTGGTAACAGGACTAAACAGGCAGCATTGCTTTGTTCAGCGGAGGACAATTGTAAAGAGAGGCTGACACAGTTAGTAGGCCCAAAAAAGTAAGTAGGCTAAAAGCAGTTCAAAATTAGTAACAGGACTAAACCGGCGGCATTGCTTTGTTCAGCGGAGGACAACTGTAAGGAGAGACTGACACAGTGAGTAGGCCCAAATAAGTAAGTAGGCTAAAAGCAGTTCAAAATTGGTAACAGGACTAAACTGCCGGTGTTTCTTTGTTCAGCGGAGGACAATTGTAAGGAGTGGCTGACACAATGAGTAGGCCCAAATAAGCAAGTTGGCTAAAAGCAGTTCAAAATTAGTAACAGGACAAAACCGGCGGCATTGCTTTGTTCAGCGGAGGACAATTGTAAGGAGAGGCTGACACAGTGAGTAGGCCCAAATAAGTAAGTAGGCTAAATGTCTGACAAAATGTTTTTCATAAATAAACAGGTGCCATAGCTAGGTAAAGGGGTGGGCTCCTCTGCTGAATAGCAGACAGTGGTAGTAGGTGTATATTTTAACTATCATCTATCATTTCAACAAATTTGTATTGGCAGTGCCATTGAAGGATTTAACAGCACAGACTACACAGTGGTGGAGCAGGGAGAGGTAAGTATTGCAAGTGGTAGAGCACTGTTCGAGCTGGGGGGAACACTCTCTCGTGGGCGGTGGTACTGGCACAGGGCCCCTCATATTATGACGGTGTGTCTGACATTGGTTGTGCACCACCACCGTCAGAGACACTTAATTGTACTATGAGGGACTCTGTGCCAGTGCCGTCGCCAAAGAGTGGGCACACCCACCTGTCCAGGCAAACGGCACTCGAACGGGTGCTTGCGCCAGGTGGTGAACACGGCCCTGTGGGGGGAGTCAGCCCATTTAGAGAGGTATAAAAATGGCCTATGGTGGACATTCAGTAGCTGCAAATGGAGGAATTGGAGAAGTCAGTAAGAGGAGCCCAAAAGCAAGACATTTTTTTACTCTATAAAGGCTTCAGACAGAGTGACTCTCCCAGCGTTATATTATAGAAAATGGTAGCAAAGACAAGGTCAATATACGTGGTAATTAAGGTTTTTCAGTGAGACACAACCTTCAGTAAAGCTCTATCTTTTTCCAGACGTGGAGGGAATGCAGAAATATACATTTTCAACCCATCATTGTATGATGTACGAGATATAGGGGGTATGAAAATGAATAAAGATTTGTGATATAAAGGACACACCTACACTGTGTTCCAAATTATTATGCAAATAATATTTCCTCATATTTTCTCTAAATTACCTATCTGAATTGCAGTCATTGTTATTTTCCAGTCATCTATTATTCTAGTATAGTTGCAATGTTTTGGAACAAACTGCCTATGAAAACAGTATCTTTTTGAAAAAAATAAACACTCAAAATGTATGTTCCAAATTATTATGCACAGCAAAGTTTTCAACCTTTTTTTTTATTTTGAACAAAAAAATGGTCAATTGTGAAGTTATAAGCATTATCAGCTTATTACAAAATGAAATCAAACAGTTTTCAAGTGAAAACTTTATTCTACGTGATGGTACATTTACACATAGGACCCCTTGTTCGAAAGAAGCTTCTGAACTCTCTCGTCCGTTGAATTTGTCAGTTTTTGGATGGTTTCTGCTTCAATTGTTTTGCATGAGGACAGAATACCCTCCCAGAGCCGTTGCTTAGATGGGAACTGCCTTCCGCCATCATAGACACTCCTTTTGATGATGCCCCAGAGGTTCTCAATGGGGTTGAGGTCAGGGGAAGATGGTGGCCATACCATAAGTTTGTCCTCTTTTATGCCAATAGCAGCCAGAAATGCAGATGTGTTTTTTGCAGCATGAGACAGTGCATTATCATGCATGAAAATTATCTTGCTGCGGAAAGCACGGTTCTTCCTCTTGAACCATGGCAGGAAGTGTTCTTTTAGAAACTCCACATAGATTATGGAGTTCACCTTTACCCCTTCAGGGATCATAAAGGGGCCGACAATCTCTCTCCCCATGATTCCAGCCCAAAACATTACTCCACCTCCTCCTTGTTGGCACATTAGCTGTATTTTCATGGGGTGTCCATCAACCAGCCATCCTCCACTCCATCCATCTGGACCATTGAGCGATGCACGGCACTCATCAGTGAACAGAACAGTTTGGAAGTCAGTCTTCATGTATTGTTTGGCCCACTGGAGCCGTTTCTGCTTGTGTGCAGTGGATAGAGGTGGTCGACAGGATAGCTTATGCACAGCTGCAAACCTCTGAAGGACCCTGCATCTTGTTGTTCTGGGGACGTTGGAGGCACCAGCAGCTTGAAAAACTTGTCTGCTGCTATGACAAGGCATTTTTGCAGCTGCTCTTTTAACCTTACGCAATTGCCTGTTGAAAAGAGTCCTCAATTTTTTCTTATCAGCACGCAAACGTGTGTGCTGGGAATCAGCTACATACTTCTTGATTGTGCTATGATCATGATGAAGTGTCTTGGCAATGTTGATTGTAGTCATGCCTTGACCTAAATACTCCACAATTTGTTGCTTCTCAGCAGCCGACACATCCTCTTTCTTTCCCATTTTGGCAAAAAATGTAGGTTGCTTAACCCCTTCACCCCCGGAGCTTTTTCCGTTTTTCCGTTTTCGTTTTTCGCTCCCCTCCTTCCCAGAGCCATAACTTTTTTATTTTTCCGTCAATTTGGCCATGTGAGGGCTTATTTTTTGCGGGACGAGTTGTACTTTTGAACGACATCATTGGTTTTAGCATGTCGTGTACTAGAAAACGGGAAAAAAATTCCAAGTGCAGTGAAATTGCAAAAAAAGTGCAATCCCACACTTGTTTTTTGCTTGCCTATTTTGCTAGGTTCACTAAATGCTAAAACTGACCTGCCATTATGATTCTCCAGGTCACTACGAGTTCATAGACACCTAACATGACTAGGTTATTTTTCACCTAAGTGGTGAAAAAAAATTCCAAACTTTGCAAAAAACAAAACAAAACAAAATTGCGCCATTTTCCGATACTCGTAGCGTCTCCATTTTTCGTGATCTGGGGTCAGGTGAGGGCTTATTTTTTGCGTGCCGAGCTGGCGTTTTTAATGATAGCATTTTGGTGTAGATACGTTCTTTTGATCGCCCGTTATTGCATTTTAATGCAATGTCGTGGCGACCAAAAAAACGTAAATCTGGCGTTTCGAATTTTTTTCTCATTACGCCATTTAGCGATCAGGTTAATGCTTTTTTTTAATTGATAGATCGGGCGATTCTGAACGCGGCGATACCAAATATGTGTAGGTTTTTGGTTTTTTTTATTGATTTATTTTGATTGGGGCGAAAGGGGGGTGATTTAAACTTTTATGTTTTTTTTATTTTTTTCACATTTTTAAAAACTTTTTTTTTTTACTTTTGCCATGCTTCTATAGCCTCCATGGGAGGCTAGAAGCAGGCACAGCCCGATCGGCTCTGCTACATAACAGCGATCATCAGATCGCTGTTATGTAGCTAAAATGCAGGTGTGCTGTGAGCGCCGACCACAGGGGGGCGCTCACAGCCACCGGCAATCAGTAACCATAGAGGTCTCAAGGACCTCTATGGTTACAATGGAGGAGCATCGCCGACCCCCGATCATGTGACAGGGGTCGGCGATGCGCTCATATCCGGCCGCACGGCCGGATGCGGTAGTTAAATGCCGCTGTCTGCGCTTGACAGCGGCATTTAACTAGTTAATAGCGGCGGGTGATCGCGATTTCACCCGCCGCTATTGCGCGCACATGTCAGCTGTAAAAAACAGCTGACATGTCGCGACTTTGATGTGCGCTCACCGCCGGAGCGCACATCAAAGCGGGGGTCCCGACATGTGACGTACTATACCGTCACATGTCGGGAAGGGGTTAATAATGTGGAACAGCCTTCTTAAGTAGTCTTGCCTTTATTTGGACACACCTGCCAAACTAATTTGCACAGGTATCTGCAATTGCTTTCAGTGATATAAAGAGCCCTGACACACATCACCATCAATGAGTTTAAATGACAAACAAAAAAATTCTAACCTTATCACTCCTAAATAGTGTTGAGCATTCCGATGCTGCAAGTATCGGGTATCGGCCGATACTTGCTGTATCGGAATTCCGATACCGGGATTCCGATACTCTTGTGGTATCGGGTATCGGGTATCGCAACAACATTAATGTTAAAATGTGTAAAAGAGAGAATTAAAATAAAAAATATCGCTATACTCACCTCTCCGACGCAGCCGGGACTTCAGCGAGGGAACCGGCAGCGTTGTTTGTTTAAAATTCGCGCTATTACTTGGTTACGTGAATTCCCGGCTTGTGATTGGTCAGGTCGGCCATGTTGCCGGGACGCGGACCAATCACAGCAAGCCGTGACGAAATTACGTCACGGCTTGCTGTGATTGGTCCGCGTCCCGGCAATATGGCCGCCCTGACCAATCACAAGCCGTGACGTCACGGGAGGCTGGACACGCGCCCATTTTAAAATGAGCGCGTCCAGCCTCCCGGCTTGTGATTGGTTGACCGCGGCGCAACCAATCACAAGCCGTGACGTCACGGGAGGCTGGACACGCGCCCATTTTAAAATGAGCGCGTCCAGCCTCCCGGCTTGTGATTGGTTGACCGCGGCGCAACCAATCACAAGCCGTGACGTCAATGGGAGGCTGGACACGCGCCCATTTTAAAATGAGCGCGTCCAGCCTCCCGGCTTGTGATTGGTTGACCGCGGCGCAACCAATCACAAGCCGTGACGTCACGGGAGGCTGGACACGCGCCCATTTTAAAATGAGCGCGTGTCCAGCCTCCCGTGACGTCACGGCTTGTGATTGGTCAGGGCGGCCATATTGCCGGGACGCGGACCAATCACAGCAAGCCGTGACGTAATTTCGTCACGGCTTGCTGTGATTGGTCCGCGTCCCGGCAACATGGCCGACCTGACCAATCACAAGCCGGGAATTCACGTAACCAAGTAATAGCGCGAATTTTAAACAAACAACGCTGCCGGTTCCCTCGCTGAAGTCCCGGCTGCGTCGGAGAGGTGAGTATAGCGATATTTTTTATTTTAATTCTTTCTTTTACACATTTATATGGTTCCCAGGGCCTGAAGGAGAGTTTCCTCTCCTTCAGACCCTGGGAACCATCAGGAATACCGTCCGATACATGAGTCCCATTGACTTGTATTGGTATCGGGTATCGGTATCGGATTGGATCCGATATTTTGCCGGTATCGGCCGATACTTTCCGATACCGATACTTTCAAATATGGGACGGTATCGCTCAACACTACTCCTAAACTCTTTGTGCATAATAATTTGGAACACAGTGTATATGATATAAGAGACCATTATGGGATATCCTTATCCCTGTGAAAACTGTACTTTCTAAGAGAAAGAGGAATATAAGTTCACCTCAGAGTGCAGCATAATAATGTGGCAAGCTAGAATCGCAGGAGGAGAACACCGGCTACCAGTCTAATAGGTTATACACAGTATAACAGTATGGCCTCAGCCGCTGGGCTTGCTTGTCTAGAAAAGATATAGTAATGTCAGTGGTCAGAGTACAAATAGCGGTGTTCGTGTTCGCTTCAGTGAGCAAGGAGAATGGTGACTTACCAAAGATAAGAAGTAGACGAGAGTCCTGGATGCGGTATCCACCGCTTGTCAGTCAGATACTCATGTGCGCGCTCTCCAGTCTATTTATAGAGGACTAGATGGCAGCCCGATTCTAAAGAATCGGGAGTCTAGAATCCATATATACTTTATTTATTCAAATGTAAGAATAATTTGGTGGGCGGGGACCCTCGGCCTCCGATTTGGTTGGCGGGGCCCCACGGCCTCCGATTTGGTGGGCGGGGTCCCTCTGCCTCCGCTTTGGTGGGCGGGGCTGCTCGGCCTTCGATTTGGTGGGCGGGGCTCCTCGGCCTCCGATTTGGTTGGTGGGGCCCCTCGGCCTCCGATTTGGTGGGCGGGGCCCCTTATCCTCCGATTTGGTGGGCGGGGACCCTCGGCCTCCGATTTGGTGGGCGGGGCCCCTCGGCCTCCGATTTGGTGGGCGGGGCCCCTCGGCCTCCGATTTGGTTGGCGGGGCCCCTCGGCCTCCAATTTGGTGGGCAGGGACCCTCGGCCTCCGATTTGGTGGGCGGGGCCCCTCGGCCTCCGATTTGGTTGGTGGGGCCCCTCGGCCTCCGATTTGGTGGGCGGGGACCCTCAGCCTCCGATTTGGTGGGCGGGGACCCTCGGCCTCCGATTTGGTGGGCGAGGACCCTCGGCCTCCGATTTGGTGGGTGGGGACCCTCGGCCTCCGATTTGGTGGACGGGGCCCCTCGGCATCCGATGTGGTGGGCGGGGCCCCTCGGCCTCCGCTTTGGTGGGTGGGGCCGGGCCCCTCGGCCTCCGCTTTGGTGGGCGGGGCCGCTCGGCCTTCGATTTGTTGGACGGGGCCCCTCGGCATCCGATGTGGTGGGCGGGGCCCCTCGGCCTCCACTTTGGTGGGCGGGGCCAGGCCCCTCGGCCTCCGCTTTGGTGGGCGGGGCCGCTCGGCCTTCGATTTGGTGGGCGGGGCTCCTCGGCCTCCGATTTGGTTGGCGGGGTCCCTCGGCCTCCGATTTGGTTGGCGGGGCCCCTCGGCCTCCGATTTGGTGGGCGGGGACTCTCGGCCTCCGATTTGGTGGGCGGGGACCCTCGGCCTCCGATTTGGTGGGCGGGGCCCCTTGGCCTCCGATTTGGTGGGCGGGGCCCCTCGGCCTCCGATGTGGTGGTCGGGGCCCCTCGGCCTCCGCTTTGGTGGGTGGGGCCGGGCCCCTCGGCCTCCACTTTGGTGGGCGGGGCCAGGCCCCTCGGCCTCCGCTTTGGTGGGCGGGGCCGCTCGGCCTTCGATTTGGTGGGCGGGGCTCCTCGGCCTCCGATTTGGTTGGCGGGGTCCCTCGGCCTCCGATTTGGTTGGCGGGGCCCCTCGGCCTCCGATTTGGTGGGCGGGGACTCTCGGCCTCCGATTTGGTGGGCGGGGACCCTCGGCCTCCGATTTGGTGGGCGGGGCCCCTTGGCCTCCGATTTGGTGGGCGGGGCCCCTTGGCCTCCGATTTGGTGGGCGGGGCCCCTCGGCCTCCGATGTGGTGGTCGGGGCCCCTCGGCCTCTGCTTTGGTGGGTGGGGCCGGGCCCCTCGGCCTCCGCTTTGGTGGGCGGGGCCGCTCGGCCTTTGATTTGTTGGACGGGGACCCTCGGCCTCCGATTTGGTGGGCGGGGCCGCTCGGCCTTCGATTTGGTGGGCGGGGCTCCTCGGCCTCCGATTTGGTGGGCGGGGCCCCTCGGCCTCCGATTTGGTTGGTGGGGCCCCTCGGCCTTCGATTTGGTGGGCGGGGACCCTCGGCCTTTGATTTGGTGGGCGGGGACCCTTGGCCTCCAATTTGGTGGGCGTGGACCATTGGCCTCCGATTTGGTGGGCGGGGACCCTCGGCCTCCGATTTGGTGGGCGGGGACCCTCGGCCTCCGATTTGGTGGGCGGGGCCCCTCGGCCTCCGATGTGGTGGGCGGGGCCCCTCGGCCTCCACTTTGGTGGGCGGGGCCAGGCCCCTCGGCCTCCGCTTTGGTGGGCGGGGCCGCTCGGCCTTCGATTTGGTGGGCGGGGCTCCTTGGCCTCCGATTTGGTTGGCGAAGCCCCTCGGCCTCCGATTTGGTTGGCGGGGCCCCTCGGCCTCCGATTTGGTGGGCGGGGACTCTTGGCCTCCGATTTGGTGGGCGGGGACCCTCGGCCTCTGATTTGGTGGGCGGGGACCCTCGGCCTCCGCTTTGGTGGGTGGGGCCCGTCGGCCTCCGATTTGGTGGGCGGGGCCCCTCGGCCTCCGATTTGGATGGTGTGGACCCTCGGCCTCCGATTTGGTGGGCGGGGACCCTCGGCCTCCGATTTGGTGGGCGGGGACCCTCGGCCTCCGATTTGGTGGGCGGGGCCCCTCGGCCTCCGATGTGGTGGGCGGGGCCCCTCGGCCTCCGATTTGGAGGGCGGGGACCCCCGGCCTCCGATTTGGTGGGCGGGGCCCCTCGGCCTCCGATTTGGTTGGCGGGGACCCTCGGCCTCCGATTTGGTGGGCGGGGACCCTCGGCCTCCGATTTGGTAGGCGGGGCCCCTCGGCCTCCGATTTGGTGGGCGGGGACCCTCGGCCTCCAATTTGGTGGGCGGGGACCCTCAGCCTCCAATTTGGTGGGCGGGGACCCTCGGCCTCCGATTTGGTGGGCGGGGACCCTCGGCCTCCGATTTGGTGGGCGGGACCCCTCGGCCTCCGATGTGGTGGTCGGGGCCCCTCGGCCTCCGCTTTGGTGGGCGGGGCCGGGCCCCTCGGCCTCCGCTTTGGTGGGCGGGGCCGCTCGGCCTTCGATTTGGTGGGCGGGGCTCCTCGGCCTCCGATTTGGTTGGTGGGGCCCCTCGGCCTCCGATTTGGTGGGCGGGGCCCCTTATCCTCCGATTTGGTGGGCGGGGACCCTCGGCCTCCGATTTGGTGGGCGGGGCCCCTCAGCCTCCGATTTGGTGGGCGGGGCCCCTCGGCCTCCGATTTGGTTGGCAGGGCCCCTCGGCCTCCAATTTGGTGGGCAGGGACCCTCGGCCTCCGATTTGGTGGGTGGGGCCCCTCGGCCTCCGATTTGGTGGGCGGGGACCCTCAGCCTCCGATTTGGTGGGCGGGGACCCTCGGCCTCCGATTTGGTGGGCGAGGACCCTCGGCCTCCGATTTGGTGGGTGGGGACCCTCGGCCTCCGATTTGGTGGACGGGGCCCCTCAGCATCCGATGTGGTGGGCGGGGCCCCTCAGCCTCCACTTTGGTGGGCGGGGCCGGGCCCCTCGGCCTCCGCTTTGGTGGGCGGGGCCGCTCGGCCTTCGATTTGGTGGGCGGGGCTCCTCGGCCTCCGATTTGGTTGGCGGGGTCCCTCGGCCTCCGATTTGGTTGGCGGGGCCCCTCGGCCTCCGATTTGGTGGGCGGGGACTCTCGGCCTCCGATTTGGTGGGCGGGGACCCTCGGCCTCCGATTTGGTGGGCGGGGCCCCTCGGCCTCCGATTTGGTGGGCGGGGCCCCTCGGCCTCCGATGTGGTGTTCAGGGCCCCTCGGCCTCCGCTTTGGTGGGTGGGGCCGGGCCCCTCGGCCTCCGCTTTGGTGGGCGGGGCCGCTCGGCCTTCGATTTGTTGGGCGGGGCTCCTCGGCCTCCGATTTGGTTGGCGGGGCCCCTCGGCCTCCGATTTGGTTGGCGGGGCCCCTTATCCTCCGATTTGGTGGGCGGGGACTCTCGGCCTCCGATTTGGTGGGCGGGGACCCTCGGCCTCCGATTTGGTGGGCGGGGCCCCTCGGCCTCCGATTTGGTTGGCGGGGCCCCTCGGCCTCCGATTTGGTAGGCGGGGCTCCTCGGCCTCCGATTTGGTGGGCGGGGACCCTCGGCCTCCAATTTGGTGGGCGGGGACCCTCGGCCTCCAATTTGGTGGGCGGGGACCCTCGGCCTCCGATTTGGTGGGTGGGGACCCTCGGCCTCCGATTTGGTGGGCGGGGCCCCTCGGCCTCCGATGTGGTGGTCGGGGCCCCTCGGCCTCTGCTTTGGTGGGCGGGGCCGGGCCCCTCGGCCTCCGCTTTGGTGGGCGGGGCCGCTCGGCCTTCGATTTGGTGGGCGGGGCTCCTCGGCCTCCGATTTGGTTGGCGGGGCCCCTCGGCCTCCGATTTGGTTGGTGGGGTCCCTCGGCCTCCGATTTGGTGTGTGCTCTGCCTGGGGCCACTGTGCTCTGCCTGGAGCCCCATATGCTGCCTGGGGCCCCTGTGCTCTGCCTGGGACCACTGTGCTCTGCCTGGGGCCCCATATGCTGCCTGGGGCCCCTGTGCTCTGCCTGGGGCCCCATATGCTGCCTGGGGCCCCTGTGCTCTGCCTGGGGCCCCTGTGCTCTGCCTGGGGCCCCATATGCTGCCTGGGGCCCCTGTGCTCTACCTGGGGCCCCATGTTCTGCCTGGGGCCCCTGTGCTGTGGGGCCCCTGTGCTCCAGACATTATCTCCGGACATTAGCTCCGGACAAAGCCACGGAAGTTGGCACAAATTGCAGGAAGTAGTATTCTAGGCAATTATATATTAGATAAGCATGTGCATGCCAGCGTGAGACTGGAGGTGTTAGACCGGAACTATGCGTGTCAAATACTGGAAGTGGTAAAATCGTGTGTTCCACTGTACTGGAACTATGATGGTATGCATTCCAGGAGTGAGAAAGCTTGCATGTCACAAGATAGAGCGATAGTGCTGCAGTAAAAGGAGGTGAAGAAGTTGGGTAAATCCGTAAGATACTTGGAGGTGGTTTGATTGAGACAGGGTGATCCAGGAGAGTGAGAATATTCAGTAAAAACAATTCTGTAAGAAATAAAGATGTCAATGATCTGGCAAAATATGAAACGCAGTATAAACGGGTATAATCATGTCAATAAAAATACAACTTAATTAAGCAGTACTGTAAGAGAAATATTGATGTACCGGAAAAAAAGTGTATTACAGCAATGGTATAAGTATTAGTAGGCAAGGACATGACAGGGAGTGATAAAACATAATTATAGTAGATACAGGGTATGTAAATATGGTTATAACATAAATGCCTGTAAGTCATAGTCCCTATTCAGACCTCAAGAGATCAATGTGTTCAGCTTATGAATCCAAAAAGCCTCCGGGCGCTTTAACACTTTGACACCATCACCCCCTCGACGGGGGGGGGGGGGGGGGGAAACCTGTTTAATGATTTGAAATTCGAGCTGTGCAATGTTGTGGCTATGGGAGACAAAGTGATGAGGGATGGGTAATAGCAATTTTTTTCACCTGATGGTGGATTTGTGCTCTGAGATCCTATCTTTGATGGGTTGGGTGCTCTCCCCAACATATAGCAATCCACAGGGACATTTAATGAGAAAAATCACAAAACTCGAGTCACACGTGAAATGATCCCTAATGGTGTATTTTTTCCCTGTGTGGGGGTGATGTATGGTATCTCCTCTTAAGATGTTGTTGCACTGGTTGCAGTACAAACATGGGAAAGTACCCCATTTTGGATTAGGTAAAAAATGTTGTGTCAGATGTGTTCGTGTAGGGCCTATACTGGCCCTTACCAAGGTGTCCCTTAAATTGTGTGCCCTTTTTAAACAGGGAAAAAAGGCTTCTTTAAAGGCTTCAATGTCAGGATGGGCTGTGCCCAAGATGTGCCAATATTTCCGGATGGTTCTATGTATGATGTAAGCCGATAGGTGGTAATCGTGCACAAACGGTATTCGGTTGGAGGGTTCGCCTGAAGATTTCTTTGGGGTTGTAGATGTATGTAGAATACACTGTGAGAAAGTGAGATTTCCAAGAGGACTCAAAAAACTGAATTGTTTGGGGTGATTTTTGTTCTGAGAAGCAAATGTGGCCAATTACCCTGATGGAAATTGGATAAAATATGTGGACATCTTTAAATGCACTGATTGATTCTCTTAGTTTGGCCATCACTTTTGTGGTAATAAGCTGAGGAGAATTCTAATGAGATTTTTAAATTCTTGCAGAGCATGCTGCAAACCGGGAAAAAAAATGGAGTTTGTCCACAGTCAGATACTTAGGCTAACTGTGTAGCAGATAGATGGAAGCCCTGGCAATAGAAGAAAACAGCATAGATAAAATCATAGGCTTCTTCTAGGCAGGTTTTCTCACAAGGAGGCATATCATTTTTGAGTTTGATAAGATAAAGAATGTCCTACTTGCCCCCAGAGCAAACAACTTTGTTATTTACTTGAGATATTACTTCATTGAATATTTTAATAGCCCCTAAGAGGATGTACTATGTCATAATTATGTTGTTTTAGCTTTATTATTTATGCTTTCTTTTTTATGATACATTGCGTTATATATTAGTTGTTATTCATATTTTTCTTAAATACCACAATTTAGTTTTTGCTTTCCTTTGAATGGTTAAGTTGTAAGTCAATTATAATAGTATTTTTTAGTTTGGAATTAATGGAAATCCAATCCCTGTTTCTCCCCAGTATACCAACATTAAAAAATCTATGATTTACACAATCCCACATACAATTGAATCACCTCTTCACAGCGTGCACAGACAAAATAAAAAGCTGAAATTTGTGGTAAATTAATCTTAATTGACAGTACCATGGGAGCATTTAAAGTGGAGTGTCATATAAAGAATAAAAGTCGGTAGTGGTTAGAATCATATAACATATTTAGAAATAGGGTTTTTTTTGGTTCATATTATTAAATAATCAGCTTCTTCTAATATTGTACATATTAGTATCATATTGTCCATATAACACCATAAAATTCTATCTTCTTTTAATATGGGTTAGGCAGGTTTTACACTTGCATTGGGCAGAGCTGCGGAGGGCTGCGAAGTTCCTACGTTAAGCCCCGCCTACTGCTGCACCTCTTCCATTTTGATGCTGCGCCGAACTGCGTAGGTCGCAATATGTTGCATACATTCACATGGCCTGCGTACCCAATGTTAAAGATAGGTACGCAGGACGCATGCCGACGTAGGCGGAGCTGAATGGAAGCAGTGCGGCAGTGGGTGGGGATTAACAGAGGAACTACACAGCCTTAGTGTGAAAACAGCCTTAATCTCACTGGATATATATTTTTCTTCCCACATTGCTACAACTTTGTTCATCAAAGACAGTGAAAATTTACCCCCATACTAACTCCTTTTGTCTGCAAAAAATACTGTTAATCAAAAATGAAATAATTGTGTTGTAATAGGAAGGAAACTGCTGTGACAATAAAAACTTTTATATAATTTGTGTAAGTGGTGCAGTTCAGGTCCACTGGGGCCGGTGGTGATGCAGCAAAGATTGTACAGCTCCCCACGGGTAGAGCGGGGCCCCAGGGCAGAAAAAGGGTAAATTAGACAATAGGTACTGTTGCAGTACTGGGCAGGTGATGCAATAAATAATTCTGTAGGACACAGCAGGGTGCAGTCTTCACATTATACTTACAGTTTCTTAGGTGACAATCACCAGCCGCATGCTGTGTCCTCCGGGTCTGTGGTTCAGCCAGCTCTTGGGTAGTTTGGGGTGCACTTCTCTGGGACCCCCTGTATGCCTACCTTTCCAGGTCATCTCTCCCTGTGCTGGCTCATGCTCTCCTACCCTGTGCCTTTCACACACTGTCCCATGCCAACAGCCTCAGGTCCTGTCAGGCGACGTCCTTTTGGTCCCCTTGTCCCTATGTTGCTGCCTTTTTTAGCAATTATGTGTAGATTTGGCTGTGGCAAATACAAACACCACAGCCTCCGGTTTGCTAGCTGAATCCTATACTCTGTCCACTAGTCTGGGGCCAGTCCCCCACTGCGACTTGCTCCTTCCAACCGACTACAGTCGACATGGATATGGGCACCATGGGTGGATTCCTCACTTCTCTGGCCCCTATGACCCTTTCATTCTTGAGCTCCTCTCCGTCTACTCTTTTATTTCTCTCACTCTCACACTGGAATGGTGTGGTGTTGGATGCTAATGTTTGGGTATCGGGTAGTGCCCCCTCCTTACCCGAGAGTGGGGTACCACACCTCTGGCTGAGGTGCAGTACCTCTGTGATGACTGGACCCTCAGGGGTGCCACATACCCCCTGTTAAACACAGCACGTCTGCGGGCTGGAACAGAGTAAACAAATGTTAAAAACATGCAAATAATTTTCTGAAATGCATTTCAACAGGTAAAACAATTAAACAGGTAACTCTCTCTTCCCTTTATGGGAGGTATTTCCTTACTTAAACGTTGCATATAAATAACAAAAACATAATACAGCATTATTCTCAATAAAAGTTTCTCACTCAGTTTCAATAGGTTGCAGTGAGATCCTGAATCGGGTGTCCTTCTCACCATTCTCAGTGCAATATGGGGGAACTCGTCTCAAACCCCCAACGTAGGCTCTGGGCGTGGCTACAGGGCATAACTGGTCAACTTGTTGGACCACTTTTTGGCCATGCCAGACAGTTTTTATTCTTTGGTCTACTGTAAAATGTAGAGTGTTCCACTCGCACTCTCAATGTTTGCTGTAAAACCAACAAGGAGCACTTTAAGTGCTAACTATTTACAATAAGAGTTCTGGCCATTCACCGTCCATAACCACATTGTCTTTAAACTCCACAAGCACTCACTCTAACTTGCCTTAGCAATCACTTTTCTACTTCCTCTTCCAAGGCAGTTCTTGGAGCCTGCAACCTCCTGACCAGGAAAGTTCTCTTTCAGGTATCACGCCAGGTGATACAAACTGTCCAGATTCTGCAGCCGAGGTCTGAGTGGCCTGCGTCTGCACGGCCATTTTTGCTGAATCTGTGCGTCTGCATGGCCATTTTTGCTGAATCTGCAGGGACTGGTTCAGCGTCCGGTGTCGAACCTGCTGGTTGTCCTTCTGGTACTGCACCTGATGGCATGGGAAAAACATGTCCCCCATGTGCATTGTTTTACATTGAGGGTGTTCCACCCCTTCCCACCCACAGGACAGGTGAAGGTCACAAGATCCCCCGGGTACAAGTGTTACTCAATGTCCCGCCGTGTCACAAACCGTTCCAAGGGCACCCCAGGCTCCTTGACGAACCCCCAGCCCCTTTTTAAGTCAAAGGAGACCAAAGTTCCTTGCCTCAGTGGATCCCGGACTTGGCCTTCATGTTCAGGTCCTCCATCGCTTTCCACAGGGCTTTGTGCTCCTGCTCCTCTGCTTCCAACGTAGGCACCCGCTGCTGGCAGTAGTCCTTCCAACTGAAGGTCTCTACCTGGTTTTCTCTCATTTGGGCCTCCTCTGGGAACCCTATCAGATCTATCCCCGGGTGCTCCCAATGGAAAACTACCCTCTCACTATGCTACCTTCTGCCCAGACATCTTCTTTAGCAGGGCCTCTTTCCACTTTGCTACCACAGTAAGCTTCATCTTCAGGAGCTGGTGACTTACCTCCTCCACCTTGACTCCCATAAACTCTGGGTCCACTGCAGGCAGCTGGTCTGAGTCCTCCTGTTGGCTGGGGGAGTCCACCGCTTCCACCCCACGCTCCGGAGCTCTCCATCCACCGCTCACCATGGTGCTCACCGAGTTTCTTGACTCCTCTTCTGCAGCACACTTTCCTGCGCAACCACACTTGCTACTTCCATTTTTCACCCTTCATGGGCTGAACCTACTTCTTTTCCCATGGCCATAAAAGGAGACAGATCACTCTCCCTTACAGACAAGTCCTTTCTCATTCAAATCTTTACAGTGGGCAGGTATGGTTTTCCCGTCGTTCGGTAACCCTGCCCACGATAGGCACACGAAACTTGGGTTTACCCGGTCTGTCCATCCTGTGTGTGATGCCAAGTTGTGAAACCCACCAGGACTGTGGTGTACTCAAAACCAGGTCAGACAGTTCTTTGGGGAAGTCACGGAGGCCGTGACCCGACTCCGTGGCCCTGGGTGTGCAATAAAAATGCAAGGGGGAAAATTATATGGGATTGATTCATGATGCCATCCGTGGTGTTCGGCAAGGGATGGCCGACGCTACAGTTCAGGTTCACTGGGGCCAGTGGTGATGCAGCAAAGATGATACAACTTCCCATGGAAAGAGCGGGGCCCCAGGGCAGATATAGGGTAAATTAGATGATGGGTACTGTTGCAATACTGGGCAGGTGATGCAATAAATAATTCTGAGGACACAGCAGGGTGCAGTCTTCACACTTTACTCACAGTTTCTTAGGTGACAATCACCAGCCATGTGCTGTGTTCTCCGGGTCTGTGGTCCAGCTAGCTCTTGGGTAGTTTGGGGTGCACTTCTCCAGGATCCGCTTCATTTGTACCGGTCGTCTCTACCTATGCTGGCTCATGCTCTCCTACCCTGCACCTTACACACAGTGTTCCAAGCCAACAGCCTCAGGTCCTGTTAGGCAACATCCTCTTGGTCCCCTTGACCCTATGTGGCTGCCTTTTTCATCAATTATGTGTATATTTGGCTGTGGCACATACAGACACCACAGCCTCCGGTTTGCTAGCTGAGCCCTACAGTCTCTCCACTAGTCTGGGGCCAGTCCCCCACTGTAACCTGGTCCTTCCACCCGACTATGGTCGGCACAGATTTGGCACCAAGTGTTGATTCCTCCCTTTCCTGGCCCCTATGACCCCTTCTCTCTCAAGCTCCTCTCTGTTTCCTCTCTTCTTCCTCTCACTCTCACCAACTGACTAACTCACTCCGCCTCACTCCCATTTCCATGACAACTCCTCACTCCACCCACACCCTCTACCTAGTTCCCCCTCCAGCCTGAGATGGGGTCCTCCCTAAATAAATAGGGTCTGCCAAGGTTCCCTGGCCTGGAGTGGTATGGTGTTGAATGCTAGCGTTTGGGTACCGGGCAGTGCCCCCTCCTTACCCAAGAGTGGGGTACCACACCTCTGGCTGAGGTGCAGTACCTCTGTGGCAACTGGACCCTCAGGGGTGCCACTCATGATTTTGTGGTATTTACTATTACAGTGAAAGCCAAAAAGGTAGCAATATTTTGAATTTTTGAATTTCAAGCTTCTTAATCTTTATCCACTACTACATTGCCTGCAAGACAACCATCATTTTATAGACAATCGTCAGCTATGTCATACATAAATTTGACTTGCAACTATTTAGCATATGATTAGCTATGCAGATTCTTGTCATGTTACTGCATTGTTACAGTTTTGCTCATGGTGGTGCAAAAAATCTTTTTCTTCCTATTTACTACAAAATACAACCTGTTCTCATATTCATAATAGCTCAGTGTGTTATTAGGTTGATTTCCAAGGGAAAGGTCTCTGATTCAAATTGAGGACCTGCTATGAAGAAGATTTCCCAAGAAAAGAGAAACAGCATCATCCAGCTCATTCATATGGTATCTTGGGCAAGAAAATTGCAAACTGCGTCATGTGGCGACTGTGCCATGACAGTTGAAGTCAAGGCCTTTGTATTCCTCCAATACCTTCAGAAGCTTTAGCTCGAGTTTGCTGAAAGGTGTGAAAAGTGTACAGTGGAAGATTGGAAACAGGTTATTTGGAGTGAAGAAACCAAAGTCAATAGATTAGGCTCTGATGGGTGCAAATAGATCTGAAAGAAACAAGGGAAAATGGGGCTAATGGACTGAGAAATTGAATGAAATGTCAAGTGAGGTGGAGGAAGCCTGATGATATGGGATTGTTTCACAGCAAAAGGCATTGTACATTTGACCAGGATCAATGGTGGTCTCAATGCTGAGCTATCTGCTCACACAACCATATCAGATGAGCAAAATAACCTATCATCACTACATTAATCTGAATAACACCCTATTAGTCTTCCTTTATTCCATTAGCCCTTTCCTTCTAACAAAAATCGTATGAGGTATAGAAAGATACATTTCAACAGTTCAACAATTCACTGAAACTAGCTAACTCCTAAAAATAATCACTGTTTTTTTTCAGCACAAAAAAATGGAAAAAAATCCATGCATTACAATCTTATGGAGGATTGAACCATCTCTATGAGGCGTTCACTCACAAAAGGCAGTAAGAGGCGTGTAGTTGACAGTACTATGGAACCAGGCAGGAGTAGAGCAAAAGTGGAATAAAAGTAGATGTGAGTAATCCTTCACAAACATTGTTGAAATTAATTACTTTCTATAAGGTTGTAAAATGGGGCATTCACGCTATATTCCACATGTTCCTTTTCCTGTAAGGCAATGTCAACAAGAATCCTGTGAGGTATGTTGCATGGAAAACAGAAATACGGTCCAGTTTTTTTCAGAAATTGTGGTTAGAAGGGCAGATGGAGAACTTACTGTTTCACTGTAATAATTTTAGGACATAAATGTTATAGAGTTGTCCTCTGCCAATAACAATCTGTCATATAATTACATTAAAACACTTTTATTGACTGCAGCATGACTGTGTATCATTGCATGCCATCTGGAAATAAATATTTGTCAATTAATTACATAAAAAGTTGTGATAAACTCCAGCAAATAGCCATGAATATAGTCTACAGGTCATGTAGCATATGTTCAGTGTGAATAGATCCTTATTTACCTTCCATTAACTTCCGTGCTTTGTTAGCATAAAGGTTATGGAAGGCAGTTACCATGATGATAATGATAATAGTAATAACATGTAGAGGGAATAACATTTTTTGCAAATATTTTTACTTTAGTAAAGATGTTGCTTATTGGGAAAAAACAAAAAGAGCCTCCTAATGTGCATGACATAAGGTGCACAGCACTGCTGTTTAAGAATGAGTTCAAACACAGTACCAATCAAAAGTTTTGACCCAGCTAGTCAATGGTTTTCCTTGATATTATTCAAATGTGCACATTGTACCTTCAGACTGGAGTCGGTAAAACCACAAATAAACACAAATGGAAACAAGATGTAAGGAAACACTTGTGAAACCATCCAGAATGTGTGTAACCTTAGATTCCTCAAAACATACCCCTTTCACTGATGTCAGGTTTACACACACTAAGCAATCTCTCAAGCAGCTTTCTTGGGTAGCCACCTGAACTGGGATCCAATTAACAGGTATGCCTCATCAAGAGTTCATTTGTGGAACCACTGGCCTTCTAAAAAGTGTTTGCATCCAAAAAATGTGTTTTGCAGACACACTGTTGGTACAGAATTTTATTTAGTGCTGAGTCCTGGTTCACAACTCTTCAAAACCATAATATTTCAAGAACCACGCAAACAAGTAAAGAGAAACAGAAGTTCACCATTGTTTTAAGGCATAAAGGTCAATCAATCTTGAAAATTGTTAGACCCTTAAAGGTAAAATCAATTACTACTGTAAAACTAGCTCTCATGAGAATTCCCCAGTAAAAAAACACCAAGAATTTCTTCTACTACAGTGAATAAGTTTATCAGTTATCAGCCACAGAAACTGTATGTTGATATCAGCCCTTATAAATGATGCACAGAGGCTGGTTTCACACTTGCGTTTTTATCTGCATGCGTTTTTTAAAAAAACGCATGTGTGAAAAAACGCATGTAAACGCGGTAAAACGCATGCGTTTTTTAGACGCATGCGTTTTTATAGAAAAACACAAGAAAACACAAGAAAACACAAGAAAACACAAGAAAACCCTAACCCTAACCCTAACCCTACCCCTAACCCTAAACGTGACTGAAATACGTGGCACTGAAATACGTGGCACTGAAATACGTGCAACTGAAATACGTGGCACTGAAATACGTGGCACTGAAATACGTGATACGTGGCAGTTAAATACGTGGCACTTAAATACGTGGCACTGAAATACGTGATACGTGGCACTGAAATACGTGGCAGTTAATACTTGGCACTGAAATACGTGATACGTGGCACTTAAATACGTGGCACTATGACTGTCAGAAAATGTTCATTAAACGGTTAGGGGTGAGGTTAGGGGTAGAGTTAGGGTTAGGGTTTGGATACCTTTATCACCTTGATGGTGGTGGGTGGTTTTTCAGTGTGTTTTCTGTTTTTTTGCGTTAAAAACGCATGCATTTTTAATGCAAAAAAACGCATGTGCTTAAAAACGCATGCGTTTACATAGACAGCAATGCATATTTTTGCCGCGAAAAAATGCATGCGTTTTTTCGCGGCAAAAAAACGCGCAAAAAATACTACAGGTTGCATTTTTCAAAATGAACGCATGCAGAAAAAAAACGCATGCGTTTGAAAACACGACCAAACGCGTACAAAAAAACGCATGCGTTTTCAATGTTAAATATAGTGGAAAAAAACGCTGCAGACAAAAACGCAAGTGTGAAACCAGCCAGACATACAGTAAAGACCAAAAGTTTGGACACACCTTCTCATTTAAAGATTTTTCTGTATTTTCATGGCTATGAAAATTGTACATTCATACTGAAGGCATCAAAACTATGAATTAACACATGTGGAATTATATACTTAACAAAAAAGTGTGAAACAACTGAAATTATGTCTTATATTCTAGGTTCTTCAAAGTAGCCACCTTTTGCTTTGATGACTGCTTTGCACACTCTTGGCATTCTCTTCATGAGCTTCAAGAGGTAGTCACTGGGAAATCTGTGCTTTGGTCTGATGAGTCCAATTTTGAGATCTTTGGTTCCAACCACCGTGTCTTTGTGCGATGCAGAAAAGGTGAACGGATGGACTCTACATGCCTGGTTCCCACCGTGAAGCATGGAGGAGGAGGTGTGATAGTGTGGGGGTGCTTTGCTGGTGACACTGTTGGGGATTTATTTAAAATTGAAGGCATACTGAACCAGCATGTCTACCACAGCATCTTGCAGCGGCAGGCTATTCCATCCGGTTTGCGTTTAGTTGGACCATCATTTATTTTTCAACAGAACAATGACCCCAAACGCACCTCCAGGCTGTGAAAGGGCTATTTGAGCAAGAAGGAGAGTGATGGGGTGCTACACCAGATGACCTGGTCTCCACAATCACCAGACCAGAACCCAATGGAGATGGTTTGGGGTGAGCTGGACCGCAGAGTGAAGGCAAAAGGGCCAACATGTGACTACCTCTTAAAGCTCATGAAAAGAATTCCAAGAGTGTGCAAAGCAGTCATCAAAGCAAAAGGTGGCTACTTTGAAGAACCTAGAATATTAGACATAATTTCAGTTGCTTCACACTATTTTTGTTAAGTATATAATTCCGCATGTGTTAATTCATAGTTTTGATGCCTTCAGTGTGAATGTACAATTTTCGTAGTCATGAAAATACAGAAAAATATTTAAATGAGAATGAGTGTTCAACCTTTTGGTCTGTACTGAATCTCAACATCAACAATGCAGATGAGACTATGAAAAACAATCTTTTATAGCTGAGTGAGTTCAATGAAACCACTGCTATGGACAGCAAACAAAAATAAACTTGTTTGGGCCAAACAAGACATGGATTGGACATTAGATCAGTGGAAATCTGTACTGTGGCCTGATGAGTCAAAATTTTTGATTTTTCGTACCAAACATCATGAGTTTGTGAAATGTAGAGAAGAAGAGTGAATGGTTTCTACATTGTGTGATGACTGTTCCGAAGCATGGAGGAAGAGATGTAATGGTGTGGCACAGCTTTGCTTGTAACATTGTTGGTGATTTATTTCAAATTCAAGGTACTCTTACCAGAATTGGCTAAAATTAAATTCTGTAACGACATGCCATTCCATCTGGTTTGTGTTTAGTTGGACCATGATTTGTGTTGTAACAATAAAATGAACCCTAAGACATCTCCAGGCTATGTAAGGTCTATGTGACAAAAAGGGGGAGGGATGGAGTGCTGTGTCAGATGATAGAACCTCAACAATCATTCAACTTCAAACCAAATGGGATCATTTGAAAGGAGTTTGACTGCAGAATAATGGCAAAGAAGCCACCAATAATTGCTCAGAACCTAACTCCTTCAAGACTGCTGGAATGTCATTCCAGGTGGCAATTGTTGATCTACTGTACTTGTCATGGGAGTAAATGGTGAGTAATTTGATGAATCTGTAACACACATTCTGCTACCTTTATATGTTTTTCTTTGCTCCTTGTTTCCATGTGTGTTTCTACATTGTTTTTCTTCCTTCAATCTGATTCTACAATGTGCACATTCCAATAAGAACAAGGAAGACTATTGCATGAAAGAGTTTTCTAAACTTTGAACCATTACTGTAAATTATCATAGTTGTCATAAGGCTTTCTCAAATGGTGCTGGACAAATATTTTGGCTTGGCCCCTGGACTTGTTGAGAACAATAACTGATGTGCTAGATGGGTAGGAATGATTGCTTTTAAAACAAATAGGGTCAGTTCTTTCATTATTTTTGCACATTGCCTTACATAAAAAGTGTGTGCTTTCAGGAGCCAGAAGCAGATGTTATATAGTGCACAAAATGTGCGCATTTACTGAATTGGAACTGATGCTTTTGACATCTGTTTTTGACCTACATGACAAAGCTTAGTAGTATTACAAGTAACATGGCTCCACGCTGCAAGTTTTTGTTCTCTATTATGATGTGCATTATCTAATTGCTCAGACCCTGGCATACTGCTAGATTTTCTATCTATTGCATATTCTATTGCTACCATGGAATCACAAAACATTTTTAAACGCTGGGACAATTTAATAAACTGAATAAAATATATAGTTCATCAGAGATCATATTATTTCTCATTGACTTTGCCACTATGTACAATCTCGTGTGAACAATCAATTTAGGAAAAATGACTCATTTATGTTCTTATTTTAATTTACCAGGGAGAGTTTATGAGATTGTTGATGCGTCTTTGGACAGATCTTCAACAAGCAGGGCAAAGCAATTAAAAGTGTCACTTGGGAAATTATGAACCCATAAGGCACAATATTTCATAGATTTACTTGCCAAAATAAATGTGTTACAATATTGTAGCTCTCTGTTTATTTCATTTTCAAAAAGCAATCTCAAAAGCATCATTGTGCTTAAAATGTACTACATGTATTTTATGAAATGAAGAGCTTAAATTTTGTTTTTCACTGTCTATATTTTTTCTCATTTACCATTACTGGAATACGACATGTGCATCTTTCTCGCTATTAGGACTTCCTACATCGCATCGCTTATGGATCAGCACTCTGTGTTCTGGGATGGAGAATTTCTGCGCGCAGGTAACATTTTCCAAATGTTTTGAATCAAGGTTTTGCAGTGTGTCATTGTATCATACTTTATTTGTTGTGTTATTGAAAATTATAGTATTGGATCAAGTTTACATAAGACTTGAGTGAGGTTTATGTTCTTTAAAAAATTAAGTGATAAACAGGACACAGTGGCTACGCTTCCCCATTTAAGCAAAGGGAAACAACTGTTGAGAAACATCAAGCAGATCCATCACAGAGAGGAAATGGGGATATACATACAGTTGGCATCTGCTTTGTGTTGTTTAGTTATTTAAATAGGAAAATATATTTTTGCTTTTTCTTTCTTCAAAGTAGTATTGTCTAAAATTATTGAAATGTATACTCATACATTCATATCCACCTGCCATTGTCTTACACGATAAAAAAAATTCCAGCGCTGTCATAATAGGTTGACACCATATGAATATATCAAACTTGATGTTAATAGACCTATGGAGATATATGTTTTTGCTACTGATTCACACTGTAAAAAAAAATCCTGAGAAGAAAAATTGTAGTCTGTCACATAATGGAAAAGAGATCCTGCTTTTGTGTATTTTTCTACAACAAAAATCTACACATTAAAAAGGTGAACAAAACATAATATAATCTGGCCCTGACTCCTGACCAATGTAGTTCAACTGGGTTGTTCAGATGACAGTTTCTTCGCATAGACTGAGTTTCTGTACTATGCTCTTCTGAGTATCGGAATTTATGTGTGGTAAAATGATAAATCAAATCCCATATGGATCATCTGTGTAGCATCCAATTTCTATGGATGCATTAACATTATTAACCTAGAAAGCTGTATTTGACCATGTACATTTTAAAATGTTGATGTACAAAATGTGGTTGCCATATGAATATAAAAACACGAACGCACAAATGGAACACAGATGCCTGTGTTTGTGTGGCTTGAATAGTCATTTTATGCTGACCCACTACTTTTAAAAATATTTTGTACAAATAAAAAATAGGCTGGGAAGACAAAGAAGTGCAGATAGGGTCTTATGCAGTATAAAAGAGAGAAAACAAAAAAAATGCTTTATGCGCACCTTGTGGAATGGTCACAGTCACAACTCCTGTTTTAGCTTGTGAGAGCAGAAGGCTGCTGCTGATCTATCGAAGCAGATAAAATGTAGACAAATGGAAAGATGGATCTGAAATTTGCATGTTTTATATACTGCGAAATGCACTGACAAATAAACACCACTTTCAAATACCCAAAAGTGTCCTTTGATCGTCTGGTGGGAGATTGACAGTGCGATTTCAGATCCATCTTTCCATTTGTCTACATTTAAAAAATATTTTAAGATAAAGAATATATTGACTCCAATGTATCAAAATTGGTGATCTTCATGCTGGTCTTGATGACGGGGGTGAGTTAGAGTGCGATATTTCAGAGTAATGCCACTTAAATAATCGGTAGTGTCTGATGAATCCCTGTTGGAATAAGATTGGTGGTGTAGCGAATGACAATCTCATCATAAGTTTCATGAGCATAAGTCACCATGCCCTTGTCTAACCCAATATCCACCCACTTTGTTGGAGCTGAGTTAAAATGGTGTGAAAACGCCAAAAGTAGGAAAACTTTCCAAAGCTTTTTACACTGGCTTAAAATCTTTGATGAATCGGACACATGCTTTCCAAATGTAATTAAGCTGATCTTTTAAGCTATGTGAAATTTCTTTGTATACAAAAATGCTTATTTCGCACACTAAGTAAAAGAAAGAACTGGTCACATAAATTCTTATTTTTTTGCAATAATAGAAATAGTAGAACCTTTTGACACAATGTGCTAGAGATATTCCCCGACACATGTTTCCCAGACATATGAATCTCAGAATATTTTGCTTTTCCCTATACACAGGATGTTTAGCACAATGTAAAGTGTGGACATAGACTAGCTTTGGTATTTGGTGAAATCTGTTGATATTTTAAGGCTTTATTCAAGATTTCTTATAACAGCCTATAAACCTATAGTGTTGATGTAGCCTATATTAGAGTTGATTAAAATGGATCGCAACTTTGAACACGTCATTATCATTGATGGCTTTAGTTTGCGGAATTATATTTTTGACATTAATATTTACAATACATATGATGTAAAAATTAAACTTGTTTTAGATAAAGTCAGATGATTGTACAATGGAAATTTCCATCAGGTTGCAACTTGTACACAGGTCTTTCCTATATTACACGTAGTAAGATTACAACCTCACAGCATTTACAACCAGAAGAAAAGGGAACATGACTAATTACAGGGGTCAGATGAGGCTTGAGTGACGTGTGTCGCCAAGAACTGGCTTCCTCAGAGGCAAAATCAGTTCTTGGCGACACGCATTGGGCAAGCCTCATCTTGCCGTCTTCCTCTCCCATGCACCCTGATCAATTTGATTCCTTCCTGCTACATTACATTTTTTCATTTCTGAGACTACATGAGCTGCAGGTAGTATGCCTATTCTCTGGCCTTATTATTTGGCCTGCTGTGTGGCAGTCTCAGTGCTAGTTACCTTTCAGTAGGGGCACTCATGCGCCTATCCAGTTGTTTGTAGTGGATTTTAACAGGTTGGGTAATATTGGTCCATGTTCATGTATTTCTCTTGTAGAGGCACAATTGTGTGCTAACCTCATTATTTGATCAGGACACCTGGTTATTGTATTTAAAGGTTGATATTGTGTCTAAACATTATTATACACATCCAGGTTGTAGGGAGCGGTTAGACAGCAGCCCTATTATGGGCACACTATGTAGTTTATGGTTTTAATGTTTTTAATGCTTTTTGTAGTGTTGTGTTCAATAAAAATTGTGAGATTGATTTATTTATTTTATTTATTTTTCACTCTCTGTGATTCCTGTAATTAGACATGTCCCTTTTCTTCTGGTAGTTTATGTATAAATTACAGGACATGATGCAGGTGATCCCTGCTTATTTATGGTGCCCTCCTCTTTTTGTTTGTACAATCCCACAGCATTTAACCCCTTCATGCTGCAACCCATTTTAGCTTTTTCATTTCCATTTCATGCTCCCCTTCTTCCCAGAGCCATACCTTTTTTATTTTTCCGTTAATATGGCCGTATGAGGGCTTGTTTTGTTGCAGGACGAGTTGTAATTTTGAATGACTCCATTGGTTTTATCATATAGTGTACTGAAAAATCGGAAAAAATTCCAAATGTGGTGAAATCGTAAAAGAAGTGCAACTCCACTTTTGATTTCTTTTTTTACCATGTTCACAAAATGCTAAAACTGACTGGCCATTATGATTCTCCAGATCATTATGAGGGTGTAGACACCAAACATGTATAGTTTATTTTCTACTTAAGTGGTGAAATAAAATCTCAAATTTGTTAAAAAAAATTAAAAATTGCATCATTTTCCGAGACCGGTAGCGCCTCAATTTTTCTGGGTCTGGGATTGGGTGAGGGCTTATTTTTTGCAAGCTGAGCTGCTGGTTTTATTTATACCATTTTGGTGTAGATTTTTTTCCACATTACGCTGTTTACTAATCAGATCAATTCTTTTTATATATTGATAGATCAGGTAATTCCAAATGTGGCGATATCAAATATGTGTATTTTTTTATTGTTTTATTTTGAATGGGGCAAATGGGGGTGCACGTTTATATTTTTACATTTTTTTTTTACATTTTTAAGAACTTTTTTTTACTTTTACTAACTTCAATAGTCTCCATGGGAGGCAGCGCTCATAGATATCCAGCTATCCATGTACGGTGCATGTCATGAAGGGGTTAATGACACATTAACACTGGTACATTCCTATTTCTATTAAAGCCATTGGTAACTATTACTAAGCTTTTTCTATTTTGGAAAGAAAATACATTGAAAATACATTGAATTCTAACAATATTGCTCCTAACCTACATTAAAAAATGATTTAGCTTTTTTATTATAACCTGGCCAATTGATCACAAATACGGTGTGTATTCCTATTTTAATTTGGAAGGAATTCATTACATTTCTAAAACACTGGGAACACGGATCAGGATAGAATGAGCTACGGTGTTAGCAAGTGATTTCACTTACTTAAATAATGTACTTCAATTTAATCAGCAGCAGCTTAATGTGAAAAGTATAATGGCATCTCAAGAAGGGATTTAATGAGACATCAATTTGGTGGCTTAGGAACACTGTCGTGAGTAAGATACAGGTTTCACAGATCCCGTTATTAGTACTTAAAATCCCTTTCTTACCAGAATTATAAAAATAGCGCCAAAGCTAAATTAATTACAGGAATATGTATGAATGTGGTATTAAATTAAATTAAATTGAACATCACTGGAATTTTTTTGTAGCTCTACCATTCAAATCTATACATGGATACACATATAACCACATAAACTATTTAAGAAACTATCAGGAGTTTGTAAGTAAGTGCAAGAACATACAAAAATGGGTGCACAGCCTAGATAACCACTACAGGGTGCTGCATTGTGTATCAAAGAACATATGACATGAGATGAAAAAAATAAATACACTAGTGATGCGCACTCCTAAAATAAAAACAGCTTTTATGGGTGTACAAGCAGAAAAATATATAAAATATTAATTAAACAACCTGAGCCGCACATAGTCAGGTGCACCTTTATCTTTCTGTATCTCATCTCCAGTATGCCTTGTTCTCATTGGTGTGGGATATAGCATACAATTTCTTCATCCATTAGGATTATTGGGATGTTATATTGTGTCTTCCATGTGCATATTGCATAACTTATACTAATTGTATGTACCATTGCTAGCAATATTTATAAGAGATGATGTATTATTAAGCTGTTATGTCGACCTTTTGGTATGTCATCTAAGCCCATGCTTACATTTGTAAGTAAGTCCGTCTATTCAAAAGCATGAAAGTCAGAAGTGGTAGCACTCTGTTCCAAATTTGTAGGGCAAATTTTCTTAAGGTACCATAGTTTAGTGTATTCAGATATGTGACAAGTCCTATGTTCCAAGTGGTCTCAGAAATAAACAGCTATTTTTTTTCACACTTTAGACAATTTTGCAACAAAAAAGATGTGGCTGAATATAATATGTGAGAGAATCGGAACAATATAGATTTTTTTTAGTATTTTTCATATATTTCTATTATCTTTAAGAAAAGATGAGCAGATCTTTTGAAATTCAAATTAGCTCACTTTTCATAAAAAAATGTGATTTGCAGCAAATAAATTGGTATGAATCCAGTACTGGAAAGCTTTTAGTTGCTCCAAAAATACAGTACACAAGAGTGAAGAGGAGAGAGAAGCCTGCTGACTTTAAGAGCTTACATTCTACAGGGGAGAGAGGACCTCTCTGATCATAAGAGGTTAATAATAATAATAATAATTTTATTTATATAGCGCCAACATATTCCGCAGCGCTTTACAACTTATAGAGGGGACTTGTACAGACAATAGACATTACAGTATAACAGAAATCACAGTTCAAAACAGATACCAGGAGGAATGAGGGCCCTGCTCGCAAGCTTACAAACTATGAGGAAAAGGGGAGACACGAGAGGTGCATGGTAACAATTGCTTTAGTTATTTGGACCAGCCATAGTGTAAGGTTATGCTCTACGAGAGAGAGACCGAGAGAGAGAGAGGACCCTGCTGATCATAAGAGCTTACATACTACAGGGGACACTTATCAAGTGACTTTGGAGATGTAAAACAAGTTTACTGTACAAACTGTGCTCCACTGGGAACTGCTGATCTGGGATGACCAGGGTACTGACCACCACTGTACAAGGTATGATAATACTGTATGTAAGATGTCATGCTGCAGGGCATTACGGGGTGGCCCCCGCAGTAAGGCAAATTGATGTTAGTCCCATCTCTGATGCTTAAGCAATGTGAGAAATGGTGCCAAGCAAGGTTTTTTTTGTTTTTGTTTTTTTTACCTTTTTTTTCTTACCTTTGTCTGACTCAGACTGCAAAGGGCTGTGGCTTAGTAGAAACAGGTTGTGACTAGTGATGAGCGAGTACACTCGTTGCTCGGGTGGTTTTCGAGTATTTGTGAGTGCTCGGAGATTTAGTTTTTGTCTATGCAGCTGCATGATTTGCGGCTGCTAGAAAGCTTGAATACATGTGGGGATTCCCTAGCAATCAGGCAACCGCCCACATGTACTCAGGCTGGCTAGCAGCCTTAAATCATGCAGGTGCATCAACAAAAATAAATCTCCGAGCAGTCACAACTACTTGGAGACCACCCGAGCATGCTCGGGAAAACCCGAGCAACGAGTATACTCACTCATCACTAGTTGTGACACAACATTCAATACTGTGTGGCAAAAAATGAAGCAAAATTGCAGCGCATAATTCTGGCACAACATAAGGCAAATAATAGGGGCAGTGTAAACCTCAGCTAAACAGTTTTAACATTAGATTTATGAAACAGCATAAACAATTTGCAGCTGGGACACATTTTTCCAGAAAATATAAAACCTCTTTAAGTAAGTTATTCTTTGTGAAGAACATCATTACACTTTCTTATACCAAGATTCTACCACAAATTTTCAGATGTAATATTCTGATGTACTGTATGTAATTGTGTTAGTTCAAAATAATTAAAAACTTACTGCAAATTAAGGGGCTTCTTTTTTTCAGTTCAGATGCAGACAACAAATACAGTTGTCTTCATCTGAAACTTTGTGATCCTGTTGTAAAATGGCCAATTATTGTGTCATGCTCTTTTAGTTCTCTGGTTGGGTCAGTCCAACACTCATGCAAACGTTTCAAGATTTGGTTCGGATTCGCCAAACAGACTTCTGATTGAAAAAATGTTCACCGAAGGCACCCGAACACCATTAGATTTGATGGGAGGCAAAAACAAAGGCATGGACAACACCTTAAGGGATGGCAAAAAGCTTCCTAAACAGCTAAACTTAGGGGCACACACCAGGACAAGTGTCATCAATAGACCCAGAGTAGAAATTTGCAAATGGCACAACAGCAGTCAGCCATGGCCCACGTACGAGGCATCAGGCTTTGGCCCAGCATTTACATTTTGGAATTTAAGTTCTAATGAGGACCTGGTGGTTGAGGGAACGGTATAAGCCTTCTTAGCTGAGAGACCTCACACCTCATGCAACACCTCCAATTTTTTATTTATTCCAGCCACACTCAGATGGCACACACATCAGTTTTATAGACTACTATTGGTAGAAAAATGTAAGGAAAGTAACACAGGTAGTTGACTGAAAGTAACTGCAAAGCATGCCTGTTTGGGAGACTTAGTTACACAGGTAACCCATCAGATGGAGACCCAACTTGGAGTCTACACATTTCAAAAAATATTTGTCACAGCACTAAAGTGCCATCAATTTCCACAGAGTAGAAACAATACAATAGGCCTCTGACAAACCTTCCATCACAGGCAACCCACCTGATGGAATCCCAACTCGGAGTCTCCAAATTTAAAACAATTGTTTGTAACATCAGCAGCAGTAGCAACAGCAGGCACAGACATCAATAGCGCAAGTTCAATGCATGACACTAAAAATGACACCATTGTCTAGTCTGCGACTGAGGTGCAAAAGTCACCGGAGATTCATGACTTGTTAATTAAAATGCAAGTTAGGCAGTCTACGCTTTAAGGGGACAGCTGGATGCAGTTATCCACCAGGCCACTCTTCCATTTTTGAAGACCAAAATGTAAAAGGGTCCAAACCCTCCCTGATGACATTGATATTGATCTCCAGATGCTCCTGCACCATCCCCTACAGTCGTTCACAATGTGTCAGACTTGTACTCTGCTCTGCTGGTGTACAGACTGGACTTTTTAAAAAAATGTGTTAAACAACTCCCAAAAATTGCTTATGCCACTTACTGCTGCTACTGTTTTGGCGATGATGCCTTGATGCTCCTATTGTTGGACGTCTACAACTGGGATGCACACTGTGTGCCTCACTGCTGTCTTGGAGACAGCTATTTTAAGATTGTCTACAAGCGTTTTTCGATACTCCAGCATTCACATATCCCTTTCCAGGAAGAAAGTATATGACTAAATTTACTCTTGTACCATGGATCTAACAGATTGGCAACCCAGTAGTCAGCACTATTTCTAATCCTAAGAATACAGGACTCAAGTTGAATAAAGTGCAGCAAGAAGGCACTTATGTGTCGGGCACTTCCATGATGTCCAAGTACATGCTGTGATGGTGGAGGGGTAACACTTAAGGGTGCTTCCTTCATCCCCTTTCCCAAGCCATGGGCAACAGAGAGCATATCGTTATCCTCTTCATCTCCTGTATGTTGCACCTCATCACCTCATCCTTTTCAATTGTTCCTTGGCTCCTGCATATTCACTAACAGTTTGTCTCTTACTATGAGCTCCCTTGATCTCTGTAAGCCAGCCTCCCATTGCAACCACCTGTGTGATGACAATCTGAAAATGTTGAGATATTGTTATCCTTTCTGCACCCTCCTCTGCTTCCAACTCTTCCTCTAGGATCATCACCTCATTGCACAAACAATTCAAAGTGTGTTTTAGCATGTAGATGATGATGGTAGTTATGCTGATGATGGCATCAACAGCGCTAACCATCTTAGTAGCCATTTCAAAACTGCGCAGAAGGGTGCAGAGGTCCTTCACTTGTGCACACTCCTCAAGCGTGATTTGGACCACATCCGTACTGCATTGGCTCAGGCTATGCAAAAGGACATACTGCACCATGGCTCATCGATGCTGCCCCAGTCGCTGCAACATGTGCAGAGTGGAATTCCACCGTGATAGAACATTTCTAATCAAACGGTTAACGGTAGGCCGAAAGACCTCTGTAGGGGTGCAAGTCGATGACCTGCGGGGTGTGATCGGCAGAAGTGAGCACACCGCGACCATGCTTTCTGCAGCAGCACATCCAAGCCAGAATGTTGGCGAAAAATTGCTTTACCACCAGATTTAGGACATGTGTGAGGTTGCCACTGCGTAGGGCCACTAATAGGTTTGCACCATTATCGCACACAACCTTCCATGGCTCCAGGTTTAGTGGAGACAGCCATTGCTCTAACTCGACCTGGATATCTGTGCACAACTCTTGAGCTGTTTGACAGCAATCTGCAATGCATATAAATTTGAACACTGCCTGATTGCGGTGAGCCATATTTGCACAGTATGGAGGTGGGGGAGATTCTATCTGCACTGTTGGAATGCATGTCTGATTAAGGGAAAGGTTGAGGGCACAGGTGCAGACCTTAGAGGAGGTGGAGGAGGCAGAAGGAGTGGAGGAACTGTTAGATACAGAGGTTTGTCCCACAAGGCTTGGGGATTTAAACATTTTTGAAGCTGCCCCTTTACCACTTGCCCCTACAGCCACTAGAGTCACCCAGTGCCCAGTCAGCGAAATGCCCCTGCACGTTTGCTCATCCAGGTGTTAGTGGTGACATGCACCCTGGCAGACATAGATTTTTTTAAGGGAACGGGCGATATTGTTGGCGACAGGCTGGTGCAGCTTTTTTTGAAAAGTAATGGTGACTGGACAACTGGTACTGAGGGACTGGGATGGCCACCAACTTTTGGAAACCGTCTGAATCCACCAGGCAAAAAGGCAGCATTTCTGTGGCCAACAGTTTGGAGATGGTGGAGATCAAGCTCATAGCTTTGCTTTCTGTAGGAGGAGACATTCTTTTATGTGACAACAACTGCGGGACCGAGAGCTTGCTGCTGTGCTAAGAGTGGGTGGAGTATGGAGAACAGGACAAGCTGCTGGACTGTAAGTGAGGTGCAGACGTATATGTTATGGTAAATTGAGAAAGATGTGTTGTGTTAGGTAACACAAAAGTAGCAACCATGTCTACTGCCGTAACAGCTGACTGGCTCTTACTCACCCCAACTTTGGTGGGCAAATTGTAATTTTTGCAGCTGTAGACATGTGTGGGAACACTTGAAATGGGGTTGATGGGATGGCCGGTGTTTGGCGAGGCCTGCTTTAACACATTTTAGTGCAGTGAGATTCACAATCTAAGGCATGTTGATTGCGCACTTGCCGGTTCATGCATGTAGTTGTCAAATTATTGCAATTTTTGCCTCTACTGAGTTTTTTCTTTGCAGATTTGACAGATGACATGTGTTGGGTTATCCTTTGAGGTCTCAAAAAATGCCCAGGCTAGGAAACCCTTGCTGTCTCTGCTAACTCTGTGGTCACGAAACGGTGCTGCCCACTGGCAGACTTGGGGCTGAGGATGCAGTGCTTGTCGTGGTTGCATCATTTCGTGTCTGTGTGGGAAATCACAATGTAACCTACTCATCTTCATCCTAGTCCACCTCCTCTGCTGAGCTACTCAGCTGCACACCACTTGGTTCACACCAGGTGGGATCTCCAACCTCATCATCATCCTCTCTGTTCTCACACTCCTCACCCTGAGAGTCACCCTCCTCCTCTTCCTGATCTGACACCACAGTACAATCATTGCGCACCTCTGGCAACTGAGTCTCATCATGGTCACCTCAATCCTTGCTTGTCAATGTCTGGTGATGAGCGTCTGCAGTCTGCTCGGACCCTACTTCTTCCAGCCCAGGTCCTGCATTAAAAATTTTGGCATCGGTGCAGAAAATTTCATTATCTGGATTCTGTGTTTCTGCGGAGCAGGCCTCTAATGTTCATGGAATACCATGTGTGAACAGCTCCTCAGTATGGCCTATCTGAGTTTCCCCACAGTCAGTTGGTTGTTTGGAAATATTTGACACAGGGGGAAACAAGGGTGATTAGCGTGCCACCTCTGAGAATTGCACTGTGAGTGATGTTAAGGTGGATGAAGAAGAGGAGAGGCCACTTGATGCAGAGCTTGACCATTCACTGGAGAACATGCTCTTTCTGAACCTCATCTTCAAGATGTACCGCTGTGCGACTGCCAAAGAAAGGGAGTCAAGTAGACCGGCGAGTAACAGTTGTTGGCTGTGGTCTTTGGATAGGATGAGACGATGATTGTTCAGCTGAGTTTTCATTCACATTTACACCTAAACCACATAGAAGTCGAACACCAAGTCTATTCCCCCTTCCACTACAACCAACTTTTTCCCCCACTTATGTTCTATATAGCATTCCCCCCTTGTACCCTGCTGTTTCACAACCTTAGGCCCACAGCTGTCAGTCACCTGTCACTAAATGAACAATCGTATTTATTTTCTTAGTGTGCCTAAACAACACTGTTATGCCTAGTGATTTTTAAGTGGAAATATAGCCTTCTGATTTGCCACTGAAACACCATTTTATCACAAATGATTTGGAGTAGCTAATTGGGTCTCGTGGCTGCACCACTATGGTAGGCCTAATGATTTTATATGGAAATAATTTAATATTTGCTATTAAAACACAGTTTTGGCACAAATGATTTGGATTAGCTAATTGGGCCTCATGGCTGCACCACTATTATAGGCCTAATGATTTTTAAGTGGAAATCTTTTCATCTGATTTGCTATTAAAACACAGTTTTAGCACAAATTATTTGGATTAGCTAATTGGGCCTCATGGCTGCACCACTATTGTAGGCCTAATGATTTTTAAGTGGAAATCTGGCCTTCTGACTTGCCACTGAAACACAGTGTTAGCACAAACAATTTGGAGTATTTAATGGAGCTTCCCAAGACTGCCACACAGTTTTTGCACAATCTACTTTGATGCTGGAAGATCGGCTTCACACAGGATTAGAGATGGGTGAACCGAAACAGTAAAGTTCGGCACCTGTACTGAACAATTACTGTTCGGGCACGGACACCGAACACAGACTTTATCAGGAAGTACATGTTACTGCTCGGGTTTGACTGCCCGACCACTGGGTGTTTGTCACGCTGTCACGTTTATGACAGCGTGGCAAACATTGCTTCTGAATGGCAGTGTAATCATCCCCACTGGTAAGAGAGATGTGGTTCCCACACTGTCAAAAGACAGGATGAGCGCTCAGCTGTGATCGGAGGTATAAAGTTTACCTCCAGTCACTGGTGTCAACAGATGGGACTACAGCTCCCATCATCCAACACCTACTGCTGCTAATAACAGAGAGAGCAGGAGCTGATGATGGGAGTATTCATTAGCCAGCTCCTGAGCTGTAAATAAATCATTTAAATAAAACCCGGCTTGGGTTTTCCTGTATTTTTAATAACCAGCCAGGCAAAACTCACAGCTGGAGGCTGCAACCCTTAGTTGTCAGCTTCAACAAGGCTGGTTATCAAGAATAGAGGGATCTCCACACTGTATTTTTTAATTATTAAAAAAATAATTTAAAAAAACAGAGTGGGGCCCCCCTACATTTTTTACAACCAGCCTTGCCAAAGCAGACAGCTGGTGGCAGTTATTCTCAGGATTTTAAGGGGCCATGGATATTGGCCCACCTCCCATCCTAAAAATAGCAGCCTGCAGCTGCCCAGAAAAGGCACATCTATTCAATACACCAATTCTGGCGCTTTGCCCTGCTCTTCCCACTTGCACTGAAGTGGTGGCAAGTGAGGTTCATATTTGTGGGGTTGATGTCATCTTTGTATTGTCAGATGACATCAAGCCCACAGCTTTGTAATGGAGAGGGGTCTAGAAGACACCTACACATTACTAATCATATAGTTGTGTTGTAAATAAAGACACAGCCAGAATAAAGTATTTTATTAGAAATATAACAAAACACACTTTTACTTTTTTAATTTAAAAATAACAAACACAGTTATACTCACCAAATGCCTAATACACCAAAGCTCTCATTCCCCTGTAATAAAATAAAATACAAAACATCAATATCCCTCACCTATCCATCATTCTGTCCCACGCCGTAATCCATGTCTGGGGGAAAAACAGTTTTCAACCTGGATGGTGCCAAGATGCGACCGTCCTGGCTGAGGACCACTGGTGAATGAGCTGCTGCAAGTACAGACGCAGTGACTGGTGGTGACGTCATTGAGGTTACCTCCAGTCACTGAGGCTGCGTTCCCACGTGCAAAGGTATAAACAAATGCCCCAAAATACAATTCCTGAATTGCTGGTTCTTGTTCATTCTATCTCCCAAAAATCGTAATACAAAGCAATCAAAACTTGTCATGTGTCCAAATATGGTACCAATAAAAAAGTCAAATAGTACGGCATTAAAAAAAAGCCACGGCATGACTCTGGTGACTGAAATGTGGAAAAATTATAGTTGTCTAAATAAGGGGATGCAGAAATGAGTTTTCACAATAAAAAGCATCTTTTAGTGTGTGACAGCAGCCAAACATAAAAACACTAATCACTTATACCTCACGAGGAACGGCATAAAAAATAAATAAAGCAATTCTTCACATGCTTTTGATCACAGTAAGGCTCGGCGCCACATTTATCCTGCTCTCTGCACTGAGTGCTTACATCAGGGTTTTCGGATAAATCTCTGAAATACGTGATTCAGACAGAACCTCTGGTGAAAAATTTCTATAGTGAGGCAGATGGAGACACTTTGGGAGACATAGGACCTGTAATCCGGTGGTGTCCACTGTTTTAGGATTGCATAACAGTGTCATCGGCCATTCTGAAAAAATTGACACCGTGGAACAGAGGCCAGACTAACTCTGCTGCCTCACTATAGTGAATGAATCCATTGGGGGTTTTATCTGAATAACGTCACTCAGACATTTAGATGGAAACCCTAAAGTAAGTGGTTAGTGTAGATCGCCGGACAACTGTGATCCCAAACGTTATGTAAAATGTTCCCAATAAGAGTTTCCACTATATCCACAAAAAACGCATGTCCCCACTCAGATCTGTCATCGGTTAACTGAAATATAGGGGGCTTCCATGATACTGGTAGCACAAAGGCTCTGGTATAGTGAAATGGCTCCTCACTGGCTAAAACAAATTCAGCAAATTCTCCACTCCCAAATCTAAATGCCTCCTCCCTTCTGAGCCCCAGTGTGCCTAAACAACATTTAGCGCCCATATGTTTGGCATTTCTGTAGTGATGAGAGCCCGCCTAATTTACAGGTGCATGGGCATAACGTACCTCTCACTACAACTGCAGTTTGCAATTTTCACTCAGCAAGATCCACTGCTGTTTTACTCTGTGTTTGGAGGTTATGAGGGTGAGGGGAGCTACTTGGTCAATGGTGCTTCTAAGAGTGTCATTGAAGTGATGTACAGCCAGAGCAGGGCAGGAAAAAGAGGAGATTGGGGACAATGATGAGTGTAGGGAGTCTGAAAGTGTGTGAGGGTTAATAGCAAGTAGATTTATGAATGTGTGTTAGGTAGGAGAGTGCTGGGGTGGGCGAGGAATTGTGAGTGTGAAGGAGAGAATGTTGTGGTTAGAGAGGGGAAGCGGTGAGTTATCTAGGTAGGAGATTGAACAGAGCCGGACAGAAGACCAGGTCAAGGATGTTACTGTCTTTGTGTGTTTCAGAGGTTGAGAGCTGTGAGAGGCCCAGAGATGTGGTTAGTGATAGAAGCTGGGATGCAGATGTGGAAGTGAGGCTGTTAATGGGGATGTTGAAGTCTCCCAGGATAAGGGTTGGTAGTTCTGAGGATATGAAGTGCGGCAGCCAGGCAGAGAAATGGTCCAGGAAGTGGGGGGGTGAGCCTGTGGGGCCAGTATATGACTGCTACTCTGAGGGAGAAGGGATGGAATAGCCTGATGGTGTGGACCTCAAAAGAAGAGAATGAGAGTGTTGGAGCTGGGGGGATGACCTGGAAAATGCATTGTGGGGACGGGAGTATGTCGACTCCACCACCATGTCTGCTTGTGGGACTCAGGGAATGTGAGAATTGTAAGACACCATGGGAAATGGTAGCAGGAGAGACAGTGTCAGAATCCTGAATCCAGGATTCCGTGAGGGCCAACAGATTAAGAGAGTTTTTCAGAAAGTAATTGTGTAGGAAAGGAAGCTTGTTACATACAGACCGTGGATTCCAAAGGGCACAATTAAAAGAAGGAAATGAAGGAGTGCAAATAACATTAGTTAGATTATTAAGGTTTCGATGTGAGGTAGGGTAGGAGTTGAGGTTAGGGGATGGTAGACCAGGGTTGGGGGAGATGTCCCCTGAAATCAGTTGGAGTAGGAAGATAAAGAGCAAGTAGTTTTTGGAATTGTATGAAGTTTTTTTGTGCAATGTGTTTGGGCAAGATGGGCTGAGGTTTTTCAGGAAGGTGAGAAGTGCATGGGAGCTGTACATGGGAGAGGGAAGGAGAGAGGAGCTGATGTATATGAGTCGTGATGGAGGGGGATTGCGCTGTGAATGTGGATTGTAAGGGAACATAGGAGGATAGGAATAAAGCACATGGAAAGAAGGGAGAGCAGAGTGTGGGTTACCTGACTCCTGCCCTGACTAACTGCCATGAAATAACTGCTATATCTTGATGCTTATCTTCGTGATGCTTTGCTTCATGGATGCTCACGTGCACTCCTACATGCATGCACCCCTAAGGATGTTTCTAAATTTATAGTCCAGAATGCTGGGTCAGAAGAGATGGATTGTGGGAACTGGTTGGGGATGAATTATCAGCTGGGGCCAGCACACCAGGGGTTGTGAGAGGATCAAAGACATTGGGCCTGGCAACACCTTCCACCAGATAAGATCTACACTGATCCCAGTCATGGATATGCAACAGTGAGTATTAAGTACAATGCAGCAAATTAATTATACCAATGAATAGAGATAATTAAATGTATTTGAGTGAAATTAAACTGTATTTGAATATACAAAAAATCTGCATCTTTGAGAATATTGTTCTTTGTAAATTTGCTTCTCGCAGATTCATGATGGAGTCATCCTGCTGAACCATATATAAATGTCAAAATGTAAAAAAAAAAAATTGAGCTCATCTCACCGCTAACATGTTCAGCTCCTCCGCTGTTATCTGCACACAATTTGGTCCTCAAAGCCACCTATTCTTTCCCCCCCTTACGTGACTTCCGTAAGTGATGAAACCTCTGAGATGACTGTATACTCCATATCATGACATCTTTCATGTTCAAAGTGCAGTCCCAGCTTATAGAGAACAAGCAGAGAGATACATCATGGGAAAGAAGAGGACCATACAGTAAGCAATGCCGATTGCTGCCTGTTGTCTTTTCATCAAGGCCTCTCCTTTCTGCCATTGTAGCTCTAGCCCATTCAGTATTGGCAAGGACTTCTGGCTAAAACCAAGTGGGTTGCAAGTCCATGACGCCAAGATGTGTGACTCATAATGAGAAACCTCAAAGTCCTGGTCTAGAGTAAAAAATGCTTGTTAAGAGGGAAAGAAGAAGCATTTCTGACAAATGGATTGTGGGCAGCTAAGGGGCAGTAAAAGTAACCAGTAAGGTGAGTATAAGTATTCTTTCTGTTTTTTACATCTTATATCCATTATGTTTTGGGGTCTGGATAGATCCCAGGGCATAATAAAGTATATTCAATTAGCAGAGAATAACTTTGCTGTGAATCAAATCCTGGGAAAATCTGCCAGATTTGTCGTATTTGAACTTTGCTAGATCTGTTTATTTCTAGTCACTACATTGATGTGTCCAAAGTCTGCTTACTTTAGTGGTCAGAAATTATCTGTTGCTGTGACATGACATGGTGCTCAGCAGTAAAAAAAAAAAAAGATGATTTGATGGCTCTCTGTGACCAATAGTATGGAAGTATTTCAGTATTTTACTGAATTTGAGAATTCATGTGTGCCATAAGGTATTTCTACTAGTTAGACACAATCTTAACAACCCTTAAATGCAAAAGATTTACAATACCCTAAATATGCAAAAAGTAAATCATACCATATAAAACAGCAGTGTAAGCTTTCCCTTAGTCTGCATTAAATTATTTTCTTTTAAAAACAAAAAGTCCATTTTTATACAGTGATCAATTTCCTGAATTGTTAAATGAACTGAGAATGTAATTTTCGTCAAAATGTAAATTATGATATTTTTGAATGCCAATTATTTCTATTGTTTCTCATCCTATAGTGTATGCTCAGTCTCAGACAATAGAAAACTATTCTGGGGTATAAAAAAATGAAAACGCAGAGCCCATTTGCTATAGTGAGCTTTCATTTGCCTAAACCTAATTTCTATTCTGTTCAGCAACTTAGAAAATGAATGAAGCAATTTCTTTTGGCCTTCAGAATAATAAACATTTAAATTAAATACTATGTCATTTAAGATTATGTTCTGCCATGTGAAGCTGATTAAACTAATTCATTTAAGAGATATGGACTATGAAAAAATCAGTTAATGTTCTACTAAACACAATTGTGCATCCTATTAGATTAAAATTGAACAAACATAGCTTCTTTAAGTACTTCATTGTCATGGTCACTTAGAAACCTATTCAATGGAAAAAGGTTTATATTTGTCTATAGCTGATCAATCGTACAATGAACATTAAGAAAGTAACTTAAATCTAGTAGAAAATTCCCTATTTTAAAGGAAACCTATTGCCTCCTAAAATGTTATTTACCTGCAGACATAGTGGTAATCTACAGGTAAATAGCATTTAAATCATTTGACTACTCTACTGGAAGAGTGGCTACAGTGGGCACGTTATAAGATCACACATTGATCAATCAGCTGTGCACACACACGATGCAGAGCAGGCAGACAATCAATCCTCTGGCAAATCTCTACAATGCACTCACTGTATAATTGTCACAATGTGATTGTATGTACATGATTTAGGAAAGGGGCACTGAACTGTCCCTAGGACTGGCACCTAGTGTTGAGCGATACCGTCCGATACTTGAAAGTATCGGTATCGGAAAGTATCGGCCGATACCGGCAAAGTATCGGATCTATTCCGATACCGATACCCGATACCAATACAAGTCAATGGGACTCAAGTATCGGACGGTATCCCTGATGGTTCCCAGGGTCTGAAGGAGAGGAAACGCTCCTTCAGGCCCTGGGATCCATATTAATGTGTAAAATAAAGAATTAAAATAAAAAATATTGCTATACTCACCTCTCCGACGCAGCCTGGACCTCACCGAGGGAACCGGCAGCGTTCTTTGCTTAAAATGCGCGCGTTTCCTGCCTCCCGTGACGTCACGGCTTGTGATTGGTCGTGTGCCGCCCATGTGGCCGCGACGCGACCAATCACAGCAAGCCGTGACGTAATTTTCAGGTCCTGAATGCCTAATTCTAGGCATTCAGGATTTTAAAATTACGTTCCGGCTTGTGATTGGTCGTAGTATTCTGCATTCAGGACCTGAAATTATGTCACGGCTTGTGATTGGTTGCGTGCCGCCCATGTGACCGCGACGCGACCAATCACAGCAAGCCGTGACGTAATTTCAGGTCCTGAATGCAGAATTAGGCATACTACTACTTGCGGTATTGGAATGCTCAACACTACTGGCACCTTAACTATCCCTGCTCCCTAAGGATCTTCTGAAGATAAGAAGGTTTGCTCCACCAGCCTTACTGTTCTCCTGTTATTCCCTAAGCTGTCCCAGCTCCCTCCTGCAGGAGGCCTGGGACAGAAATGCTAGTGTATAACCACATAAGACAAACAGAAATAATAAAAAGCTATTAACATGCAAAACACTCACCAAAGGTAGAGAGGTATGTAGGGAGAGGTAGGAATGCACAAACCAAATGGAAATAGGACAATGAAGAAAGCATACACCTCAAAAACAGCATGCAACAATCTCCAGCAAGAACAACGATCTCCAACTCAGCACAGTGATTCCAAGGAGCTAGGAATTAAAAGTTTCATTGGCAAGGAAGAGAAAGTATAGGAAATGACCAGGTCAGGAATATCTGTACAATGGAGCTGCAAGTTTCTAACTAGCGAGGAAAAGAGTCATTAACCTCTTCAGCCCCAAAGGAATCAAAATCCATTTAATATGAAACACAAACACACAGACTAAATGGAAGATCTACGATTCTCAATGCGTAGTGATCTCGTGACCCACTCATGGCATAACTGTACGTGAGCAGTAGGGAGAATAAATTTCCTTTTCTTTCCTGTAGCCACTAGTCTTGTAAGACAGCCATACATGAGTTAAATGCTACTTACCTGCAGATTAATGCTATAGCTACAGGTGAATAGTGTTTTTGGAGGTGACAGGTTCCCTTTAGCCCCATCATGACAAAGCTATTTTACATTTTTCTGTTTTTCATTCCTTTTTCCCAAGAGCCATAACTTTTTTTTTATTTTTTGTCCACATAACCATTTGAGGACTTGTTTTTTGCGGGACAAGTTGCAATTTTAAATAACACCATTTATTTTATCATCTGAAGCACTGGAAAGCGGGAAAAAAATCCAAGTATGTTGAAATTGCAAACAAAAGCGTTATTCCACAACTGTTTTTTTGGGTTTTATTTACCATGTTAACAAAACAGTAAAACTGACCTGGCAATATTATTCTTCAGGTCAATATGATTATGCAGATACCAGACAAGCATAGTTTTTTATGGTAGTAAAAAGTGGTGAAAAAAATCATAAATTTGCAAAAAATAAAAATTGATTGTGTTCCAATTTTACAAAGCTCGAAACATTTTCATTTTTCGTAATGTAGTGCTGTGAAAGGTCCTTTTTTGCACCCCGAGCTGACATTTTTATTGATAATATTTTGGGGTAGATATATTTTGATTGACTCTTTATTAGAGATAAGCAAGCCTATCAAGGTTCGGTTTACCGAATATTTAGACGTTCATCAAACAGTTTGATGAATGTATCTAAATGCTATTAGATTCAATGGGAGACCAAATCAAACGTATACACTACACTTTAAGTGGTGACAAAAAGATTCCCAAATAGCTAAAAATTAAGGGCAGACACCGTGAAAAGTGGCATCAATTGACCCACAGTAGAAATATGCAAATGGCACAGGAGCAGTCAGCCATGGGCCATGCATGAGGTATCAGGGTCTGGCCTAGCATTTACAGCTTGGAATTGAAGTTTCAGTGAGGTTCTGATGGTTAAGAGAGTGTTGTAAGCCTTCTTAGCTGAAAGCTGAAAAATATGATACCCCATGCAACACCTCCAATTTTGTTTTTATTCTAACCACACTCATATGGCACAAACATCAGTTTCATACAGTACTATTGGTAGAAAAATGTAAGGAAAGTAACACAGCTAGATAACTGAAAGTAAGTGCAGGCTAGCCAGCCTGGGAGCCCTACTAACACAGGTAACCACCAACCACCAGTACAAGACCCAACTTGGAGTTTCCACATTTCAATAAATTATTTTCAGACACACACCACTAAAGTGGCATCAATTTCCACAGAATATTAACAGTATAATAGGCCTCTGATGCACCTTCTATTAAGGGCAACCCATGATATGGACACCCATCTTTGAATCTCCACATTTCAAAAAATTGTTTGCAACATCAGCAGCAGTAGCAACAGCAAGCACAGAAGACACTACAAAGATGGGACAGACTGCAATAACGCGAGATCAATGCATGACACTAAAAATAGTGTCTAGTCTGGCCAGTCTGCATCATTGGAGATCCATGACTTATTAATTTTCATGAAAGTTAGGTGGTCTACACATGCAAAGGATAGCTGGATTCACTTAACCGTCAGGACACCACCAGCAGCACTGAAGACACGTTCTGAGAGAACACTGGCTGCTGAACATGAAAAAACCTCCAAGGCCTGAAAGGTGTGTTCAGGCCACTCTTACATTTTTGACTTCCAGAATACAAAAGGGTCCAAACCCCACTTGATGGCATTGACATTGAACTCCAGATACTCCTGCACCATCCTCTCCAGTCGTGCAGACTTGTCAGACTTGTACTCTGTTCTGCTGGTTTACGGACTGGTCTAAAATGTGTGAAATGACTCACAGAAATTGATTATGCCACTTACGCTGCTGCTAATGTTTTTGCGATGATTTTGCAGTGCCCAGGTGGGAACTAGATGTTATAGGTGCCAGGGCTGGCCAATAATAATGAAATTAGGAATGTCACAGGCAGTTTTGTGGTGTGCTAGCCCTGTGTCCCTCACACTGAGCTTTTATAGCCTCTTAGTGTGCGTGTGCGCAGTTTCAAGGATGAATGCTGACAAGAGTATTAACGTAATCAAAAGGAAGTATTTACTGCATTCACTTCACAATACATAGTCCATAGCGATGGTATCACAGTCTTTCATACAAGCTTGAAATTTTAGGTAGCAAGAGAGATGGTGACCGTGATGTTTAAGATGGAATCTTCCCACTTAATGGCTTGAATAAAGTGATTGGCTGACTGCAGGTTATATACCAGGTTACTATCTTTATTCACACAGTCCTCCAGCTATTTTACTACCAGGGATGGACCTACACAGTTTGGTTCACTGTGGAAATAGTGTTCACTGCTTACTCACAATTAAGTCCTGATACGGTACCATGTCGCAGGGCGTACAGTATAAAATGCAGTAGAACATGAGGCATTCATGCTGGCATAACCATTAAAGGTGTGGAGTGTAGCAGAAGAGCCCTTGTATAGATCTATCTCTTCTGTCTATATGAAGATTGAAATTTAACATGCCCTCCTGGTGTAGGCTGTGGCATTATCCTGGTGATTGAAGATTAAGGGAAGCGGTACCTAGGCTAAAGGCAGAGCAGCCTAGGAAGTCAACCTCTCCTCACTTCGCTCCTCACAGAAAGGACAGGAACTCCTCCCCAACTCTTCCATCAGCAGCTTCCAGAGGCTTCCACAGGACACCAGGCTGAGAGAGTGTCATGTGACCAAACTCTTGCACCTTTACATTTTGGACAGTAGATGGCAGTATAGGACAATTTATGGAATAAACCACATAACAGGACATAGGTTTTTGATAACTACCCAACAACTATATTTTGCAACAGATAGGAGGAGGTGTTGGGACACTACAAACTCCCCCTCATAAGATAAGCCGTCCTCGGCAACTCTTGGAGGGTGGTACCTAGACAAAATAGCAAAGATAACACTTTGTCCAGCATCAACTTAAACACAATTAAGGTAGAGTCCTTTAAGGCAATGGAAAATTGTTCATTTATGTCTCTTTGGAGCACATAACATACTTTAAATAAAATGTAAAAGTAAATAAACTCTTGGTTGGAAACCAGGCACATGCTTAAACTAGTTAGAGAATTTTAAATAATAGCTCCGTTAAATTTACATACATTTACTGTAATGGTGTACAGTTCTGTTTCCCAGAGTGGATCTAGTTTTCCCGAACAGTGAAACTTCTTCAGCCATACTTTATCTTCAACCTGTAATGGCTGTGCATGAGCTCGCAAGTTGTATTCTTCTTGTTATCTTCTCCGAGCTTCTTCCATGCGACAATCCACAATCTTTTGCACTTAAAGCATTCTACTCTGATGTTCAGAATCCCAATCAGTTTTTGGCAAAGGGTTTATGGAATCTGGCACCTGAATTCTTAAGGCCCCGTCTCACATAGCGAGATCGCTAGCGAGATCGCTGCTGAGTCACAAGTTTTGTGACGCAACAGCGACCTCAGTAGCGATCTCGCTATGTGTGACACGTACCAGCGATCAGGCCCCTGCTGTGAGATCGCTGGTCGTGTCGGAATGGCCTGGACCTTTTTTTGGTCGTTGAGGTCCCGCTGACATCGCTGAATCGGTGTGTGTGACACCGATCCAGCGATGTCTTCACTGGTAACCAGGGTAAACATCGGGTTACTAAGCGCAGGGCCGCGCTTAGTAACCCGATGTTTACCCTGGTTACCAAAAAAAAAAAACAGTACATACTCGCCTTTCGGTGTCCAGGTCCCTTGCCGTCTGCTTCCTGCTTTGACTGAGTGCGGCCGTACAGTGAGAGCACAGCGCAGCACCGCTGACGTCACCGCTGCGCTCTGCTCTCACTGTACGGTGGCTCAGTCAGAGCAGGAAGCAGACGGCAAGGGACCTGACGGACACCGAAAGGCGAGTATGTACTGTTTGTTTTTTTTTGGTAACCAGGGTAAACATCGGGTTACTAAGCGCGGCCCTGCGCTTAGTAACCCGATGTTTACCCTGGTTACCCGGGTGCTGCAGGGGGACTTCGGCATCGTTGAAGACAGTTTCAACGATGCCGAAGTCGTTCCCCTGATCGTTGGTCACTGGGGAGAGCTGTCTGTGTGACAGCTCCCCAGCGACCACACAACGACTTACCAACGATCACGGCCAGGTCATATCGCTGGTCGTGATCGTTGGTAAATCGCTATGTGAGACAGGCCTTTAGTGCACGGTCTTTTGGTAGTTGACCTTGTCTTCCAAACATGAGATAGAAAGGTGAATATCCTGTAGAACAATGGGTGGGTGGTGTTATTGTAGATTTCCACTAGTTCATCAAGTAATTTAGGCCATTCTGCTTGTTTGGTGACCGAAGCAGTACGTAACATATTGATGAAGGTTTGATTTACGTTTTCACAAAGGCCATTTCCTTGAGGATGGTAAGATGTTGTTCGTAGCTTTTTGCACTCTTGAAATTGGCAAAGTTCATGAAAACGTTGAGAATTGAAGGCTGGTCCATGATCTGTGAGGACAGCTTCAGGACATTCATAGTGTTTCACATACTCATGGTAAAATGTAATGGCAGTCATACGTGCAGTGAGATCTTTGACAGGTATAACAGCAACCCATTTGGAATAGTGATCCACCATGGTAAGGCCATAAGTATAGCCTGAACGAGAAGGAGCGAGTCTAATATGGTCCAGAGCTACTAGTTCACTTGGTTTGTGAGAACAGATAGGATGTAGAAACGGTCTTGCATCTTTCTTTCCTGCTTTAGTCAGGTTTCAAGCTGGACATTCACTGCACTAATTTTCCACATCTCCTCACATTCCAATACAGTAGAAGCATCGATGGATGGTAGCTAGTGATGAGCAAATATACTCTTTGCTCGAACATGCTGGGGGGTCCTCTGAGTATTTTTTAGTGCTTGGAGATTTCGTTTTTCTTGCCGCAGCTGAATGATTTACATCTGTTAGCCAGCATAAGTACATGTGGGGGTTGCCTGGTTGCTAAGGAATCCCCACATGTACTTATGCTGGCTAACAGATGTAAATCATTCAGCTGCGGCAAGAAAAATGAAATCTCCGAGCACTAAAAAATACTCAGAGGACCCCCCAGCATGCTCGAGAAATCTCGAGTACCGAGTATATTCGCTCATCACTAATGGTAGCTTCTGTTTTATGCACACCAAAGTGACCAGATTAATCATGGTAGGCATCAAGGATTATTTTAGCATCTCGACTTGGAATGAGAATTTGATCCAGTCTCTCACCTGAGACAGGGTCCAGGATGTTTTGCAGGATTAACCATTTTTGGAGGAAGAGTCGTTTGCGTTGTCTCCATAGACGTTTTAGCTCAATGTCAGGAAGTGAACTGCAAAGTCGAACTGGAATTCTTCCAGAAGTTAGAAAGTCATGGATTTCTCCAAGGACATGACTCTCACTTTGAATGGTTTTCCACATTGAAGAGTCCTGAAGGGGTTCAGATTTCATCTGTGAGGAAGTCTCTGTGGTAGCAGAGATGGTATTCTGCTGAACGAACCTATTATAAAAAGGAGGCATTTCCACCTCTTCCCAGGTGTCATCTTGGGGAGGTTCTTCTTTAAATTGCAGTCGGGATAATGCATCTTCATTGACATTGGTTTTCCCACTTCTGCATTTGATGGTAAAGCAGCAGTTTGTGAGCCTGGAAGCCCATCTTTTTCCTAAGCAGCTAGTCTGGCAGTATTCAAATGTGCTAGAAGATTACTGTCCGTAAACACGGTTAATGGTGTGGCCGCTAAGTAATCCTTAAATTTCTCCATCACAGTCCACGCCAGATCTAAGAGTTCCAACTTGAATGAACTATAATTGTTATTCTTTTCAGCACCTCGTAGGCTTCAGCTGCCATATGCTATAACACGCTCTTAGCAGTTTTGAGCTTGAGATAATACTGCATCAAGACCATGGAAGCTGGCATATGTATAAAGTTTGAACGGTTGGCTGTAATTAGGATACACCAGGATTGGGGGTTGAGTCAGCAATGACTTCAGCATCTGGAATGCTGTCTGTTGTGTTTCAGACCAGTCAGTAGGAAGTCTTCGATTACAGTTCTCCTTGTGGATTCCGCGTAAGAGTTCTGTCAATGATTCAGCCACTTGAGCAAAGTGGGGAATGAAGCAGCGATAATAGCGGTCAAAACCTAGAAAGCTTCTGATTTCTTTGACAGTTGATGGAGTTGGCCAACTCTGCACAGCAGCAAACTTTTCAGATTCAGGCTGTATTCCTTCAGCAGTGACTACGTGGCCCAGGTAGCGGACTCTTCACTTTATAAAGTGACATTTGGAGGGCTTGATTTTTAGGCCATGCTGGAAGAGTACCTTGAATACTTCTGCCAGGTGGTGCAGATGATCTTGATAGATCTGGGATTACACTATGACATCATCAAGGTAGAGGAATACACTTTAAAAGTTCATATGTCCAAGACATCTTTTCATAAGTCACTGGAATGTAGGGGGGGCATTACAAAGTCCAAATGGAATAATGCCTAATTCATAGAGTCCCATTGGGGTTGTAAAAGCAGTTTTCTCTCTGTCTGCAAGCACCATGGGCACTTACTACTATCCACTCATCAAGTCCAGAGTGGAAAAGTAGGCAACAGAACAAAGAGCTGTAAAAGACTCCTCGATTAGTGGAAGAGGATATGCATCTTTGTGTGTGATGTTCAATTTTCTATAATCCACACAGAATTTTATAGAGCCATCTTTCTTCTTCTCTAGGACTAATGGTGCAGACCAGGGACTTTGGCTTTCCCTGATTACATTAGCATCCTTCATCTCCTTTACCAGCTTCTTCACAGGCTCCTACATTGTTGGTGCTAAAGGACGATGTCTTTCCTTGCTAGGAGGGTAATCACTTATGTTGATATGATGCTGCAGTAAAGATGTCTTTCCAAAATTTAATGGATGCTTGCTAAATGCTTGGTGGTGATGCTTGGCAACACGAAGGACTCCATTGATTCTGTCTACAGGGGTGTTAGCATCTCCCACTTTCAATTCAGTCCACCAAGGTGTAAAAACCGATTTGCTAGTATCTTGGGTACTGACTTTAGTTGACTGTTGATAGGCAATGACTTCTTCAGACAGGATATCCTCTGGGTCAAGTTGGTATAGCTGTGCGACAGAGTGGGACTTGTGCAATTCTACTGGGGCATCACAGAGGTATACAAGACATACTGGAATCTTACCATTGGAGACTATAAAAATACTCCTTGCTGCTTTAAACAATGCCTGACCATCAATTTAGATGGAGTCAAGGAAGGCTTCATAGTCCTTGTTTTCAATGCCTGGACGGGAGCAGCACCAGACAAGAGTCTCACTGTTGGACAACAAATTCACTGGACGTGCATCCTGTATGTGGACACGGCAAATCCTTCCATCCGGACTGACAAACTTCTGCTGAACACACAGCTTTTGGATGATATGTTGAATTGTTTTCCTACAGGAGGGGAAAGCAGTAGAGAGAGAGACATGCACAGCATCAAGCAATTCAGTAAAACAGTGATGAATTACATTCATTCCTAACACTAAAGGTGAAGTAACTCCTTCTCCTGCCTCGATGACAATCACTCCTTGTCTAACACTTGTATGGTGGGTTCCCAATAACCCAGTTGAGAAATAAGCTGTCCATTGCTAGCCAGCAGACACACTTTGACCTTAGCAACAGTACTTAATTTACTATGATCCCAATATGACTCAAAAGGAATATTTTCAATGGTGGTTACCTGTGATCCAGTGTCCACCAGAGCATCTAATGGAACACCATTAATATGCACAATTATGTATGGGCAGGCTGCAAGGAATCATGATTCCTATTGTTGTGTTCTCTCTGGACTTTTTGGTTCTCCTCCCAAGGGGTGGTCCTCTACCTTGTGGGTTTCCCATTTAACTGGCAGCATCAGGACCGGTGGTGTCCAGTCCAATGGCAATAAGTGCAGTAAGGCCATTCACCTTTCCGGGTTTCTCTAGGTCGTTTAGGATTTGGATGGGTAAAATGAGGCTTCGGTGACAATGCTCTGCTGGGGGACGAATTACAGGATGGCAGTGTAGGCTGATCAGTCAGCTCTTTGAGGGTCTGACAGACCTGGTCAAGGGTCCTGGATAGAGATGAGCAAACTCGAACAGTAAAGTTCGGCATCCGTACTGAACACCTACTGTTCAGGCGTGAACACCGAACATGGACTTCACCAGGTAGTCCGTGTAACTGTTCGCTTTCGGCTCCCTGAACACTGGGTGTTTTTTGCACTGTCATGTGCATGGCAGAATGGCAAACACCACTTCTGATCGGCGGTGAAATAATCCCCGCCAGTCAGAGAGCCGCAGTTCTTATGCTGTCAAAAGACAGCATGAGCGCTCAGCTGTGATGGGAGGTATACAGTTTACCTCCGGTCATTGTTGTCATCTTATGGGACTACTGATCCCATCATCTGATACCTGCTGCCACTAATAACAGTGAGAGCAGGAGCGGCAGATGGGAGTATTCATCTGCCGCTCTTGTGCTGTAAATAAATCATTAAAAAAAAGTGTGGGTTCCCTGTGTTTTTGCTAACCAGCCAGGTAAAACTCACAGCTGGGGGCTGCAACCCTCATCTGTCAGCTTCAGCAAGGCTAGTTATCAAGAATAGAGGGGTCTATTATTTAATTATTTAAATACGTAATTAAAAAAATGGTGTGGGGTACCCCAATTTTTGACAACCAACCTTGCTAAAGTAGACAGCTGGGGGCTGGTATTGTCAGGCTGATAAGGGGTCATGGATATTGGCCCCTCCCAACCTAAAAAGCAGCCCACAGCTGCCAAGAAAAGGCACATCTATTCAATGAACCAATTCTGGCACTTTGCCTGGCTCTTCCCACTTGCCTTGTAGTGGTGGCAAGTGGGGTTAATATTTGTGGGGTTGATGTCACCTTTGTATTGTCAGGTGACATCAAGCACACGGCTTTGTAATGGAGAGGCATCTAAAAGACACCTATCCATGACTAATCCTATAGCTATATGGTAAATAAAGATACAGCAAGAATAAAGTCCTTTAATTGAAAGAAACAGACTTCTATAATAATCTAAATTAAACCATACTTATGACCTTGCCTAATTCCATCGAAGCCCTCTATCTCCTGTAATAAAACTAAAATAAGAAAGCAACAGTATACCATACCTATCTGACATTCTGTCCCACACCATAATCCATGTCGGGTTGATAAACAGTTTTCAAACTGGATGGTGCCAAGGTGCGACCATCCAGGCTGAGAACCACTGATGACTGAACTGCTGCGAGCACATCCTCAGTGACTGGTGGTGATGTCATTGATATTATGTCTGGTCACGGAGGCTCTGTTCCCAGCCAGGCTGAACTGCGGTGACCTCTGTGAGATCCCCCTCTAGCAGCATCAGAGTTTCTCTGATGTGCTAGCGGGTATCTCACCGAGGATATATGTGGTTATATGAATACAGCTAAATAACATGGAAATGGTGACAGTTTTCTTGTGTAGGGTGTCTTGCATTGAAATCTGTTGCAATGACCCGGGCACTGTATTTACCAGATATCAACACAATTTCTATTCGCTCCTCACATGTTAACCTCTGCGACATATCAATGGCTGTGAACAAAGAGAAACTTGTATATAACTCATGAAAGAATAAAGTTACATTAAAACCAAGCACATCATTGTTTTTCTTGTGAAATTCTCAATAAGTTTAATGTCTCACATGACCCGCTTCCCATTGAAAAACATAAAGTTGGATCCAATATGGCCAACTTCAAAATGGCCACCATGGTCACCACCCATCTTGAAAAGTTTTCCAGTTTTCCCCCTCCCATATACTAATGTGCCACAAACAGGAAGTTGATATCACCAACCATTCCCATTTTATTTAAGTGTATCCATATACATGGCCCACCCTGTACAACTCATTCCGCAAAAAACAAGCCTTTACATGGCCATATTGACAAAAATAAAAACATTATGGCTCTGGGAAGAAGGGGAGCAAAAATCAAACTCAAAAAATGAAAATACTTTCGGTCATAAAGGGGTTAACATAGTTTGTGTAAAATTGCAAAATGTTTTAAAATCTTATTATCTTATTGCAATGCTTTTAAAAAAAACAAACACTTGGGCCTGGTACAGTTCACAAAGTAAATTTGTTCCGAAAATTTACTTTTGTCATGCATACTGTATAACCTGCTTTGTGTGAAATTTTGTTTGTTTGAAATAACAAGGAAAAATTGGATTGCTACAGGTCTGCAAATTTAGTTTGTCAGAATTTGACTATTGTCATGTAAACTGTAGCACCTGCTGTGTGTAAAATTTTGATGGTTGGAAAAAAATTGGAAAATATGCCCTGCTGTAGGAGTATAAATTTGGGTATTCAAAAATTTACTAATGTCATATATGCTCTGGAACCTGCTTTGTATGAAATTGTGTTAATTAGAAATAATTTGAAAATATGTTACGCTACAGGTATTACAAATTTGGTTACGCAAAAATTGACTATCAAAAAGACTGTAGAACTTGTTTTATGTGAAATTTCATTGGCTAGAAATAAATACAAAAAATGGTCTGCTACAGATGTACATATTTTGTCCTTTGGTACTGAGTCCCCAGACACAACTATTTCTCCCGGTGTGGCATCTCTGTCTTGTACCAACACGTGTCCAGGAACATCACCCATGCCCTTACCAATGCGGATACCGTGATTGTCAATTTAACAAGTGGACAAGAGCTTGAGGCCAGGGGTGCTAAATTTCTCTGATGGCACACTGGGTGAAAATTGTTGAGGCCGGGGCAGAGTCCCATCCTAGCACATCACATATGCTATCAACGACAAGCATTGCCGGCCCTACTTTTATCAGGGTTTCCTCCACCTCTTACATCAGTTCTTGCACCTCTCCTGCTCATCCTCAGCCTCCATCTCAAATGTGATATCTCAGAGCATGTAATTCACATCAGCCAGAAGCTGGAAGCACTGCAGCGATGCCTTAGCAAAGCAGAAACATGTTTTCCTGAAGATAATTTGTCTAGGAGACAAACTGAACACCATGGCAGAGTTATTGAAAAGAATAACAGACCAGACAGATCTGTGGCTCTCGCAGCTGAACCTACAACTAGGCAAGGTGCTGTGTAATACTGACCGTAACCTGGTGGTGGCTGTGAAGCTTGGCAAACTCACACACGTACCATGCTTGTGTAAAGTGCTTGAGCTAGGTAGTTGTGGGTGAGCTGCTGCTTCTGCATGCTGTGCCACCGTACAGACAAAATGAGTCCCAGTCCTGGTGTGCTGCTATATGTGGGGTGCATCACATTTACTTGTGGCTCATAGGCCTCCACTGGCTCCAGGCTTCCATCTTAGAGGAACTTTGTATGAAAAATTTCAGGGGACACTGAATTTATTAAAACAGTCAAACTTTTACGTGGCAGCTTTTGGTCATTACAATCAGGCATGTAGGATAGGCCCCAACGGGTTACAGTCTTTCCCAAATGTTCCAGACTAGACTTCAGCCCTTGTTATCGTATGTATAGAACATCCCTCTTGCTAAATCTTTTAGCAATAGAAATTCTTCTCAACTATAATCAGTGAAAATGGATTCCATCACCTCCTGCCTCTGAGAGTTTGAGTCCATCTTTCCCTGTAGCTTTGTAGGCTTTCCCTGTAACTCCCAAAGGCCATGATGTCCATTTCGAGGTACCTAGGCTGACAAACAGATTCACACAATATAATTATTTGGCAATCAACTGCTTCGAGTAACATGCTCATGCTGTCAATAGCAGCCTATTGACTTTGATCGCTGTTGTCATTTCACCACACTTTCTCTAACTGAACTTGACACTTCCTGAACATGGCACTAACCCTTAGCTCCTGTCACAGGGTCCTACTCCGGTACCACACAATCAACAGAGCAAGAGAATAGTGAACAATTCCAGAACCTTTATTTAGGCAAAAACACGAAAGGTCCATATAACACAGGCCAACAAAAAACAACTTTTTTTATGTTTCTTTGATGAAAATAGGCAAATATTACTAATTTTGGGTCGAGAAACTCAAATATACCCACAGAATTGTTTAATTAGCTCTCGTTTTTTAGATACACGCCATGGAAGTATGTGCTGTAGGTAGCGAGAAGAATTCATTACAAGAGTATAAATTGCACAGTACAGTACACATATTTAGTATCGCCGCGTCCGTAACGACCCAACCTATAAAACTGTCCCACTAGTTAACCCCTTCAGTAAACACCGTAAGAAAAAAAAAAAAAAAACGAGGCAAAAAACAACGCTTTATTACCATACCGCCGAACAAAAAGTGGAATAACACGCGATCAAAAAGATGGATATAAATAACCATGGTACCGCTGAAAACGTCATCTTGTCCCGCAAAAAACAAGCCGCCATACAGCATCATCAGCAAAAAAATAAAAAAGTTATAGTCCTCAGAATAAAGCGATGCCAAAATAATTATTTTTTCTATAAAATAGTTTTTATCGTATAAAAGCGCCAAAACATTAAAAAATGATATAAATGAGGTATCGCTGTAATCGTACTGACCCGACGAATAAAACTGCTTTATCAATTTTACCAAACGCAGAACGGTATAAAGAAATTCATGAATAGCTGGTTTTTGGTTATTCTGCCTCACAAAAAACGGAATAAAAAGTGATAAAAAATGGTCACGTGTCCGAAAATGTTACCAATAAAAACGTCAACTCGTCCCGCAAAAAACAAGACCTCACATGACTCTGTGGACCAAAATGTGGAAAAATTATAGGTCTCAAAATGCCACGTATATAAGTGCCACGTATTTAAGTGCCACGTATAAGTGCCACGTATTTAAGTGCCACGTATAAGCAAAGTAATGATGGTAAGCAGTCTTCACAAGTGGAGTAATTGGTCTTCTTTGGTTGGCAAATGTCACATAACCACACACGTAACAAAAATTGTTAACAATATTTGCACATTTACGAGGCATTTTCAAAGTGTAAATTCTCTCCACAAAATTACTGCAACAAGAGAAAGAGACTTCAATTAGTACAAACTATGCAGACACAATTTATAAAATGGCTGACATTGGTTCAACAGGTCTGTAATCAGGTTTACCAATACACATTTGTTGAAAATTCAAAATTTCCCTATTTTCCTGCATAATAATCTTAAATGACCTGTATCTCAGCAACAAGAGCTAATAATGATTTTTAAGTAACATATTCGTTTTTAGGATGCTAAAATTATTACAAACCAGCTATTTTCATTTCAGAAACATTTTCACTGTTGGCCAGTGTAATCCACCACACTGAGGATACAACAGTCCAGAACACGAATGCAGTTCAGTAACAGGATAAAAGTCCAACAATCCAGCAGAGAGGATAGCATAGTCCATATACTCTTCTTTCTCTCTGATATTCTCTTCACATCATGGTTCCAGACCAGACTGATCTGTGTCTCACCTCCCTGATATTTACAAGTCTCCCTCCTCATTCACAAGTCAGGAGGGGGAAGGTTTCAGGGGCTTATTGTTTCAACAAGCTAGGTCAACATGTCATTAGCATATTAGCAAACAACATTATTTACTGACCCTGTGGAGAGATAGCAATATAGAACTGTGGGGAAAATATCATATGGCAAATAACAACTCATCCTACAAGAGAACACCATGAAAATAAGTACAATAGAAATATACACAAAAATGATACCCACATAGCATATCACACCATCACAGTTCCCCTTCCCTAATCTGGGCTAGCAGTTGCAGTAAACCCTCTCCAGGCTACATCGTAGCCTCAGAGGGTTTAACTTTCAAATAATATGCATTAATATGAAATACATTTATCCACTTGGGATGTCATAGAGTAGAGCATCACCTCCACCACTCCTGCTTTTGACCCACATACCCACACGTTTCTGAAAACCTACCCAGATTTTCCAGAGCTTCTAGTCGAGGTATGTGAGTGCCCATTTATGCAAGTCATCTACAGCTTCTGCTACTCTGACAGTACTGCAGTACTGCTGCAGTACATGCAAGCGCCAGCTCACTGAATGGTGTGCGATGTGACAACAAACTAGAATTCCACATTGCACATGCTGACAAGACTTTGTCAGCAGCAGAGACCAGTTGTCAAAATAGCAGTTCCAACAAACCAGTCAGTATTGTGGTCAGCCTCCGCACATAAAAACTGAAGAGTGTGCATATATATCTGACATTTGTGCTGTTCTCCAATACTTTGAGGACTACACAAAGATGGTGAGCGACAATGATGCCATAATCAGCACAATGATCCTGCTTCTGTGCCTAATTAAACAGTTGCTGCTGACAATTAAATACGAAGCTTTGCATGTGGACCAGGTGGAGAAGACATGAGACAGTGTTATACTACCCAACCTAGTCTAATCTAATCTGCTCAGAGCAGATTGGGTATCAATGAAGAGGTGGAGGCTGAGGAGGAGGAGGAACAGGAGCTGGCTGAAAGCACAAGAGAGGCTAGTGCCCACAGAAGCTTTGTCCCTTCTCTCCTATCTGGAAGAACTGAGTAGGGGAATGAGGAGGAAGAGATGGTGGAGGAGATGGAGAGTAGTCATCATAGTGGAGATGGGAAAGTGTTGACTATAGGGACTCTGGCATATATGGCAATTTTATGTACCATTGCCTTCCCGTGACCTTCCCTTTATATTCACCTTGACCAAAAATAAGTACTAGTTGTTAACCCAGCTAGACCCACACTAGACTTTGCATCTCTTCCAGGAGAAAGAGAGTCAAAGTCTAGGAGGCCATTGTTGAAAATATGTTGAAAAATTCCCATCAGACAACGCTAGGGCAAGCTTCCTCCAACCAAGGAGGAGAGGTGAAGGAGTCACACAGCAGAGGCAGGTGTACACTGTCAAAGGCCTGGGCCAATATCATGAGATCATCACAGCATCCAGGGTCTGACAACTGGGTATTTTTGACAAGGAAAGAAAAGTTTGTAAAGATAGTCAAGCAATACCTGGCTGACCAAACCAGCGTACTCCCTAATTCCTCCTTGACCTTCCACTATTGGTTCTCAAAGCTGGACAGCTGCCATGAGCTGTCTCTATATGGCTTGGAGGTGTTGTGTCAGTCTGTCGCTAACATCTTCTCTCAGCAGGTTCTTAGTGCCTCCAAGTTGGTCATAACAGACAGGCACTTTCACCTGTCAATAAAGAGGGCTGACAGACTCACTTTGATAAAAATTAACCAAGCCTGAATTAGCCCCGGCTTTTCCGCACCACCAGATGATGGCAGGACACAAAGTGTTTTTAATGTGCAATATTTGAATGAGGCCCATCAGATTTTGTCTTCAAGATTCTATGGATGACCCTCCTTGTAATTTTTGGCAGTCTTTTCACTGTGTGCAGAGCTTTTATGAGTGCAGAAGTACCATAACTATATTATGTTCACAATATTTGAATGAGGTTCTACAGTTGGTGCCTTGAAGGTTGCATGGATGATTCTGCTTGTATATATCATCAACTTAACACTTATTGAAAATATTGATGTGTTTTAATCATCACCTCTTATACATATAATATATCATATATATTATTTAATAATAAATGTATAATTCTTAACATACGTCACTTATTCAGGGCAATTTGGAATGAATCTGCACCCTAGTGTGGGATCTATCCTATCCCTACCTGGCTATGGAGGTTGGCACCGTACACCCTTGCTGTGGCACCCCCCGCTCGTACATCGGCTCTCCCCATTTTCCCCTACAAATCCAATAGGGGAATATATACACTGCTCAAAAATTAAAGAGAACACTTAAACAACAGAATATAATTCCAAGTAAATCAAACTTCTGTGAAATCTAACTGTCCACTTAGGAAGCAACACTGTTTGACAATCAATTTCACATGCTGTTGTGCAAATGGAATAGACAACAGATGGAAATTATTGGCAATTATCAAAACACACTCAACAAAGGAGTGGTTCTGCAGATGGGGAACACAGACCACCTCTCAGTACCAATGCTTTCTGGCTGATGTTTTGGTCTGTTTTGAATGTTGGTTGTGTTTTCACACTCGTGATAGCACGAGACGGACTCTACAACCCACACAAGTGCAGCTCATACAGGATGGCACATCAATGTGAGCTGTGGCAAAAAGGTTTGCTGTGTCTGTCAGCGTAGTGTCCAGAGGCTGGAGACGCTACCAAGAAACAGGCCAGTACATCAGGAGATGTGAAGGGGGTCGTAGGAGGGCAATAACCCAGCAGCAGAACAGCTACTTCAGCCTTTGTGCAAGGAGGAACAGGAGAAGCACTGCCAGAGCCCTGCAAAATGACATCCAGCAGACCGCAAATGTGCATGTGTCAGCACAGTTAGAAACTGACTCCATGAGGATAGTCTGAGTGCCCGGCGTCCACAGATGTGGGCTGTGCTCACAGACGAACACCATGCAGGATGCTTGGCATTTGCCACAAAACACCAAGATTGGCAAATTCGCAACTGTTGCTCTGTGCTCTTCACAGATGAAAGCAGGTTCACACTGATTACATGTGACAGTCTGGAGACGCTGTGGAGAGTGATCTGCTGCCTGCAACATCCTTCAGCATGATCGGTGTGGCAGTGGGTCAGTAATGGTGTGGGGTGGCATTTCTTTAGAGGGCCACACAGCCCTCCATGTGCTCACCAGAGGTAACCTGACTGCCATTAGGTACTGACATGAGATCCTCAGACCCCTTGTGAGACCATATGCTGGTGCGGTTTGCCCTGGGTTCCTCCTAATGCAGGACAATGCCAGACCTCATGTGGCTTGAGTGTGTCAGCAGTTCCCGCAAGATGAAGGCATTGAAGCTATGGACTGGCCTGCCCGTTCCCCAAACCTGAATCCGATTGAACACATCTGGGACATCATGTCTCACACCATCCACCAACGTCAAGTTGCACCACAGACTGTCCAGGAGTTGGCAGATGCTTTAGTCCGGGTTTGGGAGGAGATCCCTCAGGAGACCATCCGCTGGCTCATCAGGAGCATGCCCATGCATTGTATGGAGGTTGTACAGGCACGTGGAGGCCACACACACTACTGAGCATCATTTCCTTGTCTTGAGGCATTTCCATTGAAGTTGGATCAGCCTGTAACTTCATTTTCCACTTTGATTTTGAGCATCATTCCAACTCCAGACCTCCGTGGGATATTAGTTGTGATTTACATTGATAATTTTTAGTTTTTATTGTTGTCAACACATTCCACTATGTAATGAATAAAGATTTATAACTGGAATATTTCATTCAGTGATATCTAGGATGTGGGATTTTAGTGTTACCTTTATTTTTTTGAGCAGTGTATATAGGGAGGGCTACCTAAATGACACCAGGTAGTATTTTACTTCAGAAAGGTAGGCTAGATATGTAAGAGAAAGAGCTGTATTAGTAAATAACAGTTTAGTCAGTCAGATTGAGCAAACTGCTGACTTAATCTCTTCAGTGGCAACACAAATCTTTTTGTATACCTCATTTATTGTTGCATTTTGCATGTCACCTCCTATTAGATTAGTCAAAAAAATGATAAAAAGAGATAATAATTACTGTATATACAAGGTGGTATAGTATGCAGGAAGGGGAACCTGACTTTCAGCAGGGTCAGATTGTGGCTGTGTAGCATGCAAGAGGAATGTAGTGGTCTGGGTCAATGTAACACAAGACTCATCTAGCACTGGCTGGGCAATGGGCAGGATGAGGAGGAAACACAGATATAGGCCAAAATAATAAAGTGGGCTAAATGCAGTTCAAAATTGGTAACAGGACTAACCTGGCGGCATTGCTTTGTTCAGTGGAGTAGAAAACCCAGGAGCGGCAGACACCGTTAGTAGGGCCCAACCACAAAAGTAGGCCAAATGCAGTTTATTTTAAAAATATAGGCCGAAAGCCTGAAGATTGAAGCTCAGGAAAACAAAACAGGAGAAAACCCAGGAGTGGCAGACACCGTTTTAAGGGCCCAACCACACTAGTAGGCCCAATGCAGTTTAATATTAAAAATATAGGCCGAAAACCTGAAGATTGAAGCTCAGGAAAATAACACAGGACAACACCAAGGTGCGGCAGACACCGTTACTAGGCCCAACCAAAGTAGTAGGCCAAATGCAGTTTAATATTTAAAATGTAGGCCGAAAGCCTGAAGATTGAAGCTCAGGAAAACAAAACAGGAGAAAACCCAGGAGCGGCAGACACGGTTTTAAGGGCCCAACCACACTAGTAGGCCCAATGCAGTTTAATATTAAAAATGTAGGCCTAAAGCCTGAAGATTGAAGCTCAGGAAAACAAAACAGGAGAAAACCCAGGAGCGGCAGACACCATTTTAAGGGTCCAACCACACTACTAGGCCCAATGCAGTTTAATATTAAAAATATAGGCTGAAAGCTCGAAGATTGAAGCTCAAGAAAAAAAACCTGGAAAACACCAAGGAGCAGCAGACACCGTTAGTAGGCCCAATCCAAGTAGTAGCCCCAATGCAGTTTTCAAATTCCTATAGGCTGAAAACCTGACAATTGAAGCTCAGCTTTTTTCTGAGGAGGACAGCTGTATTGAGTGGCGCAGACAGACACAGGTAGTAGGCCTTAAACCAAAAAGTTGGCTCAATGCAGTTTAAAAAAGGTTACAGGGGTACACAGGCAGCATTGGTGTGGTCAGCGGAGGACGATTGGAAGGAGTGGCGCAGACTTACTAGGCCTAAATTAAAAAAGTAGGCTCTCTGCAGTTTTAAATAGGTTACAGGGGTACACAGGCAGCATTGGTGTGGTCAGCGGAGGACGATTGCAAGGAGGGACCGCAGACAGACATCCTAGGCCTAAAATAAAAAAGCAGGCTCTATGCAGTTTTAAATAGGTTACAGGGGTATACAGGCAGCATTGGTGTGGTCAGCGGAGGACGATTGCAAGGAGGAACCGCAGGCAGACATCCTAGGCCTAAAATAAAAAAGCAGGCTCTATGCAGTTTTAAATAGGTTACAGGGGTACACAGGCAGCATTGGTGTGGTCAGCGGAGGACGATTGCAAGGAGGGACCGCAGACAGACATCCTAGGCCTAAAATAAAAAAGTAGGCTCTATGCAGGTTTAAATAGGTTACAGGGGTACACAGGCAGCATTGGTGTGGTCAGCGGAGGACGATTGCAAGGAGGGACCGTAGACAGACTTCCTAGGCCTAAAATAAAAAAGTAGGCTCTATGCAGGTTTAAATAGGTTACAGGGGTACACAGGCAGCATTGGTGTGGTCAGCCGAGGACGATTGAAAGAAGTGGCGCAGACTTACTTGGCCTAAAATAGAAAAGCAGGCTCTATGCAGGTTTAAATAGGTTACAGGGGTACACAGGCAGCATTGGTGTGGTCAGCGGAGGACGATTGGAAGGAGTGGCGCAGACTTACTAGGCCTAAAATAAAAAAAAGTAGGCTCTATGCAGTTTTAAATAGGTTACAGGGATATACAGGCAGCATTGGTGTGGTCAGCGGAGGACGATTGCAAGGAGGGACAGCAGAAAGACTTACTAGGCCTAAAATAAAAAAGCAGGCTCTATGCAGGTTTAAATAGGTTACATGGGTACACAGACAGGCAGCATTGGTGTGGTCAGCGGAGGACGATTGCACCGAGGGGCAGACACAGTTAGTAGGGCCAAAAAAGTAATAGGCAAAATGCAGTTAAAGATAGGTTACAGGAGTACGCAGGCGGCCTAGCTTTGTTCAGTGGAGGACAACTGTAAGGAGTGTCTGACACAGTTAGTAGGCTAAAATAATAAAGTGAGGTTAATGTCTTGCAAAAAAAAAAATTCACAAATAAACAGGTGGCATACCTAGGTACAGGGGTGGGCTCCTCTGCTGACTTGCAGACAGTGGTAGTTGGCGCAAAGTATTAACTGGTGTAAATGTAGGACAGGGCCCCTGAATATTTTTACTAGCAACAATCATGTCAACAAATTGGTATTGGCAGTGCCATTGAAGGATTTAACAGCACAGACTAAACAGTGGTGGAGCAGTGAGAGGTAATTTTGCAAGTGGTAGAGCACTGTTTGAGCTGGGGGGAAACACTCTCTCGTGGGCGGCGGTACTGGCCCAGGGCCCCTCATGTTACTACGGCGTGTCTGACGTTGGGTGGCACCACCACCGCCAGAGACACGTCATTGTACTATGAGGGACCCTGTGCCAGTGCCGTCGCCCAAAAGTGGGCACACCCACCTGTCCAGGCAAACGGCACTCGCACGGGTGCTTGCGCAAAGTGGTGACCACGGCCCCGTGGGTGGAGTCAGGCCATTTAGGGAGGTGTTAAAATGGCCTATGATGGACATACTGCAGCTGCAAATGGAGGAATTGGATCAGTCACTAAGAGGAGTCCAAAAGCAAAACCTTTTTACAGGAAAGCTACGTGTCAGCAGGGAAAGGTGGGGCAAAATAATTAGAAATCCATGATTGGTTCATTTTAATGAAGGTTAGATCATCAACATTTCGGGTAGCCAGACGAGTCCTTTTTTCTGTCAGTATTGAACCAGCAGCACTGAATACTCTTTCTGATAGCACACTAGCAGCTGGGCAAGCGAGCTCCTGTAATGCATATTCTGCCAATTCAGGCCAGGTGTCTATTTTAGATGCCCAGTAATCAAAGGGGAATGACGTGTGAGGGAGAACATCGATAAGGGAGGAAAAATAGTTAGTAACCATACTGGACAAATGTTGTCTCCTGTCACTTTGAATCGATGCAGCAGTACCTGTCATGTCTGCGGTCATTGCGAAATCACTCCACAACCTGGTCATAAAACCCCTCTGTCCAACGCCACTTCTGATTTGTGCCCCTCTAACACCTCTTGCATGTTGCCCCCTGCAGCTCGTGTGAGAACCATCACCACCGCTGTGTGCTGGGAATGCCTGAACCAAACGGTCTACAAGAGTTGCTTGTTTGGTAGCCAATATTTGCTCAAGGTTCTCATGTGGCATGATATTTGGAAATTTCCCTTTATAGCATGGATCCAGGAGGCAGGCCAACCAGTAATCGTCATCGGTCATCATTTTGATAATGCGGGGGTCACTTTTTAGGATACGCAAGGCATAATCAGCCATGTGGGCCAATGTTCCAGGTGTCAAATCAATGCTTGTGCTGGGTTGAGGAGCAGTTTCTGCCAAATCCACATCACTTGTCTCCCGCAAAAAACCTGTACCTGACCTTGCACCACCAACAGTTTCTATTCCCCCCTGAGAAGCTTCCTCCTCCCATAAATAATCATCCCCATCTTCCTCCTCCTCCTCCTCTTCGTCCGCAACCTCGTCCCCGAGACTTCCCTGAGCAGACAATGGCTGACTGTCATCAAGGCTTCCCTCCTCCTCGGCTGCAGATGCCTGCTCCTTAATGTGCATCAAACTTTGCATCAGCAGATGCATTAGTGGGATGCTCATGCTTATGATGGCGTCGTCCGCACTGACCAGCCGTGTGCATTCCTCAAAACACTGAAGGACTTGACAGAGGTCTTGGAGCTTCGACCACTTCACACCAGACAACTCCATGTCTGCCATCCAACAGCCTGCCTGTGCATGTGTATCCTCCCACAAATACATGACAGCACGCCTCTGTTCACACAGCCTCTGAAGCATGTGCAGTGTAGAGTTCCACCTTGTTGCAACGTCGATTATTAGGCGGTGCTGGGGAAGCTTCAACGATTGCTGATGGTTCTGCATATGGCTGAAGTGTACGGGCGAACGGCGGATGTGAGAGCAAAGTCGTCATACCTTGAGGAGCAGGGCTGGTAACCCCGGATAACTTTTCAGGAAGCACTGCACCACCAGGTTCAAGGTGTGAGCCAGGCAAGGTATGTGTTTCAGTTCTGAAAGGGCTTTGGCAGCCATAAAATTCCTCCCGTTATCACTGAATACCTTGCCTGCCTCAAGATGTACATTGCCCAGCCATGACTGAGTTTCTTGCTGCAAGAACTCGGCCAGAACTTCCGCGGTGTGTCTGCTGTCGCCCAAGCACTTAATTTCCAACACAGCCTGCTGACGCTTACCACTAGCTGTTCCATAATGGGACACCTCATGTACAACACTGGCAGCTGCGGATGGAGTGGTCGTGCGACTGCGCTCTGTGGATGAGCTTTTGCTTCGGCTGGAAGAGGAGGTGGAGGAGGAGTGGCGAACGCCTACAGCCAACTGTTTCCTAGACCGTGGGCTAGGCAGAACTGTCTCACTGTGGCTGTCCCCTGTGGACCCTGCATCCACCACATTAACCCAGTGTGCCGTGATGGACACGTAACGTCCCTGACCATGCCTACTGGTCCATGCATCAGTTGTGAGGTGCACCTTTCTACTGACTGATTGCCTCAGTGCATGGAGAATGCGGTCTTTGACATGCTGGTGGAGGGTTGGGATGGCTTTTCTCGAAAAGAAGTGTCGACTGGGTAGCTCACAGCATTGTACTGCATAGGCCATCAAGGCTTTGAAAGCTTCGCTTTCAACCAACCGGTAGGGCAACATCTCTAACGATATAATCTAGCAATGTGGGTGTTCAAACCCTGTGTACGCGGATGAGAGGGTGAGTACATTCTTTTCCTAATGAGAGTCTCTTGGAGGGTGAGCTGGACTGGCGAGGTGCATATGGTGGGACTTACGGTGGTGGTGGTGGTGGTGGTGGACATGGCGGATTGAGAGAGGGTTGGTGATGGTATTCTCGATGTAGGCCTACATGCTGTGTTTCCTACCAATAAACATGTGATTCCCTGACTGCTTTGCCCTAGAGAGGACACCTCCACATTTGCTGCTGTTGTTGTTCTAACCGGTGGGCTTACAGTGGAAGAAGCGATGTAGCGTTGCTGACTACCTGGATTCTGAGCAGGTGCACCAACTGTAGGGAACATTTGGGAGTTATTCCAGGCTTGCAAGTGCATGCTGGTTACATGTCTGAGCATGCACGTTGTATTTAAATTGTGGGGATTCTTCCCTCTGCTAAATGTTTTTGAGCATTTCTTACAGATAACTTTGCACTCATCATTCGGATCTTGGGTAAAAAATTGCCACACTACACTCTTCCTACTATGGAATACCTTTTCAGGCATTGCACGCTGTATTACTTTCACCGGATGGCCACGCTGTCCTAAAACTGGTTTTGGTTTTGCCAAACTTTTTTGGCCAGAGACGGGCCTGCCAGATAAAAGCAAATGTGATGTAGATGGCTGCTGCTGATCCTCCTCCTCCGCTTCTGAGCTACTGCCAGCGGCACCCTCTTCCCCCAATGGCTGCCAATCTGGGTCAACAACTGGGTCATCTATCACCTCCTCTTCAGTCTCATGTTCAGCTATCTCTGTGTCACCGTGTAAAGTTCTATAACGTTCGGGAATGGGCACCATCGTCTCATCAGGGTCAGTTTCTGGCTCAGAACACTGCGAGGGCAATGTACTGATGTGAGTCAATGGAACAGCATGACAATCTAGATGTGGCTGTGCATCAGTGCCCTCCATGTCCGAATCATCTTCTAGTGGGCTGTTAACTATTTCCCTTTCTAACCCAGGCACGGTATGTGTAAAGAGCTCCATGGAGAAACCTGTTGTGTCGCCTGACTCACCCTTCACTGTTGTTTTGGGGAGGGACACAAGGAATCAACTTGTTCCTGACCGGGAGCATCCACCGGTGACTGGCTACTTTTCAATTTTGAACTATCCGAAGAGGAGGCGAAAGAGCTAGAGGCAGAGTCAGCAAGGAAATCCAAAACTTTTTCCTGCTGCTCCGGCTTTAACAGCGGTTTTCCTTCTCCCAGAAAAGGTAGCGTTCGAGGCCTTGTGTAGCCGGACGATGATGCTGGCTCAACAACTTGAGACTTAGGTGCTATTTTGATTTTTCCTCTACCACACGATGCTCCACAAGCACCACCACCACCATCAGCATTACAAGGTGGCAATGACCGCCCACGGCCACGACCTCTTCCACCAGCCTTCCTCATTCTTGGAAAAATGTAACCAAACTAACAACCGTTATATGGTACTGAAAAACAAGGTAGAAGGTGTATGTTAACTGTTGTGAATTCCGTTCTCAGACTCCCTCCTGTGGTCATGAATGGTACTTTGGTTAGTTCTGCTCTTGGACTCCCTCTGGTGGCTTTGAGCGGAACTGCTTGTCACTGAGGTTGGCTTTGTCAGCTGCTCTCGTTTATTGCTATGCTGGCTTCCCTATTTAACTCCACTCAGATCGTTACTTCATGCCAGCTGTCAATGTTTCAGTATTGGTTCAGATCTCTCTTGGACTTCTCTGAGGACCTGTCTACTCCAGCAGAAGCTAAGTCTTTGCTAGTTCATTTGTTGTTACTGCTTCCTGAATATATTTCTTAGTACTGCTAATTTCTAGTCCAGCTTGCTATCATGATATTCCCTTGCTAGCTGGAAGCTCTGGGGTGCAGAGTGGCACCTCCACACCGTGAGTCGGTGTGGGGAGTCTTTTTGCTTACTCTGCGTGGTTTTTTGTAGTCTTTTGTGCTGACCGCATAGTTCCCTTTTCTATCCTCTGACTATTTAGTGAAATCTGGCCTCCTTTGCTAAAACCTGTTTCATTCCTGTGTTTGTGACTTTCCTCTTAACTCACAGTCAATATATGTGGGGGGGCTGCCTTTACCTTTGGGGAATATCTCTGAGGCAAGGTTAGGCTTCTATTTCTATCTTTAGGGGTAGTTAGCTCTTAGGCTGTGAAGAGGCATCTAGGGAGAGTTAGGTACGCTCCACGGCTATTTCTAGTGTGTGTGATAGGAGTAGGGTTTGCGGTCAGCAGAGTTCCCACTTTCCCAGAGCTTGTTCCGATTACTAGTTTACTCATCAGGTCATTCCGGGTGCTCCTAACCACCAGGTCCATAACAGTACAGCTGGCCCACAAAGTGTTAATGCATCTTAAAAGAGGGATAAGAGAAGTTCTAAACCCATTTTTTTTTTCTTTGCAGTGTGTTTTGTCTCTCTTTTCCACTTAATCTCTGGGTGGTTGAGGACTCAGGTGTAGATATGGATATTTAAGGTCTGTCCTCTTGTGTGGATCATCTCACTGCAAGAGTACAAAGCATTCAAGATTATGTAGTTCAGAATCCGATGTTAGAGCCTAGAATTCCAATTCCTGATTTGTTTTCTGGGGATAGATCTAAGTTTCTGAATTTCAAAAATAATTGTAAACTGTTTCTTGCTTTGAAACCCCGCTCCTCTGGTGACCCCATTCAGCAAGTAAAAATTATTATTTCTTTGTTGCGTGGCGACCCTCAAGACTGGGCATTCTCCCTTGCGCCAGGAGATCCTGCATTGCTTAATGTAGATGCATTTTTTCTGGCGCTTGGATTGCTTTATGACGAACCGAATTCAGTGGATCAGGCAGAGAAAATCTTGCTAGCTTTGTGTCAGAATCAGGATGAAGCGGAGATATATTGTCAGAAGTTTAGAAAATGGTCTGTGCTTACTCAATGGAATGAGTGTGCCCTGGCAGCAATTTTTAGAAAGGGTCTTTCTGAAGCCCTTAAGGATGTTATGGTGGGATTCCCCACGCCTGCTGGTCTGAATGAATCAATGTCCTTGGCCATCCAAATTGATCGGCGTTTGCGTGAGCGCAAAATTGTGCACCATTTGGCAGTGTCCTCTGAGCAGAGGCCTGAGCTTATGCAATGTGATAGAACTTTGACCAGAACTGAACAGCAAGAACACAGACGTCAGAATAGGCTGTGTTTCTACTGTGGTGACCCCACTCATGCTATCTCTGATTGTCCTAAGCGCATTAAGCGGTTTGCTAGGTGTCACCATTGGTACTGTACAGCCTAAATTTCTTTTGTGTGTTACTCTGATTTGCTCTTTGTCATCCTACTCGGTTATGGCATTTGTGGATTCGGGCGCTGCCCTGAATTTGATGGACTTGGAGTTTGCCAGGCGCTGTGGTTTTTTCTTGGAGCCTTTGCAGTATCCTATTCCATTAAGGGGAATTGATGCCACGCCGTTGGCCAAGAATAAACCTCAGTACTGGACTCAGTTGACCATGTGCATGGCTCCTGCACATCAGGAAGATATTCGCTTTTTGGTGTTGCATAATTTGCATGATGTGGTCGTGTTGAGTTTGCCTTGGCTACAGGTTCATAATACAGTATTGGATTGGAAATCAATGTCTGTGTCTAGTTGGGGTTGTCAAGGGGTACATGGCGATGTTCCGTTGGTGTCAATTTCTGCTTCCACTCCTTCTGAAGTCCCTGAGTTTCTGTCCGATTACCAGGATGTATTTGATGAGCCCAAATCCAGTGTCCTACCCCCTTATAGGGATTGTGATTGTGCTATAAATTTGATTCCTGGTAGTAAGTTTCCTAAGGGCCGACTTTTCAATTTATCTGTGCCAGAGCACGCCGCTATGCAGAGTTATATAAAGGAGTCCTTGGAGAAAGGGCATATTCGCCCGTCTTCATCACCGTTGGGAGCAGGGTTCTTTTTTGTGGCCAAGAAGGATGGTTCTCTGAGACACTGTATAGATTACCGCCTTCTCAATAAGATCACGGTCAAATTTCAGTACCCTTTGCCTCTGCTGTCTGATTTGTTTGCTCGGATTAAGGGGGCTAGTTGGTTCACCAAAATAGATCTTCGAGGGGCATATAACCTTGTGCGTATTAAACAGGGCAATGAATGGAAAACAGCATTTAATACGCCCGAGGGCCATTTTGAGTACCTGGTAATGCCATTCGGGCTTTCAAATGCTCCATCTGTGTTTCAGTCCTTTATGCATGACATCTTCCGAATGTATCTGGATAGATTCATGATTGTATATTTGGATGATATTTTGGTCTTTTCGGATGATTGGGAGTCTCATGTGAAACAGGTTAGAATGGTATTCCAGGTCCTTCATGCTAATTCCTTGTTTGTGAAGGGGTCTAAATGTCTCTTCGGAGTTCAGAAGGTTTCCTTTTTGGGCTTCATTTTTTCCCCTTCTACTATCGAGATGGACCCTGTTAAAGTTCAGGCCATTTATTATTGGACTCAACTAGTGTTGAGCATTCCAATACCGCAAGTATCGGGTATCGGCCGATACTTGCGGGTATCGGAATTCCGATACCGAGATCCGATACTTTTGTGGTATCGGGAATCGGTATCGGGATTAATATCAATGTGTAAAAGAAAGAATTAAAATAAAAAATAGGGATATACTCACCTCTCCGACGCAGCCTGGACTTTACCGCCGTAACCGGGAGCCGTTGTACCTAAGAATGCGCGCTTGCAGGGCCTTAGATGAGGTCACTGCGCTCTGATTGGTCCGTAGCGGTCGCGTGACCGCTACGCGACCAATCACAAATCAGTGACGTCACCTAAGGTCTTTCAAGCGCTTGAAATACCTTAGAAGACGTCACTGCTTTGTGATTGGTCGCGTAGCGGTCACGCGACTGCTACGCGACCAATCAGAAGCTGCGGACGTCTTCTAAGGTATTTCAAGCGCTTGAAAGACCTTAGGTGACGTCACTGCTTTGTGATTGGTCGCGTAGCGGTCACGCGACCGCTACGGACCAATCAGAGCGCAGTGACCTCATCTAAGGCCCTTCAAGCGCGCATTCTTAGGTACAACGGCTCCTGGTTACGGCGGAAAAAGTCCAGGCTGCATCGGAGGGGGAGTATATCCCTATTTTTTATTTTAATTCTTTCTTTTACACATTGATATGGATCCCAGGGCCTGAAGGAGAGTTTCCTCTCCTTCAGACCCTGGGAACCATCAGGGATACCGTCCGATACTTGAGTCCCATTGACTTGTATTGGTATCGGGTATCGGTATCGGATTAGATCTGATACTTTGCTGGTATCGGCTGATACTTTCCGATACCGATACTTTCAAGTATCGGACGGTATCGCTCAACACTAGACTCAACCTACATCTGTGAAGAGCCTCCAGAAATTCCTGGGCTTTGCTAATTTTTACCGTCGCTTCATCGCTAATTTTTCTAGTGTGGTTAAACCTTTGACTGATTTGACAAAGAAAGGTGCTGATGTGGTGAATTGGTCCTCTGCGGCCGTTGAGGCTTTTCAGGAGCTGAAACGTTGTTTTTCTTCGGCCCCTGTGTTGCGTCAGCCAGATGTTTCGCTCCCTTTTCAGGTCGAGGTTGATGCTTCTGAGATTGGAGCAGGGGCTGTTTTGTCTCAAAGAAGTTCTGATGGCTCTGTGATGAAGCCATGTGCCTTCTTTTCTAGAAACTTTTTGCCTGCTGAGCGTAATTATGATGTTGGCAATCGGGAGCTGCTAGCTATGAAGTTGGCTTTCGAGGAGTGGCGACATTGGCTTGAGGGAGCTAAGCACCGCGTGGTGGTTTTGCGGATCACAAAAATCTGACTTATCTCGAGTCTGCCAAGCGGTTGAATCCTAGACAGGCTCGATGGTCGCTGTTTTTCTCCCGTTTCGATTTTGTGGTCTCATACCTTCCAGGTTCTAAGAATGTGAAGGCGGATGCCCTTTCTAGGAGTTTTGTGCCTTATTCTCCGGGAGTCCCTGAGCCAGCTGGTATTCTCAAAGAGGGGGTAATTCTGTCTGCCATCTCCCCTGATTTGCGGCGGGTGCTGCAGGAGTTTCAGGCTGATAAACCTGACCGTTGTCCAGCGGAGAAACTATTTGTCCCTGATAGATGGACTAGCAGAGTTATTTCTGAGGTTCATTGCTCAGTGTTGGCTGGTCATCCTGGGATTTTTGGGACCAGAGATTTGGTGGCTAGGTCCTTTTGGTGGCCTTCCTTGTCACGGGATGTGCGTTCTTTTGTGCAGTCCTGTGGGACTTGTGCTCGGGCTAAGCCCTGCTGTTCTCGTGCCAGTGGGTTGCTTTTACCCTTGCCAGTCCCGAAAAGGCCTTGGACGCATGTTTTCATGGATTTTATTTCAGATCTTCCTGTCTCTCAAAGGATGTCTGTCATCTGGGTGGTTTGTGATCGCTTTTCTAAGAAGGTCCATTTGGTACCCTTGCCTAAATTACCTTCCTCCTCTGATTTGGTGCCATTATTTTTTCAACATGTGGTTCGTTTGCATGGCATTCCGGAGAACATTGTGTCGGACAGAGGTTCCCAGTTTGTCTCTAGGTTTTGGCGGTCCTTTTGTGCTAAGATGGGCATTGATTTGTCTATTTCTTCGGCTTTCCATCCTCAAACAAATGGCCAAACCGAACGAACCAACCAGACTTTGGAAACCTATCTGAGATGCTTTGTTTCTGCTGATCTTCTTGCCATTGGCTGAGTTCGCCCTTAATAATCGGGCTAGTTCGGCTACTTTGGTTTCGCCTTTTTTTTGCAATTCTGGTTTTCATCCTTGTTTTTCTTCGGGGCAGGTTGAGCCTTCTGACTGTCCTGGTGTGGATTCTGTGATGGACAGGTTGCAGCAAATTTGGACTCACGTAGTGGACAATCTGACGTTGTCCCAGGAGAAGGCTCAACGTTTCGCTAACCGCCGTCGTTGTGTTGGTCCCCGACTTCGTGTTGGGAATTTGGTTTGGTTGTCTTCTCGTTATGTTCCTATGAAGGTTTCTTCTCCTAAGTTTAAACCTCGTTTCATTGGTCCTTATAAGATTTCTGAAATTCTCAACCCTGTGTCATTTCGTTTGGTCCTTCCAGCTTCTTTTGCCATCCATAATGTGTTCCATAGGTCGTTGTTGCCGAGGTACGTGGCGCCTATGGTTCCCTCCGTTGATCCTCCTGCTCTGGTGTTGGTTGAGGGGGAGTTGGAGTATGTGGTGGAAAAAATTTTGGATTCTCGTATTTCGAGACGGAAGCTTCAGTACCTGGTTAAGTGGAAGGGCTATGGTCAGGAGGATAATTCCTGGGTTGTTGCCTCCGATGTCCACGCTGCCGATTTAGTTTGTGCCTTTCATTTGGCTCGTCCTGATCGGCCTGGGGGCCCTGGTGAGGGTTCGGTGACCCCTCCTCAATGGGGGGTACTGTTGTGAATTCCGTTCTCGGACTCCCTCCTGTGGTCATGAATGGTACTTTGGTTAGTTCTGCTCTTGGACTCCCTCTGGTGGCTTTGAGCGGAACTGCTGGTCACTGAGGTTGGCTTTGTCAGCTGCTCTCGTTTATTGCTATGCTGGCTTCCCTATTTAACTCCACTCAGATCGTTACTTGATGCCAGCTGTCAATGTTTCAGTGTTGGTTCAGATCTCTCTTGGACTTCTCTGAGGACCTGTCTACTCCAGCAGAAGCTAAGTCTTTGCTAGTTCATTTGTTGTTACTGCTTCCTGAATATATTTCTTAGTACTGCTAATTTCTAGTCCAGCTTGCTATCATGATATTTCCTTGCTAGCTGGAAGCTCTGGGGTGCAGAGTGGCACCTCCACACCGTGAGTCGGTGTGGGGAGTCTTTTTGCTTACTCTGCGTGGTTTTTTGTAGTCTTTTTGTGCTGACCGCATAGTTCCCTTTGCTATCCTCTGACTATTTAGTGTAGTCTGGCCTTCTATGCTAAAACCTGTTTCATTCCTGTGTTTGTGACTTTCCTCTTAACTCACAGTCAATATATGTGGGGGCTGACTTTACCTTTGGGGAATTTCTCTGAGGCAAGGTTAGGCTTCTTTTCTATCTTTAGGGGTAGTTAGCTCTTAGGCTGTGAAGAGGCGTCTAGGGAGAGTTGGGTACGCTCCACAGCTATTTCTAGTGTGTGTGATAGGAGTAGGATTTGCGGTCAGCAGAGTTTCCACTTTCCCAGAGCTTGTTCTGATTACTAGTTTACTCATCAGGTCATTCCGGGTGCTCCTAACCACCAGGTCTATAACACACCGCCAGCTGTTCCCCTGCTGTGTAGCTGGCAACGTGTCCTGCAAAAGCCAAGCAGACACAAAGCTGCCGCCAGTGAAGGCTTCGGCCTACACTCTGCTCCCTCTACTCCTCCTGCTGAACCTGGGCTCTAAAACCGCCAGTTGGGGCCCGGAAGTGCTGGCTGCACAAAGCCAAACACCTCGCCAATGTGTCAGTGGGGTTCAGCAACACCAGCTGTTCCCCTGCTGTGTAGCTGGGAACGTGTCCTGCAAAAGCCACGCAGACACAAGAACTGAAATTGAAGGGAACCTGTCCCCCCCCAGGTGTTTGTATGTATAACAGCCACCTTGTACAGCAGTAATGCTGCATTTGTACAAGGTAGCTCACTAAGTTATTCTCCATGCACACGCCGAACGAAACACGTCTAAAATGTGTCCTCTGAGACCATGAAACCGTCCCTGAGGTGTGACTTTCCTTTGTAATGACACGCTGCAACCCCCTTGGTAGCGCTGCCTGTCTTCTCACATCATTGTTTGGCTGGCTGCGCCTCTGCGGCCGCCATGCCCGACACAACGCCCCTCGGTGTCTTATTTATTTTGACTGCGAGGGTGTGATTGACGGGCATGAGCAGTGCATATCTTCGTCTGTTGTCACTCATCTCCTTCCGCCTTCTTCAGACTGTACGGCTTCATGGCCGTGGCATGCGATAAGGGATCAGCTGACGCCGCACAGTCTGTAGCAGGTGTAAGGACACGAGTGAGAGGCGAACATATGTACTGCGCAAGGCCATGAATCCCAGCCCCGCAGTGTGAAACAATGTAAAGACACTGCTGGGCTGGGATTCATGGGCATCGCGAACCGCACCAGCCGACATGAAATGATGTCAGAAGACGGACAGCGCATGGCCAAGGGATAACGCATCAGCGCAGACTCCTGTACATCAAAATGCGATGCTCAGGAGGCCGCGCCAAGCACCAAGTTGGTATTTTTGCCAGCTGTGCTGCGTCTCATTACGAAGGGACCTCCCGCCTACAAGACAGATTTACTGTATAAGGGCCAAAATGTTGTACGTGTTACATTCAGCTTGTGCAAGGAACAAAATTAAAAGAGCAACCTTTGACTTGTGCAGCACTACTGCTGCATAAGGTGTGGCTCTTCTAGTTTGTAACACCTGAGGGGGGGTTCAAGGTTACCTTTAAAATTGGTTCAATTAGGCTTTGGCCTACACTCTGCTCCCTCTGCTCCTGCTGACCCTGGGCTCTAACAACGCCAGTTGGTGCCCGGAAGTGCTGACTGCACAGAGCAAAACACCCGCCAATGTGTCAGTGGGTTCAGCTCCGCCAGCTGTTCCCCTGCTGTGTAGCTGGCAACGTGTCCTGCAAATGCCACGCAGACACAAAGCTGCCGCCAGTGCAGGCTTCGGCCTACACTCTGCTCCCTCTACTTCTCCTGCTGACCCTGGGCTCTAACACCACCAGTTGGGGCCCGGAAATGCTGGCTGCACAGAGCCAAACACCTCGCCAATGTGTCAGTGGGGTTCAGCAACGCCAGCTGTTCCCCTGCTGTTTAGCTGGGAACGTGTCCTGCAAAAGCCACGCAGACACAAGAACTGAAATTGAAGGGAACCTGTCCCCCCCCCAGGCGTTTGTATGTATAACAGCCACCTTGTACAGCAGTAATGCTGCATTTGTACAAGGTGGCTCACTAAGTTATTCTCCATGCACACGCCGAATGAAACACGTCTAAAATGTGTCCTCTGAGACCATGAAACCGTCCCAGAGGTGTGACTTTCCTTTGTAATGACACACTGCAACCCCCTTGGTAGCGCTGCCCATCTTCTCACATCATTGTTTGGCTGGCTGCGCCTCTGCGGCTGCCCTGCCCGACACAACGCCCCTCGGTGTCTTATTTATTTTGACTGCGAGGGTGTGATTGACGGGCATGAGCAGTGCATATCTTCGCCTGTTGTCACTCATCTCCTTCCGCCTTCTTCAGACTGTACGGCTTCATGGCCGTGGCATGCGATAAGGGATCAGCTGACACCGCACAGTCTGTAGCAGGTGTAAGGACACGAGTGAGAGGCGAACATATGTACTGCGCAAGGCCATGAATCCCAGCCCCGCAGTGTGAAACAATGTAAAGACACTGCTGGGCTGGGATTCATGGGCATCGCGAACCGCACCAGCCGACATGAAATGATGTCAGAAGACGGGCAGCGCATGGCCAAGGGATAACGCAACAGCGCAGACTCCTGTACAGCAAAATGCGATGCTCAGGAGGCCACGCCAAGCACCAAGTTGGTATTTTTACCAGCTGTGCTGCGTCTCATTAAGAAGGGAACTCCCTCCTCCAAGACAGTTTTGACTGTATAAGAGCCTAAATGTGGTACGTGTTTCACTCAGCGTGTGCAAGGAACAAAATTAAAAGAGCAACCTTTGACTTGGGCAGCATTACTGCTGCCCAAGGTGTGGCTCTTCTAGTTTGTAACACCTGAGGGGGGGTTAAAGATTACCTTTAAAATTGGTTCAATTAGGCTTCGGCCTACACTCTGCTCCCTCTCCTCCTGCTGTCCCTGGGCTCTAACACTGCCAGTTGGTGCCCGGAAGTGCTGGCTGCACAGAGCAAAACACCCACCACTCTGTCAGTGGGGTTCAGCACCGCCAGCTGTTCCCCTGCTGTGTAGCTGGCAACGTGTCCTGCAAATGCCACGCAGACACAACAGACCTCCAAATGCCTCCAGTCCAGGCTTCGGCCTACACTCTGCTCCCCCTGCTGACCCTTTGCTCCAAACCCACTAGTTGGGGCTGTAAGAAGACAAGCTTGAATAGGTCCCCATCCTGGTTCCAGTACCGTCAGCTGGTTCCGGGCAGAGCCTTTGGCTTAGGTGCCTCCCTCTGGGTATCCGAGTTCCACCAACGTCAGGTGGTCCTTGGTAGTGCTTTCAGGCACGGGTACCTCCTGCTTAGTAACCGGGTTCCAGTAACGTCAGCTGGTCCTCGGGAGTTCCATTGGCTCTTGGACCTTTGGCTACCCATCCGGGTTCCAGTACCGTCAGCTGGTTCTCGGCAGTGTCTTTTGCTCTTGTACCTTCTGCTCCCCATCCTAGTTCCAGTACCGTCAGCTGGTTCCAGGCAGAGCCTTTGGCTTAGGTGCCTCCCTCTGGGTATCCGAGTTCCACCAACGTCAGGTGGTCCTTGGTAGTGCTTTCAGGCATGGGTACCTCTTGCTTAGTATCCGGGTTCCAGTACCATCAGCTGGTTCTCGGCAGTGTCTTTTGCTCTTGTACCTTCTGCTCCCCATCCTGGTTCCAGTACCGTCAGCTGGTTCTGGGCAGAGCCTTTGGCTTAGGTGCCTCCTTCTGGGTATCCGAGTTCCACCAACGTCAGGTGGTCCTTGGTAGTGCTTTCAGGCACGGGTACCTCCTGCTTAGTAACCGGGTTCCAGTAACGTCAGCTGGTCCTCGGTAGTTCCATTGGCTCTTGGACCTTCGGGTAGCCATCTGAGTTCCAGTTCCATCAGCTGTTTCTCGGCATTTTCTCAGCCTTCTTGTACCTTCTGCTACATTTCCAAGTTCAAGACCCTAAAGACGACGACCCGGAAGACCACCCCTAAGATGACGACGACACCAGAGACGACAACCACTGAGATGTCAACGACCCTGGAGACGATGACCCTGAAGACCACCCCGATGATGACGACCCCGGAGACGACGACCCTGGAGACGACGACGACATGGGAGACCGAGAAGCAGAAGAACAAGAGGCTGCAGAACAAAGAGCAGAAGAACATTAAGCATAACACTAAATATCAGAGCAAAAGATATTATCTAAATTATAAGCAGAAGAAGACTAAGCAGTGTATGTGGGTGAGTCCGTTCCTCCTCGTGGTGCCCCTGGATAAAGCCTGATGCTGCAGGCCAAACTGAACGCGGACAAATGTAACTCTTTTGTGACAGGCAGAACGGAAGGTGTAATCTTCAAACTTTTATAGATAACAAGTACGGGAATGCCTGTCACAAATAAGAATATGATGAAGAACTTGAATATGAAGAAGAATAAGAGTTAAATAAAAAGAATATGAACAATGTAACAAAAAATAATTATAGGTAGAAGATGAAGAAGATGAATGAGGTGTAGGTGAAGGTTAATAAGGTGAAGAAGAACTTGATGTCAAAGATGCTGATGATGATGATGAAGAAGAAAGTGTGGGAGAAGTAAAAAAGCGGGTGAAGGGCGTGGAAGTAGTGAAACATCAATATCTGACAAAATAAAAAAAAACTTAACATAGTCAATATCTTTGTAACTCCGAACGTCTTAAAATTTTTTTTAAATTCCTGCTATTCTATTTGATTGGGCTAAACCTCTATGCCTTTAATGTCTCCGCCACCTCCCCCAATACATCCTACATTATTCTTAGTTGTTTTCCTTCATGTAGAATGAACCTACAAGGAAAGAAAGGGTTTATTTTAATTCCGATATTTTCGTCCCATTGACTTGCATTGGTATCGGGTATCGGAATCGGCGAGATCCGATACTTTGACGGTATCGGCCGATACTTTCCGATACCGATACTTTCCGATATCGGAAGGTATCGCTCAACACTAATTATGAACCTTTAAAACAAATCATATATGTGATAAGTGCCCGTGAAATATGTGTAAAACATTTTTTCCCCATATCGTAAAAATTGGTATAAAATGACTATGAAATCACTATAAAAATCTTTTAAAAATCTTATAAAAATTACCGCTGAACAATCTTCTACAAATATATGATGCCCTTTAAAGGACACCAGTCAGCGATTCTCAATATTAAATACATAAATATATTGCCCTAAAATATTTCTACCCGAAAAGAGTGTACAAATGACAAAATTGCAATAAAAATACATGCCTTACAAGGCATACAATTCAATTTCATAATTTAGTTCCTTGGGGGCAAAACTATCCAATGTAAAGATCAATTTGGATTCAAATCTTGACATAATCTTAAGATAGTCACCCCCCTTGGGTTTTCTCTAACAATTTGAATCCCGCAGAAAGAAGTATGGCCACAGGACCGGTTATGTTTATAGGCAAAATGGCGTGACAAGGGGTGTCCCATAAAACCCTTGCTGATATTGTCAAGATGTTCTTTTATTCTTTCTTTAAGCCGTCTTTTAGTATGACCCACATAGAGTTTATCACACAGGCACCTCACTGTATATATAAACCCTTTGGAATGGCAGGAGATATTGTCTCTGATGGTGAATGATTTGATTCTATTCGCATTCCAGAACAAAGTTTGAACCGATTGTCCGCTTTTTGTGCGTACGCAGCATGAACAACTTCCACAGGTAGAAAAACCTTTACTCATGGAATGTTGGTACCCAGATGTTTTATGCTCCATATTTCCCATTCCCATTTTGATGGTAGGGGCTATGATATTCCCAATATTCTGGAAGATTCTATAAATGAATCTCTGGTGATCGGGCAATAACTATCCCACTTCTTCTTTCAAGATAGACCAATGTTTTTGAATAATGTTTGTAAATCTCCTTCTGTTTTTACCATAATTGACTTTATTCAATGCAGAATTGTCTGGAATTAAGATCGGATGCCATGCCGCATTTGGAGAGTCACTGATGTGCTTAAAATGTGGAAACCCCCACAAGTTTGGAAACTAGACCCCTTATGGAACATATCGAGATGTGTGGTGAGAACTTTGAACCCCCAAGTGCTTCACAGAAGTTTATAATGCAGAGCCATAAAAACAAAAAATCTTTTTACTTTCCTCAAAAATTATATTTAGCCCACAATGTTTTATTTTCACAAGGGTAACAGGAGAAATTGGATCCCAAAAGTATTTGTCTAGTTTGTTGTGAATACACCGATACCCCCCTTATATGGGGGGACCACTGTTTGGGCACACATCGGGGCTCGGAAGGGAAGTAGTGATGTTTTAAAATGCAGACTTTGATGGAATGGTCTGTGGGCATCATGTTGCATTTGCAGAGCCCCTGATGTACCTAAACAGTAGAAACACCCCACATGTGACCCCATTTTGGAAACTAGACCCCCCCAAGGAGCTTATCTAGATGTGTGGTGACCACTATGAACCCCCAAGTTCTTCACAGAAGTTTATAATGCAGAGCCGTGAAAATGAAAAATAATTTTTTCCACAAAATTGTTTTTTTCAGCCACAAATTTTTTACTTTTATAAGGGTAACAGGAGAAATTAGACCATGAAAGTTGTTCTGCAATTTGTCCTGAGCATGCTGATACCCAATATGTGGGGGGGACCACTGCTTGGGCGCATGGAAGAGTTCGGAAGGGAAGGAGTGCCTTTTTGGAATGCAGACTTTGATAGAATGGTCTGCGGGCATCATGTTGCGTTTGCAGAGCCCCTGATGTAACTAAACAGTAGAAACCCCCACAAGTGACCACATTTTGGAAACTAGATCCCCCAAGGAACTTATGTAGATGTGTGGTGAGCACTTTGAATGCCCAAGTGCTTCATAAAAATTTATAATGCAGAGCCGTGAAAATAAAAAATGATTTTTTTTCCACACAAAAGATATTTTAGCCCCCAATTTTTTATTTTCCCAAAGGTAACAGGAGAAAGAGTTGTTGTCCAATTTCTCATGAGTACGCTGATGCCCCATATATGGGGGTAAACTACTGTATGGGCACATGTCAGGGCTCGGAAGGGAAGTAGTGATGCTTTGGAATGCAGACTTTGATGGAATGGTCTGCGGTCATCATGTTGCGTTTGCAGAGCCCTTGATGTGCCTAAACAGTACAAAATCCCACACAAGTGACCCCATTTTGGAAACTAGAACCCCCCTCAAGAAGCTTATCTAGATGTGTGGTGAGCACTTTGAACGCCCAAGTGCTTCACAGAAGTTTATAATGCAGAGCTGTGAAAACAAAAAATATTTTTTCCATAAAGATGATTTTTTAGCCCCAATTTTTTTTATTTTCCCATTTGAAGAGCCCCTGATGTGCCTAAACAGTGGAAACCCCCCACATTTGACACCATTTTGGAACGTAGACTCCCTAAGGAACTTATCTAGATGTGTGGGGAGCACTTTTAACCCCCAAGTGCTTCAAAGAAGTTTATAATGTAGAGCCATAAAAATCAAAAATCTAATTTTTTTCACAAAAAATATCTTTTTGCCCAAAATGTTTTATTTCCCAAGGGTAACAGGAGAAATTGGACCTCAAAAGTTGTTGTGCAATTTGTCCTGAGTACCCTGATGCCTGATATGTGGGGCAAACCACTGTTTGGGCACACGGCAGAGCTCGAAAGGGAGGAAGCACCATTTGACTTTTTGAGTGCAACATTGGCTGGAATCAATGGTGGCGCCATGTCGCGTTTGGAGACCCCTGATGTACCTAAACAGTGGAAAACCCCAAATCTAACTCTAACCCTAACCCCAACACACCCCTAACCCTAATCCCGACCCTATTCATAATCATAATCATAACCCTAACCCCAACACACCCCCAATCCTAATCCCAACACTGAACATAACCCTAATCAATACCCTAAACCCAACACACCCCTAACCCTAATCCCAACCCTAACAAAACCCTAATCACAACCCTAAGCCAAACAGTCCTAACCCTAATCCAAACCCTAACTATCACCCTAATCACAACCCAAACCCCAACACACCCCTAACCCTAATCCCAACCCTAACCATACCCCTAATCAAAACGCTAAACCCAACACACCCCTAAACCTAATCCCAACCCTAACCATAACCCTAATCCCAACCCTAACCCTACTCCCAACCCTAACCATAACCCTAATCACAACCCACACCCCTAACCCTTATCCAAACCCTAACTATAACCCTAATCCAACCCTAACCATAACCCTAATCAAAACTCTAACCCAACAGACCCCTAACTCTAATCCCATCCGTAACATAACCCTAATCACAACACTAACCCCAACACACCCCTAACCCTAATCCCAACCCTAACATAACCCTAATCATAACCCTAAGCCCAACACTCCTAACCCTAATCCCAACCCTAACCATAACCCTAACCACAAACCTATCCCTAATCCCAACCCTTATCCCAATACACCTCTAACCCTAATCCCAACCATAACACTAATCCCAAACCTAACCCCAAACCTAACCCTAACACTAATCTCAACCCTAATCCAAACCTATCCCTAATCCAAACCTTACCCTAATCTCAAACCTAACACTAATCCCAATCCTAACCCTAATCTTAACCCTAACCTTAATCCCAACTCTAATCCTAACTTTAGCCCCAACCCTAACACTAACTTTAGCCCAAATCAATTTAGATCAACTCTAACCTTAATTTGAAAGTAGAAATAAATAAATTTACTTTATTTTATTTTTTTCCTAACTAAGGGGGTGATAAATAGGGGTTTATTTACTATTTTTTTATTTTGATCACTGTGATAGGGTCTTTCACAGTGACCAAAATGAAACAATAGTAAAAATCTCCCTATTGTTGCCGGGTGCAGGCCAGCAAATATCGGCGGGCGCACTGCGCAAGCGCACGCCATTTTATTCCTGGAAAAAGATGGCGGCACCCATGGGGGAAGCAGGAGGGCCGAGGAGCACCGGGAGACACTGGTAAGTATCTATCGGGGGTGATCAAGGACCCTATTTCTCTGTCCTCTGATGTGTGATCACATCGGAGGACAGAGAAATTAAATGGCACAGCGGATTTTTTTTGGCGGTTGCCGGTAAACGGTTAATACCTGCAATCGCAACCCGGGGGTCGGTAAAAACTGACCCAGATCATGTTCCTTGGGGACTCTGCTACTCCTGGCAGTTGAGACCCTGAGATCTGCCAGGTGCCAGCCGGCAGATCTCGGCGGGCACACTGTGCATGCGTCCGCCATTTTCTTCCCAGTAGAAGAAGGCGGCGCCCATGGTGGGAAGCACGAGGAGCACTGGGAGGGATCGGGGACCCTATTTCTCTGTCCTCTGATGTGCTATCAAATCGGAGGAGAGAGAAATTAAATGGCACAGCAGACTTTTTTTTGTGGTCGCTGGTAAACGGTTAATACCGGCGATCGCAACCCAGGGGTCAGTAAAAACCGAACCGAATCATGTTCTCTGGGGTCTCGGCTACCCCCGGCAGCTAAGACTCTGGAGAAAATCCGACTCTAGGGTGTGCTGTACACTTTTTCCACAGTGTATAGCACCCCCCTTTTTTTAACGGCGCTTTGGTTTAAGAACCCTTAACTACCACCGTTAAAAGGCGTATCGTGGTCGTTAAGGGATTAAAATATCTGGACTGCAGGTAACAATTTTTTTTTAGCAAACTGTTGTCAATAACTAGGGTAAGACACAGCAAACACAGTTGAAACAAGACGTGAAATGCCACAATTTGTAGCCCACAGATAGATGAGGCTTCTGACGGAGATACCACACTGTTCAATATGTGGCCTGTATTTGTTTGTTTTTTTTACACAAAGTAGCATATAGAACTAGGGTAACAGACACCAAAAACATTTGAATGGAGGTCTCAAGTACCACAATTTGTAGTCCACAGATAGATGAGACGCCTGACAGAGATACGACACTGTTCAATATGCGGCCTGTTTTTTTTTACGCAAAATAGTGTATAGAACTAGGGTAACAGACAGCAAAAACAGTTGAATGTAGTCCTCAAGTGCCACAATTTGTAGGCCACAGATAGATGAGGAATGTGACGGAGATACCACACTGTTCAATATGTGGCCTGTATTTTTTTAATGCAAAATAGTATATAGAACTAGGGTAACACACAGCAAAAACAGTTGAATGTAGTCCTCAACTGCCACAATTTTCTCACTCCAGCTTCTCCTCTGGCTCATGATGATTTCCCCGCTCCTCTCTGCCCAGAAGAAGCAGCCCGGCCAGCTAGTGTGGTATGAACTGAATGTCCCCTGCTCTCCCTGGCTCCTGAATGTCTTCGTGAATTGCATTTAGTTTTTCTGGTATGAACTAAATGTCCCCAGCTCTCCCTGGCTCCTGAATGTCTATGTGAATTGCATTTAGTTTTTCTGGTATGAATTTAATGTCCCCAGCTCTCCCTGGCTCTTGAATGTCTATGTGAATTGCATTTAATTTTTTTGGTATGAACTGAATGTCCCCAGCTCTCTCTGGCTCCTGAATGTCTATGTGAATTGCATTTAGTTTTTCTGGTATGCACTGCTTACCCATCACTTTGGATACATAATATATTTCACTTCTCTGATGCTTTCCATGCATACCTCTCAGTGGTCAGTCTAACCCCTCCTGCCCTTTTATGACCTTTATTTAACCCTTTCCCGACCCGTGATACCAGGTAGGTGTCATGATAGTCGGTGCCAATCTGACCTGTGACGCCTATGTGGCGCCATGGCGGGATAGCATTCCTGCAGGTCGGGTGAATGGGTTAACTCAAATGTCACCCAACCTGCAGGTACAGATGGACTTGTACATGAGCCCAGGGGGGTGGCTTTGCCCCCCTGTGGCTACAATCACTTCCGGTGACCTCTTTGTCATCACCCCCAGATGTGATTGGAGCTAGCGTCCATGTGACGCTATCTCTCCATTCAGATGTGGAGGGGTGGAGTAAACTATGGCTGTCTCGCTGTCCAGCTTCCTGCCATCCGTGGAAGCTGAACAGCGAGGTGCCTGCTTGCTGCCATTCCACATAATCACCATGATCGCCGCCATCGCTGCCGCCACCATCGTTGCAGCCGCCAGGTACTCCCCTCTGCTGCCCTCCGCTCCCCCCACCGTCCACTCACTTCTCCCTGCACAGGTGATCACCCCCTGATCACCCTCCGCTACTGCTGCTGCTGCCGGCTCCATCTGCTGCTGCATCTCTTCAGCCCCCCCACCTGTCAGCCCCCTCCTGCCCCAGTGATTACCCCCCTTGTCCCAGTGATCACCCCGATCACACCCTGCCACCCTGATCACCCCCTGCCCCCTGATCGCCCCCTGCCCCCTGATCACCCCCCTGCCCCGCTGATCTCCCCCTGCCCCGCGGATCTCCCCCCTGCCCCATGGATCTCCCTCCTGCTCCACAAATCTCCCCCCTGCCCCACTGATCTCCCACCTGCCCCTCTGATCTCCCCCTACCCTGCAGATCTCCCCTCTTCCCCGTGGATCGCCCCCTCCCTGCTGATCTCCCCCCCTCCCTGCTGATCTCCCCCTGCCCCATTGATCTGCCTCCTGCCCTGCTGATCTGCCCCCTGCCCCGCTGATCTCCCCCCTGCCCTGCGAATCTCCCCCCTGCCCGGCTGATCTCCCCCCTGCCCAGCTGATCTCCCCCCTGCCCCACTGATCTTCCCCCTGCCCCACTGATCTTCCCCCTGCCCCACTGATCTCCCCACTGCCCCGTGGATCGCCCCCACCCTGCTGATCTCCCCCCTACCCCACTGATCTTCCCCCCTGCTCCGCTGATCTGCCCCCCGCTCCGGTGATCACCCCCCACCCCACGGATCTCCCCCATGCCCTGCTGATCTCCCTCCTGCCCTGCTGATCTTCCTCCTTCCAGGCTGATCTGCCCACTGCCCCGCTGATCTTCCCCCTGATCCGGTGATCACCCCCTGCCCCTGTGTTGGAGTTAGGATTGGGATTAGAGTTAGGGGTGTGGTTAGGGTTGGGATTAGGGGTGTGGCTAGGGTTGGGATTAGGGTTAGGGGTGTGTCTGGCTGACCATCCTGACCAAAGAACTGAGACGGGATTGAAGGGTTGCTGAGCAGAGATGGAAGAGATCCCGCTCTACCAAACACTTCATCGCATACAAGCAGTCTCTTGCCAGCTTCAAGTCCACACTCACTGCCGCAAAACAATCTTCTCATCTCTCATATCCTCCCTGCCTCACAACCCTAAACAACTTTTCAATTCTCTTCTCCATCTCCCAGCACCTCCTCCCTCTCCTCTCATTTCTGATGATGACTTTGCCTCCTTCTTTAAGCAGAAAATTTATGCAATCAGAGAAAGCTTTGGCCCGCAGCCCCCAATGCCCCTCTTAGCTGCTCAGTCCTGTTCCTCCAAAACCAGCTTCTCCACCATGACAAAATATCAGCTCTCCACCCTCCTGTCAAGATCACATCTCACCACTTGGACACTTGACCCGCTCCCATCCCACCTCATCCCTAACCTTGCCACAGTCTTCATCCCCACCCTAACACACCTCTTCAACCTCTCACTTACATATGGTGTCTTCCCCTCATTGTTCAAGCATGCCTCGATCACACCCATCCTCAATAATCTCTTCCTCGACCCATTCTCTGTGTCTAGCTATCACCCAATATCTCTCCTCCCTTATGCCTCAAAACTACTAGAACAGCATGTCCATCTTGAACTGTCCTCCCCCCTCTCCTCCTGCTCCCTTTCTGACCGCATCACTCAACTAAATCTGCCCTAACTAAAGTCACCAACCGCCAAGAGCAAGCGACACTACTCTGTCCACATTCTCCTGGACCTGTCTTCTGCCTTTGACACTGTCGACCATTCCATCCTGCTGCAGATTTTCTCATCTCTTGGCATCACAGACTTGGCCCTATCCTGGATCTTCTCATATCTAACAGACCGAACATTCAGCATCTACCTCTCCCACACCACCTCTTCACCTTGCCCCCTGTCTGTCGGTGTTCCCCAAGGCTTAGTCCTAGGGCCCCTGCTCTTTTTCATTTACACCTTTGGCCTGGGACAGCTCATAGAAACCCACAGTTTGCATTATCATCTCTATGCTGATGACATGCAGATCTACCTCTCTGGACCTGACCTCACTTCCTTACTGACCAAAATCCCACAATGTCTTTCTGCTATTTCAGCTTTCTTTTCTGCTCTCTTTCTAAAACTAAACATGGAGAAAACAGAATTCATCATCTTTCCCCCACTTTACTCTACCCCTCCATGAGACATATCCATCAATGTCAATGGCTGCTCACTTTCCCCAGTCCCACACTCTCGGTGCCTCCGGGTGATTTTTGACTCTGCCCTCTCTTTCAAGCCACATATCCAGGCTCTTGCCACCTCCTGTCAACTCAAACTCAAAAATATTTCCTGGATTCATGCATTCCTTGACCATGAAACCACAAAAATGCTAGTGTATGCCCTTATCATCTCCCGCCTTGACTACTGCAACCTCCAACTCTCTGGCCTTCCCTCTAGCACTCTGGCACCACTCCAATCCATTCTACACTCTGCTGCCCAACTAATCCACTGGTCTCCCGATTATTCCCCAGCCTCTCGTCTCTGCCAAGCCTTTAACTGGCTTCCTATTGTCCAGAGGCTATAGTTCAAAACCCTAACTATGACATACAAAGCCATCCACAACCTGTCTCCTCCATACATCTGTGACATGGTCTCCCGGTACTCACCCACACACAACCTTCGATCCTCTCAAGAGCTCCTTCTCTACTCCCCTCTTATTTCTTCTTCCCACAACAGCATACAAGACTTCTCCCATGCTTCCCCCATAATCTGGAACTCTCTACCCCAACACATAAGACTCTCGCCTACCACGGAAACTTTAAATAAGAACCTGAAAACCCACCTCTTCCGACAAACCTACAACCTGCAGTGATCCTTAGTCTGCTGAACTGCCACACGACCAGCTCTACTCTCTCCTTGTGTATCCTCACCCATCCCCTGTAGACTGTGAGCCCTCAAGGGCAGGGTCCTCTCTCCTTCTGTACTTGTGTGTGCCTTGTTTTGCTCATGTTTATTGTACTTGTCTATATTTGCCTCTTTCACATGTAAAGCGCCATAGAAAAAATGGTGTTATAAAAGTGCATAATAATAATAAAACTAATAATTTGTAGGCCACAGGTAGATGAGGACTCTGACGGAGAAACTACACTGTTCAATATGTGGCCAGTATTTTTAGTTTTTTAACACAAAATAGTGTATAGAACTAGGGTAACAGACAGCCAAAACAGTTGAATGTAGTCCTTAAATGCCACAATTTGTAGGCCAAAGATAGATGAGGCATCTGATGTACATACTACACTGTTCAATATGTGGCCTGTATTTTAAATTTTTTAACACAAAATATTGTATAGAACTAGGGTAACAGACAAAACAGTTGAACGGAGGTCTCAAATGCCACAATTTGCAGCCCATAGATAGATGAGGCATCGGATGGAGATACCACACTGTTCAATATGTGCCCTGTATTTTTTTTTAACACAAAATAGTGTAGAGAACTAGGGTAACAGACAGTGAAAACAGTTAAATGGAGGTCTCAAATGCCACAATTTGTAGCCCACAGATAGATGAGGCATCTTTTACGCAAAATAGTGTATAGAACTAGGGTAACAGAGAGCCAAAACAGTTGAATGTAGGCCTTAAATGCCACAGTTTCTAGGCCACAGATAGATGAGGCATCTGACAAAGATACAACGCTGTTCAATATGTGGCCTGCATTTTTTTCATGCAAAATAGTGTATAGAACTAGGGTAACAGACCACAAAAACAGTTAAATTGAGGTCTCAAATGCCACAATTTGTAGCCCTCAGATAGATGAGGCATCTGAAGGAGATACCATACTGTTCAATATGTGGCCTGCATTTTTTTTATGCAAAATATTGTATAGAACTAGGGTAGCACACAGCAAAAACAGTTGAATGTAGTCCTCAAATGCCACAATTTGTAGGCCACAGATAGATGAGGCATCTGACGGAGATACCACACTGTTCAATATGTAACCTTTATTTTTAGCTTTTTAACACAAAATAGTGTATAGAACTAGGGTAACAGACAGCTGAAACAGTTGAATGTAGGCCTCAAATGCCACAATTTGTAAGCCACAGATAGATGAGGCGTCTGAAGGAGATACCACACTATTCAATATGTGACCTGTTGTTTTTTTACACAAAATTCTGTATAGAACTAGGTCAACAGACAGCCAAAACAGTTGAATGAAGGTCTCAAATGCCACAATTTGTAGCCCTGAGATAGATGAGGCACCTGACGGAGATGCAACACTGTTCAGTATGTGGCCTGTATTTTTTATGCAAAATAGTGTATAGAACAAGGGTAACAGACAGCCAAAACAATAGATGAGGCGTCTGACAGAGATAACCCACTTTCAAATATCTGGCCTGTATTTTTTTTTCTTTTTTGCCCAGCTAAATTGTGTCAATGTGTAGTCTAAGACATGATAAAAAAATTCAACGGAGGCCTGAAATGGCACAATTTTGAGCGCAATGATATGCGATCCATGTGGTGGACAAAACCCATTGTAAAATATCTGACCTGTAGCTAAATTTTTTTGGGCAGCTAAATGGTGTCAAGAAATTATATAAGATACTCCAAAAAAAATTTACAGTGCCACAAAAATGGCAGAATTTTCTGCGCACTCAGATGTGATGGCTGGGATGGACAAACCCGTTTAACCCTCAGCTGGTAAGATGGGGTTTGCCACACCCCAGGGAATTTTTGTTCGGCTTCAATTCATTGAAAAATTCTGGTATGAGGATACGTGTCTCACTAGTTTCCATCCATTTCCTTGTCAACAGGATGCCGTCAAGGCCTTTCTCTTCTGGCCACGCATAACAAGAGCTAGCTGTCGCTAGGTGCTGTCTTGGCCTTGCTGAACTCCACATCACCAATCATGTAATTCTTTCTTACACATTTTCAAATTTTGAAAACTTCTTTATTTTTATTAAAGTATTACATTTTCTGATACTTGTGGGTGTCAAAGATTTGTTATACTCATGTGTAATCAATCGCCAATAAGAAAACAATTAAAACAAACATGATTTTTGCATTATCTGTAAAAATAAGAGATTTCTAAACACTGGGGTATAGGAAACCGCACATCACCAGTTGGGTGACAAAAACCCCACCTCACCAGTTGAGGGTTAAAATAGCTGGATTTTCACGCTGTACTATGAAATGGATCTGGCTGCATTCTGCAGTGTCAACAAGCAAATGGAGAAAAAAGGGGTCTCTGGATTGCCTTGGAATTAAATAATCAGGATTAAGATGCAAAAAAAATATTTATGGCCACTGATACCTGGGGCTGTGTTTATACGGTCAATAAATGTAATAGGCAGCAGCAGACAGTAGTGGAATTCACCGTCTTGATGCATACAATGAAGTATGCCACAAAAAATGGCAGCCTGCTACTGATATCTATATACCCACAGACACTCCCTGCCTACCTATCACTGCAATCTATATATCCCGTAATTAGACAGCTGATTAAGCTGGATTTGTGTATTCTATTATGGTATACCCACACTAACTTATAAACTCCCAAATATGACCCTGTCTCGCCAGCATATCTCCCTACAGTGTCTGACTCCGGAAGTTACTGTGCCGAGCATGGCGGCGCCAGGTCTAATGTAGACATGATGATTAGTGTTGAGCATTCCGATACCGCAAGTATCGGGTATCGGCCGATACTTGCGGGTATCGGAATTCCGATACCGAGATCCGATACTTTTGTGGTATCGGGTATCGGTATCGAAACAACATTAATGTGTAAAAGAAAGAATTAAAATAAAAAATATTGCTATACTCACCTCTCCGACGCAGCCTGGACCTCACCGAGGGAACCGGCAGCGTTGTTTGCTTAAAATGCGCGCTTTTCCTTCCTTCCGTGACGTCACGGCTTCTGATTGGTCGCTTGCCGCCCATGTGGCCGCGACGCGACCAATCACAGCAAGCCGTGACGTAATTTTCAGGTCCTTCTAGGCATTCAGTATTTTAAAATTACGTTCCGGCTTTGTGATTGGTCGCGTCGCGGTCACATGGGCGACGCGACCAATCACAAGCCGTGACGTCACGGGAGGCAGGAGACGCGCGCATTTTAAAATGCACGCGTGTCCAGCCTCCCGTGACGTCACAGCTTGTGATTGGTCGCGTCGCCCATGTGACCGCGACGCAACCAATCACAAGCCAGAACGTAATTTTAAAATCCTGAAGGACCTGAAATTACGTCACGGCTTGCTGTGATTGGTTGCGTCGCGGCCACATGGGCGATGCGACCAATCACAAGCCGTGACGTCACGGGAGGCTGGACACGTGCGCATTTTAAAATGCACGCGTCTCCTGCCTCCCGTGACGTCACGGCTTGTGATTGGTCGCGTCGCCCATGTGACCGCGACGCGACCAATCACAAAGCCGGAACGTAATTTTAAAATACTGAATGCCTAGAAGGACCTGAAAATTACGTCACGGCTTGCTGTGATTGGTCGCGTCGCGGCCACATGGGCGGCAAGCGACCAATCAGAAGCCGTGACGTCACGGAAGGAAGGAAAAGCGCGCATTTTAAGCAAACAACGCTGCCGGTTCCCTCGGTGAGGTGAGTATAGCAATATTTTTTATTTTAATTCTTTATTTTACACATTAATATGGTTCCCAGGGCCTGAAGGAGAGTTTCCTCTCCTTCAGACCCTGGGAACCATCAGGATACCGTCCGATACTTGAGTCCCATTGACTTGTATTGGTATCGGGTATCGGTATCGGATTGGATCCGATACTTTGCCGGTATCGGCCGATACTTTCCGATACCGATACTTTCAAGTATCGGACGGTATCGCTCAACACAAATGATGATGCTCTGCGGCCAGCCAATCACTGTAATGCCACAAACAACATGACTGCGGCATTACAGTGTGTGGTAGACAATCCCTGCATGTTGATTGGTGCTCTAAAGAGCACTAAACATGCAGGGCATGGACCCGAACTCCCACCAAATAATCCCAGAAATGTTTGGCGCTTGCCAAGCACCGCGAGTACAGCGATGCTCAGGCGAGTAACGAGCATGCTCACTCATCACTAGTGTCCAATCTGCAGGTATAAACGATTGGTGGTGGCAGCTAGTATTGGTTCAGTTCTTTCTGTGATTGTGGAGGTGGCAGTGACCATACCATGGAACAGATATATATTCCAAGCGCTAGAATCAGATGTGTAGATTCCATATGCTCACTGTGAGTTCCCCAATAACCAGCCTAACAGGGAAAGCAGTCACTGCCTCGTCCATCACTTGTCAGCCAATTGTGTAATTTGCCTGATGATTGGAGGCAGTGGAGTTGCATTCACCTGAAAAACTCATGGCAGTGATGTGATCTGGGTGAACTCTCCCAAAGTAGTATTCTGTGACAAAGCAGTAACAGTGGTGGGATCTGAGTTATCCAGGATGTTATTTATTTCATACACAAATATACGGGACCATATACAGTATATATAAACAAGGTACCCAGCAAAGCCAATGCAGAAGAAATTAAGGTCAGATCTCACACATGTATGGAACTGAAGATGGACCGACCAGGTGGTAGGAGCTTGAAATTAAGGGTAAATGCCGGAAGCCTCATATCCCCTGTAATGCCCCATGTGATAATTCCCACCCTAACAAGTGTAGTACCCAAGTATAATGCCTTTGTAGTCTGTAAATTACCCACAGAAAAGAGTCCCACCCTAATACAAATCATTAGATCTGTATTTTTATATTTTAAATAAAATAAGTCTCATTGCCAGTGCCAAAATGCTGTGTCCATGAGCTTAGGAAAAATAAAATGTTTGACCTTCTTGAAATGTATTACCATTTATAATTTCATTTATATAATAATCCTGTGGTCCGGACCGTGCAGCTTGAACCTGAACTTTATTTGATTGGTAATGATTTATCTTTTTGGGAATAATATATGTTTTTATATTTCAAAGTTGAATACTCCAACCGCCAGAGGTGGCTGTCTTCCTGCTCAGTGTGATGTCACACGATGGGATTCCCATTTCCACATTCCAGTTCAGAGAGCTCTGCAACCGGCCAGTATGCAGCCACCTGTATGATGATTTATCCTGAACTCTTGCTAGTGCAAAAGGTGTTTAAAGATCTCTTAATATTTTTCTCTGGATTCTCAACTTGGGACTCTAATGCTAGGACATTCACATAACTCATCCACAGTAAGTGAACTACAAAACTGGTTTCCAGGGCTCCCTTACCACACCTATTTACCAGTACCTATTGAGGGTATACCATTGGGAGAACAATGTTTCTTGTTTAATTGTGCCTATTAATTAAGGTAAGTGTATCCATTTTAGCTTTATGTGGAGTTTAGCGCTGTGTGTTTGTGGATGTATGCCTGTCGATGGATGAAAGCTCCGAATCATTTTCCATCCCTAGTGTTGTTGCCTGCTCGCGAATGATGGAAGCTACATAGCGCCTCACAGTGCTACTCTGTACATCCAGCACACAATTCAGCATCTCTCAGCAGCGACCGCCAGTATGGCGCCGCGCGCTTAGTGCACTTTCCTGGACCTTGTTAGGGTGGTTAGTGGCATCCGCCAGCGCGGCGCTGTACACACTCTTGTGCGATTAATTATTAGTTCAGTTGTATCCCTAACACCACAGTAGCGATGTCGAGTGTACGAGGTCTAGAGAAACTCTTTCCCCGTGTCTTGGGACAGAGTTCTGTGACTCTTTACTTGCGCTTTCTGTGCGGTATCACAGCCCTGTGAAGCAACTGGGTTCACTTCCTTCATACCGGGTGAAGCTAACCCGTGTGTGTATTCTGATTATACTGCCATCTAGTAAGATATTACCGAGCAGCAGGTATCCTTTCTGCACGGTGGACCCCGGACTGCGAACGCACTTCATATCCTCTCTAATTATTTGGTGCGTTCCGCCAGTCCTAACACATACCACAGAAAAACCTTAATAAATAACGTTTCCCACATGTCGGCTTTACATCAGCACCATTTGTGAAATGTTCTTTTATTTTGTTAGCATTTTAGGAGGTTTAAAAATGTAGCAGTAATTTTTCATTTTTTCAAGGAAATTTACAAAATGTATTTTTTTAGGGACTTATCCATGTTTGAAGTGCCCTTAGGGGTCCCATATATTGGAAAACCCCCAAAAGTGATACCATTTTAAAAACAGCACCCCCTGACATACTGAAAACTGTTGTCAGGTAGTTTATTAACCCTTCAGGTGATTTTCAGGAATTAATGCAAAGTGGCATGACAGAAATTAAAATGTGTATTTTTACCACCTAAATGTCGCTAACTTCTGAACAGGTTGCAACAGCCGTCAGACTCTAAGGCTGCTATTCGATCATGAATTGCTATGGCAAACATCAGGGCCACACAATCATGATCTGAGGGCACCAAATGGAATAAAGAGGAAGCCCCCACACTCTGTTAACTATTTATATGAAGTAGTCTCTTTTTACAGCAGCAACTAAGGGGTTAAACAGATATGGATGATGCAAACACTGACTATGGTTGATGCAGCAAGTTGTCAGCTATAGTGTACAGCCGATAGATGCTGGATTGTCACCTGTATGGGGAGGCTATTCTTTTATATCTTAGGTCAGTTAAAAGACATACTGGGGGTCATTAATCGATTAAATACTAAAGCAATGTTTTTTTGTAGGATAGTCACACCATAACTTTGAATATATTAATTTCTGGTAACAGCTTTTAGTTTCTATTCTTTTTTTATTACATTTGGGAAATGTATGTACTCTATTTATAGACATCATTGTATATTGCTTCTCATTTCTTGAAATGCCAATTTATTATTTGTATGTATATTAAAATTTTAAACTAGAATAGTCACATTCAAGATTAAGAAATGTGTTCCTTTTGTCATGGTATGCAATTTTATGTCAATAATACATTTCCTAAGAAAACTCAATATAAAGTTTATGGCAAAAATTATATTACCTTTAGGTTATGAAGAGCCATATCACTAGGGCAAGATGTTGATTCAGTAAAATATCTTCCATGAAAAAGAGAACATTGCTGAAACATAATTGTAGTTGCATTCCTATAGGGGCACCTTCATGTAAATTTGTACGACATTTTAAAGATGTTTTGTTAATAATATTTTTATGTAACCGGATTCACATTTATATGTGTATTGCTGCTACATAACACTAAAGAGAACATTTTGACATAGAAATATAGAAATGTTCTTCCAGAAAAATAAAAGGATTATTTTACTGATTGTAAAACCAGATATATAAAAGCCCCCAATGGAGAGCTAACCAAAGAAAATCCTCTAATTTACAGCATCAGTGAAAGTGAAATCCTAATATTCATGTCTGTCTTCTCTAGAGTTCTGACATTTAGGCTAAACATTTACTTTAGTGAAAGTTGGAAAATACATTTTTATATCCAGATCCCATTCTCAAACTTTTTTTTTATAAAAGCTAAAATAAAATATCTCCAAGCCTGTGGCATGACTATTTAGACAATTCAGTTTGTAGTAACAAAAATGTTTCAGAAGCTTCATTAGACATTGAACTTTTGAATATTTACAGTGGCATTTATTACAATTATTAACACTTTCTCTGCAAATCAACATAAAAGGGCTTGTCTCAGTAGGAGAGCATAGCTTCCGGTCCCACTGTTTCCTGCTTACTGTGAGGCGAAGCACTCCATGATTGACAGTTTGGACCATCAGCATTTTTGTGCAGCTGGAACTGAGTATTTTCAGATGCAGCAAGCAGAGGTAGTTTTGCCTTTGCAGCTTTGAAGTTCATGTTCGGCCATCGGTGCTAGACCACATTCAATAATACAAAACATGTTATGGGCAGCATCATGGCTCAGTGGTTAGCATTGTTGCTTTGCAGCACTGAGGTCCATGGGTTTAAATTTCTCCAAGGACATCTACAAGGGTTTGTGTGTTCTCCCTGTGTTTGTGTGGGTTTCCTCCAGGTACTCTGGTGTCCTCCTACACTCCAAAGACATAATGATTAGAAGTTTAAATTGTGAGCCCCAATAGTTATGATAATGTCAGCAAAGTGCTGTGGAATGAATGGTGCTGTACAAATAATCTAAATAAATAATGAGCAACAAGCTGGCCAGTAAATGGTAGAATTAAAAATTATTCATACTTCAAGAGCATTTTTAATAAAAAGTCAATTGCAAAATTGCTTGTTTTTACAAGCACTTTGCAATTTTAATTATTTAATATGATGAGATTTACCATTCAACAAGTAAATATAGTTATTCAAGCAATCATAGAAATAAAATTAAATATATATGTTCTGATTCTGAACAATGTATGGAAAGTTCTAAATATGGTAACACTGTGATATCTATATGCACAATTTTTAATTTTGCAAACATTTATTAAAGCCTTTGAAGCACCATAATCAACCAATGAAACCTTACTTATTTGCTTGTTAATTGAAAGTGATCATAAAGTCATTAGATAGTTCTTACAATTATTTTCTTGTAGTGGCCTTTGGCTCAATCTCAAGCCATGGTGGCTCGATGGATGAATGATCTGTAGGAAGATCGATTGTGCAAGTCTAAATAGGTCCACCAGGGTTTTTTCCTTTATCATTGGGTTGCTAGTTTTCTTTTTTGCCTTGTTTTTTATTCTTCTGACCATGATGTTTATCTCCAGTGATTGCTCTCTTTCTATGCTGTGTACGAGGCGCGAATTAGCTTGGTGATCCTTGCTTCCAGTTACATGTCTGGCTTGATTTGTTCCCAAATTGATTTGTTTGTTCTTCTTGTCATTCATAGTATTAATAACATCCTTCTCCACCACCACATTTTAAAGACATCAATTCTTGCTTTGTCTTGATTCTTCATGGTCCATGTTTTGCATCCATATGTTACCACAGAGAATAGTTTTTTACCAATAGCTGCATCTAAAGAAATCTACATCCCTTTAGTTTGATTAGCTTAAATTTACATTACAGAGATGAAATTAAACAATAATCAAAAGAAACTATGATGATGCCTATTTTCCTTTAATGTTCTGTGTTTTTTTTAATTGATTAATCATCACCAATACTTCCCTGATGCATTCTTTCTAGCTTCAACATGAGCAGATATGCCTATTTGATGCTATAAAAGCACAAGCATATTTGGGATCTACATACGCCAAATCTGAATATGTAGTAATACATTTCATTGGGTCCAAACATATATCATAATGCATTGATAAATGCAAAGAATGAGTAAGAAAATACAGCAAACTTTATTCTGTATATCCGGTCAAGTTTTCTTAAAGAATAGGTGTAGATTGTGCGGTAAACAGAGAAATCCATACTGATCTTACAGTTCTTTTTCCCTACAAAACCTTCATTCTTTAATAAAAAGAGGATGAACGTGTATTACCATTGTAAACATGTACAGAGGTCAAGCTGATAGAACAAGACAACTTTCTATTTTTTTTTTCAGAATGACCTAAAAACAGCAGTTTTGGATGGATTCGTACACAGATTTTTTGTGGATTTTTATTATTGCGCAGCAAAAATGCTGTTTTATTCTTTGGGTCCGTAGTTCTAGCTGTGGCAATATTTAAGCATTTTCCAGTAAGGAAAACAAATGATTTTCAACAATTTTTAATAAAAAATAAATAATAAAATAATAAAAAAATAAAGACAAAAACATTTGTAAAAAGAGTTAAACAAATGGTGCTTTTACAAGCAAGAACAAAATGCAAAAAAACTATGTGAAGGAAGCCTTAAGCTTGTAGTGCATATAGAAAATTAAAAAAAATACTTAAAGGTGCTGCAAAAACAAAAATAGAGACATTGTGTTTATTTTTCTAGGTAATATAATCACTGACATTTATTGTAAGTATTTATTGTAAAAGTTAACTCAACAAAATAAAAACATAATTATGCTTAAATATTGTGAGGGGGCAGAATTAACAATATTTAACACCTCAACACTTGAAAAGCAATTCTAAAATGGTACAATTACCATTTCATTCATGTGGGAAATTATATAGTTTCTATTCAGTGTGAATTGTGCTTACAGTGGATATTTTTTTTTTATTATTTCCCTGTTTATTTTGGAATTCCATTAGCAATGCCCAGCATGCCAAATGCAAGATGTTGAATATGCACATATAGTGGAGGTAATTATAATAGGTATGCACTTACTTTACTATTAACGTCCGCAACTGGAGATTTCCTATATTGGCTTGAGAGCGCAAATGACTTTTATTATAATGTCTGAAATGCACATTAGGCTTTATGTGTACAGCATTACTGCAAATAAAACAGTTAACTATTCACTTGCACATAATTGCATTTTAATAACAGCTCTATAATTGATACAATCTGATCATTAATCATGTAACACATTCATGACAGCATTGTCATACTTTGTGAGACTCTACACACAAGCAAATTGTTAGCCCTCTTTGACCACTACCCATAATAACTGCAATATTCATTGATTTAAAAAAAATATGCTTTCAGCATATTAATTGATTATTCATGTTTTATAATTTCTGTAACTTAGGGTTTTCAGACTTATCACAAGTCATTTTTAGTATTTTTGCCTACTATCTACAGGTCTACAAATACCAAAAATACCAACCGTGTGCAAAGTACAATACTGGTGTATTTTAGTGTCTCTGTGGCAGAGGAGTATATATGCTGTCTTGGGCCTCTATGCCCAGATATGTTTGTTAGCAATGTGACCCTTATAGCCATATTATGGCAATTTTTATTTGCTATATTAAAGTAGTAAATCTTTTTAAAATATTGTTTGTAGCTTTCATATTATGTATTCCAGATTTCTCCACTGAGGTGCTAAGGAGGCTCTGTCAGAAGAAAACTTTTATTTTTAATTTTAATGTCAATATAGATATATATTGGACTGACACTTCTTATGCTGTACAAATAAAAGAATATAGCTGCACTCTGTGATTGCTATGATATGAAAACATTGCATATATGAAACATGAACTGCATTACTGCTATATAGAATATACTGTATATACTCGTGTATAAGTTGACCCAAGTATAAGCCGAGGCACCTATTTTTGCCTCAAAAAACTGGGAAAATGTATTGACTCGAGTGTAAGCTGGGTATGCATTGTCCCCTAATCCCTATTCTGGTATGTATTGTTCCTCATCCCCATCCTTGTCTGCATGGCTCAATATTCCCATCCTTGTATGCATGGCTCCTTATTCCCAACCTTGTATGCATGACTCCTTATTCCCATCCTTGTCTTCATGGCTCCTTATTCCCATCCTTGTCTGCATGGCTCATTTTTCCCATCCTTGTATGTATGGCCCCCATGAGAAAAGCATAAAAAAATAAAATTCCTATTGTCACTTGAACAGAATCTAAAGAACATGTAGGATGAGATGGATATCCACTGCCTAGAGGTGGAAACAGTAGCTTACACAGCAAGTTCTATTTGGTGTATCAGAGTGGTCTCACACTCTCTAAAAGCCTGTATAAATTGAAATTACCCCAGCTTTGATGTGGGCTCCGGCGGTGAGCCCACTTCAAAGCCGTGACATGTCAGCTGTTTTGAACAGCTGACATGTGCCCACAATAGGCGCCTATGGAGTCGCGATCCACCTGCACCTGTTAACTAGTTAAATGCCGCTGTGAAACTCTGACAGCGGCGTTTAACGCGCACCTCTGGCCATCGGGCCAGAAGTACGCACACCGCTGACGCGTCATATGATCGGGGGACGTTGGTTCGTCGGCATAACAACCAGAGGTCTCCTTGAGACCTCTATGGTTGTTGATGCTGGATTGCTATGAGCACCACCCTGTGGTCGGCGCTCATAGCAATGCAGTAATTCTGCTACATAGAGGCGATCTGACCATCGCCTCTATGTAGCAGAGCCAATCAAGTTGTGGCAGCTTCATTTTTTAATCTATCTATTTATCTATTTGCACATATTTAACATCTAAGCATCTCTAATTTCTATTCAGCATTCTATTCCGGTACATGTCACATGGACGGCACATTGATGTCTTACTTTGTCACCTTTGTGCACATATGTGGTACATATTTTCAACCATGCTGCTGGGAAAAACATGTGGGTCACGTGGGTGTGTGTATGTAAGTGTCTCCGATACGTGTGAAAACAACAGATGTACTGGAAACATAGACATATGAAGGGTCCCTAAGCATGTTCAATACTTTTTTTCCTGTGTCAACTAAATTTATGGACATCTATGGTTTGATCTCTTTGCTTGTGTGGATTGGATGGGTTGTTACGGACAACTGGTGACAATTTCATGCAATGGCATTGATTACCAGGTAGTAAGGTAGTCGCGTTTTTCCAGTGGTGGCTGGGTAATGTGGGGTGTCTGGCCTGTGGGTGCACATATGGTATTGGCAGTGTGCCTGATGTAATAGTAGTGGTTAGAGTTCCTTCTTACATAATGGTGTGAATGACACCCTATGCAGACTTTTGTACAATTAGAATACTAGGCAGCCACCCTACCAATGTTTGGTGGGTTAGTAAGTGTTTGTTTTCAGTATTTTTCACCTGTGCAGCCCCCGCCTTTATCATGGGGGACCTACTCTATCCTGTTTGTGCATTTGTGTCTGGACATGGTATTGCACGTATGGCTTCTTTTTGTTTTTCAGTGATTTTTTTTTATGTTGATATATTCTATTATAGTGTAAGGAAAGAAGTTGTATCACTAAGACTTAAAAATAGTTGTTGGTTATAACGCATTTTAAATATTAGTTTTTATGTCATTTAGGTTTGTCCACACATTTATGTTATATGGATAATACTGTAATAACAAATGTATAGTATTCTAAGAAATTCTGCAATAACCCTTTCAGGAACTAAGTGACAGTATTTCACCGTCACGTGCAAAGTGTTTATATTGCTACCGTATGTCATTACATTGACAAACAATATAAATATCCTTTAAAAGCTTTTTAATGTGCTCAGAAATGAATGCTTATTTCTTTGGTTTAAATCTGCTTTTATATTGTACTTTTAAAGGTACTAAAGAAGCATTAAAATTGTGCTATAAAAGCATACATCTGTATCGAGTTATTTATCAATAAGCCTAGTCACTAAGGAGAATATTTAGAATATACTTACACATGATCTAATCAGATATTTTTTGTTAAAAAACAAGCAACAACATAAGGTGGACTTTTTTTCTAGTCATTTTGTCATTTACAGCTTATGGATAGTCGTGCTATAAATTGCCTCACAATTTTTTATAGCCAATAAAAGCAAGTAATAAGGCAATAAAACAGCTTCTTTTTAATCACTAGAAAAATACTGAACAAATAGCATCGTAGCCTAGAAGTACAATAGAAAAGATACATGTATTTAATTTAAATAAGGCATAGCTGGCAATAAATGCAAATCATCGTGATTTGTCTGCATAGCCTAAAAGTTGAAACAGACATAGTAATTAGAGCCATAAAGGGGCTTTTACCTCACAGATCTGATCGCAGACTTGGACAATGATGAAAGGCAAAAGAGCAAAGGAAGGAAACTTAGAATATGAATATAGTGGTCACATTATTTTTCAAATGATGATGTCCTTAACCCTTAGTATAACTATGAACGAGGACATTGACACAATTCATGCAATTTGAATATTTTTGTATTTTTGCTATTAGTTGTAATTGTCACACATTTGCAATCAAATAATCAAGCATCAATTTTTCCTAGATCATAGACCATTCATATAGAATGCACTCTAAATAGAAAATTGTTGTGCATATGAATTTTAATATTCTTATTAAAAATTCAAAAAAGGATCCGCTTAGCTTTTATTTTTTATGTTACCTACACAAATACGGAGGTCCCAAGCATCTCCGTGCATTTCTCACCATGTTCCTATGTATTTTTAATAAAATTTACAGATGCCTAGTTCTTAAACTTATAGAACTTTAGTTGGCCCATCTGGGACTTTTAGACAGTATGTTTTATAGATCAGAAATGTCAATAAAGAGCACAGCACTTTTGGAAAGTAGGTGCACATGTAGGATCCTGTCTGGTAATATAGTGGATATGAATCTTGGCATTCAGGTATAATGAAGAAAAATACATTGTATTTATTAAATGCAAACAAGACTGAGAAAGACATTTTGGTCCAAATACCAGACCTTCATCAATTCACAGATTGCCCAGGAAAAAACACTTGAATCTTGGAGATGGTAACACCCCTTTAAGTCAATCCCAATATGTAGTAGGCGTAATAATAATAATATTAGCAAATACCATCAATTAGAAAGATAGCATAGTTCTACTGATAACCTATGTCACTTACCTCATGTGCAAGCCATACTTCGGTATCTATGGTTGCAACCACTCATACAGTGACAGTTAGTTGCTAGTGATCGTAACCATGGATATATAAGCTACTGCAATGCAACACAGGTTATCAGTAGAACTATGCTACATTTTTAATTGGAGGTATTTGCTAATATTATTATTATTACACCCACTAGATATTGGAATATGATATTGGAGATGGAGCTTTACTACATGTGAGTGGTTTGGTGAGTGCTGGCAGGATGCGACCGCTACAACAAGCAAGCCAGAACACACTGAGACAAGATCGCCATTACACTCCTGTAGTGTGTATCACTGACGTGAAAAAGGTCACCAGAGTTCATAGCTGATAAACCCCTGTCATCTTAATGACAACACCGCTTGCTGTGTGTGATCTTTCCTATGATGGTACCGGTGAGGTCAGTGAGGTGACAAGGGTTCATTAGCTAGGAATTCCAGTGACCTTTCTCACGTTAGCGCTACACACTGCAGGAGCGTTATCATACTCCTCTAACAGCTGAGCAGTCGCATCATGCCAGTGCTCAACAAACCACCCAGATGTAGCAGAACTGGAGTTCTTTGTGGAAAAGCATAACAAAGGGATCCCTGACAGACATGTGAGGAACATGATGCTTTAATATTTTTTAGTTTACAATAATAAGTGGGAAAAGAGGGACAGGGAGTATGTACTCAAAATAAAGGATTCTGTGCCTTTCTTTAAATTAAAGGGCTTTATTCTGGCTGTGTATTTTTTACAATCTGACAATGGGGATGGTAATGGGGGATGTCTTGCAGACAGAGATGAGTGAACTTGTTTGAAAATCATTTGCCAATCTCAAATTTGGCGCGAACGTAGCACATTTAGATTCATGTTCGGTTTTTCCAAACATTTTTCCTCAAAGTCTGCAAAATGTGGTCACAGTTCTGTAATTGACTGCATTTCCACTAATTCTTTTATTAGGACTTTCGCTAGTAGTTTTATATGATGAGCGGCGGTACGTGTTTTTTGAGAGGGGGGGAGGTTTGAATAGATCAGAGGAGCGGCAGAATTTTCTGTATTTTTTGGACTATAAGACGTACTTTTTTCCTCCCAAAATGTGGAGGAGAATTGGGGATGCATCTTATCGTCCGGATGTACAGGCTCTGGCTGAAGAGGGGGAGCAGCATTGGCTGAGCAGCAGGTCACAGAGGCAGGAGCAGGCTGCTGCGGCTAACTCCTGTGCCCGCTGCTAAGGATTAATGAATTTTCACTGCATCCCACACCCATGGGCGTAGATGGCAATAAATATTCATTTCTCTTTAGCATCCTGGTATGATTGTCCCCCATCCCCGTCCTGGTATGCATGGCCCCATCCTTATCCTGGTATGATTGGCCCCCACCCGCTTTCTGGTATGCATGGCCCCATCAGAAAACATTAAGAAAAAAAATTACACTTACCTTCCTGGCTTTCCCTTGTACTGTCCTGCTACATTGCCAGCAGTTGCTTTATGCTTGTAAGCAGTGCATGGCAGGGTTATCATGCGTTGCTTGCAAGCTGAAAAGCAGCTGCCAGAATATTCACTGCTCTGCATGCCGAGACTGTGTGCACGCAGTGCAGTGAGTATTCATTGCTCTTCAGTAGCATGCACAATGTCAGCCGGAGCCTTCCTGCAGCTGCCGGCGGTCATGTGTACCGCTACCAAATTAATATTCACTGCATTCCACTCCAATGCACGACCCCTCATTTCATGATCCAAATTATTTGGGACAATAGGACAATAGTCTGTTGCAGGCCTCAGACCTAATTTCATGATGCAAGTCATTTGGGATAATACTCTGGTGCAGGTATCAGGCCACATTTCATAATATAAATCCTTTGTATTAATTTGGTGTTGCAGGCACCAGGCTTCATTTAATAATCCAAATTGTTTGGGATATTTCATTATCCAAATCATTTGGGACAATAGTCTGGTGCAGGCGCCAGCCCATATTTCATAATATAAATCCTTTGTGGTTATACTGTGTTGTAGGAACCAGGCCTCATTTCATTATCCAAATTCTTTGGGATAATACTCTGGTGCAGGCACCAAGCCTCATTTCATAATCAAAATAATTTAGGATTCTACGCTTCTGCAGACACCAGGCCTAGTTTCATAATCCAAATTGTTTGGGATAATACTCTGATGCAGGCATCAGGCCTCATTTCATAGTCAAAATCAAGTGTGATTCTACGCTGTTGCAGGCACCAGGCCTCATTACATAATCAAAATGATTTGTGATAATACTCTGGTGCAGGCACCATCCCACGTTTAATAAAATAAATCCTTTGTACTAATACTGTGTTGCAGGTACTAGGCCTCATTTCATAATCCAAATTATTTGGGAAAATACTTTTGTGCAGGCATCAGACCTAATTTCATGATTCAAATAATTTGGGATAATACTCTGGTGCATGCACCAGGCCTCATTTCATTATCCAAATAATTTTGGACAACAGTCTGGTGCAGGCACCAGCCCACATCTCATAATATAAATCTTTTGTGCTCATACTGTGTTGCAGGAACCAGATATTGTTTTATAATTCAGCTTGTTTGGGATAATACTCTGGTGCAGACACCAGGTCATATTTCATAATCCAAATTTTTTGAGATAATACTCTGGTTTAGGCAGCAGGCCTCATTTTATAATCAAAATAATTCGGGATTATAGTCTGGTGCATGCACCAGACCTCATTTTATGATGCAAATCATTTTATAATCCAAATTGTTTGGGATAATACATTTTTGAAGGCACTAGACCTCATTTCATAATCCACATAATTTTGGATTAACAGCATATGCTCCAGTGGATGACAAGCACTGCATCAATTGACCTATCCTCCCCTTCCTCCACTTTAACATGACAAACAGTACAGTCCAATTGACACAGAGCACAAATCATATAACTGTGCAGCATGGATGAAAGGAGAAGGGCCTGGGACAAGTCTTTGACCAGCATTTCTACCTGAAGCATTGATCAGTAACAGGTGGATAAGTGACAGGTGTAGGCCTGGTGCCCTGAGAGCCCTGCCATATTCAGGCAACACATATGAAAGAGACTCAACTTGAATTACAAACATTTAAAAAAATTAGGGGCAGACAGCATTAAAGTGTCATCAATTTCCCAAGAGTATAAATTGTAAACTGGGGCTTTAACACTTCTTCCACTACAGGCAAGCCACCAGATGGAGACACAACTTGTAGTCTCCACATTTCAAAAAAATTGTTAGCAGCATCAGCAGCAGTATCAACAGCTGGCACAAAAGCCATGACACAGGTGTCACAGACTGCAAAAATGCAAGATCAATGCATGAGACTAAAAACTACAAGATTCGCTAGTCTGCCCAGTCTGCGAATGGGGTGCAAAAGTCATTGGAGATATATGACTTGTTCACCTTGATGAAAGTTAGGCAGTCTACATTTTCAGGGGCAGCCGCATATGCTTATCCATCATGATGCAACCAGCAGCGCTGAAGATACGCTCTGAGAGAAAGCTTGCTGCCGAATATGACAAAATCTCCAAGGCTTGACAGGCGAACTCAGGCCACTCTTCCATTTTTGAAGACCAAAATTCAAAAGGGTTCAACCCCCCATGGCATCGATATTGAGCTCAAGATACTCCTGCATCATCCTCTCCAGTCATTCACTATGTGTCAGACTCATACTCTGTTCTGCTGGTGCACAAGTTGGTCTAAAATATGTTTAAAAAGACAGAAATTGCTTATGACACTTACACTGCTGATACTGCTAATGTTTTTGCATTGACGAATCAACGTTTCCAGTATTGGAAGTCTATAACTGCGATGCATCCTGTATGCCGGACTGCTGTCTTGGGGAAAACCACTCTTAAGATTGTGTACAAGCGTGTTTCATTACTACAGCATGTGTGTGTCCCTTTCAAGGAGGGGAATCATTTGTCAAAGTTTACTCTTGTACTATGGATCTAACACAGTGGCAACCCAACAGTCAGCACTATTTCTAATTACACCAACTCGGGCATCATGTTGAAGATACTGTAGCAAGAAGGCAATCATGTGTCGGGCACTTCTGTGAGGTCCAAGTCCATGGTACATTGGTGGTGGGGTAACACTTAAGTTTGTGCCCAACATATCCTCCTGCCAACCATGGACAACAGAGAGGGGATCATTATCCTCTTCATCTCCTGACTGCGTGTCCATTACCTATTCCTCATCATCCTCCTCCATTTGTTCCTTGACACCTGTACCTTTACTAATAGTTTGTCTGGTACCATGACCACACCGTCGATAGATGTATTACACCCTCCCATGGCACCCGCTTGTGCAGTCCTGAGCTTTGAGATATTGTTATCCCTTCCACATCCTTCTCGGCTTCCAACTCTTCTTCTGGTATGACTATCTACTCCTGCAGACTATTCTAAGTGTGCTCCCGCACGTAGATGACTGGAGTAGTGCTGCTAATGATGGCATCATCAATTCTAACCATCTTATTAGCCATTATGAAATTGTGCAGAAGGGTGCAGAAGTCCTTCATCTGTGCCGACTCCACAAGCGTGATTTGCACCACGTCCGTACTGCATTGTCCCAAGCTGTGAGAAAGGACATACTGCTTCCGCAATTGTCACTGCTGCCAGAGTCGCTGCAATATGTGCAGAGTGGATTTCCAAATTGTCAGCACATCGCATAAGAAATAGTTAACCGGTATCCCAAAAGACCTCTGTAGCAATACAAGTCGATGACCTGCGGGGTGCGAATGGTGGAAGTGACCACACAGTGACTGGGTTTTCTGCAGCAGTGCATCTAAGCCGGGAGAGTGGCGGAGAAATTGCTGCACCATCAGGTTGAGGATGTGAGCCATGCAAGGCACGTGTATGAGATTGCCCCAGCGTAGAGCTGCCACCAAGTTCATACATTTATTGCACACTCCCTTCCCTGCATCCAGGTTTAGTGGAGACAGCCATTGCTCTAACTAAGCCTGGATACCTGTCCACAACTCTTGAGCTGTGTGACTGCGATTTCCAATGCATATTTATTTAAACACTGACTGATTGTGGCAAGCCCTGGCTGCGCAGTATGGAGATGGGAGATTATCTCACTCTGCATTGTCAGATTGTGTGTCTCTTAAGGGAGATGTTCAGGTCACAAGTGGAGGCCCTAGAAAAGGTGGCAGAGACAGAAGTAGTGGAGTAAGTGGTAGATACAGAGGTTTGTCCATCAATCCTTGTGGATTCCCAGACTATCGCATGTTGATCACGCATGTGCCAGTTCATGCACATAATAGTTACATTTTTTTAAATTTTGCCTCTGAGTATTTTTTTTACAAAGTTGGCTGATAATGTGTGTGAGTTGGGTCTTTTTCTTGGTCTCAAAAAGGCCCAGGCTAGGCGACTATCGCCACTCATGTGAACTGCAGATTTACAACCACTACTGGCCCCACTAGAATTAAAGCTGAGGCAGAGTCATCCTCTCTGTTCTCCCACTCCTCACCCTGAGAGTCACCCTCATCCTCTTCCTGCTCTGACAACATAGTACAGTCCCTGACCTCTCCTCTATGTCAGTCCCTTAACTGGCTCCCAATTACACAAAGACTCCAGCTCAAAACCCTAACCATGACATACAAAGCCATCCACAACCTGTGGATACATAAGTGATGTAGTCTCCTGGTACTTACCTGCTTGCAACCTCCAATCCTCACAAGATCTCTTTCCTTATTCCTCTGTTACCTTTTCATCCCACAATCGCATAAAAGATTTCTACTGTACATCCCCTCTACTCTGGAATTCTCTACCCCAACATGTCATTCTCTCGCCTACCATGGGAACCTTCAAAAGTAACCTGAAGAGTCACCTCTTCCAACAAGACTACACAAGCATCTTTACCCTCACCTATTGGATTCTCACCCAGCCCTTGTAGACTGTGAGCACTCATGGGCAGGGTCCTCTCTCCTCCAATACCAGTTGGTGACTTTTATTGTTTAAGCTTATTGTACTTGTTTTTATTATGTATACCCTTTTCACATGTAAAGCGCCATGGAATAAATAGCTCTATAATAATAATAAATAATCATAATAATAATAATAATAATAATAATAATAATAACGCTGTGTGGCTGCCAAAAAAAGTGAGTTGAGTACCCAGTCCAGTAGCAGAAGTTGTCAAAAAGCTGCACAAATAAACTACTACATTTCTACTCTGGGGAAATTTATGCCACTTTAATGGTGTGTGACAATAATTTTTTGAAATGTGGAGACTCCAAACTTTCCCGTTTTTGTTTACTTATCTCTACCCCATAGCCCTTACTATGACCATTGTACAGCCATTTTAAAGCACCAAAGTTCAGGTCCCTACTGATTTCTTTTGGGTTTGTGGTCAAGTTTGGGGTCAAGTTTGGATGCTGAACTAAACTTTGAACTACAGTTTGGCAGAACCTGATGAACCCGAACATCCACAAGTCTGCTCATCCCTAGAAATGAATTAAGACATTCAAAAGTACGCACATTGTACATAAAAACTATTTCCAGGACCAAAAACTGGTACTGGGATAAAACCTACATAACTGGTATGATATTCAATAGAGCCATGTAAAAGTAATAAATATCTGAACAAGATATAAATAGACACTATTTCTAAAGTGACAACATAGAGCATTCAAAAATGAAAAAACGGAGCAAATATAAAGGTACATATATATGAATAATACAGTATCAAAAGAATATAAGTAAGCAGTCACACTGCAATAGAGTGCCATGTGCATAGTCACCTGAGTGAACTGACTAATAGAAATAACATGTTGCAACCTCATGTATATCACCACAGGAGGTGACTTCCTCAGTAGTATTCTTTCTATACTGAATTACTTATTGTTATATGTACCTGTATTTTTTAACTTTGTCATTATTGAATATTACACAGGTCTATAAAAAATATTTTTTGTAATCATCGCAGGTGACTTTGTACTTTTCTGAATCATTTTTTTGTCCTTATTTTAAAAATGTCACCACCATTGATCTGAACTTACTCTACTGTTTTATCTTATTTAAAGGAAACTATATGTGCTACAGAAATGCTATAAACAAACTTTAAATTAAATGTGATGCGCCGACCGACTAGATGTAGATATTTCCCCAGAGATGACAGAGGCAGCTTGTATCTAGAACTGATTTTACTAGAGGTAATCTAGTATATAACTATATACAGTTGTGAGGTAAACAGGTCAGCCTATTCCTTACAGATGAACATTTGCAGACAGGCAGTTTCTCAGTGTGATGTTGGCTGCTTTCAGGTTCTCTCTCTGTGGAGACCCTCACTCAGTTACACCTCAGTGGCTGAGCTGTTTTCTTCACTCTGAGGTGACTTGACCTCCCAGAAATGCAGTGAAAATCCTCTCACAATGGTGGCTGTCCCTTGCCTTCCCTTCTATCTCCCTGTGGCAGGGCTCAGATCCCTGTAGAGGCCTGTCTCCTGTCAGAGTCTCACATACCAGTCTTTGCTGCCATCAACATCCTTTTCTGACTGACTCAAATCTAACTGCTTCATAATAGTTAGGTCCTCCCCATAACATGTGACTTTCTGAGAAGCAGTCATTGGTTGACTGCACTGTCAATACTCCATCCTATAAAACTCACTAAAACCTTGTCCCTGTAAGAGAATTCACAATTAAGTAAGACAAGCAAAGAAATTGGAATAACATAGGAAAAACCACATACATTGAAAATGCAGAAATAACGTAATAACTAGTGATGAGCGAGTGTACTCGTTGCTCTGGTTTTCCCAAGAAAGCTCGAGTGGTCTCCGAGCATTTGCAACTGATCGGAGATTTAGTTTTTGTTGATGCAGCTGCATAATTTATGGCTGCTAGCCAGCCTGAGTACATGTGGGGGTTGCCTGGTTGCTAGGGAATCCCCACATGTATTCAAGCTGTCTATCAGCTGTAAATCATGCAGCTGAGGCAACGAAAACTAAATCTCTGAGAAGTTACAAATCCTCGGAGACCACCCGAGCGTGCTCGGGAAAACCCGAGCAACGAGTACACTCGCTCATCACTAGTACTTCTATCTCAAAAACTTTATGTGATAGAGCAAAACAAAGCACATTTTTGGAATCAGCACATTAAACTCCATAAAACAGGCACATTACCTTTGCTGATGATTTTTTTGTGTTGACCAGTGTTATTTGACATAATTTTAGGAGCAAAGTTTATTTATATTTATTTCAGATACCAGTAACATTTACATGGATCTATTGGCTATCCTATCAGTCAGATTGGTAATGTCTAAGGGTACTGTCACACAGTGGCACTTTGATCGCTACGACGGTACGATCCGTGATGTTCCAGCGATATCCATACGATATCGCTGTGTCTGACACGCAGCAGCGATCAGGGACCCTGCTGAGAATCGTACGTCGTAGCAGATCGTTTGGAACTTTATTTCGTCGCTGGATCTCCCGCTGTCATCGCTGGATTGTTGTGTGTGACAGCGATCCAACGATGCGTTCGCTTGTAACCAGGGTAAACATCGGGTTACTAAGCGCAGGGCCGCGCTTAGTAACCCGATGTTTACCGTGGTTACCAGCGTAAAAGTTAAAAAAAAAAAAAAAACGTACATACTCACATTCCGGTGTTCGCCAGGTCCCTTGCCGTCTGCTTCCCGCTCTGACTGACTGTCGGCCGGAAAGTGAGAGCAGATCACAGCAGTGACGTCGCCGCTGTGATCTGCTTTCACTTTAAGGCGGCACTCAGTCAGAGCGGGAAGCAGACGGCAAGGGACCTGGCGAACACCAGAATGTGAGTATGTACGGTTTGTTTTTTTTTTACTTTTACGCTGGTAACCAGGGTAAACATCGGGTTACTAAGCGCGGCCCTGCGCTTAGTAACCCGATGTTTACCCTGGTTACCCGGGGCCTTCGGCATCGTTGGTCGCTGGAGAGCGGTCTGTGTGACAGCTCCCCAGCGACCACACAACGACTTTCCAACGATCACGGCCAGGTCGTATCGCTGGTCGTGATCGTTGGAAAGTTGCAGAGTGTGACAGTACCCTAAGAGTCAGATTTTGGATTAAGAAAACAGGTTTTGATGCAATGTGCGCATTTAAAAGGTTTTTTTTTTTTTTCCGTTTAAGGCTTTTTATTTGGTCTGGAACCAAGATTTATATTGTTAAAATGTTTAAAGTGTCACAAATCTTTTATATGTGTCTTTCCTTCTTTTTGAATTGTATGTATTTTACACATATTTTAGCAGGGGGGCAGCACGGTGGCTCAGTGGTTAGCTCTGTAACCTTCCATCTGCAAGGAGTTTGCATGTTCTCCCTGTGTTTGCGTGGGTTTCCTCCAGTTTCCTCCCACATTCCAAAGACATACTGATAGGGAATTTAGATTGTGAGCCCCATTGGGGACAGCAGTTATAATGTCTGTAAAGCGCTGCGGAATATGTTAGCACTATATAAAAATAAAGATTATTATTATTAGCGTTCTACCAACATAGAGGTTGCACCCACTTCATTTGGGTTTTCTTGGAAAACTAAATCTGGGTAAAAAAAAGGTGCAACTTTGTTTTTTTTTAATGCCATTCACACCATTTTACTCCACCTCTAAAAAATACTAATTTTTCTGCTCTTCAGTACATACATTGTAGCTTAAACATTGACATTTTAATCTACAACTCATCCTATAAATAAAAAGACCTCTTATGTCTATCTTAATGAAAAATTAAATAGCTTTGTTCTTGGACAAAGGAGTTGAAAAAACTGAAGTGAAAACTGAAAAATTTACATGGGAAAAAGGAAAATGAGCATTTTGCTCTTTTACTCTTGATGCTGAATGATTTTCCAATGTAGATCACCTCCCTTTTGTTGGTCAGCCTTTATTTACTGCATGACTACTTACATTTAGATGTGTAATGTAATGATAATGACAACTTTTACACTTTTGTGGTAAGGCTGCTGCTTTTGTTTGAGGGTTAATCTTTGGATCTTTTCCCTTCAACACCACCAATTATGACATCTTAATATTTTCCTTAGCCTTTTTTTCCATAGTTCTTTTAACAGACTTGGAGTAATTTTTAGTATTCTACTCCGTGCATGCTCTCCCATATTTCCTTTCTCTGCTGTATTTTATATATTTTTCATCATTTCTCCATTTATCTTTATGATGTTTTTGCACATTGTTATATTTATCATGCCAATTAGTGATGTATTATTTTATTATGATTTATTACTATATGTAATATTTATTCTTCAATTTTAATCCTTGTTCTTTCATTGAAATGGATGAAACATAAATTGTACCTTCATGTTTTTTTTTTGTTTTTCAATACATAATTAGCTAATCTGCAAATGTCCAAATTAATTGTAATTTCATTTCTTTCTTTTTCAATAGCCAAAAGAACAAAATAACAAAGTATTAGTGCAGTGCATACATCAAACATGTTTTTTTTTAAATCAGAAGTGATTGACATTAATGTTAAGGTAAAGGAAGTATTATGAAAGTATATAGTTATATTAGATGTGTACTAGGTCTCCACATCACCAAAATGTTCAGAGCTTTTAATATTAGAGAATCTATATAGCTCAAATTTTAGTAGTATGTTGAGTGAATGGTTTATTCTAAAAAAAAATAACTATTATAATCTAAAGCATTGCCAAATTGCTTAATAAAATATTAAATACACATACATACAATATGAAATTTTTAATGGACGTGAACTGAATATTTTCTCAAGAAATGTCTCAAAGCTTATTGTACAGGGGAAATTATAGCAACAGAATAATAAGATTCTGTTTATGCTAGTTGCTTTTAGAATACTTGCTTTATAATAAATGCAATATATTTTAGTCATCTAAATAAAATGTAAAATCATGAAAAGCAAAATACTATTTTAATTCAGAAGAGTTTGATGGCTTATTTCCTTTAAACACAGTGCATTTCTGAAAACAATAATTGTTTATAATGAAATACAGTTGTAATAGAAACATAATGATGAAGTTATTATTCATGTAGAAAAATCATTTTCTAATACATTAATATCTAAAAACTCATCATTCAATATTTTAGTCATTTTCTTTCACATACAAACTGTTTTCATATTTACAAATATCAAACTTAATTGAGGTTGAAGACTAATTTACACAATTTAGACAACATTTTATTAGCTTTTTCTGCCACTTTTACATGCAGGGAAATTAAACAGCGGAAAATTATGTGTGCATTCATGTTTTTTTGCTATTTCAAGCCATTACATTTTATGGAATTGGGTACACTATTATAAAATTGCTACTATTGAAAATGAGTATTTGAGATAATCAATAGATTTTGCTTATAATGTTGCATCAGGTTTTCAGTAACTAACATTTCTGAATGGTGCCAGAGGGGCTGAGCATTTTAGAAAGCACATTATTCTGAAATCCAACATTTGATCTAGCAGCTGTGTAAAAATCATCAAAAAACAAGTCATTTTACCTCTGCTTGGACTCTTCATTGCTTAGGACCACAGCAAAAATCAATGGCTTCTCAATGAGTCTTGTAGGAAGATTCACAATTTGTAGCAGACCCCTTATCTACCATATGTTATATATAATACTAGTTCTCATGAAGTGCAATTTACTCATGGAGCCATATATAGAGTAAAGTTGGCTGAAATAAAGTTTCCTTGTTTGTAGAATCACACTATCTATAAAATGATTTCTTCTAGCCAGAAAAGGATCATGCAGCCCACGACTACCCAAAAACAGGAGTCACAGATTGCATCAGGTCATTCTTTATTTCAAGAGATGAGTGAATCGGGACTGCTTTAGTGTCCAGGTCAGTGGTACTTGGCGGTTGGAAGGGAGACCTACAAATCTCTTACCTTCTGGCATAAGTGTCGTGGCTTCTGATTAGCCAGGGATGTTGTAGCATCATCTTTGCAACATGACGCACAGATGACATTGTTCCAGCTATTCTATTTCAAATGCCACAATGGAGATGCCACAAGGTAAGAAATTCATGGGGATTCCGTCCACTGAACTGGACACTAAAGCAGTCATGCTAGTCTCTTTTTATTTTTAAATCCCAACTATTTTCTATGGTGATTTTTGTGCTTATTTGCGTGACATGATGGAAGTGATTGATTGCTATCTGTATGCAACTTTGGCTATCACATGTTACCGAAGGATCTATTTTCTCTTCTTGAAGCAATGCCCTACTCTTCTGTGTGTTTCTGTTAATCAAAGTGGAGGACTAGGTTGGTTTAAGCATAATAATAATACTGATGATTGCTTAAAAGTTCAACCTCCCCATCTGTACACTCATTCTAGGGTAGTGCAGGGGGTATGGTATTAGAGAGTATAGAATGAATGGTAAGGGTGCAATTTCATCTGATCTAAGGCAAGTTTTAAACTAATAACTGGTTATGAACATAATAAGTATAAAATGCAAATCTTGTTGGCTCTGCTTGATTAGAGTCAGTTAAGATGCAGTCTGGGATCTTAATCAGGCAGCAGTTTCAGCAAATGAAGGTTGCCTTCAGGTAAATTGTTCCAATATCCACAATAAAATTACAGGGACATCAGGGGTCTGATAATGCTCATAACAACAAACTACTTTACGTACATAAAGAATATGAGTCTCATCCACATCTATTACCCACGCTACACATAAGACATTTTAATTATTCTCCATCATGTGTATTGAAATTGATAACTAACTGGGATAATAACAGATAGATGAGTCTATGAGTTGTTGCGGTAGATATCAGGAGCTTCCTAATTAAACTTGTTAATCCTTAATGTTTCAATGTTTTCTCACATTTAACCATTTCTGTCTGACCTTCTCATTAACAACATTTGGCTGTATTGAGTTTAGCTTTTTATCTAAAATGAAAACTTTATACATGTCAATGATTGATTCCTTAGCCAGATACGTAACACTTTTCATATATGCAAAGAACTATTAAGAATCCTAATAGTCATGGTACAGATTATGGGCTACAGTCTCTGGATACCTTCATTATTATCCATTAGCAGCTAAAAAATAAATGACTTCTTTTATGAGTAAGGTTTCAATCCTTTTACTGCTTTATTAGGACCATCATTTTCCTGTATATCAAACAGGCTGTTTCTTTTAATATTAATATTAAGACAATTTTACTGAAAATTCCTTATAGCTACAAGGCTAATAATAGCAGATATTCAATTCAGAGATGATGTGAAGTTTTGGGTAATGTGCATACACTAAACCTAAAATTAATACATCGTAAGAAATTAAACAAAAATGATCTAAATAAGGCTACAGAAGTGTGCATATTCCAACAATTTTATTCAGGATGAACAGCCAGCTGTGAATACCGTTACAACATTTTTTAACCACTGGCATTATCACAACTTTTTGCTATAAGCAAGCTTATTTTATTCTATTTTTGTATTGATTTTAGTAGCATTACATACTGTATTTTTTAGATTATAAGACTAACTTTTTCCCCCTTAATTTGGGAGGAAAATGGGGGTTTCTGACAGCTTAGGGCTCTGAGCCTCACAACACCGTAACACCCCCTCATCCCAACCCAGGGTCCGCAGCATCGCCCCACTACTGCCTCTGCTGCCAACTTCCTGCAGCAGTGCCTCTTTTTATCCCCGACCCACCACAGCAGCCCTTCCACCCTGGTAAGCTACCATAAAATCGGAATAAAAGATGCATCACTATTTTATTAAAAAACATATCTTTACAATTTTCTTTATCCAAAATTTGGGGGGTGTCTTATGGTTCACAAAATGCAGTATTTGTAGCACTTAAAGGGCATCTGTCAGTAGCATCAACCCTCCTATGCCACCAATATGGGCATGTAGGTTATTCAAAGATGAGTAAAATGATACCTCTGCAATCTGATATCTTATTCCAGAGAAATCCATGTTTTTTTTATGTAAATGATCTGTTCTCAAGCGGATCAGTGTCCTGCCCATAGCCCTGAATAAATTATTTACATATAAGAAAAACATGGCTTTCTCTTGAATGAGACATTGGATTGCAGATATCAAGGTTTAATTTTATTCCTATGACCTACATGTCCTTATAGATGGCTTAGGAGGGTTGATTTTGGTGACAGATTCTTTTTAAAATATGGAATGTACTAGAATATTTCAATAGTGCATTATGCCTAAGCATATTATTATTATTATTTATTTATATAGCACCATTATTTCCATGGTGCTGTACATGAGAAAAGGCGTTACGTACAGGGTTATAGATAACGTTTACAGTAAACAAATTTACAATGACAGACTGGTGCAGAGGGGAGAGGACCCTGTCCTTGTGAACTTACATTCTACGGGATATTAGTACATTATAGCACTTTTAACCAAACACATAGACTAGAGATAGGCAAATTTATTTGAGTATAATTTAACTTTTCTCAAATGTTACAAAAACAGTGAATTCCGGGGCCTACTCGCAGCTGGATGCCCCGGTCTAGGATGGACACTGGGTCAAAGGTTTGATACCACACAGCATAGATAACCTGACAGAGGGCAGGAAGCATCTGGAGAGGTGAGCGATGGGGTGAATTTTTTTATAGTTTATAATATATATTTATTATACTCTGGGGTATGGATAAAAACAAGAGCATGATATAGGACATTAACATTTGTGTAAAATAACAAATCAAATTACAAGGTAATATCCACTCAAATAGGCAAATCTAATTTTGCTTAATCTGCTGATCTACCCTTGTAGCTCCGAAGAGCTTTTTGCCTGCTTCGCTTTTTCAAAGGGGAGTAGATACATATACAGTCTCATGCCAGCCTTATATATGAAATGAAAAAGGCACCGTTGAATGAAGTACATGCGCCCCGGACTCCGGCTACACTAGAATGTCACTTCCTCTACCGTCATCCCTACACAATGCGCATGTGGGTGACAAACACCCAATGACATCAATGGACATGCGCACTGTGCCGGTCTGACAGCCGCAGAGAAAATGAAGTAGTAAAAGTGTCAGCTCATGCACACCATCGGTGCCCATTTTCTTAATGAACAAGGGATGGCGCCATCATACCGAATGCCAGTAATGTGAATTCACATACCAGTAAAAATTGTGTTAATTTTCATTTTGATGGGTCAGACTTTTACAGATGCAGCAATGCCACATAGATTTATTAATTTTAATTTATGTATATATTTGTATTAGCTTTAGGCCGGTTTCACACGTCAGTGGCTCCGGTACGTGAGGTGACAGTTTCCTCACGTACCGGAGACACTGACACACGTAGACCCATAAAAATCAATGCATCTGTTCAGATGTCATTGATTTTTTGCGGACCGTGTCTCCGTGTGCCAAACACGGAGACATGTCAGTGTTCGTGGGAGCGCACGTTTTACACGGACCCAATAGAGTCAATGGGTCCGCATAAAACACGGACCTCACACGGACATTCTCCGTCTGGGGTCCGTGTGCGTGCCGGAGACAGCGCTACAGTAAGCGCTGTCCCCCCCACATGGTGCTGAAGCCGCGATTCATATCTTCCCTGTAGCAGCGTTTGCTATAGAGAAAATATGAAGAATAGTGTTAAAAATAAAGATCCATGTGTCCGCCGCCCCCCCACCCCCTGTGCGCCCCCCCGCTGGTCAGAAAATACTTACTCGCTCCTTCCTGGTCTGGCCGCGCCTCCTACTGTATGCGGTCACGTGGGGCCGATCATTTACAATCATGAATAGTCGGCTCCGCCCCTATGGGAGGTGGAGCCACATATTCATGACTGTAAATGATCGGGCCCACGTGACCGCATGCAGGAGAAGCCGCGGCCAGACCAGGAAGCAGCGAGGGAGGCGGGTAAGTATTTTCTGACCAGCGGGGGGGCGCACAGGGGGTGGGGGGGCGCACAGGGGGTGGGGGGGCGGCGGACACCTAAATCTTTATTTTTAACACTATTCTTCATATTTTCTCTGCAGCAAACGCTACTGCAGAGAGGATATGAATCGCAGCTTCAGCATGATGCAGAGTGGGTACCACACGCTCCGTGTGGTACCCACTCGCCATACGGGCGGCACACGTGTCCCGCTCGTATGGCCTCCGTGAGTTCCCAGGCACACGGACACGGATAACTCCGGTACCGATTTATTCCGGTACCGGAATTATCTGGACGTGTGGGACAGCCCTTAAATAGAGTAAAGAGAGACTGGTTGCAGTTTTTTTTCTTGTATATTTTTAAAAACATTTTTTTTAACTTTATTTTTAGTGCCCTTAGGTGACTTGAACTTGTGATTGTCTGATTGCTTATACTGCAGTATTATAGTATTGCAATATTTATATAAAAAAATCATGGTCTCCAAAGAACATCAGCCGCAGATTTTTCTTCACAGGGGGTTAATGGGCGGCTAACTATCAAATGCATGGATTGACACAAACTTTAACACTTGAGTAGCTGTTTAACAAAACTGCAGCTCATGAAAGCATGATTCTGTGTAGGCCACATTATTATGAACTGAATAAATATGTTCCTGTGCAGGGTTAATCTTACAAATGTTCCCCTTGTATGTACTTCTTTAAAGGTTGTGTCTGACAGTGCAGGAATATGGTCTGCAAGGAACACATCTCCTGCGCAGGGAAGGAAGCAAAAGTAGGTATAAAGACTTTACAGCATGGGATTACAGTTGATTCTTTAACCCCTTTATGACCAATGATGGACATAGAACGTCATGAGTGGCTGTTAGTTCCCACACCATGATGTGCTATGTCTGTCATGACTTTGAACTGTCAATGTGTGTAAACACTAGTGTTGAGCATTCCAATACCGCAAATATCGGGTATCGGCCGATATTGACGGTATCGGAATTCCGATACCGAGTTCCGATACTTTCAGTATATTGGATAGCGAAATCAGAAGTTCCCATAATTCAAAGAGCCAGAATTCAGCCAATGAGGAATCATTAGAAGTGTGGGCACATCCTGTTCTGCATGTTAGGCATGTAACTACTGGCATGGCTGTGATTGGCTGCTGAAATGATGTCATGATGCACTATAAAAGTTGCCACCGAAATTTTGGGTTCACTCTGCTGTGAATTCAGTTAGGGACAGGATGCTGTTGTTCTGACTGAGGGCCAGTTTAGAGATAGCGATTTGCTTCATTGTGCTTTACCCAGGCTAATTTAGCAACCGCTGTATGAGAACCTTGTTTTTGCCTTGCAGCACTGTTCACAGCTGTCTGCAAGGTCTCTGTGTGTGTGAGTGCAGCTCACTCTGTAGTCTGGTCTGCAGCCACCGCTGGTTGTAGTCAGCTCAGGGTGCGTCACTGACTCATACTGTTCCATTCTCCTTTTTTCAATTAGTGCAGCCTGCTGCACATTTTTTCTAATTTATCCTATTAGTGGCCTTCCATCTGTATCCTGCTAGATTGTGGAAAAACACTATATAGGATTACATGGAGGAGCTTTTTTTTGGCCTTGCAGCACCGTTCACGGCTGTCTGCACGGTCTCTGTGTCTCTGTATGCCTTTAATGTCTCCTCCACCTCCCCCAATACATCCTACATTATTCTTAGTTGTTTTCCTTCATGTAGAATGAACCTACAAGGAAAGAAAGGGTTTATTTTAATTCCGATATTTTTGTCCCATTGACTTGCATTGGTATCGGTATCGATATCCGATATTTTTTTAATATCGGCCGATCCAATCCGATACCGATACTTCTGGATATCGGAAGGTATCGCTCAACACTAGTAAACACACAGTGGCAGTTCAGAGTCAACAGCTATCACTGACAGCTGGGAGACACGGGAAGAGGTGCAGGGACTAGTGTTATGGGTCCCTGTATAAATAAATCTGACTTATTACAGCTTGATTGCACAGGAGATGCTGAAATATCAGCACCTCCTACCCTATCAGTGCAGGAGCTGAGTGCTGCCCTTGGCTGTTAATCCCCTAAATGCTGCAATCAAGCACAATTGCAACAATCAGGAGGAAAGCAGAGGGTTGGGAGCTCCCTTTGCCTTTAGATCGGCACCCACATGACATCATCATGGGGCCGATCATTGCCATGGTGACCCAAAAGTTATCATAATGACTCCCAGTTCACCAAGTTGTGGAAGCTTTCAGTATAGGTATAATGCACTGCAATGCACAATACCTGTGAGCAAAATAAAAAAGTGAAAGTTCCATAAAGGGACTATGTAAAAAAGTTAAACAAAAGTACAAAAAAGTAAATGTACATAAAAAATATTGCAAAATAATATTAACATAATAATAATAATAGCATTATTACTCTAATAAATACACATTTTTATGTAAAAAAAATGAATAAACAAACAAAAAAATTACACATATTTCGTATTGCCGCATCCAGAACAACCTGATCTATGAAAGTGTCACACTAGTTAACCCCTTAATCCCATATGACGTACTATCCCGTCGAGGTGGGGTGGGCCTTAATTCCCACCGACGGGATAGTACGTCATAGCGATCGGCCGCGCTCACGGGCGGAGCGCGGCCAATCGCGGCCGGGTGTCAGCTGACTATCTCAGCTGACATCTGGCACTATGTGCCAGGAGCAGTCACGGACCGCCCCTGGCACATTAACCCCCGGCACACTGCGATCAAACATGATCGCAGTGTTCCGGCGGTACAGGGAAGCATCACGTAGGGAGGGGGCTCCCTGCGGGCTTCCCTGAGACGATCGGTACAAGGCGATGTGCTCACTTTGTACCGAGCGTCTCCTCCCTGCAAGCCCCGGATCCAAAATGGCCACGGGGCTGCATCCGGGTCCTGCAGGGAGGTGACGTCACAGCGCCTTCTCAGAGCAGGCGCCGGGAAGTCTCCCTTCTGTGCACTTCAGATCGCCAATCTGACACAGTGCACAGCAAAGTGTCAGATCGGCGATCTGGCACTTTACTGTGATGCCCCCCCCCCCCCCCCCCCCCGGGGCAAAGTAAAAATGTAAAAAAAAAAAAATCCTAAATAAATAATAATAAAAAATATATATTGTTCTAATAAATATTTCCTTTAGCTAAATAAAAAAAATAAATAAATAAAAGTACACATATTTAGTATTGCCGTGTCCATAATGACCCGACCTATAAAACTGTCCCACTAGTTAACCGATTCAGTGAACACCGTAAAAAAAAAAAAAAAAAAAAAAAAAACGAGGCAAAAAACAACGCTTTATTATCATACCACCGAACAAAAAGTGGAATAGCACGTGATCAAACAGACAGAAATAAATAACCATGGTACCGCTGAAAACGACATCTTGTCCCGCAAAAAACGAGCCACCATACAGCATCATCAGCGAAAAAATAAAAAAGTTATAGTCCTCAGAATAAAGCGATTCAAAAATAATTATTTTTTCTATAACAGAGTTTTTATCGTATAAAAGCGCCAAAACATAAAAAAAGATATAAATGAGGTATCGCTGTAATCGTACTGAACCGAAAAATAAAATGGCTTTATCCATTTTACCAAACGCGGAACGGTATAAACACCCCCCCAAAAAGAAATTAATGAATAGCTGTTTTTTGGCCATTCTGCCTCAAAAAAATCGGAATAAAAAACGTGCCCGAAAATGTTACCAATAAAAACGTCAACTTGTCCCGCAAAAAAAAAGTCCTCACATGACTCTGTGGACCAAAATATGGAAAAATTATAGCACTCAAAATGTGGTATCGCAAAAAACATTTGTTGCAATAAAAAGCGTCTTTTAGTGTGTGATGGCTGCCAATCAAAAATCCGCTAGAAAACACGCTATAAATAGTTACGAAGTTAGTTAGTTACGAAAAATTAAAAAATTTAAAAAATGTATTTATTTCCATTTTCCCATTAGGGTTAGGGTTAGGGTTAGGGCTAGGGTTAGGTCTAGGGCTATGGTTAGGGCTAGGGTTAGGGTTAGGGCTAGGGTTAAGGCTACAGTTAGGGTTAGGGTTGGGGCTAAAGTTAGGGTTAGGGTTTGGATTACATTTACGGTTGGGAATAGGGTTGGGATTAGGGTTAGGGGTGTGTCAGGGTTAGGGGTGTGGTTAGGGTTACAGTTGAGATTAGGGTTAGGGGTGTGTTTGGATTAGGGTTTCAGTTATAATTGGGGGGTTTAGCCACATCAGGGGCTCTCCAAATACGACATTGCGTCTGATCTCAATTCCAGCCAATTCTGCATTGAAAAAGTAAAACAGTGCTCCTTCCCTTCTGAGGTCTCCTGTGCACACAAACAGGGGTTTACCCCAACACATGGGGTATCAGTGTGCTCAGGACACATTGGACAACAACTTTTGGGGTCCAATTTCTCCTGTTACCCTTGGGAAAATACAAAATTGGGGGCTAAAAAATAATTTTTGTGGGGAAAAAAAAGAATTTGTATTTTCACGGCTCTGCGTTATAAACTGTAGTGAAACACTTGCAGGTTCAAAGTTCTCACAACACATCTATATAAGTTCCTTGGTGGGTCTAGTATCCAATATGGGGTCACTTCTGGGGGGTTTCTAGTGTTTGGTTACATCAGGGGCTCTGCAAATGCAACATGACTCCTGCAGACCAATCCATCTAAGTCTGCATTCCAAATGGCGCTCCTTCCCTTCCGAGCTCTGCCATGCGCCCAAACGGTGGTTCCTCCCACATATTGGGTATCAGCGTACTCAGGACAAATTGGACAACAACTTTTGGGGTTCAATTTACACTGTTTCCCTTGGAAAAAAATACAAAACTGGGGGCTAAAATATAGTTTTTGTGGAAAAAAAAGGATTTTTTATTTTCACGGCTCTGCGTTATAAACTGTAGTGAAACACTTGGGGGTTCAAAGTTCTCACAACACATCTACATAAGTTCATTGGGGTTCTAGTTTCCAATATGGGGTCACTTATGGGGGTTTTCTATGGTTTAGGTACATTAGGGGCTCTGCAAATGCAACATGACGCCTGCAGACCATTCCATCTAAGTCTGCATCCCAAATGGCACTCCTTCCCTTCCGAGCTCTCCCATGCTCCCAAACGGTGGTTCCCAACACATATTGGGTATCAGCGTACTCAGGACAAATTGGACAACAACTTTTGGGGTTCAATTTACACTGTTTCCCTTGGAAAAAAATACAAAACTGGGGGCTAAAATATAGTTTTTGTGGAAAAAAAAAGGATTTTTATTTTCACGGCTCTGCATTATAAATTGTAGTGAAACACTTGGGGGTTCAAAGCTCTTACAACACATCTAGATGAGTTCCTTAGGGGGTCTACTTTCCAAAATGGTGTCACCTGTAGGGGGGTTTCAATGTTTAGGCACATCAGTGGCTCTCCAAACGCAACATGGCGTCCCATCTCAATTCCAGTATATTTTGCATTGAAAAGTCAAATGGCGCTCCTTCTCTTCCGAGCTCTGCCATGCGCCCAAACAGTGGTGTACCCCCACATATGAGGTATCAGCGTACTCAGGATAAATTGGACAACAACAACTTTTGTGGTCCAATTTCTTCTCTTACACTTGGGAAAATAAAAAATTGGGGGCGAAAAAATCATTTATGTGAAAAAATATGATTTTTTATTTTTACGGCTCTGCATTATAAACTTCTGTGAAGCACTTGGTGGTTCAAAGTGCTCACCACACATCTAGATAAGTTCCTTAGGGGGTCTACTTTCCAAAATGGTGTCACTTGTGGGGGTTTCAATGTTTAGGCACATCAGGGGCTCTCCAAACACAACATGGCGTCCCATCTGAATTCCAGTCAATTTTGCATTGAAAAGTCAAACGGCGCTCCTTCCCTTCCGAGCTCTCCCTTGCGCCCAAACAGTGGTTTACCCCCACATATGGGGTATCAGCGTACTCAGGACAAATTGGACAACAACTTTTGGAGTCCAATTTCTTCTCTTACCCTTGGGAAAATAAAATATTGGGGGCAAAAAGATCATTTTTGTCAAAAAATTTCATTTTTTATTTTTACGGCTCTGCATTATAAACTTCTGTGAATCACTTAATAGGTCAAAGTGCTCACCACACATATAGATAAGTTCCTTAGGGGGTCTACTTTCCAAAATGGTGTCACTTGTGGGGGTTTTCGATGTTTAGGCACATCAGGGGCTCTCTAAACGCAACATGGCGTCCCATCTGAATTCCAGTCAATTTTGCATTGAAAAGTCAAATGGCGCTCCTTAGCTTCCAAGCTCTGCCATGCACCCAAACAGTGGTTTACCCCCACATATTGGGTATCGACATACTCAGGACAAATTGTACAACAACTTTTGTGGTCCATTTTCTCCTGTTACCCTTGGTAAAATAAAACAAATTGGAGCTGAAGTAATTTTTTTGTGTAAAAAAGTTAATTGTTCATTATTATTTAAACATTCCAAAAATTCCTGTGAAATACCTGAAGGGTTTATAAACTTCTTGAATGTGGCTTTGAGCACCTTGAGGGGTGCAGTTTTAGAATGGTGTCACACTTGGGTATTTTCCATCATATAGACCCCTCAAAATGACTTCAAATGAGATGTGGTCCCTAAAAAAAAATGGTGTTGTAAAAATGAGAAATTTCTGGTCAACTTTTAACCCTTATAACTCCCTAACAAAAAAAAATTTTGGTTCCAAAATTGTGCTGATGTAAAGTAGACATGTGGGAAATGTTACTTATTAAGTATTTTGTGTGACATATCTCTGTGATTTAATTGTATAAAAATTAAAATTTGAAAAATTGCGAAATTTTCAAAATTTTTGCCAAATTTCCATTTTTTTTCTCAAATAAACGCAGGTAATATCAAAGAAATTTTATGACTATCATGAAGTACAGTATGTCACGAGAAAACATTGTCAGAATCACCAGGATCCGTTGAAGCGTTCCAGAGTTATAACCTCATAAAGGGACAGTGGTCAGAATTGTAAAAATTGGCCCGGTCATTAACGTGCAAACCACCCTCAGGGCTTAAGGGGTTAAACCCTTCTGTGAATGCCGAATATAAATAAAAATGGTATCGCTGATAGCAAAATCTTGTTCTGCAAAAACAAGCTGCAATACATTACTTAATCAACAGAAAAATAAAAAAGGTATATTTGACAGAATAAAGTGATACAAAAGTAATTATTTTTTCTATAAAACATTTTATTGTGTAATAGCGCCAAAACATAAAAAATATATAAATGTGGTATCGCTGTTATTGTACTGACTCGAAGAGTAAAGCTGCATTTTTTACTACACACAGAACGGCATAAAAAAATGCCCATAAAATAATTTCTGAATTGCTGATTTTTGCTCACTCTGTTTCCCAAAAATCAGAATAGAAAGCGATTAAAAAATATAATGTGCCCGAAAATGGTATCAATAAAAACGTCAACTCATCCTGCAAAAGAGCAATCTGTCATATGACTCTGTCGACAGAAATGTGGAAAAATTATAGCTCTCAAAATATGGTAATTCAATAAAAAGCCAAACTTAAAAAAACAGATATAAATCTGAAATAGTTGTAATCGCATCAATCCGAAGAATAAAGTCAACCAATTATTCATCTGCAGTCGATTTGTTCATTCTGCCTTCCAAAGATTGCAGTAAGGAGCGACTCACATTAATCCTGCGCTCCACATTAAGCGCTTACACTGGGTTTCCGTGTAAATCTCTGAAATGCGTGATTCAGATGGAACCCTGGTGGAAGATCCCTATAATGAGGCAGATGGAGGCACTGTCGACACTGTCTGGCCTATGATCCGGCGGTGTCCATTTTTGTAAAAGTGCCGTTTGCCAAAGTTATTTGCACTTTTGAAACAAAGGACTCTGCTGAACAGATACACGACAGAGTCTAAAGTTATTTTGCTGCCTCATTATAGTGAAAGGACCCCTTGGGAGTTTCATCTGAATCACGTTACTCAGAGATTTAGATGGAAACTCCAAAGTAAGTACTCAGCATAGAGTGCCATAAAAATGTTATTCAAAATTTTATGCAAAATGTTCACGATAAAAGTTTCAACTCAATCCACAAAAATGCAAGTCCCTTCTCAGCTCTGTCATCTGTTAACAGAAATATAGCAGCTTCCACGGTTTTGTAGCACAAAGGTTCTGGAAAAGCTAAATAGCTCATCCCCCCCAAAAAAAAAAAAAAAAATCTGCTCTCCCATATCCAAATGTCTCTCTCACTTCTGTGCCCCATTGTGCATATACAACCTTTAGCTCCCACGTGTTTGGCAGGGGTACAGTTTTCAAATTAGGATCACTTTAGTGAGGAGTCTGCTTTTCTAGCACTTAGGGCCTCTGTATATGTAGTCTGCAAACTATTCTAGGGAAATCTGCTCTTCTGGAGGCAAATAGCGCTCCTTCCCTCCAGAGTCTCGCCATGTGGCTAAGCAATACTTTACAGCCATATATAGGGTATTTATACATACAGCAGAAATTGTGGGACAAATTTTGGTGTTATTTTTACCCATTTTCCCCTGTAGAAATGTAAAATCTAGGGCTAAAACACATTTTTGTGGTAAAAATTAATTTGCTTTTTCTTCACTGCCCATTGGTATAAAATTATGTAACACGCTTTTTCACACCTCAGGTGCTCTCCTAGTGGGTCATGGCACTCTCAAACCATAACAGTAAAACCTGTACAATAATATTGCACTCCTTCCCTTCTGATTGCACAACAAACAGAATGTCTATTATTTCCTATTTAGTTCCAAAAAAAAATTGGAACTAAAACAACATTTAAGTGGAAGAAATGTAATTATTCTTTCATCACCACCCAAAAGTATAAAACTATGAGAGGCACATGTGATGTCAATATTTGTATACCTTTTTTAATTACTACTACTATATTTTAATTTGAAATAGGAAAATTGTGCCAAAAATATATTTATAACATTCTTATTATTTTTTATGTATGTGTATCATATTCTTTATTAGACAATACATGAGGATTACCTTTGGTAGGAAAATTTTGAATCCAAACATGTCTGTAAAAGTAATATCTATTGCATGTTTTATTATGTTGTTTAATTTCCAATTTCCTCGTAATCACTTGTGAGCACGTATGTATGCAGGATTAATATTCATTGTTATGAATATTAAATCAAGAAATCCATTTGCAGGAGTGTTGATCTTGTTTTAACATACAGGAGATATCTATCAATTAAAAATGACTTCAGCTTAATTAGAACATAGCTGTCAACTTCTCTCCTTTTATTATTATTAATAAAAATAAGGATTTCAAGGTATTATGTTCACATTGAAATAACAAGTGCATTAAAATTGTACTTTTTTTAGAATAAACAATAATCTGTGATATTGAAGAAGTTATTGCACTCTTAATGAATTAGAAATAAGTATTAATTTTAACATATTTTTAGATATTTTACTTGTATCAGGCCATTATCTAAAGTTGGTCATAAACCTAATATAGCTGTTACTTTTACTTTTAACTACACCAGGTCCTACTGTGCATATTTTGTGCAGCATAGGACCAGAAATAAATAGCTTCTAGAATCTTCAGAAATCAGATTTAACCAAAGGAAAAAACAAATGTCATCTTGAAATCCAATACAACCAATCATTTTTGTTGCCCAGTGTCAAGTATAGTCAGGATGTACATTTTCAAAATTGGACAATCCCATAAGAAACAATGGACGCCTTTATCATTTATCCAATGTGTATGCCTACTGTAAGCACAGTATATGGCTGTTTTTTTGTTTTAATGCAAAGGGAACTTTTGGGGTTTTTTGTTTGATTAATTTTTACCTAAAATTTACCTGCAAAAAAAACAACACTGGTTTATTTATTATATAGCGCTATCTTATTCCACAGCACTGGTGACATGGACAGTTGCAATTGCTAATGTAAATGCTGTTAAAAGACATAGAAAATCTTCTAAATATGCAACAACTAAAACAGAAAAATATGCACTGTGTCTACAGTAGCGGCAGTAGCGGTCATTTTTCTGAATTTGGAGTTGGTGAATTGCAAAAAAATCAATTAATGTTCTGGAGACTACGAATATTTTGGAAAATTCAACTCCACTCAAATATATTTGCTTATCTCCAATGGTCACAATGCTAATGTACTGTGGGATGCAGACCAGAAACCGTGGTATATGGTGGAGGCAGCAGATGTGCACATTTTTTACACACATACAATTTATGAAGGTGGTTGTTTAGTATTGTAAATGCTCACAGATAAGGCTTGAATAAGGTTCGAGTCACACAGAAATACATGCTTCTCAAAAAATTAGAATATCATCAAAAAGTTAATTTATTTCAGTTCTTCACAACAAAAAATGAAATCCATATACTATATAGACTCATAACAAATAGTGACACACCAATAGAGAACTATGAAGACTCAGGATCAAAAAGTTAGTTAAAAAACCCAAATTTTATTACAAAATATATCTAAAATCACACACAGATAAAAAATACACGTACTGGTGAGACGTTATAATGAACAGATGCAGAGTCAGGAAACAAAAGCTACAGACTAAGAAGACCCCTATACACAATCACCAGCGAGGTGTCAGCTCGCCATAGAACCTAGATAGACATACCGTGTGACCGGCTTACTACCACATATATAAAGTCTACATAAGATATATAACTTAAGATATACTGCAGCGTCCCTGAATATCCCTAGTGGTCAACAGGTGAAAAAATACTAAGTCACGATAAGCAGCAGTCATTACCTGTAGTCATATTGAGTCAGGGGAGAAGGGGTCGTATAGTCTGTGCGCACCTCGACGCGCGTTTCACTGCGACGGCAGCTTCGTCAGTGATCTATTTCAAATGCTTATTTATGTTAATGTTGATGATTATGGCATACAGACAATGAAAACCCAAAAGTGATATCTCAGTAAATTAGAATAATTAACAAAAAACACCTTCAAATGCTTCCTAAGCATGTAAAAAGGTCCCGTAGTTTGTTTCAGTAGGCTCCACAATCATGGGAAAGACTGCTGACTTGACAGATGTCCAGAAAGCAGTCTTTGACACACTCCACAAGGAAGGTAAGCCACAAAATATCATTACTAACGAAGCTGGCTAGTCACAGAGTGTTGTATCCAAGCATATTAATGGAAAGTTAAGTGGAAGGAAAAAGTGTGGCAGAAAAAGGTGCACAAGCAACAGGGATAACCGCAGCCTTGAAAGGATTGTTAAGAAAGGGCCATTCAAAAATTTCAGGGAGATTCACAAGGAGTGGACTGCAGCTGGAGTCATTGCTTCAAGAGCCACCACTCACAGATGTATCAAGAACATAGGCTACAAGTGACGCATTTCTTGTGTCAAGCCACTCATGACCTAAAGGCAATGCCAGAAGCGTCTTACCTGGGTCAAGTAGAAAAAGAACTGGACTGTTGCTCAGTGGTCCAAGCTGTTGTTTTCATATGAAAGTAAATTTTGCTTTTCATTTGGAAATCAAAGTCCCAGAGTTTGGAGGAAGAGTGGAGAGGCACACAATCCTAACTGCTTGAGGTCTAGTGTAAAGTTTCCACAAACAGTGATGGTTTGGGAGCCATGTCATCTGCTGGTGCAGGTCCACTGTGTTATATCAAGATCAAAGTCAGCACAGCTGTCTATTACGAAATTTTAGAGCACTTCATGCTTCTCTCTGTCAACAAGCTTTTTGGAGATGGAAATTTTGTTCTCCAGCAGGACTTGGCACCTGTCCAAAAATACCAATACCTGGTTCACAAACAACAGTATCACTGTGCTTGATTGGCCAGCAAACTCACCTGACCATAACCCCATAGAGAAACTATGAGGTATTGTCAAGAGGAAGATTAGAGACACCAGACTCAACAATGCAGATGAGCTGAAGGCTGCTATCAAAGCAACCTGGGCTTCCATAACACCTCAGCAGTGCCGCAGGCTGATTGCCTCCATGCCACGCAGCATTGATGCAGTAGCTAATGCAAAAAGTGCCCCAACCAAGTTGGCCAATATTTTGGATTTTAAAATACTTTTTTGAGCTGGTGTTATAAAGTATTCTAATTTTCTGAGATAATGACTTTTGGGTTTTCATTGGCTGTAATGTCATGATCTCAATGGCAAGAGAACATAGCATAAGCATATATAGGAACTAGCTCTTGGAAGATGGAAACTGAGCTGACCATGAACTAAACCTAACGCACAACTAGCAGTGGCCGGGTAGCATGCCTACGTTGATTCTAGATGCCCAGCACCAGCCGGAGGACTAAATAAAACTAGCAGAGGAAAATATTAGTCCTAGCTCACCTCTAGAGAAATACCCCGAAAGGAGACAGAGGCCCCCCACATGTATTGGCGGTGAGTTGAGATGAAATAACAAACGTAGTATGAAAATAGGTTTAGCAAATTTGAGGTCCACTTACTACATAGCAGAAGACAGAAAGGACACTTTCATGGTCAGCTGAAAAGCCTATCAAAAACACCATCCAGAAATTACTTTAAAACTCTGGCATTAACTCATAACACCAGAGTGGCAATTCCTGTTCACAAGAGCTTTCCAGACACAGTAACGAAACTTCAGCTGTGAACTGGAACAAAAATGCAAAAACAAACATGGACAAGAGTCCAACTTATCTAGTAGTTGTCTAGGAGCAGGAACAAGCACAGAGAGGCTTCTGATAACATTGTTGACCGGCAAGCAACTAACAGAGCAGCAAGGTTATATAGCGACTCCCACATCTTGATGGGAACAGGTGAACAGAGAAGATGAAGACACCAGTTCAATTCCACCAGTAGCCACCGGGGGAGCCCAGAATCCAAATTCACAACAGTACCCCCCCCTCAAGGAGGGGGCACCGAACCCTCACCAGAACCACCAGGGCGATCAGGATGGGCCCTATGAAAGGCACGAACCAGATCGGAGGCATGAACATCAGATGCATTCACCCAAGAATTATCCTCCTGGCCGTATCCCTTCCACTTGACCAGATACTGGAGTCTCCGTCTGGAAACACGAGAGTCCAAGACCTTCTCCACAACGTACTCCAACTCACCCTCAACCAACACCGGAGCAGGAGGCTCAACGGAAGGCACAACCGGTACCTCATACCTGCGCAATAATGACCGATGAAAAACGTTATGAATAGAAAAGGATGCAGGGAGGTCCAAACGGAAGGAAACAGGGTTAAGAATCTCCAATATCTTATACGGGCCGATAAACCGAGGCTTAAACTTAGGAGAAGAGACCCTCATAGGGACAAAACGAGAAGACAACCACACCAAATCCCCAACAGAAAGCCGAGGACCAACACGACGGTGGCGGTTGGCAAAAAGCTGAGTCTTCTCCTGGGACAACCTCAAATTGTCCACCACCTGCCCCCAGATCTGATGCAATCTCTCCACCACAGCATCCACTCCAGGACAATCCGAAGATTCCACCTGACCAGAGGAAAATCGAGGATGAAACCCCGAATTACAGAAAAACGGGGACACCAAAGTGGCAGAGCTGGCCCGATTATTGAGAGCAAACTCCGCCAATGGCAAAAAAGCAACCCAATCATCCTGGTCAGCAGACACAAAACACCTCAGATATGTCTCCAGGGTCTGATTAATCCGCTCGGTCTGGCCATTCGTCTGAGGATGGAAAGCGGACGAAAAAGATAAATCTATGCCCATCCTAGCACAGAATGCCCGCCAAAATCTAGACACGAATTGGGTCCCTCTGTCAGAAACGATATTCTCAGGAATACCATGCAAACGAACAACATTTTGAAAAAACAGAGGAACCAACTCGGAAGAAGAAGGTAACTTGGGCAGAGGAACCAAATGGACCATCTTAGAAAAACGGTCACACACCACCCAGATGACAGACATCTTCTGAGAAACAGGCAGATCTGAAATAAAATCCATCGAGATGTGCGTCCAAGGCCTCTTAGGAATAGGCAAGGGCAACAATAATCCACTAGCCCGAGAACAACAAGGCTTGGCCCGAGCACAAACGTCACAAGACTGCACAAAGCCTCGCACATCTCGTGACAGGGAAGGCCACCAGAAGGACCTTGCCACCAAATCCCTGGTACCAAAAATGCCAGGATGACCTGCCAACGCAGAAGAATGAACCTCAGAGATGACTCTACTGGTCCAATCATCAGGAACAAACAGTTTATCAGGTGGGCAACGATCAGGTCTATCCGCCTGAAACTCCTGCAAGGCCCGCCGCAGGTCTGGAGAAACGGCTGACAATACCACTCCATCCTTAAGGATACCTGTGGGCTCAGAGTTACCAGGCGAGTCAGGCTCAAAACTCCTAGAAAGGGCATCCGCCTTAACATTCTTAGAACCCGGTAGGTACGACACCACAAAATTAAACCGAGAGAAAAATAATGACCAGCGCGCCTGTCTAGGATTCAGGCGCCTGGCGGTCTCAAGATAAATCAAATTTTTGTGGTCAGTCAATACCACCACCTGATGTCTGGCCCCCTCAAGCCAATGGCGCCACTCCTCAAAAGCCCACTTCATGGCCAAAAGCTCCCGATTCCCAACATCATAATTCCGCTCAGCGGGCGAAAATTTACGGGAAAAGAAGGCACAAGGCCTCATCACGGAGCAGTCAGAACTTTTCTGCGACAACACTGCCCCAGCTCCGATCTCAGAAGCGTCGACCTCAACCTGAAAAGGTAGAGCAACATCAGGCTGACGCAACACAGGGGCAGAGGAAAAACGGCGCTTAAGCTCCCGAAAGGCCTCCACAGCATCAGGGGACCAATCAGCAACATCAGCACCCTTCTTAGTCAAATCGGTCAATGGTTTAGCAATATCCGAAAAACCAGCAATAAATCGACGATAAAAGTTAGCAAAGCCCAAAAATTTCTGAAGACTCTTAAGAGAAGAGGGCTGCGTCCAATCACAAATAGCTTGAACCTTGACAGGATCCATTTCAATGGAAGAGGGGGAAAAAATATATCCCAAAAAGGAAATCCTCTGTACCCCAAAAACACACTTAGAACCCTTCACACACAAAGAATTAGACCGCAAAACCTGAAAAACCCTCCTGACTTGCTGGACATGAGAGTCCCAGTCATCCGAAAAAATCAGAATATCATCCAGATACACAATCATAAATTTATCCAAATAATCGCGAAAAATATCATGCATAAAGGACTGGAAAACTGACGGAGCATTAGAAAGACCAAAAGGCATCACTAAATACTCAAAGTGGCCCTCGGGCGTATTAAATGCGGTTTTCCACTCATCCCCCTGCCTGATTCGCACCAAATTATACGCCCCACGAAGGTCAATCTTAGAGAACCACTTGGCCCCCTTTATGCGAGCAAACAAATCAGTCAGCAACGGCAATGGGTATTGATATTTAACAGTGATTTTATTCAAAAGCCGATAATCAATACATGGTCTCAAAGAGCCGTCTTTTTTTGACACAAAGAAAAAACCGGCTCCTAAGGGAGATGACGATGGACGAATATGTCCCTTTTCCAAGGACTCCTTTATATATTCTCGCATAGCAGCATGTTCAGGCACAGACAGATTAAATAAACGACCCTTTGGGTATTTACTACCCGGGATTAAATCTATGGCACAATCGCACTCTCGGTGCGGAGGTAACGAACCAAGCTTGGATTCTTCAAAGACGTCACGATAGTCAGACAGGAACTCAGGAATTTCAGAGGGAATGGATGATGAAATGGAAACCACAGGTACATCCCCATGAGCCCCCTTACATCCCCAGCTCAACACAGACATAGCTCTCCAGTCGAGGACTGGGTTGTGAGATTGCAGCCAAGGCAATCCTAGTACCAAATCATCATGTAGATTATACAGCACCAGAAAGCGAATAATCTCCTGGTGATCCGGATTAATACGCATAGTTACTTGTGTCCAGTATTGTGGTTTATTATTAGCCAATGGGGTGGAGTCAATCCCCTTCAGAGGAATAGGAGTCTCCAAAGGCTCTAAATCATACCCACAGCGTTTGGCAAAGGACCAATCCATAAGACTCAAAGCGGCGCCAGAGTCGACATAGGCGTCCGTGGTAATAGATGACAAAGAGCAAATCAGGGTCACAGATAGAATAAATTTAGACGGTAAGGTGCAAATGGAAACAGATTTACCAAGCTTTTTAGTGCGCTTAGAGCATGCTGATATAACATGAGTAGAATCACCACAATAGAAACACAACCCATTTTTCCGTCTAAAATTCTGCCGCTCGCTTCGGGACAGAATTCTATCACACTGCATACTCTCTGGCGACTTCTCAGTGGACACCGCCAGATGGTGCACTGGTTTGCGCTCCCGCAAACGCCTATCGATCTGAATAGCCATTGTCATGGACTCATTCAGACCCGCAGGCACAGGGAACCCCACCATAACATCCTTAATGGCATCAGAGAGACCCTCTCTGAAAGTCGCCGCCAGGGCGCACTCATTCCACTGAGTAAGCACAGACCATTTACGGAATCTTTGGCAGTAAATTTCCGCTTCATCTTGCCCCTGAGATAGGGACATCAAAGTTTTTTCTGCCTGAAGCTCCAAATGAGGTTCGTCATAAAGCAACCCCAAGGCCAGAAAAAACGCATCCACATTGAGCAACGCAGGATCCCCTGGTGTCAATGAAAAAGCCCAGTCTTGAGGGTCGCCCCGGAGCAAGGAAATCACAATCCTGACCTGCTGTGCAGGGTCTCCGGCAGAGCGAGATTTCAGGGACAAAAATAATTTGCAATTATTTCGAAAATTCTGAAACCCGGATCTATTCCCCGAGAAAAATTCCGGCAAAGGAATTCTCGGCTCAGATACAGGTGCATGACAAACAAAATCTTGCAAATTTTGTACCTTCGTGGCGAGATTATTCAAACCTGCAGTTACACTCTGAAGATCCATTACAAACAGGTGGACACAGAGCCATTCAAGGGTTAAGAGGAGGTAAGAAGCAGCTAGACAGCAATTAAGGGCTAGGCAGCAAAACTCTGGGGGGGAAAAAAAAAAATAAAATTTCCCTTCAACACTTCTTTTTCTCCTGCTTCAGCCCAAACAATTAACACTTTGAAGGCCGGTCAAACTGTCATGATCTCAATGGCAAGAGAACATAGCATAAGCATATATAGGAACTAGCTCTTGGAAGATGGAAACTGAGCTGACCATGAACTAAACCTAACGCACAACTAGCAGTGGCCGGGTAGCATGCCTACGTTGATTCTAGATGCCCAGCACCAGCCGGAGGACTAAATAAAACTAGCAGAGGAAAATATTAGTCCTAGCTCACCTCTAGAGAAATACCCCGAAAGGAGACAGAGGCCCCCCACATGTATTGGCGGTGAGTTGAGATGAAATAACAAACGTAGTATGAAAATAGGTTTAGCAAATTTGAGGTCCACTTACTACATAGCAGAAGACAGAAAGGACACTTTCATGGTCAGCTGAAAAGCCTATCAAAAACACCATCCAGAAATTACTTTAAAACTCTGGCATTAACTCATAACACCAGAGTGGCAATTCCTGTTCACAAGAGCTTTCCAGACACAGTAACGAAACTTCAGCTGTGAACTGGAACAAAAATGCAAAAACAAACATGGACAAGAGTCCAACTTATCTAGTAGTTGTCTAGGAGCAGGAACAAGCACAGAGAGGCTTCTGATAACATTGTTGACCGGCAAGCAACTAACAGAGCAGCAAGGTTATATAGCGACTCCCACATCTTGATGGGAACAGGTGAACAGAGAAGATGAAGACACCAGTTCAATTCCACCAGTAGCCACCGGGGGAGCCCAGAATCCAAATTCACAACACTGTAAGCAATAATCACCAACATCATCAACTTTTTGATGATATTCTACTTTTGTGAGAAATGCCTGTACATTTTGTGCAACATGTCGGCATAAAACCAGTTGCTCACACACACAGTGTTAGATCAGTTGGGCTGCCCAGCACTATGTAAATGCACACTGCAAGGTCAGATACCCCAATTTTCCAACTAGCAATCTGGGGCCTGGTTTTATCCTGCAAATATGAAAAATAACAAGAGGTATTAGTTGATATATAAGCCAAAATATGCAAGTTCACCACCCTTGTCAAGGGTCTTCATTGCCATGGGATTCCCTACAGTAAAAGTAATACATTGAACATGACATCAAATTGAAAAAAAAAAAACTCTTATACCAATTCCACAATTGAGTGGATTGGTCCATGGAGAATAATGTTGAAATTGAATTTCCTGAAATTCATGATATCGCATGAATTCAAAATCTATATAGGATACTAAAATATGACATAGAGTTTACAATATTGCAAAACGATCTGGATAAGGTGAATGAATGTGCAAACACTTAGCAAATGAGGTTTAATGTAGCTAAATGTAAAGTAATGCAGAAAAAGCAGAGAAATAAATGACCATTTAAAAATGAAAGGGTGAATTTAGGTCCCTATTTACTTTCACTCTTGATATTTATTACTAATTTCTAGTGATGAGCGAATGTGCTCGCTACTACTCGTTACTCACCCAAGTGTTAGGTGTTGAGTTCCCGCCACTGCACACGGGGAATCTCAAACCATGGCCATGGCAGTCTCCCATTCTCCTCCAGCCACAGTGGAACCTTCTCAGCGGAGACATAAGTCCCAGCATCTGGCTCAAGCTGATACTGTGTGAATGGTTACTTCTGCCTTTCCAGGCTCTGCCTTTGTAGCCAGCACTCATCAGCAGCGAGCAGGCCTGTTATGATCCTTAGTGGCTGAGGATCACAGAATGAACTAGCTAAGTTACTGAACATAGAACGAGCTCTAGGGAGGTGGTAACTGGACTGACCGCAAACCTGATCTTAACCAAACACACTGAAGGTAGCCGGTGAACGTGCCTAAATTCCTGGACGTCTCGACGCAGCCTGAGAAACTTGCTACCCCTATAGAAAAAGTAAGTCCTCACTTGCCTCAGAGAAATGACCCCAAAGATATAGGAAGCCCCCAACAAATATTAACGGTGAGGTAAGGGGAAAATACAAAATGTAGAAATGAAAACAGATTCAGCAAATGAGGCCCACTAATACTAGATAGCAGAAGACAGGCAGGGAACTGTGCGGTCAGTAAAAAAGCCTATACAAAATATCCACGCTGAGAATTCAAGAACCCCCACACCAACTAATGGTGTGAGGGGAGAAACTCAGCCCCCTAGAGCTACCAGCAATCAAGGAAATCACATATTAGCAAGCTGGACAAGGACAAGTAAATAACCAAAAAACATATTGAACACTGATGAGCAAAAAATAACCAAACAGAAAACTTAGCTTCTCTTGGAGAGACTGATAGCGAAGGAATTCAGGAGAGATCAAAATAGCACTGAATACATCGACAGCAGGCAAACACTGAAGGTCCAGGTGAGCTAAAAAGGAAACCAGCTAACAGATAACGAGACAGCTGATCCAGCCTCAGACCTGCAGAATGACACAAAGAGCCACCAGAGGGAGCCCAAAGACAGCACTCACACAGTACCACTTGTGACCACAAGAGGGAGCCCAAAAACAGAGTTCACAACAGTACCCCCCCCTTGAGGAGGGGTCACCGAACCCTCATCAAAACCCCCAGGGCGATCAGGATGAGCCACATGGAAGGCAGAAATACGAGAATCCAAGATCTTCTCCACCATGTACTCCAATTCGCCCTCAACCAGCACCGGGGCAGGGGGCTCAACAGAAGGAACCACAGGCACCACATACCTCCGCAACAAAGACCTATGGAACACATTATGAATGGCAAACGACGCTGGGAGGTCCAAACGAAATGACACCAGGTTAAGGATTTCCAAAATCTTATAAGGACCGATGAAGCGAGGCTTGAATTTAGGAGAGGAGACCTTCATAGGAACATACCGAGAAGACAGCCACACCAAATCCCCAACACGAAGTCGGGGACCCACACCGCGACGGCGGTTGGCAAAGCGCTGAGCCTTCTCCTGTGACAACTTCAAATTGTCCACCACATGGTTCCAAATCTGCTGCAACCTATCCACCACAGAATCCACCCCAGGACAGTCAGAAGGCTCAACCTGACCGGAGGAAAAACGAGGATGAAAACCAGAATTGCAGAAAAAAGGCAAAACCAAAGTAGCAGAACTAGCCCGATTATTAAGGGCAAACTCGGCCAATGGCAAAAAAGTCACCCAATCATCCTGATCAGCAGAAACAAAACATCTTAAATAAGTTTCCAAGGTCTGATTAGTTCGCTCGGTTTGGCCATTCGTCTGAGGATGGAAGGCCAACGAAAAAGACAAATCAATGCCCATCTTAACACAAAAGATCCGCCAAAATCTGGACACAAACTGGGATCCTCTGTCAGACACAATATTTTCAGGGATGCCGTGCAAGCGAACCACATTCTGAAAAAATAGAGGAACCAAATCGGAGGAGGAAGGCAACTTAGGCAAGGGCACCAAATGGACCATTTTGGAAAAATGATCACACACCACCCAGATGACAGACATTCTCTGAGAGACTGGAAGATCCGAAATAAAATCCATGGAAATGTGCGTCCAAGGCCTCTTCGGGACAGGCAAAGGCAAAAGCAAACCGCTGGCACGAGAACAGCAAGGCTTAGCCCGAGCACAAATCCCACAGGACTGCACAAAGGAACGCACATCCGCGACAAGGAAGGCCACCAGAAGGACCTAGCCACCAAATCTCGGGTACCAAAAATCCCAGGATGGCCTGCTGTACTGTTATGATCCTTAGTGGCTGAGGATCACAGAATGAACTAGCTAAGTTACTGAACATAGAACGAGCTCTAGGGAGGTGGTAACTGGACTGACCGCAAACCTGATCTTAACCAAACACACTGAAGGTAGCCGGTGAACGTGCCTAAATTCCTGGACGTCTCGACGCAGCCTGAGAAACTTGCTACCCCTATAGAGAAAGTAAGTCCTCACTTGCCTCAGAGAAATGACCCCAAAGATATAGGAAGCCCCCAACAAATATTAACGGTGAGGTAAGGGGAAAATACAAAATGTAGAAATGAAAACAGATTCAGCAAATGAGGCCCACTAATACTAGATAGCAGAAGACAGGCAGGGAACTGTGCGGTCAGTAAAAAAGCCTATACAAAATATCCACGCTGAGAATTCAAGAACCCCCACACCAACTAACGGTGTGAGGGGAGAAACTCAGCCCCCTAGAGCTACCAGCAAGCAAGGAAATCACATATTAGCAAGCTGGACAAGGACAAGTAAATAACCAAAAAACATATTGAACACTGATGAGCAAAAAATAACCAAACAGAAAACTTAGCTTCTCTTGGAGAGACTGATAGCGAAGGAATTCAGGAGAGATCAAAATAGCACTGAATACATCGACAGCAGGCAAACACTGAAGGTCCAAGTGAGCTAAAAAGGAAACCAGCTAACAGATAATGAGACAGCTGATCCAGCCTCAGACCTGCAGAATGACACAAAGAGCCACCAGAGGGAGCCCAAAGACAGCACTCACACAGTACCACTTGTGACCACAAGAGGGAGCCCAGAAACAGAGTTCACAACACAGGCCTTTCTGGGACTAAGTCCTACTTTTCCCATACTGAGCATGCCCACAGGACGACCTCCCATTGGATGTCAGGGGTCACATGCTCAGGTCCTGTTGCGGCTCCTATTGGACCATCAGGAAGTTCCTGGAGCGCTACTGCTATAAAAGGTTTGCATGGCCGCTCGGCCACGGGCTAGTGTAAACTTATTTATTTGTGTGTGTATAGATGAAAGCTCCGAATCATTCCCATCCCTAGTGTTGTTGCCTGCTCGCGAATGGTGGAAGCTACCTAGTGCCAGACAATGCTACTCTGCACATCCAGCACACAATTCAGCGTCTCTCAGCAGCAACCGCCAGTGCAATGCCATGCGTTTAGTGCGCTTTCCTGGCCCTGGTAAGGGTGGTTAGTGGTGTCCGCCAGAGCAGCGTTGTACGCACTCTTGTGCTTTAAATTATTATTATTAGTTCAGTTCTATCCCTGACACCACAGTAACGGTGTCGAGCATAAGCGGTCTAGAGGAACTCTTTCCCCGTGTCTTGGGACAGAGTTCTATGACCCTTTACTTGTGCTCTCTGTGCAGTATCACGGCCCTGTGACGCAACAGAGTTCGCTTCCGTCATACCAGGTGAAGCTAACCCATGTGTGTATTCACATTATACTGCCATCTACTCCGCCATTACCGAGCAGCAGGTGTCCTTTCTGCACGGTGGACCCCGGACTACAAATGAACGCACCTCATATCCTCTCTAAATATTATTTGGTGCATTCCGCCAGTCCTAACACCGAGTATCAGTGTACTCGGTGTACTCGCCGAGCACCGAGAATTTCCAGGATTAGTTGGCGGTAACTGGTGTCTCCACCCAGCATTTTTGGCAGACTTTAGAGACCCAATCATGCTGCAGGGATTGTCTGCCAGTCCATGAAATGCCACAGCCATCTTTGTTGTGGTCGTGCAGTGATTGGCTTGGCCGCACAGCATCATCCCAAGTATAAGAGACCTGACGCAGCCCTGCTCCCTGCATTCAGCTCCGGATTGAGCGAGAGTAGGGCGAGCTGCTGCCGAGATAGCGTCAGAATCATGGTTTTTATAGTTAGTGTAGGTCTGCAACTGTTAAATCCACAGCTCCTGAGAAACCAACAGTCCTTTATTGGGCTAATTCGTGTGTCCCGATATTGCAGCGCTAGGTAGGCAGGGCACAGCATATCCACATCAGTGCAAGGCCTGCAGGCACTGTATGTGCGTACATTGCTCCCACTGCATCCCTCCCAAAGCTCCATAACTGTCTGCTGCTGCAGCTTCTTTACTATATACCTTGTTGCATTTTTTTCCCAAAAATTCACCCCCCCCAAAAAAAAATACAGTGTGATATGTCAGACTGAGGCCTGTCTAAAAATCATAGTTTGTCAGGCATATGTAGCATAGTTGTGTGTGCTAGCCTTGTGCCACTGTTTTCTTTTTGTGTTTTAAATTCACCAAAAAAGGCCTCATATATCTGCCTGCTCCAAGTATGGGCATTTTAAGCCATTTTGCCACTGTTTTTGCTGTCTGTTACTCTACTTATATACAGCACTATTTTGCATTTTACAGAAAACAGGCCACACATTTGGCAGTGTGGTATTTCCGTGACAGGCCTCATATACCTGCATGCTCCAAGTTTGGTCATCGTTGGCAGGTTTACCACTTTTTTTCCTGTCTGTTACTCTACTTATTTACAGCACTATTTTGCATTTTAAAAAAACAGGCCACATATTTGGCAGTGTGTTATTTCTGTGACAGGCCTCATATATCTGCATGCTCCAAGTATGTGCATTGTAGGCCGGTTTCCCACTTTTTTTCCTGGCTGTTACTCTAATTATATACAGCACTATTTAGTATTTTTTAAAAAACAGGACACATATTTGGCACTGTGATATTTCCGTGACAGGCCTCATATATCTGCATGCTTCAAGTTTGGGCATTGTAGGCCATTTTGCCACTGCTTTTGTTGTCTGCTACTCTACTTATATAGAGAACTATTTTGCATTTTTTAAATTCACAAAAAAGCCCCCAAAAATAGAATACAGTCTGTTATGTCAGGCTGAGGCCTGCCAGGTGTTTGTGTTTGAAAAATCGGTGATTTGCAGGCATACTGATCAGATATTATTTCGCTCCTAATAAATACATTTGTGTTGAGCTTTTGAAATAGTGCAGGAGTCCATTTAAAATGGGCAACGCAAGGGGCAAGGGACGGGGAAATAGACGTGATGCTGATGGTGCATGCAGAGGACAAGGTGAAAGTGGGCCTCAACAAAGAACCACATCTTCTCGCTCGACCTTCCTGTCCCAGTTTCTAGGGGACTGCAGCACACAACTATGGAAGCCAGAGCAGAGTAAAATGGTTGTTGGTTGGATAGCGGATAATGATTCCAGTCACTTAGCCACCACCATCATATCTTCCACACGGTCAAGTCTGAGTGGCCATGAGTGTGGCCTGGATATTCCTCACCCTGATCCTCCTTCCTCCCACCATGCCGAGTGCCCTGAGACAACTCATCCCACACTTGGACACTCTGAAGAGCTGTTCAGTTTTCCATTTCAAGATTCTGGACTCTCGGCCGGTCAACTTGAAGTGGTAAAACCTGAGATCGCATGTGTCAGGACTCTGAACATTTTTTTATTACCTTTTTGTGCATTACTGCCCTTTTCCAAGATGGCGTCTTTGGTATCATGTGCACTGTGTCTTCCTGCTATAAAACTCCACCCCAGCCTTCAGTCTGTGCTAGAGTATTCTGCCTTGCATCCAGCTCCTGACCTCTGGGTACTCCCTGGCTATATACCTGCTCCTGTGAACCTGTGGGGTTATCCTGCTACTCTGCACTGAGTTCCTGCTGCATACACCAGTTCCAGTAATCCTCCTTCATCTGCTGCTCGTGTTTACTTCCATCTGCATTTGCTGGACATGTAAGCTGTTGCTGCTTTGCAAGAACCTGAAACTGTTATCCAGACCTCCCTGGTTGAGCTAAGATATTGTTTGAACTGCCTTATAAGCATATCTATCTGTGTTTTGGACTAAGCAAGGACTTATTCGTGTCAAGTATCCTCAAGAATAATTGGGCTTCATAGACTTTCTGTGTGATTGCATTTTCCTCTGAACTTCCCTATAGACTGCTGAGCTGCATTTGATATTTGCACCAAGTGTTGTGGACTTGAGTTTCTCTCTGCACCTGTTTGAATCACCGTGTGATAATATAGACTTTACCACTTATAAAACTGTGTCCTGTAGTTGTCTTGTTCCACGCAAAGAGTCTCCTGAGTTATCCCCTATATTTATTACAGCATGTAGAGATGCCCAAAGCTTTGACCAGCCCCGGTCTCACGAAGAAGATGGTGGTAAAATGTCAGAAGAGGTGGACGATTATGAGACACACATGCCAGAAAGTCAGGAGGAGGAGCAGGGTGCACATGTGGAAGACGAGGTGGTGCATGACTATGTGACTGACCCAACCTGGCAGGAGGATACGCAGAGCAACACATATGGGGAAGGGGGAATATCACCCCACCAGGCAGGAAGAAGCAGTGTGGTGGCCACAGACAGAAGGTGTGCATCCATTCCATGTAACACCAACATGAGGGAAGATGCCATTCCAACTGTTAGATCTTCCCGAGTCTGGTTATTTTTTAAAGACTCTGCCGATAACACCAAACAGGCCATTTGCAGCCCATGCCATGCTCGCATCAGCAGGGGTATCAAAACAACCAGCCTGACCACCACCAGCATGATCAGGCACATGGCAGCAAAGGATCTGACTTTGCGGGCTGAACCCCAGGCTCCAGGACCACTGTCTGCATGTCACACCACTGCTTCTTCCACTGTTTTGCTTAGAAGCCAATCCCCAGTACACCGTGCATGTGAAGATGCCTCTAACCCTGCACCTGGTGTTGCCCACAGTCAAGCAGCACCATCATCAAGCCCATCCACGTCCTTGTCCCAGCACAGCCTTCAGTTGTCTATACCCCAGTTTTTGGAACACAAGTGGAAATACCTAGCCAACACCCCACTGGCCATGGTCCTAAATTCTAACATTTCTCTTCTGCTTGCACTCGAAATGTTGCCTTTTAGGCTAGTTGAGATGGAAGCTTTCCGCAATCTGATGGCGGAGGCCATCCCAAGGTACTAGGTCCCAGTCGCCACTGTTTCACCCAGTGTGCCATATCGGCATTACACCAGCATGTGTCCAACAACATTACCCATGCCCTCAACAATGCTGTTACAGAGAAAGTCCACCAAACCATGGACACGTGGACAAGTGCTTGTGGGCAGTAATGGTACATCTCACTGATGACACACTGGGTTAACATAGTGGAAGCCAGGACCCAGTCAGACCTTGGGATGGAACACATCCTCCCTATGCCAACGATTGCTGGCCTTACATCAATCAGGGTTGCCTCCACAGTCTACAGCTCCTGCACCTCCTCCTCCTGTTCATTCTCCATCTCTGAAATCAACACATCAGTCAGAAGCTGGAAGCACTGCAGCACTGCCTCAGCCAAGGGGCAACAGGCTGTGTTGAAGCTAATCTGCATAGGTGACAAACCGCACAAAGCAGAAGAGTTGTGAACAGTGCTGAAAGAGCCGTCAGATATCTGGATGACACCTCTGAACCTACAGACAGGCATGGTTGTGTGTGACAGTGGCCATAACCTGGTGGCAGCTCTGAGGCAAGGTGAGCTCACACACGTACCTTGCTTGGCCCATGTGCTTAGTCTCGTGGTTCAACATTTTCTGAAAAGCTACCCAAAGCTGCCAGATCTGCTAGTGAAAGTATGCCGTTGGTCTTCCCATTTTAGAAAGTCAGGTACAGCTTCAGCCACCCTTGCCATGCTTCAGCAGCGTTTGCAGCTTCCAGCTCACTGACTGGTGTGTGATGTCCCCACGTGCTGGAACTCTACGCTGCATATGTCGGAAAGGATTTGTGAGCAGAAGAGGGCAGTTGTTGACTACCAACATCAACAAGGCTGTCAATATTCAGTTCAGACTCCACACATAAGACCTCAGGAGTGGACATGGATGTCAGACATATGTACCATCCTCCAAAACTTAGGGACTGCACCAAGATGGTGAGTGGCGATGACACCGTAATTAGTGTCACCATCCCGCTTCTCAGCATTCTGAAAACCTCTCTACTTACAATTATAGAGGATGCATTGCAGGCAGAGCATGAGGACATGGAGCAAGGAACCATACAGGGGGATTACACTCAGCCCAGCCTCATGTCTTCTCAATGTGGATTGGTAGGCAATGAGGAGGAGAAGGAAGAACAGGAGCTACTTTCATGCGCTATAGACGGTACTACAAACACAGCTGTCATACTGTCTGCTCAGCATGAATGGCCGGAGGATAAGGAGCAGGAGGGTGAGGATGAGGAGGAAAGCATGGTCAGCTGTCCTGTTGGTGAGGACACGGAAGTCTTGCCTGTTAGAAGTCTGGCACGCATGGCTGACTTTATGTTGTGCTGTGTTTCACGTGACCCTCGCATTATAAAAATTTTGGGTGACACTCTTTACTGGTTGGTGACACTTCTAGACCCACGCTACAAGGATAACTTTCAATCTCTTCTGCCAGAGGCAGAGAGGTGTACTAAAATTTGCAGCACCAGAGTGCCCTTGTAGCGGAAAATTTCCATATGAGAACGCTGGCAGCAGACGTCAGAGTTTGTTGTACATTTAAGGAGTCCAAGCATGACAGAAGTACAGTCCAGCTCAGGCAGGGGTACAATGGCAAAGTTCGGGGACAGTTTTTTCAGACCCTCCCATCATGACGGCACAGAGGCAAGGGGTGCTGTCACAAGAAGTGCAATGTTTGGGAAGATGGTGAGGGAGTACCTTGCAGATCGTACAAACGTCATCTGTGATTTCTCTGTGCCTTTTAATTATTGGGTTTCCAAGCTGGACACGTGGCATAAATGGGCTCTCTACGCCTTGGAGATCCTGGCCCGCCCTGCTGCTAGCATTCTGTCAGAGCAGGTTTTTAGTGCCGCTGGTAGAATTATAACAGATAAGGACATCCGCCTGTCAACTGAAAATGCTGACAGGCTGAATCTTATAAAAATGAACAAGGGCTGGATTGGGAAAGACTTCTGTACACCACCAAGTGAAAACAGCTAAACATAACCTCAAATACATTCTCTGTTTTGGGGAGGTGTATTTGGTCTGTTTGATCTTATCCTCCTCCTTATCCTCATCCTCATCATCCAGAACCACTAGATGACCAGGGTGAACATGCTCTGTACTGTTACAGGCCGGTGAATTTTGGCCAAGGGGGTTGTGAAGTCACTATTTTATCTATTAAATAAAGGTCACCACATTGGGGAATTGGGCATTACATTACATTGGGCCTACTTATTAATTCTGTCTCCTGCAAGTGTCATTTAACTTCCACTAGATGACCAGGGTGAACGTGCTCTGTACGGTGAATTTTGGGCAAGGGGGCTGTGTTGGCACTATTTTATTTAGTAAAAAGAGGACCCCACATTGGGGAATTGTTTGTCAGCTCATGCCCTCAATTACAAGTCTCAGAGACCCACACCCCTACATTGGGCCTACTTCTTAACTCTGTTTCCTGCAATGTCTCTTCCTTATCTCTGACGACATGACCTGAGTAAACGTGTTCTGTACTTTTATAGGCCCCAGAATTTTGAGCAAGGGGGGCTGTGATGCAATAGTATATTTTTAAAAAATGTACCCCCCATTGGTGAAACCATATCCTTGTTGGCAAAGACTTCATAACATTTGTGTACCTTAAAGAGCTCACTTAAAAATCTCCTTTTTGTGTTGCCTGGTTGCTCACATTGGACACAATACACTTCATATAAATTTGATAAAGCAATGCTGTTAGTTTGGCTCAGTAGTTCATTACAAATATTTCTTTGTCAACTATATTAGTTTCTCTCCTTGAGAGCCATAACATTGATTGCCTCAAATGTTCAAATGGCGAATACACAAATGGCGTTTTGGAATCCAATTAAAATACTGCATACCGAATGCATTCAGACAATCACATAGCTGCATTTCTTGTAAAACATTTAGAGATGTGACAGACAATGCTTATAGTGACACAATCTTGAGAAATGTTTGTTTATTCACTTCACAAACAGTTCTAAGACTCTATATGTTTGCTGTTTGTCATTGTAAAACATTAAGGTTTACTGAAACTCTGCCTGTGGTGGTTTGATCTAAATTTTTGTGGCTTTTATTTTCTAGGAGTTTATGGCCCCCAGGGGTTCACTGTCTTGGTCTTGCTTCTCTGATATTCCAGACAGATGACATTTAAAAGCCTTTTGTGGATGATATAAGTATACTGTATGTAGTTAATCTTTATATATATATATATATACGTAATCACTATATGTATTTAATCCTTATATGTACTTATTCATCTTTGTATGTTAACATATACAAAAGTGTATGTACTCACACTATTCAATTATACTATTCCTTGAATTTTGTAGTTTGCAATAAAATTGCCTTGTATTGCAAGTATTAGCCTTATTTAAAGCCGTATCTGAACCTTAGTGTTTAAAACATGGCAAATAAAATTGCCAAATTCTCCTGTAAGTAATTGAGCAAAGAGGGAACCATCATACCATTAAAAAATACAAGTGGATTTTCATGGGCCCATGCAGTATGTGGGTTCCAAGGCATAATGGGGTGCATATGACTATGCAGCAGGGCTGGCTTTGCTGCCAATGTGTAAAGCAAAGGAGTACGGAAGTACAAAATGAATATTGTGAAGTGGATTTTTATGGACCCATCCAGTATGTGGGTTCGAAGGCGTAATGGGGTGCATATGACTGACTATGCAGCATGCTGGCCTTGCAGCCAATGTGTAAAACAAAGGAGTACGGGCGTACAAAATGCATATTGTGAAGTGGATTTGCATGGGCCCATCCAGTATGTGGGTTCAAAGGCTTATTGGTGTGCATATGAATTGGTAGCAGGGCATGCCTTGCATTCAATGCAACATTTTTTCAGGAGGCCCTCCTGGACATCTTATGAAAGAAGTATTGTGGTGCATCGTAATTCTTGGCAGCCCATCCACTCACAGCATAGGCTACAACAGTTTAGGAGACCCACTGTTTAATAATGGCCCTTTAAGAAGATTAATGCCGCCTGATGCACCAGTAAAAATAGGCTCTGTGACTTTAAGAGTCCCTACTTCATAAATGAAACAAGATGGGTCAGCTTGTGTGTCATACACCACATTGCCAGCTAGGGTTGTTAAATGTTACAATGACATTTCCCAGTGAATGCATCAAGGCGCCGCGTGTTAACATATCCCAAGTGGTGGAGGAACATTTTGGTCTGGGGTTAATTATTTTGCCTTACATACAAGTCATTACCCTGGAAAGAGGATGTACCTTAACATATTTTCCTGCAAAATCCATTTTGGCTTCGTTTTTGTATGTTTTTTGGTGCACCTGTAAAAATGGCGTGAAACTCTGACAACATTACTTATTGCTGTGACCTGGGAGTCAGAAATGCCCCATTTTCCTTTTTGTAATTTTTAAAATGAAACACAAAAATGACTATATAAATATATATATATATATATACATATTATATATATATATATATATATATATATATATATATATATATATATATATATATATATATATATATATTCTGTGCTCAAAAAAAGGGAACACTAAAATCTCATATCCTAGATATCACTGAATGAAATACTCCAGTTGAAAATCTTTATTCATTACATAGTGGAATGTGTTGAGAGCAATAAAACCTAAAAATGATCAACATAAATCACAACTAATATCCCACGGAGGTCTGGAGTTGGAATGATGCTCAAAATCAAAGTGGAAAATGAAGTTACAAGCTGATCTAACTTCAGTGGAAATCCCTCAAGACAAGGAAATGATGTTCAGTAGTGTCTGTGGCCTCCCTACAATGCCTGGGCATGCTCCTGATGAGGCAGTGGATGGTCTCTTGAGGGATCTCCTCCCACTACCTGAGCCACTCGTATGGGTTGTAGAGTCCGTCTCATGCTACCATGAGTGTGAAAGCACAACCAACATTCAAAAGTGACCAAAACATCAGCAAGAAAGCATTGGTACTGAGATGTGGCATCAATAGTTAAAAGATCTAATGTTAAAAATAATTTAAAAAAAATCATTATGTACTCACCGTCCGTCGGCCCCAGATCAGGAACAGGCCTTCCACGCTCCTCGTGACGCTCTGGTGACCGCTCCATGCATTGTGGTCTTGCAAGATGATGACGTAGCGGTCTCTCGAGACCACTACGTCATCATCTCGCGAGACCGCAATGCACTCTTGGGACAGGAGCGCGCGAGGAGCGTCGGTAACCGCTTCGCCTGGATCCGGGGCCAACGGAAGGTGAGTATATAACTATTTTTTATTTTAATTCTTTTTTTAACAGGGATATGATGCCCACATTGCTATATACTGCGTGGGCTGTGCAATATACTACGTGGGCTGTGCAATGTACTACGTGGGCTGTGCAATATACTACGAGGGCTGTGCAATGTACTACGTGGGCTGTGCAATGTACTATGTGGGCTGTGCAATAGACTATGTGGGCTGTGCAATAGACTACGTGGGCTGTGCAATAGACTACATGGGCTGTGCAATATACTACTTGGGCTGTGCAATATACTATGTGGGCTGTGCAATATACTACATGGGCTGTGCAATATACTGCATGGGCTGTGCTATATACTATGTGGGCTGTGCAATATACTACGTGGGCTGTGTTATACACTATGTGGTCTGTGTTATACACTATGTGACCTGTGTTATACACTACATGGGCTATGTTATACACTACGTGGGCTGTGTTAGATACTGCGTGTGTGGGCTGTTATATACTATGTTAGCTGTGTTATATGCTATGTGGGCTGTTATACACTATGTGGGCTGTGTTATATGCTGCGTGGCTGTGCTATATACTCCGTGGGCTTTGCTATATGCTACGTGGCTGTGCTATATACTACGTAGCTGTGCTATATATTACGTGGCTGTGCAATATACTACGTGGCTGTGCAATATACTACGTGGCTGTGCTATTTACTACGTGGGCTGTTATATACTACACTAGATGGCAGCCCGATTCTAAAGAATCGGGAGTCTAGAATCCATATATACTTTATTTATTCAAATGTAAGAATAATTTGGTGGGCGGGGACCCTCGGCCTCCGATTTGGTTGGCGGTGGCCCCACGGCCTCCAATTTGGTGGGCGGGGTCCCTCTGCCTCCGCTTTGGTGGGCGGGGACCCTCGGCCTCCGATTTGGTTGGTGGGGCCCCTCGGCCTCCGATTTGGTAGGCGGGGCCCCTTATCCTCCGATTTGGTGGGTGGGGCCCCTCGGCCTCCGATTTGGTGGGCGGGTCCCCTCGGCCTCCGATTTGGTTGGCGGGGCCCCTCGGCCTCCGATTTGGTGGGCAGGGACCCTCGGCCTCCGATTTGGTGGGCGGGGACCCTCGGCCTCCGATTTGGTGGGCGGGGACCCTCGGCCTCCAATTTGGTGGGCGGGGACCCTCGGCCTCCGATTTGGTGGGCGGGGACCCTCGGCCTCCGATTTGGTGGGTGGGGACCCTCGGCCTCCGATTTGGTGGGCAGGGCCCCTCGGCCTCAGATGTGGTGGGCGGGGCCCCTCGGCCTCCGCTTTGGTGGGCAGGGCCGGGCCCCTCGGCCTCCGCTTTGGTGGGCGGGGCCGCTCGGCCTCCGATTTGGTGGGCGTGGACCCTCGGCCTCCGATTTGGTGGGCGGGGCCCCTCGGCCTCCGATTTGGTGGGCGGGGCCCCTCGGCCTCCGATGTGGTGGTCGGGGCCCCTCGGTCTCCGCTTTGGTGGGCGGGGCCGGGCCCCTCGGCCTCCGCTTTGGTGGGCGGGGCCCCTCGGCCTTTGATTTGGTTGGCGGGGCCCCTCGGCCTCCGATTTGGTTGGCGGGGCCCCTTATCCTCCGATTTGGTGGGCGGGGACTCTCGGCTCCTGATTTGGTGGGCGGGGACCCTCGGCCTCCGATTTGGTGGGCGGGGCCCCTCGGCTTCCGATTTGGTTGGCGGGGCCCCTCGGCCTCCGATTTGGTGGGCGGGGACCCTCGGCCTCCGATTTGGTGGGCGGGGCCCCTCGGCCTTCGATTTGGTGGGCAGGGGACCCCCGGCCTCCGATTTGGTGGGCGGGGCCCCTCGGCCTCCGATTTGGTGGGCGGGGCCCCTCGGCCTCCGATTTGGTGGGCGGGGACCCTCGGCCTCCGATTTGTTGGGCGGGGAAACTCGGCCTCCGATTTGTTGGGCGGGGACCCTCGGCCTCCGATTTGGTAGGCGGGGCCCCTCGGCCTCCGATTTGGTGGGCGGGGACCCTTATCCTCCGATTTGGTGGGCGGGGCCCCTCGGCCTCCGATTTGGTGGGCGGGTCCCCTCGGCCTCCGATTTGGTTGGCGGGGCCCCTCGGCCTCCGATTTGGTGGGCGGGGACCCTCGGCCTCCGATTTGGTGGGCGGGGACCCTCGGCCTCCGATTTGGTGGGCGGGGACCCTCGGCCTCCAATTTGGTGGGCGGGGACCCTCGGCCTCCGATTTGGTGGGCGGGGACCCTCGGCCTCCGATTTGGTGGGTGGGGACCCTCGGCCTCCGATTTGGTGGGCAGGGCCCCTCGGCCTCAGATGTGGTGGGCGGGGCCCCTCGGCCTCCGCTTTGGTGGGCGGGGCCGGGCCCCTCGGCCTCCGCTTTGGTGGGCGGGGCCGCTCGGCCTCCGATTTGGTGGGCGTGGACCCTCGGCCTCCGATTTGGTGGGCGGGGCCCCTCGGCCTCCGATTTGGTGGGCGGGGCCCCTCGGCCTCCGATGTGGTGGTCGGGGCCCCTCGGTCTCCGCTTTGGTGGGCGGGGCCGGGCCCCTCGGCCTCCGCTTTGGTGGGCGGGGCCCCTCGGCCTTTGATTTGGTTGGCGGGGCCCCTCGGCCTCCGATTTGGTTGGCGGGGCCCCTTATCCTCCGATTTGGTGGGCGGGGACTCTCGGCTCCTGATTTGGTGGGCGGGGACCCTCGGCCTCCGATTTGGTGGGCGGGGACCCTCGGCCTCCGATTTGGTTGGCGGGGCCCCTCAGCCTCCGATTTGGTGGGCGGGGACCCTCGGCCTCCGATTTGGTGGGCGGGGCCCCTCGGCCTTCGATTTGGTGGGCAGGGGACCCCCGGCCTCCGATTTGGTGGGCGGGGCACCTCGGCCTCCGATTTTGTGGGCGGGGCCCCTCAGCCTCCGATTTGGTGGGCGGGGACCCTCGGCCTCCGATTTGTTGGGCGGGGACCCTCGGCCTCCGATTTGGTAGGCGGGGCCCCTCGGCCTCCGATTTGGTGGGCGGGGCCCCTCGGCCTCCGATTTGGTGGGCGGGGACCCTCGGCCTCTGATTTGGTGGGCGGGGACCCTCGGCCTCTGATTTGGTGGGCGGGGACCCTCGGCCTCCGATTTGGTGGGCGGGGACCCTCGGCCTCCGATTTGGTGGGCGGGGCCCCTCGGCCTCCGATGTGGTGGGCGGGGCCCCTCGGCCTCCGCTTTGGTGGGCGGGGCCAGGCCCCTCGGCCTCCGCTTTGGTGGGTGGGGCCGCTCGGCCTTCGATTTGTTGGGCGGGGCTCCTCGGCCTCCGATTTGGTTGGCGGGGCCCCTCGGCCTCCGATTTGGTTGGCGGGGCCCCTTATCCTCCGATTTGGTGGGCGGGGACTCTCGGCCTCCGATTTGGTGGGCGGGGACCCTCGGCCTCCGATTTGGTGGGCGGGGCCCCTCGGCCTCCGCTTTGGTGGGCGGGGCCGCTCGGCCTCCGATTTGGTGGGCGTGGACCCTCGGCCTCCGATTTGGTGGGCGGGGCCCCTCGGCCTCCGATTTGGTGGGCGGGGCCCCTCGGCCTCCGATGTGGTGGTCGGGGCCCCTCGGTCTCCGCTTTGGTGGGCGGGGCCGGGCCCCTCGGCCTCCGCTTTGGTGGGCGGGGCCCCTCGGCCTTTGATTTGGTTGGCGGGGCCCCTCGGCCTCCGATTTGGTTGGCGGGGCCCTTTATCCTCCGATTTGGTGGGCGGGGACTCTCGGCTCCTGATTTGGTGGGCGGGGACCCTCGGCCTCCGATTTGGTGGGCGGGGCCCCTCGGCCTTTGATTTGGTTGGCGGGGCCCCTCGGCCTCCGATTTGGTGGGCGGGGACCCTCGGCCTCCGATTTGGTGGGCGGGGACCCTTGGCCTTCGATTTGGTGGGCAGGGGACCCCCGGCCTCCGATTTGGTGGGCGGGGCCCCTCGGCCTCCGATTTGGTGGGCGGGGCCCCTCGGCCTCCGATTTGGTGGGCGGGGACCCTCGACCTCCGATTTGTTGGGCGGGGACCCTCGGCCTCCGATTTGTTGGGCGGGGACCCTCGGCCTCCGATTTGGTAGGCGGGGCCCCTCGGCCTCCGATTTGGTGGGCGGGGACCCTCGGCCTCCGATTTGGTGGGCGGGGACCCTCGGCCTCTGATTTGGTGGGCGGGGACCCTCGGCCTCTGATTTGGTGGGCGGGGACCCTCGGCCTCCGATTTGGTGGGCGGGGACCCTCGGCCTCCGATTTGGTGGGTGGGGCCCCTCGGCCTCCGATGTGGTGGGCGGGGCCCCTCGGCCTCCGATGTGGTGGGCGGGGCCCCTCGGCCTCCGCTTTGGTGGGCGGGGCCAGGCCCCTCGGCCTCCGCTTTGGTGGGTGGGGCCGCTCGGCCTTCGATTTGTTGGGCGGGGCTCCTCGGCCTCCGATTTGGTTGGCGGGGCCCCTCGGCCTCCGATTTGGTTGGCGGGGCCCCTTATCCTCCGATTTGGTGGGCGGGGACTCTCGGCCTCCGATTTGGTGGGCGGGGACCCTCGGACTCCGATTTGGTGGGCGGGGCCCTTCGGCCTCCGATTTCGTTGGTGGGGCCCCTCGGCCTCCGATTTGGTGGGTGGGGACCCTCGGCCTCCGATTTGGTGGGCGGGGCCCCTCGGCCTCCGATTTGGTTGGTGGGGCCCCTCGGCCTCCAATTTGGTGGGCGGGGCCCCTCGGCCTCCAATTTGGATGGTGTGGACCCTCGGCCTCCGATTTGGTGGGCGGGGACCCTCGGCCTCCGATTTGGTGGGCGGGGACCCTCGGCCTCCGATTTGGTGGGTGGGGCCCCTCGGCCTCCGATGTGGTGGGCTGGGCCCCTCGGCCTCCGATTTGGAGGGCGGGGACCCCGGCCTCCGATTTGGTAGGCGGGGCCCCTCGGCCTCCGATTTGGTGGGCGGGGACCCTCGGCCTCCAATTTGGTGGGCGGGGACCCTCAGCCTGCGATTTGGTGGGTGGGGACCCTCGGCCTCCGCTTTGGTGGGCGGGGCCGGGCCCCTCGGCCTCCGCTTTGGTGGGCGGGGCCGCTCGGCCTTCGATTTGGTGGGCAGGGCTCCTCGGCCTCCGATTTGGTTGGCGGGGCCCCTCGGCCTCCGATTTGGTTGGCGGGGCCCCTCGGCCTCCGATTTGGTGTGTGCTCTGCCTGGGGCCACTGTGCTCTGCCTGGGGCCCCATATGCTGCCTGGGGCCCCTGTGCTCTGCCTGGGGCCCCATATGCTGCCTGGGGCCCCTGTGCTCTGCCTGGGGCCCCATATGCTGCCTGGGGCCACTGTGCTCTGCCTGGGGCCCCTGTGCTCTGCCTGGGGCCCCATGTTCTGCCTGGGGCCCCTGTGCTCTGCCTGGGGCCACTGTGCTCTGCCTGGGGCCCCATGTTCTGCCTGGGGCCACTGTGCTCTGCCTGGGGCCCCATAAACTGCCTGGGGCCCCTGTGCTCTGCCTGGGACCACTGTGCTCTGCCTGTGGCCCCATATGCTGCCTGGGGCCCCTGTGCTCTGCCTGGGGCCACTGTGCTCTGCCTGGGGCCCCATATGCTGCCTGGGGCCACTGTGCTCTGCCTGGGGCCCCATATGCTGCCTGGGGCCCCTGTGCTCTGCCTGGGGCCCCATATGCTGCCTGGGGCCCCTGTGCTCTGCCTGGGGCCACTGTGCTCTGCCTGGGGCCCCATATGCTGCCTGGGGCCCCATATGCTGCCTGGGGCCCCTGTGCTCTGCCTGGGGCCCCTGTGCTCTGCCTGGGGCCCCATATGCTGCCTGGGGCCCCTGTGCTCTGCCTGGGGCCCCTGTGCTCTGCCTGGGGCCCCATGTTCTGCCTGGGGCCCCTGTGCTCTGCCTGGGGCCACTGTGCTCTGCCTGGGGCCCCATATGCTGCCTGGGGCCCCTGTGCTCTGCCTGGGGCCCCATATGCTGCCTGGGGCCCCTGTGCTCTGCCTGGGGCCACTGTGCTCTGCCTAGGGCCCCATAGGCTGCCTGGGGCCCCTGTGCTCTGCCTGGGACCACTGTGCTCTGCCTGTGGCCCCATATGCTGCCTGGGGCCCCTGTGTTCTGCCTGGGGCCACTGTGCTCTGCCTGGGGCCCCATATGCTGCCTGGGGCCACTGTGCTCTGCCTGGGGCCCCATATGCTGCCTGGGGCCCCTGTGCTCTGCCTGGGGCCCCATATGCTGCCTGGGGCCCCTGTGCTCTGCCTGGGGCCACTGTGCTCTGCCTGGGGCCCCATATGCTGCCTGGGGCCCCATATGCTGCCTGGGGCCCCTGTGCTCTGCCTGGGGCCCCTGTGCTCTGCCTGGGGCCCCATATGCTGCCTGGGGCCCCTGTGCTCTGCCTGGGGCCCCTGTGCTCTGCCTGGGGCCCCATGTTCTGCCTGGGGCCCCTGTGCTCTGCCTGGGGCCACTGTGCTCTGCCTGGGGCCCCATATGCTGCCTGGGGCCCCTGTGCTCTGCCTGGGGCCCCATATGCTGCCTGGGGCCCCTGTGCTCTGCCTGGGGCCACTGTGCTCTGCCTGGGGCCCCATAGGCTGCCTGGGGCCCCTGTGCTCTGCCTGGGACCACTGTGCTCTGCCTGGGGCCCCATATGCTGCCTGGGGCCCCTGTGCTCTGCCTGGGGCCACTGTGCTCTGCCTGGGGCCCCATATGCTGCCTGGGGCCCCTGTGCTCTGCCTGGGTGTAGGACACTGGTGAAGTCACTTATCTCCGGACATTAGCTCCGGACATTAGCTCCGGACATTAGCTCCGGACATTAGCTCCGGACAAAGCCACGGAAGTTGGCACAAATTGCAGGAAGTAGTATTCTAGGCAATTATATATTAGATGGCCAGCTGCGAACAATTAGCGACAGGCGCATCCTGTGTATTCAATATATTATTCTAAAATCTTCATAAATAAACTACATACATATTCTAGAATACCCGATGCGTTAAAATCGGGCTACCATTTATTATTTATATATTGGCCTAAAATACAAAGAAAGTGTGTCATCTTTAACTTTAGGCCTCGCAGAGATCATTTCATCTTCAACTTTCTTAACTGTTCACCATGACAGTAATTTTGACCAGGGGTTCCCAAACTCTTACATGGCCCTGTATTCTATATTACATTGTTTAAATTGCTTATAGTCAATGTTTGCAGACATCTTACAGAGTGATTCTGTATGATTTTTTCTTTTTGTATATTCCGCATTTACTGCAAACATTTGCTTTACTCTGTTAGGCATTTCTGGTCAGTTTTTTATTTGTTGTCATATACTATTGGAGATTTTGACTGTCTTTTTTTCTGGATGACCACTCATTCTATCAGCCTGAGGTTGTTTTAAATTAGTGCTGGTTCCTACCTGCCCTTTAAATTTGTGGGCTTTACGCCTACAAATATTAGGATTAGCCTCTTATCAGAGAATGTTCTCCTTGATGCGGCTGGTGAGCTTTCACGAATTGGTTAATTTTGTGCTAAGAACCTTCATTCTGTAAGCATATTCTATATATGCAATGATGTAGTTTAAATTTCATACGTATTCAGCATTTTCATACATCTTTACTTTGAAGGAAATACAATCTTGGTAATACAGATGGAATCACTTTTTTGTCTAGAGATCAAAGATCTGATCATTTGTAATTTATTGGTTACTTTTTTTTACTTGTGGGTTTTGATGAAGTGTTTTGTGTCAAATTCATCACAATGGCTCATGTAGTTCATGAATTTGGCACAAAGGCACAAGGTGAAAATTTTTTCTGTCTTTAACTATTTTTGTGACTTATTAGCATAAAAAGTTGTACGTTCCACAAAAAATCACAAAAGTTGCTGACGCACATGAAATCACTCAAGGGGAAACTTAAGTATATTTGTGACAAATATTGTGGCATTTTAAAAAGTGGCAACAGATGAATCAAGGAAAATAGTTGGATAACCTATATCCCACCTGCAGTTAAGAACTATAAACCAAACAGGCAATCACAGACAAAATAGACTTTAAAAAACACACAAATAGAAAGATGAATTTGGTGCAAAGAAAGGAAGGTAAAAAAACACTAAAGACTAATCAAAAACAGGTGTAAATGCAATAAAGAATTTTGCCCAAAATCTTTAATTTGTTTTTAAAACTGAAAGTTAAAGTGGCAGGAGGGTGGAGGATATTGAATAGCAAAGAAATATTAAATACAAGTAAAAATCATAGACTAAACTATACTAGATAGCTTTTTCTAATTTTTTTATAATGGCATAGAGGCCACAATTTTTGTTTAAGAATCACATAAACAATCAAAGGTACAGTACATCATATTAACCCCTTCCCGACATGCGCCGCACTAGTACTGCCGTGCGGGAACTGAGTTCCCACAAACCGCAGTACTAGTATGGCGGTACGATCATGCAGTCTCACAGTGAGCACCGCGGCGATCGAGTGCGGGTGTCAGCTGTATGTGACAGCTGACACCCCGCAGCGATACCCACGATCGGCGCTAGCGCAGATCGTGGGCATTTAACCCTCTGATGCCGCTGTCAGTAGTGACAGCGACATAGAGGAACATAGCGCAGGGACGGGGGCTCCCTGCGCTCTCCCACCGGAACAACGCGATGCGATCGCGTTGTTCCGGTGTTCTGGAAGGAGTCCCTGGATCCAAAATGACCACGGGGCTCCTTCCGGGTGCTTTACTGAGGTGGCTTGCTGCCGCCTGCTCAGAGCAGGCACCGGAAAGCCTCCTGCACTGCCTGTCAGATCGCTGATCTGGCACAGTGCTATGCAAAGTGTCAAATCAATAATCTGATTAAATAGAGTGATGTCCCACCCTGGGAAAATGTTATAAGATAAAAAAAAAAAAATGTATAAAAAAATCCCCAAATAAAGAAAAAAAAATAAAATAAATATTTTCCAATAAATCCATTTATTTATGTAAATAAAAAAAAAAAAAAAAAGTAAACATATTTGGTATCGCCGCGTCAGTAACGACCCGCTCTATAAAACTATCCCACTACTTAACCCCTTCAGTGAACACCGCAAAAAAATAAATAAGAAATGAGGCAAAAAACAATGCTTTATTATCATACTGCCGAACAAAAAGTGCCATAAAAGTGCAATAAAATGTGATCAAAAAGACGGATATAAATAACCATGGTACCACTGAAAATGTCATCTTGTTCCGCAAAAAAAGCCACCATACAGCATCATCAGCGAAAAAATAAAAAGTTATAGCTCTCAGAATAAAGCAGTGCAAAAAGAATTATTTTTTATATAAAATAGTTTTTGTGTAAAAGCACCAAAACATAAAAAAATGATATAAATGAGGTATCGCTGTATTCATACTAACCCAAAGAATAAAGCTGCTTTATCAATTTTACCACACGTGGAACGGTATAAAAGCTCCCCCTAAAAGAAATTCAGGAATTGCTTGTTTTTGTTCATTCTGCCTCCCATAAATCGGAATAAAAAGCGATCAAAAAATGTCATGTGCCCGAAAATGGTACAAATAAAAACATCAAGTCGTCCCACAAAAAACAAGACCTCACATGACTCTGTGTGCCAAAATATGGATAAATTATAGCTCTCAAAATGTAGTGGTTCGAAAACTATTTTTTGCAATAAAAAGCGTCTTTTAGTGTGTGATGGCTGCCAATCATAAAAATCCGCCAAAAAACGCTATAAAATTAAATCAAACCCCCCCTTCATCACCCCCTTAGTTAGGGAAAAATAATAAAATTTTAAAAAATGTATTTATTTCCATTTTCCCATTAGGGTTAGGGTTGGGGCTAAAGTTAGGGTTACGGATAGGGTTGGGGCTAAAGTTAGGGTTAGGGTTGGGGCTAAAGTTAGGGTTACGGATAGGGTTGGGGATAAGGTTAGGGTTAGGGTTAGGGTGGGGGTTAGGGTTGGGGTTAGGGTTAGGGTAGGGGCTAAAGTTGGGGTTAGGGTTGGGGCTAAAGTTAGGGTTAGAGTTGGGGCTAAAGTTAGGGTTTGGATTACATTTACGGTTGGGATTAAGGTTGGGATTAGGTTTTGGGGTCCAATTTCTCCTCTTACCCTTGGGAAAATACAAAACCGGGGCTAAAAAATATTTTTTTATTTTATTCATGGCTCTGTGTTATAAACTGTAGTGAAACACTTGGGGGTTCAAAGTTCTCACAACACATCTAGATAAGTTCCTTGGGAGGTCTAGTTTCCAATTTGGGGTCACTTGTGGGGGGTTTCTACTCTTTAGGTACATCAGGGGCTCTGCAAACGCAATGTGACGCCTAGAGACCATTCCATCTAAGTGTGCATTCCAAACAGCGCTCCTTTCCTTCTGAGCTCTGCCATGCGCACAAATGGTGGTTCCCCCCCACATATGGGGTATCAGCACACTCAGGACAAATTGCACAACATCTTTTGGCATCCAATTTCTTCTGTTACCCTTAGGAAAATAAAAAATTAAGGGCAAAAACATTATTTTTGTTACAAAATATGATTTTTTTTTTACAGATCTACATTATAAACTTCTGTGAAGCACTTGGTTGGTGATAGTGCTCACCACACATCTAGATAAGTCCCTTGGGGGTCTAGATTCCAATATGGGGTCACTTGTGGGGGGTTTCTACTGTTTAGGTACATCAGGGGCTCTGCAAATGCAACGTGATGCCTGCAGATCAATCCATCTAAGTCTGCATTCCAAACGGCGCTCCTTCCCTTCCGAGTTCTGCCGTGCGCCCAAACAGTGTTTCCCTGCACATATGGGGTATCAGCACACTCAGGACAAATTGGACAACAACTTTAGTGGTCCAATTTCTCATGTTACCTTTGGAAAAATTAAAATTTGGGGGCTAAAATTTCATTTTCGTGGAAAAAAAATATATTTTTAATTTTCATGGCTCTGCGTTATAAACTTTAGCGAAACAGTTGGGGGTTCAACGTTCTCACAACACATCTAGATAAGTTCCTTGGGGGGTCTAGTTTCCAATATGGGGTCACTTGTGGGGGATTTCTACTGTTTAGGTACATCAGGGGCTCTGCAAATGCAGCGTGACGCCTGCAGACCAATCTATCTAAGTCTGCATTTCAAACATCGCTCCTTCCCTTCCGAACTCTGTCTTGCGCCCAAACAGTGGTTCCCCCCACATATGGGGTATCAGCTTACTCAGGACAAATTGGACAACAACTTTTGTGGTCCAATTTCTCCTGTTACCCTTGGGAAAATAAAAATTAGGGGCTTAAAAATCATTTTGTGAAAAAAAAATGATTTTTTAATTTTCACGGCTCTACATTCTAAACTTTAGTGAAACAATTGGGGTTCAAAGTGCTCACCACACATCTATATAAGATCCTTAGGGGGTCTTCTTTCCAAAATGGGGTCACTTGTGGGGGTTTCCACCGTTTAGGCACATCAGAGGCTCTCCAAACGCGACATGGGTTTCCGATCTCAATTCCAGACAATTTTGCATTGAAAAGTCAAATGGCGCTCCTTCCCTTCCGAGCTCTGCCATGCACCCAAACAGTGGTTTACCCCCCATACACAAGGTATCAGCATACTCAGGGCAAATTGCACAACAAAGTTTGGCATCCAATTTGTCCTGTTACTCTTGGGCAAATAAAAAATTTGTGGCTAAAATATCATTTTTGTGAAAGAAATTTGATTTCTTTTTGCTGCTCTACATTATAAACTTCTATGAAGCACTTGAGGGTTCAAAGTGCTCACCACACATCTATATTAGTTCCTTAGGGGGTCTAATTTCCAAAATGGTGTCACTTGTGCTGGGTTTCCACTGTGTAGGCACATCAGGGGCTCTCCAAACGCGACTTGGTGTCCGATCTCAATTCCAGACAATTTTGCATTGAAAAGTCAAATGGCGCTCCTTCCCTTCCGAGCTCTGCCATGCCCAAACAGTGGTTTACCCCCACATATGGGGTATCGGCATACTCAGGACAAATTGTACAATGACTTTTGTGGTCCAATTTCTCCTGTTACCCTTCGTAAAATAAAACAAATTGGATCTGAAGTAAAAATTTTGTGAAAAAAAGTTAAATGTTCAATTTTTTTTTAACATTCCAAAGATTTCTGTGAAGCACCTGAAGGGTTAATAAACTTTTTGAATGTGGTTTTGAGTACCTTGAGGGGTGCAGTTTTTAGAATGGTGTAACTTTTGGGTATTTTCTGTCATATAGACCCCTCAAAGTGACTTCAATTGTGAGGTGGTCCCTAAAAAAAATGGTTTTGCAAATTTTGTTGTAAAAATGAGAAATCGCTGGTCAACTTTTAACCTTTATAACTTCCTAACAAAAAAATTATGTTTCCAAAATTGTGCTAATGTAAAACAGAGATGTGGGTAATGTTATTTATTAACTATTTTGTATGATATGACTCTCTAATTTAAGGGCATAAAAACTAAAATTTAAAAAAAATGCAAAATTTTTGTCAAATTTCCATTTTTTTCACAAATAAACGCAAGTCAAATCGAAGAAATGTTTCGACTATCATAAAGTACAATATGTGATGAGAAAACAGTTTCAGAATCACCAGGATCCGTTAAAGCGTTTCAGAGTTATGACCTCATAAAGGGACAGTGGTCAGAATTGAAAAAAATGGCCTGTCAGGAAGTTGAAAACAGGCTTCTGGGTGAAGGGGTTAATATGCTCACTAAAAGCTTTATGATGTAAAATTGTGCATCTATTAATTAGCCCTTTGCTATGTGAGATCATGTAAGCAACCTCTTAATTTCAAAGCATTGAATTTCTGTTGTTTTAGAATTACTGTTGGGGTTTAACGTGAAGAAGCAACCCAATACCTGGCATCTAAAAGTAGTCTATATGATATTTCCTAAGCAATTTAATAATAAAGAAAGAATGAATGGTAATTGTCAATTCAACACAAAAATGTATTCTTTCTACATATGGTATGATATTACATACCCCAAAGAGACATACTAATCACATCAAATTCTACTTATAACAAAAAAGATTTTGACCTTTCTTTCTGCAGGGTATTTTTTTGCATTAAAAACAAATTACATCTGTACTGTGACATTGCACATTTCAAGGTATTATCAAAATTTGACTATCACCTCAGCATGAATCTCATCAATCAAACATCTGCCATGCTACAATTTCCTGCATTTTCTCAAAAGCTAACATGGAGAAATGTTTACTAAGTTGGCTACATTTGTCTGCGGTACTGTACTAATAACACCATTCTCTTATAGTCAATATCAATTCAGCCCTTGCATGTGACAAACTCATTTGTACAGTCTAGAATGAAGGAAGGTTAAAAAACAAGATGTGAATAACAATGAACATGTGAGGATTGAAGAAACCTACTTCTCAGAATCAAGGTTACAAAATGTATTTTTTTCCATAAAAATGTGTAGTCCTGCATTTCCTTTAAAAGATTATAGTTCTGAAACAAACAAGGTTACACACTTTCTTGCAGAAATCTGCTATGCCTTTTTATAATTAAGCTTAGACTGTATTTTTTGTTTTAATCATAAACTAATAACTAAGTCATATAGTTTATACAGAATCTTAGCTATGTATAGCTGCAACAAACAAAATAGTTGTCTGTCGAGAAAATGAAAATATGCAGGATATTTGCAATTCATATGGCAAACATTGCCATATGGATGAGTTTAACCTAAGGGAACACACATATGCTTACCCTTTTACTAACAAAGATGTACCATGCGTCTACTTTAATGAGGAATTAGCTATAATTGTCCATTTTTGTAAGAACATGCGATAGTACTAACCAAAATTAAGACAGCAAGGGAAAATGTGCGTCACTTACTCAAGTATCCTAAAAACACATTTCCATGCAATCTCCATAATTGTGAACATACCTGCTCTATAGCCTTGCTCCATATTTCACATTTTCACGTTATAACAGATTTACAGTTGTTCTTCACATAGCTACTGACTACTAGTCATATACATTTTGCAAGTTTTTTTTAGCTTTTATTATTCTGCCTAATCACTTGTTGGACAGGTTGGACTTTCCTTAACATGACACACTGAGACATCGAAAAATGTTTTTCTCTTTCGCAACTAAGAAGTTCCATTTTCTTTCTTAGACTATTACTGGAAAATGTATCCTACCACTGAAAGCCACCATCCACCTGGAGTGTCAACTATAACCTTTATATAGTTTACAAAAGGATTCTCAAATTATTTTTTGTTTTCCTCATGCCATATCACTCACTTTTGAAAAGGTTTCACAAATACTACTGTAAATCGTTTGTATCTTGGCAGACATGACGTGCCAATACAAAAGGTAGCTAATTTCACTTTTTGACTCAGGCAGAAAAATTAATATTGATGGGACTCATGCGCACACCAGGAGATTAGATCTGGAAAAGGGTTATCTCTGAAATGCCTCCTGTTACTGTCTCTAATACCTGAGTCTCTGGCTCATTCTCTCCATTTTCCTGTTCAACTCAGTAGCTACCATTAGTTTCCTTCTTTTACATACACCGGGTTCCACATTATTATGTAATTTAGATTTAAGTGTCATAGAGATTTAGTTTTTTTGTTTGTTTTTTTTCAAATAAACTAAAATATGGTATTGTGACTCAGGGTTCTTTGGATCACTGAAAGTAATCTCAAGTGCCCGTGATAATTAATTTGTTAGGTGAGCCCAAATAACAGAAAACTACATAAAAAGGTCATTCCACATTAGTGAGCAGGCCACAGGTTTCAATCAATATGGGAAATAAAAAGGATATGCCAAAAGGCATCAAATAATGCAATTTCTTGGACAAGATATGAAAATATATGAGATATTTCACAGAAACTTAAACGCGGTCATCAAACTGTGATGGGAATTGTGGCTGACCAGAACACAGACATGTTTGTGCAGATAAAGGCATAATGATGAAGGTTTTTTCCAAACAAATGAGAGCAGCTGCTAAAATACCATTATAAGTCTCCAGAGGCTGGTAGGCCCTTTTTAAATTTTTTGAATTTAGAGAAGGGTTTAGTGATGGACTCGCAAGATAATGAGGACACGTGATGTGGGTTGCGAGCTTAAGTATTTTGGCCAAAATAATGACAAATACCTCATTCATTATTTACATCTTTTTTGCACAATTTTTTTTGCAGTGTGCAGGATGGGTCTTTCCAGTAATGGCTGGGTAATGTGGGGTGTCTAGCCTGTGGGTGCACATTTGGTAGTAGTAGCCAGCCTGATGTAATAGGAGGGGCGATGGAAATAAGCTGCTAATACAGATAGAGGTGCATCACAGGTAATGGTGTGAACGACACCATATGCAGACGTGTGTGCAATTGAAATACTAGGCTGCTGCCGCACGGATGTTTGGTGGGTTAATAAGTGGCATGTTTTTCACCTGTGCTGTCCCTGCTGTTATCTTGGGAGACCCGCTGCATCCTGTTTGTGCATTTGTGTCAGGGCATGATATTGCAAGTATGGCTGTTTTTTTCCTCTCTTAGTGATATTGTTAATTTTCTTTTCCTTTTTCAGTGAATTTTTTTCCAGAGAGTGACAAGGTTTGTGGAGTGTATTACTCAGGTGACAGGCAGTGCTACAGATCCCAGTTAAAGGCCTTAGTGTGGCAATGACCATGTTGCAATATGTGTAAGGCTGTGGCCTGAAAAAGTATGTGGAGCACATTAACCCAGACTCCTAGACGTGGTTGAAAATGTACAGAAACTGGGCAATACCCCACCACTATTTTTTTAGAAGGAATATAAACCAGCTCACCCGTGATGCAAGAACCAAACCTCGGGAGCACGGACCCGCTGTGTCCAGGCGTATAAAGTCCAAAAAAGAAAATAATGTCCAGCTTCGCCGAGTCCGTAAAAAAGAGATTTCTTTATTCACAAACTTTAAACATGGAGGATACAGACTTCACCACGAACCATATGGGTAAGAATCTCAATGTGTTTCTGGAGACTAAGCTCCCTTAATCATGACAGAAGTTAATAATGTCATGATTAGTGTTGAGCGATACCTTCCGATATAGGAAAGTATCGGTATCGGAAAGTATCGGCCGATACCGTCAAAGTATCGGATCTAATCCGATACCGATACCCGATCCCAATGCAAGTCAATGGGACGAAAATATCGGAATTAAAATAAACCCTTTCTTTCCTTGTAGGTAAATTCTACATGAAGGAAAACAACTAAGAATAATGTAGGATGTATTGGGGGAGGTGGCGGAGACATTAAAGGCACAGAGGTTTAGCCCAAACAAATAGAATAGCAGGTTTTTATAGTTTTTTTTTATGACGTTCGGCGTTAGAAAGATTTTGACTATGTTATTTATTTTTTTTTTTTTCAGATATTGATGTTTCACTACTTCCACGTCCTTCACCTTCTTTTTTACTTCTCCCACTTTCTTCTTCATTATCCTCATCATCAGCTTCTTTGACATCAACTATCTTCACCTTATTCATCTTCTTCTTCTTCTACCTATATTTTTTTCTTTTTACATTGTTCATATTCTTTTTATTTAACTATTATCTTTTTCATATTCAACTTCTTCATCATATTCTTATTTGTGACAGGCATTCCCGTAGTTGTTATCTATAAAAGTTTGAAGATTACACCTTCCGTTCTGCCTGTCACAAAAGAGTTACATTTGTCCGCGTTCAGTTTGGCCTGCAGCATCAGGCTTTATCCAGGGGCACCACGAGGAGGAACGGACTCACCCCCATACACTGCTTAGTTTTCTTCTGCTTATAATTTAGATAATATCTTTTGCTCTGATATTTAGTCTTATGCTTAATGTTCTTCTGCTCTTTGTTCTGCAGCCTCTTGTTCTTCTGCTTCTCGGTCTCCCATGTCGTCGTCGTCTCCAGGGTCGTCGTCTCCAGGGTTGTCGTCTCCGGGGTCGTCGTCATCGGGGTGGTCTTCAGGGTCATCGTCTCCAGGGTCGTCGTCATCTCAGTGGTCGTCGTCTCTGGTGTCGTCGTCATCTTAGGGGTGGTCTTCCGGGTTGTCGTCTTTAGGGTCTTGAACTTGGAAATGTAGCAGAAGGTACAAGAAGGCTGAGAAAATGCCGAGAAACAGCTGATGGAACTGGAACTCGGATGGCTACCCGAAGGTCCAAGAGCCAATGGAACTACCGAGGACCAGCTGACGTTACTGGAACCCAGTTACTAAGCAGGAGGTACCCGTGCCTGAAAGCACTACCAAGGACCACCTGACGTTGGTGGAACTCGGATACCCAGAGGGAGGCACCTAAGCCAAAGGCTCTGCCCGGAACCAGCTGACGGTACTGGAACCAGGATGGGGAGCAGAAGGTACAAGAGCAAAAGACACTGCCGAGAACCAGCTGACGGTGCTGGAACCCGGATGGGTAGCCGAAGGTCCAAGAGCCAATGGAGCTACCGAGGACCAGCTGACGTTACTGGAACCCGGTTACTAAGCAGGAGGTACCCATGCCTGAAAGCACTACCAAGGACCACCTGACGTTGGTGGAACTCGGATACCCAGAGGGAGGCACCTAAGCCAAAGGCTCTGCCCGGAACCAGCTGACGGTACTGGAACCAGGATGGGGAGCAGAAGGTACAAGAGCAAAAGACACTGCCGAGAACCAGCTGACGGTGCTGGAACCCGGATGGGTAGCCGAAGGTCCAAGAGCCAATGGAACTACCGAGGACCAGCTGACGTTACTGGAACCCGGTTACTAAGCAGGAGGTACCCGTGCCTGAAAGCACTACCAAGGACCACCTGATGTTGGTGGAACTCGGATACCCAGAAGGAGGCACCTAAGCCAAAGGCTCTGCCCGGAACCAGCTGACGGTGCTGGAACCAGGATGGGGACCTATTCAAGCTTGTCTTCCTAGAGCACCAAATAGCAGTGTTGGAGCAAAGGGTCAGCAGGAGGAGGAGAGGGAGCAGAGTGTAGGCCGAAGCCTGCACTGGCGGCAGCTTTGGGTCTGTTGTGCTTGCGTGGCTGTTGCAGGACACGATGCCGGCTACACAGCAGGGGAACAGCTGGCGGTGCTGAACCCCACTGACACATTGGCTGGTGTTTTTCTCTGTGCAGCTAGCAGTACCGGGCCCCAACTGGCGGTGTTAGAGCCCAGGCTCTGCAGGGGGAGCAGAGTGTAGGCCGAAGCCTAATTGAGCCAATTTTAAAGGTAACCTTTAGCCCCCCCTCAGGTGTTACAAACTAGAAGAGCCACAGCTTATGCAGCAGTAGTGCTGCACAAGTCAAAGGTTGCTCTTTTAATTTTTCTCCTTGCACACGCTGAATGAAACATGTATAACATTTAGCCCTTTATACAGTCAAACTGTGTTGGAGGCGGGAGTTCCCTTCGTAATGAGACGCAGCACAGATGTCAAGAATCCCACCTTGGTGCTGGGCGCAGCCTCCTGAGCGTTGTTATTTGCTGTACAGGAGTCTGCGCTGTCGTTTTATCCCTTGGCCTTGCGCTGTTAGCGCTGCCCATCTTCTGGCATCAATTAATGTCGGCCGGTGCGGTTCGCGATGACCATGAATCCCAGCCCCGCAGTGTCTTTACATAGTTAAAACACTGCGGGTCTGGGATTCATGGCCTGGTGCAGTACATATGTTGGCCTCTCACACTCGGGTCCTTACACCCGCTTCAGACTGTGCGGCGTCAGCTGATCCCTTATCGCATGCCACGGCCATGAAGCCGCACAGTCTGAGGAAGGCGGAAGGAGATGAGGGACAGGTGAACATATGCACTGCTCATGCCCATCAATCACACCCTCGCAGTCCAAATAAATAAGACACCGAGGGGCGTTGTGTGGGGCAGGGCGGCCGCAGAGGCGCAGGCAACCAAACAATGATGCCAGAAGACAGGCAGTGCTACCAAGGGGGTTGCAGCGTGTCATTACAAAGGAAAGTCACACCTCCGGGACGGTTAAATGGTCACAGAGGACACATTTTAGACGTGTTCAGTTCCACATGGGCAAGGAGAATAAGTTTATGAGCCACCTTGCACACATGCAGCATTACTGCTGTACAAGGTGGCTGTAAAACATACAAACACCTGGGGGAGGGGGGACAGGTTCCCTTCAATTTCAGTTCTTGTGTCTGCGTGGCTTTTGCAGGACACGATGCCGGCTACACAGCAGGGGAACAGCTGGCGGTGCTGAACCCCACTGACACATTGGCTGGTGTTTTTCTCTGTGCAGCTAGCAGTACCGGGCCCCAACTGGCAGTGTTAGAGCCCAGGGTCAGCAGGAGGAGAGGGAGCAGAGTGTAGGCCGAAGCCTGCACTGGTGGCAGCTTTGTGTCTGCGTGGCTGTTGTAGGACACGTTGCCGGCTACACAGCAGGGGAACAGCTGGCGTTGCTGAACCCCACTGACACATTTTCTGGTGTTTTTCTCTGTGCAGCTAGCAGTACCGGGCACCAACTGGCGGTGTTAGAGCCCAGGCTCTGCAGGGGGAGCAGAGTGTAGGCCGAAGCCTAATTGAACCAATTTTAAAGGTAACCTTTAACCCCCCCTCAGAGGTTACAAACTAGAAGAGCCACAGCTTATGCAGCAGTAATGCTGCACAAGTCAAAGGTTGCTCTTTTAATTTTGCTCCTTGCACCTGCTGAAAGGAACACGTATAACATTTAGGCCCTTACACAGTCAAACTGATTTTGAGGCGTGAGTTCCCTTCGTAAAGAGACGCAGTACAGCTGGCAAAAATGCCACCTTGGTGCTTTGCGCGGCCTCCTGAGCATCGTTATTTGTTGCACAGGAGTCTGCGCTTTTTGTGTTATCCCTTGGCCTTGCGCTGTTAGCGCTGCCCATCCTCTGACATCATGTAATGTCGGCCGTTGCGGTTTGCGATGACCATGAATCCCAGCCCCGCAGTGTCTTAACATTGTTAAAACACTGCGGGGCTGGGATTCATGGCCTGGCGCAGTACATATGTTCGCCTCTCGCTTGGGTTCTTACACCCGCTTCAGACTGTGCGGCGTCAGCTGATCCCTTATTCCATGCCACGGCCATGAAGACGCACAGTCCGAAGAAGGCGGAAGGAGATGAGGGACAGGCGAAGAAATGCACCGTTCATGCCCATCAATCACACCCTCGCAGTCCAAATAAATAAGACACCGAGGGGCGTTGTGTGGGGCAAGGCGGCCGCAGAGGCGCAGGCAGCCAAACAATGATGCCAGAAGACGGGCAGCGCTACCAAGGAGCTTGTTGCGTGTCAATACAAAGGAAAATCACACCTGAGGGACGTTTTAATGGTCGCAGAGGACTCATTTTAGACGTGTTCAGTTCAACCTGGGCAAGAATAAGTTTCTGAGCCACCTTGCACACATGCAGCATTACTGTCGTACAAGGTGGCTGTAAAACGTAGAAACGCCTGGGGGAGGGGGGACAGGTTCTCTTTAATTTCAGTTCTTGTGTCTGCGTGGCTGTTGCAGGACACGTTGCCGGCTACACAGCAGGGGAACAGCTGGCGGTGCTGAACCCCACTGACACATTGGCTGGTGTTTGGCTCTGTGCAGCCAGCACATCTGGGCCCCAACTGGCGGTGTTAGAGCCCAGGGTCAGCAGGAGGAGGAGAGGGATTAGAGTGTAGGCCGAAGCCTGCACTGGAGCAAGTTGAAAGGGAAACTTTAACCCCCCCCCAAGCGTTTGTAGCTGAAAGAGCCATCGTGTACAGCACTAATGCTGGAAAAGGTAAACTTAGCTCTTTTAGTTATGGTCCTTGCACATGCTGAACCTAACACTTATGAAAAGTGTCCCCTCCTACCGTGATACAGTCCGGTTGGTGGAACTTTCCTTTGTGATGTGACGCAGCACAGCCGTCATTCTTACCCCTCTGGCGCCATGCGCCGCCTCCTCAGCGTTGTTTGAATCAGTCCCGGAGCCTGCGCTGTTAGGTTAGCCCTTGGCCATGCACACATTTTGCCCTGCCCGTCTTCTGACATCATTTGGTGTCAGACTGGCTGCGCCTGTGCGGCTGCGCTGGCCGAGATCCCGCCTCGCAGTGTCGTCTAATGTAATCCCACCGCGGGCCTGGGATCCGTGGCCATGCGCAGTGCATATCCTCACCTCTCACTCCCCTCCCTACGGGTTCTTAAGACTGTGCGGTGTCACGGCCGTGGCATGCTATTAGGGACCAGCTGACACCGCACAGTCTGAAGAAGCCGTAGAGAGATGAGTGAGAGGTGGAGGTTCAGATATGCACTGCGCATGTCCATGGATCTCAGGCCCCCAGTGGGATTAAATCAGAAGACACTACGAGGTGGGATCTCGTCCAGCGCGGCCGCACAGGCGCAGCCAGCCTGACACCAAATGATATCAGAAGACGGGCAGCGCAAAATGTGTGCATGGCCAAGGGCTAACCTAACAGCGCAGGCTCCGGGACTGATTCAAACAACGCTGAGGAGGCGGCGCACGGCGCCAAGGGGGTAAGAATGACGGCTGTGCTGCGTCACATCACAAAGGAAAGTTCCACCTACCGGACGGTATCACGGTAGGAGGGGACACATTTCATAAGTGTTAGGTTCAGCATGTGCAAGGAGCACCATGAAAAGAGGCACTTTTTCCCTTTGCATCATTACTGCTGCACAAGGTGGCTCCTAAAGTAACAAACGCCTGGGGGGGGGACAGGTTCCCTTAAATTTAACTTGTTGTGCCTGCGTGGCGGTCGCAGTACACGTTGCCGTATACACAGCAGGGGAACAGCTGGTGGTGCTGAACCCCACTAACACATTGGCGAGGTGTTTGGCTCTGTGCGGACAGCACTTCTGGACAACAACTAGCGGTGTTGGAGCCCAGGGACAGGAGGAGGAGGAGGAGGTGGAGGAGATAGGAGGGATTGCCACACACACAGCAGGGGAACAGCTGACGTTACTGAACCCCAATAACAGAGGAGGGATTGTTGGGACTGTGCGTACAGCACTACCAGGCAACAACTAGCGGTGTTGGAGCCCAGGGACAGGAGGGGGAGGTGGAGGAGATAGGAGGGATTGCCACACACACAGCAGGGGAACAGCTGACGTTACTGAACTACAATAACAGAGGAGGGACTGTTGACTGTGCGTACAGCACTACCAGGCAACAACTAGCGGTGTTGGAGCCCAGGGACAGGAGGAGGAGGAGGAGGTGGAGGAGATAGGAGGGATTGCCACACACACAGCTGGGGAACAGCTGATGTTACTGAACCCCAATAACAGAGGAGGGACTGTTGACTGTGCGTACAGCACTACCAGGCAACAACCAGCGGTGTTGGAGCCCAGGGACAGGAGGAGGAGGAGGAGGTGGAGGAGATAGGAGGGATTGCCACACACACAGCTGGGGAACAGCTGACGTTACTGAACCCCAATAACAGAGGAGGGACTGTTGACTGTGCGTACAGCACTACCAGGCAACAACTAGCGGTGTTGGAGCCCAGGGACAGGAGGGGGAGGTGGAGGAGATAGGAGGGATTGCCACACACACAGCAGGGGAACAGCTGACGTTACTGAACCCACTGTATTCTCACCCATCCCTTGTAGATTGTGAGCCCTCGCGGGCAGGGTCCTCACTCCTCCTGTACCAGTTATGACTTGTACTGTTCAAGATTATTGTACTTGTTTTTATTATGTATACCCCTCCTCACTTGTAAAGCGCCATGGAATAAATCGCGCTATAACTATATATATAATAATATATAATATAATAATAATAATAATAATAACCCCAATAACAGAGGAGCGACTGTTGACTGTGCGTACAGCACTACCAGGCAACAACTAGCGGTGTTGGAGCCCAGGGACAGGAGGGGGAGGTGGAGCTGGAGGAGATAGGAGGGATTGCCACACACACAGCAGGGGAACAGCTGACGTTACTGAACCCCAATAACAGAGGAGCGACTGTTGACTGTGCGTACAGCACTACCAGGCAACAACTAGTGGTGTTGGAGCCCAGGGACAGCAGGAGAAGCAGAAGAACACAATGTAGGCCGAAGCCTGATTGGAGAAAGTCGAAAGGGAACCTTTAACCCCCCCCCAAGGCGTTTGTAGCTGAAAGAGCCAGCTTGTGCAGCACAAAAGATGCAAAAGGAAAAGGTGGCTCTTTTCATGATGCTCCTTGCAAACACAGAACTAAACACTTATAAAATGTGTCCCCTGAAACCGTGAGACCATCCCGGAGGTGGGACTTTCCTTCATAATATGACGCAGCACAGCTGTCATTCCTACCTCCTTGGCGCCGTTCCCCGGCTCCTCAGCATTGTTTGATTCCATCCCGGAGCATGCGCTGTTATGTTATCCCTTGGCCAGGCACACTTAGCGCTGCCCATCTTCTGACATAATTTGGTGTCAGGCTGGCTGCGCCTGTGCGGCCGCGCTGGCCGAGAGCCCGCCTCGCAGTGTCGTCTAATGTAATCCCACCGCGGGCCTGGGATCCGTGGCCATGTGCAGTGCATATCCTCGCCTCTCACTCCCCTCCCTTCGGCTTCTTCAGACTGTGCGGCGTCACGGCCGTGGCATGCTATTAGGGATCAGCTGACGGCGCACAGTCTGAAGAAGGCGTAGGGAGATGAGTGAGAGGCGGAGGTTCAGATATGCACTGTGCATGTCCATGGATCTCAGGCCCCCAGTGGGATTAAATCAGAAGACACTGCGAGGCGGGCTCTCGTCCAGCGCGGACGCACAGGCGCAGCCAGCCTGACACCAAATGATGTCAGAAGATGGGCAGCGTTAAGTGTGCCTGGCCAAGGGATAACATAACAGCGCAGGCTCCGGGACGGAATCAAACAACACTGAGGAGCCGGGGAACGGCGCCAAGGAGGTAGGAATGACAGCTGTGCTGCGTCATATTATGAAGGAAAGTCCCACCTCCGGGACGGTTTTACGGTATCAGTGGACACATTTTATAAGTGTTAAGTTCTGCGTGTGCAAGGAGCTAAACAAAAATAGCTACCTTTTCCTTGTGCAGCATTACTGCTGCACAAGGTGGCTCCTTCAGTAACAAACGCCTTGGGGGGGGGGACAGGTTCCCTTACATTTCAGTTGTTGTGTCAGCGTGGCGGTCGCAGGACACATTGCCGGCTACACAGCTGGGGATCAGCTGACGTTACTGAAACCCAATAACACTGGGTCGTATGTTTTGACTGTGCAGACGTCACTTCTGAGCCTCAACTGGCGGTGTTGGAGCCCAGGAATTAAAGTTCAGGTGGTAGAAAGATGAACACAACAGGAGACCTGGATACTGTAGACAGTCACCTAATTATTTAATAAGGAAGAGGAGTGGCAAATTCCTGCGAGATCCAGGCCTTGTTCATTTTCAGGAAAGTAAGCCGGTCAACGTTATCGGAGGATAGTCGCATGCGACGGTCAGTTAGTACACCACCTGCAGCACTAAAGACATGTTCCGATAATACACTGGCCGCAGGGCAAGACAGCACCTCCAATGCATACTGGCTTAGCTCTGGCCATGTATCCAGCTTTGAGACCCAAAACTTGAAAGGTGAAGAGCCGTCTGGGAGTACAGCAAGAGGGCAAGACATGTAGTCTGTCACCATCTGACGGAACCGTTACCTCCTGCTGACTGGAGCCGTCTGTGATGGTGTAGACTTTTGTGGCGGGCACAGAAAACTGTGCCACAGTTGGGCCATACTGGTCTTGCCTTGGGCAGAGGCACTGCTTCTGCTCCCTCTTTGTGCAGAGCCTCCACCACTGCCTGGACGCACTGAGCTGCTTTGTAATGCACTAGCAGCACTTCTCTCAGTTGGAATGGAGAAGATGATGGAATTCACCAGTGTGTCTTGGTACTCCCGCATTTTTCGCTCCCGGTTCAACGGTGTGATGAGGCTTTCTACGTTGTCCCGGTAGCGAGGATCGAGGAGGGTGAACACCCAATAATCAGACATGTTGAGAATGTGGGCGATGCGGCGGTCGTTTCTCAGGCACTGCAGCATGTAATCCACCATGTGCTGCAGACTGCCAACTGCCCAAGAAACGCTGTCCCCTGCTGGAGGCGTGATCTCTGCCCGCTCGTCATCACCCCACCCTCGCTGTACACACTGAGTACTGGACAATTGTGTAACTCCCTCCTCTGGACGGATGTCTTCCTCCTCCATTGACTCCTCCTCATCCTCCTCACAAACTGTCCCCTGCCTACGCGTTTGTGAGGAACCACGTGGCGCTGACTGTCCAGAAGATGATGGCAATGGTGAATCCTCATCCTCCACCTCTTCCACAACATCATCCCTTAGCGCTTGCAGTGATTTTTCAAGCAGGCAGATAAGGGGGACAGTCATGCTGACTAGTGCATCATCTGCACTCGCCATCCGCGTGGAATAATCAAAGGGACGCAAAACCTGGCAGACGTCATTCATAGTGGCCCACTCTGTGGTTGTGAAGTCTGTACGGCGCGGAGTGCGACTTCTTTGCGCCTGATGCAGCTGGTACTCCATTACAGCTTGCTGCTGCTCACACAACCGCTCCAACATATGTAACATGGAATTCCACCTGGTAGGTAGGTCACATATGATGCGATGTTCCGGCAGGCGGTGTCGGTGCTGCAGAGCCACAATGCGCGCTTTTGCCGTGCTGGAACGCCGCAAGTGAGCACACTCTAGGCGGACCTTGTGCAGCAGTGCATCAAGATCTGGATAGTCCCTCAAAAAACTCTGCACGACCAAATTGAGCACAAGTGCCAGACATGGGATGTGAGTGAGGTTGCCGAGGCCCAGAGCTGCCACCAGATTTCGGCCATTATCACACACTACCATGCCTGGCTGGAGATTCGCTGGCACAAACCACACATCGCTCTCCTGCTTGATGGCATTCCAGAGCTCCTGCGCTGTGTGGCTTCGATTCCCCAAATAAATTAATTTCAAGACGGCCTGTTGACGTTTGGCCACGGCTGTGCTCATGTCGGTCGTAACAGGTAAACGTTCATCACGGGTCCATGTGGAGGTGGACTGTGACGGCTCCTGCAGCGATGATTCTGAGGAACTGGTGTAAGAGGAGGAGTCAATGCGTACAGAATGGATTCCTGCAATCCTTGGAGTGGGCAGGACACGTCCTGCGCCACTCGCACGATCTGTACCCGGCTCAACGACATTAACCCAATGGGCAGTGAGGGAAAGGTATCGCCCCTGTCCATGTTGACTGGTCCACGCATCGGTGGTGAGGTGGACCTTGCTACTGACGGCGTTCAGTAGCGCGTGTTTTATGTGTCCCTCCACATGCTTGTGCAGGGCAGGGACAGCTTGCCTGCTGAAGTAAAAGCGGCTGGGCACATTGTACTGTGGGACTGCCAATGACATCAAGTCACGGAAGCTGTCAGTCTCCACCAGCCTGAATGACAGCATTTCCAGTGACAGAAGTTTGGCAATGCCTGCAGTCAGAGCCTGTGCTCGTGGGTGGTTTGACGAGAAAGGCCGCCTTTTCTCCCATGTCTGTAGTACCGATGGCTGTAGACTGGGCTGGGAGTGTGTGGATGACTGGGAAAGTGGTGCTGCGGGTGGAATTACAGCGGGTCTCTGGACAACAGGGCCAGAGGTTCTTCCACGGCGATCCTGGGAGGAAGCCGAACCAGCTGCGTGTGAGCTGGAGGAAGAGGCAACACGAGCTGAAGAGGTGGTAGCTGCCGCTGTTGGTTGGCCTAGCTCTTCAGTGCGTTTCTGTAACTCCGCCGCGTGCCTGGTGCGCACATGTTTCCACATATTTGTGGTATTGAGGTTGCTGACACATTTCCCTCTTTTCACTTTGTGATGACACACCTTGCATTTGACATAGCAAATGTCATCTGCAACTGTGTCAAAAAAGGACCAGGCACTGCAAGTCTTGGGAGCGCCCTTTTTGGCTTTTGGAAGAGACATGCTCCTAACGGGTGCCAAAGCGGAGGCTGCAGGATCCGCAGTCTTCCCCCTCCCTCTCCCTCTTTGGGCCGTACGGGGAATCTCTTCCTCAGAGCTGCTCCCACCACCTTCCTGTCCCTCACGCCAAGATGGGTCAAGGACCTCATCATCTACACTACCCTCTGCCCCCAACTGCTCCTCCTGGGTAGTCTCGTAGTCTCAGCAGCAGAGCACGCACCAGTAAGTGGCACCTGAGTGTCATCATCAGCTGATGCGGCCTGCGATGTGGTGACCGGAGCCACTGGCCCACCCGCCTCTTCAGACTCAGAGAGAAAAAGCTGTTGGGCATCACTGCACCCTGCCTCTTCTTCCATTTCTCCAATGCTGCTTGGCTGGCCCCCTGTTTCCAAGCCAAGAGATTCAGAGAACAGAAGTAGAGACGGCTCCTGTCCTGGGCTCTCTGTCTGCCTGGGCAATTTGGCAGGTGGTGAAGAGACAGATGGCTGCTCTCCAGTGCTCTGTGTCTGAGAGGATGTGGCACTAATTGAAGTTGATGCATTAGCTGCCATCCATCCGACAACGGCTTCAATTTGTTCTTCACTCAGCAGCGGTGTACGGCGCTCTGCGACAAAGCTGCGCATGAATGACTGTTCCCTGGTGAAAGTGGGTGCTGATGAGTCACCGGTGCCCGCAGCAGGCACAGAATCCCCACGTCCCCTCCCTGCTCCGTGCCCACGCCCACGCCCACGTGCCTTACTCACTGCCTTCTTCATCTTGGTTGACTGATAAAGATAAGCAGAAAAGTACGGCTTTGTGTGCTTATTCCTGAACAACTCCTAACAGGTATAAGAAACACTAATTTTCTAAAGTGTGGACTAGACTTTAATATGAGCTAATGTGGCCTACACAAATGTAAAGTGGTGTCACTGGTGTGTTTGGTGAACTTTATTATTTATTTATTTTTTGGGGGCTGAACTGACAACAGATAGAGCTGCAGTCACACGGAGACCGTGCAGACAGCCGTAAACGGCGCTGCAAGGCCCAAAAACCCTCCTCTACGTTATCCTATGTAGTGTTTTTCCACAAGTTAGCTGGAGACGGGTAAAAAGACACTAATAGGAATTTTTTGAAAAAATGTGCAGCAGCCTGCACTACTTAAAACAAAATGAAAATTGATTTTGCGGTATGACGCAGTGAAGAACCCTGAGCTGGAGACAACCAGGCTATGGCTGCTCACAGACTACAGGGCGAACTGCAGTCACACTTAGACCGTGCAGACAGCCGTAAACGGCGCTGCAAGGCCCAAAAACCCTCCTCTACGTTATCCTATGTAGTGTTTTTCCACAAATTAGCTGGAGACGGGTGGAAAGACACTAATAGGAATTTTTTGAAAAAATGTGCAGCAGCCTGCACTACTTAAAACAAAATGAAAATTGATTTTGCGGTATGACGGAGTGAAGAACCCTGAGCTGGAGACAACCAGGCTATGGCTGCTCACAGACTACAGGGCGAGCTGCAGTCACACGGAGACCGTGCAGACAGCCGTAAACGGCGCTGCAAGGCCCAAAAACCCTCCTCTACGTTATCCTATGTAGTGTTTTTCCACAAATTAGCTGGAGACGGGTGGAAAGACACTAATAGGAATTTTTTGAAAAAATGTGCAGCAGCCTGCACTACTTAAAACAAAATGAAAATTGATTTTGCGGTATGACGCAGTGAAGAACCCTGAGCTGGAGACAACCAGGCTATGGCTGTTCACAGACTACAGGGCGAGCTGCAGTCACACGGAGACCGTGCAGACAGCCGTAAACGGCGCTGCAAGGCCCAAAAACCCTCCTCTACGTTATCCTATGTAGTGTTTTTCCACAAATTAGCTGGAGACGGGTGGAAAGACACTAATAGGATTTTTTTGAAAAAATTAGCAGCAGACTACACTACTTGGGAAAAAAAAAAAAAAAGAACAGTATGAGGCAATGAACCACCCTCCCTGAACTGAATACAACCAGCTATGGATGGCCTATGTGGCTGCACTCAGACTAGAGAGTGGGCTGCACTCACACACACACACACACAGACCTTGCAGATCGCTGTGAAAACAGCGCTACAAGGCAAAAGCAAGGTGATTAGTAGGTGAACACAGCGGTTGCTAAATTAGCCTTGGAAAAGCACAAAGAAGCAAATCGCTATCTCTAAACTGGCCCTCAGTCAGCAAACAGCGTCCTGTCACTAACTGAATTCACAGCAGAGTGAGCGCAAAATGGCGCCAGCGACTTTTAAACTGCATCATGACATCATTTCAGCAGCCAATCACAGCCTTGCCAGTAGTTTCATGCCCTCCATGCTGAACAGGATGTGCCCACACTTGGAATCATTCTCATTGGCTGAATTTGTGCAGTTTGAATCTGGGAACTTCCGATTCCGGTATCCGATACGCGGCAAGTATCGGAATCCCGGTATCGGAATTCCGATACCGCAAGTATCGGCCGATACCCGATACTTGCGGTATCGGAATGCTCAACACTAGTCATGATTAAGGGAGCTTAGTCTCCAGAAATGCATTGAGATTCTTACCCATATGGTTCATGCTGAAGTCTGTATCCTCCATGTTTAAAGTTTGTGAATAAAGAAAACTCTTTTTTACGGACTCGGTGAAGCTGGACATTATTTTCTTTTTTGGACTATTTTTTTACCCAAATTTAGAAAATTTAAGGGAAGTGAAAGTTTAATAAAGAGACACAAGTCTCATTTAGGAGCCTGAAAAAGCCAGCAATGTTCTTAGTCCAGCACCGGATAACGTAAAGTGCTAACAAATATATAAACCTATAAATGAGTTTTGCACAACAGAACTAGAGTGGTAAAAAATATAAGCTTTATTTATAATAACATTTAAAACCCTAAAACATGTTACAATGGTGACTGGTACCAAATGAACAGGACACCACAGACCAGAGGACAGTTATATCCAAATATTCAGATCCATACCGCCAATCATAAATATACCCCGTGGCTAATTAATACTCAGTGCCATAAACAGACATAATAATTAGTGATGAGTGAATATACTCGTTACTCGAGATCACGCTAGGGTGACCTCCAAGTATTTTTTCACCTCAGCTGAATGATTTACATCTCCTAGCCAGCTTGATTACATGTGGGGATTCCCTAGCAACCAGGCAACCCCCACATGTGCTTATGCTGGCTAACAGATGTAAATCATTCAGCTGCGGCGATGAAAACTAAATCTCCGAGCACTAAAAAATACTCGGAGGTCACCCGAGCTTGCTCGGGAAATCTCGAGTAACGAGTATATTCGCTCATCACTAATAATAATCTTAGGAACGCCACACATGGGTCAATAGAGAGATGGCTCAGTAAAGGTACAAATAATATACTAATGATTACCTCTGGTTTGATGGTGCCATGGCCCCTACCTGCGTTTCGGCTGCGTGTGCCTTCTTCTGGGGGAATCAGTTGAGCGACTTTTACTTTTTTCGGATCGAGTAGGGTTTCGCTGGTGAAATCGGCTGATTATTGTGAAAAGTCAGGGGCCGATTGAAACACGAAACCCAATGCAAGCCAATGGTTAGTCAAAGTCGGCAGTGAGTGGAGGACAGGAAAACACCTACAGTGCCCATTTTAATGCCAAAAACATCAATTCTTATTACTTAAGCTTGTCAATCTTAATTTACTTTATAATAATAGTTAGGCATTGAAAATTGGGGGTCATTTGGCTAAAGTTGTGGAGGGGGTAGGGCTGGCTCAAAATTTTCGTGGGCCCAGGAAATGCAGAATACGTCACGGCGGTGGAGCAGGGAGAGGTAAGTATTTCAACTTTGCAAGTGCTGTGATCCTGAGCAAGCAGGGGGGGCCCACTCATTGGCACTGGCACAGGGCCCCTCATAGTACGGCGGTGTGTTTGATGGCGGGTGGCGCCTCCCACTGGCAGAGACACTTTTGTGTACTATGAGGGGCCCTGTGCCAGTGATGTCACCAACGAGTATGCCCCCGCACCTGATGAAGGAACCTGCACTTTCATCTGCACCTTCCTCTTTGTCCCCGTGTAAGGTGCTATAGTATGCGGGAAGGGGAACCTGACTTTCAGCAGGGTCAGATTCTGGCTGTGTAGAGTGCAAGGGGAATGTAGTGGTCTGGGTCAATGTACCAGCAGACTCATCTAGCAGTGGCTGGGCAATGGGCAGGATTAGGAGGAAACACAGATATAGGCCCAAATAATAAAGTAGGCTAAATGCAGTTCAAATGTGATAACAGGACTAAACAGGTGGCATAGCTTTGTTCAATGGAGGAAAACTGTAATGAGTGGCAGACACAGTTAGTAGGCCCAAATAATAAAGTAGGCTAAATGCAGTTCAAATGTGGTAACAGGACTAAACAGGCGGCATTGCTTTGTTCAGTGGAGGAAAGCTGTAATGAGTGGCAGACACAGTTAGTAGGCCCAAATAATAAAGTAGGCTAAATGCAGTTCAAATGTGGTAACAGGACTAAACAGGCGGCATTGCTTTGTTCAGTGGAGGAAAGCTGTAATGAGTGGCAGACACAGTTAGTAGGCCCAAATAATAAAGTAGGCTAAATTCAGTTCAAATGTGTTAACAGGACTAAACAGGCGGCATTGCTTTGTTCAGTGGAAAAAAACTGTAATGAGTGGCAGACACAGTTAGTAGGCCCAAATAATAAAGTGGGCTAAATGTCTGCCAAAAAATTGTTCATAAATAAACAGGTGGCATAGCTAGGTACAGGGGTGGGCTCCTCTGCTGAGTAGCAGACAGTGGTAGTAGGTGCAAAGTATTAACTGGTCTAAATGGAGGCCAGGGCCCCTGTATATTTTAACTATCATCTATCATTTCAACAAATTTGTATTGGCAGCGCAATTGAAGGATTTAACAGCACAGACTACACAGTGGTGGAGCAGGGAGAGGTAAGTATTGCAAGTGGTAGAGCACTGTTCGAGCTGGGGGGGAACACTCTCTCGTGGATGGCGGTTCTGGCACAGGGCCCCTCATATTACGACGGTGTGTCTGACGTTGGTTGTGCACCACCGTCAGAGACACTTCATTGTACTATGAGGGACCCTGTGCCAGTGCCGTCGCCCAAGAGTGGGCCCACCCACCTGTCCAGGCAAACGGCACTCGCACGGGTGCTTGCGCCAGACTTCCTCATTTTTTGGAAAATCTAACCAAAATAACAACCGTTATATGGTACTGTAAAACAAGGTAGAAGGTGTATATAAACTTGTTGAGAATTTAAATTTCCCTTTTTTTTGGGAGACTGAACCAAAACTCAGGCCCTGTGCATAAAACAACACAATCTAAGTGGCAGAAAGTGGCTGGGTGATATACGATAAACTAACAGGACTATAGTACAATTTCAATCTCCTTACAATTATCTCAGGACAAGTATGGCAGCAATAAAAAGGACTGCTGCACACAAAAGTGTGGACAAATAAACAAGATAACTGTGCAGAAAGGAGCAACACTATTTTTGCTTTTAAAAAGCAGTTGGTTTGCACAGCAGCATGCAAACAGCAATGCAGCTATCCTGGAGCCTTATAAGGCAGCCTAATAAGCTACAGAGCTGATGCACAAAAATATAGCCTCCACTGTCCCTGCAAAAAAAGGTGGTGTTGGACAGTGGAAATCACTACAGCACAAGCAGTTTGGGGGTTAATCTTCCCTCCCTAACTATATCCCTTCTTCTGATGAAGGTGCAGCAACCTCTCCCTATGCTAATATCGGCAGAAGTAAGATGGCGGTCGGCGTGCACGCCCCTTTATAGCCCCTGTGACGCTGCAGAAAGCAAGCCAATCACTGTCATGCCCTTCTCTAAGATGGTGGGGACCGAGACCTATGTCATCACGCTGCCCACACTCTGCGTCCTCCTTCATTGGCTGAAAAATGGCGCTGAAAGCGTCATATGAAACGAAACTTTTGCACGCAGATCGGCAACCTCATGGCCGATCCCACACTAGGATCGGGTCGGGTTTCATGAAACCGGACTTTTTCCGAAAGTCGGCGATTTTTGAATTTGTCTGCTCCGTTTCGATCAACCCTAATCATGACCATGTTGCAATATGTGTAAGGCTGTGGCCTGAATAAGTATGTGGAGCATATTAACCCAGACGCCTAGACATGCTTAAAATGTACAGAAACTGGGCAATACCTTACCACTATTTTTTACCCAAATTTAAAAAATTTAAGGGAAGTGAAAGTTTAATAAAGAGACACAAGTCTCATTTAGGAGCCTGGAAAAGCCAGCAATGTTCTTAGCCCAGCACCGGACAATGTAAAGTGCAACAAATATGTATGCCCTATCTTACTAACAATTCGTGAACAGAAATATATTATTATTAATATTTATTTATATAGCACCATTAATTCCATGATGCTGTTTATGAGAAAGGGGTTACATACAGAGTTATAGATATGGTTTACAGTAAACAAAATTACAATGACAGACTGGTACAGAGGGGAGAGGACTCTGTCCTTGTGGACTTACACAAGGGACAATTGAATGTTGCGCTGGGACAACAAATTGGACAGATGACAGGTGTGATATGCGAGGGTCACTATGTGTCCCCTTGCATGCACATAGAAGCATATTAAGACTAGAGATCAGTGAATATTTCAATGTTCAGTTCGGAATCCGATGGTCGAATTTGCAATATTCAACAATTAATTTGTCAAATATTCACCAAACATAACCAAACACTAGGGATGAGCGAGTAGTGAAATATTCGGACTCGCTATACTCATAACCAGTAGGTCCTAAAACTCTGGTATTTGTAATAAGTAGCGAATCCATTGCAAGTCAATAGGTGCGAGAAATAAAATCGCACAGCACTCGCACCATGTGAGTGCTGTCCGATTTTTACGCACCGGTGTCCTTTGAAAAGCCGGCAATTCATATGCGGCTACAGTAAAATCACATTGAAAGGTTAGAATAGAAAAGATAAAATACATAACATATACACATAGAATAGGTGTGTGTATAATCTTTGCATTGCATAGAGATATAGATAGAAGACTAGCCAGTAATTCATTTGTCGGCTTCTGTAAAATCAATGCAGGAGCCGACAAGATAGGAGACATGGTTTACATACAGTAAATCCATTCAGAATAGTTTGATATATAGATGTGTGAGACCAATATAATTAGTATAGTGTGTGTGCAAATTATTGGACATATATGTGTTTAATAAAATACGGTAATCTTTTCGGGGAAAAAATAGCGTGGGCTCCCGCGCAATTTTCTGCACCAGAGAGGGAAAGCCAGTGACTGCAGGCTGATATTTATAGCTTAGGAAGGGGTTAATACCCTTGGATCTTCCCAGGCTATGAATCTCAGCCCACAGCTGTATATTTAGCCTTTACTGGCTAATGCATCTGATGAATGAATGAGAAGCTGCTGGCGCAGCATCAGTGACTAGAGCTGACGTCACTGGAGCTGCGCTGCCTCACAGCCTGACCAGTATATTTTCCCACGGTCCAGAGTTCACTGCGGGTCAGGCTTTGAGGTTGCACAGCATCAGTGACATCAGCGCTAGTCACTGATGCTGTCGCCAGCAGCTCCTCATTCATTCATCAGTGGTTTACAGCCTGAGCAGTCGCATTAGCGCCGCTCCTGGTTGTAAACTATATATACCCCAGATATGGATTACGGCGTGGGACTGAACACCGAACAGGTATGGTATATTGTTGTTTTTTAATTTTTATTTTTTACAGGAGATCTAGGGTGTTGCATTGATTAGGAGAACAATAAGGATGGCAAACTGTGTTTATTGTTTTATTTCTTTAAAAAACTTTTTTCTGGCTGTGTCTGTTTTTAACCCTTTAACAACTATAGGATTAGTAATGGATAAGTGTCTTATTGACACCTCTTCATTACTAAGCCGGCTTGATGTCAACTTACAATACAAAGGTGATATTAACCCCCTATTACCCCATATGCCACCGCTACAGGGCAGTGGGAAGAGAGGGGTTAAGTGCACCATTTCTGGAGCGGCTGTGAGCTGGTGTTCGTAGCAAGGGGAGGGCAATAACTATGATGTCTTCCTAGGCTATGAATATCTGACCGCAGCTGTCTGCATAGTCTTTTCTGGCTATTAAATAAAGGGGACCCTACATCATTTTTTGGGGGGTCTCCCTATTTTAATAGCCAGTAAAGGCTAAATATACAGCTGCGGGCTGAGATTCATAGCCTGGGATGATCCATGGGTGTTCTATGACTGATTTATGATGCTGTGCATCCAGCCAATCATAGTAATGCCACAACCAAGAAGGCTGCAGCATTACTGTGAATGACTAACATGCTGGACGGGAGATCCGATTTTTGTGAGGCGAATAGTGAAATACTCGCTAAGTTCCGAGTACCGCATTACTCGCCGAATACTTGGGAATATACTAGCTGATCCCTACTGAATGCCATTCAGGTCAATGGGAGACAAAAACAAAATGCATGCACAACACCATGTAATGGGCCCAAATGCTGCCAAAACACATCAAATGAGGGACAGACACCAGACTTCTCAATTCACCCACAGTACTAATTGTAGCATGGCACTTCAGCAATCAGCCACGCATGAGGTATTGGAGTCTGGGACAGCATTTACAGCTTTCAATTGAATGTCACAGTAAGATGAGGTGGGTGAGGGATCAGTGTAGGCCTCATTTGATTGGAACCCTAACACCACATGCAACATTTCTACCTGCTTTCATGCTGAGCCACACTCGTGTGGCACAAATAGTTTTTTAGACTATTACTGTCAGAAAAAGTTAAGGATAGTAACACGGGTAGTTGACTCCAAAGAAGTGGAGGCCTCACGGTCTTGGAGGCCTACTGCTACAGGCAACACACATGAAGGAGAGCCAACCCGGAGTCTACTCATTCACAAAAATTAGTAGCAGACACCAACAAAGTGGCATCAATTGCAATATTACCCTAATTTTCCCAATATCACAACTCTCCAAGCGCCAAACTGACTTTTGGTAACGACAGATGGCTGAGTCTGCAGATTTCTTCACACATTGTATGTCATGGGCATAGGAAGTGTACTTTAAAGATTCATAGAAAATCAAGAAGAACAGCATCCTATCCGATGAAAAAACAAAAATACCTCTTTATTTTGCCGTAATGCGATGTTTTGACCAATTGTATGTCTTTTTCTAGACCTACAATTGGTCGAAACGTCGGATTATGGCAAAATAAAGAAGTATTTTTATTTTCTCTCCTGGATTGGATGCTGTTCTTCTTGATTTTCTGGTATACATTATTCCTATTGGGTCCGATGGATTCTGAACATGCATTCTGATATGTGAAGTGCTGTCAGCTGTTTCTATTGTATTTAAAGATTCATAGAGTCAAGAGGAGGAAATCATCTGCACCAATGGCCAAATTTTTTCTCACTTTGATCCACGGCTGTATGAAGTTTAGTCCAAGCATAAACCAAACCCTCGTCAACAGATGTTAAAACTATTTGATGAAGTTAATCCTTTTGTGTCGAGACACAGATACTTGAGCAGACCCGTGGCAGATACCGCGGCTGTCTCCTTATCCTCAGTCAGATCTTCGGCTTGATCGGCTGGTATAGCCCTCTAACTACCAGGATCCCTTGCTCAGGGTACTTAATTGATGCAATCCTCTCATATATTTAGGGTCCAAAAAAACCCATCATTTCCCTTCTTTTGCTTTTATAGAGCACACTGATGAAGGTCCACAGTTGACCGAAACGTTTGCAAATATTGTGATACTGTATGTATTGTAATAAACAGTATATACTCCATAGTTATCACAAGGTCTGGGCCCCTAATTCTTTGGCACCTCCACCTTGAGCTGTGCTTATTATTTACTATACTGGATCTCACAGACGTTTGTCATGGGAGGAGCAAATGGAGAAGGACCATGAAAAGGACAAGAAGGAAGAGGTGATGGACGCGCAACAGCTAGGAGATGAATACAATAATGGTAAATAATATTACCTCTATGTTGTCCGTGGTTGTCAGGAGGGCATGGAGGAAGAAAGCTTGAGTGTTATACCCCCATCAACACATTGTGAAGTTGGACCTCAAGAAAGAGACCAACCCATGAGCGCCTACTTGCAGCACTATCTGCAACATGATTGCTACCCATATAGTAATCATTCCAAATAGTGCTGACTACTGGGTTGCCAGTGTGTTCTATCCACAATACAAAAGTAAATTTTGCCTGTTTCTTCCCCCCTGGAAAGGGATGCGCCCATGCTGCAGTATTAAAACATGCTGGAAGACAATCTTGACAGTGGTTTTCCCCAACACAGCAGTGAGGCACACAGTTTTAATCACCGTGATAGCCTTCCAACCACAGAAACATTCAGTTGTCAGGGCAAAAACATTAGCACCCTTGCAGCACTGTAGTCCTGTGTTACAACCCCACCAAATGCAGCATCTGCATAGAGTTTGTATGTTTTACCCATGTTTGCGGGGATTTACTCTCAGAAGTTATTTTTCTTCCCACACTACAAAGACAAACAGATAGTAAATTTTAGATTGTGAGTCCTAATGAAGACAGTGCCAGTAATCTCTGTAAAGCAAATGTTGAATTATTGGCGCTATATAAGTGATGCTCAGCCGCACTCAGGTGGCACACAAATCAGTTTCATAGATTACTATTGTCAGAAAAATGTAAGGATAGTAACATGGTGTCACGGACATGGTTTGTGGAACCACTGTGCCTCGGACTGCGGAGAGCCTGGAGTGGTGTGACTAAGCGAGCTCTGGACTGTTCACTAGAGTCTCTGATGATGAGGTTAGATTTGGCTCCCGATGAACGCCAGGTGCATCTCCAAGACATACCAATGGATACTCAGCAACTGGATCCAGAAGGACAGACTGGATGGTGCAGTAAGCAGAGTTTGAATCAGAGTGCAGCAGGCAGATTACATATCATGCAGCAGGCAGAGTGCATCTCAGAGTGCAGCGGGCAAGATCTCCACCAGAGTGCAGCAGGTAGAATCTGCACCAGAGTGCAGCAAGGACTGGTACACAACCTTACACAACTTAGACTGCAGAGCATGAAGGTTGCTCAGGCACCTCTCCAGTGGGAAGAAAACAATAAATACGTAATGTCCCACAGCCATTGGCTGGGGAGGAAATAGCAAGTGCACGCGCTGACCCTGTAACCCTGCTGTGGAACCATGAAAAAAATCACTGCTTTGGTACCATGGGGTCTATATGACCCCAAGCTAAAAATTGTCATATTTTATAAAAATGAACATGCTGGCTGTTCAGAATAATCAAGTTTTATTCTGTCATCATTTCAGAACACAGATATGAAATCAGTGATTTATTTGTCATCATCAAACACAAACTGAAATTTATACCAAAATGCTTTACTAAAAAATAAAAGTATTCAAATTCAATTAAAAAAGCACAATAACTGCAAATGTGTGAGTTTTAGTAAAAACATAATGACAACAAATGATCTGGCAATAAATTTAGCCCTTGCATTCACTGCATGTCATAGTGCCATGTTCTTCACAAATGAACTTCTTGCAGTCATTGCAAACAAATCTTGTCTTTTTGTCCTTCGATTGAGGACTAGCCATTGTTTATTTACAATTATTTTACAAAGCCTGTGAATAAACAGAAAATATTTAAAAAAAAGTCAGACAATAAAGGTCTTATGGGGTCAGGAGAGTCCCAAACACAGAAAATTGAAAATAACTTTGAAACAAAATTGAAAAACAAATTCAAAATATCATCAACATAAGCAGAAATATGTTACTTGAAAATACATAGCAGGTCAGTGTCTGAGATTGACCAGTTTTAGAAATATTTCAATTTATTCAGCACTGGGGTCTAAATGACCCCATGGTTCCACAGCAGGGTTAAGAGGGCGGGAGCGTATGCACTCTAAGGAAATGGCAGGAGGCCCGGCTGCAAGCTCTTCTGGAAGCATGCAGAGCATGCGGAAGAGAAGTACTTACCACAGAGCGGGTGAGTGAAGTGACACGATGGAGATCCTGCCTGTCAGAGCAGGGATCTGGCATGGTGCTAACACACAGGTAGTTGACTCAAAGACAGTGGAGGACTGCCGGTATTGGAGACAATGGAGACAATGGAACTTGAAAAAACAAACACAGTCACAGGAGTGCTGAAATGAAGCCAGGACAAAAATATTGGTGTAAACCACAACACGTTTCAACTATACCCCTTCTTCATCAGGTGGAAGTTATTTCCCTTTCTGTCCTCACAGAGCTCCCAAGAGACCGCTATTTCCTGACTTATAATGGAGACAATGGAGGCTTACTGCTACAGGCAACACACATGAAGGAGGCCCAACACGAAATCTACAAATTTAAAAAAGTTTATTTGCACACACCAGCAAAGTGACATCAATTTCACCACAGTGGAAATAGTATAACAGGGACTGACAGGTGTTCCATTACACCCAAACCAGCAGATGGACAGCGATATTAGTGGTAACATCTCCAGAAGCATGGGCAGTAACAGCTGGCACATAAACCCTTCTAAAGATAACAGAGACTGCAATTATGCAAGAACAATGCAGCACAATAAAAACTACAATATCCAGTAAGAAGTTGTCAGTTGTCTTTAGATAGGACATCACTTTAGTGGTTCACTAGTGCTTTCAGAAACATTAACACCTACCACACATACACCTCAAACACCAAGCCTAATTCCCCTTCCTTCACGACCTCACGTTTTCCCAGTCATGTTGCTCAGATAGTGTGCTAGTAGCACACTATTAACAACTAAAAATAGATTTTTTACTCTGCATAACCTCTGCACACACCTGAATTTCGGCAGCACAAAATTAGAAGGTGAAATATGGCTTGATTAATCACGTTACTCACAACAGAAAGAATTGTTTCACTGTCGATGAGGCCTGTATGACAAAGAATATCTGCTCCAAAAAATTGCACAGTGAGAAATTCACTACTGTATGACATTAGTAACAGAATAATTTTGGGGGGGCCTGTCCATGAGGTCTGTATAAAATTGACTACATGCTCCAAATAATTTCAAAGTGAGATGTCTTCTATTGTATGACGTTAGTAACAGAAGAATTTTGGGGGGGCCTGTCAATGAGGCCTGTACACATTGACTAGATGCTACAGACAATTTCTAAGTGAGATATCCCCTACTGTATTACGTTAGTAACAGAATAATTTTTTGGGGGGGCCTGTCGATGAGACCTGTATAACTGACTGTATGCTCCCAATAATTTCAAAGTGACATATCCCCTACTGTATGACAGTAGTAACAGAAGAATTTTTTGAGCCTGTATAATATTGACAAGGTGATTAAAACAATTTTAAACTGAGATCTCCCCTTCTGTATTCAGTTAGTAACAAAAGCTAAAAAACATTTTTAGTGTTGATGAGGTTTGTATAGTCTAGAAGATTGTGCGTGGTGTTGGAACGCCCTCTTTCCTACAGTTCCTGCTGGTAAAGTATAGGTTTGCTGGAGAAATATGGCCTATGTGTCATTAGATGAACTTACCAGGAAAAGGGGCATAATGACGCCGGGAATGGGAACGTGCAACAGGATCAATAACAGGGTGGCTATGGGAAGTATGAGATCCAGCATCCAGCCTACAACAATTACTCATTTACCCACCAACACCAATTACCAGAGAGCATTTGATGCTCATCAGAAGATAGGTGTCACAGATGTGCATCTCAATCTAGGCATAAAAGATGCCTGTGAGAAATTGTATGCCAAAGATGCACATAATCTAGAGGATAGGATCAAAACAAATTCAAACTGAGATCTCGGTTGCTGCATCACGTTTGTAAAAAAATGAAATAAATTAATATTAATGTGCAACAGCTCTGCACACATTACAATTTTAACGTTACAAAGTGAAAAGGTTGGCTATAGCGGGCTGTATCACATTTATCAACACAAAATAATACATATTTTTTATGTGTTTGAAGTCTGCAGGTTAATATCACAGCCACAAAATGACAATGTGGGATATGGTGGGCTGCATCACATTCAGCAACAGAAAACATTATATATTTATTTAAATGCACGTTAGATCTGCAGACAGGTTCATATGACCGTCACAACATGACAATGTGGGATATGGTGGACTGTATCATATTCAGCAACAGAAAAAATTATATATATTTTTTAGTGTGCCTTAGGTCTGAAGACAGTTTCATATCACCACAGCACTAAATGACAAGGTGGGATTCTGCAGTTTGTTTCACATTTAGCTAGTCAAAAAATATTATTTAGAATGCTATACTCATTCATGGAGCACAATAGAAAGAGTGCATAACACACTTTTAGGACATGTGCCCTGCTGGCTTTATCTGTGGACCTCAGTAAAGGAAAAAAAAATGCTGGAAGGTAAATTTAACAGCCACACTGGACACTAGTTAGCTACACTATCTGTCTGATATACAACCACCTAAGTAGTAGTAGCAAAATCTGGGATACAGCAGGCTTTTTCACATTTAGCAAGTGAAAAAAATGTTATTTAGAATGCTATACTTGTGCATGGAGCACAATAGATGCAGTGCACAACACACTTGTAGGACATGTGCCCTGCTGGCTTTGTCTGTGGACCTCAGACAGTTGGCCCTCTTTCTAGCACAACAGCAGAAGTTGCAGGAGTTTCAACAGCAGCAGATACAGCAGCAGAAAACCAACAATTTGTTTCTGCATCAGAATGCGGCTCTGCAAGAGATGTCCTCCCCAGAGACCACGGTCCTTTCGGAGGCCCGATGTAAAGTATGGTTATCCTTGAGGAAGATGAGTCCTGAAGATTTGGAGGTGTTCCTCACCATGTTTGAGCTTACAGCTGAGAGGGAGAACTTGCCGTTGTCCCAGTTGGCTGAAGTGGTGGCCCTCTTCTTGACAGGAGATGCCCAGAAGGCCTACTGGGACCTCAGTCGGGAGGTTGCCCTGGACTATGAGAAACTAAGGTGAGGTGAAATCCTTGCCCGACTGGGTGTTAATACTTAGGCACATGCACAATGGGTGTTCCAATGGTCCTTTGTGGAGACTCGACCCACTAGGTCTCAGGCATATGACTTGTTGCAGCTGGTCAAAAAATGGCTTCAGCCTGAGATCGTAACTCCATTCCAGCTGGTAGAGAGGATGGTGGTTGACCTGCTGGTGAGGGCTCTACCCTAAGCCATACAGAGTTGGGTGGGTCAAGGGGCCCCGAGCACTCTGGACCAGGTGGTGGACTGGTTGAGCAGTTTACCGCCACTCAGAACTTTATACAGGACACTGCTCCACTTTGGCTGCAACGTTGGGCACCGCCAGCCCAGGAACCTGGGAAAGGTCCCCAACCCTCTGATGGAGGACCAAGCCTGTAATGAGGGGGTAACCGGAAGTGAGAGTAACAAGAGACCTGCTTCCCCTAAAATGGTCCCAAGGTGTAGTTGTGCAGCCATTGGTGTTGGTGCTACCAAGGGCCCAGATGTGTGGCTGCCAACTGCCCCTGACAGCTGACCCCATGGACTGTGGGTATACTCACCATATGTCTATGTATGCCCAGCACAGAAACCCCAACTGTGCCAGGTACTCGTCAACGGGTACCAAATGGAGGCTCTCTTGGACTGAGTTCAGTGACTCTGGGCCGTGAGTCCCTTGTTGCCACAGACAACCCCAATGGACGGAAAGTGGGGGTGGTGTGTATACTTGGGGAACTCCGAGAGTACCCAACCAACATGTCACCCACAGAAGGGATACGCTGCATCCTCGCCACACAGTCAATGTTCACCAGGGAAGCCTGAAGTCATTCTCATTTAGTGTGATTGAAACAGTACCCCAATCAAAAAGATTGGGTGATTGGGACAGGAATATCCTTCAAAAAGAAGCTTGTTGGATATTTCTGCTTGAGTCTGTGAGTCCAGGGAGTATCATTGAGCAGCTCAACTTCGCTACTTCGTATAAGAAAGTGTTCAACTATCTGTCCACTGTAAAATGTAATAAGCTTTGGCATATTGATCTCTGAGAGATCGTGCCATACTTGCTCTATTTCCGGTCCCAATATTACTTCAATCTGGCTGTCATTCACATAGGTAATCACACCTGAGTTTTATAGGACTGGGTTCATTATTTTCAGGGGGTTACTTGCTAATTAAAAGTAACCTATCACCAGGTTTGGCTGATACAAATTACAGTCACCGCCTTTCAGAGCTTATCTACAGCATTCTATAATGCTATAGATAAGTGTTGTGAATTCCGTTCTCGGACTCCCTCCTGTGGTCATGAATGGTACTTTGGTTAGTTCTGCTCTTGGACTCCCTCTGGTGGCTTCGAGCGGAACTGCTGGTCACTGAGGTTGGCTTTATCAGCTGACCTCATTTATTGCTATGTTGGCTTCCCTATTTAACTCCACTCAGATCGTTACTTCATGCCAGCTATCAATGTCTTGGTATTGGTTCAGATCTCTCTTGGACTTCTCTGAGGACCTGTCTACTCCAGCAGAAGCTAAGTCTTTGCTAGTTCATTTGTTGTTACTGCTTCCTGAATATATTTCTTAGTACTGCTAAATTCTAGTCCAGCTTGCTATCATGATATTCCCTTGCTAGCTGGAAGCTCTGGGGGTGCAGAGTGGCACCTCCACACCGTGAGTCAGTGTGGGGAGTCTTTTTGCTTACTCTGCGTGGCTTTTTGTAGTTTTTTGTGCTGACCGCATAGTTCCCTTTCCTTTCCTATGACTATTTAGTTAGTCTGGCCTCCTTTGCTGAAACCTGTTTCATTCCTGTGTTTGTGACCTTCCTCTTAACTCACAGTCAATATATGTGGGGGCTGCCTTTACCTTTGGAGAATTTCTCTGAGGCAAGGTAAGGCTTCTATTTCTATCTTTAGGGGTAGTTAGCTCTTAGGCTGTGAAGAGGCGTCTAGGGAGAGTTAGGTACGCTCCACGGCTGTTTCTAGTGTGTGTGATAGGAGTAGTGTTTGCGGTCAGCAGAGTTCCCACTTCCCCAGAGCTAGTCCCGATTTTGAGTTTACTCATCAGGTCTTTTCGGGTGCTCCTAACCACCAGGTCCATAACAGTACAGCTGGCACACAAAGTGTTAATGAATCTCAAAAGAGGGATAAGAGAAGTTCTGAACCCATTTTTTTTTCTTTGCAGTGTGTTTTGTCTCTCTTTTCCCCTTAACCTCTGGGTGGTTCAGGACTCAGGTGTAGATATGGATATTCAAGGTCTGTCCTCTTGTATGGATCAACTTGCTGCAAGGGTACAAAGCATTCAAGATTATGTAGTTCAGAATTTGATGTTAGAGCCAAGAATTCCAATTCCTGATTTGTTTTCTGGGGATAGATCTAAGTTTCTGAATTTCAAAAATAATTGTAAACTGTTTCTTGCTTTGAAACCCCGCTCCTCTGGTGACCCCATTCAGCAAGTAAAAATTATTATTTCTTTGTTGCGTGGCGATCCTCAAGACTGGGCATTCTCCCTTGCGCCAGGAGATCCTGCATTGCTTAATGTAGATGCATTTTTTCTGGCGCTTGGATTGCTTTATGACGAACCGAATTCAGTGGATCAGGCAGAGAAAATCTTGCTAGCTTTGTGTCAGGGTCAGGATGAAGCGGAGGTATATTGTCAGAAGTTTAGAAAATGGTCTGTGCTTACTCAATGGAATGAGTGTGCCCTGGCAGCAATTTTTAGAAAGGGTCTTTCTGAAGCCCTTAAGGATGTTATGGTGGGGTTCCCCACGCCTGCTGGTCTGAATGAATCAATGTCCTTGGCCATTCAAATTGATCGGCGTTTGCGTGAGCGCAAGCTTGTGCACCATTTGGCGGTGTCCTCTGAGCAGAAGCCTGAGCTTATGCAATCTGATAGAAATTTGACCAGAACTGAACGGCAAGAACACAGACGTCAGAATGGGCTGTGTTTTTACTGTGGTGACCCCACTCATGCTATCTCTGATTGTCCTAAGCGCACTAAGCGGTTCGCTAGGTCTGTCACCATTGGTACTGTACAGCCTAAATTTCTTTTGTCTGTTACTCTGATTTGCTCTCTGTCATCCTACTCGGATATGGCATTTGTGGATTCAGGCGCAGCCCTGAATTTGATGGACTTGGAGTTTGCCAGGCGCTGTGGTTTTTTCTTGGAGCCTTTGCAGTATCCTATACCATTAAGGGGAATTGATGCCACACCGTTGGCCAAGAATAAACCTCAGTACTGGACTCAGTTGACCATGTGCATGGCTCCTGCACATCAGGAAGATATTCGCTTTTTGGTGTTGCATAATTTGCATGATGTGGTCGTGTTGGGTTTGCCATGGCTACAGGTTCATAATCCAGTATTGGATTGGAAATCTATGTCTGTGTCTAGTTGGGGTTGTCAAGGGGTACATGGTGATGTTCCGTTGGTGTCAATTTCTTCTTCCACTCCTTCTGAAGTCCCTGAGTTTTTGTCGGATTACCAGGATGTATTTGATGAGCCCAAATCCAGTGTCCTACCCCCTCATAGGGATTGTGATTGTGCTATAAATTTGATTCCTGGTAGTAAGTTTCCTGAGGGCTGACTTTTCAATTTATCTGTGCCAGAGCACGCCACTATGCGGAGTTATATAAAGGAGTCCTTGGAGAAAGGGCAAATTCGCCCGTCTTCATCACCGTTGGGAGCAGGGTTCTTTTTTGTGGCCAAGAAGGATGGTTCTCTGAGACCCTGTATAGATTACCGCCTTCTCAATAAAATCACGGTCAAATTTCAGTACCCTTTGCCTCTACTGTCTGATTTGTTTGCTCGGATTAAGGGGGCTAGTTGGTTCACCAAGATTGATCTTCGATGGGCGTATAACCTTGTGCGTATTAAACAGGGCGATGAATGGAAAACAGCATTTAATACGCCCGAGGGCCATTTTGAGTACCTGGTAATGCCGTTCGGGCTTTCAAATGCTCCATCTGTGTTTCAGTCCTTTATGCATGACATCTTCCGAAAGTATCAGGATAGATTCATGATTGTATATTTGGATGATATTTTGGTCTTTTCGGATGATTGGGAGTCTCATGTGAAACAGGTCAGAATGGTATTTCAGGTCCTTCGTGCTAATTCCTTGTTTGTGAAGGGGTCTAAGTGTCTCTTCGGAGTTCAGAAGGTTTCCTTTTTGGGCTTCATTTTTTCCCCTTCTACTATCGAGATGGATCCTGTTAAAGTTCAGGCCATTTATGATTTGACTCAACCTACATCTGTGAAGAGCCTCCAGAAATTCCTGGGCTTTGCTAATTTTTACCGTCGCTTCATCGCTAATTTTTCTAGTGTGGTTAAACCTTTGACTGATTTGACCAAGAAAGGTGCTGATGTGGTGAATTGGTCCTCTGCGGCCGTTGAGGCTTTTCAGGAGCTGAAACGTCATTTTTCTTCGGCCCCTTTGTTGCGTCAGCCAGATGTTTTGCTCCCTTTTCAGGTCGAGGTTGATGCTTCTGAGATTGTAGCAGGGGCTGTTTTGTCTCAAAGAAGTTCTGATGGCTCTGTGATGAAGCCATATGCCTTCTTTTCTAGAAAGTTTTCGCCTGCTGAGCGTAATTATAATGTTGGCAATCGGGAGCTGCTAGCTATGAAGTGGGCATTCGAGGAGTGGCAACATTGGCTCGAGGGAGCCAAGCACCGCGTGGTGGTCTTGACGGATCACAAAAATCTGACTTATCTCGAGTCTGCCAAGCGGTTGAATCCTAGACAGGCTTGATGGTCGCTGTTTTTCTCCCGTTTCGATTTTGTGGTCTCATACCTTCCAGGTTCTAAGAATGTGAAGGCAGATGCTCTTTCTAGGAGTTTTGTGCCTGATTCTCCGGGAGTCCCAGAGCCGGCTGGTATTCTCAAAGAGGGGGTAATTCTGTCTGCCATCTCCCCTGATTTGCGGTGGGTGCTGCAGGAGTTTCAGGCTGATAGACCTGACCGTTGTCCAGCGGAGAAACTGTTTGTCCCTGATAGGTGGACTAGCAGAGTTATTTCTGAGGTTCATTGCTCGGTGTTGGCCGGTCATCCTGGGATTTTTGGTACCAGAGATTTGGTGGCTAGGTCCTTTTGGTGGCCTTCCTTGTCACGGGATGTGCGTTCTTTTGTGCAGTCCTGTGGGACTTGTGCTCGGGCTAAGCCCTGCTGTTCTTGTGCCAGTGGGTTGCTTTTGCCCTTGCCAGTCCCGAAAAGGCCTTGGACGCATGTTTCCATAGATTTTACTTCAGATCTTCCTGTCTCTCAAAGGATGTCTGTCATCTGGGTGGTTTGTGATTGCTTTTCTAAGATGGTCCATTTGGTACCCTTGCCTAAATTGCCTTCCTCCTCTGATTTGGTGCCATTATTTTTTCAACATGTGGATTGTTTACATGGCATTCCGGATAACATTGTGTCGGACAGAGGTTCCCAGTTTGTCTCTAGGTTTTGGCGGTCCTTTTGTGCTAAGATGGGCATTGATTTGTCTTTTTCTTCGGCTTTCCATCCTCAAACAAATGGCCAAACTGAACAAACCAAGCAGACTTTGGAAACCTATCTGAGATGCTTTGTTTCTGCTGATCAGGATGATTTGGTGACCTTCTTGCCATTGGCTGATTTCGCCCTTAATAATCGGGCTAGTTCTGCTACTTTGGTTTCGCCTTTTTTTTGCAATTCTGGTTTTCATCCTCGTTTTTCTTCGGGGCAGGTTGAGCCTTCTGACTGTCCTGGTGTGGATTCTGTGGTGGACAGGTTGCAGCAAATTTGGACTCACGTAGTGGACAATCTGATGTTGTCCCAGGAGAAGGCTCAACATTTTGCTAACCGCCGTCGTTGTGTTGGTCCCCGACTTCGTGTTGGGGATTTGGTTTGGTTGTCTTCTCGTTATGTTCCTATGAAGGTTTCTTCTCCTAAGTTTAAGCCTCGTTTCATTGGTCCTTATAAGATTTCTGAAATTCTCAACCCTGTGTCATTTTGTTTGGTCCTTCCAGCTTCTTTTGCCATCCATAATGTGTTCCATAGGTCGTTGTTGCGGAGGTACATGGCGCCTATGGTTCCCTCCGTTGATCCTCCGGCTCCGGTGTTGGTTGAGGGGGAGTTGGAGTATGTGGTGGAGAAAATTTTGGATTCTCGTATTTCGAGATGGAAGCTTCAGTACCTGGTTAAGTGGGAGGGCTATGGTCAGGAGGATAATTCCTGGGTTGTTGCCTCCGATGTCCATGCTGCCGATTTAGTTCGTGCCTTTCATTTGGCTCATCCTGATCGGCCTGGGGGCCCTGGTGAGGGTTCGGTGACCCCTCCTCAAGGGGGGGTACTGTTGTGAATTCCGTTCTCGGACTCCCTCCTGTGGTCATGAATGGTACTTTGGTTAGTTCTGCTCTTGGACTCCCTCTGGTGGCTTCGAGCGGAACTGCTGGTCACTGAGGTTGGCTTTATCAGCTGACCTCGTTTATTGCTATGTTGGCTTCCCTATTTAACTCCACTCAGATCGTTACTTCATGCCAGCTGTCAATGTCTTGGTATTGGTTCAGATCTCTCTTGGACTTCTCTGAGGACCTGTCTACTCCAGCAGAAGCTAAGTCTTTGCTAGTTCATTTGTTGTTACTGCTTCCTGAATATATTTCTTAGTACTGCTAAATTCTAGTCCAGCTTGCTATCATGATATTCCCTTGCTAGCTGGAAGCTCTGGGGGTGCAGAGTGGCACCTCCACACCGTGAGTCGGTGTGGGGAGTCTTTTTGCTTACTCTGCGTGGCTTTTTGTAGTTTTTTGTGCTGACCGCATAGTTCCCTTTCCTTTCCTCTGACTATTTAGTTAGTCTGGCCTCCTTTGCTGAAACCTGTTTCATTCCTGTGTTTGTGACCTTCCTCTTAACTCACAGTCAATATATGTGGGGGCTGCCTTTACCTTTGGGGAATTTCTCTGAGGCAAGGTAAGGCTTCTATTTCTACCTTTAGGGGTAGTTAGCTCTTAGGCTGTGAAGAGGCATCTAGGGAGAGTTAGGTACCCTCCACGGCTGTTTCTAGTGTGTGTGATAGGAGTAGTGTTTGCGGTCAGCAGAGTTCCCACTTCCCCAGAGCTAGTCCCGATTTTGAGTTTACTCATCAGGTCTTTTCAGGTTCTCCAAACCACCAGGTCCATAACAGATAAGCCCCCGATCCAACCTGCAAGAGAAGAAAAATAACTTTTATTATACTCACTGGGGGGCAGTCTGGTCCAATGGGTGTCACAGGTCCTGATCCGGCGCATCCCATCTTCATGCAATGCTGCCCTCCTGCTTGCTTTTTGTGGAAGACACATCCCTGCATCATCCACACTAGCTCCACGGCACCTTGCTTCTGCGCAGGCATACTTATCTGTCCCGTTGAGGGCAGAGCAAAGTTATGCATTGCGCAGGATCCGGGAAAGGTGAGAGGCCCAGCACCCACGCACTGCAGGAATTTGCTCTGCCCTCAATAGGGCAGATAAGTACGCCTGCATGCAAGCAAGATGCCAGGGAGCCTGTGAAGCAAGCAGGAGGGTGGCATCGCATGAAGATGGGAGGGGCCAAGACCTGCGACACCCATCTGACCGGACTGCTCGACTGTAAGTATAATAAAAGTTATTTTTCTTCTCTTGCAGGTCAGATCAGGGGCTTCTCTACAACTTTATAGAATGCTGTGTATAAGCCCTGAAAGGCAGTGGCCGTAGTTGTCTCCAGCGGAAAAATAGCTATGCCATCGTAGAGCAAGAATGCTTAGCTGTAAAGTTAGCACTGGAATCTTTGAAGTATTATCTCTTGGGTAGGATATTTAAGCTTGTGTCAGTTCATGCCCTGCTGACGTGGATGAAACAAAACAAGGAAAAAAAAGCTAGGGTGACATTCTGCATTCTTCGCTGCAGAATTTTTATTTCTCCACAGAACATGGATCTGGGAAATCACATGTGAATGCAGATGCATTATCAAGAACTCTTTGTATGATCCCCCAAAATGCCCAGACCTCTGGAGATTGAAAAGAAGGGGAGATATGTAGGCAGCTGGCAGTGAAGATACTGAATGGAGTGCATATCTCTTCCAGAAAGTTAAGATGGGCGAGACATTAAAAGCCGGGTTGCACTGGTTGGAGCAGCAGCTTAAAGGGGTTGTCCACTACTTTCATTTAACCCTCCCAATGTATCCCCTGGGGCCCCTAATGAATTTTGAAAATATCTTCTCTTGCTGATACTGCCTGTGAGCGGTGCTATGCAGGCAGCTGAGTCCGGGTCACGTGACTCCCAGGCTGCAGCCACCACTAATATCTGCCAACGCCATGTCAATTTCCTGACTCTGGAAATTGACGTGACGTCATCAGGGGTTGTGTGGGGGGTATGTGGGTTGTGGGGGGGTCTGCGGGCTGTGCGGGGGGTCTGCGGGCTGTGTGTGTGTATGCAGGCATCATCCGTTGGGACCCATCAGGTTATGCCTGCTACACTGTCAGTGAGTGACACATTAGCCAATGATGGGACAGTAGCGGTCCCATCATCCGGCTAATGTGTTCAATGTAAAAAACAAACAAAAAAACCCATACAGAATATACAACATATAACATACAGAACATACATATAACATACAACACATAACATAGATTACATACTTACTAATCACCTAATTCCGCGAAACCCTCGTCTCCTTTAATTAAAATAAAATAATAAACCAACCTATACTTACTTTTCTGCCATAGTCCAATTAATAACGAGGGTCCCATGATGATCTCCTGTGTAGAACACTGACATCGAGTGATGTCAGTGCTCTACAGGGGCTCCAGCGATGAAATGACAGGCAAAGGTAATCCTCCACTGCATTTCCCTCTGTCGCTGGGAAAGAGGTCCCGTAACTCTAACCCTAATTCTCAAGCAGTATTGCTGTAAAGTGAGAGCCTGAACTCAGGTAACCTCAGTGATGCACTGCAGGAGCCATTGTCTCCTGTCAGTTCATCACTGGGAGACCCTATAGAGCAGTGATATCACCTAATGGACTGCATCAGACATGTTTTATTGGGTCCTATGCTATTTTATCACATGTACTGTATAAGTTAGCATCGCCCAGATTGTACTGTATTTAGCGTGGATAGAGCGTTGTGTTGTTTTTATGGCGGTTTTATCATGTAATTTATAGTTTTTGTTCAGTAAAATTATTCTATAATATTCAGGTGCACATTACTAGTGTATTTCTGTTTTTGTCTGGTACCAAGTGATACAGATCAATAAAAATTGCCCATCCCCAGGGGTGAACCTAGCCTCTCTGCCGCCTGAGGCGAACTGCAAAATGGCGCCCCCCCCATTGTAAATTTTTTAAATCGGTAGAAATTAATCTGGTTCATACAGATTTATTTCTATTGTAAAAATGTGTGCAATAGTGGTCATTTTAATTTAGAGAAATAGAAAAAATTATGTTCGGACACAAGTACATCAGCGCCATCACCGCACATACAAGGACCACACAGAAGAATACATAACAAGGATCATTAATGGCATCCCACATTCCAAAGACATACTGATAGGGAATTTAGATCGTGAGCCCCATTTGGGACAGTGATGATAATGTGTGCAAAACTGTATAAAGCGCTGCGGAATATGTTAGCGCTATATAAAAATAAAAAATATTTATTATTACTATTATTAAGTCAGTGGGGGTGTGTTGGTGTGTGTATGTGTACACAGGGCTCAAGTGTGCAAGACAATACAGATACACCGCTGTGGATATGGCACAATTACTTGGGTGCAGTTATTATCACCATAGACACAATTTTTTATAGGGCTCAAGTGTGCAACAGATTAGAGACTTATAGGACTATATACTAGGGGGCAGCCCCACAGCTGCTGTATCACTACACAATTGTATAAGTAGAAAAAAGGAGAACACAGGAGTAAATAGGTAAAAAAGTAATAACGTTTATGTCATCTGCAAAAACATTCAATATAAAGTGCATACAATTTCATACAGAAAGATTAAGGTGCATAAGGATAGTTGAGAAAAAGGGGCGGACATCCCCCAGTGTATATAGCCCAATAGGCAAATGCAAATAGTGGCAGTGAGCTGCTATCTATAATATCAATGACTGCAGAGTGCCTATCTAGTGTGAATGACACCACAGGAGGTCAAAAGAGACAAGCAGCACTTACCAGTCAACAGGGCTATAAAACACCAGTAAGGATCCCAAAGAACGGACCATATTTTGTGCGGTACCACAAATGTCATCTATTTTGCCACGTGTGGATGCCCTCTAATATACACTCACTGGCCACTTTATTAGGTACACCTGTCCAACTTCTTGTTAACACTTAATTTCTAATCAGCCAATCACATGGCGGCAACTCAGTTCATTTAGGCATGTAGACATGGTCAAGACAATCTCCTGCAGTTCAAACCGAGCATCAGTATGGGGAAGAAAGGTGATTTGAGTGCCTTTGAACGTGGCATGGTTGTTGGTGCCAGAAGGGCTGGTCTGAGTATTTCAGAAACTGCTGATCTACTGAGATTTTCACGCACAACCATCTCTAGGGTTTACAGAGAATGGTCCGAAGAAGAAAAAAAATCCAGTGAGCGGCAGTTCTGTGGGCGGAAATGCCTTGTTGATGCCAGAGGTCAGAGGAGAATGGGCAGACTGGTTCGAGCTGATAGAAAGGCAACAGTAACTCAAATCGCCACCCGTTACAACCAAGGTAGGCCTAAGAGCATCTCTGAACGCACAGTGCGTCGAACTTTGAGGCAGATGGGCTACAGCAGCAGAAGACCACACCGGGTACCACTCCTTTCAGCTAAGAACAGGAAACTGAGGCTACAATTTGTACAAGCTCATCGAAATTGGACAGTAGAAGATTGGAAAAACGTTGCTTGGTCTGATGAGTCTCGATTTCTGCTGCGACATTCGGATGGTAGGGTCAGAATTTGGCGTAAACAACATGAAAGCATGGATCCATCCTGCCTTGTATGGAGCATCTTTGGGATGTGCAGCCGACAAATCTGCGGCAACTGTGTGATGCCATCATGTCAATATGGACCAAAATCTCTGAGGAATGCTTCCAGCACCTTGTTGAATCTATGCCACGAAGAATTGAGGCAGTTCTGAAGGCAAAAGGGGTCCAACCCGTTACTAGCATGGTGTACCTAATAAAGTGGCCGGTGAGTGTATATTGGACTAACTTTGAGGGAGCTCCGAGTGCGTGTGCGGGAACATGTCAGGGACATTCGTGTGGCAAGGACTGTAGTTGATCCCTCTGATTTGAAAACAATCCCGCACCACTTTAAACTTTTTCACAATTGTGACATGAGGTCTTTCCGTGTCAGAGGGATCGACACTATACGTTTATGTGTGAGGAGTGGTAATTATAAAAAAGCATTGGCACAACGGGAGGCGAGTTGGATTGTGCGACATAACACTATGATTCCTCATGGCTTAAATGAGTCATTGAGTTTTTCCTCATTTTTGTGAGGAAATTCTGGCTCCTTATTGGCTTGGTTCTCCTTTAGATTGATTTAGCCCTTAGTATCCGTCCATTCCCCCCTTTTTATGTGGGCATCCCTTTAAATCTGTGGATCCCTTGTTTTTATTATTGTTTTTAATGTTTTTGCATGTTTATTCATTCATTCTTTATTTTGTCCCTCTTAGTTTCCCTTCATCAATTGTTCAAGACACCTTGTTTATATCTAGCATCACCGTTTGGAATGGATTGCATTCCGGAGTATATGAACACATTTGGCCTCCAGTCACGTGCACTGAATCACTCTCTTGGCTGGAACAAGAACTCCGTGTATTTAACCATATTTATACATAGGACATTATGTTTTTTCTGCCTGATTTGTGTTTGTATATTTATGATGCATTGTGTTGTGTTACTGTAGCGGCACATTTTTTACAGCCAAGTTGTTCATCACATACCGGCCGTGAGGTCCCCCGGCTCTGCGTTGGGGCGGCGTCTTCTTGCCTCCTGCACGTGACTGGGGCTTCTCCCTCCCCGCTCACATGTGGTGATGCTTGACGCCGTCCTCCGACGTAGGACCTGGCGTCCTGCGCGCGCATGCGCCGATAGCACCGATTCCATTGGCTGCATTGGGAAATGTGATTGAGTCACATGTTCACTGACCAATCACATTTAAAGGTCCTTTTTGGTGTTGTTACCTATTCCCCTTGAGAAAACTACATACAACAAAGCGAAACGCGTGTCAAAAAGGGGGTCCGTTCTTTGGGATCCTTCCTGGTGTTTTATAGCCCTGTTGACTGGTAAGCACTGCTTGTCTCTTTTTACCTCCTGTGCTGTCATTCACACTAGATAGGCACTCTGCCATCATTGATATTATAGATAGCAGCTCACTGCCACTATTTGCATTTGCCTATTGGGCTATATACACTGGGGGATGTCCGCCCCTTTTTCTCAACTATCCTTATGCACCTTAATCTTTCTGTATGAAATTGTATGCGCTTTATATTGAATGTTTTTGCAGATGAAATAAACGTTATTACTTTTTTACCTATTTACTCCTGTGTTCACCTTTTTTCTAAGTTTATAACGGAGTTGGCTGCCTTTGGTGCTCGAGGCTTTGGGTCTTTTTTCACTATCTAGTGTTTAAATTCCCATGTTTTAACCCTGCTGTTCTGTTTAGATTTCACATACACTTGTACTGTTCCCGGTCATTTTTGACCGTCCTTATAAAATAATCATTTTTAGCTAATCTAAGTGGTTTTTTAAACAGTTTTTGCACTATTATATTGCTTGTGAAGATGGTTGTTCAAATACCAGAAAAAAAATAAATACAAAGCTTGTTTTATATTTTTTTTATATCCAAAAGGGAACATGGTATTTTTTCGATTTTTGTAAAAATTGATTATTTTTGCAGATAAAAAAAAAATCTTGATCTAAATGTTAACTATAAGTAATAATATCAAACATTATGTAGATATACTTTTTTCAAAGGCAAAAAAAAAAAAAGCTTTTTTCTCTATAAAATGGCAAAAAACGTTGTTTTTTATACACTTATACTGATCCCGGTCATTTTTGACCGGACCTAACAAAGTTGTGATTTGTACCTAATTCAAGTGTTATTTGATTACCTGTTGCATTGTTTTACTGTATGTGAACATGGTTTTCAATAATCAGATGAAAAATTAAATCAAAAACTTTTATTTTTTGAATCAAATAAATTAACATTTATGTACAGTGTAATACTGTACAACCAGCAAACACATGGAAAATCAGAAAATCATGATTTACAATATGAAATGTTGACAACTGAATGGAACTAGATCTATATGAACAGCAGGGTAAATAAAAAACAGTGAAATAAATTGCGCATAGCTATACTGGAAGCGAATCCGTCGGCTGTATCGCAACTTGAAAATGTTGGTATGTGTAAATCTGTTCTGACCAAAAGTAGTCAGATACATTGATAAATAGTAGTAGATGCAATATATAGTTCAAAATGAGGTGATAGCACCTTTATTTTTGTCAAAAATTGTCTGGAGAGCTGAATAAAGGCCTATCGGTCATTTTTGACCGAACAGTACAAGTGTAAAAAAAATTGTACCAAATAAAGTAAACAAAAATTAAAAAAAAAAAAAAATCCCACAGAGAGTACCCCCCTAATGACGAAAAGTCAGGGAGCCTCAAGTCTCAGAATCACACGCTGAATTTTTATAACATTATAGAATTTCAAAAACGGTCATTTTTGACCTAACAGAACAGCAGGGTTAAAGATGTCTGTTTTTTTCTTCACAATTCTATAAGTAGTGTGCAACTCACAGATCCAATCCTGTGCATGTGAACAGCACTATACATTACATACATGCACAGTGCAGCAGCATATAGAGATGCTCGGCAGGATGCCAGTGGGAGCAAACATTGCCTGCTGTGTGCACACAGACAGAGATAAGGCTGAGGAGTCTGATGGAGGGAAGCGGTGAACTATGACAGAGTCATGGAGCTGTGCAGCAGAGCGTGAGCAGGAGATGTTTACTTACTGCTCTGCGAGTCCCAGCAATCAGCAATGTGTGTCCTTAAGGCCCCGTCTCACTAAGCGATTTACCAACGATCACGACCAGCGATACGACCTGGCCGTGATCGTTGGTAAGTCGCTGTGTGGTCGCTGGGGAGCTGTCACACAGACCGCTCTCCCCAGCGACCAACGATCAGGGGAACGACTTCGGCATCGTTGAAACTGTCTTCAACGATGCCGAAGTCCCCCTGCAGCACCCGGGTAACCAGGGTAAACATCGGGTTACTAAGCGCAGGGCCGCGCTTAGTAACCCGATGTTTACCCTGGTTACCAAAAAAAACAAACACTACATACTCGCCTTTCGGTGTCCAGGTCCCTTGCCGTCTGCTTCCTGCTCTGACTGAGATCCGGCCGTACACTGAGAGCAGAGCGCAGCGGTGACGTCACTGCTGTGCTCTCACTTCTCACTGTACGGCCGGATCTCAGTGAGAGCAGGAAGCAGACGGCAAGGGACCTGACGGACATCAGAAGGCGAGTATGTACTGTTTGTTTTTTTTTACATTTACGCTGGTAACCAGGGTAAACATCGGGTTACTAAGCGCGGCCCTGCGCTTAGTAACCCGATGTTTACCCTGGTTACCAGTGAAGACATCGCTGGATCGGTGTCACACACACCGATTCAGCGATGTCAGCGGGGCCTCAACGACCAAAAAAAGGTCCAGGCCATTCCGACACGACCAGCGATCTCGCAGCAGGGGCCTGATCGCTGGTACGTGTCACACATAGCGAGATCGCTATGGAGGTCGCGGTTGCGTCACAAAACTTGTGACTCAGCAGCGATCTCGCTAGCGATCTCGCTATGTGAGACGGGGCCTTTAGGGTTGGGAGACAGGGCACCGCTGCTAGTAAGGTAGCAGTCATGTTAGGTTGTGAGTGTCAGCAAGGGTCAGCAGGGATTACAGGGAGTGTTCTGACCACCACTCTGCTGCCCCCCTGGCTTGAGGGATGCGCCGCCGCCTGAGGCAAAGTACCCAGCTTGCCTCAAGATAGCAGTGCTACTGCCCATCCCTAGTGTGAAGCTGTGGGTGTAGTTAGAGGGGTTTAGGTGGCGCTACAAAGGCAGGTGCTCACTTCTGGTTTGAAGCCCAGCACAAGGACTGATGGGAATTATAATCCATATCAAAAAAGGAGACAGCGCCACAATGATCAGTGAAGAAATGACTTACAAATTTAATCTGCCATCTGCGGCGACGTTTCGGTATAACAACCTTTATCAAGCTTGATAAAGGTTGTTATACCGAAACGTCGCCGCAGATGGCAGATTAAATTTGTAAGTCATTTCTTCACTGATCATTGTGGCGCTGTCTCCTTTTTTGATATGGATTGGACTTTGTAGCTGGGTTGACCCCCTGGCAGTGACGTGCGCTACTAGGCTTATGGAAGCCATATGGGTAAAGGGTGCGGTTTAATAATTTCTTTTGGATTTTTACATGTGATGGGAATTATAGTCTGAAGACAGCAGAGGAACCTGAAAAAGAAGTGATGGCTGTGATAACACAGCTGATGCTAGGGCACGGGAAGTATACAGCAACATGAAAAATAGCAGAAAATATATATATATATATATATATGGGGTTCTTTAGGGTACTTACCCTTAGGCATTTATGTCAAAAACAGTAACTTATGGTAGTGGACAACCTCTTTAATAATTCATTTGATAATCAAAATGCAACTTTAGCAATGTAAATAGTTTTATAAAACTTTCATAGTCCTGCCAGAAGTAGGTCAAAACTTAATTGTCTCAGTGTACACTTACTAGTAACTGTGATGATCAATTCCACTGAGAATGCATTATGATTAGTGTTGAGCGATACCGTCCGATACTTGAAAGTATCGGTATCGGAAAGTATCGGCCGATACCGGCAAAATATCGGATCCAATCCGATACCGATACCCGATACCAATACAAGTCAATGGGACTCAGGTATCGGACGGTATTCCTGATGGTTCCCAGGGTCTGAAGGAGAGGAAACTCTCCTTCAGGCCCTGGGAACCATATAAATGTGTAAAATAAAGAATTAAAATAAAAAATATCGCTATACTCACCTGTCCGACGCAGCCGGGACCTCGGCGATTGTAAGCGGCAGCGTTGTTTCTTTAAAATTCGCGCTTTTACTTGCTTACGTGAATTCCCGGCTTCTGATTGGTCAGGGCGGCCATGTTGCCGGGACTCGGACCAATCACAGCAAGCCGTGACGAAATTACGTCACGGCTTGCTGTGATTGGTCCGCGTCCCGGCAATATGGCGCCGTGACCAATCACAAGCCGTGACGTCACGGGAGGCTGGACACGCGCGCTTTTCAAAATAAGCGCGTGTCCAGCCTCCCGTGACGTCACGGCTTGTGATTGGTTAATGGCGGCCATGTTCCTGGGACGCGGACCAATCACAGCAAGCCGTGACGTAATTTCGTCACGGCTTGCTGTGATTGGTCCGCATCCCGGCAATATGGCGCCGTGACCAATCACAAGCCGTGACGTCACGGGAGGCTGGACACGCGCGCTTTTCAAAATAAGCGCGTGTCCAGCCTCCCGTGACGTCACGGCTTGTGATTGGTTAATGGCGGCCATGTTCCTGGGACGCGGACCAATCACAGCAAGCCGTGACGTAATTTCGTCACGGCTTGCTGTGATTGGTCCGCATCCCGGCAATATGGCGCCGTGACCAATCACAAGCCGTGACGTCACGGGAGGCTGGACACGCGCGCTTTTCAAAATAAGCGCGTGTCCAGCCTCCCGTGACGTCACGGCTTGTGATTGGTTAATGGCGGCCATGTTGCCGGGACGCGGACCAATCACAGCAAGCCGTGACGTAATTTCGTCACGGCTTGCTGTGATTGGTCCGCGTCCCGGCAACATGGCCGCCCTGACCAATCAGAAGCCGGGAATTCACGTAAGCAAGTAAAAGCGCGAATTTTAAACAAACAACGCTGCCGGTTCCTTCGCTGAGGTCCCGGCTGCGTCGGAGAGGTGAGTATAGCGATTTTTTTTATTTTAATTCTTTCTTTTACACCTTTTTACATTAATGTTGTTTCGATACCGATATCCGATATTACAAAAATATCGGATCTCGGTATCGGAAATTCCGATACAGCAAGTATCGGCCGATACCCGATACTTGCAGCATCGGAATGCTCAACACTAATTATGATTACTTTTCACCAAACATTCAGTCTGTGAAATTGCTCCTATTACCTTTACTGTTGTGCCCAATTTCGTAGAATTTCTATTTAGTTCTAGAGAGTACAGCATTGTGTGGTTAAAATATTCTGAAAAGTACGTCTCAGGAATCTGAACAGGAAAATGTCAGTTTTCCAGCTACAAAGACTTGTGTGATTTGTATGCTGTATGCCTTAGCCACAATGACATAAATTGATTCCGTCTCCTGAGGTAAAATTTCAGCTCACCCTAGAGAAACAAAACGTATTTGCTCAGCCTCTCTTTTAAAGGATTTTAACTTTATTGCAAGCTCAGTAAACTATTAAACTGACATTTATTACTTCATGACAGTTTTTGCAATGGACAATAAAGCACTTAAAATGCTGAAAACAAGTATAAAGTCACAATAAGTTTTTTTAATAAAGTCTGACAAAAAACATGCATTTTTGCCAGAGTTAATTAGCAATTTGAATTATATCTATATTTGTTATTTTCTAGCTGTTCAAAGATGTCAAAGTACAAAACCAAACTTTCTAAGCAATTAGAAGTCAATGAGAATTTCAATTTCCTTTATCACAAGAACGCTTTTATTGCCAGGGAATCTGGAAATGAAGATAGTTAACAAGTAAGTAGAATCTTAAAAGAAATATTTTCCAGCAATGTAAAAGGAGATATGGTGAACTAGACAAAAAAATAACTACTTGATTTCATTTTTTTATAAAAAGATAAATTGTAAATATAAGTTCCTAAATTTCTTTCTTTTGCAATGTTTTAATATTCCATCTAGCAGTAATATTTATTCCTAAGAAAGGTCAGGGTCAACCATTTTGACAGCATTTAAAACTTACACCAGAGCTGTTTTCCATGTTTTTTTTAGAATTTAAAAACTGCATATGGGAATGTAGAATAAAGCCAGATGTCCTATTCTAGTCTCTTAATAATTTCTTTAGGACCTCTCATGGTAGTTATAACTTTGTTTTCTAAGAAACTTAAAGCCCCACTCCAGAGGTTTTTTTTAATTTCAGATCTGGAGTGGTACATATAAATTTCCATGTATATCAATTAAGTTTCTAACTACCTTTCCTTAAGAATTTTGGTAGCATTTTGAATATTTGACATTTTGTGAATGCAGGGGGTTTTTTGGCCGTTTTTGAAGCCCTACAGCAGAGTTTATGGAAAAAAAGCAAAATGGAAATAGAGCATGCGGTTTTTAGAAAAACTTTACAGTATTAAGTGCACATTTAGTTTTAAGTGATTTTTTAGTATAAACTATAGTGCTTTCTCCACTGTAATGTGCGTGTATTAAACTCTATTACTGGCAATTACATAACATGTGCACTGCATTTTACAATAGACACTAATTTTTAGTTGTCTCTTAATTAGTGTATTTTTTGGCTAGCAGACTAGCTGTTATGACATTTTCCATACACAGCACATAAAGACATGAGGGATTCTTGCTATCTTATTTCTCTGTTGCACACTCATAGAAGTAGCAGCACAATGGAGGAAATAATGCAACAGTACTAAGCAGTGTAGCGGCGAATACAGTTTACGTGTGAGATAAAACACATATTTTCAGGTTCTGTTAGTTCTAGTATCATTGCCATGCTTTCTCACTTTAGTCCTCCCACCCCTCTTCATAGAATTCAATAAGAAACTGTAATCTAATCTGCACTGGTACCTGGTGAAAGCCCCCTACAAATGAAATTTCTGTAGGTACTGACCTGCTGCATATTGTTTTTTTAGTATTCCTCGGCCATGCAAAGAAAATAATCTGATGTTTTATCATACTATGTGGTGAGTGCGAATCTAGTTTTTGATAAGCTCCATTTGAACGCTCTCAAATATTGTGCACCACACGTGTGAATACAGACCAATACGTTTATCCTGTTTTGGGAGTAGTTCCAACTTTTTATTCTATTGTATGGACTAACCTACACTAAGTTGGCAGTTAATTTTGTTTTGAACAAGGGGGATTTTACCTATATTTGTGAGTGAATGATATGTTCAGAAGACAAGAGGAGAAGTAGAAGAAGTGGCTCATAAGTGAATATATATATATTTATTAGCTGAAGAGCCCGGCATTGCCTGGGCATAGTAAATATCTGTGGTTAGTTATAGCACCTCACTTCTCTTATTTTCCCATCACGCCTCTCATTTTCCCCATCACATCTTTCATTTTCCCCCTCACATCTCTCATTTTCTCCCTCACACCTCTCATTTTCCCCCTCACTCCTCTTATTTCCCCCCTCACTCCTCTCATTCCCCCCTAACACTTGTCATTTCGACCTCACATCTGTCATTTTCCGATCACTCCACTATTTTCCCTCACTCCTCTCATTTTGCACTCACACCTTTTCATTTTCACCTCACACCTCTCATTTTCACCTCAGTATATACATGTTTGTCATCTCCCTTATATATAGTATACACCTGTATGTCATCTCCTGTATATAGTATATACCTGTATGTCATCTCCCCTGTATATAGTATATACCTGCTGCGTGTCATCTCCCCTGTATATAGTATATACCTGTATGTAATCTCCTCCTGTATATAGTATATACCTGTGTGTCATCTCACCTATATATAGTATATATCTGTGTGTCATCTCCTCCTGTATATAGTATATACCTGTATGTCATCTCCTCCTATACATAGCATATACCTGTATATCATCTCCTCCTGTATATACTATATACCTGTAGGTAATCTGCTCCTGTATATAGTATATACCTGTGTGTCATCTCCTCCTATATATAGTATATACCTGTATGTCATCTCCTCCTGTATGTAGTATGTACCTGTATGTCATCTCCTCCTCTATATAGTATGTACCTGCGTGTCATCTCTCCTGTATATAGTATCATTCCGGGCTCACCTGCATAGGAGCAATCCAAGCTCCCATCACCATAAAGCCCTGATACAGGTAGGTGAACTAACCCAACCGGACCAGAACACCAATCACAACAACCTGACAAAAGCCGGAATCAGGAAGACGGCAGAAGAAGGCCAGGAGAGGTATGTCAGTGACTGGAAGAATGATATCAACAACTCACAGAAACTGAACACGTACCGGAGTCTACAGAGAGACTACAGACTGGCCCCATATCTGGAGAAACTCCCGGACCCCAGAGATCGCAAGATCCTGAGCCGATATAGACCCAGTGCCCACAGTCTGGCCATCGAATGTGGCCGACACAGGCAGAACTACAAGCCCAGGGAGGAAAGACTGTGCCAACACTGTGATCAGGAGGCCATAGAGGACGAAACCCACTTCCTGCTACACTGCTCCAAATACTCAGCAGTGAGGGACACTCACTTCAGGAGACTCTCACATCTCTTCCTGGACTTCATCACCATGAAGGAGGACGAGAAAACATATATCCTGCTGGGAGAAGAAGAGAGAGCAGTGGAGATAGCAGCGCGGTATGTGAGCGAATGTCATAGACTGCGAGAAAGAGAACTATGATGCCATGGACTATAGCCCCCACAATTGATCTGCCCCCATCCACCTTCCCTATGCCATGGACTATAGCCCCCACCCTGGAGCTGCCCCCATCCACCTTCCCTACAGCTCCTACCCAACATCCCCACAGTCCCTATTCCTATTGCCTTTATACACTTGCTTTGGCAAAACTGATGTGTATTTGGTCCTGCCAATAAAGCTTCTTTGAATTTGAATTTGAATTTGTATATACCTGTGTGTCATCTCCCCTGTAAATAGTATATACCTGTGTGTCATCTCCTCCTGTATATAGTATATATCTGTATGTCATCTCCTCCTGTATTAGACCTCGTTCACACGTTATTTGGTCAGTATTTTTACCTCAGTATTTGTAAGCTAAATTGGCAGCCTGATAAATCCCCAGCCAACAGTAAGCCCACCCCCTGGCAGTATATATTAGCTCACACATACACATAATTGACTGGTCATGTGACTGACAGCTGCCGGATTCCTATATGGTACATTTGTTGCTCTTGTAGTTTGTCTGCTTATTAATCAGATTTTTATTTTTGAAGGATAATACCAGACTTGTGTGTGTTTTAGGGCGAGTTTCGTGTGTCAAGTTGTGTGTGTTGAGTTGCGTGTGGCGACATGCATGTAGCGACTTTTCTGAGATGAGTTTTGTGTGGCGACATGCGTGTAGCAACTTTTTGTGTGTCGAGTTGCATGTGACAGGTTAGTGTAGCAAGTTGTGTGCAGCAAGTTTTGCGCATGGCGAGTTTTGCGCGTGGCGAGTTTTATGTGTGGTGCCTTTTGAGTATGTGCAAGTTTTGTGTGAGGCAACTTTTGCATGTGTTGCAACTTTTGTGCATGTGGCAATTTTTCCGCGTGTGCAAGTTTTGCGTGTGGTGAGTTTTCCATGAGGTGAGTTTTGCACGTGTGGTGAGTTTTGCATGTGGAGTTTTGCACGTGGCGAGTTTTGAGCGGCGACTTTTGTGTTTCGACTTTTATGTGGCGAGGTTGGTGTATGTGTGGTGAATTGTGCGCTGAGGGTGGTATATGTGTTCGAGCACGTGGTAGTGTGTGGCGCATTTTGTGTGTGTGTTCATATCCCCGTGGTGGTGTGGTGATTATCCCATGTCGGGGCCCCACCTTAGCAACTGTACAGTATATACTCTTTGGCGCCATCGCTCTCATTCTTTAAGTCCCCCTTGTTCACATCTGGCAGCTGTTAATTTGCCTCCAACACTTTTCCTTTCATTTTTTCCCCATTATGTAGATAGGGGCAAAATTGTTTGGTGAATTGAAAAGCGCGGGGTTAAAATTTCACCTCACAACATAGCTTTGACGCTCTCGGGGTCCAGACATGTTACTGTGCAAAATTTTGTGCCTGTAGCTGCGACGCCTCCAACACTTTTCCTTTCACTTTTTCCCCATTATGTAGATAGGGGCAAAATTGTTTGGTGAATTGGAAAGCACGGGGTTAAAATTTCACCTCACAACATAGCTTTGACGCTCTCAGGGTCCAGACGTGTGACTGTGCAAAATTTTTTGGCTGGAGCTGCGACGGTTCAGATGCCAATCCCGGACATACACACATACACACATACACACATTCAGCTTTATATATTAGATTTGATAAAATAGATATTCACATTAATGTCATGTATTTGTTTTCTTTACTGAATTGTTCAAAATTTATAGAAATAACAGTTACCATTTAACTATACACATATAGCCACAGCACATTGAACAAAAATTTCAAAACAAAAACAATTTTTAACAAAAAAATTCCAATGAATACCACTAAAATTCTGTATAATAATGTCTATCTCTCTTTGCAGTTAATCTCCCCTTCCCCTTCCCTCTCCATAGACATACACATGTTCTTATTGTATCCTATTCTCTCAGTGAAGATGACAGTACATTTTTAGTACAGCCACACTGAAGACTGATTATACCGCTAAACTTAGAATGAGTGACCAGTGTGTGAAAGAGGCAATGAATAGGGGAAAAGGGGTCAGGATTATACTACTACTACTACTACTACTACTAATAATAATAATAATAATAATAACAAATAAAGTTGAAATGGCAGATAATGTTTAAATTGAAATCAAATAACTGAAACCCATTGAGCATTCCAAAATATTTTAGGCAAACCTTTCACTTTGAAAATACAGTTTAATCTCTATGCAGCATGTTATAGAAGAAGAGAAGTTAGAGCACTACTCCAGTCGTTTAAAAAAAAATGTCCCCCTTGAGTGGCATCACTAATATTTGTTCCCTGCCTGTAGTAAAATATTTACTGACCACAGTCGTCTGCTCTACCCCGCTCTGCTCCAATCTTGTTCGGCCATATTGAGACTGCAGAGGTAACAGTTACTAACTCTCATTGTAAGTCTATGAGAGACTGGTTCTGGCTCTCATAGATTTACATTGAAAAATGACTTCAGGTAAACCCAGCAAATACTGGAACAGTCAGGCAAGTCACAATTAGCAGAAGAGGACCAGAACAACATAAAGATCACCAGAAGACGATGACCAGAAAGTATTTTACTACAGGCAAGGAACATACATTAGTTATACCACTCCAGGGAGTGAAGATTTCAAATAAGAAACATCAGAGGAGTGGTGATTTAAGCAAATTAATATGCAGTTTGTTATAAAAGTTTCAGTATCAATAGATATCTCTTCTTATTCTGGATTTAGAAATTGAGTGAGCAGTATTACTCAGTAATTGACAACAATTCCTGCAGGTGTATGCATAATAGATAGATGTCACTCAGTGAGTAAGACTCAATTGGATTCCTAAGCCCATAATGAGTTGGAGGTTAAAAAAGTTTTGCAAACTCATGAAAAAATTCTGCACTCACTCTATGTTACTGAAGACTGCCAAATCATGGCAATCTGCAATTTCTATACTGTCAGGATTCTCAAATATTTACAGAATGAGTAGGCAGTCACATGACCATAATTATGTGATTAGCATACTTGTAGTCACATGCCAAATAGACTCATCGAGAGAAGCAGATGAGGATTTACTCGGACCATGACTTTTCGTATGTAAAGGACTTACCTGCCACCCACTCAAACTGGAATTAAACTGCAAACTGTCACAATTTTGTAATCTATAAAAATTTAATTTATGCCCCCCAAATTCTTTAAACAAAAGAATGACAAGTTTTGAAAAATTCTGAAACATTTCTAACAAAACTGTTTAATTTAAATTATAAAAATTACTTTGTTACAGGATTTTATTTTCATTTTCTACAATTAATGCTCTTTCATCTTTATGTATTGTTGCTGTATAATAAAGATTAAGTATTGACATATCTGCCTACAATGATTAAAAAAAAACTTTTACTTTTTTGATTTTTGGTACAGCACTTTAGTACATTTTCTCTAAATTAGGAAAAAATTGACTTGTGACATAAAAAAATGGGATGATGACTCGGAAATGAAACTATTTCTTTCTTAAAGAACTTTCACTGTGTTAGAAAGTTGTTAAAAACATGCTCATTTTAATGAAGAGGATGAGGATCAATTATGTTTAAAGATAAGAAGACAACACAGAAAGGCCAAGTTCTAATCACTTTGAATTTTAATTACACTGGAATTAATTGGTGTAATGGGATTGCCAGTTTGACAAAAGGTAATAGGTTTGTGGGCTTACTAATAGGCAATTTCATATTCCAGGTAGTTAAATGAGATAAGAATGGCTGCTCTTTTGGATCATGAAATCTAAAATACCTTCAAATTGTTAGAACGGTTTAAGAGAAATATGTAATTGAAGCACATTTTGTATAACTCTTAAAACTAACAGAATTGTCATATCACAATAGGTGTTTACCAAAAATATCACCATATTTACGTTAGATATAAAAAAGTTGTTTTTTATAATACTTTGAGACTAGAGTTGATAAATAATGCACAAGTGAAATTGAATTCTACTCTAGTTTTGCAAAAATCCACTTTTGCCAAAATACTGATTTTCTTTGTTTAGCAGGCCATTAAATTGTTAAAAAATAAACATTATCCCCATTCTTACCTCTCCGGCCTCATTGCTCCTCACTGTCACCTTTATGATTGCATGCGCAAAACACTCCTGGGCCGATCAAATCAGCAAGTCCTGGTCTAGAGTGAAAGGACAAAGCAATGAGCTCAGAGGCCACAAAGGTGAGCAGTGAGGCGAGTAGTATGATTTTTTATTTTTTACATATTAAGTTTATTATGCTTTCGGGTCCAGAGAGACTCCAGCACAATATGGGACATTAAATTAGCAGAGAATTACTTCTCCACGAATCCCATTTCCCAGGAAAAAAACATTAACAAGTGAATTTGAATTTGGCCTGATCCACTCATCTCTACTTGAGACAAGTTCCTTCAATGTTGTATGTAAAATACAGCTACACAAACATATTAGAAAAGTAAAGCTACATAGAAGTGAGGAAAAGTGGCAACCTAACATTACAAATTACTGCCTGGAGCAAAAACTAAGAAATGACCTCAACTATAAGCTGGTATACATGCAAAATATAAGAGCACATTCACACTGTGGCCATCTCAAAGACAAACCCAAGGAAAAAAAAAAATGAGAACATACACTATAGCAAGTAAAAACTAAATGGTAACAGTAAATGTAAATAACATAGGGTACTTAGTTGAAACTATTTTGATCAAAAAAATGTAAAAGCCATTCTACCAAGAATAGATGTACCCATTGGGATGGTCTTAACCTGTCTCTAGTATTAAAACCTTACCATGTATCAAACAATGTTAATGTGTATAAAGGCAGTGGTTGTTAAAGGGAACCTGTCACCACCAAAATCGAGGGTGAGGTAACCCCACCGTCATCAAGGGCTTATCTACAGCATTCTGTAATGCTGTAGATAAGCCCCCGATATATCCTGAAAGATGAGAAAAAGAGGTTAGATTATACTCACCCAGGGGCGGTCCCGCTGCGGTCTGGGTCCGATGGGCGTCGCGGTCCAGTCCGGCGCCTCCTATCTTCCTCAGATGACGCCGCCGGACCGGACTGCGATGCCCTTCGGACCCGGATGCATCGGGGGCTTATCTACAGCGTTACAGAATGTTGCAGATAAGCCCCTGATGCCGGTGGCCTTAGCTCATCTTAGATTTTGGGGGTGACAGGTTCCCTTTAATGAATTCGGCGTGTCTCATTCCTGTTCGCCCTGCATTGAGTATGGCTTACAAAAAGCTAGTCTTAATCAATTGGGGCTTTTATGTTTTGTTGTGGATCATTTTTATGGGATCAAAAAAATCATAATGCTATAATCAAATAAATGATAAAGTAAAATATGATCACAATTATGCAGTTGTTTTAATGTCAAATGTATTTGCAAATATCCAAAATTACATTTTTTGTTACAACATAGCAAACACATTTTTTTGATTAATCTGGCAAGAGACATGTATCTCCAGGTACATAACCCAGAAGTAGGCTTATGTTACAACAATACAATTGAAATCACTATTCTAAATCAAACTTCAAAAACCACCTCAACAAACACTTTGATTAACTCTGTGGTGTTCGGAAATGATCACAAAAAGGCCACCCTTGCTAGATTGTTTTCCTTATATACTAGCTATGGATAAGGAGGAAATAATGTTTCTGTTATAAATAGTACATTCTGCCAGCCATAGAGAATGTGTTCCAAATAATAATTCCTGTACAGCCCAAGTGTACAATAATGGTAAAGTTTCCTCCAGGTAAGATGCATTATAAAGGTAGGTTTGACTACCAAACTTTTGTAAGTTGTACAATAATGTTACAGGAAAAGGTAATGTGGTGCCCCAGGGTCCTGGTCGTCACAGTAACATTTCTTTCCTTATGGGGAGAGTGATGTTACGCTTGGAGGCAAGGGAGGATAACTGTCACCAGGTAAACACAAGCATGCAACATGCTCACACTCCAGGCCACCAGGGGGAGCTTTTAATCCTATTTACTAGGTGACTCCCCATATATATGGTAGTTTGAAGGGAAAGTTAGTCAGTTTTGTGCCAGGGAGCAGACTGGAGCAGTCTGTGGTAGAAGAAGGTGTACAGAGCTGTGTAGCCGCAGTGCTGCAGCTCCTGGGAAGAGATTATACAAAGCCACATATATTAACCTAAGCGAACAGATAAAAAACCGACAAAAAAGTCCAAACTATATTATAACCATTAATATCATATAATTTTTATTGATAGAAGATTAAAACAATGAGATCAAAAAACCATACATATGATAAAATATATAAAAACACTTTCTGTATATTAATATAAAGATGCAAGTAAATCCAGTATACCATTCCTTATAGAATACACTGACCTCAATAATTGGCTTATAAATGTGTAAAATAGTATATTTATAGTGCACATATAGTGCTAACAAGCAATGTGCATGAAACTATATAATAAATAAGTATAAAACTTTATAAAGTGCATGTAAAAAATTCCATCAACAAATTAATAATAAACGTGTGGTGAAAGTTTATACTTTTTATGCAAAGTATAATCTCTATTCAAAGCGCAAGAGTGCAATTTGCCAAACCGCCAGTAGGAGTCAGTGTCTCCACATACATATTGATTAGACCAGGGCAGTAGTATACCTGTAAGCTACATACGTAACAAGGCGAAGGCAACGTGCTGAAACGCGTGTCCGGTGTTGGACGCCATTCCAGGAGACCAGGTATACACTATATCGCTCTGTAAGTATCTCATTATACTTCATTCCTTTGTTTTTGAGGCTTAAATGTTAAGTACCTAGCTTACAGGTATACTACTGCCCTGGTCTAATCAATATGTATGTGGAGACACTGACTCCTACTGGCGGTTTGGCAAATTGCACTCTTGCACTTTGAATAGAGCTTATATTTTGCACTTTCACCACACGTTTATTATGAATTTGTTGATGGAATTTTTTACATGCACTTTATTATTATTATTTATTATTATTATTTATTTATATAGCATATATATATAGCATATTATATTCCATGGTGCTGTACATGAGAAAGGGGTTACATACAGGGTTATAGATATCATTTACAGTAAACAGGTTTACAGTGACACACTGGTACAGAGGGGAAAGGACCCTGTCCTTGCGGACTTATATTCTATGGGATAGTGGGGAAGAGACAAGGTAGGGGTGAGGCGGCGGCGGCTCTGGCGGTGGTGAGGCAGCGGCTTGGTTATTGTAGGCTGTAGGCTTTCCTGAAGAGATGGGTTTTCAGGTTCCATCTGAAGGATCCGAGGGCGGTGGATAATCGGACGTGTTGAGGCATGGAATTCCAGAGGATAGGGGATATTCGGGAGAAATCTTGGAGGCGGTTGTGTGAGGAACGAATAAGTGTGGAGGAGAGTAGGAGGTCTTGGGATGAACGAAGATTACGTGAGGGAAGATAGTGGGAGATTAATTCAGAGATATAGGGAGGGGACAGGTTGTGGATGGCTTTGTAGATCAGTGTTAGTAGTTTGAACTGGATTCGTTGGGGGATTGGGAGCCAGTGGAGGGATTTGCAGAGGGGAGAAGCAGGGGAGTAGCGAGGAGATAGGTGGATTAGGCGGGCAGCAGAGTTGAGGACAGACTGGAGTGGTGCAAGAGAGTTAGCGGGGAGGCCACAGAGGAGGGTGTTGCAGTAATCGAGGCGGGAGATGATGAGAGCATGCACAAGAGTTTTGGTAGATTGTGGGCTGAGGAAGGAACGGATTCTGGCAATATTTTTGAGTTGGAGGCGACAGGAGGTGACAAGAGCTTGGACGTGAGGTTTGAAGGACAGGGCAGAGTCAAGAGTTACCCCGAGGCAGCGGATTTCAAACTTTATAAAGTTTGATACTTATTTTTTATATAGTTTCATGCACATTACTTGTTAGCACTATATGTGCATTATAAATATACTATTTTACACATTTATAAGCCAATTATTGATGTCAGTGTATTCTATAATGAATGTTATACTGGATTTACTTGCGTCTTTATATTAATATACAGAAAGTGTTTTTATATATTTTATCATATGTATGGATTTTTGATCTCATTGTTTTAATCTTCTATCAATAAAAATTATATGATATTAACGGTTATAATATAGTTTGGACTTTTTTATCGGTCTTTTATCTGTTCGCTTGGGTTGATTGCTTGCATTACCGGGTGTCCTTCCAGCTAATTGGATTTACCTCCCAATAAATTATATATTTGATATACACGGATATATATATATATATATATATATATATATATATATATATATACATACATATATAATTAATGAATTAATCAGGTTCGGGAGGTATCCCTGATTCATGCTAATTAAAGCCACACATATTGCAGTGAGTGTGTAGGAGAGCGAAGCACAGGAGAGGAACACCAGTGGGAGACCAGCCAAAAGCAGGCTGCCTCCTTCTGAGGTGCCGACACCGGTAGCCGGAGCACCGAGGTTGTAAGGGACTCCACGACTTACATAAAAATCCGGCAGGACAGCTGAACTGCAAGTTACCTGTCCGCCTTAATACACAGGAAGCACGGTGACACCTATAGAGCCCGGGGCATGCTAGCGTCCCTGTAAAAAGGCTCAAGTCACCAGTCATCCGCATTATGTCCTATCCTATATGGGGGTCAGAGAGAACATCTGTGAGGACCTTATTTGAGGCCATAGGCAGTAAGGAACTGCAACGCCACCGTGCTAGAGGAAGGCTTTAATCTTCACCTGGATAAGGGGACTCCCAACTTGCCTCCAAGCCGGTCGGACCCTGCCTGCCTTGTGATCTGGTGCCCTGGACTGTGGCTGCCTGAAGTCTTCAGTAAATAAGGTAAAGAGACTGCAAACCTGTGTCCTCGTTCTTTACTGCACCATCCACCATCTTCCATCTACACACCGGGAGCCCTGGGGATATACTTCACCTGTGGGAAGGTATACCATCTAGCTGCCATAACATCATCCCAGAGGACCTCTTAAAGCAGTGTCAGTCCCCGCTGACCGAATACCACATCTTGGCGTCACGAACATAAACTCTATTCACCAAATACCTTTAAGGACTTTCCCCTTTTACATGGGCGCCCAGGGCCATGGACCAGGTCACCACCGTGACATCCACCTGTGAACACCGGACCTGGTGCTGGGTACCCCACGGCCCTGGCGGGCGACTCATCTTGGCGTCACTAACAGGATTGACTGACCCTGAGTATTGAATCATGTGCGCCTAAAATTCTGTGCCTAACTGTGTTGTGCTAAGGCTGGTTTCACACTTGCGTTTTGATCTGCAGCGTTTTAGCGCTAAAAAACGCATGCGTTTTTTAGCATGCGTTTTGACGCGTTTTCGGCAATGCATGCTTTTTTTGATGCGTGCGTTTAGTTGCAGAAATGCAACCTGTAGTAATTTCTAGCGGCGTTTTTTTGCTGCAAAAAAACTCATGCGTTTATTCGCAGCAAAAAAATGTATTGCTGTCTATGTAAACGCATGCGTTTTTAAGCACATGCGTTTGCATGCATTTTTAAACGCCTGCGTTTCTATAGAAAAACACAAGAAAACACAAAAAAAACAATAAAACCCTAACCCTAACCCTTGGGTTACTAGGGATCCTAACCCTAACCCTAACCCTAATGTTAGGATCCCTAGTAACCCTAGGGATCCTAACCCTAACCCTAACCCTTAGGATCCTAACCCTTAGGGTTAGGGTTATAATCCCTAGGGTAACGGTTAGGGTTAGGGTTAGGATCCCTAGTAACCCTAGGAATCCTAACCCTAACACTAACCCTAGGGATCCTAACCCTAACCCTTAGGGTTAGGGTTAGGATCCTAACCCTTAGGGTTAGGGTTAGGGTTAGGATCCATAGGGTTATGGTTAGGGTTAGGGCTAGGGGTAGGGTTAGGCTTAGGAGTAGGGTTAGGGTTTGGATCCCTAGGGTTAAAGTTAGGGTTAGGGGTAGGATCCCTAGTAACCCTAGGAATCCTAACCCTAACCCTAGGGATCCAAACCCTAACCCTTAGGGTTAGGGTTAGGATCCTAACCCTTAGGGTTAGGGTTAGGGTTAGGATCCCTAGGGTTATGGTTAGGGTTAGGGTTAGGGGTAGGGTTAGGGTTAGGGGTAGGGTTAGGGTTTGGATCCCTAGGGTTAAAGTTAGGGTTAGGGGTAAGATCCCAAGGGTTAGGGTTAGGGGTAGGGTTTGGGTTAGGGGTAGGGTTAGGGGTAGGGTTAGGGGTAGGGTTAGGGTTATGGTTTGGATCACTAGGGTTAGGGTTAGGGTTAGGGTCAGGGGTAGGGTTAGGCTTAGGGTTTGGATCCCTTTGTCACCTTGATGGTGGGGGGTGGCTTATCAGTGACCTGGTGACCAGGACATTCTTCTAATAAAAAGCTACCCCTAACCCTAACCCTAGGGATCCTAACCCTAACCCTAAACCTAACCCTATGTAATTCTATTAATAGTGGGTTTTCTAGTTGATTTTGATGATTGGCAGCTGTCACACACTTCTCAGCATGCGTTTCAAAAACGCAAACACAGGAAAAAACGCATGTAAACGCGTCAAAACGCCGCGTTTTTTTTCTGCATGCAAAAACGCATGCGTCTAAAAAATGCAGCGTTTGCATGCGTTTTTTCACCACCTGCGTTTTTTTTTAAAACGCTGCAGATCAAAACGCAAGTGAGAAACCAGCCTAAGAGACTGTTTGTTGCAATTTTCCACCAAAACCGCCACCATTACAGCACCACGAGGAGTGCTGGAGAAGATGGGCGTGCCACCAAGGGCGGAGACTACCAGAGTGGCGCAAACAGTGATGAACACCCCCTACGAATGTTATTATACGACGAGCATGTGCCCGTCTGCCAAAGAGGTCCACCTCCTGATATGCTATGGCGGGAACAAGGAGAAGAAGCCCTGCCCCCAGAAGACAGGAGCAGCGTGCGCCTGTGGCCTCAGACCCGGCGGAGAAGATGGCGACCAGCGAGTACCTGAAGGATGGCGAAGCGATCCAGGACCATCCTAGGCAAACGGAGGAGGACCCGGACTTACCACTGCTGGAGGCTCCGGACTTCTTGGAAGCGCAAGTGGAGGAGCTGAGCTTCCAGCTCCTGAGCACAGAGCTGACCGCGGTGAAGAAATGGAAGTGGGCCCTGTGCAGGAAGATCGCGCTGGAGGAGTCACAGCCCGTGCAGCAGCAAACGCCAGCAGCCTCATCAGCGGAGCAGACCGGCACCAGTGGAACCACATCAGACGCAGGTACAGAAAACAACCCTGCCCCGGTGACTGCTCCTGCTCCAGTGACCGCTCCTCCCCCAGTCACTGACCTTGCTCCACTGACAGCTCCTGCCCCAGATGAAAGCCATGCTCCAGTGACTATTACCACCACCAACAAGATGCTGACAGACCCGCTTCCAATACCTATAGGCATGCAACTGGAGGTGAGCACCGAGGGGGTGGTCTTCCAATGAGACAATCCGGGAGCAGAATGGATCGGGTTCCATGGGGAGGGCTGACCAGAGGGGTCCCATATTGAAGTCCTCACCTGGAAGGAGTATAACCAGCGCCTGGAGCTAAAATGGAAAAAGAAAGAAGGGGGATTGAGACCCAATGCAAATCTCAGGCCCGTAAAGCCACACGATCTAACAGGGGTCTATTCCACCCAAAAAGGGGTTGGGGTTTCCTTAAAGACCCCAGACTGCTGGCCAAAGTCTATGTCACCCGCCGTGACGTGGAATCTCATCTCCGGGAGGGACATCCAGACAGGGATCTGTACCTAGGGGATCATGTAACCTACATCCGTCACTGGGGTGAAAAAGGCTGGTACGCCCTGAACGTTAGGAAATGCACACCCACAGCAGTGCCACCTAATAATAATAATAATAATAATAATCTTTATTTATATAGCGCCAACATATTCCGCAGCGCTTTACAGTTTAACAGTTTCAAACACAACAGTCATGGGTAACAATGTTAACAATACAGTAACAAAGCAAAATAAGACAAAATAAGACGAAATAAGACGACCCTGCTCGTGAGAGCTTACAATCTACAATGAGGTGGGGAGATACAAAGTACAGGTGTGTATTTACAATGATGTATTTACAATGATAGTCCAGCCATCTTCAGGGAGTGGGGGGTAGGTGGAGATAGTGTGTGTGTGAATGGGATACACACACACAAACATAAAATGAGTTTGATTAGGGAACGTGATAGGCCGCTCTAAACAAATGAGTTTTGAGCGAGCGCCTAAAACTATGCAAGTTGTGGATGGTCCTAAAATCTTGGGGTAGAGCATTCCAGAGGATTGGCGCAACACGGGAGAAGTCTTGGAGTCAGGAGTGGGAGGTACGGATTAGTGCAGAGGTTAGTCGAAAGTCGTTTGCAGAGCGCAGTGGTCGGCTAGGCCGATATACAGAAATGAGGGAGGAGATGTAAGGGGGTGCCGCACTGTGGAGAGCTTTGTGGGTGAGAACAAGTACTTTGAATTGTATCCTGTAATGAATGGGCAGCCAGTGTAACAACTGGCGAAGAGCGGACACGTCCGAGTAACGATTAGCCAGATGGACAACACCTGGCTGCCGCATTAAGGATAGACTGGAGAGGGGAAAGTCGCGTGAGGGGGAGGCTAAATTAATAGAGCATTACAGTAGTCCAGACGGGAGTGGATTAGGGCGACAGTGAGAGTTTTTGTTGTCTCCATGGTGAGAAAAGGGCGGATTCTAGAGATGTTCTTTAGGTGTAAGCGGCACGAGCGGGCAAGAGATTGTATGTGGGAGGTGAAGGAGAGATCAGAGTCAAACATAATACCCAGACAGCATGCCTACTGCCGGGGTGTTATTATGGTGCCACCCACGGAGAGGGAAATGTCAGATTTAGGGAGGTTAGTAGAAGGCGGGAGCAGAAGAAGTTCAGTTTTGGAGAGGTTGAGTTTCAGATAGAGAGCGGACATGATGTCAGAGACTGCGGACAGACCGTCAGTGGTGTTCTGTAGTACAGCAGGGGTAAGGTCAGGTGATGACGTGTATAGTTGTGTGTCATCAGCATAAAGATGGTACTGAAAGCCAAATCTGCTGATGGTCTGTCCAATTGGGGCCGTGTAGAGGGAGAAGAGAAGGGGGCCAAGTACTGAGCCCTGAGGTACCCAGACAGTGAGAGGAAGAGGAGATGAAGTGGAGCCAGAGAACAGAACACTGAAGGAGCGTTCAGAAAGATAGGAAGAGAACCAGGAGAGAGCAGTGTCCTTAATGCCTAGTGACTGGAGCATAGAGAGTAGGAGAGGGTAGTCAACCATGTCAAAAGCTGCAGAAAGATCGAGGAGAATGAGCAGAGAGTGGTCACCATTACATTTTGCTGTCAGAAGGTCATTGGTCACCTTGATGAGTGCAGTTTCTGTCGAATGTAGGGGGCGGAACCTGGACTGTGAAGGGTCTAGGAGGGAATGAGTGGAGAGTATACGGGTAAGGCGGGAGTATACTAGGCGCTCCAGGAGTTTTGAGATGAAGGGGAGATTGGAGACCGGTCTGTAGTTGTTTGTGCATGATGGGTCAAGGGTGGGTTTTTTTAGTAATGGAGTAATGATAGAGTGTTTGAAGGAGGAGGGAAAAATGCCAGAGGAAAGGGAGAGATTAAAAATTGTAGCTAGGTGAGTTGTGACGACTGGAGAGAGAGACTGGAGGAGGTGTGAGGGAATGGGGTCGGTGGTGCATGTAGTCGGACGAGAAGAGGAGAGGAGCTTGGAGACTTCTTCTTCTGTGATGGGATCGAATGCAGAGAGTGAGCCAGGGGAGATGCAGGGAGGAATGGGAGTCATTGCACTTGGTGTCTGGGAGCGGATTTCCTAACGGATATTGTCTATTTTCTCTATAAAGTGGGAGGCCAGGTCATCAGCACAAGTGTCTGTGATAGGGTCTTGTGCTTTTGGCCTGAGGAGGGAGTGAAAGGTGTTAAGAAGTTTCTTGGGGTTGTTGGATAGTGAGGAGATCGGAGTGGTGAAGTAGGACTGTTTGGCAAGGTGAAGGGCAGAGTTATAGGTCCTTAACATAAATTTGAAGTGTATGAAGTCTTCTGGGGTGCGAGTTTTCCTCCATAAGCGTTCAGCACTCCTAGAGCATCGCTGGAGAAATCGGGTTTGCGATGTGAGCCAGGGCTGTTTCACTCTGTGTTTGGAGGTTCTGAGGGTGAGGGGAGCTACTTGGTCTAGGGTGCTTCTAAGAGTGTCATTGTAGTGATGTACAGCCAGATCAGGACAGGAAGAAGAAGATGATATTAGGGACAGTGATGAGTGTAAGGAGTCTGAAAATGTATGAGGGTTAATGGCTTGTAGATTTCTGAATGTGTGGTAGGTAGGAGAGTGCTGGGGTGGGTGAGGAATTGTGAGTGTGAAGGAGAGAAAGTTGTGGTCAGAGAGGGGAAGTGGTGAGTTATCTAGGTAAGAGATTGAACAGAGCTGGACAAAGACCAGGTCCAGAGTGTTACCGTCTTTGTGAGTTTCAGAGGTTGAGAGCTGTGAGAGGCCTAGGGAAGTGGTTAGTGATAGAAGCTGGGATGCAGATGTGGAAGTGGGGCTGTTAATGGGGATGTTGACGACTCCCAGGATAAGGGTTGGTGGTTCTGAGGACATGAAGTGTGGCAGCCAGGCTGAGAAGTGGTCCAGGAAGTGGGTGGGTGAGCCTGGGGGCCGGTATATGACCGCTACTCTGAGGGAGAGGGGACGGAAGAGCCTGATGGTGTGGACCTCAAAAGAAGGGAATGAAAGTGAAGGAACTGGGGGTATAACCTGGAACGTGCATTGGGGGGACAAGAGTATGCCGACTCCACCACCTAGTGCCAAAGTTGACACCACCAGACCCCCTCAGACCATCACCAACACCACTGTGTGTATAATCACCACCACTGAAACAGCCGTGACAGCTACACCAGTTATCATGCATACTCAGGCCACGCAAACTCTAATTGCAGCACATGACTTGGCTGTGCATGAGAACCAAACGCATGACATTGATCTGACATCAAGTGTGAATTTGGGTACAACTCTTCCCAGGCCAGGAAGTGCTCAGTACCAAGAGTTACGCTGGAAACAGCCAAAGTAAATAAAAAGAAAGAATATGACTGTAAATAGTTTGAAGTTAACCCATTATTGCTGAAAGTTTAAAATGACTGTTACAATTTAAAAGTTTGTTTAACCTGACCAGGTTCCATTTAAAGGGTCCCTCGTTTAAAGAGATCCTCTGTTTACAGAGATAATCCATTTAAAGAACATTTGAATCATGGATGGTGAATGGTTCACAAACTTTCTTGTAAATAGTTTGCACCTTCTTAAAGGTGCTTCCTACTGGTTTTACTAAGAAGCTTTAAAGAGACTGTTTCTAACATTGCTGTGAAAGTTGCTTTGTTTTACAGAGACCTGAAGAAAAACCCATTTGGCGTGGCAGGATTCCGGGTCTGGATACACACCTTGTAGCCCACCGAAGCCAACGTTGGGGGTTAATGATGGATCCCTCGCATCATTGCTGCTGTTGTAAAGGTATTGATTGACTTGAGTATTAAATTACACCTTTAATTGCACCACCTCCATATTAAAGGACTTAAATATTGTTTGCACCCTTAAAGGGAATGTTGACTTGTTGCACTCTACTGAACTAATATTCAAAGTTAGTTAGAACTGTACTTTATATGCTAGAAAGTTAATATATTAGTGAGATAATATACTGAATAAAATTGAAACTTAAAGGGCCACTGTCACCCCCTCCAGCCGTTATAAACTAAAAGAGCCACCTTGTGCAGCAGTAATGCTGCAGTCTAACAAGGTGGCTCTTTTAGTTTTTGATTCATTTATTACCTCAATAAAGCGTTTTAAAAATTGGCCACAAATACCAGATATTGTACCTGGAGGCGGTCCGAATCGTCCTCTATGAATATCCCAACTGCCATCACTCTTCTCTTCAGGGGCGATGGTCGCCGCCCCCTTCGCAGTGTTTCTTCTTAAATCCGGCGCCTGCGCTGTGCGTGCCTGCCTGGGGCCTGCGCAGTCTTCATTGTCAGTCACAGCTCAGATACAGGGTGCCTGACTGCGCCTGTGCGGGCAGTGCGGCCACCCTGATGCTGAATCCCCGCCCCGCACTGTGTTATTCATTATGCACAGTGCGGGGCTGGGGTTCCTGGGAAGGCGGGGGAGCGTCTGAGCTGGGGGAGCGTCTGAGCTGGGTAGCGTCTGAGCTGGGTAGCGTCTGAGCTGGGGAGCGTCTAAACAGCGCAGTGCGCATGCCCAGGAATGCCAGCCCCGCACTGTGCATAATGAATAACACAGTGCGGGGCGGGGATTCAGCAACAGGGTGGCCGCACTGCCCGCACAGGCACAGTCAGGCACCCTGCGTCTGAGCTGTGACTGACAATGAAGACTGCGCAGGCCCCAGGCAGGCACGCACAGCCCTTTAAACCTAGATAGTGTTGTGTGCAGAAAGTAATAAAAATGTCAGATGTGGCACTTTTGAATCAAATGGACCTGATGTAGCATACCCGTAGGGGTAGTCTCCGTTTGTAGGAAAGTTCTGCACTTTGAATAAAATAAAGGTAATGTTTGTTTTGCACTTGAAGCATTAAGAGATAGTATACCCGCAAGGGTCATTGCATTTCATAGTTAATTCATTATTATACTGTTCTCTATTGTTCAAAGTAGGCCTACAATGTAAATATGTTCTTGTAACATTCAAGCGTCCATACCTACCATAAAAGGAAGCTCCAGTTTGTACTATTAACTTGTTTTACATGTTTTATAGCATTTCAAAGTCTGTATGTCTTATTTGCTGACAAATATTGTTGTTCTTCTTTTCCCAGTCCGGGAGTACTGGATTTAACGGGGGGATTGTGGCGCCCCAGGGTCCTGGTTGTCACAGTAACATTGCTTTCCCCACGGGGAGAGTGATTCACCATCACATCATATTGGGAGTCTGATCTCTAGGACCTTCACCTACACTAAGAATAAAGGGGCTGCATCATTGATTTGTACTGTAGCCCCTTCACATTGATTACATTCATAGCAGCCTCTGGTTCCACACTGTGCAAGGGAACACAGCTTAATTCAAGTTCTGGGCTCACACGGTTAGGCCCAGCCAGTGTCAGAAGAGATCAAAACAGTGGAGCCTAGAAGATACGAAGACTGCAGTTCAGAAGGTTTGAAGTAAAGAAATGGGTGGAGAGCTGTCACTGTCCAGCTTCATAGAGAATGGTGAGCTCTATTATTATACTGTTACAAATGAATTTAGCTCTGTCAATTCTGCATATATCATAGCAGTACTTGAATATTTTCTTAGACTATATTTTTGTGATCTAATAATTTCCCAATAGTTTGTGATTTTTTCTCTACAGCATGTATAAATTCAGAGTTTGTCCTTATTGCTAGGTTGTGCACAATTTTAATGTTGCTGCAAAAAAGCAGATAAGCAAGCACTAAAATGCTAACCAAGCAATTCCTAATACTCGCATGCCTGTTTCCAGTAACAAGTATATTGGGAGTCAATGAGAAAGCTGTGCTTTTTTTTACAGCAGAACCTATAAAGCGTTTTTTGATACTTTTTTTGACGGATTTTTGCCTGCTTTTTATGATTGACTGATTGAGTGAAGTCAATGGTGAAAAATGCAGGGCAAAAATGCAAAGAGAATTGACATACAGCAGATTATTTTCTGCACCAATTCTGCAAGTCAAAAATACTCAACGTGTTCATAACACAACAGGTTTTTAATTCACCTTGCTGGCATCAGGTTTTGCCACAAATCCATGCATAAAAAGCGAGACAAAATGCACCAAATCTGCAACGTGTGCACACAGCCTAAATTTTTGAACAAGTTTTCTGAGTGTAATATGCCATCAAAACATACCCAAGAAGATGTAATACCCTATGGATAAGCAATATAAGACCAATACATTTTTGAACACGTTTTTGTGAGGCATATACAGTAGGGAAAAAATATTTAGTCAGCCACCAGTTGTGCAAGTTCTCCCACTTAAAAAGATGAGAGAGGCCTGTAATTGACATCATAGGTAGACCACAACTATGAGAGTCAAAATGAGAAAACAAATCCAGAAAATCAACTTGTCTGATTTGGCAAGATTTATTTTGCAAATTATGGTGGAAAAGCATTAAGCTACTTACTGGTAGCGGCATTTTTCGGAGGCCCATGACAGCACTACGAGAGAGGGGATCCGACCATCAGGAACAGGAAACCTACAGATACAAAAGGGCGGCACCTCTCCCTATGCATCAGTTGTATTTCAGAGCCTGAGAGGACTACCGCGGTTAGTGGCACACAAATATACAATATATACAGTTTAAACCAAAAAATGTTTTATTACAATGTAGCTAGACACCACACATGAGATCTATATATCTCATTAAATACATATATACAGTTTTAGGAAGTGCAACCCCCACGTGAATAGGGAGGGAACTAAGGGTGCTGTCATGGACCTCCGAAAAATGCCACTACCAGTAAGTAGCTTAATGCTTTATTCGGACTCCCATGACAGCACTACAAGAGATTTACAGAGATGTAAGCTAAGGGCGGGACTATAGTTTGTAGCACCTTTAACCCGAAGGTGAGATCAGAAGAGTACCCCAAATCCAACCGATAGTGCTTAAAAAAGGTGGAAGGGGATGACCATGTGGCCGCCTTACATATCTGTTCCACTGATACTCCAGATCTTTCCGCCCAAGATGATGCCATGGCCCGGGTGGAATGTGCCTTCAGATTCTGCGGAGCCGGCCCCCCACCTGCTGTGTAAGCCAGAGAGATAACCTCCCTAATCCACATAGCTAGTAAATACTTTGATACTCTACACCCCTTTCTCAGACCTTGGAAGGAAAGAAGCAGTGCATTATCTTTCTTCCAAATATCGGTGACTGAGATATACTGCAAAAGAGATCTCCTAACATCTAACGTATGGAGCTCATGCTCTTTAGGATTAGAAGGAGTAGGAATAAAGGCTGGCAAGACTATCTCCTGTGATCTATGAAATCGTGTCGCTACCTTCGGTAGGTATGCTGGATCCGGTTTAAGGACCACTCTGTCTGATAAGAATTCTGTGTATGGAAGAAGTCTAGAAAGCGCCTGGATATCCCCTATCCTGCGAGCTGAGGTTATGGCAACTAGAAAAGCTGTCTTAAGGGTCAACATTTTAATTGAGGCATCCTGTAGAGGCTCAAAGGGGGGTTTTGTTAAAGATGACAGAACTAAATTTAGATCCCACTGAACCGTTCTGTCTTTATGTATTGGTCTAGATCTATTAACCGCTTTAATAAATCTCGCTATCCAATAGTTGTTAGCTATATTACAGGAGAATAGGGCACCCAAGGCTGAAACCTGCACTCTCAGGGTACTAGTAGAGAGCTTTAACTCAAACCCCTTCTGCAGAAACTCTAAAATCTGATGTATCGGTACCCTTTCTTGGATGTTAAATTTTGAACAGGTTAAGAACTTTCTCCAGGTCCTAGAGTAGATTCTCGTGGTTATTTGCTTTCTACTCTTTAGGAGCATTTCTACCAAGTTTGGAGAAAAACCTCTATCTACCAACAGTGACCGTTCAAACTCCAAGCTGTTAAATGGAGCGGTGTCACTTGTGGATGGAAGATCGGCCCTTGAGAAAGTAAGTTCGGGATCTCTGGTAGTACCCAGGGAGCCGATACTGACATTGTCCTGAGCGAGGCAAACCATGTTCTTCTGGGCCAGAAGGGGGCAATAAGGATGACTTTTGCTCGATCTTCCCTGATTTTCCTCACCACTAGAGGTAACAGGTTCAACGGTGGGAACGCATAGGCCAGTGGGAAATCCCATTTTATTAGGAATGCATCCACCGCCAGGGGATTCTCCCTGGGATCTAGAGAGCAAACATTTTTTACTTTTTTGTTGCTTTTGGTGGCAAACAGATCCACCACTGGCTGACCCCATCTGTGGACAATATGATTGAAAATGTCCTCGTTGAGACACCATTCTCCTTGCTTGAGTATATTTCGGCTGCAGAAATCTGCTGTCATATTTTCTTTTCCCTTGATGTGAAGAGCTGTCAAAGATCAAAGATTTGACTCTGCCATCCAGAACAAGCGATCCGTGATCTGCATTAACGTTTCGGAACGTGTTCCCCCTTGGCGGTTTATATAAGCGACTGCAACTCTGTTGTCCGATAGGATTCTGACGTGCTGGTCCTGCAGATATATGAGGAATTTTTTAACAGCTAATTCAACTGCCAACAACTCTCTTTGATTGGATGAGAAAGTTGTGAAGGGTTCCCATTGTCCCTGGACCACCATGTCTCCCATATAGACTCCCCACCCCGAAGAGCTGGCGTCTGTGTTTATTACCTGGGTAACATCTATTATCCAGGGAACCCTTACTGATAAATTTTGTTTATCTAGCCACCACTTAAGGGATTCTAATGTTATTCACCCCAATGTTAATTTTTCATTTAAAGTGCCCCATAAAGCTCTGTCATAGAATAAGACTTCTTTTGTAGGGTTCTGGTGTGAAACTGAGCCCATTTAACTGCTGGAATGCATGATGTCAGTGCATAGGGAGAGGTGCCCTTTTGTATCTGTAGGTTTCCTGTTCCTGCGGATCCCCTCTCTCGTAGTGCTGTCATGGGAGTCCGAATAAATAAGTATTTGGTCACCTAAAAACATGCAAGACTTCTGGCTCTCACAGACCTGTAACGTCTTCTTTAAGAGGCTCCTCTGTCCTCCACTCATTACATGTAGTAATGGCAACTGTTTGAACTTATTATCAGTATAAAAGACACCTGTCCACAACCTCAAACAGTCACACTCTAAACGTCATTATGGTGAAGACCAAAGAACTGTTGAAGGACACAGAAACAAAATTGTAGCCCTGCACCAGGCTGGGAAGACTGAATCTGAAATAGGCAAGCAGCTTGGTGTGATGAAATCAACTGTGGGAGCAATAAAAAGAAAATAGAAGACATACAAGACCAATGATAATCTCCCTTGATCTGGGGCTCCACACAAGATCTCCCCCCTTGGGGTCAAAATAATCACAAGAATGGTGAGCAAAAAATGACCTGCATAGAGCTGGGACCACTGTACCAAACACCTACCATCAGCAACACACTACGCCACCAAGGACTCAGACCCTGCAGTGTCAGACGTGTCTCCTTGCTTAAGCCAGTACATGTCCGGGTCTATCTGAAGTTTGCTATAGAGCATTTGGATTATCCAGAAGAATATTGCGAGAATGTCATATGGTCTGATGGAACCAAAATAGAACTGTTTGGTAGAAACAAAACTTGTTGTGTTTGGAGGAGACAGAATGCTGAGTTTCATCCAAAGAAAGCATAGGGGTGGCAACATCATGCTTTGGGGCTGTTTCTCTACAAAGGGACCAAGACGACTGATCCGTGTACATGAAATAATGAATGGGGCCATGTATCGTGAGATTTTGAGTGCAAATCTCCTTCCATCAGCAAGAGCATTGAAGATGAATCATGGATGGAACTTTCAGCATGATAATGATCCCAAGCACATCACCAGGGCAACAAAGGAGTAGCTTCGTAAAAAGCATATGAAGGTCCTGGAGTGGCCTAGCCAGTTTCCAGATCTCAGCCCCATAGAAAACCTTTGAAGGGAGTTGAAAGTCTGTGTTGCCCAGCAACAGGCCCAAAGCATCACTGCTCTAGAGGAGATCTGCATGGAGGAATGGGCCAGTATACCACCAACAGTGTGTGCCAACCTTGTGAAGACTTACAGAAAACGTTTGACCTCTGTTATTGCCAAAAAAGATATATAACAAAATATTGAGATGAACTTTTGTTAATGACCAAATACTTATTTTCTACCATAATTTGCTAAATAAATCTTGCCAAAACAGACAAAGTGATTTTCTGATTTGCTTTCTCATTTTGACTCTCATAGTTGTGGTCTACCAATGATGTAAATTACAAGCCTCTCTAATCTTTTTAAGTGGGAGAACTTGCACCATTGGTGGCTGACTAAATACTTTTTTCCCCACTGTATAGCAACAAAATGTACTCCAGACCACAGAATAGTCTATGGGTGAGCAATACAATGCCGATAAATTTTTTTAACAATTTTTTCTCAGGCTTTTATAGCAACAAAATGTACCCAAAAATATGTAATATTCTAAGAATGAGCAATATAATACCAATTAATTTTACACTACTGTTAAAAAGTTTAGGGTCACTTAGAAATGTCCTTATTTTTTAAAGAAAAGCACAGTTTTTTCCAATGAAGCTAACATTAAATGATTCAGAAATACACTCTCTACATTGTTAATGTGGTAAATGACTATTCTAGCTGTAAACATCTGGTTTGTAATGCAATATCTACATAGGTGTATAGAGGCCTATTTCCAACAACCATCACAACAGTGTTCTTATGGTACTTTGTGTTTGCTAACTGTGTAAGAAGGCTAATGGATGGTTAGAATACCCTTGAAAACTCTTGTGCAAATATGTTGGCACAGTTTGGCTGATTAGGGAGCCTATAAACCTGACCTTCCTTTGAGCTAGTTGAGAATCTGGAGTAGAAACAGGCTCTAACCAGAGTAGAAAGAGAAGTGGGAGGCCCCGTTGCACAACTGAGCAACAAGACAAGTACATTAGAGCCTGTAGTTTGAGAAATCGATGCCTCACAGGTCCTCAACTGGCAGCTTCATTAAATAGTACACGCAAAATGCCAGTATCAACAGTGAAGAGGTGACTCTGGGATGCTGGCCTTCAGGGCAGAGAGGCAAAAAAATAGCCATAACTGAGACTGGCAAATAAAAGGAAAATATTAATATGGGCAAAAGAACACAGACATTGGACAGAGTAAGATTGGAAAAAAGTGTTATGGACAGATGAATCCAAGTTTGAGGTGTTTGGATCACACAGAAGAACTGAAATGATGCTGGAAGAGTGTCTGACGCCATCTGTCAAGCATGGTGGAGGTAATGTGATGAATATAGAAGAAAAAAAAAGTTATTCAGCTCACCATTAGATGAATTTCTCTGGCTTTGGTGTGCACTCCAGGACGGTGCTCGAAAAAAGTGGCTGTGGTAATCAAACAAAAGAGTTCCAGCAACAGGCATCTAAAATTAGGTTATAGAGAGGACGTTAAAAACATCATTTTATTACAATGCCTTTAAAAACATGCTGTTAAAATAGTGAGTGATGGATTACACATTTCGAACAAAAATGTTCTTAATCATAACCATATCTGTGATCAGTGCAAAAGGATGGCTAAATAGAAAAGGAGGAAAGGGAAATGAGATGAGCAATTAGTCATGTAAATGAGACTAATGACACAAAATACTTTAAAAAATGCATAATATCATAGATGCAAAAACATGAGTTCAATAATAATACACAATATCTGTTCTCTTATTCAGTCCAGAAGGAACTCTGGAATTAAACTTGAAAATGAATTGCGCTTCTTTACCCCCTTTCTGACATTAGACATACTATCCCGTCGAGGTGACCTGGGCCTGTGTGGCCATCGATGGGAGAGTACATCATATGCGATCGGCCGCGCTCCCCCATGAGTTGATTATCACAGCTGACATCTGGCACTATGTGCCAGGAGTGGTCACAGACTGCTCCTGGCACTTTAACCCCCAGAACATGGCAATCAAAAATGATTGCAGCGTTATGGTGGCATAGGGAAGCATCGCGCAGGGAGGGGGTTTCCTGCATGCTTCCCTGAGACCCTCAGAACACGTTGCTCCAAGCATCTCCTCCTGTCTCCTCCCTGCAGGCCCCCGGATCCAAGATGCTGGGAGGCGGCTTGTCTGTTCCTGCTGAGAGCAGGCGGCGGCAAGCCTCCAGTGCTGTGCAAAGTGTCAGATCACCGATCTGACTTTATATAATGATGTCCCACCCTGGGGCAATGTAAAAAAGTTTAAAAAAAAAATTACACTGTGTAAAAATATATTTTTTTAAATTCCTAAAGTAAATAAAGAAAAAAAATTATTGTTCCAATAAATACATTTCTTTATGTAAATAAAAAAACAATAAAAGTACACATATTTAGTACCGCCGCATCCGTAATGACCTGACCTATAAAACTGTCCCACCAGTTAAGCCCTTCAGTGAACACCGTAAAAAAAAAAAGAGGCAAAAAACAATGCTTTATTATTACACCACTCAACAAAAAGTGGAATAACATGCGATCAAAAAGACAGACATAAATAAACATGGTACTGCTGAAAATGTTATCTTGTCCCGCAAAAAATGAGCTGCCATACAGCATCATCAGCAAAAAAATAAAAAAGTTATAGCCCTCAGAATAAAGCGAAGCAAAAGTAACTATTTTTTACATAAAATAGTTTTTATTGTATAAAAGCGCCAAAACATAAAAAAAATTATATACATGAGGTATCACTGTAATCATACTAACCGGAAGAATAAATCTGCGTTATCAATTTTACCACACGCGGATCTGTATAAACGCCCCCCCAAAAGAAATTCAAGAATTGCTGTTTTTTGTTCATTCTGCCTAACAAAAAACGGAATAAAAAGCGATAAAAAAAGTCACGTCCCTGAAAATGGTACCAATAAAAACGTCAACTTGTCCCGCAAAAAAAAAGACCTCACATGACTCTGTGGACCAAAATATGTAAAAATAATAGCTCTCAAAATGTGGTGACGCAAAAACTATTTTTTGCAATAAAAAGCGTCTTTTAGTGTGTGCCAAACATAAAACCAGCTATAAATAGTAAATCAAACCCCCTTTATCACCACCTTAGTAAGGGAAAAAAATAAAATACAAAAAAATGTATTTATTTCCATTTTCCCATTAGGGTTAGTGTTAGGGTTGGGGCTAAAGTTAGGGTTAGGGTTGGGGTTAAAGTTAGGGTTGGGCCTAAAGATAGGGTTAGGGTTGGGGCTAAAGTTAGGGTTAGGGCTAAAGTTAGGGTTAGGGTTGGGGCTAAAGTTAGGGTTAGCGTTGGGGCTAGATTTGGGCTTAGGGTTTGGATTACATTTACGGTTAGGTTAGGGGTGTGTCAGGGTTAGTGGTGTGGTTAGGGTAATGGTTAGAGTTGGGATTAGGGCTAGGGGTGTGGTTTATCCCCACATATGGGGAATCAGCGTACTCAGGGCAAATTGGACAACAACAATTGCGGACCAATTTCTCCTGTTACCCTTGGGAAAATAAAAATTTGGGGGCTAAAAATAATTTTTGTGGGAAAAAATTATTTTTTCTTTTCAAGGCTCTGTGTTCTAAACTTTATTGAAACACTTGGGGGTTCGAATTTCTCACAACGCATCTAGATAAGTGTCTAGTTTCTAATATGAGGTCAATTGTGGGGAGATTCTACTGTTTAGGTACACCAGGAGCTCTCCAAATGTGACATGGCATCTGTTCTCAATTCCAGCCAATTTTGTATTGAAAAGTCAAATAGCGCTCCTTCCCTTCTGAGCTTTGCCATGCGCCCAAACAGTGGTTTACCCCCACATATGGGGTATCAGCGTACTCAGGACAAATTGTACAAAAACTTTGGGGTCTGCTAGGGCTGGCGGAACCTGCTGCTTGGTAAGGCGGCACTATATGGCAGTACTACGCCAGAATAAACATGGGTTCCATCACCCGTTATGAACTGATGGGAACTCTGTTGCTTCACAGAGTCGCAGGGAAACAAAGGAAACACTGTGCCCTGTTAGCAGTCACAGGGTGCAGCAGATAGACGCTAGTGGGATCCCTGAAATTCACCCCCACTATGCTGGTGATTGATCTCACTCTGACTCTCGGTAGCTTTTGCGCCCGTGCCTGAGGACATGCTGAGTCAGATGCTGAGATCAAGCGGGAGTTCCAACCCTACACTGTCCGATTGTCAGGACTAATTAAATATTTACTGCACAAAGTGCGTACAGCGCCGCACTGGCTGATGCCACTATCCACCCTAACTAGGGCTAGGAAAGTGCACTAGTTGTGCATGGCTCCACACTGGCGGTCACTGCAAATTGACGCAGTAAACTCGTGCCTGGTGCTGGATGGCACAATCTGGCTCTATGTAGCTCAATCACTCAAATACATTCAACAACACTAGGAATGGGAATGATTCGGAGATTTCACCAGATTCAGGCATACATCCACACACACAATTACAGATTTATACTAGCACATGGCCGAGTGGCCATGTGAGCCTTTTATAGATGTAGGCTTCCAGGACCTTCCTAGTGGTCCAATTGGAGCTGCTACAGGACCTGAGCATGTGACCTCCGACTTCCAATGAGAGGTCGTCCCATGGGCATGCTCAGTAGATGAAAAGCAGGACTTAGTGCCTGGAACGTCTGCTCACCACTGATCAATAGTGTTGAGCGATACCTTCCGATATGCAAAGGTATTGGTATCGGATTGGATCGGCCGATACCCAAAAAATATCGGATATCGCCGATACCGATACCCGATACCAATGCATATCAATGGGACACAAAATATTGGAATGGTTCCCAGGGTCTGAAGGAAAGGAAACTCTCCTTCAGGCCCTGGGATCCATATTCATGTATAAAATAAAGAATAAAAATAAAAAATATTGATATACTCACCCCTCGGACAGCCCCTGGCTCTCACCGGTCCAAGCGTCTGCCTCGGTTCCTAAGAATGCAGCATGAAGGACGTTCGATGACGTCGCAGCTTGTGATTGGTCGCGTGACCGCTCATGTGACCGCTCATGTGACCAATCACAAGCCGCGACGTCATCGCAGGTCCTAAACTCACTGCATTCTTAGGAATGGAGGCTGCCGGTTACATCGCTAAGGTCCAGGGTCCGCCGGAGGGGTGAGTATATCCATATTTTTTATTTTTATTCTTTATTTTTTACATGAATATGGATCCCAGGGCCTGAAGAAGAGTCTCCTCTCCTCCAGACCCTGGGAACCATACACTGGGAACTTCCGATTCCGATTTCCGATATCACAAAAATATCGGAACTCGGTATCGGAATTCCGATACAGCAAATATCGGCCGATACCCGATACTTGCGGTATCAGAATGCTCAACACTACTGATCAATGCTGGTTACAAAGGCTGAACCTGGAGCAACAGCTGTAACCAGCTGAACAGTATCAGCTTGAGCCAGACACTGGGACCAACGTCTTTGCTGAGCAGACTCCACTGTGGCTGGGGAAGAATGGGAGACCGCAGAGGACATGGTTCAAGAATCCCCATGGGAACTTGACACCTAACAGGGTCCAATTTCTCCTGTTACCCTTCATAAAATAAAACAAATTGGATCTGAATTAATTTTTTTGTGAAAAAAAGTTAAATGTTCATTTTTTTTAAACATTCCAAAAATGTCTCGAGGGGTGCAGTTTTTAGATTGGTGTCGCTTTTTTGTATTTTCAATCATATAGACCCCTCAAAGTGACTTCAAATGTGATGTGGTCCCTAAAAAAATGGTGTTGTAAAAGTGAGAAAATCGCTGGTCAACTTTTAACCCTTATCGCTCCCTAACAAAAATAAATTTTGGTTCCAAAATTGTGCTGATGTAAAGTAGACATTTGGTAAATGTTACTTATTAAGTAGTTTATGTAACATATCTCTATGATTTAAGGGCATGAAAATTGAAAGTGGGAACATTGCGAAATCTTAAAAATTTTACCAAAATTTCCATTTTATTCACAAATAAACGCAAGTAATATCAAAGAAATTTTATGGCTATCATGAAGTACAATATGTTATGCGAAAACAATGACAAAATCACTGGGATCCGTTGAAGCGTTCCAGAGTTATAACCTCATGAAGGTCAGAATTGTTAAAATTGGCCATGTCATTAATGTGTAAACCACTCTTGGGGGTAAAGGGGTTATTATTTTAAATTAGTGATGAGCAAGCACTAAAATGCTTGGGTGCGCATTGCTCGGGTTGAGCAGATTGGAATACTCAGATACTCGGCCAGCACAATGAGCCCAATATTAGTCTATGGGAGACCCGAGTATTTATACCGCAATCCCCCCAGGGGTCCTTTTAAAGTATAAAAAAGTCTGAAAATGAAGGAGACACTGCTTAAATGACACAGGAACATCATGGGGATCACCCCTGGAAGCATTCCTGACTCTTAGGGTACCGTTACACTAAACGATTTACCAACGATCACAACCAGCGATACGACCTGGCCGTGATCGTTGGTAAGTCGTTGTGTGGTCGCTGGAGAGCTGTCACACAGACAGCTCTCCAGCGACCAACGATGCCGAAGTCCCCGGGTAACCAGGGCAAACATCTAGTTACTAAGTGCAGGGCCGTGCTTAGTAACCCGATGTTTACCCTGGCTACCATTGTAAATGTAAAAAAACCAAAAACACTACATACTCACATTCCGGTGACTGTCACGTCCCTCGCCGTCAGCTTCCCACAATGACTGTGTCAGTGCTGGCCATAATGCACAGCAGAGCGGTGATGTCACTGCTGTGCTCTGCTTTTACTTTATGGCCGGCGCTCACAGTCAGTGCAGGAAGCTGACGGCGAGAGACGTGACAGTCACCGGAATGTGAGTATGTAGTGTTTTTGTTTTTTTTACATTTACAATGGTAACCAGGGTAAACATCGGGTTACTAAGCGCGGCCCTGCTAGTCAGCGACGGGCACAGCATGGCGACGATGATGTCATAAAGGTTGCCTCGACCAATCAGCGATAGGCACAGTCTGCCGCGAATTCGCCTCGACCAATCAGCGACGGGCACAGTATCGACGTAGATGTCATAATGGTTGCCATGGTGACGATGATGTCATAATGGTTGCCTCGACCAATCAGCGACGGGCACAGTCTGCCGCGAATTCTGGAATCATCATTGTCCATATACTACGGGGACATGCATATTCTAGAATACCCGATGCATTAGAATGGGGCCACAGTCTAGTTACTCATAACTAGAGATGAGCCACCTCCCTAGTGTTCGGGTTCGGTTCATCGAACAGGGACATGTTCGATGAACTGTTCGTCGAACGTTCGACGAACACCGTTGAACCCCATTGAAACCAATGGCAGGCAAACACAAACACATACAAATACATGGAAAGCACATAGAAAACACCTTAAAAGGTGTCCAAAAGCTGACAAACTGCTCAGAAGACACAACAAACACATGGAAAAGTCACAACTACATATAGTCATGCAAAAAGAAAAGAGGTGGAGGAGTAAAAGGAGGAGACACAGATATAGGCATGTCATGCCCTTCTAAAATCAAGAAAGGCTGGAGTAAAAATCAAAACTCACTCTACCAACACCCAGACGTCTTGACAAAAAAAAAAATAAAATAAAAATCTTTAGGTAGAATGGCGGCGGGTCCATTCAGAACACTTTCCTTAGAAGACGTAGTGGTACCCCCATTGGGAGTTGTGCCAAAAAAGGAACCCAATACATTCAGACTAATCCACCATTTGTCATATCCAAGGGGCAGGTCAGTAAACGACAACATCGACGCGGAACCAAGTACAGTACTATGTACTGTACCTCCTTTGACGAGGCAATCAGGAGGGTCAAGAAGTTGGTAAGGGGCACCCTAATGGCCAAAACAGACATTGAGGGGGCGTTCCGGTTACTACCTGTGCCTCCGAATAGTGTCCTCCCATTGGGCTGCTTCTGTGAAGGAGCATACTACATAGATCGCTGTTTGCCCATGGGGTGCTCCATATCCTGCTCACTATTTGAGGCGTTTAGTTGCTTCATCGAATGGGTCGTCATTAGTGTTGAGCGATACCGTCCGATACTTGAAAGTATCGGTATCGGAAAGTATCAGCCGATACCGGCAAAGTATCGGATCTAATCCGATACCGATACCCGATACCAATACAAGTCAATGGGACTCATGTAACGGACGGTATTCCTGATGGTTCCCAGGGTCTGAAGGAGAGGAAACTCAACCAATCACAGCAAGCCGTGACGTAATTTCAGGTCCTGATGCCTATTTCTGCATTCAGGACCTGAAATTACGTCACGGCTTGCTGTGATTGGTCGCGTCGCGGTCACATGGGCGGCACGCAACCAATCACAAGCCGCGACGTAATTTTAAAAATGCGCGCGTTTCCTGCCTCCCGTGACATCACGGCTTGTGATTGCTCGCGTCGCCCATGTGACCGCGACGCGACCAATCACAAAGCCGGAACGTAATTTTAAAATACTGAATGCCTAGAAGGACCTGAAAATTACGTCACGGCTTGCTGTGATTGGTCGCGTCGCGGCCACATGGGCGGCACGCGACCAATCAGAAGCTGTGACGTCACGGAAGGAAGGAAAAGCGCGCATTTTAAGCAAAGAACGCTGCCGGTTCCCTCGGTGAGGTCCAGGCTGCGTCGGAGAGGTGAGTATAGCAATATTTTTTATTTTAATTCTTTATTTTACACATTAATGTTGTATTTTACACATTCATGTTGTTTCGATACCGATACCCGATACAACAAAAGTATCGGATCTCGGTATCGGAATTCCGATACAGCAAATATCGGCCGATACCCGATACTTGCGGTATCGGAATGCTCAACACTAGTCGTCATGGACGTTTGTAAGGTGGCACATATTATCCATTACCTCGACGACTTCTTATGCCTGGGCCCAAAAGATTTGCCACAGTGTGAAAACACGTGGTAGTCCACCTGTGAGGAGAGCGCTGGAGGGAGAGTGGACACCCCAGAGCCGAGGGGTTAGATTGAGAAAGAAAGAAGGCGGTGTAGTTTGCTTCATGGGTGGGGTACTCTGCTGAGTAGCAGAAATTGCTACTAGGCCCAAAAGGATTTCCTGGGCCAGATGCCGTTACAAAATAGTAGTTAGGTAAACAGGCGGTGTAGCTTGCTTCATGGGTGGGGTACGCTGCTGAGTAGCACTAAATTCTACTAGGCCCAAAAGGATTTCCTGGGCTAGATGCCGCTAAAAAATAGTACTTAGGTAAACAGGTGGTGTAGCTTGCTTCATGGGTGGGGTACGCTGCTGAGTAGCACCAAATGCTATTAGGTACAAAACGATTTCCTGGGCTAGATGCAGTTAAAAATTATTAATTAGATCAACAGGCGGTGTAGCTTGCTTCATGGGTGGGGTACGCTGCTGAGTAGCACCAAATTCTACTAGGCCCAAAAGGATTTCCCAGACTAGATGCCGTTACAAAATAGTAGTTAGGTAAACAGGCGGTGTAGCTTGCTTCATGGGTGAAGTACGCTGCTGAGTAGCACCAAATTCTACTAGGCCCAAAAGGATTTCCTGGGCTAGATGCCGTTACAAAATAGTAGTTCGGTAAACAGGCAGTGTATCTTGTTTCATGGGTGGGGTACGCTGCTGAGTAACACCATATTCTACTAGGCCCAAAAGGGTTTCCTGGGCCAGATGCCGTTAAAAATAGTACTTAGGTAAACAGGCGGTGGGTGGCTGGGCTACTCTGCTGACTAGCAGACACTGAAGCTTTGGAGCAGACCTCTGAATCCCAGGCCATAGTATGAGTAAACAACTCTGCAGACGACCCAACCCACCTGGAATTGACGATGGCAACGTCATGTAAAACTCAGCAAGGGGACTAAATAAAAGAGTCTCCATTTTTTCAAAAAATTCGGCCACAGACACCACTTAAGTGGCATCAATTTCGCCAGAGTTTTTTAAAAAAAATCGGTGAGGTGATTTTCAAAAATCATCAAGCTTTTAGTCTCCCCAGGATGACACAGGGGTAGAAAAGTCCTTGCAGATCCAGGATTTGTTCATCTTGATGAACGTTAGTCTGTCTACATTGTCACTGGACAGCTGCGTGCGCTTATCTGTCAGCACACCACCAGCAGCGCTGAACACACGTTCAGAGAGAACGCTGGCTGCGGGGCACGACAAGATCTCCAAGGCATGAGTGGTGAGCTCAGGCCATTTATCAAGATTGGAAGCCCAAAATGAGCAAGAGTCCAGTTCTACAGTTATGGCATCGATGTTAACTTGGAGATACTCTTGTACCATCCTCTCTAGGCATTGGCTGTGCGTCAGACTTCTTGTCTCCTGTGGCCTTGCAAAGAATGGTCTAAAAAAATCTTGAAACCATTGGAAAAAATTGCTGTTACAACCAGATACAGTGTTACTGTTATGGTTAGAGTGATGACTCGATAGTCCTACGGTTGGCAAATTAGAACTCAGAGATTGACTACGTGCACCACTGGTGTTTTGTGGAAAAGCAGATGTTAGATTCTGTAACAGTCTCTGCTGATACTCCTGCATGCGTGAATCCCTTTCTATGGCAGGAATTATTTCGCCAAATTTGCTTTTGTACTGGGGATCTAAGAGTGTGGCAACCCAGTAGTCGGCATTACTTCGGATTCTGACAATCCGAGGGTCATGTTGCAGGTAGTGCAGCAAGAAGGCACTCATGTGTCTTGCGCATCCAGGAGGACCAAGTCCTTGTTGTCTTGGTGGTGGCGAGGTGAGAATCATGCTTCCTTCGTCTGCCCTCTCCCCCCAACCTCACACAACAGAAATTTGATCAAGGTCTCCCTCATCTGATGAGACTTCCATGCCCAGCGCCAGTTCATCCTCCACTTCTTCCTCGCCTCCTGCACCTTCCTCAACAGTTTGGCTGCTACCATGCAACCTCGGTAATCCCTCTCCCCCAGCCTCCAATGCCAGCCGCCTTCGTGCTGCCAACCTTCTTGACCTTGGAGATATGATCCTTTCCGCATCGTCAGCACTAAACATCTTTGTTGCTATTTCAAAACTGTGCAGAAGGGTGCATAGGTCCCTGATCTGAGACCACTCCTGCAGCGTGATTTGCCCCACCTCTTGAGCTCGTTGGGCCAGGCTATATGTCATAACGTATTACACCAGGGCTCGTCGGACAGTGCAGACACTGCTCCTAGGCCCAAAACTATTAACTGGATTAGATGCAATAAAAATTGAGATACACAGGCGGTATAGTTTGTTTCACAGGCAAGCTACTCTGCTGACGTGCAGACACTGCTCCTAGGCCCAAAACTATTAACTGGATTAGATGCAGTGAAAATAGAGATACACAGGCGGTGTAGTTAGTTTCACAGGCGGGCTACTCTGCTGACATGCAGACACTGCTACTAAGCCCAAAACCCCAAAACGATTTACTGGGTTAGATGCAGTAAAAATTGAGATACACAGGCGGAGTAGCTAGCTTCACAGGCGGGCTACTCAGATGACTATCAGACAATGCTACTAGCCCAAAAGGATTGGCTGAGCTAGATTACACCAAATGCTGTGACAAACACTTGCACAGCACTGGCTCAGACCTGCCTGGCAAACAGTGCTATGAACTGCTGTAACCTACCCTGAAATGGGCTTATATTACAACTAGTCCCGACTCCTCCCGACTCCCTAAACCTATCTCTCTGACAATTCGCTCCAAAAAAAACACTCTTAGGTTGGTTTCACATTTGTGTTTTTTGCTGCTGCATTTTAGCGCAAAAAAACGCATGCGATTTTTTTCCTATATTTAACAAAAAAAAGCATGTGTTTTTTTGCGGCAAAAAAACGTATTGCTGTCTATGTAAACGCATGCGTTTTTAAGCACATGCGTTTGGTTGCGTTTTAAACGCATGCGTTTCAATAGAAAAAAACAAGAATACACACTGATAAGCCACCCCCCACCATCAAGGTGATAAAGGGATCCAAACTCTATCCCTACCCCTAACCCTAACCCTAACCCTAGGGATCCTAACCCTAACCCTAACCCTAGGGATCCTAACCCTAACCCTAACCCTAACCCTACCCCTAACCCTAACCCTACCCCTAGGGATCCTAACCCTAACCGTAACCCTAACCCTACCCCTAACCCTAACTAACCCTAACCCTAGCCCTAAGGATCCTAACCCTACCCCTAACCCTAACCCTACCCTAGCTGTTTATATTTATAGTGGGTTTTCTAGATGATTTTGATGATTGGCAGGTGTCACACACTTCTTAGCATGCGTTTCAAAAATGCAAACGCAGGAAAAAACGCATGTAAATGCGTCAAAACGCCGCTTTTTTTACCGCATGAGAAAACGCATGCGTCTAAAAAACGCAGCGTTTGCACGCGTTTACATGCGTTTTTTTCACCACCTGCATCTGCATTTTAAACACTGCGTTTTTTAAATGCAAATGTGAAACTAGCCCTAGTCTGTATACGTCGTAGCACCCACAGCAGCAGCGGTGCCGTCTAACACTAAGCTGCAGCAGTGAGGAAATGGTGGCGACGGGGCAAATGGCTGGTTCTTATAGGGCAAGGACATGTGACATACACAGCCAATGACACATGCCCTTGCTTGTGTGCATCACATGCACATTGCTGTGTGTGTATGCACTGCTGATAGGCTGAGAGACTGCACCGCCCCTCTGTAAATGCGGGAAAGAAAAAAAAATGGAGATCGGCGTTATTTCAGCACAGATCTATCCCCTGCCCCCCCGCCCACTATACACTGAAACAGTCCATTAACAATGATAAACAGTTTTAATGTGCAAATCAAGCTAGGCTTTTGGTGAACGAACAGTTATCGAACAGAAACTCGAACAGCCGAATTTTAAGCAAATTGTTCGGGTTCGTCGAACGACTCGAACACTGCCCAAAACAGCTCGAATTTTAAATTGGCGAACAGTTCGACTCGAACACCGCTCATCTCTACTCATAACCCCAATCTTTCTATAACCACTAAAGATTTGAATTCAGGTTGTTTTGCTTGCTGGGTAACAAAATGTCTCTGCTGTGTTTCCATTATACATGGAACAAGCGAATTCAAATCGAACACCACCGGTACGACCTTTAAAATCAATTGCCATGTAAGCTGTCAATCAATATTCGTGATATACCTAATAGAATGTACTTGTGGTCTTCAGTATGTAGGTAGGACCATACAGACCATGCATGCAGAATTGAATAAACACCGTCAAAATATTTGAAATGGTTTTCTACTACATAACTTTTCCAAACATTTTGCAATAACACACCATAAAGACCCAAGGCATTTAAAACTCACTGTCATTGACCATATATCAGATAATGTCCCCAATCGGTACAGGAGCTTAATTAACAGAGAGAGTTACTGGATATTTAAATTAGGCCCACTTGCCCCTGATGGTTTGAAGCTCACTATTGAAAATGCAAGAAGGTAAAAGGAAGAAGAAGGAGGGAAGAGAAAAAAAAAGTGAAATTTTTATATGTATTTTTTAATAAATGTATATGTATTTTAATCATTATTCTTTATTGTTTCATTGTACACATGGTTGCATTGTTTTAATCATTTTTGTAGTGTTTTAAATATATATATATATATATATATATATATATATATATATATATATATTTGTACCACCATTTTATATAAGTGAATTTGATTGTCTGTTCTATTCCTAATTTTCATTGGTTGCTGTCACTTTAAATACTTCCGTTTGTTTTAATTATATTGCCACCTGATGTAGACGGTTGTAACCGTCGAAATGCATAGTGTAACAAAAGATTAACCCCCTGCGATAATTCTCAGCGCTCCTTTGACCGCGATCTTCAGTACTTGTCATTATTCTTCTCTCTCAGAGGGGTCACCTCTGGAGCTGCTACGGACTTATCGCTTATCTAAATCCATTTGACCCATCTGGCCCCCATCTGGCCTCTTCTTCAGCGCTCCCCAGAGACCGCTAATCCGTTTTCCTTCAGAATTAAGAAGTAGGCCCAATGTAATGTCATGTGTCATGGTTCCCAATGGCAAGGGAACGTAAGAAACATATAAATAACGAACGAGCTCTCGGGTGATGGAAACTCGAGTTGACCGTGAGCTAAATCTACCACACAACTAATAGTAGCCGGGGAGCATACCTACGGCTTCCTAAATGCCACGCGCCAGCCGGAGGACTAACTACGCCTGGTAGAGGAAGAAACAGACCTGGCTTACCTCTAGTGAAATTCCCCAAAGATGATAGCGGCCCCCACATATATTAACGGTGATTTCAGGGGAAAAGACATACACAGTATGAAAGTAGATTTAGCAAAGAGAGGTCCACTTACTAGATAGCAGAAGGATACAAAAGAGGACTTCACGGCCAACTGAAAACCCTTTCAAAAAACCATCCTGAAATTACTTTAAGACTCCTGTGTCAACTCATCACACAGGAGTGGCAATATCAGACCACAAGAGCTTCCAGCAACAGAAAATGACAAAACTGTACACTGGACAAAAATACAAAAACGATAAGGACAATAAGTCCACTTAGCTGATCAGCAGACTAGTAGCAGGAACATGCAACCGAAAGACTCTGGTTACAATGATGACCGGCAAGGAAATGACTGGAGAGCAAGGCTAAATAGGAAACTCCCAAACACTGATGGAAGCAGGTGAACAGAAGCAGCAAAGTGCAAACAAGTCACCAGTACCACCAGCAACCACCAGGGGAGCCCAAAAAGCGGATACACAACAGTACCCTCCCCTTAAGGAGTGGGCACCGAACCCTCACAAGAACCGCCAGGGCGATCTGGATGAGCCCTATGAAAGGCACGAACCAAATCCGAGGCATGAACATCAGAGGCAGTTACCCAAGAATTATCTTCCTGACCATAGCCTTTCCATTTAACCAGATATTGAAGTCTCCGTCTGGAAATACGGGAGTCCAAGATCTTCTCTACGACGTACTCCAATTCACCCTCCACCAGCATAGGAGCAGGAGGTTCAGTAGAAGGAACCACCGGTACCTCATATCTCCGCAACAACGACCGATGGAACACATTATGGATAGCGAAAGATGCCGGGAGGTCCAAACGAAAGGAAACAGGGTTAAGAATCTCCAAAATCCTATAAGGACCGATGAACCGAGGCTTAAATTTGGGAGAAGAAACCCTCATAGGGACAAAACGGGAAGACAACCACACCAAGTCCCCAACACGAAGGTGGGGACCAACACGACGACGACGGTTAGCAAACTGCTGAGTCCTCTCCTGGGACAATTCCAAATTATCCACCACTTGTCCCCAAATCCGATGCAACCGATCCACTACCGCATCCACTCCAGGACAATTCGAAGATTCAACCTGACCAGATGAAAAACGCGGATGAAACCCTGAATTGCAAAAGAAAGGAGAAACCAAAGTGGCAGAACTAGCCCGATTATTAAGAGCAAACTCCGCCAACGGCAGAAAGGCAACCCAATCATCCTGATCCGCAGACACAAAACACCTCAAATAAGTCTCCAAAGTTTGATTAGTTCGCTCCGTCTGGCCATTGGTCTGAGGATGGAATGCAGACGAAAAGGACAAATCAATGCCCAACCTGGCACAGACTGCCCGCCAAAATCTAGACACGAACTGGGTACCCCTGTCAGAAACGATGTTTTCCGGAATACCATGCAAGCGAACCACATTTTGAAAAAACAGAGGGACCAACTCAGATGAGGAAGGCAACTTAGGCAATGGCACCAAATGAACCATTTTAGAAAAACGGTCACACACCACCCAGATGACAGACATCTTCTGAGAAACAGGGAGATCCGAGATAAAGTCCATAGAGATGTGCGTCCAAGGCCTCTTAGGAATAGGCAAGGGCAACAACAACCCACTAGCCCTAGAACAACAAGGCTTGGCCCGAGCACACACATCGCAAGACTGCACAAAAACACGCACACCTCGAGACAGGGAAGGCCACCAGAAGGATCTAGCCACCAAATCTCTGGTGCCAAAAATTCCCGGATGACCTGCCAGAGTAGAAGAATGAACTTCCGAGATGACTCTAGTGGTCCAATCGTCAGGAACAAACAGTCTACCAGCGGACAACGATCAGGTCTATCCGCCTGAAATTCTTGCAAAGCACGTCGCAGATCTGGAGAGACAGCAGACAAAACCACCCCATCCTTAAGGACACCAGCAGGTTCAGAATTCCCAGGAGAGTCAGGCTCAAAACTCCTAGAAAGAGCATCTGCCTTCACATTCCTAGAACCCGGTAAGTACGAGACCACAAAATCAAACCGGGAAAAGAACAACGACCAACGTGCCTGTCTAGGATTCAGGCGCCTGGCAGACTCCAAATAAATTAAATTCTTGTGATCAGTCAAAACTACCACCTGATGTCTGGCACCCTCAAGCCAATGACGCCACTCCTCAAATGCCCACTTCATGGCCAAAATCTCCCGATTACCTACATCATAGTTTCGCTCGGCGGCCGACAATTTTCGCGAAAAGAACGCACAAGGTCTCATCACTGAGCAGTCGGAACTTTTCTGCGACAAAACCGCCCCCGCTCCGATCTCGGAAGCATCGACCTCAACCTGAAAGGGAAGAGAAACATCAGGCTGGCGCAACACAGGGGCAGACAAAAAGCGGCGCTTAAGCTCCCGAAAGGCCTCCACAGCAGTAGGGGACCAATTGGCAACATCAGAACCCTTTTTAGTCAAATCCGTCAGAGGTTTAGCAACGCCAGAAAAACCAGCTATAAATCGACGATAAAAATTAGCAAAGCCCAAGAATTTCTGAAGACTCTTCAGAGAAGTAAGCTGCGTCCAGTTGTAAATAGCCCGAACCTTGACAGGGTCCATCTCAATAGAAGAAGGGGAAAAAATGTACCCCAAAAAGGAAATTTTTTGAACCCCAAAAACACACTTTGAACCCTTTACACACAAAGAATTCTCCCGCAAAACCTGAAAAACTCTCCTGACCTGCTGAACATGAGACTCCCAGTCATCAGAAAAAATCAAAATATCATCCAAGTACACAATCATAAATTTATCCAAATATTCACGGAAAATATCATGCATTAAGGACTGAAAGACCGAAGGTGCATTAGAAAGGCCGAAAGGCATTACCAAATACTCAAAATGGCCCTCAGGCGTATTAAATGCGGTTTTCCACTCATCCCCCTGCTTAATTCGCACCAAATTATACGCCCCACGAAGATCAATCTTAGAGAACCATTTAGCCCCCCTTATGCGAGCAAACAAATCAGTCAGCAAAGGCAATGGATACTGATATTTGACTGTAATTTTATTCAGGAGTCGATAATCAATACAAGGCCTCAGAGAGCCATCCTTTTTAGAGACAAAGAAAAAAACGGCTCCTAAAGGTGATGAAGGACGAATATGTCCCTTTTCCAGGGACTCCTTAATATACTCGCGCATAGCAGCATGTTCAGGTACAGATAGGTTAAACAAACGACCCTTTGGAAATTTACTGCCAGGAATCAGATCTATGGCGCAATCACAATCCCTGTGAGGAGGGAGTGAACCAATTTTAGGCTCTTCAAAAATATCACGATAATCAGACAAAAATGCCGGAATCTCAGATGGAATAGATGACGAAATGGACACCAAAGGAGTGTCCCCATGAGCCCCCCGACATCCCCAGCTTAACACAGACATAGCTTTCCAGTCAAGGACTGGGTTATGAGACTGTAACTATGGTAATCCAAGCACCAAAACATCATGTAAATTGTACAACACAAGGAAGCGAATCACCTCCTGATGGTCTGGAGTCATACGCATAGTCACTTGCGTCCAGAACTGTGGTTTATTACAAGCCAAAGGTGTAGAATCAATACCCTTCAGAGGTATAGGGACTTCCAGAGGCTCTAAATCAAACCCACAGCGCCTGGCAAAGGACCAGTCCATAAGACTCAGAGCGGCGCCAGAGTCCACATAGGCATCCACGGTAATAACTGATAATGAACAAATCAAGGTTACAGACAAAATAAATTTGGACTGTAAAGTGCCAATTGAAATAGACTTGTCAACCTTCCTAGTACGTTTAGAGCATGCCGATATAACATGAGCAGAATCACCACAATAGAAGCATAACCCATTTTTACGCCTATAATTCTGCCGCTCGCTTCTGGACATAATTCTGTCACATTGCATTTTCTCTGGCGTCTCTTCAGAAGATACCGCCAAATGGTGCACGGGTTTGCGCTCCCGCAAACGCCGATCAATCTGAATTGCCATTGTCATGGACTCATTCAGACCAGTAGGCGCAGGGAACCCGACCATAAAATCTTTAACGGCATCAGAAAGGCCCTCTCTGAAATTTGCCGCTAAGGCGCACTCATTCCACTGAGTAAGCACAGACCATTTACGAAATTTTTGGCAGTATATCTCAGCTTCATTTTGCCCTTGAGATAGGGCTATCAAAGCTTTTTCAGCTTGAATCTCTAAATTAGGTTCCTCATAAAGCAACCCTAAAGCCAGGAAAAACGCATCCACATTGAGCAACGCAGGATCCCCTGGTGCCAATGAAAATGCCCAATTTTGAGGGTCACCTCGCAGCAAAGAAATTACAATCTTAACCTGCTGAACAGGATCTCCTGAGGAGTGAGGTCTGAGAGAAAGGAATAATTTACAATTATATTTGAAATTCAGAAACCGAGATCTATCTCCGGAAAACACCTCTGGTGTAGGGATTTTAGGTTCAGAAATAGGAGTATGCATAACAAAATCTTGTAAATTTTGAACCTTCGTAGCAAGATTATTTAAACCTGCAGCCAAACTCTGGGGATCCATCTTTAAACAGGTGAGCTCAGAGCCATTCAAGGATTATAAGGAGAGAAAGGCAAAGGCTGTAATTAGAGCTGAAATACAACTAATCCAACTATGGAGCAAGCATAGGGAAAAAAAAAAAAAAAAATTTACAGACTTCTTTTTTCTCTCCTTTCTTCTGCCAATAAGTTTAACACGGGCCGGTCATACTGTCATGGTTCCCAATGGCAAGGGAACGTAAGAAACATATAAATAACGAACGAGCTCTCGGGTGATGGAAACTCGAGTTGACCGTGAGCTAAATCTACCACACAACTAATAGTAGCCGGGGAGCATACCTACGGCTTCCTAAATGCCACGCGCCAGCCGGAGGACTAACTACGCCTGGTAGAGGAAGAAACAGACCTGGCTTACCTCTAGTGAAATTCCCCAAAGATGATAGCGGCCCCCACATATATTAACGGTGATTTCAGGGGAAAAGACATACACAGTATGAAAGTAGATTTAGCAAAGAGAGGTCCACTTACTAGATAGCAGAAGGATACAAAAGAGGACTTCACGGTCAACTGAAAACCCTTTAAAAAAACCATCCTGAAATTACTTTAAGACTCCTGTGTCAACTCATCACACAGGAGTGGCAATATCAGACCACAAGAGCTTCCAGCAACAGAAAATGACAAAACTGTACACTGGACAAAAATACAAAAACGATAAGGACAATAAGTCCACTTAGCTGATCAGCAGACTAGTAGCAGGAACATGCAACCGAAAGACTCTGGTTACAATGATGACCGGCAAGGAAATGACTGGAGAGCAAGGCTAAATAGGAAACTCCCAAACACTGATGGAAGCAGGTGAACAGAAGCAGCAAAGTGCAAACAAGTCACCAGTACCACCAGCAACCACCAGGGGAGCCCAAAAAGCGGATACACAACAGTCATGCCTAATTCCTCAATGTGGGATCCTTTTTTTAACAAATTAAAATAGTGCCATCACAGCCTCCTTGCCCAAAATGCACCGTACACAGCACGTTCACCCTGGTGATCTAGTGGCAGTTAAAGGACACATTGCAGGAGACATAATTAAGAAGTAGGCCCAATGCAATGTCATGCCCAATTCCCCAATGTGGGGTCCTTTTTTTACAAATTAAATTAGCGCCATCACAGCCACCTTGACCAAAGTGCACCGTACCGAGCACGTTCGCCCTGGTGACCTAGTGGCAGTTAAAGGACACATTGCAGGAGACAGAATTAAGAAGTAGGCCCAATGTAATGTCATGCCCAATTCCCCAATGTGGAGTTCTTTTTTTACAAATTAAAATAGTGCCATCACAGCTCCCTTGCCCAAAATGCACCGGCCTATAACAGTACAGAGCACGTTCACCCTGGTCATTTAGTAGTTCTGGATGATGAGGATGAGGATAAGGAGGAGGATCAGCAAACAGACCAAATCTGGAAGCGTATACCCATATGTGGTTGTGAAGAGGTTCATGAGAATACACCTCCCCAAAAGATAGAATGTATTTGAGGTTATGTTTTGCTGTTTTTACTTGGTGGTGTACAGAAGTCTTTCCCAATCCAGCCCTCATTTTTATAAGAGTCAGCCTGTCAGCATTTTCAGCTGACAGGCGGATGCGCTTATCTGTTATAATTTTACCAGCAGCACTAAAAACCCACTCAGACAGAACGCTAGCAGCAGGGCAAGCCAGGACCTCCAAGGCATAGAGAGCCAGTTCATGCCACGTGTCCAGCTTGGATACCCAATAATTAAAAGGCACATACAAATCATGGAGGATGTTTGTACGATCTGCAAGGGGTTGCCTCACCATCTTCCCAAACATTGCACTTCTTGTGACAGCACTAGGGTTGAGCGAAACGGGTCGATCATTTTCAAAAGTCGCCGACTTTTGGCTAAGTCGGCGTCTCATGAAACCCGATCCGACCCCTGTGCTTGTCGGCCATGCGGTACGCGACTTTCGCGCCAAAGTCGCGTTTCAATGACGCGAAAAGCGCCATTTCTCAGCCAATGAAGGTGAACGCAGAGTTTGGGCAGCGTGATGACATAGATCCTGGTCCCCACCATCTTAGAGAAGGGCATTGCAGTGATTGGCTTGCTGTCTGCGGCGTCACAGGGGCTATAAAGGGGCGTTCCCGCCGACCGCCATCTTACTGCTGCTGATCTGAGCTTAGGGAGAGGTTGCTGCCGCTTCGTCAGAAGCAGGGAGAGCGTTAGGCAGGGTCCACTAACCACCAAACCGCTTGTGCTGTAGCGATTTCCACTGTCCAACACCACCTTCGGTGTGCAGGAACAGTGGAAGCTATTTATTTTTTTTTTTTCCTCAGCGCTGTAGCTCAATAGGCTGCCCTAGAAGGCTCCGTGATAGCTGTATTGCTGTGTGTACGCCACTGTGGAAACCAACTGCTTTTTCCAAGCACATATCCTCTTGTTCCTTTCTGCACAGCTATCTTTTTTGTTTGTCCACACTTTTTATTTAATTTGTGCATCAGTCCACTCCTATTGCTGCCTGCCATACCTGGCTTAGATTACTGCAGGGAGATAGTAATTGTAGGACAGTCCCTGTTTTTTTTTTTTTGTTTTTTTTTTTTGTGGGAGATTAAGATTGGCATTTCTGCTACAGTGCCATCCCTGTGTGTGCCATCTCTCACTGAGTGGGCCATAGAAAGCCTATTTATTTTTTCCGTGATTTGTGTTCTAAATTCTACCTCAACACAAAAACACTACATCAATCAGTGGTAGAAAAATATTGGCCTCAGTCAGGGCTTGTGTGCCACTGCTGTGTGTGCTATCTCTCATTCAGTGGGCTATAGAAAGCCTATTTATTTATTTATTTTTTTTCTTATTATTTGGTTTCTAAAGTCTCCCTGAAAAAAAAAAAAAAAAAAAAAAACAGTGGGAGAGTAATATTGCCCTTTCAGCTTGTGTGCCAGTCTTGACTCCTGGGTGTGCCACCTCTCTCTCATTCAGTGGGCCATAGAAAGCCTATTTATTTTTTTGTTTTTTTTAATATTATTTGGTTTCTAAAGTCTCCCTGAAAATAAAAAAAAAAAAACTTAAAAAAACAGTGGGAGAGTAATATTGCCCTTTCAGCTTGTGTGCCAGTCTTGACTCCTGGGTGTGCCACCTCTCTCTCATTCAGTGGGCCATAGAAAGCCTATTTATTTTTTTGTTTTTTTTAATATTATTTGGTTTCTAAAGTCTCCCTGAAAAAAAAAAAAAAATAAATTAGGTGGGAGATTAATATTGACATTAGTGCTTGAGTGACAGTCCTGCGTGTGTGTCATCTCTGTGATTTTGTGCCACAGAAAACAGAGTGTGTAACATTGTGCCTGATTTTCCTTGTGGTCTCACCAACCTGTTAAGGGATATTGAAATCATACTGAAGTTATAGCTCACCGTGTAAGTTGTTTGACAGCAACAAATAAAGTTACTTTGGTTAAGATTTTAAAACAATGAGGAAGTCTGGTGCAAGAGGTCGTCGTGGGCGTTCATTGTCAGCTGGTAATGATGGTAGTGGTAGTGGAGCATCAGGTGGTCGTGGGGATAAAAATATTCCACCTAAGTCTGGAGCTGTGGAGCCAGTTTCGTCGTCAGGCTACACAAGGCCTCGAACGCTCTCTTTTCTGGGAGTAGGAAAACCGCTTTTAAAGGCGGAGCAGCAACAGCAAGTTTTGGCTTACATTGCAGACTCAGCCTCTAGCTCTTTTGCCTCCTCTTCCGAAACTGGTAAATGTAAAAGCAGCGCGTCGCTTGTGGATGTTCACGGTCAGGGACAAGTCGCTTCCTTGTCCTCCTCAGCAAAAACTACAACAAGAGAGAAGGATGCAGCAGGCGACACAACGGGTCACTCCATGGAGCTCTTTACACATACCGTCCCTGGCTTAGAAAGTGAAACATTTAACAGGCCATGCCCATTACAAGTATATTCTAACATGGAGTGCACTGATGCACAGCCACAGCCAGAGTACTATGCTGCTCCTTTGACTCAGACCACCACATTGCCCTCTCAGGGTACAGATCCACAATCAGACCCTGATGAGACTATGTTGCCCCGCCACGAACGCTATACCACCGACCGACACAGTGACACAGACGAAGTTGCACACGAGCTCGAAGAGGAGGTAATAGATGACCCAGTTATTGACCCCGATTGGCAGCCATTGGGGGAACAGGGTGCAGGCGGCAGTAGTTCAGAAGCGGAGGTGGAGGAGGGGCCGCAGCAGGCATCAACATCGCAACAGGTTCCATCTGCCGGGCCCGTATCTGGCCCAAAACGCGTGTCAAAGCCAAAACCTGTTGGAGGACAGCGTGGCCATCCGGTTAAAGCTCAGTCTGCAATCCCTGAAAAGGGATCCGAGTCTAGGAAGAGTGCAGTCTGGCATTTTTTTAAACAACATCCAACTGATCAGCGCAAAGTCATCTGTCAAAAATGTTCAACTAGCTTAAGCAGAGGTCAGAATCTGAAAAGTCTAAATACTAGTTGCATGCATAGACACTTAACCACCATGCATTTTCAAGCCTGGACTAACTACCAAACGTCCCTTAAGGTTGTAGCACCCTCGGCCAATGAAGCTAGTCAGCAACGCAACATCCCTTCCGTCACTGTAAGGCCACCATTTTCCGCACCACCGGCAGTATCTGTGCAGGTTTCTTTGCCAGCCAAAAGCAGTCAGGGTCAGGGAACCACCAGTTTTGTAGGAGGAAATATTGCATCTAGGGCACCGGCGGAAACAATACCGTCTCCAACCGTCTCTCAGTCTGCCATGTACACCGGCACACCTGAAAGTTCCACGATCTCCAGCTCTCCAGTCCAGCTCACCCTACATGAGACTCTGGTTAGAAAAAGGAAGTACTTATCCTCGCATCCGCGTACACAGAGTTTTAATGCCCACATAGCTAGACTAATCTCGTTAGAGATGATGCCCTACCGGTTAGTTGAAAGCGAAGCTTTCAAAGCCCTGATGGAGTACGCTGAACCACGATACGAGCTACCCAGTCGACACTTTTTTTCCAGAAAAGCCATCCCAGCCCTGCACCAGCATGTTAAACAGCGCATCGTCCATGCACTCAGGCAATCTGTGAGTACAAAGGTGCACCTGACTACAGATGCATGGACCAGTAGGCATGGCCAGGGATGTTATGTGTCCATCACGGCACACTGGGTGAATGTGGTGGATGCAGGGTCCACAGGCGACATCAATTTAGGGACAGTTGTGCCTAGCCCACGGTCTAGGAAACAGTTGGCTGTAGGCGTTCGCACCCCCTCCTCCTCCTCCTCCTCGTCCTCCTGCAGAAGCTACAGCTCTTCCACAGAACGCAGTCTGCCAACCACTCCATCGGCAGATGACACTGTTGCACACCAGTTGTCCCATTATGGGCCAGCTACTGCCAAGCGTCAGCAGGCTGTATTGGCTATGAAGTGTTTGGGCGACAACAGACACACCGCGGAAGTTCTGTCCGAGTTCTTGCAACAAGAAACGCAGTCGTGGCTGGGCACAGTAGATCTTGAGGCAGGCAAGGTAGTGAGTGATAACGGAAGGAATTTCATGGCTGCCATCTCCCTTTCCCAACTGAAACACATTCCTTGCCTGGCTCACACCTTAAACCTGGTGGTGCAGTGCTTATTGAAAACTTATCCTGGGTTCTCCGACCTGCTCCTCAAAGTGCATGCACTTTGCTCACATATCCGACGTTCGCCTGTACACGCCAGCCGTATGCAGACCTATCAGCGGTCTTTGAACCTTCCCCAGCATCGCCTAATCATAGACGTTGCAACAAGGTGGAACTCAACACTGCACATGCTTCAGAGACTGTGCGAACAGAGGCGTGCTGTTATTTATTTGTGGGAGGATACACGGGCAGGCAGTAGGATGGCAGACATGGAGTTGTCAGGTGTGCAGTGGTCTAAGATACAAGACATGTGTCAAGTCCTTCAGTGTTTTGAGGAATGCACACGGCTGGTTAGTGCAGACAACGCCGTAATAAACATGAGCATCCCCCTAATGCGTCTGCTGATGCAAAGTTTGACGCACATAAAGGAGCAGGCATCTGCACCAGAGGAAGAGGAAAGCCTTGATGACAGTCAGCCATTGTCTGGTCAGGGCAGTGTACAGGACGAGGTAGCGGGCGAAGAGGAGGTGGAGGACGAGGAGGATGATGGGGATGAGTATATTTTTAATGCCGAACCTTTCCCGGGGGCACAGGAAATTGGTTGCGTGTCACGGCCGGGTTCTGGTTTTTTGAGGGACACAAGTGACGTAGATTTGCCTGCAACTGCCCCTCAACCAATCACAACCGGAGATTTGACAACTGGAACTTTGGCCCACATGGCGGATTATGCCTTACGTATCCTAAAAAGGGACACACGCATTACGAAAATGATGAACGATGACGATTACTGGTTGGCCTGCCTCCTTGATCCACGCTATAAAGGCAAATTGCAAAATATTATGCCACATGAGAACTTGGAACTAATATTAGCAACCAAACAATCAACTCTTGTTGACCGTTTGCTTCAGGCATTCCCAGCACACAGCGCACGTGATCGTTCTCACACGAGCTCCAGGGGGCAGCAGACTAGGAGTGTTAGGGGTGCACACATCAGAAGTGGCGTTGGACAGAGGGGTTTTCTGACCAGGTTGTGGAGTGATTTTGCTATGACCGCAGACAGGACAGGTACTGCTGCATCAATTGAAAGTGACAGGAGACAACATTTGTCCAGTATGGTTACTAACTATTTTTCATCCCTTATCGATGTTCTCCCTCAACCGTCATTCCCATTTGATTACTGGGCCTCCAAATTAGACACCTGGCCAGAATTGGCAGAATATGCATTGCAGGAGCTTGCTTGCCCGGCAGCAAGTGTCCTATCAGAAAGAGTATTCAGTGCTGCAGGTTCAATATTAACCGAAAAAAGGACTCGTCTGGCTACCCAAAATGTTGACGATCTAACATTCATTAAAATGAACCACAACTGGATTTCGAAATCTTTTGCCCCACCTTGCCCGGCCGACACCTAGCTTTCCTATGAAAAGCTCTTGCCTGTGAATTACTTTTCTAATGTCTAATTTGCTGCAGCTGATTGTACAGCATACGACATGTTTACACCTCCCTAAATGGCAAAACTCCCCACACGGGGCCGTGGTATCGCGACTTGGCGCAAGCACCCGTGAGACTGCTGTTTGTCTGAAGAGGTGGGTGTGCTCGCTTTTGGTTGACGGCATTGCTACTGGGTCCCTCATAGTACAATGTAGTGTCTCTGGCGGTGGCGGTGCGCACCCAACGTCAGACACACCGTTGTAACATGAGGGGCCCTGGGGCGGTCCCGCCGGCCTCAAGAGAGTTCCCCCCTACCCCAGCTCAAAATGTGCTCTACCACGTGCAAAATTATGTCGCACAGCTCCACCAATCTTTAGTCTATTCGCTGACATCATTCAATGTCTGGCACTGACAATACAAATTTGTAGACATCTATGATGCAACTTAAAGTAGTCTGTGTCTGTGTCCTATATTGGCACCATTAAATAGTTACTGCCAAATTACTATGTCAGAAACTCAGTAGATGAGCCCACCCCTGTACCTAAGTATGCCACCTTTTTTTTTGTTTTGGTTGTTTTGCGAGACATTAACATCTATTTATATTTTGGGAGTACTGGGACAGACACTCCTTGCACTACTCCTCCACTCACCACCAAGCTGCCTGTGTATCCATGTAACCGCTGTAAAACTGCCATGAGCCTATTGTTTGTTATTTTAGGCCTTTGATAGCCTGTCTGCGGTCCCTACTTTAAATACTCCTCCACTCACCACCAAGCTGCCTGTGTATCCATGTAACCGCTGTAAAACTGCCATGAGCCTATTGTTTGTTATTTTAGGCCTTTGATAGCCTGTCTGCGGTCCCTACTTTAAATACTCCTCCACTCACCACCAAGCTGCCTGTGTATCCATGTAACCGCTGTAAAACTGCCATGAGCCTATTGTTTGTTATTTTAGGCCTTTGATAGCCTGTCTGCGGTCCCTACTTTAAATACTCCTCCACTCATCACCAGCTGCCTGTGTATCCATGTAACCGCTGTAAAACTGCCATGAGCCTATTGTTTGTTATTTTAGGCCTTTGATAGCCTGTCTGCGGTCCCTACTTTAAATACTCCTCCACTCATCACCAGCTGCCTGCCCGTGTATCCATGTAACCGCTGTAAAACTGCCATGAGCCTATTGTTTGTTATTTTAGGCCTTTGATAGCCTGTCTGCGGTCCCTACTTTAAATACTCCTCCACTCATCACCAGCTGCCTGCCCGTGTATCCATGTAACCGCTGTAAAACTGCCATGAGCCTATTGTTTGTTATTTTAGGCCTTTGATAGCCTGTCTGCGGTCCCTACTTTAAATACTCCTCCACTCACCACCAAGCTGCCTGTGTATCCATGTAACCGCTGTAAAACTGCCATGAGCCTATTGTTTGTTATTTTAGGCCTTTGATAGCCTGTCTGCGGTCCCTACTTTAAATACTCCTCCACTCATCACCAGCTGCCTGCCCGTGTATCCATGTAACCGCTGTAAAACTGCCATGAGCCTATTGTTTGTTATTTTAGGCCTTTGATAGCCTGTCTGCGGTCCCTACTTTAAATACTCCTCCACTCATCACCAGCTGCCTGCCCGTGTATCCATGTAACCGCTGTAAAACTGCCATGAGCCTATTGTTTGTTATTTTAGGCCTTTGATAGCCTGTCTGCGGTCCCTACTTTAAATACTCCTCCACTCACCACCAAGCTGCCTGTGTATCCATGTAACCGCTGTAAAACTGCCATGAGCCTATTGTTTGTTATTTTAGGCCTTTGATAGCCTGTCTGCGGTCCCTACTTTAAATACTCCTCCACTCATCACCAGCTGCCTGTGTATCCATGTAACCGCTGTAAAACTGCCATGAGCCTATTGTTTGTTATTTTAGGCCTTTGATAGCCTGTCTGCGGTCCCTACTTTAAATACTCCTCCACTCATCACCAGCTGCCTGCCCGTGTATCCATGTAACCGCTGTAAAACTGCCATGAGCCTATTGTTTGTTATTTTAGGCCTTTGATAGCCTGTCTGCGGTCCCTACTTTAAATACTCCTCCACTCATCACCAGCTGCCTGCCCGTGTATCCATGTAACCGCTGTAAAACTGCCATGAGCCTATTGTTTGTTATTTTAGGCCTTTGATAGCCTGTCTGCGGTCCCTACTTTAAATACTCCTCCACTCACCACCAAGCTGCCCGTGTATCCATGTAACCGCTGTAAAACTGCCATGAGCCTATTGTTTGTTATTTTAGGCCTTTGATAGCCTGTCTGCGGTCCCTACTTTAAATACTCCTCCACTCATCACCAGCTGCCTGTGTATCCATGTAACCGCTGTAAAACTGCCATGAGCCTATTGTTTGTTATTTTAGGCCTTTGATAGCCTGTCTGCGGTCCCTACTTTAAATACTCCTCCACTCATCACCAGCTGCCTGCCCGTGTATCCATGTAACCGCTGTAAAACTGCCATGAGCCTATTGTTTGTTATTTTAGGCCTTTGATAGCCTGTCTGCGGTCCCTACTTTAAATACTCCTCCACTCACCACCAAGCTGCCCGTGTATCCATGTAACCGCTGTAAAACTGCCATGAGCCTATTGTTTGTTATTTTAGGCCTTTGATAGCCTGTCTGCGGTCCCTACTTTAAATACTCCTCCACTCATCACCAGCTGCCTGCCCGTGTATCCATGTAACCGCTGTAAAACTGCCATGAGCCTATTGTTTGTTATTTTAGGCCTTTGATAGCCTGTCTGCGGTCCCTACTTTAAATACTCCTCCACTCATCACCAGCTGCCTGCCCGTGTATCCATGTAACCGCTGTAAAACTGCCATGAGCCTATTGTTTGTTATTTTAGGCCTTTGATAGCCTGTCTGCGGTCCCTACTTTAAATACTCCTCCACTCACCACCAAGCTGCCTGTGTATCCATGTAACCGCTGTAAAACTGCCATGAGCCTATTGTTTGTTATTTTAGGCCTTTGATAGCCTGTCTGCGGTCCCTACTTTAAATACTCCTCCACTCATCACCAGCTGCCTGTGTATCCATGTAACCGCTGTAAAACTGCCATGAGCCTATTGTTTGTTATTTTAGGCCTTTGATAGCCTGTCTGCGGTCCCTACTTTAAATACTCCTCCACTCACCACCAAGCTGCCTGCCCGTGTATCCATGTAACCGCTGTAAAACTGCCATGAGCCTATTGTTTGTTATTTTAGGCCTTCGAAGCCTGTCTGCGGTCCCTCCTTCCACTAGGCCTCCACTGACCAGACCACTGCTGCCCGTGTACCCCTGGAACCAATTTTAAAGTGCCTACAGCCAGCCCATTTTATTGTGTTAGGCCTTCGAAGCCTGTCTGCGGTCCCTCCTTCCACTAGGCCTCCACTGACCAGACCACTGCTGCCCATGTACCCCTGGAACCAATTTTAAAGTGCCTACAGCCAGCCCATTTTATTGTGTTAGGCCTTCGAAGCCTGTCTGCGGTCCCTCCTTCCACTAGGCCTCCACTGACCAGACCACTGCTGCCCGTGTACCCCTGGAACCAATTTTAAAGTGCCTACAGCCAGCCCATTTTATTGTGTTAGGCCTTCGAAGCCTGTCTGCGGTCCCTCCTTCCAATAGGCCTACACTGACAAAGGTACACCTGACAACAGACACATGGACCTGTAGGCATGGCCACGGAAGGTTACGTGTCCTTTGTGGCTCAATGGGTTAATGTATTGGATGCATGGTCCACACAGGGGACAGCCTGCTAAGTCTGTATGCAGTCCCTAATTCAAGTTGTCCTCAACTGAATAAAGCTGAGTTCTACCTTCTGGCTCTCATTAAGTGTTTTTTAAAAAACAAAATGGTGGTTAGGGCCTACTAACGGCTTCTGCCCCTCCCTGGTGTTGCCCTCAACTGAATAAAGCTGAGCTTCTACCTTCCGGCTCTGATTAACTGCTGTTTTTAAACACATTGCTGGTTCCGGCCTACTAACGGTGTCTGCCCCTGCCTGGTGTTGCCCTCAACTGAATAAAGCTGAGCTTCAACCTTCTGGCTCTCATTAAGTGTTTTTTAAAAAACAAAATGGTGGTTAGGGCCTACTAACGGCTTCTGCCCCTCCCTGGTGTTGCCCTCAACTGAATAAAGCTGAGCTTCTACCTTCCGGCTCTGATTAACTGCTGTTTTTAAACACATTGCTGGTTCCGGCCTACTAACGGTGTCTGCCCCTGCCTGGTGTTGCCCTCAACTGAATAAAGCTGAGCTTCAACCTTCTGGCTCTCATTAAGTGTTTTTTAAAAAACAAAATGGTGGTTAGGGCCTACTAACGGCTTCTGCCCCTCCCTGGTGTTGCCCTCAACTGAATAAAGCTGAGCTTCTACCTTCCGGCTCTGATTAACTGCTGTTTTTAAACACATTGCTGGTTCCGGCCTACTAACGGTGTCTGCCCCTGCCTGGTGTTGCCCTCAACTGAATAAAGCTGTGCTTCAACCTTCTGGCTCTCATTAAGTGTTTTTTAAAAAACAAAATGGTGGTTAGGGCCTACTAACGGCTTCTGCCCCTCCCTGGTGTTGCCCTCAACTGAATAAAGCTGAGCTTCTACCTTCCGGCTCTGATTAACTGCTGTTTTTAAACACATTGCTGGTTCCGGCCTACTAACGGTGTCTGCCCCTGCCTGGTGTTGCCCTCAACTGAATAAAGCTGAGCTTCAACCTTCTGGCTCTCATTAAGTGTTTTTTAAAAAACAAAATGGTGGTTAGGGCCTACTAACGGCTTCTGCCCCTCCCTGGTGTTGCCCTCAACTGAATAAAGCTGAGCTTCTACCTTCCGGCTCTGATTAACTGCTGTTTTTAAACACATTGCTGGTTCCGGCCTACTAACGGTGTCTGCCCCTGCCTGGTGTTGCCCTCAACTGAATAAAGCTGAGCTTCAACCTTCTGGCTCTCATTAAGTGTTTTTTAAAAAACAAAATGGTGGTTAGGGCCTACTAACGGCTTCTGCCCCTCCCTGGTGTTGCCCTCAACTGAATAAAGCTGAGCTTCTACCTTCCGGCTCTGATTAACTGCTGTTTTTAAACACATTGCTGGTTCCGGCCTACTAACGGTGTCTGCCCCTGCCTGGTGTTGCCCTCAACTGAATAAAGCTGAGCTTCAACCTTCTGGCTCTCATTAAGTGTTTTTTAAAAAACAAAATGGTGGTTAGGGCCTACTAACGGCTTCTGCCCCTCCCTGGTGTTGCCCTCAACTGAATAAAGCTGAGCTTCTACCTTCCGGCTCTGATTAACTGCTGTTTTTAAACACATTGCTGGTTCCGGCCTACTAACGGTGTCTGCCCCTGCCTGGTGTTGCCCTCAACTGAATAAAGCTGAGCTTCAATCTTCTGGCTCTCATTAAGTGTTTTTTAAAAAACAAAATGGTGGTTAGGGCCTACTAACGGCTTCTGCCCCTCCCTGATGTTGCCCTCAACTGAATAAAGCTGAGCTTCTAACTTCCGGCTCTGATTAACTGCTGTTTTTAAACACATTGCTGGTTCCGGCCTACTAACGGTGTCTGCCCCTGCCTGGTGTTGCCCTCAACTGAATAAAGCTGAGCTTCAACCTTCTGGCTCTCATTAAGTGTTTTTTAAAAAACAAAATGGTGGTTAGGGCCTACTAACGGCTTCTGCCCCTCCCTGGTGTTGCCCTCAACTGAATAAAGCTGAGCTTCTACCTTCCGGCTCTGATTAACTGCTGTTTTTAAACACATTGCTGGTTCCGGCTTACTAACGGTGTCTGCCCCTGCCTGGTGTTGCCCTCAACTGAATAAAGCTGAGCTTCAACCTTCTGGCTCTCATTAAGTGTTTTTTAAAAAACAAAATGGTGGTTAGGGCCTACTAACGGCTTCTGCCCCTCCCTGGTGTTGCCCTCAACTGAATAAAGCTGAGCTTCTACCTTCCGGCTCTGATTAACTGCTGTTTTTAAACACATTGCTGGTTCCGGCCTACTAACGGTGTCTGCCCCTGCCTGGTGTTGCCCTCAACTGAATAAAGCTGAGCTTCAACCTTCTGGCTCTCATTAAGTGTTTTTTAAAAAACAAAATGGTGGTTAGGGCCTACTAACGGCTTCTGCCCCTCCCTGGTGTTGCCCTCAACTGAATAAAGCTGAGCTTCTACCTTCCGGCTCTGATTAACTGCTGTTTTTAAACACATTGCTGGTTCCGGCCTACTAACGGTGTCTGCCCCTGCCTGGTGTTGCCCTCAACTGAATAAAGCTGAGCTTCAACCTTCTGGCTCTCATTAAGTGTTTTTTAAAAAACAAAATGGTGGTTCCGGCCTACTAACGGTGTCTGCCCCTGCCTGGTGTTGCCCTCAACTGAATAAAGCTGAGCTTCAACCTTCTGGCTCTCATTAAGTGTTTTTTAAAAAACAAAATGGTGTTTAGGGCCTACTAACGGTGTCTGCCCCTCCCTGGTGTTGCCCTCAACTGAATAAAGCTGAGCTTCAACCTTCTGGCTCTCATTAAGTGTTTTTTAAAAAACAAAATGGTGGTTAGGGCCTACTAACGGTGTCTGCCCCTCCCTGGTGTTGTCCTCAACTGAACAAAGCTGAGCTTCCACATTCTGGCTTTCGGCCTATACTATCAGATATTAAACTGCATTTGGCCTACTAGTGTGGTTAGGCCCTTGAAACAGTGTCTGCTGCTCTTGGGTTTGCTACTCCACTGAACAAAGCAATGCCGCCTGTTTAGTCCTGTTACCAATTTTGATCTGCATTTAGCCTACTTTATTCTTTGGCCCTATATCTGTTTCCTCATCATCCTGCCCATTGCCCAGCCACTGCTAGATGAGTCTGCTGGTACATTGACCTAGACCACTACATTCCCCTTGTACTCTACACAGCCAGAATCTGACCCTGCTGAAAGTAAGGTTCCCCTTCCCGCATATTATACCACCTTACACAGGGACAAAGAGGAAGGTGCAGATGAAAGTGCAGGTTCCTTCATCAGGTGGGGGGGCATACTCGTTGGCGACGTCACTGGCACAGGGCCACTCAGAGTACGCAAAAGTGTCGCTGCTGGTGGGAGGCGCCCCCGCCATGCAAACACACCGCCGTACTTTGTAGGGCCCTGTGCCAGTGCCAATGCGAACGAGTGGGCCCCCCCTGCTTGCTCAGGATCACAGCACTTGCAACGTTGAAATACTTACCTCTCCCTGCTCCACCGCCATGACGTAGTCCATGTTTCCTGGGCCCACTAAAACCTTGAACCAGCCCTACCCCCACAACTTTTGCCAAATGACCCCCAATTTCCAGTGCCCAACTATTATTATAAAGTTAATTAAGATTGACAAGCTTCAGAAAACAAGAATGGATGTTTTTGGCAGTAAAATGTGCACTGTAGGTGTTTTCCTGGCCTCCACTCACTGCCGGCTATGCTTCCCCATTGACTTGCATTGGGTTTCGTGTTTCGGTCGATCCCCGACTTTTAGCGATAATCGGCCGACTTCACTCGACTCGACTCTGGACTAAATCGGGTTTCACAAAACCAGACTCGATCTTAAAAAAATGAAAGTCGCTCAACCCTAGTGTTGTATATAAGTAGAGTAACAGACAGCAAAAAAAGGGGTACACCGGCCTACAATGCCCAAACTTCAAACACGCAGATATATGAGAGCTGTCACGGAAATACCACACTGGCAAATATGTGGCCTGTTTTTTTTTTTTTAAATGCCAAATAGTGCTGTATATAATTAGAGTAGCAGACAGAAAAAAAAGTGGTCCCCTGGCCTACAATGACCAAACTTGGAGCACGCAGATATATGAGGGCTGTCACAGAAATACCACACTGGCAAATATGTGGCCTTTTAATATTTAAAATTTTTTTATGCTAAATAGTGCTGTATATAATTTCAGTAACAGACAGCAAAAAAAGTGGCCCACCGGCCTACAAAGCCCATACTTTGAGCACGCAGATATATGAGGGCTGTCAAGGAAATACCACACTGGCAAATATGTGGCCTCTGTTTTTAAAAAAAATGACAAATAGTGCTGTATATAATTAGAGTAACAGACAGCAAAAAAGTGGTCCTCCGGCCTACAATGACCAAACTTGGACCACTCAGATATATGAAGGCTGTCACAGAAAGACCACATTGGCAAATATGTGGCCTTTTAATATTTTTTATGCTACATTTTGCTGTATATAATTAGAGTAACAGACAGCAAAGACAGTGGCAAAATGGCCTACAATGCCCAAACTTGGAGCACGCAGATATATGAGGCCTTTTTTGGTGAATTTAAAACACCAAAAACAAAAAAGTGGCACAAGGCTAGCACACACAACTATGCTACGTATGCCTGACAAACTATGATTTTTAAACAGGCCTCAGTCTGACAGAACACACTGTATATTTTTTTTGGGGGGGTGAATTTTTGGGAAAAAAAATGCAACTAGGTATATAGTAAAGAATCTGCAGCAGCAGCAGACAGTTATTGACCTTTGGGAGGGATGCAGTGGGAGCAATGGACGCACATACAGTGCCTGCAGGCCTTGCATTGATGTGGATAGGCTGTGCCCTGCCTACCTAGTGCTGCAATATTGGGACCCATGAATTAGCCCTAAAAAGGACTGCTGGTTTCCCAGGAGTTGTGGATTTAAGAGTTGCAGACTTACACGACCTCTAAAAAACACGATTCTGACCCTATCTCGGCAGCAGCTCTCCCTATTCTAGCTAAATCCGGAGCAGAATGCGGCGAGTAGGGTGACGCTAGGTCTCTTATACTCGGTATGATGCTGTACGGCCAAGCCAATCACTGCACGACCACAGCAAAGATGGCTGCGGCATTTCATGGCCTGGCAGACAATTCCTGCATCGTGATTGGGTCTCTAAAGTCCGCCAAAAATGCTGGGTGGAGACACCATTTACCGCCGAATAATCCCAGAAATGCTTGGTGCTCGCCGAGTACACCGAGCATAGTGATACTCGGGCGAGTAATGAGTAGTGGCGAGCACGTTCGCTCATCACTTTTCAATTTTTGTGGAGATTCAAAAACTGAAAAGTGGGGTGTGCAATATTATTCGGCCTTCACTTTCAGTGCAGCAAACTCACTCCAGAAGTTCATTGTGGATCTCTGAATGATCCAATGTTGTCCTAAATGCCTAATGATGATAAATATAATCCACCTGTGTGTAATCAAGTCTCTGTATAAAGGCACCTGCTCTGTGATAGTCTTAAGGTTCTGTTTGAAACACAGAGAGCATCATGAAGACCAAGGAACACAACAGGCAGGTCCGTGATACTGCTGTGGAGAAGTTTAAAGCCAGATTTGGATACAAAATGATTTCCAAAACTTTAAACATCCCAAGGAGCACTGTACAAGTGATCATATTGAAATGGAAGGAGTATAATACCACTGCAAATCTACCAAAACCCGGCCGTCGCTCTAAACTTTCATCTCAAACAAGGAGAAGACTGATCAGAGATGCAGCCAAGAGGCCCAGGATCACTCTGGATGAACTGCAGACATCTACAGCTGAGGTGGGACAGTCTGTCCATAGGACAACAATCAGTCATACACTGCACAAATCTGGCCTTTATGGAAGAGTGGCAAGAAGAAAGCCATTTCTCAAAGATATCCATAAAAAGTGTCATTTAAAGTTTGCAACAAGCCACCTGGGAGACACACCAAACATGTGGAAGAAAGTGCTCTGATCAGATGAAACCAAAATCGAACTTTTTGGCAACAATGCCAAAGTATATGCTTGGCATAGAGGCAACACAGCTCATCACCCTGAACATGCCATCCCCACTGTCAAACATGGTGGTGGCAGCATCATGGTTTGGGCCTGCTTTTTTTCAGCAGGGACAGGGAAGATGGTTAAAATTGATGGGAATACGGATGGAGCTAAATACAGGACCATTCTTGAAGAAAACCTGTTGGAGTCTGCAAAAGACCTGAGACTGGGACAGAGATTTGTCTTCCAACAAGACAATGATCCCAAACGTAAAAGCAAAATCTACAATGGAATGGTTCACAACAAAACCTTATCCAGGTGTTAGAATGGCCAAGTCAAAGTCCAGACCTCAATCCAATTGAGAATCTGTGGAAAGAGCTGAAAACTGCTGTTCACAAACGATCTCCATCAAACCTCACTGAGCTTGAGCTGTTTGCCAAGGAAGAATGGGCAAAAATTTCAGTCTCTCGATGTACAAAACTGATAGAGACATGCCCCAAGCGACTTGCAGCTGTAATCGCAGCAAAAGGTGGCACAACAAAGTATTAAGTTAATGGGGCCGAATAATATTGCACGCCCCACTTTTCAGTTTTTGAATTTCCACAAAAATTTAAAATAACCAATAAATTTCATTCAACTTCACAATTGTGTTCCACTTGTTGTTGATTCTTCACCAAAAATTTACATTTGGTATCCAGGGGGCCGAATACTTTCACAAGGCACTGTAGGTTGTTATTGTTAACAGAAGTTAAGGTCCTGTTTACACAAGCACTTAAAAATTGTTTCACCCAATGATCAAGCATTTTGCTCATTCATTGGTTGATCAACTGCCTGTTCACACTGTAATGTTAACAAGAAACAAGCGTTCACATAATTTTTTTAGTGTAAATGAACCTTAACATGTTAACAAACATGGATCTACCCATGGGAGACAGTCTGCTGATTACAATTTGTAAAAATGCATCAGCTTATAACTAAAACTCCAGTCTGTGTAGCTGGTGGAAGCTGATGCTAAATAGTGCCAGGTGAGTCCAGGAGCTTATTCGCGATACAGCCACATGGGAATATGGAAGAGTTCTTTTCTCCCAAGCACAGACTTTAAAATGTAAGTTATTTCTCCCAGAAATCCTTACTTCCTTCTGTAGAGGGTTAAGAGCAAAAGGGACCAAGCCGAGACAGGCAAAGTCAGCCACTGGATTGAGTGCCTATGCACTGTATGCATACAGTGAGAACATGACAAGGATTAAACAACTATCTCTCACATTGTGGATCTGCACGAAACCTATGCAACTTACCATAAACTGCAGGGATTGGCTGTAAAAATAACAAATATTTAATAGGGGTCCATGTCAGTCAGATTAAGAATTATCCAACTCCGATTCTTCCAACCTAATCATATAAGATCTATAACAAGCATTGTCTATTCTAATGTAGACAATAACTTTAAGTCTGTACTGTTTTTCTAAATGGTTTATCCAGGCTTATTGATGTTCTTAGGGTAGATCTCAAGTATCACATTGGTGAGAGACCAACACCTAGGATCCCCATTTACTAAATGTTTTACGCTCTAGGGACATATGGTATGTAAAAAGTGAACAATGCCACAACAGAACACCTCCACTCTAGTAGTAAATGTAATGACCATTTATAAGAATAGAAACCATTTACTGTTCTGACTCCTGTCAGAGCTCAAAACAGCTGATTGGTGGGGCTATTGATCTGATGTTGATGTCATCAATTCTTAAGCCTATATAACCTGTTTAAGACAACAAATACTCAATAAAAAAATAACATTTTATTAAAGTAAAAATATCTTTTTTTGACAATTTTTGCTTGTAATTTAACTTCAAGAAAAAGAAGAGACTGCAACCTACTAAACTTTATTTACATATTGTTTATGCATTTTATCTCTCCACTTGTCATAGCTAGTACATCAGGTAAGAAAATGAAGGCAAGGTCAACATTTTGCAATGCTGAGAAGCACTCTTCTTGACATTGATGTATCACTTTTTGATTATTTTCAAGGGGGTAGCAATTACTTAGGAAAGTGGTCTTTAAATATACTTCTAAACTGAGATGAAGAATGCATTGTCTAGCAGAAAAGTACATAAACTGTAATTGTACAAAGAACTTATAATCTACCGACTTTTTGTGAGTTGTGAGCAAGCATACATGTTCGTAAGGAGTTGACTTGAATGCTGTTATTATTTTTCAAGGGAAAAAATATATAATAAAATACATTCTCAATAAGAAAACATGATTTAGGAATGACACTTTGAAAGGAGGCGTGCTGACTAACAGTCTTAAAACTGTTCAAGTTTCTTATACTATGAGAGAAGAAGCATTGGGGTCAAAACTAAAGTAATTCTGTCATCACCACTTTTACAGTTATGATAAACTTCTTTAGCAACTACTGCATTTTAAGATCTTTGACTTTTTTGTGTTTCATAATTCACATGATTGTGTTGAAACAGTCTACACTTCTATAATGTCATTATTATTAATAAGTAATCTTAGTGATAAAATATTTTTTTAAATAGCCCTCAGTTATTTATATAATTTTGTCATTGTGCTTTATCTTTATTTAGCAGTAAAATGACTGCATTTTACTTATGCAAATTGCCTCTTCTGAGAAAAAGAGGACTTAACTCTATAGCGCCACCTGTTGGAAGTAGCGATCCTACAAGTCACAATCAACCCTTTAACGAGTCATGCAATATGACTTAGGATAAAAGCCAAATCAGTATCTCAATTCGCAGACACAGTGTTTCGGGCTGTTGGCCCTCGTCAGTGCGAAGCATGAGAACTGATTTGGCTAGGTGAGAGGCTCTGGACTGGGGTCTAAGGGGTATCGTTTCTCCTTATGGAGAGTGACGGTTGCCGAACCCCAAACACAGACTTTTTACTGTACATTCGTTTTCTATCCAGGTTCAACAATCTAATAAAGCATGTTGAAAGGCTGTGTGTTTCCTAGTCATGTTGACAAAAAATAACTGACATCAGCCATCTAGTTGCCATTTATAGGCCAAAGAAGTAATTTTTCAGGACTGGTATGTGTGTTTTCTAGTACTGTTGCAAATAAATAATTGACATCCACCATTTCTTGCCATTTAAAGGCCAAAGAAATAATTTTTCAGGACCGATGTGTGTTTTTTTACTAGTGTTGTAAATAAATGACTGGCATCAGCCATCTCATTGTCATTTATTCGTCAAAGAAGAACATTTTGAAGATTAGTCTGTGTTGTCATTTACTGCCAAAGAAATCATTTTTCAGGACCGCTGTGTGTTTTCTAGTAGTGTTGCAAATTAATAACTGGCATCAGCAGTCTCCTTGCCATTTATAGACCAAAGAGGTAATTTTTCAGGATTGGTGTGTGTTTTCTAGTAGTGTTGGAAATAAATAAGTGGCATCAGCCATCTCAATGCCATTTAGAGGTCAAAGAAATATTTTTTCCTGACCGGTGTGTATTTTCTATTAGTGTTGTAAGTAAATAACTGCCTTAGCTATTTTACTACCATTTATTATCCAAATAAATATTTTTTTAGGACTGGTGTGTGTTTGCTACTAGTGTTGCAAATAACTAACTGGCATTAGCCATATTGCTGCCCTTTATAGGCCAAAGAAATAATTTTTCTGAACCAGTGTGTGTTTTATAGTAGTTTGAAACAAATGACTGGCATTGGCCTTCCCATTGGTATTTCTAAGCCAAGGAAATAATTTTATTGTACCTATACGAGTAGTGTGTGTAAAAAATTATTGCACTCTGCAGCATTTTTTTGCAAGTAGTGTGTGTAAAAAATAAATGTACTCATGTACTCTGCAGCATTTTTTGGAAATAATGTGTGAAAAAATGATTGTTGCCATGATGGTTTTGGGTCTTTGGGTGCTGACCAGGTCCCTAGAACTTGGTGCATCCCAGTTTATTCATGTCCCCCGGATTACTCTTGAAGGTTGAGAGACCTGGTTCTTGTGCCTTGCTATGCTCCTATATCTACCCTTATCTGTCCCCTTCCCCACCCATGTTAGGGGGAAGCTGAAGTGTTTGCTGCAGTGCAAACCAGCACCTCCAAGGCATAAAGGGTAGAGATGAGAGAATATTTCAATATTCGTTTTGGATTACGATTGCCAAATTTGCAATAGTCATTGATTAATTCATCAAATATTCGACAAACACAGCTGAACGCCATTCAAATCAATGTGAGGAAAAAACAAATGCATACACATCACCTTCAAATAGGCCAAAAAGCTGCCAAAACACATTAAACGAGGGGCAGACACCTGGAAAGTGGCCTCAATTTAACCACAGTACAAATTTTAGCTTGGCATTGCAGCAATCAGCCATGCATGAGGTATCGGGTCTGGGCCAGCATTTACAGTTTTAAATTAAATGTAAAATTAAAATGAAGTGTCTGAGGGATTGGTGTAGGCCTGCTGTGCTGGGAGCCCTGATAGCACATGCAACAGCTCATCCTGCTTTCATGCTCAGCCACACTCAGGTGGCACAAATACCAGTTTCATAGACTACTATTGTCAGAAAAATATAAGGATAGTAACACAGAGTTGAACTAGTAAAATGGGGACCGACATCTCCACTACAGCCAACTCAGCAGATGGAGAATGTAACGTGCAAGGTGGTGGAACCACTGTGCTGTATCCCTCGGAATACCTGGAAGGCCAACCAAATCCCAACTCGGATAAGTGGCAGCAGGTAAAATCTGCGACCCAAGGAGGGACAAGGAGGTGGCACCAGGTGCTCCTTCAGGCCTGACCCCTTAGAGCGGGTAGACTGCTACGTCCCAAAAGAGGGATGAAGAATGCAGGGACACTGGGATGTAGGGACACTGGAACAAGGGTGCAGATCGAACCATCTGAGTAACAGAAAAGCACTGGCAGGATCAGGCTGGACCGGGTGTTAGAAAGATGTGCACTGAAAGGTGCTATCTGGACTGACTGATGAACAGAAGAGCACAGACAGGAATGAGCAGATGGGTACAAGGTAGACAAGCAGATGGGCAGACCTGGGGAACCTGACAACTAACAAGCATGCATGGCAAACTAACAACATAGGTCAGGCACCTCCATATTGGAGTTGGAGCCTTAATTAGAAGGTGCCACTCAGCTATTGGCTGGGAACACCTTAGGTTGATGCAGACAGTTCCTTTAAGAGGGAGGGAGCATGTGCCCTAAGAATAGTGCACAGGCCTTCAACTGAACCTTGGGGGACATCGACACATAGGGGGCGAGATGAGGAGGTGTTGTGTGAGTGGGAGACACTGAATGTCCTGTCTGTTAAGTATAAGGAGATCCAAATAAGGGCTAAGTCTGTAATGCCAAGAGATCAGAAAGTCTGCAGTAAGATAGAATGGTCCACTGAAAGGCAGATGCCAGGTTCAGGAGAAGTAGGAGGACAAACTTGTGTTGCTTTCATTTGGCGGTTAGTAGGTCGTTGATGACTTTAGTCAAAGCAGTTTCCATGGAATGGTGTGGTCAGAAGTCATGTGCAAGCATATTGTATTGTTAAAGAGGAAGCAAGAGGAAAAGTTGGAGGACAGTTCAAAATGGACGTGTGGTTCCAGTAGTTTAAATGCATAGGGAAAAATGACATGGAGCAACAGATAGACACAGAGGATGGGTCAAGGGAGGGCTTTTTGAGGATTGGTATGTTTTATTCAGGAGGGTAAGACACAAGTTGTTATTGACAGGTTGAAGAGGTGGGTTAGGCTTGGGATGAAGACTGTGGTAAGTTTTTGGAATTAGGTGGGACATTAAAGGGTCAAGTTCACAGGTGGTGAGGCAAGTCTTCAGCTGAGATGGGAGGAGAGTGAGGGTGAGCTGGTGGATGGAGGAGAGAATTTAAAGTACTGAATAGCTGTTTAGGGTTGTGAGACGGGTAAGATATGAGAGATGAAAAGTAGGTTTGTTTTGCTGCAGGGAGCAACTGAGCAGCATTTTTACAAGTTCTGTTACTGGATGGGCTACTCCACTCCCTTTCTTTGGCAGCCACACAGCGATATACTTAGTTGATGAGGGCCAGAAAGAACATGTGCTTCAGTAGATGGTAAGAGCTGCATCAAGCGGCCTCTGTTCCTCTTCCTACACCTTAACATCATGCACAGTACAGTCCTCTGGGGTGGCACCCCAATTACTACATCACAACTCTCCAACAGCCCAACTGATTATATGGAACCACTGATGGCTGAGTCTGCAGATCTGTTCACACATTGTATGCCATGGGCTTCGGAAATGTACTTCAAAGATACTCCAAAGTTTAAAGTCAAGAGGAGGGAATCATTTGCACCAATGCCTAATTTATTTTCAGTATTTGCAAAGAAACTAACAATCCACACTGCTGCACTGCCAATTCAACCAACCCAGCTGTGGGGTCACAAATGCTGCAGGCTCACATGCCTGGACGTACAAGTGCTCAATCCAGAAAAAACATCATCGGAAGTCCATATGCAAAGAAAGAGTGGGATTGCACTCACCGTCCTGTAAAATCCGTAGTTTATTGAGACATCAAAAAATCTTCACCAGGGAAGCAATGTGTGGGACACAAGGACGACGGCCATTTCACATGACTGCGTTTCTACGGGTCCTAATGACGAAGGGAAGGGGCAGGACACATATACACCTGGATGTAGTAGAGGTGCCCACCCCTCTCCTAATGTCATGAAAACACCCACCTACTAGAGTGAAATACAATACAACAATAATGCAAATAATGACATACGATTAAAAATGAACAATGCATGAAAAACATCAGAATTATCATAAGAACACAGACATGTCTATTCTATCATTGAAAACTGTCGCTCCTAATGCATGTGCACGCAGAATCCACCTAGCCTCCCTTTTAAGGAGAAGTCTATGGAGATCACCTCCCTGACATGGTAAGGTAACTTTTTCTAAGCCCGCAAATCGTTACCCCCATGGCATTCCCTCAAGTTGTTAAGAAATGTGAACCCCCTTTCCTAAATGGATAGAATTAAATGTTCTCTGAACTGGACAAAAAGAAGACAGATAGTTTTGCCAATATGAAAGAATCTACATGGACAAACTATCACGTAAACGACGTACCTAGTTCTACAGTAAATAAAGTGACACCATTCTAAAAACTGAACCCCTCAAGGTGTGCAAAACTACATTCAAGAAGTTTATTAACCCTTCACGTGCTTCACAAGAACTAAAGCAATGTGGAAGGAAAAAATTAACATTTTACTTTTTTAAAATTTTTTTACTTTGGATCCAATTTTTTTTATTTTCACAAGGGTATCAGGAGAAAATGGACCAGAAAATCTGTTGTGCAATTTCTCCTGAGTATGCCGATACCCCGTATGTGGGGGAAAGCCATTGTTTGGGCACATGGCAGGGCTCAGAAGGGAGGCAACATTGCTTGACTTTTTGAATGCAAAATTGGCTGGAATCAATGGTGGGCGCCATGTTACTTTTTTAGACCCCCTGATGTACTGAAACAGTGGAACCCCCAATTCTAACTCCAACCCTAACCCCAACACACTCCTAACCCTAATCTCAACCATAACCATAACCCTAACCACAACCCTAACACACCCCTAACCCTAATCCCAATCCTAACCGTAATCCCAACCATAACCACAGCCCTAACCCCAACAGAAACCTATCCTCAACCCTAACCCTAGCCCTAACCCTAGCCAAATCCTAACCCTAGCTCTTACCCTAGCCCTAGCCCATTCCTAATCCTAATGGAAAAATGGAAATAAATACAATTTTTTATTTTGTTATTTTACCTAACTAAGGGAGTGATAAAGGAGGGTTTGATTTACTTTTTATTTTGATCACTGTGATAGGGTCTATCACTGTGATAGGGTCTATCACAGTGATCAAAATGAACTAAAAGGAAAAATTTCCTATTATTGCTGGGTGCCGACCGGCAGATCTCAGCGGCCGCATTTTCTTCCCGGCCGGAGGACAGGATCAGGGAATGCAGAAGAGTCCAGAGATACCAGAGGAACGAAGGGGGGCTCAGGGGACCTCATTTCTCTCTCCTCTGATATGCTAGATCATATCAGAGGAGAGAGAAATTGAATGGGAAATTGGACTTTTTTGTGGTTGCCGTTATTCCGTGAATAACAGTGTTCGCAACACTGGAGTCGGTAAAAACCAAAAAACTGAATCATGTTCTCTGGGGTCTCAGCTACCCCTGATAGCCGAGTCCCTGGAGAATTTCCGATGCTGGGGGGTGCTATAACGTTATCTCAGTGCCGTTAAAAAGTGGCGCTGAGGAGAAAGTACCCTCAACTGAATGGGTAGATAAGTTGTTTGTTGGGTGGGGATTTAATAGAGATAGATTTAATTGGAGGAGAGTGAAAGGCAGGCACCTAGGTGTTCTCATCATTGCAAGAACATGCTGCATATCTCTGCTATTTTCCACTGTATTGTATAGTAGATAGTATTAGCAACACACTGTGGGATTAGAGTGAAATAGGGAAGGTTTCATCCATTACCAGAATATAAAAATCAGCTATTTGTAGAGGTAAATAATATTAGGTAGTAACAGCATATACAAAACCATTTTTTGGGAACTACATAATATTCCTGTGTTGCAGCCTATAAAATAGCATATAGTAACATCCATTTTAAAATCTAATTGCTAAATAATATTCCTCATTTATTGCTTAAATACCTAATATTTGTCTAGCCGTTCAGGAGCTCTAGTTCAGTCTAGCAGTGAGTGGCGCAAAACCTATTGCGCTACGGAAATGTCACTAATTACCATTAATTTCCATTGAGTCTGCTGTTGGCATTTCTCATTAAGGCGATGTAAAAAAATCCCACAAAAAAATATATATTTGTTTAAAAAATAGTGTATTGTTATTTAGCAGTTGTGCAACTTGAAATCCAGCTAAAGATAATCTTACGTCTTACGCGAGATTTTAGCAGGGGTAATAATCTTCATTTCTTGGCATTTGGAGTGTGTCAGCAAGACAATCTAAAAAAATCATAATATTCTATTGGTTTAAAAATAGCACAGCTTTATCTAGCTGTTTTGCAACTGGCGCAATACAGGTAGAGATAATCTTACGTGACAATTTAGCAAGGGCAAGAATCTTCATTACTCAGCTTTTGGAGGGTGTTAGCAAGGCTATCTAAAAAAACCCAATATTTTCTATTGGTTTAAAAAATAGCGCATCTTTATCTAGCAGTTGTGCGACTGGCGCAATCCGGGTAGAGATGATCTTACGTGACAATTTAGAAGGGGCAATAATCTCAATTACTCGCCATTTGGAGTGTCAGCAAGGCAATCTAAAAAAAATTGGTATAAAAAATAGCGTATCTTTATCTAACAGTTGTGCAACTGGAGCAATCTGGGTAGAAATAATATTATTTGACAGTTTAGCAGGGATAATAATTTTCACTACTCGGCTTTTGGAGTGTGTCAGCAAGGCGATTTAAAAAAATCATAATTTTCTATTGGTTTGAAGAATAGTGTTTCTTTATTTAGCAGCTGTGCGACTGAGCCAAAGGTTGCAGAGATACACAAACGTGACTATTTACCTGTATTTATGCAAGTCTGCAGCTGCCATGTATAATCAGACCTTTGTAACAGTACTTGTGAAAAATAAAGCCAGTATTTTTGTTTCATAAGCATAATACATTCAATATGAGAAAGGATGATGTTAAAGGACGTGGATGTCATGACTGTATCTCATTCTAGATTCCTGTCAAAATTTGGTTGGTGCGCTACACCACTAATAAACCCAGTCAAGTGTGAAAATGTTGTGGGTTGGATGGCTGACAAAGGCTCCAGTGTGTTGACAAGCAGCACCACGAAGTCTTCCACACTGTCCAGTCTCAGTAGTCAAGAGGCTGGGCTTCTGAATTTTCAACCTGGTCTTTCTTCCTTCCACCATCAAGAGTCACAGGAAACATATGACCCCAACTGTAATTTTCAGAATCTGCCAAACCAAGTTAATAAGAAGCAAGAACACTGCCAACCTGAGCTACACCAGCATGCAAAAGCATATCACAGCTAAGCACCCCAGTAGGTGGGCAGAATGCCTGGGTACAAAATCTGTGTCTGAGTGTCAAACCACTGCCGCTTTCCCTGCATTACGGCCTTCCCAATCTGCTGACCATACCACACACTCAACAGTCAACAATCATTTCCAGTTCGTTGTCTCAGTTGTCACTGCCCCAGATGTTTGTCAGAAAGCAGAAATATCCAGCTACCCACCTACAGGCCCAAATGCTAAACACCCACATTGCCAGATTGCTAGCCCTGAAAATGTTGCCATTTCAATTTGTGGGAACTGAGTCTTTTTGTGATCTCTTGGTGGTGACAGACCCACAGTACTCGATTCCCACCTGACACTATCTTTCCCAATGTGCCGTCCCCACGTTACATAAGTTTGTATTACACAATATCAGCCGTGCTTTGGCTAGCGCAGTCACAGGGAAGGTCCACCTAACCACAGACACGTGGACAAGTTCTTGTGGTCAGGGATGATACTTTTTCCTGACTGCACACTGTGTTAACCTGGTGGAGTCAAGGAAAGAGTGAGAGGTTGGGACATCACACATCTTACCCACACCAAGAATAACTGGTCCAACTTTCAGTGTTTCTGTCTCCTCATATTCCAATTCCTGTGTCTCCTCCTCCTCCTCCTAAGCCAGACTAACCTCCTCATCACTTTCCAGCTGGGAAATCTGCAGCAATGCCTAGGCGAAGTGGCAGCACGCTCTGCTGAAGCTCATCTGTTTAGGTGGTAAAGCTTACAATGCAGCCGAGCTGTTGAAAGGAATAAAAGAACAGACAAATCGTTGGCTCTCCTCACTAAACCTCCAACCAGGTCTGATTGTGTGCGATAATGGGCGTAATTTGGTGGCAGCTTTAAAGTTCGGCAAGCTGGTACACGTTTCATGCATGGCCCATGTGCTTAGCTTGGTTGTACAGCAGTTTTTTTTAAAAAATACCCTGACTTGCCTGACCTACTTGCCAAGTATGCCGTGTCAGCGCACATTTCCGAAAGTCATCTCAGGCTTTCCCTGGTCTAGCTTCTCTGCAGCAGCACTTTAATTGCCTCATCACCGACTGATTTGTGACCTGTCCACATGCTGGAATTCAACCTTCCATATGTTGGCAATGCTTAGTGAGCAGCAGAGGACAGTCTCTGAATTCCAGCTTCTCAATGCCAGTCAGAGTAACACTCAGCCCCCTCAAAAAACAACTGCCGAGTGGGTGTGGATCGCTGACCTATGTGAGATTCTTCTAAACTTGGAGTACTGTACCAAGATGGTGATCACTGATGACACTATTATGAGCGTAGCCATCCTGCTGCTCTCTCAATTAAAATGCTTGCAGCAGATTCTCAAAGAGGAAGCTTTGAATGCCGAGCAGGTGGATATGGAGCAAGATTGTACAGTGGCTGATACCATGCAGCCCAGACTCATGCACTATGCTCAGGCCACATTGGGTGATGATGAGGAACAGGAGGAGGAACAAGAGTTTTTGCTCTGCACTTCAGAGGGGACTCCCAATCCCAGCTTCATGCCTATCTAGCATGGATGGCCTGAATAGGAGGAGTAGGAGAAGGCTCTGCATCATGAAGAAAGGAGGATGGTTAGTGTTCTTTCTGCTGAGGACACTGAATGTTTGACTCTTTGTAGTCTGCCACACATGGCAGAGTTCATGTCCACATGCCTTTCCCAAGACCCTCGCTTGAAACACAGTTTTCAACCATGAAATACTGGCTGTGCACCTTTCGTGACCCATGGTACAAAGATAATTTGTTTCCCTAATGTTGGAGGCAGACATGCCTTTTTCAGTGCATGCAAGCCAGAGGGCAATAGTGGAAGACTTCCTGAAAAGACTACCCTCAGACAATACTGGTGGCAGAGGTATTGGCTCTTTTCAACCACAAGGATTACAGGGGAGGGCCATGCACACAATGTGCAACAAAGGGGGGGTATGTCCTCTAATTGGGCCATTTTCATGAGACTGTTAAAGCAGTCAGGGCTATCTGTGGGTGTAACTATGATGAGGAGGGAGAAGTTGACCAAGATGGTGAAGAACTACTTAAGTGACCACATCAATGTTCTTCCTGATTCTTCTGTACCTTTTAACTATTGGTTGTCCAAGCCGCACACTTGGCCTGACCACTCCTTGTATTTCTTGGAGGTGCTGTCATGCCCTGCCACGAGTGTGTTGTCTGACTGGGTTTTTAGTACGGCAGGTTCAATCATAATGGATAGGCTGTCAATGGAAAATGCAGACAGGCTGTCTCTTCTAAAATTGAATAAGGGCTAGATTTCCTCCGACTTTGAAAGCCGTATGGATTACAGCAACATTATGTAAATGCAAGCCACATTTTTTTTATGTTGTCTTAACCATCCAAAACCATTTTGTTCAGGAAATCACTTCTTCCTCCTCCTCCTACTCCTGCTTCTGGAACAAGTACTTAGTGTTCATTTATGTATACCCCATGTGGGTAATGTTTTGTACTTTTTGAAATCTCTACTTCTTGTAGTAACTTCTAAGTGTTTTGTGATGTCCCCATCATGGCATCTGTTACACCCGGTCCCGTACCTTTGAGGGGTCCCCGGCGGGACTCCCGCTCTGTGCCGACCTTGCGCCATCCTGTTGCAGCCCCTGATTACTCTATTCCTCCTGCTTCCTGGCACGCGGCCAGTAGGTCCTCCGGTAGAGTGCATAGGTCACGACCGCACACGTGCTCTCAGCCTCTTAAAGAGAAAGCGTGCATTTTTCAAAATGTACTTCTGACCAACACCAGTGTTAGTGATTATCATTTCTAGCAAATCTGACATAGGGTAGGTGCCGGAGCAACATGTATCATCTGTTGCTATCTTCCAGTTTCAGCTAGTGTGTGCTTAGCTTCTGCAGTGTTTTGCCAGTACTCCGCATACACTGTTTGTCTTCGCAGACTATCATCCGCCTGCTACCCGGCTATCCTGAATGACGCCTGTTCTATCTATGCCAGTTCCTTCATGTCCCACCATTCAGACATCCATACCTCTGGACAACACCAGTACCACCGGTGTCAGCTCCTACCCGAACACCCAGAATTCACTGGTCAGTTCCATAACATCTGCTACCTCTGCTTGTCCGTTTGTCCTGCTGGGACAGCTGCCACATGTCCGGGGTCTAACTGGAGGTAGCACCCGTGTCCTACAGGCATTCCATTTTGACCCCGCTTGAGGGGGACTTACCACGGGTGCCTGGGGCTCAAGTAGTTATGCCCCCTTTACAGCCACCCGGACCGTGGTCCCAAGGTTCCACAGATTTATTATTAAAGAACGAATGTGAACTTCACCACCTGTGCCTCCGCTTCCATTTGTTACAGATTTCTCCTGCCATGGAACCCGCTGGATCCCAGGCTGGATCCCAGGCACCTCCGGCCATGGAGCAATGTCAAGAGGTTACCCATCTGAGGGATCAACAAGATAAGATCATGATCTATCTGCACAACTTGTCTACCCACATGGATTCCCTGATTTCTTTGACTGTACCCGTCTCTGCTACTGGCATCAAGGTATCTAGTTGCACAGCAAGTAAAGGTCCTTGCCTGTCGGCCCTCACCCGCTTCCATGGTGACCCCATCCTGTGTCGGGGGTTCATTATCCAGTGCACGCTGCAGTTTTAACTCTTAGGGCATATGTTTACTTCTGATCGGGACAAGGTAGGCTTCATTATGTCTCACCTTGCTGGTTGCCTGTCTGAATCCACTGTGGGAGATAGGGGATCCCCTGTTTACTAATCTCCAGACCTTTGACGAACCAGGTCGTGCCACGTCGACAGCTTCGGCTTTTCTTTGGCTATGCCAGGAGACTCTTACAGTGGCTCAATATGCTGTTCAATTTCGTACCCTTTAGTCTGAGTTATCCTGGAACAATGAGGCCCTGGTGGCTGCCTTCTGGGAAGGTTTTCGGGAAAAGTAAAGAATGAGCTGGCGGGATGGGACATGCCTACATCTCTGGATGACCTGATTTCCCTGGCAGTGCAGATAGACCTACGGTTTAAGAAATGCTCCAAGGAGATTAAACAGGATAAGAGGCCCTACCACCTGCTTTCTAGTTGTCCAAAACCTACAGCCTTCCTGACTTCATCCACCTCTCCTGAGGCTATGGAAGTGGATCAAGTAAGCTTGGCCAACCACCGCCTGGAGGCGCATCGCTTGGAGGGGAGCTGTTTCTACTGTGGCAGTTCAGAGCATCAGATCCACTCCTGTCTAAACTAGTAGGGAAACTCCAGTGCCTAGGGTCTGTAGGAGAGGCTACCCTAGGTAAGGAACATCTCTCTCCATCACTGCAAATAGTGGTCTCCGCGTCTTTTGGCACAGCAATATTTTCGGAACTCTGTCACCTGGACTCGGGAGCCGCTGGGAACCTCATTCAGCAGGCGGTCGTGGACCGATACCAGATACCAGTCCAGCATCTTCAAGATCTGTTGCAGGTGACAACCGTCAATGGCAAACCCCAGACCAAGCCTGTTTGGTTCCAGACTGTGCCAATGGAACTTTGGGTAGGTCAAACACATTCGGAAAGAATCCATTTCTATGTGTTGCCTGGTTTGTCTCACCCCTTGCTTTTAGGTCTACCCTGGCTCTGGATGCATGAACCCGTCTTAAATTGGAAGACGGGAGAGGTTCTGTGCTGGGATGACTCCTGCTCAGACCGGTGTAACATCCCTGTTCAACCTGTTCCACCTCCAGTTCAGCCTAATGCCCTGCTGGGTCTACCTTCCTCTTACTGGGCTTTCGCTGATGTCTTCGGGAAAAAGGATGAAGTAAAAATGGACCGGTCATATGGAGCACAAGTGACACAGTTCAACTGGTATTAAAAAGTCTTCATTTAATATTTCCACAACGCGTTTCAACAGAATAGTTCTGTCTTCTTCAGGTGGCAGTTATACATAGAGTAGGACAGGGGAGGTATATAAAGGAAGAACAGCAAATGAAAATAAGGAAGCAATTTCTAAGAACATGCACATAATTAAAAATTCAAATTATAGCTGCACTAACATTAACCCCTTCATGACCCAGCCTATTTTGACCTTAATGACCTGGCCGTTTTTTGCAATTCTGACCAGTGTCCCTTTATGAGGTAATAACTCAGGAACGCTTCAACGGATTCTAGCGGTTCTGAGTTTGTTTTTTCGTGACATATTTGGCTTCATGATAGTTGTAAATTTAGGTCGATAATTTTTGCATTTATTTGTGAAAAAAATGGAAATTTAGCGAAAAATTTGAAAATTTCGCAATTTTCAAATTTTGAATTTTTATTCTGTTAAACGAGAGAGTTACTGTATGTGACACAAAATAGTTAATAAATAACATTACCCACATGTGCACTTTACATCAGCACAATTTTGGAAAAAATTTTTTTTTGCTAAGAAGTTATAAGGGTTAAAATTTGACCAGCAATTTCTCAACGAAATTTACAAAACCATTTTTTTAGGGACCACCTCACATTTGAAGTCAGTTTGAAGAGTCTATATGGCTGAAAATACCCAAAGGTGACACCATTCTAAAAACTGCACCCCTCAAGGTGCTCAAAACCACATTCAAAAAGTTTATTAACCCTTCAGGTGCTTCACAGCAGCAGAAGCAACATGGAAGGAAAAAATGAACATTTAACTTTTTAGTCACAAAAATGATATTTTAGCAACAATTTTTTTATTTTCCCAAGGGTAAAAAGAGAAACTGGAATCCAAAAGTTATTGTACAATATGTCCTGAGTACGCTGATACCCCATATGGGGGGACCACTGTTTGGGCGCACAACAGGGCTCGGAAGGGAAGGAGCGCCATTTGACTTTTTCAATGAAAAATTGGCTCCAATCTTTAGCGGACACCATGTCGTGTTTGGAGAGCCCCTGTGTGCCTAAACATTGGGGCTCCCCCACAAGTGATGCCATTTTGGAAAGTAGACCCCCGAAGGAGCTTATCTAGATGCATAGTGAGCACTTTGAAGCCCAAGGTGCTTCACAAATTGATCTGTAAAAATGAAAAAGTACTTTTTTTCACAAAAAATTTCTTTTAGCCTCAATTTTTTCATTTTCACATGGGCAACAGGATAAAATGGATCCTAAAATGTGTTGGGCAATTTCTCCGGAGTACAATGATACCTCATATGTGGTCACAAACCACTGTTTGTGCACATGGCAAGGCTCGGAAGGGAAGGAGCGCCATTTGACTTTTGAATGAAAAATTAGCTCCAATCGTTAGCGGACACCATGTCGCATTTGGAGAGCCCCTGTGTATCTAAAGATTGTAGCTCCCCCACAAGTGACCCCATTTTGGAAACTAGACCCCTCAAGGAACTTATCTACATGCATAGTGAGCACTTTGAACCCCCAGGTGCTTAACAAATAGATCCATAAAAATAAAAAAGTACTTTTTTTTCACAAAAAATTTCTTTTAGCCTCAATTTGTTCATTTCCACATGGGAAACATGTTAAAATGGATCCTAAAATGTATTGGGCAATTTCTCCTGAGTACACTGATACCTCACATGTGGGGGTAAACCACTGTTTGGGCAAACGGCAGGGCTTGGAAGGGAAGGAGCGCCATTTGACTTTTTGAATGAAAAATTAGCTCCAATCGTTAGAGGACACCATGTCGTGTTTGGAGAGCCCCTGTGTGCCTAAACATTGGAGCTCCCCCACATGTGACCCCATTTTGGAAACTAGACCTCCCATGGAACTAATCTAGATGTTTGGTAACCACTTTAAACCCCCAAGTGCTTCACAGAACTTTATAACGCAGAGCCGTGAAAATAAAAAATCATTTTTCTTTCCTCAAAAACTATGTTTCAGCAAGCAATTATTTATTTTTACAAGGGTAACAGGAGAAATTAGACCCCAATAGTTGCTTTCCAGTTTGTCCTGAGTATGCTGGTACCCCACATGTGGGGGTAAACCACTGTTTGGGCACAAGTCGGGGCTCAGAAGGGAAGTAGTGATGTTTTGAAATGCAGACTTTGATGGAATGGTCTGCGGGCGTCACGTTGCGTTTGCAGAGCCCCTGATGTGCCTAAACAGTAGAAACCCCCACAGGTGACCCCATTTTGGAAACTAGACCCCCAAGGAACTTATCTAGACATGTGGTGAGAACTTTGAACCCCAAGGTGCTTCACAGAAGTTTACAATGCAGAGCCGTGAAAATAAAAAATAATTTTTCTTTCCTCAAAAATTATGTTTTAGTAAGTCATTTTTTATTTTCACAAGGGTAACAGGAGAATTGGACCCCAATATTTGTTGCCTTTTTGTCCTGAATACGCTGATACCCCATATGTGGGGGTAAACCACTACTCGGGCACACGTCGGGGCTCGGAAGGGAGGGAGCACCATTTGACTTTTTGAATGCAAGATTGGCTGGAATCAATGGTGGCACCATGTGTCGTTTGGAGACCCCTGATGTGCCTAAACAGTGGAAACCCCTCAATTCTAACTCCAACACTAACCCCAACACACCCCTAACCCTAATCCCAGCTCTAGCCATAACCCTAATCACAACCCTAACCCCAACACACCCCTAACCACAACCCTAACACTGACACACCCCTAACCTTAATCCCAACCCTAATCCTAACCCTAATCCCAACCCTAACCACAACCCTAACCCCAACACACCCTAACCCTAACCATAACCCTAACCACAAGCCAAATCTTAACCCTATTTCCAACCCTAGCCCTAATTCCAACCCTAACTCTAAATCCAACCCTAACCCTAAGGCGATGTGCCCATGTTGCGGATTCGTGTGAGATTTTTCGCACCATTTTAGAAAAATCCGCAGGAAAAATGCACTGCATTTTACCTGCGGATTTTCTGTGGATTTCCAGCATTTTTTTGTGCGGATTTCACCTGCGGATTCCTGTTGAGGAACAGGTGTAAAACGCTGCGGAATCCGCACAAAGAATTGACATGCTGCGGAAAATACAATGCAGCGTTTCCGTGCGGTATTTTCTGCACCATGGGCACAGTGGATTTGGTTTTCCATAGGTTTACATGGTACTGTAAACCTGATGGAAAACTGCTATGAATCTGCAGCAGCCAATTCGCCGCAGATCCGCAGCCAAATCCGCACGGTGTGCACTTAGCCTTAGGGTATGTGACCACGCTGCAGATTCCATTGCGGAATTTTCCACAGCGGAATTGATAAATCTGCAGTGCAAAACCGCTGCGGTTTTTACTGCGGATTTATCGTGGTTTCTAGTGCGGTTTCCGCTGCGGGTTTACACCTGCAGTTTATTATTAGAGCAGGTGTAAACCCGCAGCGGAATCTGTTCTGATCTGGTGGCCTAAGAGCAGCATGAGACGTACTCTGGAGAAGGTGGTACCTGTACTGACCGCAGACCCTGAACTTAACACCGCAACTAGAAGTAGCCGTGGAATGTATCTAGCGCTCCCTAGACATCTCGACACAGCCGGAGGACTAATTACCCCTAGAGATAGAAAAGGGAAAACTATCTTGCCTCAGAGAAAATCCCCAAAGGATAGACATCCCCCACAAATATTGACTGTGAGAGGAGAGGGAAAAAACATACACAGACTGAAATCAGAATTTAGCAAAGGAGGCCACTTCTAGCTAAATAGAAAGGATAGGACAGAGTACTATGCGGTCAGTATTAAAATACTAGAAAATATCCACCACAGAAAATACAAAATCTCCACAGCTAACTAAAGATATGGAGGGTATATCTGCATCTCCAGAGATACCAGCTTGGCTAAACAAATCCTTATACAGACCAAGCTGGACAAGACAAAAACATGGAAAAGAACTGAACAATAAGGCCACAGCATGTGGACAGCAAAAATCAAGGCCAGAACTTATCTTTGTTGAAATGAACTGCAAAGCAGAAGAGACCAGGCAGGGATGTGAATCCTCCAGGAACAATGGACAACTGGCACTGACTAAAGGGTGAAGCAAGACTAAATAGCCCAGTCAAAATTGCAAAAAGTGAACACACCTGATAAATGCTGCAATTCAGAGACAGCAGCGCTACCACTTACAACCACCGGAGGGAGCCCAAGAGCAGAATTCACAACAGTACCCCCCCTTGAGGAGGGGTCACTGAACCCTCACCAGAGCCCCCAGGCCGATCCAGCCAAATGAAAGGCATGAACCAAATCATCAGCATGAACATCGGAGGCAACAACCCAAGAATTATCCTCCTGGCCATAACCCTTCCATTTGACAAGATACTGAAGCTTCCGCCTTGAAAAATGAGAATCCAAAATCTTCTCAACCACATACTCCAACTCCCCATCAATCAACACCGGGGCAGGAGAATCAACAGAGGGAACAACGAGCACCACATATTTCCGCAACAAAGATCTATGAAAAACATTATGGATGGAAAAAGAGGCTGGAAGGGCCGAACGAAAAGACACTGGATTGATAGTCTCAGAAATCCTATAAGGGCCAATAAACCGAGGCTTAAACTTAGGGGAAGAAACCTTCATAGGGACATGACGGGAAGACAACCAGACCAAATCCCCAACCCGAAGCCGGGAACCAACACACCGACGACGGTTAGCAAAACGCTGGGCCCCCTCCTGAGACAACACCAAATTGTCAACAACATGAGCCCAAATTTGCTGCAACCTGTCAACTCAGAGTCCACCCCAGGACAATCAGAAGGCTCAACCTGCCCCGAAGAAAAATGAGGATGAAAACCAGAGTTACAAAAGAAGGGTGAAACCAAGGTAGCAGAACTAGCCCGATTATTAAGGGCAAACTCGGCCAATGGCAAGAAAGCCACCCAATCATCCTGATCAGCAGACACAAAGCATCTCAAATAAGTTTCCAAAGTCTGATTAGTTCGCTCGGTTTGGCCATTTGTCTGAGGATGAAATGCGGAAGAAAAAGACAAATCAATGCCCAGTCTAGCACAAAAGGCCCGCCAAAACCTAGAAACAAACTGGGAACCTCTATCGGACACAATATTCTCCGGAATGCCATGCAAACGAACCACATGCTGAAAAAACAACGGAACCAAATCAGAAGAGGAAGGTAACTTAGGCAAAGGTACCAAATGAACCATCTTAGAAAACCGGTCACAAACCACCCAGATAACTGACATCCTCTGGGAAACCGGAAGATCCGAAATAAAATCCATAGAAATATGCGTCCAAGGCCTCTCAGGGACCAGCAAAGGCAAAAGCAACCCACTAGCGTGGGAACAGCAAGGCTTGGCCAGCGCACAAGTCCCACAGGACTGCATAAAAGAACGCACATCCCGTGACAAAGAAGGCCACCAAAAGGACCTACCAACCAAATCTCTGGTACCAAAAATCCCAGGATGACCAGCTAAGACAGAACAATGAACCTCCAAAATCACTTTACTAGTCCATCTGTCAGGAACAAACAATTTCCCCACTGGACAGCGGTCAGGTTTATCAGCCTGAAATTCCTGAAGAACCCGTCGTAAATCAGGGGAGATGGCAGAAAGAATCACCCCTTCCTTCAGAATACTGACCGGCTCAAGGACCCCAGGAGAATCAGGCAAAAAGCTCCTAGAGAGGGCATCAGCCTAAACATTCTTAGAACCCGGAAGATACGAGACCACAAAATCAAAACGGGAGAAAAACAGGGACCATCGGGCCTTTTGGCAGACTCAAGATAAATCAGATTCTTATGATCGGTCAAGACCACAATACAGTGCTTGGCCCCCTCAAGCCAATGTCGCCACTCCTCAAATGCCCACTTCATAGCCAACAACTCACGATTGCCGACATCATAATTGCATTCCGCAGGCGAAAACTTTCGAGAAAAGAAGGCACACGGTTTCATCAAGGAACCATCAGAATTCCTCTGAGACAAAACGGCCCCTGCCCCAATCTCAGAAGCGTCAACCTCAACCTGAAAAGGAAGAGAAACATCCGGCTGACGCAACACAGGGGCAGAAGTAAATCGGCATTTAAGCTCCTGAAAGGCAGAAACAGCCGCAGAGGACCAATTCGTCACATCAGCGCCTTTCTTCGTCAAATCGGTCAGGGGTTTAACCACACTGGAGAAGTTGGCAATGAAACGGCGATAAAAATTAGCAAAGCCCAAAAATTTCTGAAGGCTCTTCATGGATGTGGGCTGGATCCAATCATGAATGGCCTGAAACTTAACCGGATCCATTTCTATAGATGAGGGAGAAAAAATGAAGCCCAAAAAAGAAATCTTCTGTACTCCAAAGAGGCACTTAGACCCCTTCACAAACAAGGCATTATCACGAAGGATCTGAAATACCATCCTGACTTATTTTACATGAGACTCCCAATCATCTGAAAAAAATCAAAATATCATCCAAATATACAATCATGAATTTATCAAGATAATTCCGAAATATATCATGCATGAAGGACTGAATCACAGATGGAGCATTAGAGAGTCCGAATGGCATCAAAAGGTATTCAAAATGGCCTTCGGGCGTATTAAACGCAGTTTTCCATTCGTTACCCTGCTTAATACGAACAAGATTATATGCCCCTCGAAGGTCAATCTTAGTAAACCAACTAGCCCCCTTAATCCTAGCAAACAGATCAGAAAGCAAAGGCAAAGGGTATTGGAATTTGACCGTGATCTTATTCAAGAGGCGATAATCAATACAGGATCTCAAGGAGCCATCTTTTTTGGCAAAAAAAACAAATCCTGCTCCCAATGGTGAAGAAGATGGCCGAATATGCCCCTTCTCCAAGGACTCCTTAACATAGCTCCGCATGACGGTATGTTCTGGCACAGACAGGTTGAAAAGTCGACCCTTAGGGAACTTACAGCCTGGAATCAAGTCAATAGCACAATCACAGTCCCTATGCAGTGGAAGGGAACTGGACTTGGGCTCATTGAATACATCCTGGAAATCGGACAAAAACTCAGGAATTTCAGAAGAGGGGGAGGAGGCAATTGACATCAAAGGAACGTCACCATGAACCCCCTGACAACCCCAACTAGTCACAGACATAGATTTCCAATCTAATACCGGATTATGCACCTGTAACCATGGGAAACCCAGCACAATAGCATCATGCAAATTATGCAACACCAGAAAACGACAATCTTCCTGATGGGCTGGCGCCATGCACATGGTCAGCTGTGTCCAAAACTGAGGTTTATTTTTAGCCAACGGGGTAGCATCAATGCCCCTCAAAGGAATAGACTCTGCAAAGGCTGCAAGGGGAAACCACAATGTCTGGCAAATTCTAAGTCCATTAAGTTTAGAGCGGCGCCTGAATCCACAAATGCCATGACAGAAAATGACGATAATGAGCAGATCAGGGTCACAGATAGCAGAAATTTAGGTTGCACAATACTGATGGTAACAGAACTAGCGATTCTCTTGGTACGCTTAGGGCAATCAGAAATAACATGAGCAGAATCGCCACAGTAAAAACACAACCTATTCTGACGTCTGAATCCTTGTCGTTCAGCTCTAGACACAATCCTATCACACTGCATAGGCTCAGGACTCCGCTCGAAAGACAATGCCATAGTGTGCACAACTCTGCGCTTGCGCAAGCGCCGATCAATCTGAATGGCCAGAGACATAGAATCACTCAGACCAGCAAGCGTGGGGAACCCCACCATAACATCTTTAACGGATTCAGAAAGACCCTTTCTGAAGATTGCCGCCAAGGCATCCTCATTCCATTTAGTCAGTACAGACCATTTTCTAAACTTCTGGCAATATGATTCTGCCGCTTCTTGACCCTGAGACAGGGCCAACAAGGTCTTCTCAGCATGATCCACTGAATTAGGTTCGTCATACAATAACCCAATCGCCTGAAAAAAGGTGTCTACATTAAGCAACGCCGGATTCCCAGGTTCCAGGGCAAATGCCCAATCCTGGGGGTCACCACGCAGCAGAGATATAACAATTTTAACCTGCTGGATGGGATCACCAGAGGAACGGGGTTTCAGAGCAAAAAACAGTTTACAGTTATTTTTAAAGCTCAGAAATTTGGACCTATCACCAAAAAACAAATCAGGAGTTGGAATTCTAGGCTCTAAAACCGGAGTCTGAACGATATAATCGGAAATACCCTGTACTCTAGCAGCAAGTTGATCCACACGAGAAGCCAATCCCTGAACATCCATACCAGCGCCAAACTCCTGAGCCACCCAGAGGTAAAGAGGGAAGAAAAAAAAAAAAACACAACAGACTACAGAAAAAAAAATGGCTCAGCACTTTCCATCCCTTCTTCTGAGATGCGGTTAACTCATTGTTGGCCAGTTGTACTGTTCTGATCTGGTGGCCTAAGAGCAGCATGAGACGTACTCTGGAGAAGGTGGTACCTGTACTGACCGCAGACCCTGAACTTAACACCGCAACTAGAAGTAGCCGTGGAATGTACCTAGCGCTCCCTAGACATCTCGACACAGCCGGAGTACTAATTACCCCTAGAGATAGAAAAGGGAAAATTATCTTGCCTCAGAGAAAATCCCCAAAGGATAGACAGCCCCCCACAAATATTGACTGTGAGAGGAGAGGGAAAAAACATACACAGACTGAAATCAGAATTTAGCAAAGGAGGCCACTTCTAGCTAAATAGAAAGGATAGGACAGAGTACTATGCGATCAGTATTAAAACACTAGAAAATATCCACCACAGAAAATACAAAATCTCCACAGCTAACTAAAGATATGGAGGGTATATCTGCATCTCCAGAGATACCAGCTTGGCTAAACAAATCCTTATACAGACCAAGCTGGACAAGACAAAAACATGGAAAAGAACTGAACAATAAGGCCACAGCATGTGGACAGCAAAAATCAAGGCCAGAACTTATCTTTGTTGAAATGAACTGCAAAGCAGAAGAGACCAGGCTGGGATGTGAATCCTCCAGGAACAATCGACAACTGGCACTGACTAAAGGGTGAAGCAAGACTAAATAGCCCAGTCAAAATTGCAAAAAGTGAACACACCTGATAAATGCTGCGATTCAGAGACAGCAGCGCTACCACTTACAACCACCGGAGGGAGCCCAAGAGCAGAATTCACAACAGGAATCCACACAAAGAATTGACATGCTGCGGAAAATAAACCGCTGCGTTTCCGCACCGTTTGTTCCACAGCATGTGCACTGCAGATTTCGTTTCTTATGGGAAACCGCTGCGGACCCGCAGCTGCGGAAACGCTGCGGTTCCGCAGCGAAATCTGCAGTGTGTGCACATACCCTAATTCTAACCCTAATTCTAACCCTAATTCTAGCCCTAACCCTAGCCCTAACCCTAACCCTAGTTCTAACCCTAACCCTAGTGTAAAAATAAAAGTAAATATATTTTCTTTATTTTTATTATTGTTTCTACCTATGGGGGTGATAAAGGGGGGGTTCATTTATTATTTATTTTATTTTGATCACTGTGATAGGTTTTATCACAGTCATCAAAATGTACCTAGAACGAATCTGCCGGCCGTCAGATTCGGCGAGCGCACTGCGCATGCGCCTGCCATTTTGGAAGATGGCGGCACCCATGGAGCAGACGGACAGACACCGGGAGGCTCAGTAAGTATGAGGGGGGGATTGGAGCACGGGGGGGAAGATCGGAGCACGGGGGAAGATCGGAGCACGGGGGGGTGGTATCGGAGCACGGGGGAGCGGACAGGAGCAAGGCGGGAGTGGACAGGAGGACAGGGGAGCAGACAGGCGGATGGAGGGGAGCAGAGCACAGGACGGAGGACTGGGGAGGCGATTGGTGGTGGTGGGGAGGCAGATCAGGGTTTCCAGCCATGGCCGATGATATTGCAGCATCAGCCATGGCTGGATTGTAATATTTCACCATTTTCATAGGTGAAATATTACAAATTGCTCTGATTGGCTGTTTCACTTTTAACAGCCAATCAGAGCGATCGTGGCCATGAGGGGGTGAAGCCACCCCCCCTGGGCTTGAAGTACCACTCCCCCTGTCCCTGCAGATCGGGTGAAATTGGAGTTAACCCTTTCACCCGATCTGCAGGGACGCGATCCCTCCATGACACCACATAGTCGTCACAGGTCGGATTGGCACCGACTTTCATGACGCCTACATGGCGTTACAGGTCGGGAAGGGGTTAAAGAAAAAAAAAAACAACACACATACATATACATGGCTGCACTAGTATAAATAAAGATAAAACCAACCTAAAAACAATTTAAACAATGTACACAAAAATTATAACAACGTACATATACGTACATATATTATGTGACTTTCTCAATTGTGAGGTTTAACCCCTCAGGGGCCAGCGTGTCGACTTTGAAAATCCAAAAACTCTCCCTTTTTATTAAATCACTGTATCGATCAGGCAAATCCTCTGGAATCTGGTCAATGACAATAAGTTTTAATGAATTCAAATTCTTTTGGTGCACTAGAGAAAAGTGTTTGGAAAGACTATGTAACATGAACCCATTCTGGATATTATGGCGGTGCTTATTGAGCCTTGCATGCATCGTCTGTATCGTCCACCGATGTATTGCAAACCACAACCACACTCAATTAAATAAATAATGTAACAAGATTCGCAATTTACGTGGCAGTTAATTTTAAACCTGGTGCCTGTGGTACGGGATTTAAATTCATGCACCCCATTCAATATAGAGACACAGCATAAGCACTTAGAGGTTCCACATGCAAAACAACCCAGATTAGAATTTATCCTGGTTGTAGGGGGAAGTGAGGACTTGAGAGTTGTGTTGCTAGGGGCAACAAGATTCCTAAGAGTTTGATTTTTCCAAAAAATCATTCTGGGTTGTGCAGGTATGTGTGTAGATAGTATGGGGTCCCCTTTCAGGATAAACCAGTATTTTTTAACAAGATTACGTATGGTGACATGGGATTGGTTAAAAGTAGTGATAAGACTCCAGTTCACTAAATCTGAAGATTTACTTGGCCTGTTCTCCCTAGATTTTATTTTCTCAATGCATCTCCTTTGCGTGAATGCTCTAGCCCTGGTGAAGGCATCACCAACAAACGTCTTAGGGTAGCCTTTACTCCTCAAACGATCTTTTAGAATCTCGCCCTCCTTAAAGAAATCGGTGTCCTCCGTACAGTTCTTTCTGATCCTCCAATATTGCCCATAAGGGATGTTTGAGTTCCACTTAAGTAGATGACCACTGGTGAAGCCGAGATAGCTATTTACATCCACCTTTTTGAAGTGGGCGGAGGTTGAAAACCAACCAGATGGATTGACGTGAACCATTAAATCTAAAAATTGGATCATTGTATTGGATATATTAACTGTGAATTTGAGTCCCCAGGAATTAGAATTAAGGGATTGAGCAAAATCAAGTGCTTCCCGTTCAGACCCAGTCCAGATGATGAAGAGGTCGTCAATAAAGCAACAGTACATAGCAATTTTATCTAACGCCAGTGGAGACTGCGCAATGAAGACAGACTCGAATGCCCCCATAAACAAATTAGCATAACTGGGGGGCAAATCTCGTCCCCATCATGTAGCCCCTCACCTGGCGGTAAAATGCCCGTTCAAAAGAAAAGACATTATTCTCAAGAACAAACATTATGGCTTTTTTCAAAAACTCCATTTGTAAGGGAGGTAGTTGCTCATCAGTTGCAAAGAATTGAGACACCGCCTCGAGACCCCGATTATGGGGAATATTTGAGTAGAGGGCCTGAATGACCATGGTTATCAGGAAGCAATTCACTATGTTGGGTAATGCTTAGTGTTGAGCATTCCGATACCGCAAGTATCGGGTATCGGCCGATACTTGCCGGTATCGGAATTCCGATACCGAGATCCGATACTTTTGTTGTATCGGGAATCGGTATCGGGATTACTATCAATGTGTAAAAGAAAGAATTAAAATAAAAAATAGGGATATACTCACCTCTCTGGCGCAGCCTGGACTTTACCGCCGTAACCGGGAGCCGTTGTACCTAAGAATGCACGCTTGAAGGGCCTTAGATGAGGTCACTGCGCTCTGATTGGTCCGTAGCAGTCGCGTGACCGCTACGCGACCAATCACAAAGCCGTGACGTCACCTAAGGTCTTTCAAGCGCTTGAAATACCTTAGGTGACGTCACAGCTTTGTGATTGGTCGTGTAGCGGTCACGCGACCGCTACGGACCAATCAGAGCGCAGTGACCTCATCTAAGGCCCTTCAAGCGCGCATTCTTAGGTACAACGGCTCCCGGTTACGGCGGTAAAGTCCAGGCTGCGTCGGAGGGTGAGTATATCCCTATTTTTTATTTTAATTCTTTCTTTTACACATTGATATGGATCCCAGGGCCTGAAGGAGAGTTTCCTCTCCTTCAGACCCTGGGAACCATACAGGATACCGTCCGATACTTGGTGTCCCATTGACTTGTATTGGTATCGGGTATCAGTATCGGATTAGATCCGATACTTTGCCGGTATCGGCCGATACTTTCCGATACCGATACTTTCAAGTATCGGACGGTATCGCTCAACACTAGTAATGCTAAGAGATGATCAATCACATGGGAGGAATCCTTAATGTAGGAATCCAATTTTATAATGTATTCTTGTAAAAACAAATCAATATAGTGAGATAAATTGCTAGTGATGGAGTCAATGCCCGAAATGATGGGGCAGCCGGGGAGTTAACAGGGTCTTTATGTATTTTGGGTAAAAAATAAAAGAAAGGGAGCTTTTATCTGGGGATATTAAGAAATTTGAATTCTTTTTTGTTTAAAATACCAAGGGACCAGGCTTCCTTAATAAGCATAATGTACTTAGAAAAGATAAGGGTAGATGGATCTTGTTCCAGTTTGGTATAATAATCAGGATTATCCAATATTCTAAAACCTTCATTGACATACCAGCCCCTATCCATGACGACCACCCCACCCCCCTTATCAGCATTTTTTATGATTATATAATTATTACTTCTAAGTGATTTCACTGCTAATTTCTCAGCGGAACTCAAATTGGCAAATTTTTTAGAGACCGGAGAGAGGGAACGTAGATCTTTGAATATTAGCTGTTGAAAGGTTTCTAAATGAGCACCTTTATGATGAACGGGATAAAATTTACTGGAATTTGTTTTGAAATTAACATGTAGGTAGGAGTCAGTCTCAACTGTAGAGGATTCATCAATGGGAGGAGGCTTACTTTTTGCTTGAATGAGGAAGTAGCGCTGAATTGTCAGTTTTCTAAAAAAACTCATTCAGATCAAGATATAAATTGAAGGCATTTAATGGTGCATCAGAGCAAAACGATAAACCACGCTCAAGGAGAGATTTTTCTGTACCTGACAGTGTATAAGCAGAAAGATTAAAAATGCTGGATTTCTCAACTAAATTTCCTGTGCCTTGTTGGTTTCTTTATTTTTTAACCAGGATAATCCTGACGTTAATTCTCGCTTTTCCCTTCCTCTACAGCCTCGTCTTCTCTTTTTCTTTTTATCTTGAACGAGTGGCAAGGAGCCACCCGAAAAAACTGTGTAATTTTGGTATTTCTTGAAGTATCAGTGGGGGCGGTCTGGACAGGCCTGGGAGCGAAGAGGTTAAGTGGTGATGAAAGAGTTTTTTTGATATGGGGAGAATCCACCAAGTTATTTCTAAATATGTTAGTAGTAGTGTTGAGCGATACCTTCCAATATCGGAAAGTATTGGTATCGGAAAGTATCGGCCGATACCGGCAAAATATCGGATCTCTCCGATACTGATACTCGATACCAATGCAAGTCAATGGGACGAAAATATCGGAATTAAAATAAACCCTTTCTTTCCTTGTAGGTTCATTCTACATGAAGGAAAACAACTAAGAATAATGTAGGATGTATTGGGGGAGGTGGCGGAGACATTAAAGGCATAGAGGTTTAGCCCAATCAAATAGAATAGCAGGAATTTAAATTTTTTCTTAAGACGTTTGGAGTTATGTTGTGAATTCTATTTTTGGGCTCCCTCTAGTGGTCACAAGCGGTACTGTGTAGTGTTGTCTTTCTGCAGGTTGGCTGCATCAGCTGGTTCGTTATCCTTGGTTGGTTTCCTATTTAGCTCACCTGGAGACTCAGTTCCTTGCCTGCTATCAATGTATTCAGTGCTCTTCAGATTCCTTGTGTCTACCTTGCTCCCAGTCTCTCCAAGACAAGCTAAGTTTTTGTTTGATCATTTTTTGATTATCAGTGTTCATTATGTTTTTTGTCCAGCTCGCTAAAATGTGATTTCCTCGCTTGCTGGTTGCTCTAGGGGACTGAGTTTCTCCCCCCACCCCATTAGTTGGTGTGGGGGTTCTTGAAATCTCAGAGTGGATATTTTGTAAGGGTTTTTTACTGACCGCATAGATTCTCTTTTCTATTTTCTGGTATCTAGTATTAGTGGGCCTCATTTGCTGAATCTGCTTTCACCCCTGTGTATGTGCCTTCCTCTTACCTCACCGTTATTATCTGTTGGGGGCTTCTATATCTTTGGGGATTATTTCTTTGGAGGCAAGAGAGGTCTTTCTTTCTCTCTAGGGGTAGTTAGTTCCTCAGGCTGGCTCGAGACGTCTAGGATTTTTAGGCACGTTCACCGGCTACTTCTAGTGTGTTTGGATAGGTTCAGATTTGCGGTCAGTCCAGTTTGCCACCTCCCTAGAGCTTGTCCTATGTTTGTTACTTAGCTGGAGTAATTTGTGATCCTCAACCACTAAGGATCATAACAGTATAGCAGGCCCAAAAGTGTTTAATGCATCACAGAAGTGGGATAAAAAGAAGACCTGAGTACATTTTTTTTTTTTTCCTCCCGCTTTTCCTTTGCTGCAGTCTGTTTAGCTTCTTTCATCCCCTTGAACTCTGGGTGGTTTTGAGCTCAGCTGCAGATATAAATGTTCAGACTCTGACTTCTAGTGTGGATCATCTTACTGCACGGGTGCAAAGTATTCAGGATTTTGTTATTCATAGCCATATGTCAGAACCAAAGATACCCATTCCTGAGTTGTTTTCTGGAGATAGATCTAGGTTTCTAAATTTTAAGAATAATTGTAAGTTATTTCTATCTCTGAGACCTCGTTCCTCTGGTGATTCCGCTCAGCAAGTTAAAATTGTTATCTCCTTGTTGCGTGGCGACCCTCAAGATTGGGCTTTCTCTCTGTCGCCAGGAGATCCTGCATTGCTTAATGTAGATGCATTTTTTCTGGCTCTTGGACTGCTTTATGAGGAGCCTAATCTTGAGAATCAGGCAGAAAAAGCGTTGCTGGCTATCTCTCAGGGTCAGGATGAAGCAGAGGTGTATTGTCAAAAATTTCGGAAATGGTCGGTGCTTACTCAATGGAATGAGTGTGCCCTGGCTGCAAATTTCAGAGAAGGTCTTTCTGAGGCCGTTAAGAATGTTATGGTGGGGTTTCCCACCCCTGCAAGTCTGAGTGATTCTATGGCTTTAGCCATTCAGGTTGATCGGCGTTTGCGGGAGCACAAATCTGCTCATCCTTTGGCGGTATTTTCCAAACAGAGACCTGAGTCTATGCAATGTGACCGAACTCTGACCAGAATTGAGCGTCAAAGTCATAGACGTCAAAATGGGTTGTGCTTTTACTGTGATGATTCTACTCATGTTATCTCAGCATGCTCTAAACACTTAAAAAAAATTGCTAAACCTGTCACCATTGGTACTATACAGCCTAAATTTATTTTGTCTGTTACTTTGATTTGTTCTTTGTCGTCCTACCCGGTTATGGCTTTTGTGGATTCGGGTGCGGCCCTGAATCTGATGGATTTGTCGTTTGCCAGGCGCTGTGGTTTTGTCCTGGAGCCTTTGGAATTTCCTATTCCTCTGAGGGGAATTGATGCTACGCCATTGGCTGAGAATAAGCCTCAGTATTGGACGCAAATGACCATGTGCATGACTCCCGTACATCAGGAGGTGATTCGCTTTCTTGTTCTGCATAATTTGCATGATGTTGTCGTTTTGGGTCTGCCATGGCTGCAAGCTCATAATCCAGTTTTAGATTGGAAAGCTATGTCTGTGTCAAGTTGGGGTTGTCAGGGAATTCATGGCGATACTCCGTTGGTGTCTATTGCTTCTTCCACTCCTTCTGAGGTCCCTGAGTTTTTGTCTGACTACCAGGATGTATTTGATGAGCCCAGGTCCTGTGCCCTGCCTCCTCATAGGGATTGTGACTGTGCTATAAATTTAATTCCTGGTAGTAGATTTCCTAAGGGACGACTTTTTAATTTGTCTATACCAGAGCATGCCGAGATGCGGAGTTATATAAAGGAGTCTTTGGAGAAGGGACATATTCACCCATCCTCTTCCCCTCTTGGTGCAGGATTTTTTTTTGTGGCCAAGAAGGACGGTTCTTTGAGACCTTGTATAGATTATCGTCTTCTGAATAAAATCACAGTCAAATTTCAGTATCCTTTGCCACTATTGTCTGATTTGTTTGCTCGGATTAAGGGTGCCAGTTGGTTCACCAAGATAGATCTCCGTGGTGCGTATAACCTTGTGCGTATTAAGCAGGGAGATGAATGGAAAACAGCATTTAATACGCCCGAAGGCCATTTTGAGTACTTAGTGATGCCTTTTGGACTCTCTAATGCTCCTTCTGTGTTTCAGTCCTTCATGCATGACATCTTCCGAGAATATCTGGATAAATTTATGATTGTTTATCTGGATGACATTTTGGTATTTTCTGATGATTGGGAATCCCATGTGAAGCAGGTCAGGAGGGTGTTTCAGGTCCTGCGTGCTAATGCTTTATTTGTGAAGGGCTCAAAATGCCTCTTCGGAGTACAGAAGGTCTCCTTTTTGGGTTTTATTTTTTCTCCTTCTACTGTGGAGATGGACCCAGTCAAGGTCCAGGCTATTCATGACTGGACTCAGCCCACGTCTGTTAAGAGTCTTCAGAAGTTCTTGGGTTTTGCTAATTTTTACCGTCGTTTCATCGCTAATTTTTCTAGCGTGGTTAAACCTTTGACAGATTTGACCAAGAAGGGTTCTGATGTGACTAATTGGTCTCCTGCGGCCGTGGAGGCCTTTCGGGAGCTGAAGCACCGGTTTTCTTCAGCTCCAGTCTTATGTCAGCCAGATGTCTCTCTCCCCTTCCAGGTCGAGGTTGATGCTTCTGAGATTGGAGCAGGGGCTGTTTTGTCGCAGAGAAGCTCTGATGGCTCTGTGATGAAGCCATGTGCTTTCTTTTCAAGAAAGTTTTCACCTGCCAAGCGGAATTATGATGTTGGTAATCGGGAGTTGTTGGCTATGAAGTGGGCATTTGAGGAGTGGCGACATTGGCTCGAAGGAGCTAAACATCGTGTGGTGGTCTTGACTGATCACAAAAATCTGATTTACCTTGAATCTGCCAAGCGCCTGAATCCTAGACAGGCTCGTTGGTCGTTGTTTTTCTCCCGTTTCAACTTCGTGGTCTCATACCTGCCTGGTTCGAAGAACGTGAAAGCTGATGCACTTTCTAGGAGTTTTGTGCCTGACTCTCCGGGAGTTTCTGAGCCGGCTGGTATTCTCAGAGAGGGAGTGATTTTGTCTGCCATTTCCCCAGATTTGTGACGAGTGCTGCAGAAATTTCAGGCGGATAGACCTGACCGTTGTCCACCAGAGAGACTGTTTGTCCCGGATAGATGGACCAGCAAAGTTATTTCCGAGGTTTATTCTTCGGTGTTGGCGGGTCATCCTGGGATTTTTGGTACCAGAGATTTGGTGGCTAGGTCCTTCTGGTGGCCTTCCTTGTCGCGGGATGTGCGTTCCTTTGTGCAGTCTTGTGGGATTTGTGCTCGGGCTAAGCCTTGCTGTTCTCTTGCCAGCGGTTTGCTTTTGCCTTTTCCTGTTCCGAAAAGGCCTTGGACGCACATTTCCATGGATTTTATTTCGGATCTTCCAGTATCTCAGAAAATGTCTGTCATCTGGGTGGTGTGTGATCGTTTTTCCAAGATGGTCCATTTGGTGCCCTTGCCTAAGTTGCCTTCTTCCTCCGATTTGGTTCCTCTATTTTTTCAGAATGTGGTTCGCTTGCACGGCATTCCTGAAAATATTGTGTCTGATAGAGGATCCCAGTTTGTGTCCAGGTTTTGGCGGACTTTTTGTGCTAAGATGGGCATTGATTTGTCTTTTTCGTCGGCCTTCCATCCTCAGACTAATGGCCAAACCGAGCGAACTAATCAGACGTTGGAAACTTATTTGAGATGTTTTGTTTCTGCTGATCAGGATGATTGGGTGACTTTTTTGCCATTGGCCGAGTTTGCCCTTAATAATCGGGCTAGTTCTGCTACTTTGGTTTCGCCTTTTCTCTGCAATTCTGGTTTCCATCCTCGTTTTTCCTCGGGTCAGGTTGAGCCTTCTGACTGTTCTGGGGTGGATTCTGTGGTGGATAGGTTGCAGCAGATTTGGAACCATGTGGTGGACAATTTGAGGTTGTCACAGGAGAAGGCTCAGCGCTTTGCCAACCGCCGCCGCGGTGTGGGTCCCCGACTTCGTGTTGGGGATTTGGTGTGGCTGTCTTCTCGGTATGTTCCTATGAAGGTCTCCTCTCCTAAATTCAAGCCTCGCTTCATCGGTCCTTATAAGATCTTGTAAATCCTTAACCCGGTGTCTTTTCGTTTGGATCTCCCAGCATCGTTTGCCATTCATAATGTGTTCCATAGGTCTTTGTTGCGGAGGTATGTGGTACCTGTGGTTCCTTCTGTTGAGCCTCCTGCTCCGGTGCTGGTCGAGGGCGAATTGGAGTACGTGGTGGAGAAGATTTTGGATTCTCGTATCTCTAGACGGAGGCTTCAGTATTTGGTTAAGTGGAAGGGCTATGGTCAGGAGGATAATTCCTGGGTTGTCGCCTCTGATGTTCATGCGGCCGATTTGGTTCGTGCCTTCCACGCGGCTCATCCTGATCGCCCTGGGGGTCTTGATGAGGGTTCGGTGACCCCTCCTCAAGGGAGGGGTACTGTTGTGAATTCTATTTTTGGGCTCCCTCTAGTGGTCACAAGCGGTACTGTGTAGTGTTGTCTTTCTGCAGGTTGGCTGCATCAGCTGGTTCGTTATCCTTGGTTGGTTTCCTATTTAGCTCACCTGGAGACTCAGTTCCTTGCCTGCTATCAATGTATTCAGTGCTCTTCAGATTCCTTGTGTCTACCTTGCTCCCAGTCTCTCCAAGACAAGCTAAGTTTTTGTTTGATCATTTTTTGATTATCAGTGTTCATTATGTTTTTTGTCCAGCTCGCTAAAATGTGATTTCCTCGCTTGCTGGTTGCTCTAGGGGACTGAGTTTCTCCCCCCACACCGTTAGTTGGTGTGGGGGTTCTTGAAATCTCAGAGTGGATATTTTGTAAGGGTTTTTTACTGACCGCATAGATTCTCTTTTCTATTTTCTGCTATCTAGTATTAGTGGGCCTCATTTGCTGAATCTGCTTTCACCCCTGTGTATGTGCCTTCCTCTTACCTCACCGTTATTATCTGTTGGGGGCTTCTATATCTTTGGGGATTATTTCTCTGGAGGCAAGAGAGGTCTTTCTTTCTCTCTAGGGGTAGTTAGTTCCTCAGGCTGGCTCGAGACGTCTAGGATTTTTAGGCACGTTCACCGGCTACTTCTAGTGTGTTTGGATAGGTTCAGATTTGCGGTCAGTCCAGTTTGCCACCTCCCTGTCCTATGTTTGTTACTTAGCTGGAGTAATTTGTGATCCTCAACCACTAAGGATCATAACAGAGTTACAAAGATATTGACTATGTTAAGATTTTTTTAATTTTGTCAGATATTGATGTTTCACTACTTTCATGCCCTTCACCCTCTTTTTTACTTCTCCCACACTTTCTTCTTCATCATCATCAGCATCTTTGACATCAACTTCTTCTTCACCTTATTCATCTTCTTCTTCATCTTCTACCTATTATTTTTTTTTGTTACATTCTTCATATTCTTTTTATTCAACTATTATTCTTCTTCATATTCTACTTCTTCATCATATTCTTATTTGTGACAGGCATTCCCGTAGTTGTTATCTATAAAAGTTTGAAGATTACAGCTTCCGTTCTGCCTGTCACAAAACAGTTACATTTGTCCGCGTTCAGTTTGGCCTGCAGCATCAGGCTTTATCCAGGGGCACCACGAGGAGGAACGGACTCACCCCCATACACTGCTTAGTCTTCTTCTGCTTATAATTTAGATAATATCTTTTGCTCTGATATTTAGTGTTATGCTTAATGTTCTTCTGCTCTTTGTTCTGCAGCCTCTTGTTCTTCTGCTTCTCGGTCACCATGTCGTCATCTCCAGGGTCGTCGTCTCCGGGGTCGTCGTCGTCATCGGGGTGGTCTTCAGGGTCATCGTCTCCAGGGTCGTCGTCATCTCAGTGGTTGTCGTCCCACTGACACATTGGCGGGTGTTTTTCTCTGTGCAGCCAGCACTTCCGGGCACCAACTGGCGGTGTTAGAGCCCAGGGTCAGCAGGAGGAGCAGAGGAGCAGAGTGTAGGCCGAAGCCTGCACTGGCTGCAGCTTTGTGTCTGCGTGGCGTTTGCAGGACACGTTGACGGCTACACAGCGGGGGAACAGCTGGCATTGCTGAACCCCACTGACACATTGGCGGGTGTTTTTCTCTGTGCAGCCAGCACTTCCGGGCACCAACTGGCAGTGTTAGAGCCCAGGGTCTGCAGGAGGAGCGGAGTGTAGGCCGAAGCATAATTGAACCAATTTTAAAGGTAACCTTTAACCCCCCCTCAGGTGTTACAAACTAGAAGAGCCACATTGAGCAGCAGTAATGCTGCACAAGTAAAAGATTGCTCTTGTAATTTTGTTCCTTGCACACGCTGAATAAAACACGTATAAAATTTAGCCCCTTATACAGTAAAAACTGTCTTGGAGGCGTGAGTTCCCTTCTTAATGAGATGCAGCACAGCTGTCAAAACTACCACCTTGGTGCTTGTCGCGGCCTCCTGAGCGTCGCATTTTGCTGTACAGGAGTCTGCGCTGTTGTGTTATTCCTTGGCCCGGCGCTGTTAGCGCTGCCCATCTTCTGACATCATTTCATGTCGGCCGGTGCGGTTCGCGATGCCCATGAATCCCAGCCCCTCAGTGTCTTTTCATTAATTCACACTGCGGGGCTGGGATTCATGGCCTTGCGCAGTAAATATGTTTGCCTCTCACTTGTGTCCTTACACCTGCTTCAGACTGTGCGGCGTCAGCTGATCCCTTATCGCATGCCATGGCCATGAAGCCGCACAGTCTGAAGAAGGCGGAAGGAGATGAGTGACAGGCGAACATATGCACTGCTCATGCCCATCAATCACACCCTCGCAGTCAAAATAAATAAGACACCGAGGGGCGTTGTGTCGGGCAGGGCGGCCGCAGAGGTGCAGCCAGCCAACCAATGATGTCAGAAGACGGGCAGCGCTACCAAGGGGGCTGCTACGTGTCATTACAAAGGAAAGTCACACCTCAGGGACGGTGTAATGGTCTCAGGGGACACATTTTATACGTGTTGAGTTCGACGTGTGCAAGGACAATAACTGAATGAGCCACCTTGTACAAATGCAGCATTACTGCTGTACAAGGTGGCTGTTATACACACAAACTCCTGGGGGGGGACAGGTTCCCTTCAATTTCAGTTGTTGTGTCTGCGTGGCGTTTGCAGGACACGATGCCGGCTACACAGCAGTTTTGTGTGGAAACTTCCTGAAGAAGAAGCCATGAGCTTCGAAACGCCTTGAATAAACCACCCGAACACCTTACAACTATATCTGGATTCATTATTTGTCATAGCAGCGCAGATTTTATCCACATTCATCTATTATTGCATGGCGTTTGAAGGACACGTTGCCAGCTACACAGCGGGGGAACAGCTGGCGTCACTGAACCCCACTGACACATTGGCGGGTGTTTTTCTCTGTGCAGCCAGCACTTCCGGGCACCAACTGGCGGTGTTAGAGCCCAGGGACAGCAGGAGGAGAGGGAGCAGAGTGTAGGCTGAAGCCTGCACTGAAGGCAATTTTAGGTCTGAGGTGTTTGCGTGGCGTTTGCAGGACACGTTGCCGGCTACACAGCGAGGGAACAGCTGGCGTTGCTGAACCCCACTGACACATTGGCGGGTGTTTTTCTTTGTGCAGCCAGCACTTCCGGGCACCAACTGGCGGTGTTTGAGCCCAGGGACAGCAGGAGGAGCAGAGTGTAGGCCGCAGCCTGCACTGGAGCAAGTTGAAAGGGAACCTTTACCCCCCCCCAGGCGTTTGTTGCTGAAAGAGCCATCTTGTACAGCACTAATGCTGCAAAAGGAAAAGGTGGCTCTTTTAATTATGCTCCTTGCAAATGCTGAAGTAGACACTTATGAAATGTGCCCCTCACCATAAAACCGTCCTGGAGGTGGGACTTTCCTTCGTAATGTGACGCAGCACAGCCATCATTCCTACCCCCTTGGTGCTGTCTCTGTTGTGAATTCTGCTTTTGGGCTCCCTCCGGTGGTTGTAGGTGGTAATGCAGTTGTCCCTGAGTTGCAGTCCTGGTCAAGTGTATCTGCTGATTGCAGTTCTGACTGGGGTATTTAGGCGTGCAGGATTCATTAGTCCTTGCCAGTTGTCCATGGTTGTTGGAAGGTTTTGATCCTGGTTTGGTTCCTAATGCCTACTGCCAAATCAGCAAAGATAAGTGTCTGGTTTTGGTTTCTGTGGCACACATGCTGTGTGCTTAATAATTCTGTGCTATTCAGTGTTTTTTTTTGTCCAGCTTAGATTGTGTCAGTATTTTCTCAGTCTTGTTGGATTCTCTGGAGTGGCAGATATACATTCCATGTCTTTAGTTAGATTGTGGAACTTTTTGTATTATCTGCTGTGGATATTTTTGGAAGGGTTTTAATATTGACCGCTTAGTATTCTGTCCTATCTTTCCCTATTTAGCTAGAGTGGCCTCTTTTGCTGAATCCTGTTTTCTGCCTGCGTGTGTCTTTCCTCTCCTACTCACAGTCAATATTCGTGGGGGGCTGCCTATCCTTTGGGGTTCTGCTCTGAGGCAAGGTAGTATTCCTATTTCCATCTATAGGGGTATTTAGTCCTCCGGCTGTGTCGAGGTGTCTAGGGTTTGTTAGGAACACCCCACGGCTACTTCTAGTTGCGGTGTTAGTTCAGGTTTTGCGGTCAGTACAGTTTCCACCTACTCCAGAGAAAGTTCATGCGGCTCCAAAGTCACCGGATCATAACAGTACAACTGGCCCACTATGAGTTAAATGCATCTCAGAAGAAGGGAAGAAAGGTGTTGAGTCATTTTTTTTTCTGCAGTTTGCTTTGCCTTTTCTTCCCTCTTTTTCTCTGGGTGGCTAAGGAGTCTTGTGTTTGCATGGATGTTCAGGAATTAGCTTCTCGTGTAGACCAGCTTGCTGCTAGGGTACAGGGAATTTCTGATTATATTGTTCAGACTTTAACCCCTTCCCGACATTTGACGTACTATCCCGTCGAGGTGGGGTGGGCCCGTATGACCGCCGACGGGATAGTACGTCATAGCCGATCGGCCGCGCTCACGGGGGGAGCGCGGCCGATCGCGGCCGGGTGTCGGCTGCATATCGCAGCTGACATCCGGCACTATGTGCCAGGAGCGGTCACGGACCGCCCCCGGCACATTAACCCCCGGCACACCGCGATCAAACATGATCGCGATGTGCCGGCGATGCAGGGAAGCATCGCGCAGGGAGAGGGCTCCCTGCGGGCTTCCCTGAGCCCCCCGCAGCAACGCGATGTGATCGCGTTGCTGCGAGGGTCTTACCTCCCTCCCTGCCTGCTCCAGACCCGGATCCAAGATGGCCGCGGATCCGGGTCCTGCAGGGAGGGAGGTGGCTTCACAGAAGCCTGCTCAGAGCAGGCACTGTGAAGCAGCCTGTACTTCTCGCAGATCGGTGATCTGTCAGAGTGCTATGCAAACTGGCAGATCACTGATTTGTATTGTCCCCCCCTGGGGCAAAGTAAAAAAGTAAAAAAAAAAATTTCCAAATGTGTAAAAAAAAATATTCCAAAATAATGAAAAAAAAAAAAAAATATTATTCCCATAAATACATTTCTTTATCTAAATTAAAAAAACAAACAATAAAAGTACACATATTTAGTATCGCCACGTCTGTAACGACCCAACCTATAAAACTGCCACACTAGTTAACCCCTTCAGTAAACACCGTAAGAAAAAAAAAAAAAAAACGAGGCAAAAAACAACGCTTTATTACCATACCGCCGAACAAAAAGTAGAATAACACGCGATCAAAAAGACTGATATAAATATCCATGGTACCGCTGAAAACGTCATCTTGTCCCGCAAAAAACAAGCCGCCATACAGCATGATCAGCAAAAAAATAAAAAAGTTATAGTCCTGAGAATAAAGAGATACCAAAATAATTATTTTTTCTATAAAATAGTTTTTATCGTATAAAAGCGCCAAAACATAAAAAAAATGATATAAATGAGATATCGCTGTAATCATACTGACCCGACGAATAAAACTGCTTTATCAATTTTAACAAACCCGGAACGGTATAAACGCCTCTCCCAAAAGAAATTCATGAATAGCAGGTTTTTGGTCATTCTGCCTCACAAAAATCGGAATAAAAAGCGATCAAAAACGGTCACATGTCCGAAAATGTTACCAATAAAAACGTCAACTCGTCCCGCAAAAAACAAGACCTCACATGACTCTGTGGAGCAAATGTGGAAAAATTATAGGTCTCAAAATGTGGAGACGCAAAAACTTTTTTGCTATAAAAAGCGTCGCTGGTTTCACACTTCCGTTTTTGTCTGCAGCGTTTTTTGCACAAAAAAAGCATGCGTTTTTTCCCTATATTTAACATTGAAAACGCATGCGGTTTTTTTGTACGCGTTTGGTCGCGTTTTCAAACGCATGCGGTTTTTTCTGCATGCGTTCATTTTCAGAAATACAACCTGCAGTATTTTCTTGCGTTTTTAAGCACATGCGTTTGTTTGCGTTAAAAACGCATGCATTTTTATCGAAAAAAACAGAAAACACACTGAAAAGCCACCCACCACCATCAAGGTGATAAAGGGATCCAAACCCTAACCCTAACTCTACCCCTAACCTCACCCCTAACCGTTTAATGAACATTTTCTGACAGTCATAGTGCCACGTATTTCAGTGCCACGTATTTCAGTGCCACGTATTTCAGTGCCACGTATTTCAGTGCCATGTATTTCAGTGCCACGTATCACGTATTTCAGTGCCACGTGTTTCAGTGCCACGTATTTCAGTGCCACGTATCACGTATTTCAGTGCCACATATTTTAGTACCACGTATTTCAGTTGCACGTATTTCAGTGCCATGTATTTCAGTGCCACGTATTTCAGTGCCACGTATCACGTATTTCAGTGCCACGTGTTTCAGTGCCACGTATTTAAGTGCCACGTATCACATATTTCAGTGCCACGTATTTCAGTGCCACGTATTTCAGTGCCACGTATTTCAGTGCCACGTATTTCAGTGCCACGTATTTAAGTGCCACATATCACACATTTCAGTGCCACTTATTTAAGTGCCACGTATTTCAGTGCCACGTATTTCAGTGCCACGTATTTCAGTGCCACGTATTTCAGTGCCACGTATTTCAGTGCCACGTATTTAAGTGCCACGTATCACGTATTTCAGTGCCACGTATTTCAGTGCCAGGTATTTCAGTGCCACGTATTTCAGTGCCACATATCACATATTTCAGTGCCACTTATTTAAGTGCCACGTACTTCAGTGCCACGTATTTCAGTGCCACGTATTTCAGTGCCACGTATTTCAGTGCCACGTATTTCAGTGCCACGTATTTAAGTGCCACGTATTTAAGTGCCACGTATCACGTATTTCAGTGCCAAGTATTTCAGTGCCACGTATCACGTATTTCAGTGCCACGTATTTCAGTGCCACGTATTTCAGTGCCACGTATTTCAGTCACGTTTAGGGTTAGGGTTAGGGGTAGGGTTAGGGTTAGGGCTAGGGTTGGAGGTAAAGTTAGGGTTGGGGCTAAAGTTAGGGTTAGGGTTTGGATTACATTTACGTTTGGATTAGGGTTGGGATTAGAATTATGGGTGTGTCAGGGCTAGGGGTGTGGTTAGGGTTACCGTTGGGATTAGGGTTAGGGGTGTTTTTGGGTTAGGGTTTCAGGTAGAATTGGGGGGTTTCCACTGTCCAGGCACATCAGGGGCTCTCCAAGCGCGACATGGCGTCCAATCTCAATTCCAGCCAATTCTGCGTTGAAAAAGTAAAACAGTGCTCCTTCCCTTCCGAGCTCTCCCGTGCGCCCAAAAAGGGGTTTACCCCAACATATGGGGTATCAGCGTACTAGGGACAAATTGAACAACAACTTCTGGGGTCCAAGTTCTCTTGTTATCCTTAGGAAAATAAAAATTTGGGGGGCTAAAAATCATTTTTGTGGGAAAAAAAAGATGTTTTATTTTCACGGCTCTGCATTATAAACTGTAGTGAAACACTTGGGGGTTCAAAGTTCTCACAACACATCTAGATAAGTTCCTTGGGAGGTCTAGTTTCCAATATGGGGTCACTTGTGGGGGGTTTGTACTGTTTGGGTACATCAGGGGCTCTGCAAATGCAACGTGACGCCTGCAGACCAATCCATTTAAGGCTGCATTCCAAATGGCGCTCCTTCCCTTCCGAGCTCTGTCATGCGCCCAAACAGTGGTTCCCCCCGACATATGGGGTATCAGCGTACTCAGGACAAATTGGACAACAACTTTTGGGGTCTAATTTATCCTGTTACCCTTGTGAAAATACAAAACTGGGGGCTAAAAAATCATTTTTGTGAAAAAAAAAAAAGAATTTTTATTTTCACGGCTTTGCGCTATAAACTTTAGTGAAACACTTGGGGGTTCAAAGTTCTCAAAACACATCTAGATAAGTTCCTTGGGAGGTCTAGTTTCCAATATGGGGTCACTTGTGGGGGGTTTGTACTGTTTGGGTACATCAGGGGCTCTGCAAATGCAACGTGACGGCTGCAGACCAATCCATTTAAGTCTGCATTCCAAATGGCGCTCCTTCCCTTCCGAGCTTTGTCATGCGCCCAAACAGTGGTTCCCCCCCACATATGGGGTATCAGCGTACTCAGGACAAATTGGAAAACAAATTTTGGGGTCCAATTTATTCTGTTACCCTTGTAAAAATACAAAGCTGGGGGCTAAAAAATCATTTTTGAGAAAAAAAAAAAAAATTATTTTCACGGCTCTGCGTTATAATCTGTAGTGAAACACTTGGGGGTTCAAAGCTCTCAAAACACATCTAGATAAGTTCCTTAGGGGGTCTACTTTCCAAAATGGTGTCACTTGTAGGGAGTTTCAATGTTTAGGCACATCAGGCGCTCTCCAAACGCAACATGGCGTCCCATCTCAATTCCAGTCAATTTTGCATTGAAAAGTCAAATGGCGCTCCTTCCCTTCCAAGCTCTGCCATGCACCCAAACAATGGTTTACACCCACATATGGGGTATCAGCGTACTCAGGACAAATTGCACAACATTTTTTGGGGTCCAATTTCTTCTCTTACCCTTGGGAAAATAAAAAATTGGGGGCGAAAAGATCATTTTTGTGAAAAAATATGATTTTTTATTTTTATGGCTCTGCATTATAAACTTCTGTGAAGCACTTGGTGGGTCAAAGTGCTCACCACACATCTAGATAAGTTCCTTAGGGGGTCTACTTTCCAAAATGGTGTCACTTGTAGGGAGTTTCAATGTTTAGGCACATCAGGGGCTCTCCAAACGCAACATGGCGTCCCATCTCAATTCCAGTCAATTTTGCATTGAAAAGTCAAATGGCGCTCCTTCCCTTCCAAGCTCTGCCATGCGCCCAAACAATGGTTTACACCCACATATGGGGTATCAGCGTACTCAGGACAAATTGCACAACATTTTTTGGGGTCCAATTTCTTCTCTTACCCTTGGGAAAATAAAAAATTGGGGGCGAAAAGATCATTTTTGTGAAAAAATATGATTTTTTATTTTTACGGCTCTGCATTATAAACTTCTGTGAAGCACTTGGTGGGTCAAAGTGCTCACCACACATCTAGATAAGTTCCTTAGGGGGTCTACTTTCCAAAATGGTGTCACTTGTAGGGAGTTTCAATGTTTAGGCACATCAGGGGCTCTCCAAACGCAACATGGCGTCCCATCTCAATTCCAGTCAATTTTGCATTGAAAAGTCAAATGGCGCTCCTTCCCTTCCAAGCTCTGCCATGCGCCCAAACAATGGTTTACACCCACATATGGGGTATCAGCGTACTCAGGACAAATTGCACAACATTTTTTGGGGTCCAATTTCTTCTCTTACCCTTGGGAAAATAAAAAATTGGGGGCGAAAAGATCATTTTTGTGAAAAAATATGATTTTTTATTTTTACGGCTCTGCATTATAAACTTCTGTGAAGCACTTGGTGGGTCAAAGTGCTCACCACACATCTAGATAAGTTCCTTAGGGGGTCTACTTTCCAAAATGGTGTCACTTGTAGGGAGTTTCAATGTTTAGGCACATCAGGGGCTCTCCAAACGCAACATGGCGTCCCATCTCAATTCCAGTCAATTTTGCATTGAAAAGTCAAATGGCGCACCTTCCCTTCCAAGCTCTGCCATGCGCCTAAACAATGGTTTACACCCACATATGGGGTATCATCGTACTCAAGACAAATTGTACAACAACTTTGGGGGTCCATTTTCTCCTGTTACCCTTGGTAAAATAAAACAAATTGGAGCTGAAATAAATTTTGTGTGAAAAAAAGTTAAATGTTCATTTTTATTTAAACATTCCAAAAATTCCTGTGAAACACCTGAAGGGTTAATAAACTTCTTGAATGTGGTTTTGAGCACCTTGAGGGGTGCAGTTTTTAGAATGGTGTCACACTTGGGTATTTTCTATCATATAGACCCCTCAAAATGACTTCAAATGAGATGTGGTCCCTAAAAAAAAATGGTGTTGTAAAAATGAGAAATTGCTGGTCAACTTTTAACCCTTATAACTCCGTCACAAAAAAAAATTTTGGTTCCAAAATTGTACTGATGTAAAGTAGACATGTGGGAAATGTTACTTATTAAGTATTTTGCGTGACATATGTCTGTGATTTAAGGGCACAAAAATTCAAAGTTGGAAAATTGCAAAATTTTCAAAATTTTCGCCAAATTTCCATTTTTTTCACAAATAAACGCAAGTTATATCGAATAAATTTTACCTTTAACATGAAGTACAATATGTCACGAGAAAACAATGTCAGAATCGCCAAGATCCGTCAAAGCGTTCCAGAGTTATAGCCTCATAAAGGGACAGTGGTCAGAATTGTAAAAATTGGCCCGGTCATTAACGTGCAAACCACCCTTGGGGGTGAAGGGGTTAAGAGCCGAAGATTCCTACTCCTGATTTGTTTTTTGGTGACAGGTCCAAATTTTTGAGTTTTAAAAACAACTGTAAACTGTTTTTTGCTTTGAGACCTCAATCCTCTGGGGATTCTATTCAGCAGGTTAAAATCGTCATTTCCCTGCTGCGTGGTGATCCACAGGATTGGGCATTTTCCCTGGAATCTGGGAATCCGGCTTTGCTTAATGTAGATTCCTTTTTTCAGGCTTTAGGACTATTATATGATGAACCTAATTCTGTGGATCAAGTGGAGAAGACCTTGTTGGCCCTATCTCAGGGTCAAGAGGCGGCAGAATTGTATTGTCAGAAATTTAGAAAATGGTCTGTGTTGACTAAATGGAATGATGATGCTTTGGCTGCAATTTTCAGAAAGGGTCTTTCTGAATCCGTTAAAGATGTTATGGTGGGGTTTCCTACGCCCGTCGGTCTGAGTGATTCTATGTCTTTGGCCATTCAGATTGATCGGCGCTTGCGGGAGCGCAGAACTGTGCGTGCTATGGCGTTGTACTCAGAGCAGAGTCCTGAGCCAATGCAGTGTGATAGGATTCTGTCTAGGACAGAACGACAAGGACTCAGACATCAGAATAGGTTGTGTTATTATTGTGGCGACGCTTCTCATGTCATTTCAGTCTGCCCTAAAAGGACAAAGAGGATCGCTAGTTCATTTACCATCAGTACTGTACAACCTAGATTTCTGTTATCAGTGTCCCTGATCTGCTCATTGTCATCATTTTCTGTCTTGGCGTTTGTGGATTCAGGCGCCGCTTTGAATTTAATGGACCTTGAGTTTGCAAGGCGTTGTGGTTTCCCCTTGCAGCCCTTGCAGAATCTTATTCCTTTAAGGGGCATTGATGCTACACCTTTGGCTAAAAATAAGCCCCAGTTTTGGACACAGGTGACCATGCGCATGGCGCCAGCCCATCAGGAAGATTGTCGATTTCTGGTATTGCATAATTTACATGATGCTATCGTGTTGGGTTTTCCGTGGTTGCAGGTACATAATCCTGTGTTGGATTGGAAGTCTATGTCTGTGACTAATTGGGGTTGTCAGGGGGTTCATAATGATGTTCCTTTAATGTCCATCTCCTCTTCTTCCTCTTCTGAAATTCCAGAGTTTTTGTCTGATTTTCAGGATGTATTCGATGAGCCCAAGTCCAGTTCTCTTCCACCACACAGGGACTGTGATTGTGCTATTGATTTGATTCCAGGCTGTAAGTTTCCTAAGGGCCAACTCTTCAACCTGTCTGTGCCGGAACATACCGCTATGCGGAGTTATGTTAAGGAGTCTTTGGAGAAAGGGCATATTTGGCCATCTTCTTCACTGATGGGAGCGGGATTTTTTTTTGTTGCTAAGAAGGATGGCTCCTTGAGACCCTGTATTGATTATCGCCTCTTGAATAAGATCACGGTCAAGTTTCAATACCCTTTACCTTTGCTTTCCGATTTGTTTGCTAGGATTAAGGGGGCTAGTTGGTTTACGAAGATTGACCTTCGGGGGGCGTATAATCTTGTTCGTATTAAGCAGGGTGATGAATGGAAAACTGCGTTCAATATGCCCGAAGGCCATTTTGAATACCTTGTGATGCCGTTCGGGCTCACTAATGCTCCATCTGTTTTTCAATCTTTCATGCATGATATCTTCCGGACTTATATTGATAAATTCTTGATTGTATATTTGGACGATATTTAGATTTTTTCTGATGATTGGGAGTCTCACGTGGAACAGGTCAGGATGGTATTTCAGATCCTTCGTGACAATGCTTTGTTTGTGAAGGGGTCTAAGTGTCTCTTTGGGGTGCAGAAGGTTTCTTTTTTGAGTTTTATTTTTTCTCCTTCATCTATTGAGATGGATCCGGTTAAGGTTCAGGCCATTCATGATTGGATTCAACCCACGTCCGTAAAGAGCCTTCAGAAATTTTTGGGTTTTGCAAATTTTTATCGCCGTTTCATTGCTAACTTTTCCAGCGTGGTTAAACCCTTGACCGATTTGACGAAAAAAGGCGCTGATGTGGTGAATTGGTCCTCTGCGGCTGTTTCTGCCTTTCAGGAGCTTAAACGTCGATTTACTTCTGCTCCGGTGTTGCGCCAACCGGATGTTTCCCTTCCGATTCAGGTTGAGATTGACGCTTCTGAGATTGGCGCAGGGGCCGTTTTGTCCCAGAGGGATCATATTGGTTCCTTGACGAAACCGTGTGCATTCTTTTCCCGTAAATTTTCACCTGCTGAATGAAATTATGATGTCGGCAATCGGGAGTTGTTGGCTATGAAGTGGGCATTTGAGGAGTGGTGACATTGGCTTGAAGGAGCTAAGCACCGTATTGTGGTCTTAACCGATCATAAGAATTTGATTTACCTCGAGTCTGCCAAGCGGCTGAATCCTAGACAGGCTCGATGGTCCTTGTTTTTTTCCCGTTTTGATTTTGTGGTCTCGTATCTTCCGGGTTCCAAGAATATTAAGGCTGATGCCCTTTCTAGGAGTTTTTTGCCTGATTCTCCTGAGGTCCTTGAACCGGTCGGCATTCTGAAAGAAGGGGTGGTTCTTTCTGCTATTTCCCCTGATTTACGACGGGTTCTTCAGGAATTTCAGGCTGACAGACCTGATCGTTGTCCAGTGGGGAAATTGTTTGTTCCTGACAGATGGACTGGTAGAGTGATTTCTGAGGTTCACTGTTCTGTGTTGGCTGGTCATCCTGGTATTTTTGGTACCAGAGACTTGGTTGGTAGGTCCTTTTGGTGGCCTTCTTTATCACGTGATGTGCGTTCTTTTGTGCAGTCCTGTGGGACTTGTGCGCAGACCAAGCCTTGTTGTTCCCGTGCTAGTGGGTTGCTTTTGCCATTGCCGGTCCCTGAGAGGCCCTGGACGCATATTTCTATGGATTTTATTTCTGATCTTCCGGTTTCCCAGAGGATGTCGGTTATCTGGGTTGTTTGTGACCAGTTTTCTAAGATGGTTCATTTGGTGCCTTTGCCTAAATTGCCTTCCTCTTCAGATTTAGTTTCATTGTTTTTTCAGCATGTGGTTCGTTTCCATGGTATTCCGGAGAATATTGTGTCTGACAGAGGTTTCCAGTTTGTTTCTAGGTTTTGGCGGGCCTTTTGTGCTAGGCTGGGCATTGATTTATCTTTTTCCTCTGCATTTCATCCTCAGGCAAATGGCCAAACCGAGCGAACTAATCAGACCTTGGAGACTTATTTGAGATGCTTTGTGTCTGCTGATCAGGATGATTGGGTGGCCTTTTTGCCATTGGCCGAGTTTGCCCTTAATAATCAGGCTAGTTCGGCTACTTTGGTTTCGCCTTTTTTTTGTAATTTTGGTTTTCATCCTCGTTTTTCTTCTGGGCAGGTTGAGCCTTCTGACTGTCCTGGTGTGGATTCGGTGGTTGACAGGTTGCAGCAGATTTGGGCTCATGTGGTGGACAATTTGGTGTTGTCTCAGGAGGAGGCTCAACGTTTTGCTAACTGTCATCGGTGTGTTGGTTCCCGGCTTCAGGTTGGGGATCTGGTCTGGTTGTCTTCCCGTCATGTTCCTATGAAGGTTTCTTCTCCTAAGTTTAAGCCTCGGTTTATTGGTCCTTATAGGATTTCTGGGATTATTAATCCGGTGTCTTTTCGATTTGCGCTTCCGGCCTCTTTTGCTATCCATAATGTCTTCCATAGATCTTTATTGCGGAAATATGTGGTACCCTTTGTTCCCTCTGTTGATCCTCCGGCCCCTGTGTTGGTTGATGGGAAGTTGGAGTATGTGGTTGAGAAGATTTTGGATTCTCGTTTTTCGAGGCGGAGGCTTCAGTATCTTGTCAAATGGAAAGGTTATGGCCAGGAGGATAATTCTTGGGTTTTTGCCTCTGATGTCCATGCTGCTGATTGGTTCATGCTTTTCATCTGACTCGTCCTGATCGGCCTGGGGGCTCTGGTGAGGGTTCGGTGACCCCTCCTCAAGGGGGGGGGGTACTGTTGTGAATTCTGCCTTTGGGCTCCCTTCGGTGGTTGTAGGTGGTAATGCAGTTGTCCCTGAGTTGCAGTCCTGGTCAGGTGTATCTGCTGATTGCAGTTCTGACTGGGGTATTTAGGCGTGCAGGATTCATTAGTCCTTGCCAGTTGTCCATGGTTGTTGGGAGGTTTTGGTCCTGGTTTGGTTCCTAATGCCTTCTGCCAAATCAGCAAAGATAAGTGTCTGGTTTTGGTTTTTGTGGCACACATGCTGTGTGCTTAATAATTCTGTGCTATTCAGTGTTTTTTTTTGTCCAGCTTAGATTGTGTCAGTATTTTCTCAGTCTTGTTGGATTCTCTGGAGTGGCAGATATACATTCCATGTCTTTAGTTAGATTGTGGAACTTTTTGTATTATCTGCTGTGGATATTTTTGGAAGGGTTTTAATATTGACCGCTTAGTATTCTGTCCTATCTTTCCCTATTTAGCTAGAGTGGCCTCTTTTGCTGAATCCTGTTTTCTGCCTGCGTGTGTCTTTCCTCTCCTACTCACAGTCAATATTCGTGGGGGGTTGCCTATCCTTTGGGGTTCTGCTCTGAGGCAAGGTAGTATTCCTATTTCCATCTATAGGGGTATTTAGTCCTCCGGCTGTGTCGAGGTGTCTAGGGTTTGTTAGGCACACCCCACGGCTACTTCTAGTTGCGGTGTTAGTTCACGTTTTGTGGTCAGTACAGTTTCCACCTACTCCAGAGAAAGTTCATGCGGCTCCAAAGTCACCAGATCATAACACGTCTCCTCAGCGTTGTTTGATTCTGTCCCGGAGCCTGCGCTGTTATGTTATCCCTTGGCCAGGCGCACTTAGCGCTGCCCGTCTTCTGACATCATTTGGTGTAAGGCTGGCTGCGCCTGTGCGGCCGCGCTGGCCGAGATCCCGCCTCGCAGTGTTGTCTAATGTAATCCCACTGCGGCCCTGGGATCCATGGTCATGCGCAGTGCATATCCTCGCCTCTCACTCCCCTCCCTCCGGCTTCTTCAGACTGTGCGGTGTCCCGGCCGTGGCATGCTATTAGGGATCAGCTGACGGCGCACAGTCTGAAGAAGGCGGAGGGAGATGAGTGAGAGCCTGAGGTGAAGATATGCACTGCACATGGCCATGGATCACAGGCCCGCAGTGTGATTAAATCAGAAGACACTGCAAGGCAGGATCTCGCCCAGCGCGGCCGCACAGGCGCAGCCAGCCTGACACCAAATGCCATCAGAAGACGGGCAGCGCTAAGTGTGCCTGGCCAAGGCATAACATAACAGCGCAGGCTCTGGGACAGAATCAAACAACGCTGAGGAGGCGGCGCACGGCGCCAAGGGGGTAGGAATGACGGCTGTGCTGCGTCACATTACAAAGGAAAGTCCCACCTCCGGGACGGTTTAACGGTGTGAGGAGACACATTTCATAAGTGTTAGGTTCAGCGTGTGCAAGGAGCACTACGAAAATAGGCACCTTTTCCTTGTGCAGCATTACTGCTGCACAATGTGGCTCTTTCAGTAACAAACGCCTGGGGGGGGCAGGTTCCCTTAAATTATAGTTGTGCCAGCGTGGCGGGCACATGACATGTTGCCGGATACACAGCAGGGGAGCAGCAGGCGTTACTGAACCCCACTAACACATTGGCGAGGTGTTTGGCTCTGTGCAAACAGCACTTCTGGGCAGCAACCAGCAGTGTTGGAGCCCAGGGACAGCAGGAGGAGCAGAGTGTAGGCCGAAGCCTGCACTGGAGGCATGTAAATGTCTGTTAGTGTGCCAACGTGGCGGTCGCATGATACGTTGCCGGATACACAGCAGGGGAGCAGCTGATGTTACTGAACCCCAATAACAGTGGAGCGACTGTTGACTGTGCGGACAGCACTTCCAGGCACCAACTGGCGGTGTTAGAGCCCAGGGACAGCAGGAGGAGCAGATTGGAGGTATTGCCGCACACACAGCTGGGGAACAGCTGACATTACTGAACACCAATAACACGGCAGCAAGTGTTAACTGTGCGGACAGTACTTCCAGGCACCAACTGGCCGTGTTAGAGCCCAGGAACAGCAGGAGGAGCAGATTGGAGGTATTGCCGCACACACAGCTGGGGAGCAGCTGACGTTACTGAACCCCAATAACAGAGGAGCGACTGTTGACTGTGCGGACAGTACTTCCAGGCACCAACTGGCCGTGTTAGAGCCCAGGGACAGCAGGAGGAGCAGATTGGAGGTATTGCCGCACACACAGCAGGGGAGCAGCTGACGTTACTGAACCCCAATAACAGGGGAGCGACTGTAGACTGTGCGGACAGCACTTCCAGGCACCAACTGGCGGTGGTGGAGCCCAGGGACAGCAGGAGGAGTAGATTGGAGGTATTGCCGCACACACAGCTGGGGAGCAGCTGATGTTACTGAACCCCAATAACAGAGGAGCGACTGTTGACTGTGCGGACAGTACTTCCAGGCACCAACTGGCCGTGTTAGAGCCCAGGGACAGCAGGAGGAGCAGATTGGAGGTATTGCCGCACACACAGCTGGGGAGCAGCTGATGTTACTGAACCCCAATAACAGAGGAGCGACTGTTGACTGTGCGGACAGTACTTCCAGGCACCAACTGGCCGTGTTAGAGCCCAGGGACAGCAGGAGGAGCAGATTGGAGGTATTGCCGCACACACAGCAGGGGAGCAGCTGACGTTACTGAACCCCAATAACAGGGGAGCGACTGTAGACTGTGCGGACAGCACTTCCAGGCACCAACTGGCGGTGGTGGAGCCCAGGGACAGCAGGAGGAGCAGATTGGAGGTATTGCCGCACACACAGCTGGGGAACAGCTGATGTTACTGAACCCCAATAACACGGCAGCAAGTGTTACCTGTACGGACAGCACTTCCAGGCACCAACTGGCGGTGTTAGAGCCCAGGGACAGCAGGAGGAGCAGATTGGAGGTATTGCCGCACACACAGCTGGGGAGCAGCTGACGTTACTGAACCCCAATAACAGAGGAGCGCCTGTTGACTGTGCGGACAGCACTTCCAGGCACCAACTGGCGGTGTTAGAGCCTAGGGACAGCAGGAGGAGCAGATTGGAGGTATTGCCGCACACACAGCTGGGGAGCAGCTGACGTTACTGAACCCCAATAAAAGAGGAGCGACTGTTGACTGTGCGGACAGCACTTCCAGGCATCAACTGACGGTGTTGGAGCCCAGGGACAGCAAGAGGAGCAGATTGGAGGTATTGCCGCACACACAGCTGGGGAACAGCTGACGTTACTGAACCCCAATAACACGGCAGCAAGTGTTAACTGTGCGGACAGCACTTCCAGGCACCAACTGGCGGTCTTAGAGCCCAGGGACAGCAGGAGGAGCAGATTGGAGGTATTGCCGCACACACAGCTGGGGAGCAGCTGACGTTACTGAACCCCAATAACAGAGGAGCGACTGTTGACTGTGCGGACAGCACTTCCAGGCACCAACTGGCGGTGTTAGAGCCCAGAGACAGCAGGAGGAGCAGCTTGGAGGTATTGCCGCACACACAGCTGGGGAGCAGCTGACGTTACTGAACCCCAATAACAGAGGAGCGACTGTTGACTGTGCGGACAGCACTTCCAGGCACCAACTGGTGGTGTTATAGCCCAGGGACAGCAGGAGGAGCAGATTGGAGGTATTGCCGCACACACAGCTGGGGAGCAGCTGACGTTACTGAACCCCAATAACAGAGGAGCGACTGTTGACTGTGCGGACAGCACTTCCAGGCACCAACTGGTGGTGTTATAGCCCAGGGACAGCAGGAGGAGCAGATTGGAGGTATTGCCACACACACAGCTGGGGAACAGCTGACGTTACTGAACCCCAATAACAGAGGAGCGACTGTTGACTGTGCGGACAGCACTTCCAGGCACCAACTGGTGGTGTTAGAGCCCAGGGACAGCAGGAGGAGCAGAGGAACACAGTATAGGCCGAAGCCTGATTGGAGCAAGTCGAAAGGGAACTTTTAACCCCCCCAAGGCGTTTGTAGCTGAAAGAGCCATCTTGTGCAGCACTAAGGATGCAAAAGGAAAAGGTGGCTCTTTTAATTATGCTCCTTGCAAACACAGAACTAAACACTTATAAAATGTCTCCCCTGATACCGTGAGACCGTCCCGGAGGTGTGACTTTCCTTTCTAATGTGATGCAGCACAGCCGTCATTCCTACCCCCTTAGTGCCGTGCGCCGCCCCCTCAGCTTTGTTTGATTCTGTCCCGGAGCCTGTGCTGTTATGTTATCCCTTGGCCAGGCGCACTTAGCGCTGCCCGTCTTCTGACATCATTTGGTGTAAGGCTGGCTGCGCCTGTGCGGCCACGCTGGCCGAGATCCCCCCTCGCTGTGTCGTCTAATGTAATCCCACTGCGGGCCTGGGATCCATGGTCATGAGCAGTGCATATCCTCACCTCTCACTCCAATCCCTCCGGCTTCTTCAGACTGTGCGGCGTCCCGGCCGTGGCATGCTATTAGGGATCAGCTGACGGCGCACAGTCTGAAGAAGGCGGAGGGAGATGAGTGAGAACCTGAGGTGAAGATATGCACTGCGCATGGCCATGGATCCCAGGCCCGCAGTGTGATTAAATCAGAAGACACTGCGAGGCGGGATCTCGGCCAGCGCGGCCGCACAGGCGCAGTCAGCCTGACACCAAATGATGTCAGAAGACGGGCAGCGCTAAGTGTGCCTGGCCAAGGGATAACATAACAGCGCAGACTGTGGGACAGAATCAAACAATGCTGAGGAGGCGGCGCACGGCACCAAGGGGGTAGGAATGATGGCTGTGCTGCGTCACATTATGAAGGAAAGTCCCACCTCCGGGACGGTTTTACGGTATCAGTGGACACATTTTATAAGTGTTAAGTTCTGCGTGTGCAAGGAGCTAAACTAAAATAGCTACCTTTTCCTTGTGCAGCATTACTGCTGCACTAGGTGGCTCTTTCAGTAACAAGCGCCTGAGGGGGGGGACAGGTTCCCTTAAATTTCAGTTGTTGTGTCAGCGTGGCGGCCGCAGGACACATTGCCGGCTACACAGCTGGGGATCAGCTGACATTACTGAAACCCAATAACACTGGGTCGTATGTTTTGCTTTTGCAGCCTGCACTTCTGAGCCTCAACTGGCGGTGTTGGAGCCCAGGAATTACAGTTCAGGTGGTAGAAAGATGAACACAACAGGAGACCTGGATACTGTAGACAGTTACCCAATTATTTAATCAGGAAGAGGAGTGGCAAATTCCTGCAAGATCCAGGCCTGGTTCATTTTCAGAAAAGTAAGCCGGTCAATGTTATCGGAGGATAGTCGCATGTGACGGTGTGTTAGTACACCACCTGCAGCACTAAAGACGCGTTCCGATAATACACTAGCCGCAGGGCAAGCCAGCACCTCCAACGCATACTGGCTTAGCTCTGGCCATGTATCCAGCTTAGAGACCCAAAACTTGAAAGGGGAAGAGCCGTCTGGGAGTACAGTAAGAGGCAAGACATGTAGTCTGTCACCATCTGACAGAACCGTTGCCTCCTGCTGACTGGAGCCGCCTGTGATGGTGTAGACATTTGTGGCGGGCACACAAAACTGTGCCACAGTTGGTCCATACTGGTCTTGCCTTGGGCAGAGGCACTGCTTCTGCTCCCTCTTTGTGCAGAGCCTCCTCCACTGCCTGGATGCACTGAGCTGCTTTGTAAAGCACTACATAGTTACATAGTTACATAGTTAGTAAGGCCGAAAAAAGACATTTGTCCATCCAGTTCAGCCTATATTCCATCATAATAAATCCCCAGATCTACGTCCTTCTACAGAACCTAATAATTGTATGATACTATATTGTTCTGCTCCAGGAAGACATCCAGGCCTCTCTTGAACCCCTCGACTGAGTTCGCCATCACCACCTCCTCAGGCAAGCAATTCCAGATTCTCACTGCCCTAACAATAAAGAATCCTCTTCTTTGTTGGTGGAAAAACCTTCTCTCCTCCAGATGCAAAGAATGCCCCCTTGTGCCTGTCACTTTCCTTGGTATAAACAGATCCTCAGCGAGATATTTGTATTGTCCCCTTATATACTTATACATGGTTATTAGATCGCCCCTCAGTCGTCTTTTTTCTAGACTAAATAAACCTAATTTCGCTAATCTATCTGGGTACTGTAGTTCTCCCATCCCCTTTATTAATTTTGTTGCCCTCCTTTGTACTCTCTCTAGATCCATTATATCCTTCCTGAGCACCGGTGCCCAAAACTGGACACAGTACTCCACTAGCAGCACTTCTATCAGTTGGACTGGAGAAGATGATGGAATTCACCAGTGTGTCTTGGTACTCCCGCATTTTACGCTCCCGGTTCAACGGTGTGATGAGGCTTTGTACGTTGTCCCAGTAGTGAGGATCGAGGAGGGTGTACACCCAATAATCAGCAATGTTGAGAATGTGGGCGATGCGGCGGTCGTTTCTCAGGCACCGCAGCATGTAATCAACCATGTGCTGCAGACTGCCAACTGTCCAAGAAACGCTGTACCCTGCTTGAGGCGTGATATCTGCCCGCTCTTCATCACCCCACCCTCGCTGTACACACTGACTACTGGACAATTGTGTAACTCCCTCCTCTGGACGGATGTCTTCCTCCTCCATTGACTCCTTCTCATCTTCCTCACAAAGTGTCCCCTGCCTACGCGTTTGTGAGGAACCACGTGGCGCTGACTGTCCAGAAGCTGATGGAAATGGTGACTCCTCATCCTCCACCTCTTCCACAACATCATCCCTTAGCGCTTGCAGTGTTTGTTGAAGCAGGCAGATAAGAGGGACAGTCATGCTGACTAGTGCATCATCTGCACTCGCCATCCGCGTGGAATAATCGAAGGGACGCAAAACCTGTCAGACGTCCTTCATAGTGGCCCACTCTGTGGTTGTGAAGTCTGAACGGCGCGGAGTGCGACTTCTTTGCGCCTGATGCAGCTGGTACTCCATTACTGCTTGCTGCTGCTTACACAACCGCCCCAACATATGTAACGTGGAATTCCACCTGGTAGGTAGGTCACATATGATGCGATGTTCCGGAAGGCGGAATCGGCGCTGCAGAGCTGCAATGCGCGATCTTGCCGTGCTGGAACGCCGCAAGTGAGTACACTCTAGGCGGACCCTGTGCAGCAGTGCATCAAGATCCGGATAGTCCCTCAAAAAACTCTGCACGACCAAGTTGAGCACATGTGCCAGACATGGGATGTGAGTGAGGTTGCCAAGGCCCAGAGCTGCAACCAGATTTCGGCCATTGTCACACACTACCATGCCTGGCTGGAGATTCGCTGCCACAAACCACACATCACTCTCCTGCTTGATGGCATTCTAGAGCTCCTGCGCTGTCTAGCTTCGATTCCCCAAAGAAATTAATATCAAGACGGCCTGTTGACGTTTGGCCATGGCTGTGCTCATGTCGGTCGTAGCAGGTAAACGTTCATGGGTCCATGTGGAGGTGGACTGTGACGGCTCCTGCAGTGATGATTCAGAGGAACTTGTGTATGAGGAGGAGTCAATGTGTACAGACTGGATTCCTGCAATCCTTGGAGTGGGCAGGACACGTCCTGCGCCACTCGCACGATCTGTACCCGGCTCAACAACATTAACCCAATGGGCAGTGAGGGAAAGGTATCGCCCCTGTCCATGGTGACTGGTCCACGCATCTGTGGTGAGGTGGACCTTGCTACTGACGGCGTTCAGTAGCGCGTGTTTTATGTGTCCCTCCACATGCTTGTGCAGGGCAGGGACAGCTTGCCTGCTGAAATAAAAGCGGCTGTGCACATTGTACTGTGGGACTGCCAATGCCATCAAGTCACGGAAGCTGTCAGTCTCCACCAGCCTGAATGACAGCATTTCCAGTGACAGAAGTTTGGCAATGCCTACAGTCAGAGCCTGTGCTCGTGGGTGGTTTGCCGAGACTGGGAACGTGGTGCTGCGGGTGGAATTACAGTGGGTCTCTGAACAACAGTGCCAGAGGTTCTTCCATGGCGATCCTGGGAGGAAGCCGAACCAGCTACGTGTGAGCTGGAGGAAGAGGCAACACGAGCTGAAGAGGTGGTAGCTGCCGCTGTTGGTTGGCCTAGGTCTTCAGTGTGTTTTTGTAACTCCACCGCGTGCCTGGTCCGCACATGTTTCCACATGTTTGAGGTGTTGAGGTTGCCGACATTTCTCCCTCTTTTGATTTTATGATGACACACCTTGCATTTGACAAAGCAAATGTCATCTGCAACTGTGTCAAAAAAGGACCAGGCACTGCAAGTCTTGGGAGCGCCCTTTTTGGCTTTTGGAAGAGACACGCTCCTAACGGGTGCCTAAGTGGAGGCTACAGGCTCCGCAGTCTTCCCCCTCCCTCTCCCTCTTTGGCCCGTTCGGGGAATGCCTTCCTCAGAGCTGCTCCCACCACCTTCCTGTCCCTCACGCCACGATGGGTCAAGGACCTCATCATCTACACTACCCTCTGCCACCAACTGCTCCTCCTGGGTAGTCTCGGCAGCACAGCACGCACCAGAAAGTGGCACCTGAGTGTCATCATCAGATGCGAACTGCGGTGTGGTGACCGGAGGCACTGGCCCACCCGCCTCTTCAGAGTCAGAGAGACAAAGCTGTTGCGCATCACTGCACACTGCCTCTTCTTCCATTTCTCCAATGCTGCTTGGCTGACCCCCTATTTCCAAGCCAAGAGATTCAGAGAACAGAAGTAGAGACTGCTCCTGTCCTGGGCTCTCTGACTGCCTGGGCAATTTGGCAGGTGGTGAAGAGACAGATGGGTGCTCTCCAGTGCTCTGTGCCTGAGAGGATGTGGCACTAATTGAAGTCGATGCGTTAGCTGCCATCCATCCGACAACGGCTTCAATTTGGTCTTCACGCAGCAGCGGTGTACAGCGCTCTCCAACAAAGCTGCGCATGAAGGACTGTTCCCTCCTGAAACTGGGTGATGATGAGTCACCGGTGCCCGCAGCAGGCACAGAATCCCCATGTCCTCTCCCTGCTCCGCGCCCACGCCCACGTGCCTTACTCCCTGCCTTCTTCATCTTGGTTGACTGATAAAGATAAGCAGAAAAGTACTAAGGGCTTAGTGTGCTTATTCCTGAACAGCTCCTAACAGGTATAAGAAACACTAATTTTCTAAAGTGTGGACTAGACTTTAATATGAGCTAATGTGGCCTACACAACTGTAAAGTGGTGTGTTTCGTGAACTTTATCATTTATTTTTTATTTTTTGGCAGAACTGACTACAGGGTGAGCTGCACTCACACGGAGACCGTGCAGACAGCCGTAACCGGCACTGCAAGGCCCAAAAAACCTCCTCTACGTTATCCTATGTAGTGTTTTTCCACAATTTAGCTGGATATGGGTGGAAAGCCACTAATAGGAATTATTTGAAAAAATGTGCAGCAGCCTGCATTATTTGCAAAAAAGGACTATGTATTTTATGGTATGAGGCAGTGACGCACCCTGAGCTGGATACAACCGGCTGTGGCTGCACACAGACTACAGGGCGAGCTGCACTCACACGGAGACCTGCAGACAGCCGTAAACGGTGCTGCAAGGCCCAAAAAACCTCCTCTACTTTATCCTATGTAGTGTTTTTCCACAATTTAGCTGGATACGGGTGGAAAGCCACTAATAGGAATTATTTGAAAAAATGTGCAGCAGCCTGCACTATTTGCAAAAAAGGACTATGTATTTTACGGTATGAGGCAGTGACGCACCCTGAGCTGGATACAACCGGCTGTGGCTGCACACAGACTACAGGGCGAGCTGCACTCACACGGAGACCATGCAGACAGCTGTAAACAGTACTGCAAGGCCCAAAAAACCTCCTCTACATTATCCTATGTAGTGTTTTTCCACAATTTAGCTGGATATGGGTGGAAAGCCACTAATAGGAATTATTTGAAAAAATGTGCAGCAGCCTGCACTATTTGCAAAAAAGGACAATGGATAGAACAGTATGAGGCAGTGAACCACCCTGAGCTGAATACAACCAGCTGTGGCTGCACACAGACTACAGAGTGGGCTGCACTCACACACACACACACACACACACAGAGACCTTGCAGATCGCTGTGAAAACAGCGCTGCAAGGCAAAAGCAAGGTGAACACACAGCGGTTGCTAAATTAGCCTGGGAAAAGCACAATGAAGCAAATCGCTATCTCAACTGGCCCTCAGTCAGAACACAGAGTCCTATGCCTAACTGAATTCACAGCAGAGTGAGCCAGAAAGGGCGGCAGCGTTTTTTATAGTGCATCATGACATCATTTCAGCAGCCAATCACAGCCTTGCCAGTAGTTACATGCCCACCATGCTGAACAGGATGTGCCCACACTTGTAATCATTCCTCATTGGCTGAATTCGTGCAGTTTGAATTCTGGGAACTTCCGATTCCGGTATCTGATATGCGGTAAGTATCGGAACTCGGTATTGGAATTCCGATACCGCAAATATCGGCCGATACCCGATACTTGCGGTATCGGAATGCTCAACACTAGTTAGTAGGTTCTATGGTCTCAATAATGGGTAATGAGGAGGCAACATTGCTCAAAGTGGAAGGGAGGGCAAAAAAAGTTAAGGAGTGTGTAGAGGATTGAGAGGAGGGGTGGTCGTCATGAACAGTGAACTGGGAAAGACCACCAAGGTCATCAACTTTACTCAGTGTCAAGGGACCAGGAATATCAAATAATTCCTCAGGAAGTTCCACTATTGGGACTGGATTAAAGGGTAAACTCTCAAGTAATTTCTCTGAAGGGAGATTACTGGGTGGCTCACTTAGTGTAATTAGTGTAGATACACTCAGTGAATGGGTGGGGTGGACACGGTCAGATTTATCCCCAGTCATTTTACTGCAGTCATGTCCCAGTTGATTAATACAACCCTTGAGGGTGTCCTTGTGTTGCTGTTAATAGTTTTTATGCTGTTTATTTTTAAAAATACAGGGAGAATCCCCTGATTTGTTGTAAACCAGTCTTTTTGTCATGACAGGGATGGATATGGGGGGTACTAGGGATGACACATCAGTGCCCATAGTTGTAACTATGTCCTCATCCTGGATGTGACCTCTATCTCTGAGAAATTTCACGGCTTTCTTTTTGATAAGCTCCTCTTCAAATGTATGTAATCTATTAAAAAGTTTTTTTGTCAAACTCGTGGAAGTCACAAGAAGTTGAGTAATTCTGCAATCGCTGTTTAAGCAAATGAAGCTCAGATATTGCAGCATTAGCCAGAGATTTCCTTTTGGAGATTAGCAGTTCCATCAGAGCTGAGGAACATTTAAAGTGGATGGTGTCCAATCCTTGAATGAACTCCTGGTCATTTGAAAAGGATGACTTCTTCTGGGCAATCACTAAACCTTTAGGAAGCAGACCTTCAACAATATATTGTTGTAGAAAGAGTATGTCAATATGGTTAGTTATCTCAATTTTACTGAAGTTCTCATACTCTGAGAACAATTTATTAATGGTTTTCCTATTATCATCGTCCAATTTTTACAATGGTTTGTAAAGGTGGAAGTGAAGGATTAGTGCATGCCCCTATAGCTTGTGCAATTCTACTAAGGCCAGTCTCACACGTCCAGATAATTCCGGTACCGGAAAAATCGGTACCGGAGTTATCCGTGTCCGTGTGCTCACGTGGCACATCAGTGTGGCACACGTGCGGCAGCCGTGTGCCGCCTGTGTGCCGACTGAGTACCACACGGACCATGTAGGAGACAGCACTATAGTAAGTGCTGTCCCCAGCGTGGTGCTGAAGCCGCCATTCATCCCTTCTCTCCAGCAGCGTTCGCTGGAGATAAGGAATGAAAAATCAATCCCTATGGGAGGTGGAGCCGCATATTCATCACTGTAATGAGCGGCACCATGTGACCGCTCCTACAGGACAAGCTGCGGCGCAGAGAGGAAGCAACGAGGGAGCTGGGTGAGTATTTTATTTCCAGCGGGTGGGAGGGGGGAGGTTGCCGGGAAGTTTATTTTAACCACAAATAAAATAACAAAAACATTGACTTTTCATTCTTCTCTCCAGCGAACGCCAGCCCTGTGAACGGTACTCTGGACTGTGGACGCTGAAGTCTTCAGTAAAAGGTAAAGAGACTGCAACCTTTGTGTCCTCATTATTCATCGCACCTTACAACATCCACCATTACCACCTACTCATCAAGGGAAGCCCTGGGGACATACTTCACCTGTGGGAAGGTACACCATCTAGCTGCCATTCCATCACCCCCCCCAGCGGACCCCTAGCAGCGTCGGTCACCCTGACCGAATACCACAGGTGGCGTCACGAACACTTGACAAACTACACCTTTAATTGGGCGCCCCTTAGCAGGGCCACGGACCGGGTCGGGCCACCGTGACATCCCCAGAACCGATGACTGTAGAGTAGCTACGGAGACACCATCACGTGTTTCTCAACGCAAGCAGTGAATAGCCAGGCCTTTCCCCGGGAAGGAACAACCACGGGAAGGGCAGCATCCAATAAAGGAAAACATCCAATAAAGGAAAACCACCTATGCCAAGCATGGTATCCATCCACAGACAGCTGTTTTGGGGTTTTTGCCCCTCATCAGTGTGGAGTAGGAAACTGGCTATTAGGAGCAGTGCCTGGGGAGCCTATACAGCCTTTTTACCAGGCACTGCTCCTAATAGCATGTGCAGAGACACATTGACTTTAATGTGTCTTTGTGAGTCAGTGTCTCCGGTACGTGAGAAAACTGTCACCACACGTACCGGAGCCACTGACGTGTGAAACAGGCCTAATCATGAGTGTTTCTGGCTTGGACGCAAAATAATCCATGTTAAACAAGATCAGGAAAGGAATTACAAAATGTCACAATTTAACCACACTTATAAAAAACTCAGATTATTAATTTGCAAGGAGATTAATGTAAATGTGAATAATGTCCACATGCACACGAAATTTAAAATATAAAAATTTCAAAGAGAAAAAAAAAATTCAGAGAGGAGAAAAAAAAATCAATTATTATTGCACCGCACAACAATGTTCATACTAAAATCAATTGGTATAGTCTATTTTCTTAATGCATTGCCAGTTAAAGTTAGTGGGTTCCCACAGTCCTTTTTGTAACAATGAAAGCACAGTCCAATTAAGGCAGCATTCAAAGATCCTTCCAGTAAGTTGAGTTAACAGGGCTAATGGTTTCCTCAGCGGAGTTCACATCAGACAGGGAGAGAAAACAGAGACAAAAAGGAAACACATTGAGAGGTATCTAAGTTAAAAAAACAGCCAGGGAAGTGAAGTGCCAACTAACCTTAAGAGGTTATGCACCCATGCATAACACTGGTGAGAGCGCAAGATGGTACCCGCTACAGTAAGGATGCCGTCTGAAGACTCACAGCCAGGAGGTCTTCCAATGATGGCCAGGTGGCACAAGGATTATTCCATGGTGGACACCAAAAAACGCATGGAGAGAACAGGCACCGCCTCTGTGAGTGTCAGATGTCACGTGATCACAGGTCACGTGATGGAAGGTCCTTTAAGGTTATTGCACCATGCACACCACTCTTGGGAACACAAAGCGGGGATTGACAAAATAAGGATGCCACCTGGTTAGTCCAAGCAAGGAGGCTATCCAATGGTAGCCGTGTAGCACAAGAATTGTTTGCATAGCGACCACCAGCTGGCATTAGGGAGAGCAGGCGCCGCCTCTGTGTGCCTCAAGCCGTCACGTGGTGGAAGGTCCTGCGAGACACCGCTCCACTATAGCTCCTGCCGTCACCCTCAATGAGGGAAACAGATTGTGAACAGAGTAAGAAAAGATGGCTTCACAGGAGCGCCAAGCTGGTGAAGGGAGTTGTTTAGTGCAGATAGAACGCTGCAGCGCTGGCCAGATGCCTCGGGAAAGGATAAGACTGGATGATGTAAAAATGGACCAGTCATATGGAGCGCAAGCGACACAGTTCAACTGGTATTAAAAAGCCTTAATTAAATATTTCCACAATGCGTTTCAACTGAATAGTTCCATCTTCTTCAGGTGGCAATTATACATAGAGTAGGACAGGGGAGGTACTGTATATAAACTAATAATTTAATAAAAAGGGAGCGTTTTTGGATTTTCAAAGTCGGCACGCTGGCCCCTGAGGGGTTAAACCTCACAATTGAGAAAGTCACATAATATGTGTACGTATATGTATATTGTTATAATTTTTTGTGTACATAAATTTTTTTGTGTACATTGTTTTAATTGTTTAAATTATTTTTAGGTTGGTTTTATCTTTATTTATACTAGTGCAGCCATATATATGTATGTGTGTTGTTTTTTTTATGTTAGTGCAGCTATAATTTGCATTTTGAATTGTGTGGGTGTTCTTAGAAATTGCTTCTTAATTTTCATTTGCTGTTCTTCCTTTATATACCTCCACTTTCCTATTTTATGTATAACTTCCACCTGAAGAAGACGGAACTATTCCGTTGAAACGCGTTGTGGAAATATTAAATTAAGACTTTTTAATACCAGTTGAACTATGTCACTTGCGCTCCATATGACAGGTCCATTTTTACTTCATCCAGTCTTATCCTCTTCTGAGGCATCCGGACGGAGCTGCAGAGTGCTATATGCCCTAAAAAACTCCCATCACCAGCTTTGGCGCTCCTGTGAAGCCGCCTATTCTGACTCTGCTCACATTTGGGAAAAAGGAAGCAGAGAGACTACCTCCACACAGGTTGTATGACTGTCCGATTGATCTGCTCCCCGGAGCATCTCCTCCTCGAAGGCGAATCTATCCTCTTTCTCAAGCAGAGACCCAGGTCATGTCTGACTACATCCAGGAGAACCTGGCCAGAGGATTTATCCTGAAGTCATCTTCGCCGGCAGGGGCAGGATTCTTCTTCGTGAAGAAAAAAGATAGCTCTCTATGGCCCTGTGTCGATTACAGGGGGCTGAACCAGATCACGGTAAAGAACAGGTACCCATTTCCTCTTATTTCAGAGTTTTTTGATCATCTCAGAGGGGTCAAGATCTTCACTAAACTGGATCTTAGAGGGGCCTACAACCTGATTGGTATACGTAAAGTAGACGAGTGGAAAACAGCTTTTAACACCCGGGATGGACACTACGAAAACCTGGTAATGCCGTTTGGCCTAAGTAATGCACCCACAATTTTCCAGGAATTCGTAAACCACATTTTCAAAGATCTGCTGTTTTCTTGTGCTGTTGTTTACCTGGACGATATCCTGATCTTCTCTGCAGACTTTGCCTCACACCAGAGGCAAGTACGTCAGGTCTTACAAAGACTTAGGGAGAACAGACTTTATGCCAAATTTGAAAAATGCCTCTTTGAACAATCCTCTCTGCCTTTCCTTGGTTATATAGTTTCGTCCACGGGGTTGAAGATAGATCCGGAGAAGGTGTTCGCAGTCCTTAAGTGGCCTCATCCATCCAGGCTGAAAGCCATACAACGTTCCCTGGGATTCGCCAACTACTACTGTCTATTCATTCCACACTTCTCTACCCGAGTGGCACCCATCTCGGCTTTGACCTGGAAAGGTGCAAACTCCAAAGATTGGACTCCCAAGGCAGAGGAAGCTTTTGTTTCTCTAAAACAGGCCTTCTCTTCTGCACCTGTACTCCATCAACCGGACTCGGATAAGCAAGTCTCACTTGAGGTTGATTCTTCCTCCATAAGGGCTGGAGCGGTTCTCACACAGAAATCGTCTACCAGTCGTATGGTCACCTGTGTTTTTTCCCACTTCTGAAAGGAACTATTCCTTGGGAGATTGAGAATTGTTGGCAATCAAGTTGGCTCTGTAAGAGTGGCGATACCTCCTCGAGGGAGCAGTCCATCAGGTTGCCATCTTCACCGATCATAAATACCTTGCTTATCTCCAATCCACTCAGAGGCTGAATCCCCATCAGGCCCGCTGGGCCTTGTTTTTTCCTTGAATTAATTTTGTCCTTCATTTTCATCCAGCTGACAAGAATGTTAAAGCTGATGAATTCTCTAGAGCGTTCCTGCCTCCTGATTCTGAGGAAGAACCGCAGCACATCACCGAGCCATCCAGGTTGGTGCCCATATCCTCAGTTAATCTTGCTCAACTTCCCCGGGAAAGACTCTCGTGCCCACTTTGGACCAGAGTCGTGTCCTCCGGTGGGGTCACTGTTCCAAATTGGCAGGTCACGCTGTTCAGAAAAGACTCTGCAACTCATTTCCCATTACTACTGGTGGCCCACCATTTGCAAAGATATTCTGGAATATGTTGCAGCTTGTCCTTCGTGTGCACGCAACAAGAATGCTAAACATCTGCCCTCTGGGCAGCTATTACCTCTTTCTATTCCTTCAGCTCCCTGGCAGCACATCACAATGGACTTCATTACGGACCTTCCCATCTCTTCCGGCTGTTCCGTTATGTGGGTAGTGGTAGATCGCTTCTCTAAGATGGCCCACTTCATGCCATTACCTGGTCTTCCGGCTGCTACTGAACTTGCTGACCATTTCATACAGCATATCTTCTGTCCTCATGGGTTTCCTCTCCACATTGTGTCCGACAGGGGCATCCATTTCACCTCCTAGTTCTGGAAAGCAGTTGTAAATTAGTGAAAGTGGAACTGGACTTTTCTTCTGCATACCACCCTCAATCCAATGGACAAGTAGAGAGGACCAATAAATCTTGACCGGATTCCTGCGGCACCTCGTCAATGCACATCAAATTGCTGCCTTGGGCAGAATTCTCACATAACAATCAAGTAAGTGAATCCTCAGGAAGATCTCCCTTTCAGATTGTGTTTGGACTCCAACCCAGGATCCTTCTTCCCATCTCTGGGTCTTCAGGCATTCCTGCAGCTTACATCTTTACAGAGAAATTCTCGAAAGTGTGGAGTGACACCAAGGTTGCCATGGAGAAAGCCTCTCAATGTATGAAGAGGCATGCGTACAAAAGACACCAGGATGCTCCAATCTTTTGGCCTGGAGATAAGGTGTGGCTCTCCTCCAGGTACATCCATCTGAAGGTGCCCTCCTATAAACTGGGTCCCCACTTCATCGGTCCTTTTGAAGTCTTGAAACAGATCAACGCAGTCTTGTACAAATTGAAATTGCCTGCTTCTTTATGTGTGCCTAACTCTTTCCATTTTTCCCTCCTCAAACCAGTAGTTTTGAGCTCCTTCTTTAAAGACCCAGGTTGTACCCCTAATCCCATCAGTGGGGAGGATGTCTTTGAGGTATATAGTATCTTGGCCACTAAGAAAGTAAGAGGTAAGACCTATTACTTGGTGGATTGGAGGGGCTTTGGTCTGGAGGAGAGGTCATGGGAGCCTAAAGAGAATATTCAGGCCCCTCCTCCACTGAAAAGATTCTATACAGGCTTGAAAAAAATGGGGCATAAAGAGGGGGATACTGTTACACCCGGTCCTGTACCTTTGCGGGGTCCCCAGCGGGACTCCCGCTCTGTGCTGGCCCCGTGCTGTCCTGCTGCAGCCCCTGCTTAGTCTCTATCTCCTGCTTCCTGGCATGCGGCCAACAGGTCCTCGGGTAGAGTGCTTAGGTCTTGCGCGCTCTCCCAGTCTCTTAAAGAGACAGGGCACATTTTTCAAAAAGTACTTCTGACCAATGACGTGTTAGTGATTACTATTTCAAGCCCCTCTGCCATAGAGAGGGTGCCAGAGCAACAAGTATCCTCTGTTATACTGTACGTCTAACCAGAAAAAATGGAGTACACATCCAAAATGGTGAAAAAGATAAATATAAATTTATTACAAAAATAAATCAAACAATAAAATTACATAAATAATACATCAAAGACACATGTCATGCTCAGCGAGGAAAAGCAAGATGGACACAAACCATTTGGCCACCTACCACTGCAAGATATACCAAGTAAAGTGCTAAGTGCTATATACGTAAATAGGACAAGGGAACACCATGAGGCTTTTTAATTAGTGTACCATACATAAAAATCCATGAAACAGATCCCCTACTTAACTATTCCATCAGCCAAAGTATAAGCTCAATCATAGATGTCCCTTACCCATATTGCAGTGACAGGAGAACCACGCGGTGCAGCCCCAACGCGCGTTTCGCATCGACTTCGTCTGGGGGCAGTCAAAGCCGATGCGAAAAGCGTGGTTCTCCTGTCACTGTAATATGGGTAAAGGACATCTATGATTGAGCTTATACTTTGGCTGATGGAATACTTATGTAGGGGATCTGTTTCATGGATTTTTATGTATGGTACACTAATTAAGAAGCCTCATGGTGTTCCCTTGTCCTATTTACTTATATAGCACTTAGCACCTCCAGGCATTCCTTTCTGACCCCGCTCGAGGGGACTTACTATGGGTGTCTGGGGCTCACTTAGTTATGCCCCCTTCAGAGCCCCCCGGACCGTGGTCCCGAGGTTCCACAGATTTATCAACAAGGAACGAAAGTGAACTTCACCACCTGTGCCTCCATTTCTGTTCATTACAGCGTCTTTTAGCATGTATGATACAGACCCCTTTGGGTAATTTTTGGAAACTTTTGTACATTGTTTAATGGTTAAATTTCTACTCTCAATCTCTACCTCTTGTATTGTGAAGTCCCCATCACAGTGTCTTTCAGCTGGTCTAATAGAGCCCTGCTTGGGTATTTTTTTTAAAACCTTGCACATTTTGCAATGATGAAACTTGTACTCCTTATCCCTACCTCTTGTAATAACTGCAAAGTCTATTGTGATGTCCCCATCACGGCACCTTTCAGCTGGTCTGAAAGAAACCCCTTGTCTAATTTTTTTAAACCTTTGCACATTGCGCAATGGTGAAACTTGCACTCTCTTTCTTTACTTCTTGTAATAACTGCTAAGTGTATTGTGATGTCTCCATCACGGCCTCTATCTGTATATATAATGCAGACCCCTTTGGGTAATTTTTGGAAACCTTTGTATATAGTGCAATGGTCAAATTTCTACTCTCAATCTCTACCTTTTGTAATTACTGCAAAGTGTATTGGGATGTCCCCATCACAGTGTCTTTCAGCTGGTCTGATAGAGCCCCCTTGAGTAATTTTTTGAAACCTTTGCACATTGTGCAATGATGAAACTTGTACTCCCTATCTTTACCTCTTGTAATAACTAGTGATGAGCGAATTTGTTCGAAAAACGTTCACCAAACATAAATTTGGCACGAATATGACACATTCAGATTCGTGATCGGAAACACAAAGTTTTAGAAACTCTAAAAGAAATGGTAACATTCAGTAAAAAATGCTGGGAAAATATTTGCATTGCCACAAAAGTATTTTTAGCACTTTAGCAAAGATAATAGTGGTGTATCATGGCACGTGTTTGATGAGGGGAGGGGGTTTGCAGAATTCAGGGGCACAGTGTTCTTGTAAATAGTATTTTTTTTTGCTAACATAATGTGTGCATTCATATCTTCCAGATTACCACATACAGTACTGTCTGGATTCAGCATAGGGTTTAAATTAACACACAAGGCAACTAGAGATCCCTAATAGAGATCCTAAAGTAAAACATAACTTTTAATTATTTTTCAAAGGAAGCACACATTTAAAATTACAGAACAAATGTGTGTGTGAGTGTACCACAAGAGTGATTTAGTGACAAAAGTGTGAGAGCATATAAGTCCAATTTTTATTGTTTATTGTACTACCCTTATTGGCTCTAGCTGTAGAGGGAATTTCAGTATTGCCGTTCAAGGTGAGATTCACCCAAGGGGATCCCTTCACTCCAAGCTATAATGCCACCATCCTATAATAATACAAACACGTCAATAGATCACTTTCTGTTAATAGTTCTTGGCAACCCTTCAGCCTTTGTCTGTGGTTTAAAAGTTTTAGATATACTATCAAACCCACTATGTAAGTTTTCTTGAGGGGAGAAAGTACCATCAGTAGAGTATACCTGTGTTGTCTCTAACCGAAAGCTTTCAATATTGTGTTTATATGACAGGAAGCCTGCCATACAAAGTGACAGTATTAATAGAGAATTTGTTTCTATTCTTCGCCGTAACTCGATAGGTATGTTTTTCACACACGAGGTCGATGGTAGGAGTATTAATTTTCTTGATTTTGTGATAGAAATATATATATCATGTAGATCTCACTTGCATGTATACTCCTCTATAATCATATATACTCTTATACTCACAGCTGATATATACATTATAATCAATGGTTTAAAATGGCTGACAAACTGATATAAGCCAGACAGACTGTATGGGGTTTTTCCATCTTAAAAACAGGAACTCGGGTCAGATGTCTGAAATAATGCCTAGAATATAGCTGAATCTTGCTGAAACGGCAGACCAACAGTGTCAGATGTCTCAACTCTGTCCTACATACAGAACTCAAGTTTAGTTGCTTAATCAGCTTAATCAGCAGTTATATGAGCATTAATCACAATATTCCATATATGTTTAGATAACCAATGACAGAGGAGCTAGACAATATGGTAATTAACTAACCACCCCTGACAACCCCTAACCACTCCTTTCTATGTGAAAATATAAAACTATGTATGTACAATAAAGTACCAGTATTGATGGAATGTTGTTCTGTCACAGTTGTGTACAGTCCATTCTTGATGAGCGCTCAAAATACTCAGTCTAATTGGGAGCGGCCGCAGCACACACAGAGGGATAAATTTATCCAACCCTAATATTTCCATAACAGAATGGCGCCCAACGGCGGGGCATGGATGAAACGCACACGTGGACCCACTACTGACCGGAAAGAAGGAGGTTGTAGCTGTGGCCTTGGCACAGGGGCAGGAGACTGCGCAGCTCCATAAGTAAGGTAAGAAAATGTTATCATCTTACCTGAAAGTCCCCTGTGCCCAGTCCTTGTCTATGCCTCTTGCCGGTCAGGTGTGTGGTCACCAATTCCCAGGTAGTGCAAAAAATCCGTAGCCATGAATCCAAGCCCTGGGAGGTGTCTGCTGTGTGCCGTGTATATGTTCTATGTTTGTGTAAGATCCGGGAGAAGGAAGGAAAAGTGACTTTTGCTTTTGGTTGCTGGGTAACAGACCGCAGGAGGTCAAATCGCTCGATAAGTTATTGCAGGATTCCCGTGCATAGGAGGAACAGGTAGAGTTCCGGGGCAGGTAGTCCCATGTTCCAGGCGCGGGTAGTGATAACTTAGAGGGCTACTGCAGATTCCCGTAGTGCCGGCGATCCAGTTAGGACGTCCGGACCGGGGTGGTAGATTTCCCGCTTGTTGTGCTTCTCACTCAGGCACTCAGGCGGCCCGGGCGCAGGTGCGTCCAGTGTGATTGGCAGTAGTCTGTTCCCAGCGCAACCTGCATGTGTCACAGAATTTAAAAGGGCATCTCTCGGATTGTCTATCTGTTGCTGTCTGTCAAGTGTTGCTGCTTTAAGAAGCATACAATTGAAAAGAAAGTTTTTTTTTTTTTTTTTCTCTCTCTCTTCTCTCTTGAACTTCCTCTATTTTCGGCTGCTGAAGGAGAGATGCATTGTAAATCACACTGTCACATCTGTTTTTTTTTCTGGCCTGTTTTCAGCTGCAATGCTAGCTATGTGTAGCTATTTGTGAAGAAGTTAAGTTAAATTGTATCTATCATTTTTGATGTGACATACATGTTTTCAGATATGTGATTTTAGTGACATTTGATATTATTGCAATAGCATACGGAATAAAAAGAGGAAGTGTGTCTCTGACTGCATTTGAGTGCAGAGATTCTAAAAGAAAAAAAAAGGAGAAGAGAAAAGCCGTTTTCATCTTTAATTTTTTTTACTCTCTTAAAGGGTCTTTTTCTTTTTGCGGCATTTTAAAGTTTTTTAATTAAGTTTTCCTCAATCTTCAATCTCTTTACCTTTTTACTTTTTTGGGGGGGAAAAGTTTTTTTTCCTTCCTTTTGTATCAAAATTTTGAGTTTTTGGTTGTGAACTAAGTTTTTGACGGTTTTTCTTATCGTTTTGGGTTTTTCTTAGAGTTTTATATACTCATTTTTAGAAGTTTTTTTTAGTACCGTTTTTTTCATTTTTGTGTGTTTTTCATTTTTTGCTTTTGCCATGGGGAATAAAGTGGCCGAGCAACAGGAAAGTCTTTTTACTTCCTGATGAGAAAACAGCCCCTAGATAGTGGCAGGACACGAAGGTGTTAAGTATGTGAAGGTTTTTGGAAGGTATAAAGTACGTGAAATTCATTAGAATGGCAGATTTCAAGCTGCGGAGTGGCATGACGTAGAAAGGAAGATAAGGGAAGTTAGCTGATGTTAGATTGCTGAATACTAATACATGGTATGAAGTAGCAGCAGAGCTTACATCGTTTAGGTGGTACAGAAAGTTATGTGAGCAAGCCAGGAAGTGATTTTTGTGGGTATGAGACGGGAGAATCTGCGCAGTAGGTAGTTATTTTTGCACAGTATGTGGTGCGCTCCGTCTCTCCCTACAGGGAGAAGGCATAATTGCTCCTCTCTATTATTCTTGTTGTTCTCATCTATCCTCTTTTTTTCTCTGTCAGTCTTTTCTCTCCGCATTCTCTCTCTCCTTTCCTCTCCTCTTCCTCCACATTTTTTTCTCTTCTCTCTCTTCCCCTCTCTATCTCTCTCCTCCATACCCTCCATCTTCTCCTCCCTCCTTCTCCACTCCCCCACCACACCTTTCTCCTCCTTCTTTTCTTTCTCCACACCCATCTCTCCTCCCTCTTCCTCCACACCCCTCTCTCTCTCTCTCCTCCTTCTCCACTCCCCCACCACACCTTTCTCCTCCTTCTTTTCCTTCTCCACACCCATCTCTCCTCCCTCTTTCTCCACACCTCTTCTTTCTTTTTTTTACTCCCTTCAACCAATCCTCCTGTTTCTTCTTTCTCTCTCTCTCTCCACCTCCTTCTGCACACCCTGATTCTCCACATTTCTCTTTACCACACCTTTCTAGCTCTCTCTATCTCCTCATTCTCTTTCTCCACACCTCTTTCCTCCTTCTTCACACCTTTCTATCTCTCTCTATCTCCTCATTCTCCTTCTCCACACCTCTTTCCTCCTTCTTCACTCACCTCTTCCTGCCATACTCTTTTCATCAACCCCTCCTCCTTCTTCTTCCTCTTCTTCTTCTGCTGGGCCAACGCCCAATTCAAACAATGTGGTGCTTACAGCACAAGGCACCCCTTCTATGTCCCTGGCACAATCCAGCCATTGCCAGTTGTGATATCGGGGAAGGAAGGTGAAAATCCCCCTACACACAATGCAGTGGGCAACCCCCAGACACATCAGGCAGCAGACAGCTCAGCCCTGGGTGCAGAGGGGGGAGTACTGACATCACCATTTGTTGATAATGTACAATTTCAGCACCGGTCAGAGCTGCCTACATTCACACCAACATGGAACTATAAGCCTAATCCATCACAGCTTCAGCAAGGGGGGAGACATCCTCACATAAAAAAGGCAACTTCTAAGTCCAAAATCAGTGTATGACCCCAGTACACGCTATCACAACTATTCCTCTGATGAAGATGAAGAGAGAACATCATACATGCTGTCCATTACTAGGAAAAGAAACCCACAGGCACCAAGAATGCAGGGGCAGATAGAGGCACCACCATTACACTATGTGCACTGCACTTCAAGTCAGGTGACAATATTCCAGTCCCAGGGATGTATCCCATTCCATTTTACCGAAGAATGTAGCAGAACCAGCGAACATATGCAGCCACCATTATAGCGCCACAAAGAGCACGAAGAAGGAAATGGGTGTCGTGCTGCTGAGAATGCCAGAAGGGGAGCCAGAGGTGAAGATGCTGCAAAGTGCCGAGCAACACACCGGAAGAACCGCTGCAGAGTCCGGAGAGGAGACACCGACCTCAATAAGGTCAGCAAAGGGGGAAGAAGTGATGGCAGATGCAGCCGCAGGCCCTATAATGCCCCAAGACCTTGGGTTGGATGCAGCCACCAGTCTCATGGCACCCCCGGGCCTCGCCACTGATGCACCTGCAGGCCCCATCTTACCACCGCAGCTTCAATCAGCAGGCCAGACCCCGCTGCCGCTACAGTGCCCATCATGCCATTGTCCACAGTAGCCAAAGGGACCGAGTCCCAACCAGGATTGCAGAGGACGGCCCCTCTCATGGTGACTACTGACCTGGAAGTGCACACCACCCTACAAAGACAGAAAAAGTGTCAAGTGTTACATCTGTGGCAAGTTTGTCCATTACCAGAACCAGTGCAGGGCACCCACGCCCCCGAAGAGACTGGACCCATGCCATCCAAGAGTTGGTCCAGAGAAACAGGTCAAGGAAGAAGTGCAGAAAGCAGTAAAGTACCCTGTCCATAGGACAGAGGCAAGCAAGCCAGGTCCGCAAGACACTACGCTCCTGACATGTAAAACTTCATCTACAGGACCAATACCTCAAATTACCCTTAAAATGGATGGCGTTGTCAGATCCAACGTGGTGCAGCCAGAAGTGTGATGACACCTGTGGAACTCGCTGATCCCACCTGCCTATCAGAATCCTCTGTGTCTCGCATGAGCATTGATGGTCAAGTCAGACATTCTCAGCTTACAAAGCCACTGAGCGTGTGCACTCAGCCAGGACACTCTATCCTGTCCCAGTTTGTGGTGTAAAGGACCTGCCACTCAACCTGCTGGGAGCGAACCTACTGCAGAAGCTGAAGGCAACCACAGTGTTCCAGGAAGATGGGACAGTGACACTTACTTCATCCCTGGTCCCAAGAAGAGTCATGCTGGCGGCCCTACAAGAACATTAAACAATCGATGAGGCCTACCCAAGGAGGTACTGGATGTAGTACCAGAAAGTCTATGGTCTAAGGGACCCCAGCATGTGAGAAAACCTCAAGTTGCCCCAGTACGGGTGTCACTCAAGACAGATACCCCGTACCCTCGTAAGGCCCAGGCCAGGCCTAGAGTCAAGCTGCCTCTTACCAACTGAAGGTCTACCTGGAAATAGGAATCATTGTTCCTCGCACATCGCCTTGCAATACCCCGCTTTTCCCCGTCAAGAAAAAGACTGTAAAAGGAGAGCCAGCCAAGTTCAGAATGGTACATGACCTGAGAGCTGTGAATGACGCCATGGTGTTAGAAACTGCAATTATGCCAAATCCGCACAATCTGCTCTCAAATGTGCCTGCCACAGCAAAAGTGTTCACAGTGACCGACCTAGCTAATGTTTTCTCCAGTGTTCCCCTTCATCTGGAAGACCAGTTCCTGTTTGCCTTAATGCACCAGGGGGGACACCACACATGGACAGTAATGCCACAGTGGGCCCAGAACAGCCCTTCACAGTTCACCAAAGCAATGTCCACAGTCCTCACCAACTGAGTCACAGAACATGCAGAAGTGACCCTGCTACAATACATGGACAATCTACTCCTTTGTGCAATTGACTTTGACACGTGTAAAGCCCATTCTTTTTATCTCCTACTCTACCTGGCAGAGCAGCACTGCAAGATCTCAAAGAACAAAGTCCAGTGGTGTCTGAAGCAAGCTACGTTCCAGAGACACTGTATTGCTCACCAGGCGAAACACCTGACAGATGACCGGAAGACCACAGTGGAGAAGATGGTTCTACAGGCCTTCCTTGGCCCCGTTCCTCCTGACTGATGCAGTCTTCAGCTCATTCAATAAGTTAAAAGGCACAGTAGTCTCAGCACCAGCACTAGGCCCATCTGACTACGAGAAGCCATTCCGTCTCTACTTGATGAGAAAAGAATGCCTTGCTACTGGAGTCCTGACACAGCTTCAGGGGGGAAAGCAGAGACTTTCGGACTACTTTTCAGCTTGCCTGGATCCAGTTGCAAGGGAAGCCTCTTCCTCCCGCATGAGAGCAGCAGTTGCAGCACACGCCCTCCTGGACAGGACTACTGACATCTCAGCAATCCTCAACCAAACCCAGCTAAAACATCTCTCCACCGCCAGGCATCTTCGCCTCCAGTGCTCTCTACTCCTGCACAACAATGTCACCATCTCCAGATGCACAGTCCTCAATCCGCCCACTCTACTCCCACTCCCAAGGGGGGATACAGATACGGATCCTCAGATAAAAAGTCTGATCAAAATCTGCATGATACCTTCTGCAGGGATCTGAATTTGCTCCGGATGGATGACCATGATTGCTTCAGCATCATGCAACAGGAAACACAAGGACTACCCAAGGTGGCAGAAGAGCCACTGACCAACCCAGAGTTGATCCTCTATGTGGATGGCTCCAGATTCGCAGATGATGAAGGAAGATTCCACACGGGATGTGCAGTGACCAGCAATCAAGAGATCCTGTGGTCCAGAAGTCTGCCGCCCAGTCTGTCAGCCCAGGAAGCAGAACTGATAGCACTGATGAAGGCCTACCAGATGGCAGAAGACAAGACTGAGAAAATGTATACCGATTCAAGGTACTCGCATGGCACAGCACATGACTTCGGACCCATCTGGGCTGCAAGGGACCTCATCACAGCAAGCGGAACAACCGTGAAGCATCATGGAGCCATTAAGGACCTGCTGAACACACTTCAACTTCCAAAAGTGGTGGCAGTACTAAAAGTCAAAGCGCATGGAAAACTAAACACAGTAGGGGCACGAGGCAACAACATGGCGGATATGGCAGCCAAAGAAGCAGTCAAGGGAAGACAATATGGAAAAGTGGAAGAGGTCGTAGAGCCAGACGGCTACTACATGACGACTGAAGACAAGAAACCTGACCAAATGACATCCTGTGATCTGCTCAAAAAGCTGCAAGAGCAAGCCCCAAAGGACAAGAAGGAACTCTGGATGCAGAAGAGAGCAGCACATGAAGAAGGAAGGGTATACTCAATGGACTACAAACCCTGTTTACCCCGAAGCATGTACCTTATCGTGATCCAGTGGGCACATGGGCCCACACACAGATTAAAGGCACAGATGAATGGTCCGATTGGTGCTTACTGGTTCGCCCCAGAAATCTCCACCCTAACAGCCAAGTTCGTAAACAGCTGTCTGACCTGTGGCCAATGCAACCCTGGAAGAATGAAGAAAGTTCCCACACATCGTCTTGCCAGACCACTGTACCCCTTCCAGAGGATCCAGATAGACCACATCCAGATGCCGCCAAGTGGAGGTTTCAAATATGCCCTTGTGGCCGTGGACATGTTCTCAGGATGACAGCCAGAAGCTTTCCCAGTGAAGAACCAGTCAGCAAAGACTACTGCAAAGAAGCTACTCTCAGAGACGAGATATGCAGCCATGGGGTCCCAGAAGTGATAGAGAGTGACCAGGTACCCGCATTCACAGCAAACCTCACATGAGAGATCTAGTCAGCAGTAGGGTCAGACTTAGGCCTACACACTCCCAATCACACTACTCAGTGTTAGGCATACTCCCAGAGGCCCAGCAAAGCTGTCACCGTATGAAATTTTGTTTGTGTCTAGTCCCAGGTTAGGGGTATCCCTTCCCTCAGCATCTGACTATGTAATATGATATTTTGTCTGCTTATGTAATTGAAATCACCAAGAAACTTGCTAACATCCATTCTCGAGTTCTTTTCTTCATTGCCAGATCCAGATTCAGTGTCCGATATGCACTCCTCGAAGCCAGGAGACTGGGTGTTGGTGAAAAAGCTTGTAAGGAGAACACCACTCGATCCCAGATTTGATGATCCTGTTCAAGTGCTGCTGATGACACCAAACTCTGTGAAACTGGAGGGAAGACCCGCTTGGACCCACTCATCGCATCGCAAGAAAGCTCCCCTACCAGAAGATGACACCCAAGCCAGAATGATGTTGCGGCCTGACCGAAAAGATGACCTACCTGATAAAGACTACACATCGCTCACTACACATGCTATTGACTAAGAGACTGATTGCAACGAACCCCCGTTAGGGACAGATCTCCTGACCGCCCATTTGCGAAAAGTCTGTACGGAGTGGGGCACAGGCGTTAGGCTTGTGTCAGTTCGCCGACAGCACAAAAGAGTTGCAGCGCTTTGGGACAGGAGGCTAGGATTAGGGCAAGTGATATCTAAGGGGGGCTTGTGATAGAAATATATATATCATGAAGATCTCACTTGCATGTATACTCCTCTATAATCATATATACTCTTATACTCACAGCTGATATATACATTATAATCAATGGTTTAAAATGGCTGACAAACGGATTTAAGCCAGACAGACTGTATGGGGTTTTTCCATCTTAAAAACAGGAACTCGGGTCAGATGTCTGAAATAATGCCTAGAATATAGCTGAATCTAGCTGAAACGGCAGACCAACAGTGTCAGATGTCTCAACTCTGTCCTACATACAGAACTCAAGTTTAGTTGCTTAATCAGCTTAATCAGCAGTCATATGAGCATTAATCACAATATTCCATATATGTTTAGATAACCAATGACAGAGGAGCTAGACAATATGGTAATTAACTAACCACCCCTGACAACCCCAACCACTCCTTTCTATGTGAAAATATAAAACTATGTATGTACAATAAAGTACCAGTATTGATGGAATGTTGTTCTGTCACAGTTGTGTACAGTCCATTCTTGATGAGCGCTCAAAATACTCAGTCTAATTGGGAGCGGCCGCAGCACACACAGAGGGATAAATTTATCCAACCCTAATATTTCCATAACAATTTAACAATAATAATCAGATAAGGCAGTGATGTGCTCACAGATATTTACCGTAAGAAAACATCTACTAATAACCTATTACATTAGAATAGTTCCGGCTCTTAAAGCAGATATTCCAGTTGGTCAATACCAAAAAGCAAGGAGGAAAGTAATAATCTCTTTGGTAGGTTTTCTTCTAAGTATTACCTTAAAACTGAGCAAAAAAGTCAAATCGGGAAGCCCTACTAAATGAGACGGCGAGGAAAAAAAGAAAGTAAGGCCAATAATATGGTAAACATCATGCGAGGTTACTGGCCAATTCTAAAAGCCGACCCTGAAGTAAATGAAGTTATTGGCAGCTTTTCTAACGTTACAAATAGAAGGGGGAAGAATTTAAAAGGAAAATTAGTGCATAGTCACTTTACCCCAAAACCAAGGAGTCAAAATTGGCTGTCAACAGCTAGGAAAGGGTCGCAACCATGTGGAAATTGTACCTTCTGTAAGTTCCTTCCAGACATGGCAAATTTCATGAACCCCTCTGATGGAAAATAATACTACATTAAAGATCAAATTAATTGTAAGAGTAAGAGAGTAGTATATTCCATTATATTTCCATGTAGGAAACTTTATGTGGGAAAATGATACAGAAGTTACACAACATGGCGCCCACAGATCATTCTATCAAAGTCTGCATTCCAAAACGGCGCTTCTTCCCTTCTGAGCTCTGCCATGCGCCCAAACAGTGCCCCCCCCCCCCCCTCAGCGTACTCAGGACAAACTGGACAACAACTTTTGGAGTCCAATTTCTTCTGTTACCCTTGTGAAAATAGAAATTTGCAAGCTAAAAAATAATTTTTGAGGAAAAAGCATGATTTTTTATTTTCATGGCTCTATGTTACAAACTTCTGTAAAGCACTTGGGGGTTCAAAGTGCTCACCACACATCTAGATAAGATCCTTAAGGGGTCTAGTTTCCAAAATAGTCTCACTTGTGAGGGTTTCCATTGTTTAGGGACATCAGGGGCTCTCCAAACACAGCATGGCATCCGATCTCAATTCCAGCCAATTCTGCATTGAAAAAGTAAAACAGCGCTCCTTCCCTTCCGAGCTCTGCCGTGCATCCAAACAATAATTTACCCCACATATGGGGTATCAGAGTACTCAGGACAAATTGCACAACAACTTTGGGGATCTAATTTCTCCTGTTACCCTTGGGAAATAAAAAATTGCAAGCTAAAAAATCATTTTTGAGGAAAAAGCATGATTTTTTATTTTCATGGCTCTATGTTACAAACATCTGTGAAGCACTTGGGGGTTCAAAGTGCTCACCTAACATCTGGATAAGATCCTTAAGGGGTCTAGTTTCCAAAATGGTGTCACTTATGGGGGAGTTTCCATTGTTTAGGAACATCAGGAGCTCTCCAAACGTGACATGGCGTCCGATCTCAATTTCAGCCAATTCTGCATTGAAAAAGTCAAACAGCTCTCCTTCCCTTCCGAGCTCTGCCGTGCGCCCAAACAGTGATCTACCCCACATATGGGGTATTGGCGTACTCAGGACAAATTGCACAACAATTTTGGGGGGCTAATTTCTCCTGTTACCCTTGGAAAAAATAAAAATTTGAGGGAGAAAAATCATCTTTATGGAAAAAATACAATTTTTTTTATTTTCATGGCTCTACATTATAAACTTCTGTAAAGCACTTTGGGGTTCAAAGTACTTACCACACATCTAGTTAAGCTCCTTAAGGGGTCTAGTTTCCAAAATGGTGTCACTTGTGGGGGGTTTCGACTGTTTAGGCACATCAGGGGCTCTCCAAACACAGCATGACATCCGATCTCAATTCCAGACAATTCTACATTGAAAAAGTCAAACGGCGCTCCTTCTCTTCCAAGCTCTGGCGCGCGCCCAAACAGTGGTTTACCCCCACATATGGGGTATCGGCAAATTCAGGAGAAATTGCACAACAAATTTTGTGGTTAACTTTTTCTTTCCACACTTGAGAAAATAAAAAAAATTTAGTTCTGAAGTAAAATGTTTGAAAATAAAGTTAAATGTAAATTTTTTCCTTCCACATTGCTTCAGTTTCTGTGAAGCACGTAAAGGGTTAAATGGTGTTAATTTGGGGTATTTTCTGCCATATACACCCCTCAAAGTGACTTTAAATGTGAGATGGTCCCTAAAAAAATGGTTTTGTGAATTTTGTTGTAAAAATTAGAAATCGCTGGTCAACTTTTAACCATTTCCATTTTTTTCACAAATAAACGCAAGTAATATCAAAGAAATATTACCACTATCATGAAGTACAATATGTCAGAAACAAACTTTCTCAGAATCAGCGGGATCCGTTAAAGTGTTCCAGAGTTATAACCTCATAAATTGACAATGGTCAGAATTGTAAAAATTGTCCCGGTCGGTCATTAAGCTGCAAATCCGTCACTAAGGGGTTATTCTGTATGACTGTGATCTCCAAGGCATACAGTATTAATGTAATCACTGCCTGATTGCGGTGAGCTCTGGCTGTGCAGACATTTTTAGGTGCTCCCTAAAAACACATCTGTTTAGAGAGGCCTATCACGTTCCCTAATCAAAGTCTTTTTAATATATATTGCTTATTCTCTACTTCTCTGAACATAATTCACCATCAAACTTAACTGTACTCAAAAGGCTCATGCAGCCTTTAACTTCCCTCTATTTCCTCAAGATGGTTGTACCATCATTGTGACGAAGCACCTGTAATTTGTGTCACCCCCATCTCATTGTAGATTGTAAGCTTTGAAGAGCAGGGTTACCATTATTTTTGCTTTAATTGTTTTAATTATCTTTAACTTGGTAACTTTTGACTGTTTTATATGAACTGCTGACTGGTAAAGCTATGCAGAATGTGTTTGTGAAATGTAAGTAAAGGTTATTTTTATTAATAGATTGAAGATGGTAAAGTTCAAGCTGTTAGCTTTGCCATATGTAGGTTTAGAAACAGCCTCCTGGATTACAAACTGAGAGAGGATTACAACAGGGTGCCTCTTGTGGTCACATACAACCACCACATGAGCATCCTAAGGAAAGTTGGTGCTGATCTCCAACCCATATTCCACAGAGACCACAAATTGAAAGACGTATTCCCAGAACTACCACTTCTCTCCTATAAACAGCCCCCTAACTTAAGGAATCTCCTTGTCAGAAGCGTCCTCTCATCACCATCAGAGACTGGCAAATTCCCTTGTAACAATAAAAACTGCAAAACGTGTACCCACATATTACCAACAGATATAGTCTGTGTACCAAACACAAATCAGGATTATAAGTTCACGAGTTCCTTGTCATGTACACCCTCCAACGTGGTGTACATGATACAATGTACGAGGTGCCCTGGGAGTACCTATATTGGGGAAACTAAGCAAAAACTACAAACTAGGATGAATCTAAACTGACACACAGTCAGGAAAGATGAGAAAACATTTCTCTGGAACTGGACACAGTATGACAGATTTAAAAGTCTTAATACTAAAAGGACATTTTAAGGATGACAGGGAAAGAAAAATTTGGGAATTAAAACTAATGAAGATGTTCAATTCTTTGACACTAGGATTTAATTTAACACCTGGATTAAGGGTACTGTCACACAGTGCAATTTTGATCGCTACGATGGTACGATTCGTGACGTTCTAGCGATATCGTTACGATATCGCAGTGTCTGACACGCAGCAGTGATCAGGGATCCTGCTGAGAATCGTACGTCGTAGCAGATCGTTTGGAACTTTCTTTCGTCGCTTGATCACCCGCTGACATCGCTGGATCATTGTGTGTGACAGCGATCCAGCGATGTGTTCGCTTGTAACCAGGGTAAACATCGGGTAACTAAGCGCAGGGCCGCGCTTAGTAACCCGATGTTTACCGTGGTTACCAGCGTAAACGTAAAAAAAACAAACAGTACATACTTACATTCCGGTGTCTGTCCTCCGGCGTCTCAGCTTCTCTGCACTGTGAGCGCCGGCCAGCCAGAAAGCGAGCACAGCGGTGACGTCTGACGTCACCGCTCTGCTTTACGGCCGCTGTGCTTATACAGTGCAGAGAAGCTGAGACGCCGGGGGACAGACACCGGAATGTGAGTATGTAGTGTTTGTTTTTTTTAAGTTTACGCTGGTAACCAGGGTAAACATCGGGTTACTAAGCGCGGCCCTGCGCTTAGTAACCCGATGTTTACCCTGGTTACCCGGGGACTTCGGCATCGCTCCAGCGCCGTGATTGCAACGTGTGACCGCAGTCTACGACGCTGGAGCGATAATCATACGATCGCTGCGACGTCACGGATCGTGCCGTCGTAGCGATCAAAATTGCTCTGTGTGACAGTACCCTTAGGAGTCACTACATGGATACAATTCACACCTCCTCCAGATGAACTCCAGATAACTAAGAACATTATTCCCACCACCTCTCCATTTGTAAGAAAATGCCTAATTTGTTTTCCTTGGCTTATCTTTAGGAGGCATCACACTTCCCACCCCCCTGAACAAATGTCCTACTGTAGTATTCTTTAAATATTGTGCTTTTTTCTTATTAATCTATCTGTAATCTTGACTAGTGTTGAGCATTCCGATACCGCAAGTATCGGGTATCGGCCGATACTTGCGGTATCGGAATTCCGATACCGGGATTCCGATACTTGCCGCGTATCGGATACCGGAATCGGAAGTTCTAAGATTCAAAAAGCAGAAATTCAGCCAATGAGATTGATTCCAAGTGTGGGCACATCCTGTTTAGCATGGAGGGCATGAAACTACTGGCAAGGCTGTGATTGGCTGGTGTAATGATGTCATGATGCAGTTTAAAAGTCGCTGGCGCCATTTTGCGATCACTCTGCTGTGAATTCAGTTAGTGACAGGACGCTGTTTGCTGACTGAGGGACAGTTTAGAGATAGCGATTTGCTTCTTTGTGCTTTCCAAAGGCTAATTTAGCAACCGCTGTGTTCACCTACTATTCACCTTGCTTTTGCCTTGTAGCGCTGTTTTCACAGCGATCTGCAGGGTCTGTGTGTGTGTGTGTGTGAGTGCAGCCCAGTCTCCAGTCTGAGTGCAGCCACATAGGCCATCCATAGTTGGTTGTATTCAGTTCAGGGAGGGTGGTTCATTGCCTCATACTGTTCCTTTTTTTTTTTTTTTTCCCAAGTAGTGTAGTCTGCTGCTAATTTATTCAAAAAAATCCTATTAGTGTCTTTCCACCCGTCTCCAGCTAATTTGTGGAAAAACACTACATAGGATAAAGTAGAGGAGGGTTTTTGGGCCTTGCAGCGCCGTTTACGGCTGTCTGCACGGTCTCCGTGTGACTGCAGCTCGCCCTGTAATCTGTGAGCAGCTGTAGCCTGGTTGTCTCCAGCTCAGGGTTTTTCACTGCGTCATACCGCCAAATCAATTTTCTTTTTTTTCAAAGTAGTGTAGTCTGCTGCTAATTAATTTTAAAAAATCCTATTAGTGTCTTTCCACCCGTCTCCAGCTAATTTGTGGAAAAACACTACATAGGATAAAGTAGAGGAGGGTTTTTGGGCCTTGCAGCGCCGTTTACGGCTGTCTGCACGGTCTCCGTGTGACTGCAGCTCGCCCTGTAATCTGTGAGCAGCTGTAGCCTGGTTGTCTCCAGCTCAGGGTTTTTCACTGCGTCATACCGCCAAATCAATTTTCTTTTTTTTCAAAGTAGTGTAGTCTGCTGCTAATTAATTTAAAAAAATCCTATTAGTGTCTTTCCACCCGTCTCCAGCTAATTTGTGGAAAAACACTACATAGGATAAAGTAGAGGAGGGTTTTTGGGCCTTGCAGCGCCGTTTACGGCTGTCTGCACGGTCTCCGTGTGACTGCAGCTCGCCCTGTAATCTGTGAGCAGCTATAGCCTGGTTGTCTCCAGCTCAGGGTTTTTCACTGCGTCATACTGCCAAATCAATTTTCTTTTTTTTCAAAGTAGTGTAGTCTGCTGCTAATTAATTTAAAAAAATCCTATTAGTGTCTTTCCACCCGTCTCCAGCTAATTTGTGGAAAAACACTACATAGGATAAAGTAGAGGAGGGTTTTTGGGCCTTGCAGCGCCGTTTACGGCTGTCTGCACGGTCTCCGTGTGACTGCAGCTCGCCCTGTAATCTGTGAGCAGCTATAGCCTGGTTGTCTCCAGCTCAGGGTTTTTCACTGCGTCATACCGCCAAATCAATTTTCTTTTTTTTCCAAATAGTGTAGTCTGCTGCTAATTTATTCAAAAAAATCCTATTAGTGTCTTTCCACCCGTCTCCAGCTAATTTGTGGAAAAACACTACATAGGATAAAGTAGAGGAGGGTTTTTGGGCCTTGTAGCGCCGTTTACGTCTGTCTGCACGGTCTCCGTGTGACTGCAGCTCTATCTGTTGTCAGTTCAGCCCCCAAAAAATAAATAAATAATAAAGTTCACCAAACACACCAGTTACACCACTTTACATTTCTGTAGGCCACATTAGCTCATATTAAAGTCTAGTCCACACTTTAGATAATTAGTGCTTCTTATACCTGTTAGGAGGAGTTGCTCAGGAATAAGCACACAAATCCGTTAGTACTTTTCTGCTTATCTTTATCAGTCAACCAAGATGAAGAAGGCAGTGAGTAAGGCACGGGGGCGTGGGAGCCGTCGCGGAGCAGGGAGGGGACGTGGGGATTCTGTGCCTGCTGCGGGCACCGGTGACTCATCAGCACCCACTTTCACCAGGCAACAGTCGTTCATGCGAAGCTTTGTGTCCGAGCGCCGTACACCGCTGCTGCGTGAAGAACAAATTGAAGCTGTTGTCGGATGGATGGCAGCTAATGCATCAACTTCCATTAGTGCCACATCCTCTCAGACACAGAGCACTGGAGAGCAGCCATCTGTCTCTTCACCACCTGCCAAATTGCCCAGGCAGACAGAGAGCCCAGGACAGGAGCCGTCTCTACTTCTGTTCTCTGAATCTCTTGGCTTGGAAACAGGGGGCCAGCCAAGCAGCATTGGAGAAATGGAAGAAGAGGCAGGGTGCAGTGATGCCCAACAGCTTTTTCTGTCTTCCTCTGAAGAGGCGGGTGGGCCAGTGGCTCCGGTCACCACATCGCAGGCCGCATCAGCTGATGATGACACTCAGGTGCCACTTACTGGTGCGTGCTCTGCTGCTGAGACTACCCAGGAGGAGCAGTTGGGGGCAGAGGGTAGTGTAGATGATGAGGTCCTCGACCCATCTTGGCGTGAGGGACAGGAAGGTGGTGGGAGCAGCTCTGAGGAAGAGATTCCCCGTACGGCCCAAAGAGGGAGAGGGAGGGGGAAGACTGCGGATCCTGCAGCCTCCGCTTTGGCACCCGTTAGGAGCATGTCTCTTCCAAAAGCCAAAAAGGGCGCTCCCAAGACTTGCAGTGCCTGGTCCTTTTTTGACACAGTTGCAGATGACATTTGCTATGTCAGATGCAACGTGTGTCATCAAAAAGTCAAAAGAGGGAAAAATGTCAGCAACCTCAATACCTCCAACATGTGGAAACATGTGCGCAACAGGCACCCGGCGGAGTTAGAAAAACACACTGAAGAGGTAGGCCAACCAACAGCGGCAGCTACCACCTCTTCAGCTCGTGTTGCCTCTTCCTCTACCTCACACGCAGCTGGTTCGGCGTCCTCCCAGGATCGCCGTGGAAGAACCTCTGCCCCTGTTGTCCAGAGACCCGCTGTAATTCCACCCGCAGCGCCACTTTCCCAGTCATCCACACACTCCCAGCCCAGTCTACAGCCATCGGTAGTACAGGCATGGGAGAAAAGGCGGCCTTTCTCGTCAAACCACCCACGAGCACAGGCTCTGACTGCAGGCATTGCCAAACTTCTGTCACTGGAAATGCTGTCATTCAGGCTGGTGGAGACTGACAGCTTCCGTGACTTGATGTCATTGGCAGTCCCACAGTACAATGTGCCCAGCCGCTTTTACTTCAGCAGGCAAGCCGTCCCTGCCCTGCAGAAGCATGTGGAGGGACACATAAAACACGCGCTACTGAACGCCGTCAGTAGCAAGGTCCACCTCACCACCGATGCGTGGACCAGTCAACATGGACAGGGGCGATACCTTTCCCTCACTGCCCATTGGGTTAATGTCGTTGAGCCGGGTACAGACCGTGCGAGTGGCGCAGGACGTGTCCTGCCCACTCCAAGGATTGCAGGAATCCATTCTGTACGCATTGACTCCTCCTCTTACACCAGTTCCTCAGAATCATCGCTGCAGGAGCCGTCACAGTCCACCTCCACATGGACCCGTGATGAACGTGTACCTGTTACGACCGACATGAGCACAGCCGTGGCCAAACGTCAACAGGCCGTCTTGAAATTAATTTTCTTGGGGAATCGTAGCCACACAGCGCAGGAGCTCTGGAATGCCATCAAGCAGGAGAGCGATGTGTGGTTTGTGCCAGCGAATCTCCAGCCAGGCATGGTAGTGTGTGATAATGGCCGAAATCTGGTGGCAGCTCTGGGCCTCGGCAACCTCACTCACATCCCATGTCTGGCACATGTGCTCAATTTGGTCGTGCAGAGCTTTTTGAGGGACTATCCGGATCTTGATGCACTGCTGCACAAGGTCCGCCTAGAGTGTGCTCACTTGCGGCGTTCCAGCACGGCAAAAGCGCGCATTGCGGCTCTGCAGCGCCAACACCGCCTGCCGGAACATCGCATCATATGTGACCTACCTACCAGGTGGAATTCCACGTTACATATGTTGGAGCGGTTGTGTGAGCAGCAGCAAGCTGTAATGGAGTACCAGCTGCTTCAGGCGCAAAAAAGTCGCAGTCAGCGCCGTACAGACTTCACAACCACAGAGTGGGCCACTATGAATGACGTCTGCCAGGTTTTGCGTCCCTTTGATTATTCCACGCGGATGGCGAGTGCAGATGATGCACTAGTCAGCATGACTGTCCCCCTTATCTGCCTGCTTGAAAAATCACTGCAAGCGCTAAGGGATGATGTTGTGGAAGAGGTGGAGGATGAGGATTCACCATTTCCATCATCTTCTGGACAGTCAGCGCCACGTGGTTCCTCACAAACGCGTAGGCAGGGGACCGTTTGTGAGGAGGATGAGGAGGAGTCAATGGAGGAGGAAGACATCCGTCCAGAGGAGGGAGTTACACAATTGTCCAGTACTCAGTGTGTACAGCGAGGGTGGGGTGATGACGAGCGGGCAGAGATCACGCCTCCAGCAGGGGACAGCGTTTCTTGGGCAGTTGGCAGTCTGCAGCACATGGTGGATTACATGCTGCAGTGCCTGAGAAACGACCGCCGCATCGCCCACATTCTCAACATGTCTGATTATTGGGTGTTCACCCTCCTCGATCCTCGCTACCGGGACAACGTAGAAAGCCTCATCACACCGTTGAACCGGGAGCGAAAAATGCGGGAGTACCAAGACACACTGGTCAATTCCATCATCTTCTCCATTCCAACTGAGAGAAGTGCTGCTAGTGCATTCCAAAGCAGCTCAGTGCGTCCAGGCCGTGGTGGAGGCTCTGCACAAAGAGGGAGCAGAAGCAGTGCCTCTGCCCAAGGCAAGACCAGTATGGCCGAACTGTGGCACAGTTTTCTGTGCCCGCCACAAAAGTCTACACCATCACAGACGGCACCAGTCAGCAGGAGGCAACGGTTCCGTCAGATGGTGACAGACTACATGTCTTGCCCTCTTGCTGTACTCCCAGACGGCTCTTCCCCTTTCAAGTTTTGGGTCTCAAAGCTGGATACATGGCCAGAGCTAAGCCAGTATGCATTGGAGGTGCTGTCTTGCCCTGCGGCCAGTGTATTATCGGAACGTGTCTTTAGTGCTGCAGGTGGTGTACTAACTGACCGTCGCATGCGACTATCCTCCGATAACGTTGACCGGCTTACTTTCCTGAAAATGAACAAGGCCTGGATCTCGCCGGAATTTGCCACTCCTCCTCCTGATTGAATAATTAGGTCACTGTATACGTTATCCAGGTCTCCTGTTGTGTTCATCTTTCTACCACCTGAACTTAAATTCCTGGGCTCCAACACCGCCAGTTGAGGCTCAGACGTGCCGTCTGCACAGTCAAAACATACGACCCAGTGTTATTGGGTTTCAGTAACGTCAGCTGATCCCCAGCTGTGTAGCCGGCAATGTGTCATGCGACCGCCACGCTGACACAACAACTGAAATGTAAGGGAATCTGTCCCCCCCCCCCCAAGGCGTTTGTTACTGAAAGAGCCACCTTGTGCAGCAGTAATGCTGCCCAAGGAAAAGGTAGCTATTTTTGTTTAGCTCCTTGCACACGCAGAACTTAACACTTATAAAATGTGTCCACTGATACCGTAAAACCGTCCCGGAGGTGGGACTTTCCTTCGTAATGTGACGCAGCCCAGCCGTCATTCCTACCCCCCCGGCGCCGCGCACCGGCTCCTCAGCGTTGTTTTATTCCGTCCAGGAGCCTGCGCTGTTATGTTATCCCGTGGCCAGGCACACTTAGCGCTGCCCGTCTTCTGGCATCATTTGGTGTCTGGATGGCTGCGCCTGTGCGGCCGCGCTGGCAGAGAGCCCGCCTCGCAGTGTCTTCTGATTTAATCCCACTGGGGGCCTGGGATCCATGGACATGCGCAGTGCATATCTGAACCTCCACCTCTCACTCATTTCCCTATGGCTTCTTCAGACTGTTCGGTGTCAGCTGGTCCCTAACAGCATGCCACGGCCGTGACACCGCACAGTCTGAAGAAGCCATAGGGAGATGAGTGAGAGGTGGAGGTTCAGATATGCACTGCGCATGTCCATGGATCCCAGGCCCCCAGTGGGATTAAATCAGAAGACACTGCGAGGCGGGCTCTCTGCCAGCGCGGCCGCACAGGCGCAGCCATCCAGACACCAAATGATGCCAGAAGACGGGCAGCGCTAAGTGTGCCTGGCCACGGGATAACATAACAGCGCAGGCTCCTGGACGGAATAAAACAACGCTGAGGAGCCGGTGCGCGGCGCCGGGGGGGTAGGAATGACGGCTGGGCTGCGTCACATTACGAAGGAAAGTCCCACCTCCGGGACGGTTTTACGGTTGCAGGGGACACATTTTATAAGTGTTTAGTTCTGTGTTTGCAAGGAGCATAATGAAAAGAGCCACCTTTTCCTTTTGCATCTTTTGTGCTGCACAAGCTGGCTCTTTCAGCTACAAACGCCTTGGGGGGGGGTTAAAGGTTCCCTTTCGACTTTCTCAGGCTTCGGCCTACATTGTGTTCCTCTGCTTTTCCACCTGTCCCTGGGCTCCAACACCGCTAGTTGTTGCCTGGTAGTGCTGTACGCACAGTCCCAACAGTCGCTCCTCTGTTATTGGGGTTCAGTAACGTCAGCTGTTCCCCTGCTGTGTGTGTGGCAATCCCTCCTACCTCCTCCAACCTCCTCCTCCTCCACCTGTCCCTGGGCTCCAACACCGCCAGTTGCCGTCCAGAAGTGCTGTACGCACAGTCAACAGTCCCTCCTCTGTTATTGGGGTTCAGTAACGTCAGCTGTTCCCCTGCTGTGTGTGTGGCAATCCCTCCTACCTCCTCCTACCTCCTCCTCCTCCACCTGTCCCTGGGCTCCAACACCGCCAGTTGCCGTCCAGAAGTGCTGTACGCACAGTCAACAGTCCCTCCTCTGTTATTGGGGTTCAGTAACGTCAGCTGTTCCCCTGCTGTGTGTGTGGCAATCCCTCCTACCTCCTCCTACCTCCTCCAACCTCCTCCTCCTCCACCTGTCCCTGGGCTCCAACACCGCCAGTTGCCGTCCAGAAGTGCTGTACGCACAGTCAACAGTCGCTCCTCTGTTATTGGGGTTCAGTAACGTCAGCTGTTCCCCTGCTGTGTGTGTGGCAATCCCTCCTACCTCCTCCAACCTCCTCCTCCTCCACCTGTCCCTGGGCTCCAACACCGCCAGTTGCCGTCCAGAAGTGCTGTACGCACAGTCAACAGTCGCTCCTCTGTTATTGGGGTTCAGTAACGTCAGCTGTTCCCCTGCTGTGTGTGTGGCAATCCCTCCTACCTCCTCCAACCTCCTCCTCCTCCACCTGTCCCTGGGCTCCAACACCGCCAGTTGCCGTCCAGAAGTGCTGTACGCACAGTCAACAGTCCCTCCTCTGTTATTGGGGTTCAGTAACGTCAGCTGTTCCCCTGCTGTGTGTGTGGCAATCCCTCCTACCTCCTCCTACCTCCTCCTCCTCCACCTGCCCCTGGGCTCCAACACCGCCAGTTGCCGTCCAGAAGTGCTGTACGCACAGTCAACAGTCCCTCCTCTGTTATTGGGGTTCAGTAACGTCAGCTGTTCCCCTGCTGTGTGTGTGGCAATCCCTCCTACCTCCTCCTACCTCCTCCAACCTCCTCCTCCTCCACCTGTCCCTGGGCTCCAACACCGCCAGTTGCCGTCCAGAAGTGCTGTACGCACAGTCAACAGTCGCTCCTCTGTTATTGGGGTTCAGTAACGTCAGCTGTTCCCCTGCTGTGTGTGTGGCAATCCCTCCTACCTCCTCCAACCTCCTCCTCCTCCACCTGTCCCTGGGCTCCAACACCGCCAGTTGCCGTCCAGAAGTGCTGTACGCACAGTCAACAGTCCCTCCTCTGTTATTGGGGTTCAGTAACGTCAGCTGTTCCCCTGCTGTGTGTGTGGCAATCCCTCCTACCTCCTCCAACCTCCTCCTCCTCCACCTGTCCCTGGGCTCCAACACCGCCAGTTGCCGTCCAGAAGTGCTGTACGCACAGTCAACAGTCCCTCCTCTGTTATTGGGGTTCAGTAACGTCAGCTGTTCCCCTGCTGTGTGTGTGGCAATCCCTCCTACCTCCTCCAACCTCCTCCTCCTCCACCTGTCCCTGGGCTCCAACACCGCCAGTTGCCGTCCAGAAGTGCTGTACGCACAGTCAACAGTCCCTCCTCTGTTATTGGGGTTCAGTAACGTCAGCTGTTCCCCTGCTGTGTGTGTGGCAATCCCTCCTACCTCCTCCTACCTCCTCCTCCTCCACCTGTCCCTGGGCTCCAACACCGCCAGTTGCCGTCCAGAAGTGCTGTACGCACAGTCAACAGTCCCTCCTCTGTTATTGGGGTTCAGTAACGTCAGCTGTTCCCCTGCTGTGTGTGTGGCAATCCCTCCTACCTCCTCCTACCTCCTCCAACCTCCTCCTCCTCCACCTGTCCCTGGGCTCCAACACCGCCAGTTGCCGTCCAGAAGTGCTGTACGCACAGTCAACAGTCGCTCCTCTGTTATTGGGGTTCAGTAACGTCAGCTGTTCCCCTGCTGTGTGTGTGGCAATCCCTCCTACCTCCTCCAACCTCCTCCTCCTCCACCTGTCCCTGGGCTCCAACACCGCCAGTTGCCGTCCAGAAGTGCTGTACGCACAGTCAACAGTCCCTCCTCTGTTATTGGGGTTCAGTAACGTCAGCTGTTCCCCTGCTGTGTGTGTGGCAATCCCTCCTACCTCCTCCTACCTCCTCCTCCTCCACCTGTCCCTGGGCTCCAACACCGCCAGTTGCCGTCCAGAAGTGCTGTACGCACAGTCAACAGTCCCTCCTCTGTTATTGGGGTTCAGTAACGTCAGCTGTTCCCCTGCTGTGTGTGTGGCAATCCCTCCTACCTCCTCCTACCTCCTCCAACCTCCTCCTCCTCCACCTGTCCCTGGGCTCCAACACCGCCAGTTGCCGTCCAGAAGTGCTGTACGCACAGTCAACAGTCGCTCCTCTGTTATTGGGGTTCAGTAACGTCAGCTGTTCCCCTGCTGTGTGTGTGGCAATCCCTCCTACCTCCTCCAACCTCCTCCTCCTCCACCTGTCCCTGGGCTCCAACACCGCCAGTTGCCGTCCAGAAGTGCTGTACGCACAGTCAACAGTCCCTCCTCTGTTATTGGGGTTCAGTAACGTCAGCTGTTCCCCTGCTGTGTATACGGCAACGTGTACTGCGACCGCCACGCAGGCACAACAAGTTAAATGTAAGGGAACCTGACCCCCCCCCCCCAGGCGTTTGTTACTGAAGGAGCCACCTTGTGCAGCAGTAATGATGCAAAGGGAAAAAGTGCCTCTTTTCGTGATGCTCCTTGCACATGCTGAACCAAACACTTATGAAATGTGTCCCCACACAGCGTTACACCGTCCGGTAGGTGGAACTTTCCTTTGTCGTGTGACGCAGCACAGCCATCATTTTTACCCCCTTGGCGCCGTGCGCCCCCTCCTCAGCGTTGTTTGAATCTGTCCCGGAGCCTGCGCTGTTAGGTTAGCCCTTGGCCATGCACACATGTTGCGCTGCCCGTCTTCTGACCTCATTTGGTGTCAGGCTGGCTGCGCCTGTGCGGGTGCGCTGGCCGAGATCCCGCCTCGCAGTGTCGTCTAATGTAATCCCACCGCGGGCCTGTGATCCGTGCCCGTGCGCAGTGCATATCCTCTCCTCTCACTCCCCTCCCTATGGCTTCTTCAGACTGTGCGATGTCAGCTGGTCCCTAATAGCATGCCACGGCCGTGACACCGCACAGTCTGAAAAAGCCGTAGGGAGGGGAGTGAGAGGAGAGGATATGCACTGCGCACGGGCACGGATCACAGGCCCGCGGTGGGATTACATGAGACGACACTGCGAGGCGGGATCTCGGCCAGCGCACCCGCACAGGCGCAGCCAGCCTGACACCAAATGAGGTCAGAAGACGGGCAGCGCAACATGTGTGCATGGCCAAGGGCTAACCTAACAGCGCAGGCTCCGGGACAGATTCAAACAACGCTGAGGAGGGGGCGCACGGCGCCAAGGGGGTAAAAATGATGGCTGTGCTGCGTCACACGACAAAGGAAAGTTCCACCTACCGGACGGTTTAACGCTGTGTGGGGACACATTTCATAAATGTTAGGTTCCGCATGTACAAGGACCATAATTAAAAGAGCTAAGTTTACCTTTTCCAGCATTAGTGCTGTACACAATGGCTCTTTCAGCTACAAACGCCTGGGGGGGGGGGGGTTAAAGGTTTCCTTTCAACTTGCTCGAGTGCAGGCTTCGGCCTACACTCCGCTCCCCCTGCTCCTCCTGCTGACCCTGGGCTCTAACACCGCCAGTTTTTGCCCAGATGTGCTAGCTGCACAGAGAAAAACACCAGCCAATGTGTCAGTGGGGTCCAGCACCGCCAGCTGTTCCCCTGCTGTGCAGCCGGCAACGTGTCCTGCAAAAGCCACGCAGACACAAGAACTGAAATTGAAGGGAACCTGTCCCCCCTCCCCCAGGCGTTTTTACGTTATCCAGCCACCTTGTACAGCGGTAATGCTGCATGTGTGCAAGGTGGCTCAGAAACGTATTCTCCTCGCACATGTGGAACTGAAAACACGTCTGCAATGTGTCCTCTGTGTGACCATTTAACCATCCCGGTGGTGTGACTTTCCTTTGTAATGACACGCTGCAACCCCCTTGGTAGCGCTGCCCGTCTTCTGGCATCATTGTTTGGCTGCCTGCGCCTCTGCGGCCGCCCTGACCCACACAACGCCCCTCGGTGTCTTATTTATTGGGACTGCGAGGGTGTGATTGATGGGCAGGATCAGTGCATCAGTTCGCCTGTCCCTCCTCTCCTTCCGCCTTCTTCGGACTGTGCGGCTTCATGGCCGTGGCATGCGATAAGGGATCAGATGACGCCGCACAGTCTGAAGCGGGTGTAAGGACCCGAGTGTGAGAGGCGAACATATGTGCTGCGCCAGGCCCTGAATCCCAGCCCCGCAGTGTTTTAACAATGTTAAGACACTGCGGGGCTGGGATTCATGGTCATCGCGAACCGCACCGGCCGACATTACATGATGCCAGAAGATGGGCAGCGCTAACGGCGCTAGGCCAGGGGATAACACGACAGCGCAGACTCCTGTACAGCAAATAACAACGCTCGGGAGGCTGCACCCAGCACCAAGGTGGGATTCTTGACACCTGTGCTGCGTCTCATTACAAAGGGAACTCTCGCCTCCATTACACAGTTTGACTGTATAAAGGGCTAAATGTTATACGTGTTCCATTCAGCGTGTGCAAGGAGAAAAATTACAAGAGCAACCTTTGACTTGCGCAGCACTGCTGCTGCATAAGCTGTGGCTCTTCTACTTTGTAACCCCTGAGGGGGGGTTAAAGGTGACTTTTGAAATCGGTTCAATTAGGCTTCGGCCTACACTCTGCTCCACCTGCAGAGCCCGGGCTCCAACAACGCTAGTTGCTGTCCGGAAGTGCTGGCTGCACAGAGCCAAACACCTCGCCAATGTGTCAGTGGGGTCCAGCACCGCCAGCTGTTCCCCTGCTGTGTAGCCGGCAACGTGTCCTGCAAAAGCCACGCAGACACAACACACCCAAAGCTGCCGCCTGTGCAGGCTTCGGCCTACACTCCCCTCCCCCTGCTCCTCCTCCTCCTGCTCCTCCTCCTGCTGTCCCTGGGCTCTAACACACCGCCAGTTTTTGCCCAGATGTGCTAGCTGCACAGAGAAAAACACCAGCCAATGTGTCAGTGGGGTCCAGCACCGCCAGCTGTTCCCCTGCTGTGCAGCCGGCAACGTGTCCTGCAAAAGCCACGCAGACACAAGAACTGAAATTGAAGGGAACCTGTCCCCCCTCCCCCAGGCGTTTTTACGTTATCCAGCCACCTTGTACAGCGGTAATGCTGCATGTGTGCAAGGTGGCTCAGAAACGTATTCTCCTCGCACATGTGGAACTGAAAACACGTCTGCAATGTGTCCTCTGTGTGACCATTTAACCGTCCCGGTGGTGTGACTTTCCTTTGTAATGACACGCTGCAACCCCCTTGGTAGCGCTGCCCGTCTTCTGGCATCATTGTTTGGCTGCCTGCGCCTCTGCGGCCGCCCTGACCCACACAACGCCCCTCGGTGTCTTATTTATTGGGACTGCGAGGGTGTGATTGATGGGCAGGATCAGTGCATCAGTTCGCCTGTCCCTCCTCTCCTTCCGCCTTCTTCGGACTGTGCGGCTTCATGGCCGTGGCATGCGATAAGGGATCAGATGACGCCGCACAGTCTGAAGCGGGTGTAAGGACCCGAGTGTGAGAGGCGAACATATGTGCTGCGCCAGGCCCTGAATCCCAGCCCCGCAGTGTTTTAACAATGTTAAGACACTGCGGGGCTGGGATTCATGGTCATCGCGAACCGCACCGGCCGACATTACATGATGCCAGAAGATGGGCAGCGCTAACGGCGCTAGGCCAGGGGATAACACGACAGCGCAGACTCCTGTACAGCAAATAACAACGCTCGGGAGGCTGCACCCAGCACCAAGGTGGGATTCTTGACACCTGTGCTGCGTCTCATTACAAAGGGAACTCTCGCCTCCATTACACAGTTTGACTGTATAAAGGGCTAAATGTTATACGTGTTCCATTCAGCGTGTGCAAGGAGAAAAATTACAAGAGCAACCTTTGACTTGCGCAGCACTGCTGCTGCATAAGCTGTGGCTCTTCTACTTTGTAACCCCTGAGGGGGGGTTAAAGGTGACTTTTGAAATCGGTTCAATTAGGCTTCGGCCTACACTCTGCTCCACCTGCAGAGCCCGGGCTCCAACAACGCTAGTTGCTGTCCGGAAGTGCTGGCTGCACAGAGCCAAACACCTCGCCAATGTGTCAGTGGGGTCCAGCACCGCCAGCTGTTCCCCTGCTGTGTAGCCGGCAACGTGTCCTGCAAAAGCCACGCAGACACAACACACCCAAAGCTGCCGCCTGTGCAGGCTTCGGCCTACACTCCCCTCCCCCTGCTCCTCCTCCTCCTGCTCCTCCTCCTGCTGTCCCTGGGCTCTAACACACCGCCAGTTTTTGCCCAGATGTGCTAGCTGCACAGAGAAAAACACCAGCCAATGTGTCAGTGGGGTCCAGCACCGCCAGCTGTTCCCCTGCTGTGCAGCCGGCAACGTGTCCTGCAAAAGCCACGCAGACACAAGAACTGAAATTGAAGGGAACCTGTCCCCCCTCCCCCAGGCGTTTTTACGTTATCCAGCCACCTTGTACAGCGGTAATGCTGCATGTGTGCAAGGTGGCTCAGAAACGTATTCTCCTCGCACATGTGGAACTGAAAACACGTCTGCAATGTGTCCTCTGTGTGACCATTTAACCGTCCCGGTGGTGTGACTTTCCTTTGTAATGACACGCTGCAACCCCCTTGGTAGCGCTGCCCGTCTTCTGGCATCATTGTTTGGCTGCCTGCGCCTCTGCGGCCGCCCTGACCCACACAACGCCCCTCGGTGTCTTATTTATTGGGACTGCGAGGGTGTGATTGATGGGCAGGATCAGTGCATCAGTTCGCCTGTCCCTCCTCTCCTTCCGCCTTCTTCGGACTGTGCGGCTTCATGGCCGTGGCATGCGATAAGGGATCAGATGACGCCACATAGTCTGAAGCAGGTGTAAGAACCCAAGCGAGAGGCGAACATATGTACTGCGCCAGGCCATGAATCCCAGCCCCGCAGTGTTTAAACTATGTCAATACACTGCGGGGCTGTGATTCATGGGCATCGCGAACCGCACCGGCCAACATTAAATGAGGTCAGAAGATGGGCAGCGCTAACAGCGCTAGGCCAGGGGATAACACGACAGCGCAGACTCCTGTACAGCAAATAACAACGCTCAGGAGGCTGCACCCAGCACCAAGGTGGGATTCTTGACATCTGTGCTGCGTCTCATTACAAAGGGAACTCGCGCCTCCAACACAGTTTGACTGTATAAAGGGCTAAATGTTATACGTGTTTCATTCAGCGTGTGCAAGGAGCGAAATTAAAAGAGCAACCTTTGACTTGTGCAGCACTACTGCTGCATAAGCTGTGGCTCTTCTACTTTCTAACCCCTGAGGGGGGGTTAAAGGTTACCTTTGAAATTGGTTCAAGTAGGCTTCGGCCTACACTCTGCTCCCCCTGCAGAGCCCGGGCTACAACACCGCTCGTTGCTGTCCGGAAGTGCTGGCTGCACAGAGCCAAACACCTCGCCAATGTGTCAGTGGGGTCCAGCACCGCCAGCTGTTCCCCTGCTGTGCAGCCGGCAACGTGTCCTGCAAAAGCCACGCAGACACTTGCTCTTGTACCTTCTGCTCCACATCCTGGTTCCAGTACCGTCAGCTGGTTCCGGGCAGAGCATTTGGCTTAGGTGCCTCCCTCTGGGTATCCAAGTTCCACCAACGTCAGGTGGTCCTTGGTAGTGCTTTCAGGCACGGGTACCTCCTGCTTAGTAACCGGGTTCCAGTAACGTCAGCTGGTCCTCGGTAGTTCCATTGGCTCTTGGACCTTCGGCTACCCATCCGGGTTCCAGCACCGTCAGCTGGTTCTCGGCAGTGTCTTTTGCTCTTGTACCTTCTGCTCCCCATCCTGGTTCCAGTACCGTCAGCTGGTTCCGGGCAGAGCCTTTGGCTTAGGTGCCTCCCTCTGGGTATCCGAGTTCCACCAACGTCAGGTGGTCCTTGGTAGTGCTTTCAGGCACGGGTACCTCCTGCTTAGTAACCGGGTTCCAGTAACGTCAGCTGGTCCTCGGTAGTTCCATTGGCTCTTGGACCTTCGGGTAGCCATCCGAGTTCCAGTTCCATCAGCTGGTTCTCGGCATTTTCTCAGCCTTCTTGTACCTTCTGCTACATTTCCAAGTTCAAGAGACTAAACACGATGACCCGGAAGAACACCCCTAAGATGACGACGACACCAGAGACGACAACCACCGTGATGACGACGACCCTGGAGACGATGACCCTGAAGACCACCCCGATGACGACGACCCCGGAGACCACCCCGATGACGACGACCCCGGAGACGACGACCCTGGAGACGACGACGACCTGGAAGACCGAGAAGCAGAAGAACAAGAGGCTGCAGAACAAAGAGCAGAAGGACATTAAGCATAACACAAAATATCAGAGCAAAAAAATATTATGTAAATTATAAGCAGAAGAAGACTAAGCAGTGTATGGGGGTGAGTCCGTTCCTCCTCGTGGTGCCCCTGGATAAAGCCTGATGCTGCAGGCCAAACTGAACGCGGACAAATGTAACTGGTTTGTGACAGGCAGAACGGAAGGTGTAATCTTCAAACTTTTATAGATAACAACTACGGGAATGCCTGTCACAAATAAGAATATGATGAAGAAGTTGAATATGATGAAGATAATAGTAAAATAAAAAGAATATGAACAATGTAACCCAAAAAATAATAGGTAGAAGATGAAGAAGAAGATGAATAAGGTGAAGAAGTTGATGTCAAAGAAGCTGATGATGAGGATAATTAAGAAGAAAGCGTGGGAGAAGTAAAAAAGAAGGTGAAGGGCGTGGAAGTAGTGAAACATCAATATCTGACATAAAAAAAAAAAAAAATAACATAGTCAAATTCTTTCTAACGCCGAACTTCATAAAAAAAAATTAAAAATCCTGCTATTCTATTACATTGGGCTAAACCTCTGTCCCTTTAATATCTCCGCCACGTCCCCCAATACATCCTACATTATTCTTAGTTGTTTTCCTTCATGTAGAATGAACCTACAAGTTTATAAAGGGTTTATTTTAATTCCGATATTTTCGTCCCATTGACTTGCATTGGGATCGGGTATCGGTATCGGATTGGATCCGATATTTTGACGGTATCGGTCGATACTTTCCGATACCGATACTTTCCGATATCGGAAAGTATCGCTCAACACTAATCTTGACTGAAGGAGGAGCCACTGAGCTCTGAAAGCTTGCAAACATATTATTTTCTGGTTAGCCAATAAAGGTATCACTCCTAGAATACTTTTGTCATCATTGGGCAGAACAGTATTTACATTGATTTTTCTGGCTAACACAGTACCACAACACAATTTGTTTTTGTACACCATATGTAGGAGGAAAGAATCTTTTACGTGAGCATTAGTGATGAGCGAATATGCTCGTTACTCGAGATTTCTCGAGCATGCTCGGGGGTCCTCCAAGTATTTTTTAGTGCTCGGAGTTTTAGGTTTTCAGCTGAATGATTTACAGCTGTTAGCCAGAATAAGTACATGTTTGGATTCCCTAGCAACCAGGCAACCCCCACATGTACGTATGCTGGCTACCAGATGTAAATCATTCAGCTGCGGCAAGAAAACCTAAAACTCCGAGCACTAAAAAATACTTGGAGGCCCCCCGAGCAACGAGTATATTCGCTCATCACTAGTGAGCATAACTGCACAAAAAAGGGTTTTCTGCTGTGCTGACACAGGGTGAAGTAGGGTGAACATGACAAGGTACTGGACTGTGAGAGAGGTGCAAGCGGAGATGATATGGTGGATTGTGAAAGATGGGATATGATTGGTATGAACGATTAGTCAAAAGCAGCAGGCATGTGCTTTTCCATATCAGCTGACAGGCTCTCAGTCACCCACACTGTAGGGGCAAACAAATGGAGGTTCTTTGGCCAGAGACCTGTGTGACAGCACTTCCACGGTGAGGGAGGAGGAAGAATCAAAAGTTGCAGTTGATGGGGTGAACAGTGGTTGCCGATGACCTCTAGTCTGAATTTTAGCACAGTTACATTCCCAGATTAATGCATGTTGATAGCGCATGTGCAGTTCATGAATGTAGTACTGAAATTATATCATTTTTTTACTCTACTAGATCTTTTTTTAAAAAAGTTGACAGCTAACATGATTTTTTAGATTTGCAACTGCAGAACCATGAACGCTGCTATCCACTGCCAAAGTTGGGACTCAGGATGCATTGGTTATTGTGATTGCATAACTTTGTGTCTATGTAACCTCATCGCCTTCCTCTTCCTTCTCTGCTGAGCTACTCAGCTGCATGCTGTCATGGTCATGGACAGGATTCCATTGTCTATCCTCTTAGGGTTAATTTTGTGTGGCCTCCCTTTGAATTAGGGTGGACTATATGTACCCACCTCTGTGTCGAGATCCTCATCAGTGATACTTCTGTTCTCGCCTTAGCAACTGACCCCGTATATCTGTGTGTACTGTCTGTTTTCGTATGCTTGCTTGTGTATGACCCGGTCTGTTTCCCATTTGATATCTGCCTTCTGATCCTGTACCTGCTGTGTCTCTCCTGGCATGATATCGGCTACGCTCCCTGATTTACCGCTAAGTTGTCCCTCTGATACTATGTTGCTCTCTCTGGCTTCTGACCCCAGCTTGCTTCTTACTATGCTATTTGTCTTTCCCTCTGGTTACCGTGCCGTCCTCTGGTCTGACCTCGGCCTGCCTGATACTTCTCACGTCTCTGCCAGCCCACGCTAGTGTCCTCGGGGGTTCAGGGCATGAAACCACCTCCAGCCACTTCCCCGGTGGTCACGTGCCACAGGTCCTGCTCACCTATGGCGCACTCACAGCCGCATTCACACGGTACTGTAGAAATCTGCGAGCAGCCGCCAGCACGTACACGGACACGCGCACAGGCTTACGTGGTGAGTCCGATGCGGTGTCTGTGACACACGCATCTGGTTTTAAACAATTGTGATCTACTACCTCATCGTCATCCTCTCTGTTCTACCACTCCTCACCCTGAGAGTCACCCTTCTCCTTTTTCTGCCTTGACAGCACAGTATAGTCCTCAGGCACCTCAAGTATCTAAATCTCATCACAAATGGATCACATTCACCCAATGGCGTTAACTTCTGTTGACAAGGGTTTGGTTTCTGCTCAGACAAAACTTTGCCCAGACATGGATCAAAGTGAGAAAGAAATTGGCCATCAGCTCAGATGATTTCCTCCTCTTTACTCTGTGAATCTTAAGAGTACACGTCTTATGGCCATGGCATACACTTTGTGAAGAGATCTGCAGACCCAGCCATATGTGTTTCCCAACAGTCAGTTGGGCACTTGGAGAGTTGTGATGTGGGGGAAAAAAAGGGTAATTGGGGTGCCACCACTGATGACTGTACTGTGTGTGATGTTAAGATGGAGGAAGAAGAGAAGAGGCCACTTGACGCAGCGCTTGCCATCTACTGGAGCACATGTTCTTTCTGGCCCTCATCTACAAAGTGTACCATTGGATGTATGCCAAAGAAAGAGAATGGAGTTGCCCGTCCAGTAACAGAAGTTGTAAAAATGCTGCGCAATTGCTCACTGCAGCAATACAAACCGACTTCTCATCCCTCATATCATACCTGTCTCACAACCCTAAACAGCTATTCAGTCTTTTCAATTCTTTCCTGCGTCCACCAGCTCCCCATCTCTCTACTTTCATCTCAGCTAAATACTGTGCCTCACCACCTGAGAACTTGACACAATAACATTCCACCACATGCAAAACTTTACCACAGTCTTCATCACAAGCCTAACCCACCTCTTCAACCTGTCATTAACAACTGGTGTCTTCTATCCTTATTTAAACATACTTCGATCACACCCATCCTCAAAAACCCACCCTTAACCCATCCTTTGTGTCTTTGCCTCCAAATTACTGGAACGACACGTCCATTTTGAACTGTCCTCCCTCCTCTCCTCTGCTCCCTCTCTGACTGCTTACAATCTGGCTTCAGACTGCACCATTCCACTGAAACTGCACCGACTAAAATCACCAATGACCTACTAACTACCAAATGAAAGCAACGCTAGTTTGTCCTCCTCCTTCTCCTGGACCTATCATTTGTCTTTGACACAGTGGACCATTCCCTATTACTACAGACTTTCTGATCTGTTAACATTACAGACTTGGCCCTTTGTTGGATTTCCTCGTACCTAACAGATAGGACATTCAGTATCTCCCTCTTGAACACCACCTCCTCATCTCGCCCCCTATATGTCGGTGTCCACCAAGGTTTAGTTGTAGGACTGGGAACTATGCTTAGAGGGCGCACGCGTGCGCCCTCCCTCTAAAAGGGACCACCCACATCAACTTAAGGTATTCCAAGCCTATAGCTGGGAGACACATTCTATTTAAGGCTTCTCCTCCAAAATGGAGGTGCCTGAGCTACATTGTTAGTTTGCCATGCATGCTTGCTAGTTGTCAGGTTCCCCAGGTCCGCCTGTCTGCTTGTCTACTCTGTACTCCTCTGCTCTTACCTGTCTGTGCCCATCTGCTCATATCTGTCTGTGCTCTTTTGTCCATCAGCCGGACCAGATTGCAACTGCGAGGGCCTATCTGTCTAACACCTGGTCCAGTCCGCACATACCAGTGCTTTTCTGTTCCACATCTGGTCCCATGTGCACCCGTTGTTCCAGATTCCCTAGAGGGCCTGCCTGCATTTTTCATCCCTCCTTCGGGCTGTAGCAACTTACCTGCTGTATTGGATCAGTTGTCACCTTCTGTAGGCCAGCCATGGAGTAGTACCTGCTGCCACCTATTTGCCCCTTCTTGGGTCTCAGTTTTCGCATACAAGTGGTAACTTGTCTGAGTAGGGATTTGGTAGGCCACCTAGTTACATGCCTTCCAGGCTTTCAGAAGGATACGAATTAGTGATTCCACTGCCTTGCTTGTTACAGTCGCCATCTGCTGGGTTGGCTGTAGTGGAAGAGGTGTTGGTGCCACTATACTAGTTCTACTCTTTTGCGCTTGATTCCACTTTGTTAGTGTCTACCACTAATTTTTGTAAATGTATTGACTCCAGGTAGGGTCTACTTCATGCGTGTTTCCTGTAGCAGTAGTCCTCCAAGACCATCAGACATTCACTTCCTTGGAGTCAACTACCCGTGTTACTATCTGCTCACTCAATCTGCAATAAGCTTCATGTGATTCATGACCTTTTTCTCTCTCACAAGCTTGTCTTCCTCCACTTCATAGAAACATGGCTAACACCCTCTGACACTGCCTCCCCTGCTGCGCTGTGTTATGGTGGCCTCCACTTCACCCACACCCCTCGACCTGGCAACAGACATGGTGTAGGAGTGGGTCTTCTCCTTTCTTCAAAATGCACCTTTAACGCAATCCCACCTCTACCCTCCCTTATCCTCCCCTCTTTTGAAGTCCACTATGTACGCATCTACTCTGCCTCCAACCTCCAAGTGGCCATCATATACCGACCTCCGAGCCTGGCCACTGCCTTTATTGACCAATTCTCTACCTGGCTTCTTCACTTTCTCTCTGTTTACATTCCCACCATCATCATGGGTGACTTCAACATTCCCATTGATACCCATCAGTCAACAGCCTCCAAACTTCTGTCCCTTATTTCATCTTTCGGACTTACTCAGTGGTCCTCCACAGCCACCCACACAGATGGACATACACTAGACCTGGTCTTCACCCGTCTCTGCTCTCTATCTAACTTCACCACCTCCCCTCTCCCTGGATCCAACCACCATCTGCTCACCTTCTCATCCCTGTCCTCCTCACCAGTCAACCATGTCAAGCAACATGTGCACACCCGCGGAAACCTTGCACACCTAGACACCTACACACTCTCTGACTCTATCCTACCACTTGCATCCATATCCTCACTCCACGACACAGACAGTGCCACTGCTTTATACAATGCCACTCTCGGGTCAGCTATTGATACGGTTGCCCCTCTTGTTCATGGCAGAGTGCGACGTATCAATAGACAACCCTGGCACAATAACATCACTAAAAAGCTCTCTCAAGTGTCCAGGGTTGCAGAGCGGCATTGGAAGAAAACACATTTGCAAGATGACTTCACTGCATTCAAACGGGCAACACTCGCTTTTAAATTTGCTCTCACCTCGGCTAAACAGGCCTACTTTACAACCCTCATATGTTCCCCATCCTACAACCCCAAACAGTTATTCAAAACCCTTACTCCCTCCTCCGCCCCAACTGCCCCCTCCAACCTCCCTCATCTCTGCTGAGGACTTTGCCACTCACTTTAAAAATAAGATCGACCAAACAAAGCACGTCTTCATTGTTCAACCACCAAAACCCCTTCGTATACCTGACCAATGTCCAAACCCCATAACCTCCCTATCCAATATGACTGAAGGGGGCTTAATTGTCTCCTCTTCAAATCGCACCTTTTCACCTGTGCACTTGGCCCCATCCTATCCCACCTCCTCTGTTATGACCCCAATGGCAGAGGGTCTCAGAAATAATTACTAAGTCTGCAAACACAAAAAACCAGCTCATAGGGCAGTGGTAACTGAGCTGACCATATATCTAATCCTAGCACCACAAATAGCAGCAGCCGGGGAACGTGCCTACGTTGGTTCTAGACGTCTCGCGCCAGCCGGAGAACTAACTAACCCTAGAAGGGAAAAGAAAGACCTTTCTTGCCTCCAGAGAAAAGACCCCAAAAGTTGGATACAAGCCCCCAACAAACGTAAGAATGAGCTAGGTATTTAGCAAAGAGAGGCCCACTAGCTAATAGCAGAATATAGTAAGATGACTTATATGGTCAGCAAAAACCCTATCAAAATATCCACGCTGGATATTCAAGAACCCCCGAACCGTCTAACGGCCCGGGGGGAGAACACCAGCCCCCTAGAGCTTCCAGCAAGGTCAGGAATCACATTTAGTACAAGCTGGACAAAAATGAGAGCAAGCAAATAACCAAAAAGCAAAGAAGCAGGACTTAGCTTAATTTAGCACGAACCCGGACCAGCAGACAGGAGCAAACAGAAAGGATCTGATTACAACGATGCCAGGCACTGGACTAAGGATCCAGGAAGCTTATATAGCAACTCCCCTGGACTAACGACCCAGGTGGGAGCCAAACTGAGGAAAGACAATCCCAGAGTCATATCACTAGTAACCACAAGAGGGAGCCAAAAAGTCTAATTCACAACACTCCTCCCCAACCTCACCACCACTCTTATCTCATCCCTAACCCACCTCTTCAACCTATCACTAACTTCTGGCACCTTCCCTTCTGCTTTCAAACATGCCACAATCAAGCCTATCCTTAAAAAGCCAACCCTCGATCCAACAGTTATGTCCAGCTATTACCAAATATTGCTGCTCCTATTCGCTTCCAACTCCTGGAGCAGCACGACAATCTACAATCTGGTTTCCACCCCCATCACTCAACTGAGACAGCCCTGACCAAAATCACTAATTACCTACTTACGGCCAAAGCTAATGAGCAATACTCTGTACTCCTCCTCCTAGACCTGTCCCCTGCTTTCGACACAGTTGACCAATGCCTCCTACTACAGATCCTCTCCTCCTTTAGCATCAAAGACCTCGCCCTATCCTGGATCTCCTCATACCTTTCCAACTGCACATTCACCGTCTCTCACTCCCACACTACCTCCTCATCCCACCCTCTCTCTGTTGGAGTTCCCCAAGGCTCTGTTCTAGGACCCCTACTGTTCTCAATCTATACACTCGGCCTGGGACAACACATAAAGTCCCATGGATTCCAGTACCACCTTTATGCTGATGACACTCAGATCTACCTTCCTGACCCAGACGTCACCTCCCTGCTGTTCAGAATCCCGGAGTGTCTATCAGCCTTATCATCCTTCTTCTCCTCTCGCTTCCTCAAACTCAATGTGGACAAATCTGAACTCATCATCTTTCCTCCATCACATAGATCTTCCTTAGCTGACCTATCTATCGCAGTAAAGGTCATCACGCTGCCTCAGAGTAACCCTTGACTCTGCCCTATCCTTCAAACCGCACATCCAAACTTTTTCCACCTCCTGTCGCCTCCAGCTCCAAAATATCTCCAGAATCAGTCCTTTCCTCAACCGTCAATCTACTAAAATTCTTGTGCATGCCCTCATCATCTCCCGCCTTGACTACTGCAACATCCTTTTCTGTGGCCTCCTTACTAACACCTTTGCACCTCTCCAGTCCATCCTTAACTCTGCTGCCTGACTAATTCATCTCTCTCCTCACTACTCCTCCGCTCCCCCCTCTGTAAATCTCTTCACTGGCTCCCATTCCCTCAGCGTATCCAGTTCAAATTACAAATACTGACCTACAAAGCCATCCATAACCTGTCTCCTCCATATATCTCTGAACTAATCTCCCAATATCTTCCCTCACACAATCTTCGGTCCTCCCAAGACCTCCTTCTCTCCTCCACACTTATTCGCTCCTCACCCAACCGCCTCCAAGACTTCTCCCGAATATCCCCCATCCTCTGGAATTCTTTGCCCCAACATGTTCGACTATCAACTACATTTGGATCCTTCAGACGGAACCTGAAAACCCACCTCTTCAGGAAAGTCTACAGCCTGCACTGACCCTGGTGCCTCCTCATCACTACCAAAGATACCGCCTCACCAACACCAGAGCTCCTGCAACCCTCAACCTATTGTGTACATCGCCACCTTCCTGTAGAATGTAAGCCCGCAAGGGCAGGGTCCTCTCCCCTCTGTATCAGTCTGTAATTGTTAGTTTGTAGTGATATCTGCAATTTGCATGTAACTCCTTCTCATGTACAGCACCATGGAATCAACACCTGTGTGTGGCTGAGTATGAAAGCAGGTTGAGCTGTTGCATGTCGTATCAGGTCTCCCAGCTCAGGAGGCCTACACTGATCCCTCAACCACCTCATCTTATAGTGACGTTCAATTGAAAGCTATAAATGTTGTCCCCGATGCCGATACCTCATGCCTGGCTGATTGCTGCAGTGCTACGCTACAATTAGTAGTGTGGGTGAATTTAGGACACTTTCCTGGTGTCTGCCCCTAATTTGATGAGTTTTGGCAGCATTTGGGGCCATTACAAGGTGTTGTGCATGCCTTTGTTTTTGCCTCCCATTGACATGAATGACAATCAGTTATGTTCTGTGAATATTCAATGAATTAATATGTGAATATTGCTAATTTGGCAATCGTAATCCGGATCGAACATTGAAATATTCACTCATCTCTAATCACTAGTCACTACGCATTGTAAGATGTCCCCCGGACGAGATACGTGTCTTCACAGCCATTAGCTGCGGTGATGTGAGCTTGGAAGCATGCTGCAGCATCTATATCTCTGAGATAGTTATTAGGACATTCCAGGGCCGGGTTTTACAAGTCATAAGAGATGGGTGAGAATGACTGCTTACATATCCCAACCCCAGACGCATTGCTTGGCTAATAAAATGGAGGCCGAATGTCTCATTCAGTGCCTGTGGCTGGAGGTGTGGAGACCTCCAGTGAGTGTTGATAAAGATACTGACTTGAGCTGGCGGACCCAATTGTTTTTCTATCCAGAGCAGTTTATGCAGTTTTAAGAAACTTGCTTAGACATTTCAGCAATACCACTTCCTGTACCTACCTCTATCCCAGCTGAGTGAGTACAGAACCCTACAATTGGTGATAGATGCACTGGCACGAATCCCAAGAGGCAGTGTGACTGCCGATACCACATGTTCTAGGTGAAAGTTGCTGTAGGAGAGAAATCTGGCAGCATGGAGCAGCTTGTAAAGCATTTGGTCCAGGTTCAACAACAGCAACAGCTCACCAGTGAACAGCAGCAATTGCCACAGCAAGAAATGAATAAGCTGTTAGCACAGCAGCTATAACATCAGCGGCAGCAGCAGGAGGCGCTAACGCAACAAATGGAACTCCTCCTGAGCAGTGGGTGAAAGTCCTGGTGCCATATGAACCGCAGAAGGCCTATTATGACCTGGCCGTGAAGGACGCAAAAGAGAAAGCCAAGTTGAAAGCTGAGATCTTGGAATGCTTTGGAGTGACTCTGACTGTCAGGGCGCAGCGAATGCACCACTGGGCGCATTGCAGTGATAAACCTTCCCTGTGCCAAATATTTGACCTCCTACACCTGGCCCCAAAATGGAATCAACCTGAATTTTCCTTCCCGGCACAGATGGTGGAGAGGATCGTTATGGACACTCCCTACCGAGGCCGGTGCAATCCTGGGTTGCCCAAGGAGATCCTTGTAATGCTGATGACATAGCGCGCCTGGTGAGGAGGTACCAGGAGGTCAAGAGTTCCATGGGGAAGCAAGAGGTTGTAGTATTCTCCCTACTGGGGTTCCCGAAGCAGGGTGGACACCCGAAACAGAGGAGCTAGAGCCACATCAGGTGGGCGTCCAAGAGCACCGGAGTAAGTGTCCAAGGTCTCTTCCCATAGTGTAATTTGTTGAAGGAGTCATACTCCTGGCCACATAGCCGGCCCCTGTCCCATGACCAACAAGCCAATGGACTGCAACACAGGACGGTGCTGCTCGTATTTTACATATCTGGCCAACAGTGCTGTCCTCCAAACAGGAGAGGAGCTTCAGGAATGCCCCGAGACAGTAAAATGGGTAGAAGTGACTGGTCTGCTGGACTCAGGGAGTTTGGTAACCCTAGTGAGGGCTAGTGCAGCGCCCCCACTGCCGCAGGGCCGAGGGGTACCCGGTACCGGGCCTCTGAGTCTCTGCTCTGGGGTGGTCATGGTGGCTAGACCCGGTCCGTGACCCTGCTGAGGGGCGCACAATGATAGATGCGATGGTAATGTTGCGGTGCAGTGTAGGTCATAGTAAATAACGAGGACACCAGGTTGCAGTCTCTTTACCTCTTTACTGAAGGTTTTAGAGTCCTCAGTCCAGAGTGCTGTCAACAGGGCTGTCAGAGACCGGCCGGTCCAAAGGCACATCAGGAGTTCCCTTTTCAGGTGGGAATCAGTGTCTACCTTCTAGCGCTGGGTGTTGTAGTTCTTCCCTGCTGAGCTCCCGGGATAGTCCTCACAACTGATTCTGCCTGTCTCTGATGTTCGTTCTCTCCGTCCCCCAGGTGATATGGTAGGATGCACCCGTATGACGGGGTAGGCCTGGAGTTCTTCCGGGACCCTAGAGTCGCCCCTCTCCCACAGCTGCCGCCGTTGTCTGCTTAGGTGATTTGTGTGAGACAGCCAACCTATAATTGGCTGCCCTGCCGTGGTTTGCAGTAGTACTTAGAGTCTCTTACTTGCTCGGCGTTCCGGCCACCGACTGTTTGCGCCTCAGAAGGATGTTGCCTCGGTCTAACAGCACGACTCCTTCTGGTCCTAATTCCTCTTTACTGTATTCCCGTTGTTCACTGGTTAGTTCTGCTCTTAGGAGTCTGCCAGGATCCCATCCCTGACAGGTCCTCTCACTAGCTCTTCCCAGTTACTTCTCTCCCTGTCTTCCTGTCCAACCCCCAGTTTTACCAGAGTGTGAGGAGTGGCCTACTAGATAGAACCCCTCCCCCTGGTGGCCGGAGTGTGAAGTGTAGTGTGAGTGTTACCTGGTCAGAGAAACTCCTTTAGTGCAATTAGACATAACATCACTCCCCTTAGTGGCAGAGCGACATTACTGCAACGACCAGGACTCTGGGGCGCTGCACTCCCCCCTGGTTAAATCCAGTACTCCCGGACTGGGAAAACAAGAACAACAATACATGTTAACAGAAAACACACACAATTTTGAAATAGCATAAACAATTAAACATAACAGTGCTTCCCTTTATGGGAGGTGAGGACTCTTGAACGTTGCAAAAGTTAGGTCATGCACAGTTTATGACTCTCAGTTCAATGGTTGAAACAGCGGGGACCCCGGGTAAACAAAGGGGTCCCCCTTTTGAAAGTTTTTGAGCAATTCACTGTCCATTACTCTATTGTCTATTTTAAAACCTGTAACAAAAGATATGCACACAAACATTTTCAATTAAATAGCAGCCCTCGCTAATACCTCCAAGTTTTGTAACGGAGGGGAGTTTGGTTCTGAGTGCTGCGTGTGGACCTTTGCAGCGCAGGGGTTGCTATTGGCCTAACAGGGCCCGCTATGCTTGCTACCACTGGTGTAGTGCACTGTCTTCTAGCTACACTTCTAGTGAGTCTGGGTTGCACTGGCAGGTTGGGGCTCTCAGAGCTGCTGCTATCAACAGTGGGTACAGCAGATTCACAGATGGCAGAGGGAGGATTTGCCGGTTCAACGGTTGGCATGGCATCTTCAGGTAGGGCTTGTTGAGGTTGCGGGGCCGGATGATCTGGTACCACCATTGCTTCTTGTGGGTCCGGCTGTTGAAACGTTAGAACAGGTACCACGATGGCCTGATTTATCTGAGTCCAGGACTGGGGAAAGTCACCAAGGACGGTATGGATCATCTTCTCCTTTTCCACCGGCGGGGAGATTCCTGGGACCGTGTCCCTCTCTCTCAACTTATCGGGGCAGACCTTAAGGTGATCCCTGGATACCGCTATCGAGGTCTCCCCTCTGTCCTTGCTGATGAGACAGACCTTCGTGTTGTCGAAATCGGATGGCAGGATGGTATACGATTCCGCTTCCCATTGGTCATCGAGCTTGTGTAGTCTCCTCTTTCGTTTAAGTACTTGCTCACCAGGTGATAGGGGAATCGCAGGAGCGTGCTGGTTGTAGTCCCTTTCTTGTTTTTGCCTAGCCTGAGCGAGACTTCTTTCCACGCACTCCTGTACTTTGCGGTACCTTCGCTGCCTTTCTGCATCCCAATCCGCATCCGGTGAGGTATCTTCGGGGACTAGGACCCCCATATCCAGATCAACGGGTAACTGGCTAGGCCTTCCCCTCATTAGGTACACTGGAGTACAGTTGGTGGAATTTACTGGGATGTGATTGTAGATATCCACCAAATCAGGCAACTTCGTCGGCCACAGGTTCCGTTCCTCTACGGGCAAGGTCTTCAATAAGTCGATCACCACCTGGTTCATCTTTTCGCACATCCCATTGGTTTGAGGATGGTACGGCGTGGTTCGGATCTTCTTACACCCGTACAGTTGGCAGAACTCTTGGAACACTTCGGCTTCGAATGCTGGTCCCTGATCGGTCAGTACCTTCTCCGGGTAGCCATGGGGCCTACAAAAGTACTGCTGGAAGGCCTTGGCGGCAGTCCTGGCCGTTAGATCCTTGACAGGTACAACCACCAAAAATCTGGAGTAGTGATCTACGATGGTAAGAGCGTAGATATAGCCTGAACGGCTAGGTGTCAACTTCACATGATCCAGCGCGACCAGTTCGAGCGGCCGTTTGGTGATGATAGGCTGCAGGGGAGCCCGTTGGCTGCCACGGTCCTTCCTGCGTAGGCTACATGGACCGCACTCCCGGCACCACTTCTCAATGGCTCTCTTCATGCCAATCCAATAGAACCTCCCTCGGAGTAGCCTCTCTAGCTTCCTCCATCCGAAGTGTCCGGCTCCATCATGGTAGGCTCCCAGAACCATGGGCGCATCTCGCCTTGGCACCACTATCTGCCACACCAATTCATGAGTACGTGGGTCGATGCTCCTCCTGCACAGCTTGCCATGATGGATAAACAGTTTGCTTCTCCCCTTCCACAGCTGTTGGGTTTCCTGTGGATCATCTGGGCCGGGATGCAACCCTGCCTGCGTCAAGAGTTCTTTCACCCGACGGACCGCAGGGTCACCATCCTGGGTCTCCGCCCACCCATGATGGGGCAGGGGATTCAGCGTGGCATCCGGTTGGTTCCTGTGCCTGTTCTTCACACGATGAGAGTTCTGAGTGGCTTTGGGGTGATGGAACGCAGGCAGCTCTGTTGTGGATTCTGTTTTTGGGCTCCCTCTGGTGGTTACAACTGGTACTGGGTGACTTTGGTGGGTTGCGGTCTCTGGTTTCCACCTGTCCATCAGAGGCTGGGTGTTTCCTATTTAACCTGGCTTTCCTGTCATTCCCTTGCCGGCTACCAATGTATCAGTGTGTCTCTGTTACCTTTGCTACCTGCTCCTAGGCCTTCAAGACAAGCTAAGTCTGGATTTCCCTGTTTCATGTTTGCTTTCATGTTTTTAGTCCAGCTTGCAGATATGTAATTCTCTGCTGCTGGTTGCTCTAGTGGGCTGAAATTACCACTCATGTACCATGAGTTGGCAAATGAGTTCAAGTAATTTCAGGATGGTATTTTGAAGGGTTTTAAGCTGACCGCGCAGTTCACCTTTTGTATCCTCTGCTATCTAGCTTCAGCGGGCCTCATTTTGCTGAATCTGTTTTCATAACTACGTTTGTGCCTTCCTCTCATTTCACCGTCATTATATGTGGGGGGCTGCTATTTCTGTGGGAATATTTCTCTGGAGGCAAGATAGGTCTGTGATTCTTCTGATAGGGGTAGCTAGATCTCCGGCTGGCGCGAGACGTCTAGAGTCCCCCCAGGAACGTTCCCCGGCTGCTGTTAGTTGAGTGTTGAGGTTCAGGATCGCGGTCAGCTCAGGTTCCATCACCCTAGAGCTCATCCTGCTTTTGCCCGTGTTATGTGTTTAATTCCCTGCCATTGGGAACATGACAGTATAGCCGGCCACAAAGTGTTAATTGTTTGGGCTGAAGCAGGAGAAAAAGAAGTGTTGAAGGGAATTTATTTATTTATTTTTTTTTTTCCCTCAGAGTTTTGCTGCCTAGCCCTTAATTGCTGTCTAGCTGCTTCTTACCTCCTCTTAACCCTTGAATGGCTCTGACCTTAGCTGTTTAACATGGATGTCCAGAGTTTGGCTTCCAGCCTGAATAATCTTGCTGCAAAAGTTCAAAACATACAGGATTTTGTTGTTCACACTCCTATGTCTGAACCTAGAATTCCTATTCCAGAGTTTTTTTCTGGAGATAGATCTACCTTCCTGAATTTCAGGAACAATTGCAAATTGTTTCTTTCTTTGAAATCTCGCTCCTCTGGAGACCCTGCTCAGCAGGTCAAGATTGTAATATCTTTCCTGCGGGGCGACCCTCAGAATTGGGCATTTGCATTGGCACCAGGGGATCCTGCATTGCTCAGTGTGGATGCGTTTTTTCTGGCACTGGGATTGCTCTATGAGGAACCTAACCTGGAGATTCAGGCTGAAAAGGCTTTATTAGCCCTCTCTCAGGGGCATGATGAAGCGGAAGTATATTGTCAAAAATTTCTGAAATGGTCGGTGCTTACTCAGTGGAATGAGTGCGCCCTGTCTGCAAACTTCAGAGATGGTCTTTCTGAGGCCATTAAGGATATTATGGTGGGGTTCCCTGCGCCTACAGGTCTGAATGAGTCTATGGCTATGGCCATTCAGATTGATCGGCGTTTACGGGAGCGCAAACCTGTGCACCAGTTGGCGGTGTCTTCTGAACAGGCACCTGAGACTATGCAATGTGATAGAATTCAGTCCAGAAGTGAACGGCAAAATTATAGGCGGAAAAATGGATTGTGTTTTTATTGTGGTGATTCAGCTCATGTTATATCAGCATGCTCTAAACGCACAAAAAAGGTTGATAAATCTTTTGCCATTAGTACTCTGCAGTCTAAGTTCATTTTGTCTGTAACTCTGATTTGTTCACTGTCATCCATTTCCGTCGATGCCTATGTGGATTCGGGCGCTGCCCTGAGTCTTATGGATTGGTCATTTGCCAAACGCTGCGGTTTTAGTCTGGAGCCTCTGGAAGTTCCTATTCCTTTGAAGGGAATTGACTCTACACCATTGGCTATGAATAAACCGCAGTACTGGACACAAGTGACCATGCGCATGACTCCCGTTCATCAAGAGGTGATTCGCTTCCTTGAACTGTATAATTTACATGATGTACTAGTGCTTGGTCTGCCATGGTTACAAACTCATAATCCAGTCCTGGATTGGAAAACAATGTCTGTGTTAAGCTGGGGATGTCAGGGGGTTCATGATGATGCACCTCTGATTTCAATCGCTTCATCTACTCCTTCTGAGGTCCCTGCGTTTTTGTCTGACTATCGGGATGTTTTTGAGGAGCCTAAGCTCAATTCGCTCCCTCCTCATAGGGATTGTGACTGTGCTATAGAATTAATTCCTGGCAGTAAGTTCCCTAAGGGTCGTTTATTTAATCTGTCAGTGCCAGAGCATACTGCTATGCGGAATTATATTAAGGAGTCCTTGGAAAAGGGACATATTCGTCCATCTTCGTCCCCTCTGGGAGCAGGTTTTTTTTTTCGTGGCAAAAAAAGATGGTTCCCTGAGGCCTTGTATAGATTATCGCCTTCTGAATAAGATTACAGTCAAATATCAGTATGCATTGCCATTATTGACTGATTTGTTTGCTCGCATTAAGGGGGCTAGGTGGTTCACTAAGATAGATCTTCGCGGTGCGTATAATCTTGTGCGGATAAAGCAGGGTGATGAGTGGAAAACCGCATTTAATACGCCTGAGGGCCATTTTGAGTATTTGGTAATGTCTTTCAGTCCTTTATGCACAATATTTTCCGTGAATATCTGGATAAGTTTATGATTGTGTATTTGGATGATATTTTGGTGTTTTCTGATGACTGGGAGTCTCATGTTCTACAGGTCAGGAAGGTGTTTCAAGTCCTGCGGGCCAATTCTCTGTTTGTGAAGGGCTCAAAATGTCTCTTCGGAGTCCAGAAGATTTCTTTTTTGGGGTACATTTTTTCTCCTTCTACTATTGAGATGGATCCCGTCAAGGTTCAGGCGATTTGTGACTGGACACAACCTACATCTGTTAAGAGTCTTCAGAAGTTCTTGGGTTTTGCTAATTTTTATCGTCGGTTCATTACTAATTTTTCCAGTGTTGTTAAACCTTTGACTGATTTGACTAAAAAGGGTGCTGATGTTGCTAATTGGTCTCCTACGGCTGTGGAGGCCTTTCAGGAACTTAAGCGCCGGTTTTATTCTGCTCCTGTGTTATGTCAACCAGATGTTTCACTTCCTTTTCAGGTTGAGGTTGATGCTTCCGAGATTGGAGCAGGGGCGGTTTTGTCACAGAGAAGTTCCGATGGCTCGGTGATGAAGCCATGTGCGTTCTTTTCTAGAAAATTCTCGCCCGCCGAGCGCAATTATGATGTGGGTAATCGGGAGCTTTTGGCCATGAAGTGGGCATTTGAGGAGTGGCGTCATTGGCTTGAGGGTGCTAGACATCGTGTGGTGGTCTTGACTGATCACAAAAATCTGATTTACCTTGAGTCTGCCAGGCATCTGAATCCTAGACAGGCTCGTTGGTCGTTGTTTTTTTCTCGTTTCAATTTTGTGGTTTCATACCTGCCAGGTTCAAAGAATGTGAAGGCAGATGCTCTTTCCAGGAGTTTTGTGCCTGACTCTCCTGGAGACTCTGGGCCTACTGGTATCCTTAGGGATGGGGTAATATTGTCCGCCGTCTCCCCAGACTTGCGACGTGCATTGCAGGAGTTTCAGGCGGATAAACCTGATCGTTGTCCACCAGAAAGACTGTTTGTTCCGGATGATTGGACCAGTAGAGTCATCTCCGAGGTCCATTCTTCTGTGTTGGCTGGTCATCCTGGAATATTTGGTACTAGAGACTTGGTGGCCAGGTCTTTTTGGTGGCCTTCCTTGTCAAGGGATGTGCGCACCTTTGTGCAGTCTTGTGAAGTGTGTGCTCGGGCTAAGCCTTGCTGTTCTCGGGCCAGTGGGTTGTTGTTATCCTTGCCTATCCCGAAGAGGCCTTGGACGCACATTTCCATGGATTTTATTTCAGATCTCCCTGTCTCACAGAAAATGTCCGTTATCTGGGTTGTGTGTGACCGCTTTTCTAAGATGGTTCATTTGGTACCCTTGCCTAAGTTGCCTTCCTCCTCTGAGTTGGTGCCTTTATTTTTTCAGAACGTGGTTCGTTTGCATGGGATTCCGGAGAATATCGTTTCTGACAGGGGATCCCAGTTTGTGTCTAGATTTTGGCGGACGTTTTGTGCTAAGATGGGCATTGATTTGTCTTTCTCGTCTGCATTCCATCCTCAGACGAATGGCCAGACGGAGCGAACTAATCAGACCTTGGAAACTTATTTAAGGTGTTTTGTTTCTGCTGATCAAGATGACTGGGTTGCCTTTTTGCCACTGGCCGAATTTGCCCTTAATAATCGGGCTAGTTCTGCTACTTTGGTTTCTCCTTTCTTTTGTAATTCGGGGTTTCATCCTTGTTTTTCCTCTGGTCAGGTGGAGCCTTCGGATTGTCCTGGAGTGGACGTGGTGGTGGACAGGCTACATCAGATTTGGAATCAGGTGGTGGACAATTTGAAGTTGTCTCAGGAGAAGTCTCAGCAGTTTGCTAATCGCCGTCGCCGCGTGGGTCCCCGACTTCTTGTTGGGGACTTGGTGTGGTTTTCTTCTCGTTTTGTCCCTATGAAGGTCTCTTCTCCTAAGTTCAAGCCTCGGTTCATCGGTCCTTATAAGATCTTGGAGATTCTTAACCCTGTATCTTTTCGTTTGGATCTCCCAGCATCGTTTGCTATTCATAATGTGTTCCATCGGTCGTTATTGCGGAGGTATGAGGTGCCCGTTGTTCCTTCGGTTGAGCCTCCTGCTCCGGTGCTGGTGGAGGGAGAATTGGAGTATGTTGTTGAGAAGATCTTGGATTCTCGTGTTTCCAGACGTAAACTCCAGTATTTGGTTAAGTGGAAGGGTTATGGTCAGGAGGATAATTCCTGGGTGGTCGCCTCTGATGTTCATGCGACTGATTTGGTCCGCGCCTTCCATAGAGCTCATCCTGATCGCCCTGGGGGTTCTCGTGAGGGTTCGGTGACCCCTCCTCAAGGGGGGGGGTACTGTTGTGGATTCTGTTTTTGGGCTCCCTCTGGTGGTTACAACTGGTACTGGGTGACTTTGGTGGGTTGCGGTCTCTGGTTTCCACCTGTCCATCAGAGGCTGGGTGTTTCCTATTTAACCTGGCTTTCCTGTCATTCCCTTGCCGGCTACCAATGTATCAGTGTGTCTCTGTTACCTTTGCTACCTGCTCCTAGGCCTTCAAGACAAGCTAAGTCTGGATTTCCCTGTTTCATGTTTGCTTTCATGTTTTTAGTCCAGCTTGCAGATATGTAATTCTCTGCTGCTGGTTGCTCTAGTGGGCTGAAATTACCACTCATGTACCATGAGTTGGCACATAAGTTCAAGTAATTTCAGGATGGTATTTTGAAGGGTTTTAAGCTGACCGCGCAGTTCACCTTTTGTATCCTCTGCTATCTAGCTTAAGCGGGCCTCATTTTGCTGAATCTGTTTTCATAACTACGTTTGTGCCTTCCTCTCATTTCACCGTCATTATATGTGGGGGGCTGCTATTTCTGTGGGAATATTTCTCTGGAGGCAAGATAGGTCTGTGATTCTTCTGATAGGGGTAGCTAGATCTCCGGCTGGCACGAGACGTCTAGAGTCCCCCCAGGAACGTTCCCCGGCTGCTGTTAGTTGAGTGTTGAGGTTCAGGATCGCGGTCAGCTCAGGTTCCATCACCCTAGAGCTCGTCCTGCTTTTGCCCGTGTTATGTGTTTAATTCCCTGCCATTGGGAACATGACACAGCTCCATCTCTTCAAGTGCCTCCGGGTCTTCTCCCATTTCTGGCAAATTGGGCATTCAGGACAAGGCATCGGCATTGGCATTCTTGTGTCCTGCCCGATACTTGATGGTGAAATCGTAGTTGGACAGCCGGGCCATCCACCGCTGTTCCAAGGCCCCGAGTTTGGCAGTATCCAGATGCGTTAGCGGATTGTTATCCGTGAAGACGGTGAATTTCGCGGAGGCCAGGTAGTGTTTGAACCTCTCTGTCACTGCCCAGACAATGGCAAGGAATTCCAGCTTAAAGGAACTGTAGTTGTCAGGGTTCCTTTCCGTGGGACGGAGTTTCCTGCTGGCGTAAGCGATCACCCTTTCTTTGCCTTTCTGGATCTGGGACAGCACGGCTCCTAATCCCACATTGCTGGCATCTGTGTACAGCACAAACGGTTGGTCGTATTCGGGGTAAGCCAGTACCTCTTCTCCCGTCAGTGCCGACTTCAAACAAGTGAAGGATCCCTCTAGCTCCTCGTTCCAATCAAAGGGGGTGTTCTTCCTCTTGGTCTTCTTTGGTTGGCCTACTAACAAGTTTTGCAAGGGTGCGGCCTTCCTGGTGAAGTCCTTAATGAACCTCCGGTAATAGCCTACCAGCCCGAGGAACTGCCGGACTTCATGGAGGTCACTGGGCTTTGGCCAGTCCTTGATCACCGTGACCTTGTCTGGGTCTGGGGCCACTCCTTCAGCGCTCACCACATGGCCCAGGTATTGCACTTTAGGTTTCAGCAGATGACACTTGGACGGTTTCACCTTTAAGCCAAAGTTGGACAGGGCTTCAAACACCTCGGCCAGGTGCTTCAGATGGTCTTCGTAGGTCTTAGAGAAGACAATGACATCATCCAAATACAGCAGCACGGTTTCGAAGTTCATGTGCCCCAGGCAGCACTCCATCATCCTCTGGAATGTCCCGGGGGCATTGCACAATCCGAATGGCATGTAATTGAATTCGCAGAGACCCATTGGCGTCGTGAAGGCCGTCTTCTCTTTGTCCGCCTCCGCTACAGGAACCTGCCAGTACCCACTGGTGAGATCTAAGGTAGAGAAGTAGTTAGCAGATTTTAAGGCAGCCAGAGACTCCTCTATCCTGGGCAGTGGGTATGCGTCCTTATGTGTAATGCGATTCAACTGCCTGTAATCAACACACATCCTCATTGTACCATCTTTCTTTTTAACAAGGACTAACGGAGCTGCCCAGGGGCTACAGCTGTCTCTCACCACCCCAGCCTCCTTCATTTCCCGCAACATGTCCTTGGCACACTGGTAATGAGCTGGGGGTACAGGGCGATATCTCTCTTTTATGGGTCGGTGATCTCCCGTGGGGATATGATGTTGGATCCCTTTCACCTGCCCAAAATCTAAGGGGTGTTTCCTGAATACCTGCTCGTACTCGTGTACCACCCTGTAGGCCCCCTGTTTTTGATGGGATGGGGTAGAGTCAGTGCCCACATGCAATTCCCGACACCAGTCTTTCGAGTGCTCTGCAGAACCGTTGTCCTCTGCCACGTTTGACGGGACCAAGGGTTCAGGTGTCTGTATCACACTATTATTAACAGTGAACAATTTGGCGAGCGTGGCAAACTTGGGGAGGTGAACCTCTTCCTCCCCACAATTGAGGACACGTACGGGCACTCTCCCCTGGCGAACGTCGACCACCCCCCGGGCTGTCAGAATAGTAGGCCTATTGTCTGAATATACGGGTTCTACCAAGGCCTGGTAGTCCTTTCCCCTGAGGCCTATGGCTGCCCGACACCATATTAACATTTCACTCCTGGGGGGTATCGCGATGGGGTTTGAATCACTCACAGTGACACGACCAATCTCACCACCAGTCAGCTCTACCTGCTGTCTCTGCATCAGAGCTCTGATTTCCTTCTGCAGGGCACATTGCTCACTGTGGCCAGCGGTTTCTGCCACCTGTTGCAACAAAACAATAACTTCTGCAAGACAATTTTCTATAACATTAGTACCAAGAGTCATCATGGGATTACATTCTCGACGATCAATATCAACAATCACAATCCCTTGGGCTTTCAATTCCACCCGCCCCACCTTGATGGTGACCTCCTTATACCCCACTTGTGGCAACGGCTGACCATTACTGGCTATTATGGTGAAATCATCGTCAGGGCCACGAGTAATATCAGTGTTCTCCCAATACCGTTTATAAAGCACGTAAGGTATAGTCGTCACCTGAGAACCGGTGTCCAGCAAAGCGTTCAAGGGGATTCCATCAACCACTACAGGGAGAACTGGTCGTCCTCCAATATACTTGGTTCTCCAATGCTGCGGGCCTGACCGTCCTACTCCTGGGGGTTGGCCCTTTGCCCCAGAGGTTGCTCGTTTAAAGGACAGTACCTTGCAAGGTGGCCCACCTGGTGACAGCGGCGGCAGATGGGTCGTCCGTCCTGATGGAAGCGATCGCTGTCCCGGCCTCTGGTCGGTGGGGTCCTCTTCTGTCGCGTCCAGGGGACATCTTCTGGTCTGGAGGCCAGCTGGATCTTTTCCTTGGGGGCCTCCTGTAGGGACTGCACCGTCCGGGCTAGGGCAGCAACGCTCTTGGTCAGCTCCTGCATCTGAAGACGGAGTCCTGCAGGGGAGTCGTCCTCGAAGCTCTGGGCGTCGGCCTCCGCGGCAACTGGGGTATCCGATGCCACCTCCTGGTGGTATGTGAGAGCGGGGCGCCTGGGTGGTATTGCGCGGCTGGGCTGTCACTCCTGCAATGCCTGGATAGCTTTATCTTTGAATTGCGCAAAAGTCAAGTCTGGATTTTGCATGGCCAGGAAGTGCAATTGGCCCCGCTGGTGACTGCACAGGAGCCCCTCAATGAACCGCTCCTTCAGGAGTTTATCCTCATCCTGCATGCTGCCGGGGTCACTCTGCTTAATGGCCCGCATCGCCTCCTGGAGATTAAGGGCATAGTCCCGTAAGCTATCCTGCGGTCTCTGTTTGCATCCATAGAAAGTCAGTTTAATTTCTGTAGCAGTGCGAGTATCGAAGGTGGCTTTAAGCTTTGCAAAAATCTGCTGTGCAGTTCCCTTATCCTCGGTGGGCCAGGACTTCAATTCTCTCAGAGCCGCCCCAAAGAGTTGGCCGGTTATCATATGAACCTTCTGAGGCTCTGTCAGGGGATAGAACTCGAGCAGGCTGCAGAGCCCTTCCTTAAAGTCAGTGAATGTATGCGACTCCCCAGAGTATCGTGGGAGCCAGGCCGCTCCGGGCAGGTACGGCATAGAGAAGGGCATTATGGCTTTTGTGTTAGCGGCAGTGTCCGAGTGGCTGAGGGGAACAGCGGGTTCTGCGGCAACCGGTGGTGGTATTAGGGCCGCGGCTTCGCCCGCTGCGGGGACCGGAGCTGCCCCTGCATCCGCGGCTGCGGCCGCCACCTCCTCTCCTCCCGACTCGGACATGGCTGTCCCTTCCTCCCACTAACCTGCTGGAGGTCGGAGTTCCTCTTCCGGGATTGGCGCCTTACCGCGCTTTCCGTTCCGCGCTTCTTTTGGCCGGTTCCGCCCACGAAGCTAAGGCTCCTCCCTCCGTGCGCGGCAATGGCGAATTTTGGCGGTAAATGGCAATACACAGTCCAAGCACAATAAATCACAGTTCCAAGGCACACATGACCTGATTCTTCAGGCTTAAGAAGATCCTGTTCGTGACGCCAAGTTGCAGCGCCCCCACTGCCGCAGGGCCGAGGGGTACCCGGTACCGGGCCTCTGAGTCTCTGCTCTGGGGTGGTCACGGTGGCTAGACCCGGTCCGTGACCCTGCTGAGGGGCGCACAATGATAGATGCGATGGTAATGTTGCGGTGCAGTGTAGGTCGTAGTAAATAACGAGGACACCAGGTTGCAGTCTCTTTACCTCTTTACTGAAGGTTTTAGAGTCCTCAGTCCAGAGTGCTGTCAACAGGGCTGTCAGAGACCGGCCAGTCCAAAGGCACATCAGGAGTTCCCTTTTCAGGTGGGAATCAGTGTCTACCTTCTAGCGCTGGGTGTTGTAGTTCTTCCCTGCTGAGCTCCCGGGATAGTCCTCACAACTGATTCTGCCTGTCTCTGATGTTCGTTCTCTCCGTCCCCCAGGTGATATGGTAGGCCGCACCCGTATGACGGGGTAGGCCTGGAGTTCTTCCGGGACCCTAGAGTCGCCCCTCTCCCACAGCTGACTCCGTTGTCTGCTTAGGTGATTTGTGTGAGACAGCCAACCTATAATTGGCTGCCCTGCCGTGGTTTGCAGTAGTACTTAGAGTCTCTTACTTGCTCGGCGTTCCGGCCACCGACTGTTTGCGCCTCAGAAGGATGTTGCCTCGGTCTAACAGCACGACTCCTTCTGGTCCTAATTCCTCTTTACTGTATTCCCGTTGTTCACTGGTTAGTTCTGCTCTTAGGAGTCTGCCAGGATCCCATCCCTGACAGGTCCTCTCACTAGCTCTTCCCAGTTACTTCTCTCCCTGTCTTCCTGTCCAACCCCCAGTTTTACCAGAGTGTGAGGAGTGGCCTACTAGATAGAACCACCCCCCCTGGTGGCCGGAGTGTGAAGTGTAGTGTGAGTGTTACCTGGTCAGAGAAACACCTTTAGTGCAATCAGACGTAACATAACTCCCCTTAGTGGCAGAGCGACATTACTGCAATGACCAGGACTCTGGGGCGCTGCACTAGCATTCCCCATCAGCTGAATCCTGGAAAGAGGGTGGGTGTCCGCTGTATCCATGATGATGCTAAGGACTTTCCTGTGGCCCAGGTGGCCATAAATACAAACTGTGGCATCGAATCACATGAGGTCAGCGTGGTCAAGGATCTATTGCACCCTATTTTAATAAGTTGGGACTTTGTATTATTTTGGGAATTGGGGGGAAAAGGGAGGACGTCTGGTTGTCCAGACAACAGCCAGGTTGCTCAAAAAGAAACCTTTTCGCAGGCTGCAGATGGCAGGTTTCCATTTTGTGTGCTTGTTGGTGTTGAGGATGAGGCAGCATCCACTAAGACCAGTGTCCTTCATCTGGAGATGTCCGGGGGAAACTTTGGAACTGTGCAACTCTGGGACCTAACTCTTAAAGAGACATTTGAAAATGTTACTGTATTAAATGGTGTGCCTCAGGAGCCGGGCGCCAACAGTTCGTTCCCTCATTTTACTGCAATTGGTGATCTACTTTATAGGGTAACCAAGCCAAGAGGTGAGGTGATAGAGCAGTTATTGGTACAAGGGCCCTATAGACACAGGGTGTTAGACATGGCTCATTCCCATGTGCTGGGTGGTCACCTGGAGGCAGATAAGACCCAGGTGCGCATTCTGCAGAGATTCTACTGACCTAAGTGTTACAGAGAAATTATGAACTATTGTCGTTCCTGCCCCACATGCCAGCTGACCTCCACAGTAGCCCACCTTCACAGTCCTCAGGTACCATTGATCATCATCGAGGTGCCATTCGAGCAGATTGCAATGGATCTGGTGGAACCCCTAGTGAAATCAGCAAGGAGACATCAATATATATTGGTGGTCATAGATTATGCTACCCAGTACCCAGAGGTGGTACCCTTAGAAAATGCCCCTGCCAGGTGTATCTCTTAGTAGCTGATCCAAATCTTCTCCCAAAGAAGAAGATACTAATGGACCAAGGGACCTCCTTCATGTCGAAGGTCATGAGAGAGCTGTGTAAGACCCTGCAATTTCCCAGCTCAGAACCTCGGTATACCATCCCCAGACTGATGGACTGGTGGAGAGGTTTAACAAAACCTTGAAGGCAATGCTAAAGAAAGCTGTAGAGATGGATGACTGAGACTGCTTCGACTGGTTTCTCCCTATTTGAAATGGTCAATGGATGACACGCTCGGTTCCTGGTGAAGGAATCCTGGGAGGCTGAAACCACCCCCTATAGAATCGTGGTAGAGCATGTCACCCAGATGCAAGAGAGGATTGCCAACATGATGCCCATTGTGAAGGCGCACCTCCTCAAGACTCAGGAAGCCCAGTCCAGGGTGTATAATAGGTAAGCAAGGGTAAGATAGTTTAAAAAAGGGGATCAATAACTTGTGCTTGTGCCCACTGTAGAGACAAAATTCCTGGCCAAGTGGCAGGGTCCCTATGAGGTGTTGGAGAAAGTTGGTGAGGTCAACTACAAAGTCCACCAACCAGGGAAGGGGACGGCCTACCAGATGTACCATGTGAACCTGATCGACCCATGGCAGGACAGAGAACCTGTGGATGCACCTTGTCTGCTGGCCAAGTCCAGTGTCAGTGCAGAGGATGTTAAGGTGGCAGACACCTTGTCTCACTCGCAGAAGCAGCAGTGCCAATAGTTGCTACAGTGTAACAGAGACCTATTCTCAGAACTTCCAGGTTGTACGAAGGTCATAGAGCATGATGTCCTGACTGAACCTCATGTCCGGGTCAACTTGAAGCCATACCAGATTTTTGAAGCATGCTGAGAGGTGATCTCAAAGGAGGTCAAGCGGATGCTGAGCCTGTGAGTCATCAAGGTATCTAAGAGTGGCTGGTCCAGTCGTAGTGCCGAAATCAGATGGGGAATGGTGATTTTGCAATGATTGTCGGAAGCTGAATGAGGTTTCTAAGACGATACCTACGTGATGCACCGGGTCGATAAATTAATTGAGAGGCTAGGTCCAGCTTGCTACATTACTACCCATGACCTCACAAAAGGGTATTAGCAAATCTCCATTTCCCTAGGTGCCAAAGAGAAGACTGTTTTCTCAATGCCAGTTGGATGCTTCCAATACAGATGGATGCGGTTTGGTTACAAGGCGCTCCAGCAACATTCCAGGGAGCCATAGACCAGATCCTAACTCCACACAAGAGGTATGCAGCGGCCTACCTCAAAAAAATTGTGATCTTCAGCCAGGATTGGGGAAGCCATCAGAGCAAGGTCCAGGCTATGTTTGATGCTCTATGGAAGGCATGGTTTTCCATAATCCTGAAGAAGTGTGCCTTGGGAATGTAAGAAGCGAGATACTTGGGCTATGTTGTAGGCAGGTGCGAAATAAAGCCCCAAATAACCAAAGTTGAGGCGATCCAGGGCTGGCCACAACCCCACTCAAAGAAGCAGTTCAGGGTGTTCCTGGGCATTGTGGGCTATTATTGCTGGTTTATCCCAAGCTTCAGCATGGTAGCCGCATCGCTGATAGACCTCCTTAAAGGGATAAAGTCAGCTATGTCTAAGTGGTCTCCAGAAGCTGAGACGGACTTCCAGGATCTGAAGCTGACTCTGTGCAAACAGCCGGTGCTGGTAGCACCCAATTTCTCCAAGGAGTTTGTGGTCCAGATGGACACTTTGGATGTCAGGCTGGGCACTGTTTTATCTTAAGAAGTGAAGGGGGAAGAACACCCCTTAATGCGTCTTAGCCGGAAGCTATCTTGCAAGAAAAACTATTCCATAGTGGAAAATGAATGTTTAGCCTTGGACTCTCTAAGGTACTCTCTCTTTGGCAGGAGGTTAGGAAGACTGTCAGGCCATGCTCCACTGAAGTGGATGAGGGAAAAGAAAGGGAACAATGCCCGAGTGACCAGGTGGATTCACAGAAGGTGCCAAGCCCCCCGGCTTTGGGCAGAGGGGAAGGGGATGTAAGATGGCTGCCAGACGAGTCCTTGAGGGGAGATATGTGTCATCGCAGTTATTAGCTGCAGTGATGAGAGCTCGGAAGTATGCTTCAGCACCTACAGTACTGATCGAGTTATTAGGCCATTCTAGGTTTTACGAGCAGTCATAATAGATGGGTGGGAATGACTCACATATCCCAACCTCAAGGGCAGGGCTTGGCTAATAAAATGGAAGCCGAATGTCTCATTCCGTGTCTGTGGCTGGAGGTGTGGATACCTCCAGGGTCTGTTACTAAAGATGCTGACCTGAGCGGGCAGACCCGCATCACTATATGAGCCCCTTGTTACATGTTTGTTTTTCACTTTGTGCCGGAAAAGGCTGTTCATTTGTTTTTCTATCCAGAGTGTTTTTTGCAGTTTTAATAAACTTGCTTGGACATTTCAGCAATACCGCTTCCTGTACCTACCTCAACCGCAGTCGAGTGAGTACAGAACCCTACAGCATAAAGAGACATGCAGAATGAGGTGCAGAGCAGGGTAACATCAGTTCATCATTGAGCGCAGGTGTTAATTGGCTGCATTGATGATATCACAGCTACAGTGCAGATGTCACTGGATTGTTACAGTAATATTATAACTGCTACCTTATCAAAAGACAGCAATTGATATGACAGAAATTAATGAACTAGCCATTAACTCATAGTGAAGAAAAATTCTAGCCAATCGATGTGAATAGACTCATACGTCTTCAAAGTAAATTTGTAGCAGTAATTGGTTCCTACAATTAGACAATGTGGTCACTTTTTCACAGATATTAGAAAACGAGGCAAATTTTCTTTATGCAAAGTAGTACATATATTCTGATAATAGATCACATTCTTTAGTAGTTTTCTTGGCTTTTTCATGAACTCCGAAATAGAAATGAATATATAATTGGTACAGAATATTATACATTTACATATTGTTAAATAAATAGCATTTTCTAAAATGACCAGTAAGCATTTTCAGACAAGGTTGGAGGAATTAATTATGTTCATTTCCTACAAAACTTACTTAGCATTCTGAACATTTGCATTGTTGTCAGAGGTAATACATTTGATTAAGCCCGTATAAATTACACTGTATTAACCAGTTTAATGACTCAATCAGCAAGTACCATCGGGCTTATCTTATTTGCTGCATCAATGATCAAACCCTTGCCTAAATATAAAGTACAATAATTTTATGAGAAAGGAAATGTTTTATGATTTCAAAGCATCTTTTTTTCTTCAGTAACACGAATTTATTTCATATTGATCTCATTCATTTCACAGTCCATGGAGATGCTGCCATTAAAAGTATCTATAATTGCATTCAAAGCATATGCAATTATGCTTTGTTGTCATGTGCTCTTTGATGTCTTCTGGGACATTTTTCTATATATCATGCACATAGAATATGAATAACATGATGAATACACATGTTGAATCTAAACAGATGAGAAAAAAATCTGATAAATTTTGCCAAAAGTGAATTAAAATCATGACCCTATAACAAACAAGTTCAGAGAGAGGAACCATCATTTATGATGTTGCTACAGTGGGTACAGAAAGCATTCATACCCTTTAAAATTTTTCACTCTTTGTTTCATTGCAGCCATTTGGTAAATTCAAAAAAGTTCATTTTTTTCTCATTAATGTACACTCTGCACCCCATCTTGACTGAAAAAAAAACAGAAATGTCGCAATTTTTGCAAATTTAAAAAAAAAAAAAAGCTGAAATGTCACATGGTCATAAGTATTCAGATCCTTTGCTCAGACATTCATATTTAAGTCACATGCTGTTCATTTACTTTTGATCCTCCTTGAGATGGTTCTACTCCTTCATTGGAGTCCAGCTGTGTTTAATGAAGCTGATAGGACTTGATTTGGAAAGGCACACACCTCTCTATATAAGACCCCACAGCTGACAGTGCATGTCAGACCAAATGAGAATCATGAGGTCAAAGGAACTGGCCAAGGAGCTCAGAGACAGAATTGTGGCAAGGCACGGATCTGGCCAAGGTTACAACAGAATGTCTGCAGTACTCAAGGTTTCTAAGAGCACATTGGCAGTGATAGTTGACTTTGTGGAACTTTCTCCCTTCTTCCCACTGCATCTCTGGAGCTTAGCCACAGTGATCTTGGGGTTCTTCTTAATCTCTCTCACCAATACTCTTTTCCAACGATTGCTCAGTTTGGGACCAACAGAAGTCTTCCTAGACCTGGTCGCCCAGCCAAACTGAGCAATCGTGGGGGAAGAGCCTTGCTGAGAGAGGTTTAGAAGAACCCAAAAATCACTGTGGCTGAGCTCCAGAGATGCAGTAGGGAGATGGAAGAAAGTTCCACAAAGTCAACAATCACTGCAGCCCTCCACCAGTTGGGCCTTTATGACAGAGTGGCCTGATGGAAGCCTCTCCTTAGTGCAAGACATCTGAAAGCCTGCATAGAGTTTTCTAAAGAACACATGAAGAACTCACAGACTATGAGAAATAAGATTCTCTGGTCTGATGAGATGAAGATAGACCTTTTTAGTGATAATTCTAAGCGGTGTGTGTGGAGGAAATCAGGCACTGCTCATCTCCCGCTCAATACAATCACAATAGTGAAACATGGTGGTGGCAGCATCATGCTATGGGGGTGTTTTTCAGCTGCAGGGACAGGATGACTGGTTGTCATTGAAGGAAACATGAATGCGGCCAAGTACAGAGATATCCTTGATGAAAACCTCTTCCAGAAGTGCTCTGGACCTTAGACTTGCCAAAGGTTGACCTTCCAATAAGACAATGACCCTAAGCACACAGCTAAAATAACAAAGGAGTGGCTTCAGAACAACATTCTTGAATGGCCCAGCCAGAACCCGGACCTAAACCCAACTGAACATCTCTGGAGAGACCTGATAGTGGCTGTCCACCAATGTTCACCATCCAACCTGACGGAACTGGAGAGGATCTGCAAGGAAGAATGGCAGAGAATCCCCAAATCCAGATGTGAAAAACTTGTTGCATCATTCCCAAGAAGACTCATGGCTGTATAAGCTCAAAATGGTGCCTCTACTCAATAATGATCAAAGGGTCTGAATACTTATGACCATGTAATATTTCAGTTTTTCTTTTTTACTAAATTTGCAAAAATTACTACATTCTGTTTTTTTCAGTCAAGATGGAGTGCAGAGTGTACATTAATGAGAAAAAAATGATCTTATTTGAATTTACCAAATGGCTGCAATGAAACAAAGAATAAGAAATTTAAAGGGGTCCCACTGTATTCCCTAGTAGGGAATAGGAACATTGGCTGTCCTAACATAACTAGCCTTTCAAGCTGTTCATTCACAGTTTAAAGGGAGTGTGGCAGCACAAAATGTTCAAAACAAGCACAGTACCTTGTACTTGGCATAGCCCTAATAAAAATCGCACTTTTAGTGTTCAGATCCATTGCTGTGTTTGCTTTAAATTGTGCTTTGTTTAAATATGCTAATGAAGTTTTCTGTGCTCCCTTGATGTGGCCATGCAGTTCATTGCACCTTTCCAAATACATGTTTTTCATTTATCTTCACCTTCCATTGGCTTATATATCATTTTTCAAATATTTTTTTTAGAAGGGTAAAAGGAGTTGTCCACTACTAGGACAACCCATTCTTGATCAAAATGTTTTCCCCCAATAAAATAATAAAACCTATACTCACCTCTAGTGTTGAGCATTCCGATACCGCAAGTATCGGGTATCGGCCGATACTTGCGGGTATCGGAATTCCGATACCGAGATCCGATACTTTTGTGGTATCGGGTATCGGTATCGAAACAACATTAATGTGTAAAAGAAAGAATTAAAATAAAAAATATTGCTATACTCACCTCTCCGACGCAGCCTGGACCTCACCGAGGGAACCGGCAGCGTTGTTTGCTTAAAATGCGCGCTTTTCCTTCCTTCCGTGCCGCCCATGTGGCCGCGACGCGACCAATCACAGCAAGCCGTGACGTAATTTTCAGGTCCTTCTAGGCATTCAGTATTTTAAAATTACGTCCCGGCTTTGTGATTGGTCGCGTCGCGGTCACATGGGCAACGCGACCAATCACAAGCCGTGACGTCACGGGAGGCTGGACACGCGCGCATTTTAAAATGCGCGCGTGTCCAGCCTCCCGTGACGTCACGGCTTGTGATTGGTCGCGCCGCTCATGTGACCGCGACGCGACCAATCACAAGCCAGAACGTAATTTTAAAATCCTGAAGGACCTGAAATTACGTCACGGCTTGCTGTGATTGGTTGCGTCGCGGCCACATGGGCGACGCGACCAATCACAAGCCGTGACGTCACGGGAGGCTGGACACGCGCGCATTTTAAAATGCGCGCGTGTCCAGCCTCCCGTGACGTCACGGCTTGTGATTGGTCGCGCCGCTCATGTGACCGCGACGCGACCAATCACAAGCCAGAACGTAATTTTAAAATCCTGAAGGACCTGAAATTACGTCACGGCTTGCTGTGATTGGTTGCGTCGCGGCCACATGGGCGACGCGACCAATCACAAGCCGTGACGTCACGGGAGGCTGGACACGCTGGTCTCCTGCCTCCCGTGACGTCACGGCTTGTGATTGGTCGCGTCGCCCATGTGACCGCGACGCGACCAATCACAAAGCCGGAACGTAATTTTAAAATACTGAATGCCTAGAAGGACCTGAAAATTACGTCACGGCTTGCTGTGATTGGTCGCGTCGCGGCCACATGGGCGGCACGCGACCAATCAGAAGCCGTGACGTCACGGAAGGAAGGAAAAGCGCGTATTTTAAGCAAACAACGCTGCCGGTTCCCTCGGTGAGGTGAGTATAGCAATATTTTTTATTTTAATTCTTTATTTTACACATTAATATGGTTCCCAGGGCCTGAAGGAGAGTTTCCTCTCCTTCAGACCCTGGGAACCATCAGGGATACCGTCCGATACTTGAGTCCCATTGACTTGTATTGGTATCGGGTATCGCTATCGGATTAGATCCGATACTTTGCCGGTATCGGCCGATACTTTCCGATACCGATACTTTCAAGTATCGGACGGTATCGCTCAACACTACTCACCTCCCATGCTGGTGCCATTCCTGTGATGTCTGCACTTGCACTCTCAGGGCTTTGGTATAGTTGTTGAGACACGTGACGACAATACCAATCAGAAGCAGTGTCACTGCCCCCCCTTCAGCCAAATTTAACATGAAGAGGAAGTCTGGGCTGAAGGTGATATGTGACTTTCTCTTCCTGCTCAATTTGACAGGATGCAGGGACAGTGACGCCATCCGCCACGGATGATTGGACACTGGCATCATGTGTCCAAAGAACCACACTAGAGCCTTGGAAGTCAGAGTGCTAACACCGTGGAAACAGCTCCAGAATGACTGGTGAGTATAAGATTTATTAATTTATGGGGGCCAAGTCAGTGGTATGAGAAGTAGTTGTCCAAGTAGTGAACAACTTCTTTAAAACACTAGTATCAATATTTCATTGTTTGAATGAAATTGACAAAACCTATAATTTTAGTGACCACTTCACTTTTGAAGTGACTTTACGGAACCTATTGGTCAGAAAACCTAATTTTAGTACGAAAAATTCTCATTTTCACAAGGGTAGCAAGATAAATTGTAAAATATGGGGTCCATTTTTTCCTGAGTACATGCAGACAATGTGGCTCAGAAGAGAAAAAGCACTATTTGACCTTTGGAGTGCAAATTTTTTTGGATAAGATTGGAAAGCCTAGAGATGCCAAAACCACAAAAACCTCTAACAATGGATACATTTATAAAACTGCACCTCTCAAGTAATTTATCCAGGAGTGTTGTGAGCATTTTAAACCAACAGGTGATTTGCAGAATTTTATAACTCTGGCCTGTGGAAATGAAAAATAACATTTTTTAAACATAAATGTTGCATTAACCCAAAATTTCTCATTTTCATCAGGGTAACAGGGGAAAATAAGCCACAATATTTGTTGTGCAATTTCTCCTGAGATCCCTGATACCATATGTATTTGTAACATACTTTTGAGCACATTGCAGGGTTTGAAACGGACAGGGCAGGTGTTAGTGGCAGGCAGACCAGCCAGCTGCCTAGGGCCCCTGCTCCCCCAGGGGCCCTCAGCTAGCAGCACATCACACATTCGCTATGGGGCCGCTGTGAGGCAGGAAGGCCCTCCACCCGCCAGCGCCGCCTCCCCCTCCTCTGCCGCATTGAACTATACCGGCGTCTGCATCAAAGCAATAATGGAGGAGAGAGCGTCAGCTGACACTCCCTTTTCCATCATTTCCTGCTCTGCCTCTGACACTGTGGGTGCTCTATATACTATGCGGGCTGTGCAATAAGCTATGAGGGCTGTGATATATACTATGCGGGCTGTGCTATATACTATGCAGGCTGTGTTATATACTATGCGGGCTGTGTTATATATTATGCGGGCTGCGCTATATACTATGCGCGCTGTGCTATATACTATGCAGGCTGTACTATATACTATGCAGGCTGTGCTATATACTATGTAAGCTGTGTTATATACTATGAGGGCTGTGCTATATACTATGAGGGCTGTCCTTATATACTATGCGGGCTGTGTTATATGCTATGTGGCTGAATTATATACTATCGGGGGTATATTATATTCTATGAGGGAGGCTGGGTTATATATTAAGGGAGGTATATTATATTCTATGAGGGAGGCTGGGTTATATATTAAGGGAGGTATATTATATTCTATGGGTGAGGCTGTGTTATATACTATGCGGCTGTGTTATATACTATGTGGGGTACATTATACATTTCATTGTATGGGGGAGGCTGTGTTATATACTATGGGGGTACATATTATTCTATGGGGGAGGCTGTGTTATATACTATGGGGGCTGCATTATATTCTATGGGGGGCTACATTATATACCATGGGGTGGTAGGCTGTATTATATTCTATGGGGGGCTATATTAGATTTTATGAGGGAGGATTGCATCATACTCTTTGATGGGGCTATATTCTATTCTATGGGGAGGTGGGCTGTATTCTATTTGGGGCTACATTATATTCTATGAGGGGTGATTGCATCATACTCTATGAGGGGGCTGTATTATACTATATGAGGGGGGCTTCATTATATTCTATGGGTGGGTTACATTATACTCTGTGGGGTGGCTGCATTATGCTCTATAGGGTGGCTGCATTATACTATATGTGGGCTGCATTATACTGTATCGAGGACTATGGGGAATACATTATGCTATATGAAGAACTATGGGGTGCATTATACTATGGGAAGTGAATTGTACTACATGGATGACTATGGCGGTGCATTTTACTATATGGAGCACTATGAGGAGAGTATTATACTATGTGGAGGACTGAGCAGTGTATTATACTATATGGAGGACTATGGGGCATAATATATTATATGGAGGACTATGGGGTGTGCATTTCACAATATGGAGGACTGTAGTGCACATTATACTTTGTGGAGGACTATGGGATGTATTATACTAAACAAGCAAAATGCTGCATATTCATCGAGTGACTGGATTGTTTATGCCAGAACAAAAATCATTGTTCTCAGCAGCACATTGCCGGTGTAAACTGTAGATGTCCTGCTGATAACATGATACTGTATGGTGATATGTTAGTGATCTATTAGTGATCATTTTGTCCCCATCATTCTTTCTCAGATGGTGGAAAGAGGTCGGGAAACAAGCGTTGAACGATTTCAATATTGTCAATCACACTCATTTAGCGGCCTGAACTCAGCGCATGTAAATACAACTGAAATGCTTCTGTGTGATGTGCAATATATTAGCATTTGGGGCCCCATTTTAAACTTTGCCTAAGACCCCACTTTCCCTAAAACCAGTGCTGGAAACGGACTGAGCGCTATTTGCTTTTTGGAGTACAAATTTGTCTGGAATAAATTAAAGATGTCATGTTGCATTTAAAAGGCTGCCAAGGTGCCAAAAAATCATACTTCACTCCCAACTGACCATATTTTGGAAACTACACTCCTTCTGAAATTCATCTAGGGGTATGTTGAGCACCTTTAACCCACTGGTGATTCATCTAATTCCATAACAGGACATGAAATGAAATATTACATGTTGCTTTAGCCCCAATTTTTTAACCCCCTTCTCAATGCAGGATTCACTGAGCCATCTTAGACAGATGTCTGTCCAACCTCTGTTTGCAGACTTCTATTGAAGGAGAACTAACAACCACCTCTTGTGGCAGCCAGATCCACTCATTATTATTATTATTTATTTATATAGCACCATTAATTCCATCGTGCTGTACATGTGAAAAGGGGGTTACATACAGGGTTATAGATATCATTAAGAGTAAACAAATTTACAGTGGCAGACTGGTACAGAGGGGAGAGGACCCTGTCCTTACGGACTTACATTCTTGATCACCATCACTGTCAAAAAGTTTTTTCTAACATCTAATCTGTTTCTTCTCCCTTTCACTTTCATTCCATTGCTTCTCATGTTTCCATGTGCAAATGAGAATAATGATGATCCTTCTACACTGCGACATCCCTTCTGATATTTGTAGACTGCTATTAAGTCTCCTATTAAGTCTCCTCTTAGACTTTTTTTTTTAAAGCTAAACATTCCCAGATCCTTTAACCGTTCTTCGTTGGACATACTTTGCAGTCCGCTCACCATCCTGGTAGGTCTTCTCTGAACTTGCTCCAGTTTTTCAATGTCTTTTTTGAAATGTGGTGCCCAGAATTGAACACAGTATTCCAGATGAGGCCTGATCAAGGAGACCCAAGTAGTTAAAATGTGGCTGGAAGTGTTATGACCCCAGTGGACAGGGTCTCAGAGGAACGTGTAAGTCTGCAAGATACAAAAATCCAGCTCATAGGGCTGTGGTAACTGGGTTGACCAAATAGCTACTCCTAACGCCAACACTAGAAGTAGCCGGGGATCATGCCTACGGTGATCGCTAGATGACTCGCGCCAGCCGGAGAATCTAACTACCCCTAGGAGAAGAAAACAAAGACCTCTCTTGCCTCCAGAGAAAGGGACCCCAAAGCAAGATACAAGCCCCCCACAAATAATAACGGTGAGGTAAGAGGAAATGACAAACACAGAAATGAACAAGGTTCAGCAAAGAGAGGCCAGCTTACTAATAGCAGAATATAGCAAGATAACTTTATCTGGTCAACAAAAACCCTATAAAAATCCACGCTGGAGATTCAAGAACCCCCGAACCGTCTAACGGTCCGGGGGGAGAACACCAGCCCCCTAGAGCTTCCAGCAAAGGTCAGGATACAGATAGGAACAAGCTGGACAAAAATACCAAACAAAACAAAAGCAAAAAGCAAAGAAGCAGACTTAGCTTGAAAAACAGGAACCAGGATCAGAGGACAAGAGCACAACAGATTAGCTCTGATTTCAACGATGCCAGGCATTGAACTGAAGGTCCAGGGAGCTTATATAGCAACGCCCCTGAACTAACGGCCCAGGTGAGGATATAGGAAAAGACAGACGCTCCAGAGTCAAATCACTAATGACCACTAGAGGGAGCAAAAAGCAAAATCACAACAGTACCCCCCCTTAGTGAGGGGTCACCGAACCCTCACCACGACCACCAGGGCGATCAGGATGAGCGGCATGAAAGGCACGAACTAAATCGGCCGCATGAACATCAGAGGCGACCACCCAGGAATTATCTTCCTGACCATAGCCCTTCCACTTGACCAGGCACTGAAGCCTCCGCCTGGAGAGACGAGAATCCAAGATCTTCTCCACCACGTACTCCAACTCGCCCTCAACCAACACCGGAGCAGGAGGCTCAGCAGAAGGAACTACAGGCACAACGTACCGCCGCAACAAGGACCTATGAAACACGTTGTGGATAGCAAACGACACAGGTAGATCCAGGCGAAAGGATACAGGATTAAGAATTTCCAATATCTTGTAAGGACCAATAAAACGAGGTTTAAATTTGAGAGAGGAAACCTTCATAGGAACAAAGCGGGAAGAAAGCCACACCAAATCCCCAACACGTAGTCGGGGACCCACACCGCGGCGGCGGTTGGCAAAGCGCTGAGCCCTCTCCTGTGACAACTTCAAGTTGTCCACCACAAGATTCCAGATCCGCTGCAACCTATCCACCACAGAATCCACCCCAGGGCAGTCAGAAGGTTCCACATGACCCGAAGAAAAATGAGGGTGGAAACCAGAGTTGCAGAAAAACGGCGAAACCAAGGTGGCGGAACTAGCCCGATTATTAAGGGCAAACTCAGCTAACGGCAAGAAGGTCACCCAATCGTCCTGATCAGCAGAGACAAAACACCTCAAATAAGCCTCCAAAGTCTGATTAGTTCGCTCCGTCTGTCCATTAGTCTGAGGATGGAAAGCAGACGAAAACGACAAGTCAATGCCCATCCTACTACAAAAGGATCGCCAGAATCTGGAAACGAACTGGGATCCTCTGTCTGACACAATATTCTCAGGGATGCCGTGCAAACGAACCACGTTCTGGAAAAACACAGGAACCAGATCGGAAGAGGAAGGCAGTTTAGGCAAAGGAACCAAATGGACCATCTTGGAGAAGCGATCACATATCACCCAGATAACAGACATGCCCTGAGACACCGGAAGATCAGAAATGAAATCCATGGAGATATGTGTCCAAGGTCTCTTAGGGACAGGCAAGGGCAAGAGCAACCCGCTGGCACGAGAACAGCAAGGCTTAGCTCGAGCACAAGTCCCACAGGACTGTACAAATGACCGCACATCCCTAGACAAGGAAGGCCACCAAAAGGATCTGGCCACCAGATCTCTGGTGCCAAAAATTCCTGGGTGACCTGCCAACACCGAGGAATGAACCTCGGAAATGACTCTGCTGGTCCACTTATCAGGCACAAACAGTCTGTCAGGTGGACAAGAATCAGGCCTATCAGCCTGAAATCTCTGCAACACACGTTGCAGATCAGGAGAAATAGCTGACAAGATAATACCATCCTTAAGAATACCAACAGGTTCAGCGACTCCAGGTGCATCAGGCACAAAGCTACTGGAAAGAGCATCGGCCTTCACATTCTTTGAACCTGGTAAATACGAGACAACAAAGTCAAAACGGGAGAAAAACAATGACCAGCGGGCCTGTCTAGGATTCAGGCGTTTAGCAGACTCGAGATACATAAGATTTTTGTGATCAGTCAAGACCACCACACGATGCTTAGCACCCTCGAGCCAATGACGCCACTCCTCAAATGCCCATTTCATGGCCAACAACTCCCGATTGCCCACATCATAATTTCGCTCCGCAGGCGAAAACTTCCTAGAGAAAAAGGCGCAAGGTCTCATAACAGAGCAACCAGGGCCTCTCTGCGACAAAACGGCCCCTGCTCCAATCTCTGAAGCATCCACCTCAACTTGAAAGGGAAGCGAGACATCAGGCTGGCACAAAACAGGCGCCGAAGTAAACTGACGTTTCAACTCTTGGAAAGCCTCCACGGCAGCAGGAGCCCAATTAACCACATCGGAGCCCTTCTTGGTCATATCCGTCAAAGGTTTCACAATGCTAGAAAAGTTAGCGATAAAACGACGGTAGAAGTTAGCGAAACCCAAGAACTTCTGAAGACTCTTAACTGACGAGGGCTGAGTCCAATCAAGAATAGCTCGGACCTTGACTGGGTCCATCTCCACAGCAGAAGGGGAAAAAATGAACCCCAAAAAGGGAACCTTCTGTACACCAAAAAGACACTTTGAGCCCTTGACAAACAAAGAATTTTCACGCAAAATTTTAAAGACCATCCTGACCTGCTCCACATGCGAGTCCCAATTATCAGAAAAAACCAGAATATCATCCAGATAAACGATCAGAAATTTATCCAGATAGTTCCGGAAAATGTCATGCATAAAGGACTGAAAAACTGAAGGGGCATTAGAGAGCCCAAAAGGCATCACCAAGTACTCAAAATGACCTTCGGGCGTATTGAATGCGGTTTTCCATTCATCCCCTTGCTTAATGCGCACAAGGTTGTACGCACCACGAAGGTCTATCTTGGTAAACCACTTGGCACCTTTAATCCGGGCAAACAAGTCAGACAACAGCGGCAAAGGATACTGAAATTTGACAGTGATCTTATTTAAAAGCCGATAGTCAATACAAGGCCTCAAAGATCCGTCCTTTTTAGCCACAAAAAAGAATCCTGCACCAAGAGGGGAAGAAGACGGACGGATGTGTCCTTTCTCCAGAGACTCCTTGATATATGAATGCATAGCGGTATGTTCAGGTATCGACAGATTAAACAGTCTTCCCTTAGGAAATTTACTGCCTGGAATCAAATCTATTGCACAGTCACATTCCCTATGAGGAGGCAATGCACTGGACCTGGACTCGCTAAAGACATCCTGATAATCAGACAAGTACTCCGGAACTTCCGAAGGCATAGAAGAAGCAATAGACACAGGCAGGGAATCCTCATGAATACCACGACAGCCCCAACTAGACACTGACATAGCCTTCCAGTCAAGGACTGGATTATGGGTCTGTAACCATGGCAGCCCCAAAACAACCAAATCATGCATTTTATGTAGAACGAGAAAACGTATCACCTCGCGGTGTTCAGGAGTCATGCACATGGTAACCTGTGTCCAATACTGCGGCTTATTTTCTGCCAATGGCGTAGCATCAATACCCCTAAGAGGGATAGGATTTTCTAATGGTTCAAGAATAAAACCACAGCGCTTAGCAAATGAGAGATCCATAAGACTCAGGGCAGCACCTGAATCTACAAACGCCATGACAGGATAAGATGACAGTGAGCAAATCAAAGTTACAGACAGAATAAACTTAGGATGCAAATTACCAACGGTGACAGGACTAACAACCTTAGATATACGTTTAGAGCATGCTGAGATAACATGTGTAGAATCACCACAGTAGTAGCACAAGCCATTCCGGCGTCTATGAATTTTCCTCTCATTTCTAGTCAGGATTCTATCACATTGCATCAAATCAGGTGTCCGTTCAGGCAACACCATGAGGGAATTTGCGGTTTTTCTATCACATTGCATCACATCAGGTGTCTGTTCAGACAACAACATGAGGGAATTTGCGGTTTTGCGCTCCCGCAACCGCCGGTCAATTTGAATAGCCAGGGACATGGTATCATTCAGACCTGTGGGAATGGGAAAACCCACCATAACATTCTTAATGGCCTCAGAAAGGCCATTTCTAAAATTAGCGGCCAGTGCACACTCGTTCCAATGAGTCAGCACGGACCATGTTGTGAATTTGGATTCTGGGCTCCCCCGGTGGCCGCTTGTGGAATTGGACTTGTCATCCTCTTTCCTGTTTCACCTGATTCCATCAGTAGTGGGTGTCGCTATTTAAGCTCATTTCTCTGGTGGTTTCTTGCCGGTCAACAATGTTATCTGATGCCTCTCAGTGCTTGTTCCTGCTTCTAGACAACTACTGATAAGTTGGACTTTTGTCCATGTTTTGTTTTGCCTATTTGTTCCAGTTCGCAGCTGAAGTTTTGTTACTGTGTCTGGAAAGCTCTCGTCGATCAGGGATTGCTACTCTGGCGTTATGAGTTAATGCCAGAGTTTAAGGTAATCTCTGGATGGTGTTTTGTTAGTATTTTTCTGCTGACCATGAAAGTATACTATCTGTCTTCTGCTATCTAGTAAGCGGACCTCAAATTTGCTAAGACTATTTTCCTGCTGCGTTTGTTGTTTCATCTGAACTCACCGTCATTATATGTGGGGGGCTACTGTCTTCTTTGGAATATTTCTCTAGAGGTGAGCCAGGTCTTATATTTCCCTCTGCTAGCTATTTAGGTCTTAGGCCAGAGCTGGGCATCTAGCTATAAATAGGAAATGCTACCTGGCTATTTCTAGTTGCGCGGCAGGCTTAGTTCATGGTCAGTATAGTTCCATCTTCCGAGAGCTTGTCCCTCTATAGGCTTGCTATGATCTCTGCCTGCAGAGATCATGACAGTTTGACCGGCCCACTAAAGTGTTAAAGACCCAGGTTGAGAAAGGAGAGTTATAAGAAGTCTGCTGGAATTTTTTTTTTTTTTTCCTCCAGTCTGCCTTGCTGCAGTCTTTTTTCTCTCTCTCCTCCTAATCTCTGTATGCTCTGTGTGCACCTGACAATAATGGATCTCCAGAGTGTAACTGCGGGTTTGAATAATCTCATCACGAAAGTACAAAATTTACAAGATTTTGTAGTACATGCTCCGGTATCTGAGCCGAGAATTCCTTTGCCGGAGTTCTTCACAGGGAATAGAGCTAGCTTCCAGAATTTCCGAAATAATTGTAAGCTTTATTTGTCCCTGAAGTCTCGTTCAGCTGGAGACCCTGCTCAGCAGGTTAGGATTGTGATTTCCTTGCTCAGGGGTGACCCTCAAGATTGGGCCTTCTCATTGCCAGCAGGGGATCCTGCGTTACGCGATGTGGATGCGTTTTTTCTGGCCTTGGGCTTGCTTTATGAGGAACCTCATTTGGAACTTCAGGCAGAAAAAACTTTGATGGCACTATCTCAGGGGCAAGACGAAGCTGAAGTTTTCTGCCAAAAATTCCGTAAATGGTCTGTGCTTACTCAGTGGAATGAGTGCGCCTTGGCGGCAACTTTCAGAGAAGGTCTCTCTGATGCCGTTAAGGATGTTATGGTGGGGTTCCCTTTGCCTGCAGGTCTGAATGAGTCCATGACAATGGCTATTCAGATTGATAGGCGTCTGCGGGAGCGCAAACCGATGCACCATCTGGCGGTGTCTATGGAAAAGACGCCAGAAAGTATGCAGTGTGATAGAATTCTGTCCAGGAGTGAGCGACAGAATTTTAGACGGAAGAATGGATTGTGTTTCTATTGTGGGGATTCTACTCATGTTATATCGGCATGCTCTAGGCGTACAAAGAAGCTTGATAAGTCTGTTTCCATTGGCACCATTCAGTCTAAGTTTATTTTGTCTGTAACCCTGATTTGCTCTTTGTCATCCATTGCCACGGACGCCTATATTGACTCTGGCGCCGCTCTGAGTCTTATGGATTGGTCCTTTGCCAATCGTTGTGGTTTTGATTTAGAGCCTTTGGAGACTCTTATTCCTCTGAAGGGGATTGACTCCACCCCATTGGCTAATAATAAACCACAATACTGGACACAAGTAACCATGCGTATCAATCCGGATCACCAGGAGATTATTCGTTTCCTGGTGCTGTATAATTTACATGACGATTTGGTACTGGGATTGCCATGGTTGCAGTCTCACAACCCAGTCTTGGACTGGAGAGCTATGTCTGTGTTGAGCTGGGGATGTAAGGGTATTCATGGGGACGTACCTTTGGTTTCTATTTCGTCGTCCATTCCCTCTGAAGTCCCTGAGTTCCTCTCTGATTATCAAGACGTCTTTGACGAACCCAAGCTTGGGTCGTTACCTCCGCACCGTGAGTGCGATTGTGCCATAGATTTGATACCGGGTTGTAAATATCCAAAGGGTCGTTTGTTTAATTTGTCTGTGCCGGAACATGCTGCTATGCGGGAATATATAAAGGAGTCTTTGGAAAAGGGACATATTCGTCCATCTTCTTCTCCCTTGGGAGCTGGGTTTTTCTTTGTCTCAAAAAAAGACGGCTCTTTGAGACCATGTATTGATTATCGGCTTCTGAATAAGATCACTGTTAAGTATCAATACCCATTGCCATTGCTTACTGATTTGTTTGCTCGTATAGAGGGTGCTAAGTGGTTCTCTAAAATTGATCTTCGTGGGGCGTATAATTTGGTGCGGATCAGGCGGGGGGATGAGTGGAAGACCGCATTTAATACGCCCGAGGGCCACTTTGAGTATTTGGTCATGCCTTTTGGTCTTTCTAATGCCCCTTCAGTTTTCCAGTCTTTTATGCATGATATTTTCCGCGATTTTCTGGATAAATTTATGATAATATATCTGGATGATATTCTGATTTTTTCTGATGACTGGGACTCTCATGTCCAGCAGGTCAGGAGAGTTTTTCAGGTTTTGCGGTCTAATTCTTTATGTGTGAAGGGGTCTAAGTGCGTTTTTGGGGTCCAGAAAATTTCCTTTTTGGGGTATATTTTTTCTCCCTCTTCCATTGAGATGGATCCCGTCAAGGTGCAAGCTATTTGTGACTGGACTCAGCCCTCCTCTCTTAAGGGTCTTCAGAGATTTTTGGGCTTTGCCAACTTTTACCGCCGATTTATTGCTGGTTTTTCGGATGTCGTTAAACCACTGACTGATTTGACCAGACAAGGCGCTGATGTTGCTAATTGGTCCCCTCATGCTGTAGAGGCCTTTCAGGAGCTTAAGCGCCGTTTTGCCTCTGCCCCTGTGTTGCGTCAGCCTGATGTGAATCTGCCTTTTCAGGTTGAGGTTGACGCTTCGGAGATCGGAGCTGGGGCAGTGTTGTCGCAGAAAGGTTCCGACTGCTCCGTCATTAGGCCTTGTGCCTTCTTTTCTCGCAAATTTTCGCCCGCAGAGCGGAATTATGATGTTGGGAATCGGGAGCTTTTGGCCATGAAGTGGGCGTTTGAGGAGTGGCGCCATTGGCTCGAGGGGGCTAGGCATCAGGTGGTGGTATTGACTGACCACAAAAATTTGATTTATCTTGAGACTGCCAGACGCCTGAATCCTAGACAGGCGCGCTGGTCTTTATTTTTTTCTCGCTTTAATTTTGTGGTGTCATACCTACCGGGTTCTAAGAATGTTAAGGCAGATGCCCTTTCTAGGAGTTTTGACCCGGACTCTCCTGGTAATTCTGAACCCACAGGTATCCTTAGGGAGGGAGTAATTTTGTCGGCCGTTTCTCCTGATCTGCGGCGGTCCTTGCAAGAGTTTCAGGCGGATAGACCGGATCGTTGTCCGCCTGATAGACTGTTTGTTCCGGATGATTGGACCAGCAGAGTCATCTCTGAGGTACATTCTTCTGCATTGGCAGGTCATCCCGGAATTTTTGGTACCAGGGATTTGGTGGCAAGATCCTTCTGGTGGCCTTCTCTGTCACGAGATGTGCGAGTCTTTGTGCAGTCATGTGACGTTTGTGCTCGGGCCAAGTCTTGTAGTTCTCGGGCTAGCGGACTGCTGTTGCCCTTGCCTATTCCTAAGAGGCCTTGGACACACATCTCGATGGATTTTATTTCAGATCTGCCTGTTTCCCAGAAGATGTCTGTCATCTGGGTGGTCTGTGACCGTTTCTCTAAAATGGTCCATTTGGTTCCTCTGCCCAAGTTGCCTTCTTCTTCTGAGTTGGTTCCTCTGTTTTTTCAGAATGTTGTCCGATTGCACGGTATTCCTGAGAATATTGTTTCTGACAGAGGTACCCAATTTGTGTCTAGATTTTGGCCGGGCATTCTGTGCTAGGATGGGCATAGATTTGTCTTTTTCATCTGCTTTTCACCCTCAGACTAATGGCCAGACCGAGCGGACTAATCAGACCCTTGAGACATATCTGAGGTGTTTTGTCTCTGCTGACCAGGATGATTGGGTTGCTTTTTTGCCATTGGCAGAGTTCGCCCTCAATAATCGGGCCAGTTCTTCCACCTTGGTGTCCCCGTTTTTCTGTAATTCGGGGTTTCACCCTCGATTTTCCTCCGGTCAGGTGGAATCCTCGGATTGTCCTGGAGTGGATGCGGTGGTGGAGAGATTGCATCACATCTGGGGGCAGGTTATGGACAATTTGAAGTTGTCACAGGAGAAGACTCAGCGTTTTGCCAACCGTCATCGTCGTGTTGGTTCTCGGCTTTGTGTTGGAGATTTAGTGTGGTTGTCTTCTCGTTTTGTCCCTATGAGGGTCTCTTCTCCTAAGTTTAAACCTCGGTTCATCGGCCCTTATAGAATATTGGAGATTCTTAATCCTGTTTCTTTCCGTTTGGACCTCCCTGCGTCCTTTTCCATTCATAACGTTTTTCATCGGTCGTTATTGCGCAGGTATGAGGTACCTGTTGTACCTTCTCTTGAGCCTCCTGCTCCGGTGTTGGTTGAGGGTGAGTTGGAGTACGTTGTGGAGAAAATTTTGGACTCTCGTGTTTCCAGACGGAAACTCCAGTATCTGGTCAACTGGAAGGGTTACGGCCAGGAGGATAATTCTTGGGTCAATGCATCTGATGTTCATGCTTCTGATCTTGTTCGTGCCTTCCATAGGGCTCATCCTGGTCGCCCTGGTGGATCTGGTGAGGGTTCGGTGCCCCCTCCTTGAGGGGGGGGTACTGTTGTGAATTTGGATTCTGGGCTCCCCCGGTGGCCGCTTGTGGAATTGGACTTGTCATCCTCTTTCCTGTTTCACCTGATTCCATCAGTAGTGGGTGTCGCTATTTAAGCTCATTTCTCTGGTGGTTTCTTGCCGGTCAACAATGTTATCTGATGCCTCTCAGTGCTTGTTCCTGCTTCTAGACAACTACTGATAAGTTGGACTTTTGTCCATGTTTTGTTTTGCCTATTTGTTCCAGTTCGCAGCTGAAGTTTTGTTACTGTGTCTGGAAAGCTCTCGTCGATCAGGGATTGCTACTCTGGCGTTATGAGTTAATGCCAGAGTTTAAGGTAATCTCTGGATGGTGTTTTGTTAGTATTTTTCTGCTGACCATGAAAGTATACTATCTGTCTTCTGCTATCTAGTAAGCGGACCTCAAATTTGCTAAGACTATTTTCCTGCTGCGTTTGTTGTTTCATCTGAACTCACCGTCATTATATGTGGGGGGCTACTGTCTTCTTTGGAATATTTCTCTAGAGGTGAGCCAGGTCTTATATTTCCCTCTGCTAGCTATTTAGGTCTTAGGCCAGAGCTGGGCATCTAGCTATAAATAGGAAATGCTACCTGGCTATTTCTAGTTGCGCGGCAGGCTTAGTTCATGGTCAGTATAGTTCCATCTTCCGAGAGCTTGTCCCTCTATAGGCTTGCTATGATCTCTGCCTGCAGAGATCATGACAGGACCATTTCCGAAATTTTTGGCAATACACCTCAGCCTCGTCCTGGCCCTGAGACATAGCCAGCAAGGCTTTCTCTGCCTGAATCTCAAGATTGGGTTCCTCATAAAGTAAACCGAGCGCCAGAAAAAACGCATCAATATCAGCCAATGCCGGATCTCCTGGCGCCAACGAAAAAGCCCAATCCTGAGGGTCACCCCGTAAGAATGAAATAACAATTTTTACTTGTTGAGCAGAGTCTCCAGACGAACAAGGTTTCAGGGACAAAAATAATTTACAATTATTCCTGAAATTCCTAAACTTAAAACGGTCTCCTGAAAACAGTTCAGGAATCGGAATCTTGGGTTCAGACCTAGGATTTCTGGTAACATAATCTTGTATACCCTGCACACGAGCGGCAAGCTGGTCCACACTTGTAATCAAGGTCTGGACATTCATGCCTGCAGCAAGCTTAAGCCACTCTGAGGTAAAGTGGAAAAGAAAAAAAAAAAAAAAATGAGAGAGGGAAAAAAAAAACTCAAAATTTTCTTTCTTATAATCCCACTTCTGCAATGCATTAAACATTTAATACTGGCCTGGCATACTGTTATGACCCCAGTGGACAGGGTCTCAGAGGAACGTGTAAGTCTGCAAGATACAAAAATCCAGCTCATAGGGCTGTGGTAACTGGGTTGACCAAATAGCTACTCCTAACGCCAACACTAGAAGTAGCCGGGGATCATGCCTACGGTGATCGCTAGATGACTCGCGCCAGCCGGAGAATCTAACTACCCCTAGGAGAAGAAAACAAAGACCTCTCTTGCCTCCAGAGAAAGGGACCCCAAAGCAAGATACAAGCCCCCCACACATAATAACGGTGAGGTAAGAGGAAATGACAAACACAGAAATGAACAAGGTTCAGCAAAGAGAGGCCAGCTTACTAATAGCAGAATATAGCAAGATAACTTTATCTGGTCAACAAAAACCCTATAAAAATCCACGCTGGAGATTCAAGAACCCCCGAACCGTCTAACGGTCCGGGGGGAGAACACCAGCCCCCTAGAGCTTCCAGCAAAGGTCAGGATACAGATAGGAACAAGCTGGACAAAAATACCAAACAAAACAAAAGCAAAAAGCAAAGAAGCAGACTTAGCTTGAAAAACAGGAACCAGGATCAGAGGACAAGAGCACAACAGATTAGCTCTGATTTCAACGATGCCAGGCATTGAACTGAAGGTCCAGGGAGCTTATATAGCAACGCCCCTGAACTAACGGCCCAGGTGAGGATATAGGAAAAGACAGACGCTCCAGAGTCAAATCACTAATGACCACTAGAGGGAGCAAAAAGCAAAATCACAACATGGAAGTATGCAAATCACATACTTGAAGTATTGGTATACTCAGGTAATGTTCTCCTTGCATTGCCAAACCAAGACTCATGCATCAGACTGTCAGGGAGGGAAGTGTGATTCATCACTCCACCGAACACCAGAGTCTAGTGATGGGGTGCATAACCACACTTGATTTAATGATTGGTATTCTGTTAGATGATATAAGGCTTGCATTCAGCTGCTTTCTCATTGAAACCTACGCTATGAAGCGCTCAGTGCACTATTTTTGAGCTAATGTTATTGCCAGAGAAAGTTTAAAACTCTGCAGTTATTGAGTCAGTAGAGCGTTGGCAACTATTACGTGCATGTGCCTCAGTACTCCGCAACCCTGCTCTGTATCTTTACTTTGCAGCTGACTTGCTGTGGCTTTTAAACATTTTGACATTTTAATAAAACCACTCACAGTTGATCATTATTTATGAGGAATAATTAGGACAATTATCAAAATGACATGTTACAACTAGGGTTGAGCGAAACGGATTGGTCATTTTCAAAAGTCGCCGACTTTTGGCAAAGTCGGGTTTCATGAAACCCGATCCGATCCCAGCGTGGGATCGGCCATGCGGTACACGATCTTCGCGCCAAAGTCGCGTTTCCTATGACGCTTAAAGCGCCATTTCTCAGCCAATGAAGGTGCATGCAGAGTGTGGGCAGCGTGATGACATAGGTCCTGGTCCCTACCATCTTAGAGAAGGGCATGGCAGTGATTGGCTTGCTTTCTGTGGCGTCACAGGGGCTATAAAGGGGCATTCCCGCCAACCGCCATCTTACTGCTGCTGATCTGAGCGTAGGGAGAGAATGCTGCCGCTTCGTCACAAGCAGGGATAGCGTTAGGCAGGGTAAATTAACCCCAAAACCGCTTGTGCTGTAGCGATTTCCACTGTCCAACACCACCTTTTCTTTGCAGGGACAGTGGAGGCTAGATTTCTGTGCAACAGCTCTGTAGGTTATAAGGCTCCCTGATAGCTGCATTGCTGTGTGTACGCCGCTGTACAAACCAACTGCTTTTTTCAAAGCACAAATCCTGTTGCTCCTTCCTTTCTGCACAGCTATCATGTTTGTTTGTCCACACTTTTGACTTTTGTGTGCAGCAGTCCTTTTTATTGCTGCCTGCCATACTTTTCTGAGATTACTGTAGGGAGATAGTAATTGTAGTAGAGTCCCTTTTTTTTTTGTTATATCTCTTCAAGCCACTTTCTGCCACAGAAAATATACTCTAAGGGTATGTGTCCACATTCAGGATTGCATCAGGATTTGGTCAGGATTTTCCATCAGTATTTGTAAGCCAAAACCAGGAGTGGGTGATAAATGCAGAAGTGGTGCATATGTTTCTGTTATACTTTTCCTCTAATTGTTCCACTCCTGGTTTTGGCTTACAAAAACTGATGAAAAATCCTGACCAAATCCTGATGCAATCCTGAACGTGGACACATACCCTTATACAGTGGCCCAGATTTATTCACTAGTCTCCCTGAAAAAAAAAAGGGGGCAGATTAAAATTGGCAAATCTGCATCAGTGCCAGTCCTGTGTGTGGCATCTGTCTTTGTTTTTCTGCCACAGAAAACCTACTGTATAACAGTGCGCCTGATTTCTTCACAATTCTCCCATAAAAAATAAAACAAGTGGGAGATTAAGATTGGCAAATCTGCATCAGTGCCAGTCCTGTGTGTGGCATCTGTCTTTCTTTTTCTGCCACAGAAAACCTACTGTATAACAGTGGGCATAATTTCTTCACAATTCTCCCAGAAAAAATAAAACAAGAGGGAGATTAAGATTAGCAAATCTGCATCAGTGCCAGTCCTGTGTGCGGCATCTGTCTTTGTTTTTCTGCCACAGAAAACCTACTGTATGACAGTGGGCCTGATTTCTTCACAATTCTCCCAGAAAAAATAAAACAAGTGGGAGATTCAGATTGGCAAATCTGCATCAGTGCCAGTCCTGCGTGTGGCATCTGTCTTTGTTTTTCTGCCACAGAAAACCTACTGTATAACAGTGGGCCTGATTTCTTCACAATTCTCCCAGAAAAAAAAAAAAGTGGGAGATTAAGATTTGCAAATCTGCATCAGTGCCAGTCCTGTGTGTGGCATCTGTCTTTGTTTTTCTGCCACAGAAAACCTACTGTATAACAGTGGGCCTGATTTCTTCACAATTCTCCCAGAAAAAATAAAACAGGTGGGAGATTAAGATTGGCAAATCTGCATCAGTGCCAGTCCTGTGTGTGGCATCTGTCTTAGTTTTTCTGCCCCAGAAAACCTACTGTATAACAGTGGGCCTGATTACTTCACAATTCTCCCAGAAAAAATAAAACAAGTGGGAGATTAAGATTGGCAAATCTGCATCAGTGCCAGTCCTGTGTGTGGCATCTGTCTTTGTTTTTCTGCCACAGAAAACCTACTGTATGACAGTGGGCCTGATTTCTTCACAATTCTCCCAGAAAAAAAAAGTGGGAGATTAAGATTGGCAAATCTGCATCAGTGCCAGTCCTGTGTGTGGCATCTGTCTTTGTTTTTCTGCCACAGAAAACCTACTGTATAACAATGGGCCTGATTACTTCACAATTCTCCCAGAAAAAATAAAACAGGTGGGAGATTAAGATTGGCAAATCTGCATCAGTGCCAGTCCTGTATGTGGCATCTGTCTTTGTTTTTCTGCCACAGAAAACCTACTGTAAAACAGTGGGCCTGATTTCTTCACAATTCCCCCAGAAAAAATAAAACAAGTGGGAGATTAAGATTGGCAAATCTGCATCAGTGCCAGTCCTGTGTGTGGCATCTGTCTTTCTTTTTCTGCCACAGAAAACCTACTGTATAACAGTGGGCCTCATTTTCCACAATTCTCCCAGAAAAAATAAAACAAGTGGGAGATTAAGATTGGCAAATCTGCATCAGTGCCAGTCCTGTGTGGCATCTGTCTTTCTTTTTCTGCCACAGAAAACCTACTGTATGACAGTGGGCCTGATTTCTTCACAATTCTCCCAGAAAAAAAAAGTGGGAGATTAAGATTGGCAAATCTGCATCAGTGCCAGTCCTGTGTGTGGCATCTGTCTTTGTTTTTCTGCCACAGAAAACCTACTGTATAACAATGGGCCTGATTACTTCACAATTCTCCCAGAAAAAATAAAACAGGTGGGAGATTAAGATTGGCAAATCTGCATCAGTGCCAGTCCTGTATGTAGCATCTGTCTTTCTTTTTCTGCCACAGAAAACCTACTGTATGACAGTGGGCCTGATTTCTTCACAATTCTCCCAGAAAAAAAAAGTGGGAGATTAAGATTGGCAAATCTGCATCAGTGCCATTCCTGTGTGTGGCATCTGTCTTTCTTTTTCTGCCACAGAAAACCTACTGTATAACAGTGGGCCTCATTTTCCACAATTCTCCCAGAAAAAATAAAACAAGTGGGAGATTCAGATTGGCAAATCTGCATCAGTGCCAGTCCTGCGTGTGGCATCTGTCTTTGTTTTTCTGCCACAGAAAACCTACTGTATAACAGTGGGCCTGATTTCTTCACAATTCTCCCAGAAAAAATAAAACAAGTGGGAGATTAAGATTGGCAAATCTGCATCAGTGCCAGTCCTGTGTGTGGCATCTGTCTTTGTTTTTCTGCCACAGAAAACCTACTGTATAACAGTGGGCCTGATTTCTTCACAATTCTCCCAGAAAAAATAAAACAGGTGGGAGATTAAGATTGGCAAATCTGCATCAGTGCCAGTCCAGTGTGTGGCATCTGTCTTTGTTTTTCTGCCACAGAAAACCTACTGTATAACAGTGGGCCTGATTTCTTCACAATTCTCCCAGAAAAAATAAAACAAGTGGGAGATTAAGATTGGCAAATCTGCATCAGTGCCAGTCCTGTGTGTGGCATTTGTCTTTGTTTTTCTGCCACAGAAAACCTACTGTATAACAGTGGGCCTGATTTCTTCACAATTCTCCCAGAAAAAAAAAAGTGGGAGATTAAGATTGGCAAATCTGCATCAGTGCCAGTCCTGTGTGTGGCATCTGTCTTTGTTTTTCTGCCACAGAAAACCTACTGTATAACAGTGGGCCTGATTTCTTCACAATTCTCTTAGAAAAAATAAAACAAGTGGGAGATTAAGATTGGCAAATCTGCATCAGTGCCAGTCCAGTGTGTGGCATCTGTCTTTGTTTTTCTGCCACAGAAAACCTACTGTATAACAGTGGGCCTCATTTTCCACAATTCTCCCAGAAAAAATAAAACAAGTGGGAGATTAAGATTGGCAAATCTGCATCAGTGCCAGTCCTGTGTGTGGCATCTGTCTTTCTTTTTCTGCCACAGAAAACCTACTGTATGACAGTGGGCCTGATTTCTTCACAATTCTCCCAGAAAAAATAAAACAAGTGGGAGATTCAGATTGGCAAATCTGCATCAGTGCCAGTCCTGCGTGTGGCATCTGTCTTTGTTTTTCTGCCACAGAAAACCTACTGTATAACAGTGGGCCTGATTTCTTCACAATTCTCCCAGAAAAAATAAAACAAGTGGGAGATTAAGATTGGCAAATCTGCATCAGTGCCAGTCCTGTGTGTGGCATCTGTCTTTGTTTTTCTGCCACAGAAAACCTACTGTATAACAGTGGGCCTGATTTCTTCACAATTCTCCCAGAAAAAATAAAACAAGTGGGAGATTCAGATTGGCAAATCTGCATCAGTGCCAGTCCTGTGTGTGGCATCTGTCTTTGTTTTTCTGCCACAGAAAACCTACTGTATAACAGTGGGCCTGATTTCTTCACAATTCTCCCAGAAAAAATAAAACAGGTGGGAGATTAAGATTGGCAAATCTGCATCAGTGCCAGTCCTGTGTGTGGCATTTGTCTTTGTTTTTCTGCCACAGAAAACCTACTGTATAACAGTGGGCCTGATTTCTTCACAATTCTCCCAGAAAAAAAAAAGTGTGAGATTAAGATTGGCAAATCTGCATCAGTGCCAGTCCTGTGTGTGGCATCTGTCTTTGTTTTTCTGCCACAGAAAAGCTACTGTATAACAGTGGGCCTGATTTCTTCACAATTCTCTTAGAAAAAATAAAACAAGTGGGAGATTAAGATTGGCAAATCTGCATCAGTGCCAGTCCTGTGTGTGGCATCTGTCTTTCTTTTTCTGCCACAGAAAACCTACTGTATAACAGTGGGCCTGATTTCTTCACAATTCTCCCATAAAAATAAAACAAGTGGGAGATTAAGATTGGCAAATCTGCATCAGTGCCAGTCCTTTGTGTGGCATCTGTCTTTCTTTTTCTGCCACAGAAAACCTACTGTATAACAGTGGGCCTGATTTCTTCACAATTCTCCCAGAAAAAAAAAAAGTGGGAGATTAAGATTGGCAAATCTGCATCAGTGCCAATCCTGTGTGTGGCATCTAGCTTTGTTTTTCTGCCACAGAAAATCTACTGTATAACAGTGGGCCTGATTTCTTCACAATTCTCCCAGAAAAAATAAAACAAGTGGGAGATTAAGATTGGCAAATCTGCATCAGTGCCAGTCCTGTGTGTGGCATCTGTTTTTCTTTTTCTGCCACAGAAAACCTACTGTATAACAGTGGGCCTGATTTCTTCACAATTCTGCCAGAAAAAAAAACAAGTTGGAGATTAAGATTGGCAAATCTGTATCAGTGCCAGTCCTGTGTGTGGCATCTGTCTTTCTTTTTCTGCCACAGAAAACCTACAGTATAATAGTGGGCCTGATTAAATCACTTGTCTCCCACATCCCAAAAAAAATTAAAATAAACGGAGAATAATCTTGCCAAATCTGTGCATCTGTGCCAGTGCTGTCTGTGGTATCTGTCAGTCATTTTTTGCCACAGGAACTATACCGTGATATAGTGGGCCTGATTAAATCCCTTGTCTCCCATATAAAAAAGAGGGACATTTCTATTGCCAGTGTGTGCATCTGCGTCAGTCCTGTTAGTGCCATATCTGCCAGCCTCTTTCTGCCAATGGGGTTCGGCCCAGCTGTTCCACTCGTATGCCGGTACTGCAGGTTAGGTATGTAGTCATGCTGACATGGTGATTGTTTTTGGTACTACATATTGCACTCGCCCATGATATATACATATTAATATTTATTTATAAGCATTGTCTTTTATATCTATATGGGCATCTGCATTAAACAACCCGGTGCAATGTTGCACTTCTGCTAGTGATTTGGCTATGAGTGGTCATCTGGTGCTGTGTTTTGGCCTAGACGTGGTGTAATGGGTGCCCCCCTCCCTCATGCTTTTTTACCTGTTCATGTCTGGTGTTTTAAAACGGTTATTTAATAAAATCATTTATATAGGATCTTCATGGCTGTTTTTCTTTTGTTGTTTTGCAATCAAACTGTGTAGTGTAATACAGTGGGCCTGATTTTTCCCTGCATTCTCCCACACATAAAGAGGGACATTTCTATTGCCAGTGTGTGCATCTGCGTCAGTCCTGTTAGTGCCATATCTGCCAGCCTCTTTCTGCCAATCAAACTGTGTAGTGTAATACAGTGGGCCTGATTTTTCCCTGCATTCTCCCACACATAAAGAGGGACATTTCTATTGCCAGTGTGTGCATCTGCGTCAGTCCTGTTAGTGTCATATCTGCCAGCCTCTTTCTGCCAATCAAACTGTGTAGTGTAATACAGTGGGCCTGATTTTTCCCTGCATTCTCCCGCACATAAAGAGGGACTTTTCTATTGCCAGTGTGTGCATCTGCGTCAGTCCTGTTAGTGCCATATCTGCCAGCCTCTTTCTGCCAATCAAACTGTGTAGTGAAATACAGTGGGCCTGATTTTTCCCTGCATTCTCCCACACATAAAGAGGGACATTTCTATTGCCAGTGTGTGCAGCTGCGTCAGTCCTGTTAGTGCCATAGCTGCCAGCCTCTTTCTGCCAATCAAACTGTGTAGTGTAATACAGTGGGCCTGATTTTTCCCTGCATTCTCCCGCACATAAAGAGGGACTTTTCTATTGCCAGTGTGTGCATCTGCGTCAGTCCTGTTAGTGTCATATCTGCCAGCCTCTTTCTGCCAATCAAACTGTGTAGTGTAATACAGTGGGCCTGATTTTTCCCTGCATTCTCCCACACATAAAGAGGGACATTTCTATTGCCAGTGTGTGCATCTGCGTCAGTCCCGTTAGTGCCATATCTGCCAGCCTCTTTCTGCCAATCAAACTGTGTAGTGTAATACAGTGGGCCTGATTTTTCCCTGCATTCTCCCACACATAAAGAGGGACATTTCTATTGCCAGTGTGTGCATCTGCATCAGTCCTGTTAGTGCCATATCTGCCAGCCTCTTTCTGCCAATCAAACTGTGTAGTGTAATACAGTGGGCCTGATTTTTCCCTGCATTCTCCCACACATAAAGAGGGACATTTCTATTGCCAGTGTGTGCATCTGCGTCAGTCCTGTTAGTGCCATATCTGCCAGCCTCTTTCTGCCAATCAAACTGTGTAGTGTAATACAGTCGGCCTGATTTTTCCCTGCATTCTCCCACACATAAAGAGGGACATTTCTATTGCCAGTGTGTGCATCTGCATCAGTCCTGTTAGTGCCATATCTGCCAGCCTCTTTCTGCCAATCAAACAGTGTAGTGTAATACAGTGGGCCTGATTTTTTCCTGCATTCTCCCACACATAAAAAAGGGAGATTTAAATTCACAACAAGTTCACGTACACCTTCTACCTGGTTTTACAGGACCACATTACGGTTGTTAGTTTGATTACATTTTTCCAAGAATGAGGAAGTCTGGTGGAAGAGGTCATGGGCATGGGCATTCATTGCCGGCTGGTAATGATGGTAGTGGTGGTGGTCATGGAGCATCAGGTGGTCGTGGGAAAAGCAATATAGCCCCTAAGTCTCGAGTTGTTGAGCCAGCGTCATCATCTTGCTACACAAGGCCTCGAAGGCTCCCTTTTCTGGGAGTAGGAAAACCGCTTTTGAAGCCGGAGCAGGAGGAACAAGTATTGGCTTTCATTGCTGACTCTGCCTCTAGCTCTTTCGCCTCCTCCTTGGAAAGTGCCAAATGTCAGTGCAGTGCGTCGTCAGTGGATGCTCCCGGTCAGGAACAAGTTGCTTCCTTGTGTCCTTCACCCAGAACAACAGTGAAGGATGCGTCAGGCGACACAACAGGTTACTTCATGGAGCTCTTTACACATACCGTGCCTGGGTTAGAAAGGGAAATTGTTAACAGGCCATGCCCATTACAAGATGAATCGGACATGGAGTGCACAGATGCACAGCCACAGCCAGATTATTATGCTGTTCCTTTGACTCAGATCAGAACATTTCCCTCGCAGTGTACTGATCAAGAATCTGACCCCGATGAGACTATGGAGCCCCGTCACCAACGCTATTGCACCGGCTTACACGGTGACCCAGAGGAAGGTGCACAGGACATAGAAGAGGAGGTCATAGATGACCCAGTTGTTGACCCCGATTGGCAGCCATTGGGGGAACAGGGTGCAGGCGGCAGTAGCTCTGAAGCAGATGAGGAGGAGCCGCAGCAGGCATCAACATCGCAACAGGTTCCATCTGGCAGGCCCGTATCTGGCCAAAAACGCGTGGCAAAACCAAAACCAGTTGTAGGACAGCGTGGCCATCCGGTTAAAGTAGCTCAGTGTGCAATGCCTGAAAAGGTATCCGATAGTAGGAAGAGTGCAGTCTGGAATTTTTTTAACCAAGATCCCAATGATCAGTGCAAAGTCATCTGTAAGAAATGCTCAAGGACCTTCAGCAAAGGTCAGAATGTTAAAAATCTAAATACAAGTTGCATGCGTAGACATTTAACCACCATGCACTTGCAAGCCTGGACAAACTACCAAACGTCCCTTAACGTTGTAGCACCCTCTCATAATGAAGCTAGTCAGCAACGCGACAACCCTTCCCTCACTGTAAGCCCACCGTTTACCACACCACCTGCAGGTAATGTGGTGGTTTCGTCGCAAGGCCAAAGCAGTGAGGGAATCACCAGGTTCGTGGTAGGAAAAACTGTATGTAGGGCAACAGCAAGAATACCATCACCAACCTTCTCTCAGTCACCCATGTCCACCGGCAGACCCCGCTAGTTCCACCCTATGCAGCTCTCCAGTCCAGCTCACCCTACATGAGACTCTCGTTAGGAAAAGGAAGTACTCATCCTCGCATCCGCGTACACAGGGTTTGAACGCCCACATTGCTAGACTAATCTCGTTAGAGATGATGCCCTACCGGTTAGTTGAAAGCGAAGCTTTCAAAGCCCTGATGGACTACGCTGGACCACGCTACGAGCTACCCAGTCGACACTTTTTTTCCAGAAAAGCCATCCCAGCCCTCCACCAGCATGTAAAAGACCGCATTGTCCATGCGCTCAGGCAATCTGTGAGTAGAAAGGTGCACCTAACAAGAGATGCATGGACCAGTAGGCATGGCCAGGGGCATTATGTCTCCATCACGGCACACTGGGTTAATGTGGTGGATGCAGTGTCCACAGGGGACAGTAATATTGGGACAGTTCTGCCTAGCCCACGGTCTAGGAAACAGTTGGCTGTAGGCGTTCATCACCCCTCCTCCTCCTCGTCCTCCAGCAGAAACGAGAGCTCGTCCACAGACCGCAGTCGCACGACCACTCCATCCGCAGCTGCCACTGTTGCACACGAGGTGTCCAATTATGGAACAGCTAGTGGCAAGCGTCAGCAGGCTGTATTGGCAATGAAGTGTTTGGGCGACAACAGACACACGCCGGAAGTTCTGTCCGAGTTCTTGCAGCAAGAAACTCAGTCATGGCTGGGCACTGTACATCTTGAGGCAGGCAAGGTAGTGAGTGATAACGGAAGGAATTTTATGGCTGCCATAGCCCTTTCACAACTGAAACACATTCCTTGCCTGGCTCACACCTTAAACCTGGTGGTGCAGTGCTTCCTGAAAAGTTATCCGGGGTTACTCGACCTGCTGCTGAAAGTGCGCAGACTTTGCTCTCACATCCGCCGTTCGCCCGTACACTCCAGCCGTATGCAGAACCATCAGCGGTCTTTGAACCTTCCCCAGCATCGCCTAATCATCGACGTTGCAACAAGGTGGAACTCCACACTGCACATGCTTCATAGACTGTGCGAACAGAGGCGTGCTGTTATGTATTTGTGGGAGGATACACATACACGGGCAGGCAATTGGATGGCAGACATGGAGTTGTCAGCTGTGCAGTGGTAGAAGCTCCAAGACCTGTGTCAAGTCCTTCAGTGTTTTGAGGAATGCACACGGCTGGTTAATGCAGACAACGCCGTAATAAGCATGAGCATCCCCCTAATGCGTCTGCTGATGCAAAGTTTGACGCACATAAAGGAGCAGGTGTCTGCAGCCGAGGACGAGGGAAGCCTTGATGACAGTCAGCCATTGTCTGCTCAGGGAAGTCTACAGGACGAGGTGGCGGGCGAAGAGGAGGAGGATGAGGAGGATGATGGGGATGAGTATTTTTTGGATGAGGAAGCTTCTCAGGGGGCAATAGAAACTGCTGGCGGTGCAAGGCTGGGTTCAGGTTTTTTTGAGGGAGACAAGTGATGTTGATTTGCCAGAAAGTGCTCCTCAACCCAGCATATGCACTGACTTGACAACTGGAACATTGGCCCACATGGCGGATTATGCCTTGCGTATCCTCAAAAGGGACCCACGCATTATAAAAATGATGACCGATGACGATTACTGGTTGGCCTGCCTCCTTGATCCTTGCTATAAAGGCAAATTGCAAAATATTATGCCACATGAGAACCTCGAACAAATATTGGCAACCAAACAAGCTACTCTTGTAGACCGTTTGATTCAGGCATTCCCAGCACACAGCGCCGGTGATGGTTCTCACACGAGCTGCAGGGGGGCAACAGGGCAGAGGTGTTAGAGGTGCACAAATCAGAAGTGGCGTAGGACAGAGGGGTTTTCTGACCAGGTTGTGGAGTGATTTCGCAATGACCGCAGACACGACAGGTACTGCAGCATCAATTCAAAGTGACAGGAGACAACATTTGTCCAGTATGGTTACTAACTATTTTTCATCCATTACCGATGTTCTCCCTCAACCGTCATTCCCCTTTGATTACTGGGCATCCAAAATAGACACCTGGCCTGAATTGGCCAAATATGCATTGCAGGAGCTTGCTTGCCCAGCAGCTAGTGTGCTATCAGAAAGAGTATTCAGTGCTGCTGGTTCAATACTGACCGAAAAAAGGACTCGTCTGGCTACCCAAAATGTTGATGATCTATCCTTCATTAAAATGAACCACTCATGGATTTCAAATTATTTTGCCCCACCTTTCCCGGCTGACACCTAGCTTTCCTGTAAAAAGGTCTTGCTTTGGGACTGGTGTTACTGACTGTTCCAGTCTCTTAATTTGCAGCTGCTGTTTGTCCAGCATACGACATGTTTACACCTCCCTAAATGGCCTAACTCCCCCCACGGGGCCGTGGTCTCGCCACTTGGCGCAAGCACCCGTCAGAGTGCCGTTTGTCTGAAGAGGTGGGTGTGCCCACTTTTGGTCGACGGCACTGGCACTGGGTCCCTCATAGTACAATGAAGTGTCTCTGGCGGTGGTGGCGCGCACCCAACGTCAGACACACCGTTGTAACATGAGGGGCCCTGGGCTTGTACCGCCGGCCAGAAGAGAGTGTCCCCCCCAGGTCAAACAGTGCTCTACCACTTGCAAAATTATCTGTCGCTGCTCCACCACTGTTTAGTCTATGCGCTGAAATCCTTCAATGGCTGGCACAGACAATAACAATATGTTGACATGTATGATGCTAGTTAAAATAGTCAGGGGCCCTGTCCTACATTTACACCAGTAAATACTTTTTGCAAAATTACAATGTCTGAAAGTCAGCATAGGAGCACACCCCTGTACCTAAGTATGCCACCCTTTTTTTTTTTGGTTTTGTTATTTTTTGGGATACATTAACATCAATTTAGTTTTTGGGAGTACTTATTGTGTCAGACACTCCTTCCAATTGTCCTCCGCTGACCACACCAATGCTGCCTGTGTACCCCTGCCACATAATGGAAGCTGCAGAGAGCCTATTTTATTATTTTAGGCCTAGGAAGTCTGTCTGCGGTCCCTCCTTCCAATTGTCCTCCGCTGACCACACCAATGCTGCCTGTGTACCCCTGTAGCCAAATTTAAGCTGCATAGAGCCTATTTTATTATTTTGGGCCTAGGAAGTCTGTCTGCGGTCCCTCCTTCCAATTGTCCTCCGCTGACCACACCAATGCTGCCTGTGCACCCCTGTAGCCAAATTTAAGCTGCATAGAGCCTATTTTATTATTTTGGGCCTAGGAAGTTTGTCTGCGGTCCCTCCTTCCAATTGTCCTCTGCTGACCACACCAATGCTGCCTGTGTACCCCTGCCACATAATGGAAGCTGCATATAGCCTATTTTATTATTTTAGGCCTAGGAAGTCTGTCTGCGGTCCCTCCTTCCAATTGACCTCCGCTGACCACACCAATGCTGCCTGTGTACCCCTACCACATAATGGAAGCTGCATGTAGCCTATTTTATTATTTTAGGCCTAGGAAGTCTGTCTGCGGTCCCTCCTTCCAATTGTCCTCCGCTGACCACACCAATGCTGCCTGTGTACCCCTGCCACATAATGGAAGCTGCATATAGCCTATTTTATTATTTTAGGCCTAGGAAGTCTGTCTGCGGTCCCTCCTTCCAATTGTCCTCCGCTGACCACAACAATGCTGCCTGTGTACCTCTGTAGCCAAATTTAAGCTGCATAGAGCCTATTTTATTATTTTGGGCCTAGGAAGTCTGTCTGCGGTCCCTCCTTCCAATTCTCCTCCGCTGACCACACCAATGTTGCCTGTGTACCCCTGTAACCAATTTAAAACTGCATAGAGCCAACTTTTTTAGTTAACACATACTACCTTTGTCTGTCTGCACCACTCAATCACGCTGTCCTCCACTGAAAAAGCTGAGCTTCAACCTTCAGGCTCTCATTAAGTAGTTGTTAATGTAACACTGCAGTTGCCCTACTACTTTGGTTGGGGCCTAGTAACGGTGTCTGCCGCTCCTTGGTGTTCTCCTCCTCCTTGGTTTTCTCCTCCAGGTTTCCTTGTCTGAGTTTCAACCTTCAGGCTCTCATTAAGTAGTTTTTAATGTAACACTGCAGTTGCCCTACTACTTTGGTTGGGGCCTAGTAACGGTGTGTGCCGCTCCTTGGTGTTCTCCTCCAGGTTTCCTTGTCTGAGCTTCAACCTTCAGGCTCTCATTAAGTAGTTTTTAATGTAACACTGCAGTTGCCCTACTACTTTGGTTGGGGCCTAGTAACGGTGTCTGCCGCTCCTTGGTGTTCTCCTCCAGGTTTCCTTGTCTGAGCTTCAACCTTCAGGCTCTCATTAAGTAGTTTTTAATGTAACACTGCAGTTGCCCTACTACTTTGGTTGGGGCCTAGTAACGGTGTCTGCCGCTCCTTGGTGTTCTCCTCCAGGTTTCCTTGTCTGAGCTTCAACCTTCAGGCTCTCATTAAGTAGTTGTTTATATAAGACAGCAGTTGCCCTACTACTTTGGTTGGGGCCTAGTAACGGTGTCTGCCGCTCCTTGGTGTTCTCCTCCTCCTTGGTGTTCTCCTCCAGGTTTCCTTGTCTGAGCTTCAACCTTCAGGCTCTCATTAAGTAGTTTTTAATGTAACACTGCAGTTGCCCTACTAATTTGGTTGGGGCCTAGTAACGGTGTCTGCCGCTCCTTGGTGTTCTCCTCCTCCTTGGTGTTCTCCTCCAGGTTTCCTTGTCTGAGCTTCAACCTTCAGGCTCTCATTAAGTAGTTGTTTAGATAACACTGCATCAGGCCTACTAGTTTGGTTGGGGCCTTCTAACGCTGTCTGCCGCTCCTGGGTTTCCTCCTGTTTGTTTTTCTTGAGCTTCAACCTTCAGGCTCTCATTAGGTAGTTGTTAATGTAACACTGCAGTTGGCCTACTAGTTTGGTTGGGGCCTAGTAACGGTGTCTGCCGCTGCTTGGTGTTCTCCTCCACTGAACAAAGCAGTGCCGCCTGTTTCCTACTGTTACCAATTTAGAATTGCATTTAGCCTAGTTACTTATTTGGCCCTACTCACTGTGTCAGCCTCTCATTACAGCTGTCCTCCACTGAACAAAGCAATGCCGCCTGGTTAGTCCTTTTACCAATTTTGAACTGCATTTAGCCCACTTTATTATTTGGGCCTAGATCTGTGTTTCCTCCTCATCCTGCCCATTGCCCAGCTACTGCTAGATGAGTCTGCTGGTACATTGACCCAAACCAATACATCCCCTTGCACTCTACACAGCCAGAATCTGACCCTGCTGAAAGTCAGGTTCCTCTTCACGCTTACTATACCACCTTACACGGGGACAAAGAGGAAGGTGCAGGTGAAAGTGCAGGTTCCTTCATCAGGTGGGGGGGCATACTCATTGGCGACGTCACTGGCACAGGGCCCCTCATAGTACGCCAAAGTGTCACTGCCGGTGGGAGGCGCCCCCGCCGTGCAAACACACCGCTGTACTGTGAGGGGCCCCGTGCCAGTGCCAATGCGAACGAGTGGGCCCCCCCTGCTTGCTCAGGATCACAGCACTTGCAACGTTGAAATACTTACCTCTCCCTGCTCCACCGCCGTGACGTAGTCCACGTTTCCTGGGCACACTAAAAACTTTAACCAGCCCTACCCCCCAACTTTAGCCAAATGACCCCCAATTTCCAATGCCTAACTATTATTATAAAGTAAATTAATATTGACAAGCTTCAGTAACAAGAATGGATGTTTTTGCCATTAAAATGGGCACTGTAGGTATTTTCCTGGCCTCCACTCACTGCCGACTATGCTTCCCCATTGACTTGCATTGGGTTTCATGTTTCGGTCGATCCTCGACTTTTCGCGATAATCGGCTGACTTCAGTCGACTCGACTTTTGACAAAGTTGGGTTTCGCAAAACCCAACTCGACCCCAAAAAAGTAAAAGTCGCTCTACCCTAGTTACAACAGTGACATTTTGTTCAGCACCATGCTCAAATTCAATATTCTTTTTAAAATGGCCTAAAATAAAAAAAAGTTAGTAAAGACGACTGCATGGCTAGGTGCTGTATATTACACGCTTGTGGTAATGCGATTGAATTAAAAAACTAAATTGTTGATTAAACCCTTCATAACATAGGTTTTCAGTTTTTTTATTTTTATTCTTTCCTTCCATTCCTCCAAGAAACGTAACTTATTTATTTGTCACACACATAGCTGTATGAGGGCTTGTTTTCTGTGTAACGAGTTGTACTTTTGAATAACACCATTCATTTTATCACATATTGTACTGAAAACCCGGGAAAAATTCCAAGTACGTTGAAATTGCAAAAAAAAAATGCAAATACACAATTTTTTTTTAATTCACCATGTTCGCTATATGCTAAAACTGACATGGCAATATGATTCTCTATGTCAGTATGAGTTTGCATATGCCAAACATGTAAAAAACATTTTTTAGGGGGTGACAAAAATTAGGAACACTGTAATAAATTTCTTTTTTATGGCTTTTTCCAAGACTCGTAACATTTTCATTTTTTGGGATATAGGGCTGTGTGAGGGCTTAATTTTAACAACCTAAGCTGAAGTTTTTACTGATACAATTTTGGGGTAGATATGATGTTTTAATCTCCTCTTATTGCATTGTATTGCAATGGCCCAAAAAACTTTTTGGGGGTTTTGAATTTTTTTACTCGTTAAGCCATTTACCGATCGGATTATTTTACTTTATATTTTGATAGATCGAAGTCCAAAAACATAGCGATACCAACTATGTAATTTTTTTTTAAAATTGTTCCATTTTTTCTTAGACAAAATAGAGGTGATTTGAACTTGTGTATTTTATTTTTTAAAACTTTTTTTCATTTTTTTAATCCCTTTAGAGGACTTCAAACGTTGATCATACGATCACGTGCTATGAATGCTACTGCATATGCTGATGTACTGCAATGTATAGGTAAAATCATGATCTCCTGTGAGCATCAGCCATGAGTTGGCTTTAACAGAAGGATCGTAATGACAGGCACGTTGATCAGCAGCAGACTCTTCGGCTGTCATGACTAGTGATGAACGAATTTGTTTGAAAAAAGATCGCAAAACATAAATTCGGCACGAATATGGCACATTCGGATTCGTGATCGGAAACACGAGCAACATTTTATAAAATCTGAAAAAATCTGAAACATTTGGTAAAAACTGCAGGAAAATATTTGCGTTGCCACTAAAGTATTTTCAGCACTTTGGCTACAATAATAGTGGTGTATGGTGAGTGTGGGGCACGTGTTTGATGAGGGTAGGATTTTTGCAGAGCTCAGAGGAGCGGTGTGCTTGTAAACTGTAATTTTTTTTATAACTTTATGTGTGTTTATAGTGGCTAGCCAATAAGGGTGCAGGAAACATCCAAAACGTCCTGACGCAACGTCTTGTGTCATTGACTGCTAAAATCACATGTCCCTCTCCATATAAAGAGTGGACATCTTGATTTAATGCCATTTTGACACTGTAACAGCGCAGAGAGGCTGCTCCTGACACTGGCACTGTTAGCAGCTAGATTTTAGGTAGCTAGGTTGTTTATTAGTCAGATAGTATAGATAGCTAATGTCCTATGTGACTGTAAAATCGACCTTCCAGCAGATTTTGGTTTTTTTGTGCTATTACTGAGGTCCACAGACAAAGACAGCAGGGCACATTTCATACAAGTGTGTTGTGCACTGCTTCTATTGTGCCCCATGCACAAGTAGACCGTTATAAATCTTTTTTCACTTGCTAGATGTGAAACAGCATGCCATATCCTACCTTGTCAATTAGTGGTGTGGTCACATTATTCTGTGATTTCAGCTATTGTGAATGAAAGAAAAATTTGGGGGGCAGTTGCTACCATGATTCACCAATGCATGCTATATCTCACCTTGTTATTTAGTGGTGGTGCAATTTCACAGTCTGCAAAGCTTATGCACATTAAAAAAAATTCTGTTGCAAAATGTTGTGATATTCTGGCAGTGATATGAAGCTGTCTGAAGACCTCACATATATTAAAAAATATATATTTATTTCTCTTGCAAAACGTGAAACAGCCCGCCATATCCCACATTGTAATTTTGTGGCGGTGATATGAAGCTGTCTGCAGACCTAATGCACGTTAAGAAAAATAATTTTTCTGTTTCAAAATGTAATACAGCCTGTTATGATCCGGTGACTTTGGAGCCGCATGAACTTTCTCTGGAGTAGGTGGAAACTGTACTGACCGCAAAACCTGAACTAACACCGCAACTAGAAGTAGCCGTGGGGTGTGCCTAACAAACCCTAGACACCTCGACACAGCCGGAGGACTAAATACCCCTATAGATGGAAATAGGAATACTACCTTGCCTCAGAGCAGAACCCCAAAGGATAGGCAGCCCCCCACGAATATTGACTGTGAGTAGGAGAGGAAAGACACACAGGCAGAAAACAGGATTCAGCAAAAGAGGCCACTCTAGCTAAATAGGGAAAGATAGGACAGAATACTAAGCGGTCAGTAATAAAACCCTTCCAAAAATATCCAGATAATGCAAAAAGTTCCACAATCTAACTAAAGACATGGAATGTATATCTGCCACTCCAGAGAATCCAACAAGACTGAGAAAATACTGACACAATCTAAGCTGGACAAAAAAAAACACTGAATAGCACAGAATTATTAAGCACACAGCATGTGTGCCACAGAAACAAAACCAGACACTTATCTTTGCTGATTTGGCAGAAGGCAGAAGGAACCAAACCAGGACCAAAACCTCCCAACAACCATGGAAAACTGGCAAGGACTAATGAATCCTGCACGCCTAAATACCCCAGTCAGAACTGCAATCAGCAGATACACCTGACCAGGACTGCAACTCAGGGACAACTGCATTACCACCTACAACCACCGTAGGGAGCCCAAAAGCAGAATTCACAACAACAGCCTATATATCCCACGTTGTAATTTTATGGCGGTGATAAGAAACTATGCAAATCCTCACGGACATTAAAAAACATTATTTTTTCTGTTGCAAAACATGATACAGCCCGCTGTATCCCACGTTGTAATTTTGTGGTGGTGATATGAAGCTACAGTGCCTTGTGAAAGTGTCCGGCCCCCTGGAACTTTTCAACCTTTTCCCACATATCATGCTTCAAACATAAAGATACCAAATGTAAATTTTTGGTGAAGAATCAACAACAAGTGGAACACAATTGTGAAGTTGAACGAAATTTATTGTTTTTTTTACATTTTTGTGGAAATTCAAAAACTGAAATGTGGGGCGTGCAATATTATGCGGCCCCTTTAACTTAATACTTTGTTGCTCCACCTTTTGCTGCGATTACAGCTGCAATTCACTTGGGGTATGTCTCTATCAGTTTTGTACATCGAGAGACTGAAATTCTTGCCCATTCTTCTTTGGCAAACAGCTTGAGCTCAGTGAGGATGGATGGAGATCTTTTTGTGAACAGCAGTTTTCAGCTCTTTCCACAGATCCTCGATTGGATTGAGGTCTGGACTTTGACTTGGCCATTCCAACACCTGGACACGTTTATTTGTGAACCATTCCATTGCAGATTTTGCTTTATGTTTGGGATCATTGTCTTGTTGGAAGATAAATCTCCATCCCAGTCTCAGGTCTTTTGCAGTCTCCAACAGGTTTTCTTCAAGAATGGTCCTGTATTTGGCTTCATCCATCTTCCCATCAATTTTAACCAGGTGCATTTAGACGGAGACTTGATTACACACAGGTGGATTATATTTATCATCATTAGGCATTTAGGACAACATTGGATCATTCAGAGATCCACAATGAACTTCTGGAGTGACTTTGCTGCACTGAAAGTAAAGGGGCTGAATAATATTGCACGCCCCCTTTTTCAGTTTTTGAATTTCCACAAAAATTTAAAATAACCAATATATTTCGTTCAACTTCACAATTGTGTTCCACTTATTATTGATTCTTCACCAAAAATTTACATTTGGTATCTTTATGTTTGAAGCATAATATGTGGGAAAAGGTTGAAAAGTTCCAGGTTGCCGAATACTTCCGCAAGGCAATGTATATAGTGCCAATAAATCAACATTCGCTTTACAGACATTACTGGCACTGTCAACAATGGGACTCAAAATCTAAATTTTCTATCTGTATGTCTTTAAAGTGTGGATAGAAAAATAAGTTCTGGGAAGAAACCCTCGCAAACACGGAGAGAACATACATACTCTTTGCTGATGCTGTCCTTGGTGGGGTTGGAAGACAATACTCCAGCGCTGCAAGGCTGCTAATATTTTTGCATTAATGACTCAACTTTCCTTGGGTTGGAAGTCTATCACTGTGATGCAAATTGTGTGCCTCACTGCTGTCTTGAGGAAAATCACTGTCAAGATTGTCTTCAGCATATTTTGATACTGTAGCATGGGCGTGTCCCTTTCCGGGTGGGAAGCAGCTGGCAAAATTTACTTTTTTATTGTGGATAGAACACACTGGCTACCCAGTGGTCAGCACAATTTTGCAATTTTGAATCATAACTATACGGGTAATAATCATGTTGCAGATAGTGCTGCAAGAAGGTGCTCTTTCATGAGGGCCAAATCCACAGAGTGTTGGTGGCAGGATAACACTCAAGCTTTCTTCCTCCATCCCCACCTGGCAACCATGGACAACAGAGAGATAATCATTATCGTCTTCATCTCCTAATTGTTTGGATCCATCATCTATTCCGTCTCATCCTTTTCCTGGTCCCTCTCCATTTGTTCCTCCCATGGCAACCGCCTGTCCGATGACAGACCTGAATTTATAGATATTGTTAACCCTAAAGGCATCCTCCTTTGCTTCCTCTTCTTCCCGTGGAACCAACACCATCTCCTCACCCAGAAAATTTAAAGTGTTCTCCAGCATGTAGATGATAGTAATAGTAATGATGAATATGGCATCTTCATCGCTAACCATCTTAGCAACTATTTTGAAAACATGCAGAAGGGTGCAAGTGTGAATTGCATCACATACATAATGCGTTGTGCCAAGCTATTCAAAATTTCATACTGCACCAGGTCTTAGTGCTGCTGTCACAGTCGATGCAAAATGTGCAGAGTTGAATTCCATGGTTTGGTCACATAGCATGTCAACCGGTTAATTGGTAGTCTGAAAGATCTCTAAACCAACTTAGATGGAATAGTGGAAGTGAGCAAACAGCAACAGTGGTTTCTGCAGCAGCGCATCCAGGTTGGAACAGTGTGTTAGGGTTGGCGGAACGCACCGAATATATTTATTAGATGGGATTGGTGCGTTCGCAACCCGGGATCCACCGTGCAGGAAAGAACCTGCTGCTAAGTAATTGGTGGCACTATATGGCGGTATGAACCAGCTCTGTTAGCTTCACAGATCGGCCGAGAAAGCAAAGCTCTGTGCCCTGTTAGACTTTCACAGAGGCACAGGCTAACTACCCAAATGAGAGCGGTCAGTGGTCATGCATGCACACAAAACTCCTCGCCGGAGGTGCCAGCATTCTAGGGGCTTATTTCAGCCAGGTACCTGAATACACACAAACACAATCTCCTCACCGGAGGTGCCAGCATTCTAGGGGCTTATTTCAGCCGGGTCCCTGAACACATACAAACACATGACCACACTGGCGCAAAGCACATAACTTAGGAAGATACTAGCGCATGGCCGTGCGGCCATGAGAGCCTTAAATAGCTGCAGCATGTACAGGACCTTCCTAGAAGGACCATTGAGAGGCTGCTACAGAGCCTGGGCACCTACAGGACCTTCCTAGAAGGACCAATAGATTTGGCTGCAGTACCTGAGCATGTGACCCTTGATCTCCACTGAGAGATCTTACCCTGGGCATGCTCAGTGTGTGCAAAGCAGGACTTAGTCCCAGAAAAGCCTGCTCACCACAGATCAGTGCAGGGTACAATAGCAGAGCCTGGAGAGGCAGCAGTAACCCTTTGCACAGTATCAGTCTTAGGGAGACGCTGGGACCGACGTCTCCGCTGAGCAGGCTCCACTGCGGCCGATGCAGAATGGGAGACCGCAGCAGACACGGATCGAGATTCCCCCTGTGGAGCAGAGGAAACTCGACACCTAACATTACCCCCCCCTCCTTGAGCCTCGCTATGCTCAAAAGCTGCAATGAGCAGCGGAGCCCGAATGTGCTCCACAAGCTCCCAGGTTCTATCCTCTGGACCGTGACCCTTCCAGTCCACCAGATAAAATTTCTTGCCACGTACTACCTTGCACCCCACGATAGCATTCACCTCAAGCTCATCCGTGGATGAACCCGATGTCCCGGCAGATGACTCAGAAAACCGGGACAAATGAACGGGCTTTAAGAGGGAAACGTGAAAAGTATCCGTGATACCAAGGCGTGGAGGAATAGCCAAATGGTAGACCACAGGGTTGACCTGTTCCAGAACCTTGAACGGGCCAATGTAGCAAGGTGCAAACTTAGTGTACTCAACTCGCAGCCTGATGTTACAGGCGGAGAGCCACACTAAGTCGCCAGGAGCAAAGGTCGGAGCGGGGCGCCGGTGTGTATCAGCCGAAACCCTCATTCTCTCCTTGGAGGCCCGGATGGCATCCTGTGTGTGGTCCCAGATGTCACATGCCTCCACCGCCCAGTCTTCCACCCTAGAATCGGTGGATGACACGGGCATGGGCACAGGGACACGCAGATGCTGGCCGTAATTAAGGAGAAAAGAAGTCTGACCAGTGGAATCGGCTATGGCGTTGTTCAAGGCAAATTTCGCCCAAGGTAGCAAAGATGCCCTGTCATCCTGCCTAGCAGAGACAAAATGTCACAAGTATGTCACCAGAGTCTGGTTGGTTCTCTCTACCAACCCATTAGTCTCGGGTTGATATGCAGAGGAGAGATTCAGCTCTATGCTGAGTAAACGGCAGATCTCTCTCCAAAACCGAGACGCGAACTGGGGACCCCAGTCGCTGACAATATTATCAGGCATTCCATGTAAGCTGAAAATATGTTTTATGAACAACGCCGCCAAGGCCCGTGCAAAAGGTAACCAAGGAAGCGGCACCAAGACAGAACCTCCAGTTGCAAATTCGCTGATACAAAAGTCTTGCCCAGGGCACGGACTCTAGCGAAACCGGAGCCACAGTTCTCAGGCTCTCAGAAGGGACAATAAACCGAGGCTCCTCCTCCTCATATGACACTACGGAGCGGGAGAGAGCATCGGCACAAATGTTCTTCTCCACGGAGAGAAAATGGAGAGTAAAATGGAACCGGGAGAAGAACAGGGACCATCTAGCCTGGCGAGAATTCAGCCGCTGGGCCATCTGTATATATACCAAGTTCTTGTGGTCAGTGAACATTTGGAAGGGAAAGCGAGCTCCCTCCAAGAGGTGTCTCCACTCTGAAAAAGCCAACTTCATGGCTAGCAACTCCCTGTCCCCGATAGAATAATTCCTCTCCGCTGGTGTGAAGGTCTTGGAGAAGAAGATGCAAGGATGCTTCCGACCTTGAGCATCCTTTTGGAAAAGGACTGCTCCAGCACCAACAGATGAAGCATCCACCTCCATGATAAATGGCTTATCTACATCGGGGCGATGTAGGATGGAAGCGCTAGCGAAGTGTGACTTAATTGAGAGAAATGCCTTGGAGACCTCCTCTGACCACAACTTGGGGTTTGCTCCCTTCTTGATGAGGGCAACCAAGGGAGCTACCAAAGTTGAGAAGAGTGGAATGAACTGGCGATAGTAATTAATGAACCCCATAAAGCACTGCACCGCTTTAAGAAAATGGGGTTCCTGCCAGTGCATCACAGCCTGTAGCTTGGCAGGATCCATAGCCAAACCCTGGGCAGAGATGATATAACCAAGGAGAGGCAAGGACTCCTGCTCAAACACACACTTCCCCAACTTGGCATAGAGGGAGTTTGCCCGGAAGAGGTCGAAGACTTTGGGAACATCTCTCTGATGGGAGTCAATATCTGGAGAGTAGATGAGAATATCATCCAGATAGACTACGATTGAGGTGGTGAGCATATCCCGGAAAATGTCGTTCACAACGTCTTGGAAAATGGCTGGAGCATTACCAGGTATTCATAGTGCCCATCCCTGGTGTTAAAAGCCGTCTTCCATTCGTCCCCCTCACGGATGCGAATCAGGTTATAGGCACCCCGCAGATCTAATTTTGTAAATACCCTTGCTCCCCGTAGCCTATCAAAAAGCTCAGATATCAGGGGTAATGGGTACTTGTTCTTAACGGTGATGGCATTAAGACCCCTGTAGTCTATGCATGGACGTAAGTCTCCAGTCTTCTTCTGTATGAAGAACCCAGCCCCTGCAGGTGACACTGACTTCCTATTGAATCCTCTTGCCAGATTCTCTTGTATGTACTGAGACATTGCCTCCATCTCCGGGAGAGATAACAGATAGACTCGACCCCGGGGAGGCTCAGCACCAGGCAAGAGGTCAATAGGACAGTCATAGGGGCGGTGAGGCGGAAGGGTCTCCGCAGCCCTTTTGGAGAACACGTCTGCATAGGGCCAATAGTGCTTGGGGAGAGAGGAAAGATCTGCGGGTACCTGTGTTGTAGCAACCTGAACGCACTTCCTCTGACATCTACCCTCGCAGGATTTACTCCATCCCAAAATTCTCCCTGAGGACCACTCTATATGAGGAGAATGATTGCGTAGCCATGGTATCCCCAACAGGACCTCATCAATTCCCTCAGGAATGACTAATAGGGAGATAATCTCCTGATGTGATGGAGACACAGAAAGAGTGAAAGGAATGGTTTGGTGGGTAATCTGTGAGGGTAGTGTCGAACGATTTACCACTCAAACGGTTACTGGTTTGGCGAGCATAACCAGGGGTATTGCGTGATGCTGGGCGAAAGCAGATGACATAAAATTACCCTCCGCCCCAGAGTCCACGCATAGCTCTACCATAAGAGTGGATGGGCCTAAGGTAATTGTCCCCTTGAAGGACAACTTTGAGGCAAACGTCGCCGTGTCTAGTGTACCTCCTCCAACTGCTACTAGACGCTGACGTTTCCCCGACCGCTGAGGACACTTGGAGGCAAGATGTCCTGACTGCCGGCAAACATGACAGACCTTATGTGCACGAGCGGACTGGGACTTGGATCCCGCTCGTGTCACCTCTATGGTCTCATGTGACTCGGACCCCTGGACTGGTAATTCCAGAGGTCTGGCGAAGGTGGGAGCCAGCCGAAACCTCTGCCTACACTGGGCTCGCTCCAACCTTCGCTTGTGAAAATGAAGGTCTACGCGAGTTGATACAGCTATGAGCTCCTCCAGTGTGGCGGGAATCTCCCTAGTAGCCAAAGCGTCCTTCACATGGTCAGCCAGCCCCCTCCAAAATACGGGAATGAAGGTTTTATCTGGCCATTCCAACTCAGACGCTAATGTCCGGAAGAGAACCGCAAAATGACTGACCATGGTTGAACCCTGAGTCAAAGCCAGCAGTTGGAGCGCTGTATCATGGGTGACTTGAGGTCCTACAAAGACCTGTTTCAGAGTGTCCAGAAACCGAGGAACACTCTGCACCACATGATCGTTGCGCTCCCACAGCGGCGTAGCCCACTCCAACGCCCTGTCCGACAAGAGAGAGATTATGAATCCCACCTTTGCCCGCTCTGTGGGAAAACGTGCAGCCAGGAGCTCGAGGTGTATACCACACTGGCTCACGAAACCCCTACAGGACTTACTGTCCCCAGAGTATCTCTCAGGCAATGGGAGGTGAGATAAGGTCGGAACAGAGGTGGCAGTGGGTAAAGCTGCTGCAGCCACGCTAGCAGCCTGAACAGCTATTGCGGTAACATCCACCGCCGAGGTTGCACGCTCAAGAGACGCCAACCGGCCCACCAGCAGATGGATGTACCCCTGCAATCGCTGTTCATCTGCCATTACTTAGCCAGATCCTGGCGCTAGTTTACTGTTAGGGTTGGCGGAACGCACCGAATATATTTATTAGATGGGATTGGTGCGTTCGCAACCCGGGATCCACCATGCAGGAAAGAACCTGCTGCTAAGTAATTGGCGGCACTATATGGCGGTATGAACCAGCTCTGTTAGCTTCACAGAGCGGCCGAGAAAGCAAAGCTCTATGCCCTGTTAGAATTTCACAGAGGCACAGGCTAACTACCCAAATGAGAGCGGTCAGTGGTCATGCATGCACACAAAATTCCTCGCCGGAGGTGCCAGCATTCTAGGGGCTTATTTAGGCCAGGTCCCTGAATACACACAAACACAATCTCCTCGCCGGAGGTGCCAGCATTCTAGGGGCTTATTTCAGCCGGGTCCCTGAACACATACAAACACATGACCACACTGGCGCAAAGCACATAACTTAGGAAGATACTAGCGCATGGCCTTCCTAGAAGGACCAATGAGAGGCTGCTACAGAGCCTGCGCACCTACAGGACCTTCCTTGAAGGACCAATAGATTTGGCTGCAGTACCTGAGCATGTGACCCTTGATCTCCACTGAGAGATCTTACCCTGGGCATGCTCAGTGTGTGCAAAGCAGGACTTAGTCCCAGAAAAGCCTGCTCGCCGCAGATCAGTGCAGGGTACAATAGCAGAGCCTGGAGAGAAAGCAGTAACCCTTTGCACAGTATCAGTCTTAGTGAGACGCTGGGACCGACGTCTCCGCTGAGCAGGCTCCACTGCAGCCGATGCAGAATGGGAGACCGCAGCAGACACAGATCGGATGTGCAGCAGAGGAAACTCAACTCCTAACACAGTGCAAGGCACATGTGTGCCACCAGAAGGTTTGCAGTTTGCACCATTATCACACATGGCTTTCCCAGGCTCCAGACTGAGAGTAGACAGCCATTGCTCAAACTCTTCATAGATAGCTATCCATAACTCTCAATCTGTATTGCTGCAATCTCCAAAGCATATTAATTAAACACTGCTGCGATGAGACCTGGCTGCTCAGTACAAAGGCGGGGGGATTCTCTCTGTAGTTTTGGAACATGTGTTTCATTAAAGTAGAGGTTGAGGTTGAAAGTGGAGGTCCTAGAGGAGGTGGAGGGGGCAAAAGCACTGGAGGAAGTGTTAGATACCGAAGTTTGTTCAGCAAGCCCTGGGGATTCTAAGACTATGTATCTAGTGACAATAAGGAGTAACGAAAACACCAAAAAATAAAGTAAATTTTTTATTAAATGATTAGACAAACAATCCAAATCACATACAACATGATTGAAAATTCATAGTAAAAAAGGGGGAAGGGAGGAAAGAAAATAGGTACACAGAGGGGAGGTCACAAGTCCATTGTATGACCTGGGAAAGCAAAAAAGGTATTTTGTATGTATGTAAACAATCATATCCAGGTGCAAAACTGTCATTCACACAGTGTCACCACAGAGTATCACATAATGTCAAGTACCTAGATACCAACCCATCACATGTTATTACAACAAAGTAAATGCTAACCCATAGTTAGTCAGGACTGGAGGATGACCTTCCTTTCTCACGTCTGTATCCACAAGGCAGAAAGGCGGCATTTCCATGTTCAGCAGATTGTCATGGCAATGCAATAATCACAGAGATAACAGGTCATGAGTTACACAGAAACAACCACTTGGGATGTTTGTACCAAACAGCTCTCAGCTGGCCCCTATCGTCCAGATAATTACATGATTGGGTGATGATCAACTGAGGAGGCCGCAGGCTGTTCACAATAATTAGTTCTTGGAAAACTAATAGTGAGCATATGGCTTATCCACCTCTGGATTAGAGTGCATGGAATATGTGGTTGGGTGGTTGGAGATTGTGATGTAGGGGAAAACAAGGGCTCTTGGGGTGCCACCCACGGTGCAGGAAGGCTACTGTACACGAGATGAGGTGCAAACAACAAAGGGTAGATTTATTGGAAGGCAAGGAATGAAGGGAATGAGGAAGATGCAAACGGGTATACAATGGCAACAGACAATTTACAAGAGTAATAAACTTTATCTTTTCCGCAAAATAGCACAGTGCTCCAGCTATTACAGACTTAAAATATGTCTAACAAGCAAATGTAAACAATAAACAAGTGATGATGCTACTCTACGTATAACCTCCCTGGCCTTTACTAAGTAGGCCACACGGCTCCCGTGTACTGACCATTTGAAGCCTACACTAGGCCCTAACAGGTGCACCAAACAGGAACAGACTCACGGTAATGTTGAAGAATCAGATCCAGTCCCAGGGGTCCCCCAGCAGTCTAATACGGTGGTGCGCACGGCTTTCTGTCAGCTCTGTGAAGCGTGGTCTTCTCCTTGCTTCTGGATCCTAGGGATGCTCCTGAAAACTGTAAATCCCTTTCTCTGTATCTTCGTGGCTCACTTGCAGCTATATCAGGACACAGTTCTTCTCTCTTTCAGCTGTCAGCACAAAAAGTCCTCTCTGCAACAGCCTCAGCTCACACACGCTGCTCCAGCTCCACACCTGCACTCTGCACAGACTAGTTCATTCCAACGATTATTGCAGGAGAGAAGCAGAACATTCCATCACACCAGACAAGGGGGTGCAGCCTCTTAAAGTGACAGCGTGTTCCTACTGTCCATAACAGCACCACCCTCTTATATGCCTCCCTTCTTAATGATGGTCGTCCTCGGCCATCACAGCATCAGGGTCAAAGTGTAATGGAGGAATGTGCAATGCGGAAACAGCACCTATAGAGGAGGCAACAAAGGTGTAAAAACAGACAGAGCACACTGTTCTACATATCGGACTGGTGGAACCCCTGCATTAGACCTCCGGGATCTCCGAAGCTCTTGGCTGTCAGGCAAGGCTTGACTATCTTCCAGAGGAACACTTGTTGCAGGAGACATTGTGAGCTCTTGTCTGGTCTCATCCTCGCATGGCGGTACTGGTACATCCATGGGATTACCGTCTCCGTGCGACTGAGAACCCCCTACTGTGTCAGGGACGGTCCACCACTAATCACCGATTTCACCATAAGTCATGATAGATTCAGGAAGTGGAGTAGCACCTTCAGGTGACAACGGCGTAGAACAGACCTCAGACCGGCAAGGCCGCAGCATATTTCTGTGAAGTTCTCTAGGGGCGGATGCCCCAGTCTCAATCTGTACCTTGTAAACAGGGCCATTAGCATACACTCGCTCGATAACTTTGTATGGCTGTACTTCCCATCTCTCACTTAGTTTTCCCTTGGGGCGTTTCTCTCTGACTAATACTCGGTCTCCAGGTTGGAGCGGTAACTCTTGAGTCGGTTTGCGGCCCGTATGTTCTTTTTCTTGCAGCTGCTGACCTGCCAACTGCCGTATTGTTTGCAATCGTTGCCAATGCTCTTTCACCCATGAGGTGACAGTTTGCTCCATCAGCTCCTCTGGCTGTTCCAAATTCAGCTCAATGATTTCTCGTCTAGCTCTTCCAAATAACAGTAGATAGGGGGTATAACCCGTGGTGGAGTGGACCCGATTGTTGTAGGTCCAGGCCAATTCCGGCAGATAGTCTGGCCAACACGCCTTCTTATCCTCCTCCAATGTTCTCAGCATTTGAAGTAATGTTCGGTTGAAGTGTTCACAAGCTCCGCTACCTTGAGGGTGGTAAGCGGTGGTCCGGGACCGCTCGATGCCATACATACGATACAATTCTTCCATCACCTTGACTTGGAAACATGCGCCTTGGTCGGAGTGGATGCGCTTTGGGCACCCATACACCCATACGTGCCTCCGATTCCGCAGTCTGATCTCTAGTCGGAGTGACTACTGCGAACTTAGAGAAATGATCGGTCATCACCAAACAGTATTGCAGCCCCCGGGCCGAGTGTCCCACGAGGAGATAGTCGATCATCAAGACTTCTAGTGGCTCCTTAGTTTGTATGGTCTGGATTGGTGCCCTCTGTTCGGTACGCTTAATGAGGTCACATATTCGACATTGCCGGCAAACCTCTTCCACCACAAACTCCAACCGGGGGCAATACACATACCGCTGTAACCATTGGCAGGTCTTTGTGGGGCCGAAGTGCGCTCCAAATTCGTGGGCTTCTTTAGCTACTTCTTGAGCCATTCTTCCTGGGATGAAAACTTGCCACCTTACTTCCATATCTTTTGGCTGTTGCCTCTTACAATATAGCACTGACTCTTGCACCTCCAGTCTATCCCACTGATGTAACACACTCCTCATTTCAGAGTCCAGATCATCTCTCTCTTGTTTGCCAGGCTTCCGCTTTGGAGTTACCCACCATTTCATCTGTCTCAGCCCTTCATCTTCATCCTGTACATGTCCCCATTCCTCATTGGTTCTCCCCAGGGACCGGGGTAATGCGCAGGCCTCCCTTCTTGACTGGGCTGCAACCATTGGGGGCTTAAACTTGTGAAAGTATGGGGTTTCCTCCTCTTCGAGTTGCTCATCAAGATCCCCCACTGGAGTCTCCACAGTCACTCTTGACAGCCCATCAGCATTTGCGTTTTTCGGTAGCAGAGCGATAACGGATGGTAAAGTCGAACTTGGCTAGGCGAGCCACCCACCGTTGTTCTAAGGCCCCCAATTTAGCATTCTCAAGGTGGGCCAGGGGATTATTGTCTGTTCGAACTTGAATCTTGGTACCTGTCAGGAAGCCTGCAAACTTTTCTGTCATGGACCACAACAGGGCCAGGAGCTCTAACCGGAAGGAGCTGTAATTGTGAGGGTTTCTTTCGCTGTCTCGCAGGGACCTGCTGGCATACCCGATGACTCTCTCATGTCCATCCTGTATCTGAGAAAGTACTGCACCGAGTCCATGAAGGCTACCATCTGTGTACAACAGGAACAGTTGATCGAAATCTGCGTAGGCCAAAATTGGGGGTGAAGTAAGGGCATTCTTTATAGCCTGGATGGCCTTGTCTTGTTCCTGTGCCCAGGGGATGCGCTGGGTCTTTGGCACTCCAGCGGTCCCCCTCAGCAACTCATTGAGAGGACCCGCCACCTTCGCGAAGTTCTTAACAAACTTGCGGTAGTACCCAGCGAGTCCCAGGAAGGCCTGGAGTTCTCTCACTGTTCGAGGGACTGGCCACTTCTGGATAGCAGCCACTTTTTCTGGCGAGGGTAGAACTCCATCTTGTGACACTATGTGGCCCAGGTACTCGATCTCTCTCTTGAAGAGGTGGCACTTCTTTGGCTTCACCTTCAGGTTATGAGCACGCAGTCTTCCGAGTACCTGTCCAAGCCAGGCAAGGTGTTCTTCGAATGAGGCCGAAAACACAATGATGTCATCCAGATAGATCAGGGTAGCCTCAAAATTTAAGTCTCCCAAATACTTTTCCATCAGCCGTTTAAATATGCCTGGAGCATTGGAGAGCCCGAAGGGCATCCGGTTAAACTCGAACAGCCCCATGGGGAGGATGAAGGCAGTTTTCTCTTTGTCTTTCTCTGCCACGGCTACTTGCCAGTACCCGCTTGCTAGGTCCAGGGTGGAGAAGTACTTGGCTTTCCCCAACTCTGTCAAGGATTCCTCGATGCGGGGCAACGGATATGAGTCTTGAACACTGCAGGCATTGAGTTTCCTGTAATCTATCTACACAGAACCGGATGGTCCCATCCTTTTTCTTGACAAGCGCCACAGGGGCTGCCCAAGGGCTCTGACTACTCTGCACCACTCCTGAATCCAGCATCTGCCTCAGTAATGTTTTCACCTCTTGATACATCTTGGGCGGGATCTGCCGGTATCGTTCTCAAATTGGATGAGCTTCCCCAGTCGGTATCTCAAGTGTGATGGCTTCAGTACAGCCGAAATCTTCGGCGTGACGGGCGAATGCTGCCTGATTTTCCCACAGCATAGTTTCTATTGCTTGTACACGCTCAGGGCCCAGAGCCTTCACATCCACTTCCATTTGATCAAGGATGACCCGTCCACTCCACTCCAGGGATGGCATCTCTTCATCCCCCGCAGCAACTGCTAGGGTCCACCCCACACCTTCTTTCGGAGATAAAGACATCTTCTGACTCACCACTTATGTAAGTACACCAGGGCCAGATCTGTCCCTCGTGGCAAGGTGACCTCCCCGGGGCCCACATTCAAAGCTCTTATGTAGACATGTCCTCGCTGGACCATAGCTATCGTACGAGCTATCATGACTTCTTGGTCCACTCCTCCGCCTACCACAGGCTGAACAACCACTTCCAACCCGTCAAAGTTGAAGTGAGTCCCCACTGGAAGGTATACTATAGTTTCTCGCTCAGGAGGTAGGATTAGAGGTTCTTTACCAGGAGCCCTGATGACACCTACCATCTGATAAGATGGCACATTCTTCTGCGTCCCACAGACATGGATGAGTCGTTGAAGGGCTTCTTGAGTAGGCTTATGTGTAGTAGCCTTCTTCCAATATCCAGGTCCCCGTTTGGTAAACATAATCTGATCGAGTTCACGTAGGATGTTCATTCCCAGTACTACAGGCACATCTTCCTTGATAGGCTCAGGGACTAGCAGGATCCGTTTTCTCCCAACTTCTTGCCCACAGATTCAAATATTCATCCACACAACCCCTGTGACCGGGATCGGTTGTTGGTTGGCAGCAAACAACCGGATCAATGTCTCTTTTTCTTGCTTGGCCAGGTCCTGGAAATGCTGCTTGAAATACGCTTCTGGCATTTTTGTCACTTGTGACCCGGTATCTATCAGGCAATCCACTGGAACTCCTTCAAATTCAGCACGAAGGATGGGGCTCCCAGCAATCTAGTGTTCATTATATGGAGCGGCCTCTCTCCTCGCCACCCCCACAGAGTGCCGCACTATTGCAGGGGTTGGTAGTTTAACGGTGGCTTCCGCTGGCCTTGAGTATAATTCCGACAGTCTCTGGCAAGGTGCCCCATCCTCCACATTCCCACCATTGGATGCCTCCTCCTCACTGGGGGGTAACTCGAGCCTGTCCTCGTGCCTCCGATGCCTGATGGGAGGGGACTTGCTCCCACTGTTCCCTTATCAGTCGGGCTGAAGTATGGTTGCATGAGTATGGTGGGTCAGACTGTTGTAGTTCCCCCACTCTTTGCTCCATCTGGGTCAGTTTCTCTTGCATGTTGACAAGGGACCGCTGCATGTCTTGCACTACCTGGACCAGTACCTCCTGATGGTTTGGGTCCCCTCTGGTATTGGCGCCCTGGACACGCATCACCCCAGACGCATAGCTCTCTTCTTTACTTCGGGCCACTGTTTCCGCCAGGATGTGGCGAAATGTAAGAGCCGGATCTGCCCGGACCCGTTCTGACAGTGCTCGCCTCAAGGATGTACTGTGCAGTCCCAGAATGAATTGTACCCGAAGTATCTGGTATTTAGAGCCCATGCCGCCAAATCCATCCATCTCCTTTCTCTGCACCTCTGCTAACACTTCTTGCAGTGCTGTTACATACTGAGAAATTCCTTCTTCTTCCCGCTGCAGCCTAGAGAAAAATTTGGCATGAAGGTGTCCGGCGCTAGCAGTCTCACCGTAGATCTCTTCCAGGAACTTCACTAGCTCCTTCAGGGTACTGCAGGTGAGTTCTGGTTGTAGGCAGACGTTTCTATGGGTTTCTTCCTCTAGGGCAGTTAATGCAATGTCCACTTCAAGGTCTGGGCTGATGTTATATATCTTCAGGGTGCTTTGCAGCTGGGACACCCAGTCGGACAGTGGCATATTCTTGCCATCAAACTTTGGTAGCACACTAAATATGGTGACCATAGGGAATGTCCTTGCAGGGGTTCAACCAATACCCACAGCATCTCCATTAACATTAGCATTCCCGCCATTGCTGTCTGCTGCCTCCATCTTGGTGACAGTACCCTGCTCGCAGCGCCACTTGAAGCGATGGCCGGGGGACCACCACGGTGCAGGAAGACTATTGTACACAAGATGAGGTGCAAAGAACAAAGGGTAGATTTATTGGAAGGCAAGGAATGAAGGGAATGAGGAAGATGCAAACAGGGGTATACAATGACAACAGACAATTTACAAGAGTAATAAACTTTATCTTTTCCGTAAAATAGCACGGTGCTCCAGCTATTACAGACTTAAAATATGTCTAACAAGCAAATGTAAACAATAAACAAGTGATGATGCTACTCTACGTATAACCTCCCTGGCCTTTACTAAGTAGGCCACATGGCTCCCGTGTACTGACTATTAAAGCCTACACTAGGCCCTAACAGGTGCACCAAACAGGAACAGACTCACGGTGATGTTGGAGAATCAGATCCAGTCCCAGGGGGCCCCCAGCTGTCTAATACGGTGGTGCGCACGGCTTTCTGTCAGCTCTGTGAAGCGTGGTCTTCTCCTTGCTTCTGGATCCTAGGGATGCTCCTGGAAACTGTAAATCCCTTTCTCTGTATCTTCGTGGCTCTCTTGCAGCTATACCAGGACACAGTTCTTCTCTTTCACCTATCAGCACAAAAAGTCCTCTCTGCAACAGCCTCAGCTCACACACGCTGCTCCAGCTCCACACCTGCACTCTGCACAGGCTAGTTCATTCCAACGATTATTGCAGGGGAGAAGCAGAACATTCCATCACACCAGACAAGGGGGTGCAGCCTCTTAAAGTAACAGCGTGTTCCTACTGTCCATAACAGCACCACCCTCTTACATCTGTACTGTGTGTGATGTTAAGATGGATGAAGAGGAGGAGAGGCCACTTGATGCAGAGCTTGCCATCCACTGGAGCACATGCTCTTTCTGGCCCTCGTCTACAAAGAATACCACTGTGTGGCTGTCAAAGAAAGGGAGTGGAGTAGCCCGTCCAGTAACAGAAGTTGTAAAAATGTTTGCTTACTGCAGCAAAACAGACCTATTTCTCATCTCTCATATCATACCTGTCTCACAACCCTAAACAGCTATTCAGTACTTTCAATTATCTCCTCCATCCACCAGCTCCTCCTACATCTCCTCTCATCTCAACTGAATACTTTGCCTCACCACTTGTGAACTTGACCCAATAACATCCCATCTTATTTTAAACCTTACCTGTTATGGACCTGGTGGTTAGGTGCACCTGGAATGACCTGATGTTAAACTAGAAGACAGGACGAGCTCTGGGAAGTGGGAACTGTGCTGACCGCAAATCCTAATCCTATAACACACACACTAGAAATAGCTGTGGAGTGTACCTAACTCTCCCTAGACACCTCTTCACAGCCTAAGAGCTAACTACCCCTAAAGATAGGAAAATAAGCCTTACCTTGCCTCAGAGAAAATTCCCCAAAGGTAAAGGCAGCCCCCCACATATATTAACTGTGAGTTAAGAGGAAAGTCACAAACACAGGGATGAAACAGGTTTCAGCAAAGGAGGCCAGACTTACTAGATAGACTGAGGATAGGAAAGGGATCTATGCGGTCAGCACAAAAAACTACAAAAAGCCACGCAGAGTGTGCAAAAAGACCCCCGCACCGACTCACGGTGCGGAGGTGCCACTCTGCAACCCAGAGCTTCCAGCTAGCAAGGCAATATCATGTTAGCAAGCTGGACTAGACACTTAGCAAGTACTAAGAAATATATTCAGTACAATATGAACAACAAATGAACTAGCAGGGACTTAGCTTCTGCTGGAGTAGACAGGTCATCAGAAAGATCCGAGAGAGATCTGAACCAGTGCTAATACATTGACAGCTGGCATGGAGTAACGATCTGAGTGGAGTTAAATAGAGAAGCCAACCCAGCCGCAAACGAGGGCAGCTGAGGAGGCAACTTCAGAACCAGCAGTTCCACTCACAGCCACCAGAGGGAGTCCATGGACAGAACTCGCCGAAGTATCATTCATGACCACAGGAGGGAGTTCAAGAACGGAATTCACAACAGTACCCCCCCCTTGAGGAGGGGTCACCGAACCCCAGAGAGAGAGACCCCAGGCCGATCAGGACGAGCCAAATGAAAGGCACAAACCAACTCGGCCGCATGGACATCGGAGGCAAAAACCCAGGAATTATCCTCCTCACCATAGCCCTTCCATTTGACCAGGTACTGAAGTTTCCGTCTCGAAATACGAGAATCCAAAATCTTCTCCACCACATACTCCAACTCCCCCTCGACCAACACCGGAGCAGGAGGGTCAACGGAGGGAACCATAGGCGCCACATATCTCCGCAACAACGACCTATGGAACACATTATGGATGGCGAAAGAAGCTGGAAGGGCCAAACGAAACGACACAGGATTGAGAATTTCAGAAATCTTATAAGGACTAATGAAACGAGGCTTAAACTTAGGAGAAGAAACCTTCATAGGGACATGACGAGACGACAACCAAACTAAATCCCCAACACGAAGTCGGGGACCAACACAGCGACGGCAGTTGGCGAAACGTTGAGCCTTCTCCTGGGACAATGTCAAATTGTCCACTACATGAGTCCAAATTTGCTGCAACCTGTCCACCACAGAATCCACACCAGGACAGTCCGAAGGCTCAACCTGCCCTGAAGAAAAACGAGGATGAAAACCAGAATTACAAAAAAAAGGCGAAACCAAGGTAGCCGAACTGGCCCGATTATTAAGGGCGAACTCAGCCAATGGCAAGAAGGTCACCCAATCATCCTGATCAGCAGAAACAAAGCATCTCAGATAGGTCTCCAAAGTCTGATTAGTTCGTTCGGTTTGGCCATTTGTCTGAGGATGGAAAGCCGAAGAGAAAGACAAATCATTGCCCATCTTAGCACAAAAGGACCGCCAAAACCTTGAAACAAACTGGGAACCTCTGTCCGACACGATGTTCTCCGGAATGCCATGCAAACGAACCACATGCTGGAAAAATAGTGGAACCAAATCAGAGGAGGAAGGTAATTTAGGCAAGGGTACCAAATGGACCATCTTAGAGAAGCGATCACAAACCACCCAGATGACCGACATCCTTTGAGAGACAGGGAGATCTGAAATAAAATCCATGGAAACATGCGTCCAAGGCCTTTTCGGGACTGGCAAGGGCAAAAGTAACCCACTGGCACGAGAACAGCAGGGCTTGGCCCGAGCACAAGTCCCACAAGACTGCACAAAAGAACGCACATCCCTTGACAAGGAAGGCCACCAAAAGGACCTAGCCACCAAATCTCTGGTACCAAAAATCCCAGGATGACCAGCCAACACCGAACAATGAACCTCAGAGATAACTCTACTAGTCCATCTATCAGGGACAAACAGTTTTTCTGCTGGACAACGGTCAGGTCTATCAGCCTGAAACTCCTGCAGCGCCCGCCGCAAATCAGGTGAGATGGCAGACAGAACTACCCCCTCTTGGAGAATACCAGCCGGCTCAGGAACTCCCGGGGAATCAGGCACAAAACTCCTTGAAAGGGCATCGGCCTTCACATTCTTAGAACCCGGAAGGTATGAAACCACAAAATTGAAACGGGAGAAAAACAGCGACCATCGAGCCTGTCTAGGATTCAACCACTTAGCAGACTCGAGATAAGTCAGATTTTTGTGATCCGTTAAGACCACTACGCGATGCTTGGCTCCTTCAAGCCAATGTCGCCACTCCTCGAACGCCCACTTCATAGCCAACAAATCCCGATTGCCAACATCATAATTACGCTCAGCAGGCGAAAACTATCTAGAAAAGAAAGCACATGGCTTCATCACAGAGCCATCAGAAGATCTTTGAGACAAAACAGCCCCTGCTCCAATCTCAGAAGCATCAACCTCGACCTGAAAAGGGAGCGAAACATCTGGCTGACACAACACAGGGGCCGAAGAGAAACGATGTTTCAACTCCCGAAAAGCCTCAACGGCCGCAGAGGACCAATTCATCACATCAGCACCTTTCTTGGTCAAATCAGTCAACGGTTTAACAACACTAGAAAAATTAGCGATGAAGCGACGGTAAAAATTAGCAAAGCTCAAGAATTTCTGAAGGCTCTTCACAGATGTAGGCTGAGTCCAATCATAAATGGCCTGAACTTTAACAGGATCCATCTCGATAGTAGAAGGGGAAAAAATGAAACCCAAAAAGGAAACCTTCTGAACTCCGAAGAGACATTTAGACCCCTTCACAAACAAAGAATTAGCACGAAGAACCTGGAACACCATTCTGACCTGCTTCACATGAGACTCCCAATCATCCGAAAAGACCAAAATATCATCCAAATATACAATAATGAATCTATCCAAATACTTTCGGAAGATGTCATGCATAAAGGACTGAAACACAGATGGAGCATTAGAAAGCCCGAATGGCATCACCAGGTACTCAAAATGGCCCTTGGGTGTATTAAATGCTGTTTTCCATTCATCGCCCTGTTTAATACGCACCAGATTATACGCCCCTCGAAGATCTATCTTGGTGAACCAACTAGCCCCCTTAATCCGAGCAAACAAATCAGACAGTAGAGGTAAAGGGTACTGAAATTTGACCGTGATTTTATTGAGAAGGCGGTAATCTATACAAGGTCTCAGAGAACCATCCTTCTTGGCCACAAAAAAGAACCCTGCTCCCAACGGTGACGACGATGGGCGAATATGCCCTTTCTCCAAGGACTCCTTTATATAACTCCGCGCGGCGTGTTCCGGCACAGATAAATAGAAAAGTCGTCCCTTAGGAAATTTACTACCAGGAATCAAATTAATAGCACAATCACAATCCCTATGAGGAGGTAGTGCACTGGATTTGGGTTCATCGAATACATCTCGGTAATCCGACAAAAACTCAGGGACTTCAGAAGGAGTAGAAGGAGAAATTGACAACAACGGAACGTCACCATGTACCCCTTGACAACCCCAACTGGACACAGACATTGATTTCCAATCCAATACTGGATTATGGACCTGTAGCCATGGCAAACCCAACACGACCACATCATGCAAATTATGCAACACCAAAAAGCGAACATCTTCCTGATGTGCAGGAGCCATGCACATGGTCAACTGAGTCCAGTACTGAGGCTTATTCTTGGCCAAAGGCGTAGCATCAATTCCCCTTAATGGAATAGGATACTGCAAGGGCTCCAAGAAAAAACCACAGCGCCTGGCAAACTCTAAGTCCATCAAATTCAGGGCAGCGCCTGAGTCCACAAATGCCATAACAGAGTAGGACGACAAAGAGCAAATCAGAGTAACGGACAAAAGAAATTTAGGCTGTACAGTACCAATGGTGACGGACCTAGCGAACCACTTAGTGCGCTTAGGACAATCAGAGATAGCATGAGTGGGGTCACCACTAGTGTTGAGCGATACCATCCGATACTTGAAAGTATCGGTATCGGAAAGTATCGGCCGATACCGGCAAAGTATCGGATCCAATCCGATACCAATACAAGTCAATGGGACTCAAGTATCGGACGGTATTCCTGATGGTTCCCAGGGTCTGAAGGAGAGGAAACTCTCCTTCAGGCCCTGGGAACCATATTAATGTGTAAAATAAAGAATTAAAATAAAAAATATTGCTATACTCACCTCACCGAGGGAACCGGCAGCGTTGTTTGCTTAAAATGCGCGCTTTTCCTTCCTTCCGTGACGTCACGGCTTCTGATTGGTCGCTTGCCGCCCATGTGGCCGCGACGCGACCAATCACAGCAAGCCGTGATGTAATTTTCAGGTCCTTCTAGGCATTCAGTATTTTAAAATTACGTTCCGGCTTTGTGATTGGTCGCGTCGCGGTCACATGGGCGACGCGACCAATCACAAGCCGTGACGTCACGGGAGGCAGGAGACGCGCGCATTTTAAAATGCGCGTGTGTCCAGCCTCCCGTGACGTCACGGCTTGTGATTGGTCGCATCGCCCATGTGGCCGCGACGCAACCAATCACAGCAAGCCGTGACGTAATTTCAGGTCCTTCAGGATTTTAAAATTACGTTCTGGCTTGTGATTGGTCGCGTCGCGGTCACATGGGCGACGCGACCAATCACAAGCCGTGACGTCACGGGAGGCTGGACATGCGCGCATTTTAAAATGCGCGCGTCTCCTGCCTCCCGTGACGTCACGGCTTGTGATTGGTCGCGTCGCCCATGTGACCGCGACGCGACCAATCACAAGCCGGAACGTAATTTTAAAATACTGAATGCCTAGAAGGACCTGAAAATTACGTCACGGCTTGCTGTGATTGGTCGCGTCGCGGCCACATGGGCGGCAAGCGACCAATCAGAAGCCGTGACGTCACGGAAGGAAGGAATAGCGCGCATTTTAAGCAAACAACGCTGCCGGTTCCCTCGGTGAGGTCCAGGCTGCGTCGGAGAGGTGAGTATAGCAATATTTTTTATTTTAATTCTTTCTTTTACACATTAATGTTGTTTCGATACCGATACCCGATACCACAAAAGTATCGGATCTCGGTATCGGAATTCCGATACCCGCAAGTATCGGCCGATACCCGATACTTGCGGTATCGGAATGCTCAACACTAGTCACCACAGTAAAAACACAGCCCATTCTGACGTCTGTGTTCTTGCCGTTCAGCTCTGGTCAAAGTCCTATCACATTGCATAGGCTCAGGCCTCTGCTCAGAGGACACTGCCAAATGGCGCACAACCTTGCATTCACGCAAGCGCCGATCGATCTGAATGGCCAAGGACATTGATTCATTCAGACCAGCAGGCGTGGGAAACCCCACCATAACATCCTTAAGGGCTTCAGAAAGACCTTTTCTGAAAATTGCTGCAAGGGCACACTCATTCCATTGAGTAAGCACAGACCACTTTCTAAACTTCTGGCAATATACCTCCGCTTCATCCTGACCTTGACACAAAGCTAGCAAGATTTTCTCTGCCTGATCCACAGAGTTAGGTTCATCATAAAGCAATCCAAGCGCCAGAAAAAATGCATCTACATTAAGCAATACAGGATCTCCTGGCGCAAGGGAGAATGCCCAGTCTTGTGGGTCGCCACGTAACAAAGAAATAATGATTTTTACTTGCTGAATGGGGTCACCAGAGGAGCGGGGTTTCAAAGCAAGAAACAGTTTACAATTATTTTTGAAATTCAGAAATGTAGATCTATCTCCAAAAAACAAATCAGGAATTGGAATTCTAGGCTCTTACATAGGATTCTGACCTACATAATCTTGAATGCTTTGTACCCTCGCAGTGAGGTGATCAACACAAGAGGACAGACCTTGAATGTCCATATCTACACCTGAGTCCTGAACCACCCAGAGGTTAAGGGGAAAAGAAAGACAAAACACACTGCAGAGAAAAAAAAATGGTCTCAGAACTTCTCTTATCCCTCTATTGAGATGCATTAACACTTTGTGGGCCAGCTGTACTGTTATGGACCTGGTGGTTAGGTGCACCTGGAATGACCTGATGGTTAAACTAGAAGACAGGACGAGCTCTGGGAAGTGGGAACTCTGCTGACCGCAAATCCTAATCCTATAACACACACACTAGAAATAGCTGTGGAGTGTACCTAACTCTCCCTAGACGCCTCTTCACAGACTAAGAGCTAACTACCCCTAAAGATAGGAAAATAAGCCTTACCTTGCCTCAGAGAAAATTCCCCAAAGGTAAAGGCAGCCCCCCACATATATTAACTGTGAGTTAAGAGGAAAGTCACAAACACAGGGATGAAACAGGTTTCAGCAAAGGAGGCCAGACTTACTAGATAGACTGAGGATAGGAAAGGGATCTATGCGGTCAGCACAAAAAACTACAAAAAGCCACGCAGAGTGTGCAAAAAGACCCCCGCACCGACTCACGGTGCGGAGGTGCCACTCTGCAACCCAGAGCTTCCAGCTAGCAAGGCAATATCATGTTAGCAAGCTGGACTAGAACTTAGCAAGTACTAAGAAATATATTCAGTACAATATGAACAACAAATGAACTAGCAGGGACTTAGCTTCTGCTGGAGTAGACAAGTCATCAGAAAGATCCGAGAGAGATCTGAACCAGTGCTAATACATTGACAGCTGGCATGGAGTAACGATCTGAGTGGAGTTAAATAGAGAAGCCAACCCAGCCGCAAACGAGGGCAGCTGAGGAGGCAACTTCAGAACCAGCAGTTCCACTCACAGCCACCAGAGGGAGTCCATGGACAGAACTCGCCGAAGTATCATTCATGACCACAGGAGGGAGTTCAAGAACAGAATTCACAACACTTACCACAGTCTCCATCCCAAGCCTAACCCTGACCCATCCTTTGTGTCTAACGATCGCCTAATCCCATTTCTCCCCTATGCCTCCAAGCTAATAACAACTTGTCATTTTTGAACTGTCATCCCACTTTTACTCTTTCTCCCTCTTTGACCGCTTACAATCTGGCTTCAGACCACACCATTTTACTGAAACTGCCCTGACTAAAGTCATCAACGACCTACTAACCGCCAAATGAAAGCAATGCTAGTTTGTCCTCCTCCTTCTCCTGGACCTGGCATCTGCCTTTGACACAGTGGAACATTTCTTCTTACTACAGACTTTCTGATCTCTTGGCATTACAGACTTGGCCTTTGGTTGGGTCACCTTGTACCTAACAGATAGGACATTCAGTGTCTCCCACTCACACACCACCTCCTCATCTCGCCCCCTATGTGTTGGTGTCCCCCAAGGTTCAGGTGTAGCCTTGGGCACTATGCTTAGGGCGCGTGCGCTCCCTCCCTCTTAAAGGGACTGTCTGCATCAACCTAAGGTCTTCTCAGCATATAGCTGGGTGACACCCTTTATTTAAGGCTTCTCCTGCAACATGGAGGTGCCTGAGTTAGGTTGCTAGTTTGCCTTGCATACTTGCTAGTTATCAGGTTCCTCAGGTCTGCCCATCTGCTTGTCTACCCTATACCCATCTGCTCGCACCTGTCAGCGCTCTTCAGTTCATCATCTGGTCCATATCGCACCTGCCAGTTCCCACCAATCTAACACCTGGTCCAGCCCTCACCTACCAGTACTTTTCTGTTCCTCAGCCACTCCCATCTGCACACGTGGTTCCAGTGTACCTACAGTGCCTGCCTGCATTCTTCATCCCTCCTTTTTACTGTAGGAGCCTTTCTGCTCTAGGGGGTCAGCTGCCACCCTCTGAAGACCAGCCTTGGAGTAGCACCGGGTGCCACCTCCTTGTTCATTCTTGGATCACAGTTTTCACCTGCTGCCACTTATCCGAGTTGGGATTTGGTAGGCCATCCAGTTACGCTTTTCCAGGTTTTCTGAGGGATACGTCACAGTGGTTCCACCGCCTTGCCCGTTACAGTTTCCATCTGCTAGGTTGGCTGTAGTGTTAGATGTGTCAGTCCCTATTATACTATTTCTACTGTGGTGAACTTGATGCCACTTTGTTAGTGTCTGCCACTATTTTTTGTAAATGTACAGACTCCTGATTGGGTCTCCATCCTGCATGTTGGCTGTAGCAGCAGGCCTCCGAGATTGTCAGGCCTCCACTTCCTTTGAGTCAACTACCCGTGTACTATCCTTAGATTTTTCTGACAAGAGTTGTCTACGAAACTGATATTTGTTCTACCTAAGTGTGGCTGAACATGAAAGCAGGTTGAGCTGTTGCATGTGGTATCAGGGCTCCCAGTACAGCAGGCCTACACTGATCACTCACCCACCTCATCTTACTTTGATGTACAAAGCTGTAAATAGTGGCCCAGACCCCGATACCTCACGCATGGCTGACTGCTGCCGTGTCATGATACAATTTGTACTGTGGGTGAATTGAGGCCACTTCCCTGGTGTCTGTCCCTCATTTGTTGTGTTTTGTCAGCTTTTGGGTCCATTTGAAGGTGTTTTGCATGCATTTGTTTTTGTCTCCAATAGGTGAAAAGTGCTGAAATAACAAGCACTTTTCACCTATTGTGTCCCCCCCCATTTCCTTGTAGATTGTAAGCTTGCGAGCAGGGACCTCACCCCTAATGTCACTGTTTAAATTGTCTTAACTTGTACTGAATTTATTGTCTGTACATGTCCCCGCTTAATTGTAAAGTGCTGCAGAATATGTTGGCGCTATGTAAATAAAAAATTATTATTATTATTATTATGTCTCCCATTGACTGTAATGGCGTTCAGTTATGTTCGGCGAATATTTGACAAATAAATCGGCGAATATTGCAAATTTCGCAATTGTAATCCAAACTGAACAATTAAATATTCACTCATCTCTAGTCATGATGAACCATTGGCGCTCTGCAAACATGTTGTGGGTGCTCCAATCAGAGCATGGAATTATGTTCCCTTCTGGTGGCACATGTTAAATGCCTCTGTCAGAGATTTACTGTGGAATGTAACAGGTTAACAGGCAAGGGCATAGCTCCGCTCCACTCACATCTGTTAAAGGCACATGATGGATGATTAAATCAGCCATCATCTGCAGTAAAAGATGTGGGCTTGGTGTGCAAACATGCATGAAAGGCAGGGAAACTAAATATGATGTACGAGTACTCTCACGTCTAAATAATTTTATATCTACTGGCTAACACGGTACAAAGATATATAACTTTCCTGTATCAAAATAAAGTCTTGTTGGAATGCTGAAGTGTCTTGTTCTTTTATGTACAGTATGTTACTCAAACGTCTACAAACAAATATTTCATTTTAAGAAGGACCATCTGATACAGTTATCTTATGGGCTAAACTTTTTGCAATAGAATTAAAATGGGATTAAAAAAATAATAGGCACAATTCTGGCATCATTAATTCAGTGCCATTTCTTTCTTGACATTCCCAATTACCCTAATTAAGGCACATGTGATCCCTGTAGCGATCACATGACCCTAAGACAGAAATTCGCTGCTGCAGCAGGAAGTAGAGACTGGTGATGGACCTGGTCACCTCGAAACAGCAATGGCAGCTGATCCGTGTGGAATTGCTGCTTTTATTTATTTTTTTATCATTTTGAGCCTTTTGTCAAAAAAGTGTTATCTTTCAGTCACATTTTTAGGCATTTAAAGCTTTGCATTTGTTTTCATGAATTTATAACTGACTGGGGTCCTTCTTTAATATAGAACATTCTCAGCTAATATACAGTAGTTCAAGAATTTTCAGACATACAGTATGCTATGCTATAATAATTGATGTTTGAAGGAAATGATGTAGACTTTCTCCCTACATTTTCAATTTGAGACATGTGCACCAGTAATAAAAGGTTAATGCTCTTTGGGAGGAACAATTTATTTTTAGGACAGTCTTCCTTTAAATATTGAAGATTTAATATGTTAAGTGTCATCATTGGCAGAGGGGTATTACTTTCCCAGAGAAACCAAAGATTTATTGTCTTTGAGTGCACACCAATGAACCGTAAGTCACACACCTATATTTCTGTCCTTTGCAGTATTACACATCAAGTAACTCATGCGCTAATATGTCATACTGCAGTTTTAAAGAAAATTCATAGCTCCTTACGGCACAGGATCAACCATGCAAATGTAAAATTTCATTAATCCTCTGAGGAAACAGTCTCATGAAAACTGATAAATTTCTTGAGTTGGAAAAACATTGCTGCGGTAATAAAATGCTGGTATAAAAGCCAATTACCTGTTGTATTTTTGTGTGAGTAAAGTGTTTGAACATCATAATTTCTTGCATTCTAACAAGAGAAGTTGAATAAATCTGTAGAAAAGAGGAAAAAATGCATTTTACTTGTACCTTATTGAAGTTCCTGTTTTATAGGACGTTAATGTGCAGAAGTGTCAAGCAGAGAGCTATTCTGTACATAAAGATGCTTTATGAATGGAACATAGGGAATGCAATATATAACAGATCTTGGTTTATTGAACAACTAGATAAAAAAAAGTCACTATAAATGTCATGTCTTATGGTGTTATACCAAAATCGATACAGTACATTAGGGTTTTGCTTTCCTGCTATGGAAAATGGATATATCATCAAATATATCAATATCTTTTGAGAAAACAAAGCCTACTTATTTGTTAATTCCTGATACAAACATGGCTCCATAAGTTATCAAGGAAAAATAGGTTTTAGTATAAGGTATATGTGTTGTGACAGAGTCACTGGTGCCAAAACCCCTGCTTTGGGCAGAGGGGGGGAAATATGTGACTGAGTCACTGGCTTTGTAGAGCCAGTGATCAGTGATGTGAAACCGAAGTGTTTTTGTGCCTCCAGCACACTAGGTGCCGAGAGGTCATGTACAGAGTTTAATGTGCCGGTTTCATGTGAGCACCCGCAGTGCGAGAGGGAGGGTGCTCATCGTACCCTTTTCCCTTCAGGACCTGCAGGTGTTTGAGGACCTGCCGTGATGGCATGATCACGTGATTAGCACATGTGATATATACCTGGACCTGTGGTTCAGTCTGTGTGTGGTGTTGTGGGGAGAAGCTGCACTTCCCAGAGAAGTTAAGGACTGAGAGTAATTTTCCCTAACAGTGTGCTAGAGGACCTCGCATAAAGAAGGACTGAGCTGTATGCTATTATTTATATTTTGCTGTTATGTTGTGCCCGGAGGGCTGTGTTTTCTTTTCAACACCATGGCTTATGCTGCATATAATAAACGCACTGATGTTTTATGTGCACATGCTCCTGAGTCTACCTGAGGGCTTCTACCAAGCGTGACAACCCCTAACACGCGTTGTTTCGAGTGCGGCCAGCGATCCAGGAACCCACATAGAGGCTGTGGACAACTACATGTTCTTGGTGAAATCAGCCATCCAGCACGAGAGGGTGGTTAGGCCAACAACTGGGGTATGACCCAATCCTGCTGAGGGGATCTCTAAAACTGGGATGAAAGATGTGGCATGTTGGTGGTGTAACAATTCCTGGCTTGTAGTCGTAGTAATATGCGCCCTGCAACCTATGGACTGCAGTCTCGGCAGACGGTGCTTTTATTATGCTTACCTGGCCTGCGGTGTGGACTGTAAACCCAGCGACGGTCCCCAGTCATGTCTCGTCTCCTTCAATGGGGTGAGGGTCCTCGGGCTACTGGACTCTAGAAGTCTGGTGACACTAATCAGCGCTGCACTGCCCCACCAGTTAATCCCCAATAAGTTGGTGGGTGTCCACTGCATACATGGAGACGCCAAGGACTACCCTGTCGCCAGAGTAACAATGGGGACAGACTCTGGTGATAAGACCCATGAGGCTGAGGTATTGAAAGACTTGATCCATCCCGTCATACTGGGTTGTGGTTTTTCCTCTATTCTGGGACTTGTGGCAGTAGGGGGCTGTACCGAGTGTCCCGGTTCAAAGCCAGGCCCCTCTGAAGGTAACTGTCAGGAGCAGAGGTGAAGGAGTTTCCCCTTTGTATCCTTGCTAGTGATGAGCGAGTATACTCGTTGCTCGGGTGACCTCCGAGTATTTGTTATTGTTTGGAGATATAGTTTTCATTGCCTCAGTTGCATGATTTATGGCTTCCAGATACGCTGAATACATGTGAGGAATGCCTGTTTGTTAGGGAATTCTCACATGTATTCAGCTTTTATGGAAGCTGTAAATCACTCATCACTAATCCTTGCTAGAGAGGAGAATAAGACTTTACCTAAGGGTCCCAGCTTCCCTGACTTAGAGGTGATCAGAGAGAACTTTGGGACTGCTCAGCTTCGAGACCTCACTTTGAAATATGCCTTTGAAAATGTCACTGTATGTAATGAGGTTGCTCAAGAGCCGGGGCTTGACACCAGGTACCCTCATTTTGCAGTGACTAGCGAGCTGCTGTAACGGGTGAGAAAATTGAGGGGTGGAGAAATTGTGGAACAGCTGTTAGCTCCAACATCATACCGGCAGAGGGTTCTAGATATGGCCCATGTACAAACACTGGGTATTCATCTAAGGTAGAGAGAACTCAGGAGAGAGTAGTGCAGAGATTGTATTGGCCAGGTTGTTACTGTGAGCTTCTAGATTATTGTAGGTCTTGCCCTACCTGCCAGATAACTGCCCCTGTGTCTCACTTCAGAAGCCCCTTAGTTCCATTGCCAGTGATAGAAACTCCCTTTGAGAAAATTGCTATAGACATGGTGGGTCCTCTTTTTAAGTCAGCACGCAGCCATAAAAACATCTTGGTTGTTATGTATTATGTGACCCGATACCCCGAAGCAGTGCCAAGGAGGAACTCTTCAGGTAAGAGTATTGCCCGGGAGCTGGTACACATCTTTGCCAGGACCGGTTTGCGCAAGCAAATTTTGACAGATCAGGGAATGCTGTTTATGAGCAAAGTGATGGGGGAGCTGTGCAGAGGCCTCCAAATTGCCCAGCTGCGAACCTCCATGTACCATCTGCAGACAAATGGCCGTCTGGTGGAGCGCTTCAGCAAGAACTTGAAGTTCACGCTCAAGAGGGCCGTTGAGAAGGACAGTCGAGACTAGGACTATCTACTCCTGTTCTTGCTCTTTTCCATTAGAGAAGTTCCACAAGCATCCACAGGGTTCTCGCCATTTGATCTTCTGTACGGCTGACATCCACGAGGGCTCCTGGACATCGCCAAGGAAACCTGGGAAGCCAAAGTCACACCACACTGAAGTGTGATAGAGTATGTCACCCAGCTGCAAGAGAGGATGGCTCACGTAATGCCTATCATGAAGAAACATCTGCTCCAGGTGTAGGAGGTCCAAGCCAGGGTGTACAACCGATCAGCAAGGCTGAGGCCGTTCCAGCCCTGGCACCATGTGCTAGTAATCATATCAACGATGGAGAGCAAGTTTCTGGCCAAGTGGCAAGGCCCATATGAGCTTGTGGAGAAACTCGGGGATGTGAATTATAAGGTACACCAGCCCGGCCGCAGGAAGCTGCACCAGGAGTACCATGTGAACCTGCTCAAACCCTTGCGGGACCATGAACCACTGGAAACTCCTGGCCTGGGGGCTCGTTCCAAAACCAAGGTCGAGGAGGTCATGATTGCAGAGACAATAACGCCGGCCCAGAAGCAGCAATGTTAAGAACTGCTGCAGCAGAACCGTGATCTGTTCTGTTTTATGTGCACATGCTCCTGAGTCTACATGAAGGCTTCCACCAAGCGTGGCAACCTCTCAGAGTGTGTACTATATATATATATACACAGTATATATATATATATATATATATACACAGTATATAAACAGTATATATACAGTATATATATACAGTATAAGCTTTATAAGGATGTCAGAGACAAGATCATAGACCTGCACATACCTAGAATGGACTATAAAACCATAAGTAAGACGCTGGGTGAGAAGCAGACAACTGTTGGTGCTATAGTAAGAAAATTGAAGAAATACAAATTGACTGTCAGTTGACATCGATCAAAGGTGCCATGCAAAATCTCACCTCATGGGGTATTCGTGATCATGAGAAAGGTGAGAGATCAGCCTAAAACTACACAGGGGAACTTGTTAATGATCTCAAGGCAGCTGGGACCACAGTCACCAAGAAAACCATTGGTAACATTACGCCATAAAGGTTTCAAATCCTGCAGTGCCCGCAAGGTCCCCCTGCTCAAGAAGGCACATGTGCAGGACCTTCTAAAGTTTGACAATGAACACCTGGATGATTCTGTGAGTAATTGGGAGAAGGTGCTGTGGTCAGATGAGATGAAAATTGAGGTCTTTGGGCAAATAAATTGCCCAGCCACAGGCCCAAACACTAAACAGGGACATTTACAGACTTACACTTGAAATCTTGCCATTTAGCCTTGTAGACACTATGGGTTTCTGAAATCTCATGGCAACGTACGTCCCTCGGTACTCCATCCCCATATGCCACTATTTTTCCAGTGTTCAATCTTCTCCTTACACCAGCACGTGTCTCATAACATCACCTGTGCCCTGACCAACGCAGTTACTGTAAATATCCACCTAACAACCGACATGTGGATAAGCGCTTGTGAACAGGGACTCTACGTTTCTCTTACGACTGCAACCTTGAACACACAGGAGTCGACAAAGCAGTTGAGATATAATCAAAGGACTACAAACAGGCTAAGAGTTACTTAAACCTGACCATGATTTGTCTTTGCCTGACTGTTGAGGATGGCACCCTAAATTTATACAACGGCACACCCCACTGAATGTTGGCTGGCCCATAAATTTGTGAGGGCACTCAGGAGGCCCTAAACCAAAGTTTTTGGAGGTCCGTCAAATGGCCCTCACTCACATATTTTGGAGGGCCCCAAGGTACTCCTCTACCATATATTTGGGAGGACCTTAAGATGGCCCTCTACCAAAAATTTGCGAGGGCTCTCAGGCGGCCCTTTACCATACAATAGGGAGGGCCTTCAGGCGGCCCTCTACCATTAATTTGAGAGGGCCCTCAGGCATCCCTCTGCCAGAAATTTGTGAGGGCAATCAATATTGGGAGGGCTTTTTAAAAAATTTATTTTTTTAAAAAAAAAAACTGGAATTACTGCAGAAATCATTTTTGAGTAGATCATCAGTTGAGAATGTTGTAATTATTCTAAATTATCTGCCTCACTGGCTTTTTGCTAAATTTTTCAAAACTTTTGCCCATCAACAGTACTGAAATGCTAAGAGGAGAAGATGGAGAATCCTGCTCCTTGTGGGGACAGGGCAATCTTAACTGATGGGAGTCTGGCAGACATAGCTAACTTTATGTACCACTGTGATTACACTGACCAATGCATTATATGCTTTTTGTACAACTCTAAGAACAGGTTGTTCACACTTCTCAACCTACGCTCCTAGGAGAACTCATAAATACACTCACACATTTTTGGAGGGCCAGCAGCCTGTCCTCAGTTATAAAATTTGTAGGGCCATCAGCCGTCCTTTACTTATAAATTTTGGAGGGCCAGAAGCTAGCCTTCACTCATAAATAAATAATTTAGAGCACAACAAATATGCTCATCCATGAGACCTAGATTCCTGCCCCCCTTTGCAGGAGGGCATGAAACAACACTCTTTAAAGTGGAACCATGCAATCAGGTGGTCGGTTGTATGGCAGATAATGCTTCCAGTATTTTTACCAAATCACCCTGTCTACCACATGGTCCAGTCTCAATAGCCAAGAGTCTGAATCACCCAATCATCAACCTGATTCTCCTTCCTCCCACCATGACAAGTGCCAAGAGACAAGTGATGCCACACTGGAACACTCCAAGGAACAAGTGCTTCATTTGCATTTATTGATTCTGGTCTCTGGCCTTGGATATTTCAAGAGGTACATGAGGAGATCGTGTGTAGCGATGGCCAAATATTTGTACAGCCATGGTCAGAAGGAGAGGACAGTGTGCTACATCACTTAGAGTCTCAAGCAGTTGATGATGTTGTGATGTTGCTAAGTCAAAAAGTCAGGAGGAGGACCAATGAAAGACGAGGTGGAGAGTGATGAAGTCACCGACCCAATCTGGTAAGGCCAGGTTCATACTGCGTTAAAGCAGCTCGTTCAACGCATAGTGTTGTCGGGCTGCATGAACGCTATAGCATACACTCCATTGCGTTATACTATACCGCTAGCGTAGATGAATCATAGGCGTGATGAAGCCTCAGACGCTGCAGCCTGCGTCCGAGGCTCTGTCACTGAATGACGGCACATCGCTAGTAGGGTTGAGCGACTTTCATTTTTTTAAGATCGAGTAGGGTTTTGGGAAACCCGATTTTGTCCAGAGTCGAGTCGAGTGCAGTCGGCCGATTATCGCTAAAAGTCGGGGATCGACCGAAACACGAAACCCAATGCAAGTCAATGGGGAAGCATAGTCGGCAGTGAGTGGAGGCCAGGAAAACACCTACAGTGCCCATTTTAATGCCAAAAACATCCATTCTTGTTTCTGAAGCTTGCCAATCTTAATTAACTGTATAATAATAGTTGGGCATAGGGAATTGGGGGAAAGTTGTGGGGGGAGTAGGGCTGGCTCAAGTTTTTCGTGGGCCCAGGAAATGCGGACTACGTCACGGCGGTGTTGCAGGGAAAGGTAAGTATTTAAACGTTGCAAGTGCTGTGATCCTGAGCAAGCAGGGGGGGGCCCACTCGTTCGCATTGCCACTGGCACAGGGCCCCTCAAAGTACGGCGGTGTGTTTGCATGGCGGGGGCGCCTCCCACCAGCAGCGACACTTTTGCGTACTCTGAGGGGCCCTGTGCCAGTGACGTCGCCAACGAGTATGCCCCCCCACCTGATGAAGGAACCTGCACTTTCATCTGCACCTTCCTCTTTGTCCCTGTGTAAGGTGGTATAACATGCGGGAAGGGGAACCTTACTTTCAGCAGGGTCAGATTCTGGCTGTGTAGAGTACAAGGGGAATGTAGTGGTCTAGGTCAATGTACCAGCAGACTCATTTAGCAGTGGCTGGGCAATGGGCAGGATGAGGAGGAAACAGATATAGGGCCAAAGAATAAAGTAGGCTACATGCAGTTCAAAATTGGTAACAGGACTAAACAGGCGGCATTGCTTTGTTCAGTGGAGTAGCAAACCCAAGAGCAGCAGACACTGTTTCAAGGGCCTAACCACACTAGTAGGCCAAATGCAGTTTAATATCTGATAGTATAGGGCGAAAGCCAGAATGTGGAAGCTCAGCTTTGTTCAGTTGAGGACAACACCAGGGAGGGGCAGACACCTTTAGTAGGCCGGAAAAGCCTATTGCATTTTTTAAAATGGTAATTTGGAGCAGAAGGTTGAAGCTCAGCTTTATTTAGTTGAGGGCAACACCAGGCAGGGGCACACAGACAGACACCTTTAGTAGGCCGGAAAAGCCTATTGCATTTTTTAAAATGGTAATTTGGAGCAGAAGGTTGAAGCTCAGCTTTATTTAGTTGAGGGCAACACCAGGGAGGGGCAGAAGCCGTTAGTAGGCCCTAACCACCATTTTTTTTTTTTAAAACCACTTAATGAGAGCCGGAAGGTTGAAGCTCAGCTTTATTTAGTTGAGGACAACACCAGGCAGGGGCACACAGACAGACACCTTTAGTAGGCCGGAAAAGCCTATTGCATTTTTTAAAATGGTAATTTGGAGCAGAAGGTTGAAGCTCAGCTTTATTTAGTTGAGGGCAACACCAGGCAGGGGCAGAAGCCGTTAGTAGGCCCTAACCACCATTTTTTTTTTTTTAAAACCACTTAATGAGAGCCGGAAGGTTGAAGCTCAGCTTTATTTAGTTGAGGACAACACCAGGCAGGGGCACACAGACAGACACCTTTAGTAGGCCGGAAAAGCCTATTGCATTTTTTAAAATGGTAATTTGGAGCAGAAGGTTGAAGCTCAGCTTTATTTAGTTGAGGGCAACACCAGGCAGGGGCACACAGACAGACACCTTTAGTAGGCCGGAAAAGCCTATTGCATTTTTTAAAATGGTAATTTGGAGCAGAAGGTTGAAGCTCAGCTTTATTTAGTTGAGAGCAACACCAGGGAGGGGCAGAAGCCGTTAGTAGGCCCTAACCAAAGTTGAAGGCCAAATGCAGTTTAATTTCTGATACTATAGGCCGAAAGCCAGAAGGTGGAAGCTCCGATTTAGACAGTGGAGGACAATTTGAATTAGGGACTGCAGACAGACTTAGTAGGCTGTCCCCTGTGGACCATGCATCCACCACCTCAACCCATTGCGCCGTAATGGACACGTAATCTTCCGTGGCCATGCCTACAGGTCCATGCGTCTGTTGTCAGGTGCACCTTTGTACTCACAGATTGCCAGAGTGCATGGACAATGCGGTCTTCTACATGCTGGTGGAGGGTTGGGATGGCTTTTCTCGCAAAAGAAGTGTCGACTGGTTAGCTTGTAGCGTGGTACAGCGTAGTCCATCATGGCCTTATTAATAGTAAATAAAATATATAACTAGGCTCTATGAACTTTTAAATAGGTTCCAGGGGTACACGGGCAGCATTGGTGTGGTCAGTGGAGGAGTATTGCAAGTAGGGGCTGCAGACAGGCTATCAAAGGCCTAAAATAACAAACAGTAGGCAGTCATGGCAGTTTTACATCGGTTACATGGATACACAGGCAGGCACTCCAGGCAGCATTGTGGTCAGTGGAGGAGTATTGCAAGTAGGGGCCGCAGACAGGCTATCAAAGGCCTAAAATAACAAACAGTAGGCAGTCATGGCAGTTTTACATCGGTTACATGGATACACAGGCAGGCACTCCAGGCAGCATTGTGGTCAGTGGAGGAGTATTGCAAGTAGGGGCCGCAGACAGGCTATCAAAGGCCTAACATAACAAACAATAGGCTCATGGCAGTTTTACAGCGGTTACATGGATACACGGGCAGGCAGCTTGGTGGTCAGTGGAGGAGTATTTAAAGTAGGGACCGCAGACAGGCTTCAAAGGCCTAACATAGGAAAATGGGCTGGCTGTAGGCACTTTATAATTGGTTCCAGGGGTGCACGGGCAGCAGTGGTCTGGCCAGTGGAGGACTAGTGGAAGGAGGGACCGCAGACAGGCTTCAAAGGCCTAACATAAAAAAACGGGCTGGCTGTAGGCACTTTATAATTGGTTCCAGGGGTACACGGGCAGCAGTGGTCTGGTCAGTGGAGGACTAGTGGAAGGAGGGACCGCAGACAGGCTTCAAAGGCCTAACATAAAAAAACGGGCTGGCTGTAGGCACTTTATAATTGGTTCCAGGGGTACACGGGCAGCAGTGGTCTGGTCAGTGGAGGACTAGTGGAAGGAGGGACCGCAGACAGGCTTCAAAGGCCTAACATAAAAAAACGGGCTGGCTGTAGGCACTTTATAATTGGTTCCAGGGGTACACGGGCAGCAGTGGTCTGGTCAGTGGAGGACTAGTGGAAGGAGGGACCGCAGACAGGCTTCAAAGGCCTAACATAAAAAAATGGGCTGGCTGTAGGCACTTTATAATTGGTTCCAGGGGTACACGGGCAGCAGTGGTCTGGTCAGTGGAGGACTAGTGGAAGGAGGGACCGCAGACAGGCTTCAAAGGCCTAACATAAAAAAATGGGCTGGCTGTAGGCACTTTATAATTGGTTCCAGGGGTACACGGGCAGCAGTGGTCTGGTCAGTGGAGGACTAGTGGAAGGAGGGACCGCAGACAGGCTTCAAAGGCCTAACATAAAAAAATGGGCTGGCTGTAGGCACTTTATAATTGGTTCCAGGGGTACACGGGCAGCAGTGGTCTGGTCAGTGGAGGACTAGTGGAAGGAGGGACCGCAGACAGGCTTCAAAGGCCTAACATAAAAAAATGGGCTGGCGGTAGGCACTTTATTATTGGTTCCAGGGGTACACGGGCAGCAGTGGTCTGGTCAGTGGAGGCCTAGTGGAAGGAGGGACCGCAGACAGGCTTCAAAGGCCTAAAATAACAAACAATAGGCTTATGGCAGTTTTACAGCGGTTACATGGATACACGGGCAGGCAGCTGGTGATGAGTGGAGGAGTATTTAAAGTAGGGACCGCAGACAGGCTATCAAAGGCCTAAAATAACAAACAATAGGCTTATGGCAGTTTTACAGCGGTTACATGGATACACGGGCAGGCAGCTTGGTGGTCAGTGGAGGAGTATTTAAAGTAGGGACCGCAGACAGGCTATCAAAGGCCTAAAATAACAAACAATAGGCTCATGGCAGCTTTACAGCGGTTACATGGATACACAGGCAGCTTGGTGGTGAGTGGAGGAGTAGTGCAAGGAGTGTCTGTCCCAGTACTCCCAAAATATAAATAGATGTTAATGTCTCGCAAAACAACCAAAACAAAAAAAAAGGTGGCATACTTAGGTACAGGGGTGGGCTCATCTACTGAGTTTCTGACATAGTAATTTGGCAGTAACTATTTAATGGTGCCAATATAGGACACAGACACAGACTACTTTAAGTTGCATCATAGATGTCTACAAATTTGTATTGTCAGTGCCAGACATTGAATGATGTCAGCGAATAGACTAAAGATTGGTGGAGCTGTGCAACATAATTTTGCACGTGGTAGAGCACATTTTGAGCTGGGGTAGGGGGGAACTCTCTTGAGGCCGGCGGGACCGCCCCAGGGCCCCTCATGTTACAACGGTGTGTCTGACGTTGGGTGCGCACCACCACCGCCAGAGACACTACATTGTACTATGAGGGACCCAGTAGCAATGCCGTCAACCAAAAGCGAGCACACCCACCTCTTCAGACAAACAGCAGTCTCACGGGTGCTTGCGCCAAGTCGCGATACCACGGCCCCGTGTGGGGAGTTTTGCCATTTAGGGAGGTGTAAACATGTCGTATGCTGTACAATCAGCTGCAGCAAATTAGACATTAGAAAAGTAATTCACAGGCAAGAGCTTTTCATAGGAAAGCTAGGTGTCGGCCGGGCAAGGTGGGGCAAAAGATTTCGAAATCCAGTTGTGGTTCATTTTAATGAATGTTAGATCGTCAACATTTTGGGTAGCCAGACGAGTCCTTTTTTCGGTTAATATTGAACCTGCAGCACTGAATACTCTTTCTGATAGGACACTTGCTGCCGGGCAAGCAAGCTCCTGCAATGCATATTCTGCCAATTCTGGCCAGGTGTCTAATTTGGAGGCCCAGTAATCAAATGGGAATGACGGTTGAGGGAGAACATCGATAAGGGATGAAAAATAGTTAGTAACCATACTGGACAAATGTTGTCTCCTGTCACTTTCAATTGATGCAGCAGTACCTGTCCTGTCTGCGGTCATAGCAAAATCACTCCACAACCTGGTCAGAAAACCCCTCTGTCCAACGCCACTTCTGATGTGTGCACCCCTAACACTCCTAGTCTGCTGCCCCCTGGAGCTCGTGTGAGAACGATCACGTGCGCTGTGTGCTGGGAATGCCTGAAGCAAACGGTCAACAAGAGTTGATTGTTTGGTTGCTAATATTAGTTCCAAGTTCTCATGTGGCATAATATTTTGCAATTTGCCTTTATAGCGTGGATCAAGGAGGCAGGCCAACCAGTAATCGTCATCGTTCATCATTTTCGTAATGCGTGTGTCCCTTTTTAGGATACGTAAGGCATAATCCGCCATGTGGGCCAAAGTTCCAGTTGTCAAATCTCCGGTTGTGATTGGTTGAGGGGCAGTTGCAGGCAAATCTACGTCACTTGTGTCCCTCAAAAAACCAGAACCCGGCCGTGACACGCAACCAATTTCCTGTGCCCCCGGGAAAGGTTCGGCATTAAAAATATACTCATCCCCATCATCCTCCTCGTCCTCCACCTCCTCTTCGCCCGCTACCTCGTCCTGTACACTGCCCTGACCAGACAATGGCTGACTGTCATCAAGGCTTTCCTCTTCCTCTGGTGCAGACGCCTGCTCCTTTATGTGCGTCAAACTTTGCATCAGCAGACGCATTAGGGGGATGCTCATGCTTATTACGGCGTTGTCTGCACTAACCAGCCGTGTGCATTCCTCAAAACACTGAAGGACTTGACACATGTCTTGTATCTTAGACCACTGCACACCTGACAACTCCATGTCTGCCATCCTACTGCCTGCCCGTGTATCCTCCCACAAATAAATAACAGCACGCCTCTGTTCGCACAGTCTCTGAAGCATGTGCAGTGTTGAGTTCCACCTTGTTGCAACGTCTATGATTAGGCGATGCTGGGGAAGGTTCAAAGACCGCTGATAGGTCTGCATACGGCTGGCGTGTACAGGCGAACGTCGGATATGTGAGCAAAGTGCACGCACTTTGAGGAGCAGGTCGGAGAACCCAGGATAAGTTTTCAATAAGCACTGCACCACCAGGTTTAAGGTGTGAGCCAGGCAAGGAATGTGTTTCAGTTGGGAAAGGGAGATGGCAGCCATGAAATTCCTTCCGTTATCACTCACTACCTTGCCTGCCTCAAGATCTACTGTGCCCAGCCACGACTGCGTTTCTTGTTGCAAGAACTCGGACAGAACTTCCGCGGTGTGTCTGTTGTCGCCCAAGCACTTCATAGCCAATACAGCCTGCTGACGCTTGGCAGTAGCTGGCCCATAATGGGACAACTGGTGTGCAACAGTGTCATCTGCCGATGGAGTGGTTGGCAGACTGCGTTCTGTGGAAGAGCTGTAGCTTCTGCAGGAGGACGAGGAGGAGGAGGAGGAGGGGGTGCGAACGCCTACAGCCAACTGTTTCCTAGACCGTGGGCTAGGCACAACTGTCCCTAAATTGATGTCGCCTGTGGACCCTGCATCCACCACATTCACCCAGTGTGCCGTGATGGACACATAACGTCCCTGGCCATGCCTACTGGTCCATGCATCTGTAGTCAGGTGCACCTTTGTACTCACAGATTGCCTGAGTGCATGGACGATGCGCTGTTTAACATGCTGGTGCAGGGCTGGGATGGCTTTTCTGGAAAAAAAGTGTCGACTGGGTAGCTCGTATCGTGGTTCAGCGTACTCCATCAGGGCTTTGAAAGCTTCGCTTTCAACTAACCGGTAGGGCATCATCTCTAACGAGATTAGTCTAGCTATGTGGGCGTTAAAACACTGTGTACGCGGATGCGAGGATAAGTACTTCCTTTTTCTAACCAGAGTCTCATGTAGGGTGAGCTGGACTGGAGAGCTGGAGATCGTGGAACTTTCAGGTGTGCCGGTGTACATGGCAGACTGAGAGACGGTTGGAGACGGTATTGTTTCCGCCGGTGCCCTAGATGCAATATTTCCTCCTACAAAACTGGTGATTCCCTGACCGACTGCTTTTGGCTGGCAAAGAAACCTGCACAGATACTGCCGGTGGTGCGGAAAATGGTGGCCTTACAGTGACGGAAGGGATGTTGCGTTGCTGACTAGCTTCATTGGCCGAGGGTGCTACAACCTTGAGGGACGTTTGGTAGTTAGTCCAGGCTTGAAAATGCATGGTGGTTAAGTGTCTATGCATGCAACTAGTATTTAGACTTTTCAGATTCTGACCTCTGCTTAAGCTAGTTGAACATTTTTGACAGATGACTTTGCGCTGATCAGTTGGATGTTGTTTAAAAAAATGCCAGACTGCACTCTTCCTAGACTCGGATCCCTTTTCAGGGATTGCAGACTGAGCTTTAACCGGATGGCAACGCTGTGCTCCAACAGGTTTTGGCTTTGACACGCGTTTTGGGCCAGATACGGGCCCGGCAGATGGAACCTGTTGCGATGTTGATGCCTGCTGCGGCCCCTCCTCCACCTCCGCTTCTGAACTACTGCCGCCTGCACCCTGTTCCCCCAATGGCTGCCAATCGGGGTCAATAACTGGGTCATCTATTACCTCCTCTTCGAGCTCGTGTGCAACTTCGTCTGTGTCACTGTGTCGGTCGGTGGTATAGCGTTCGTGGCGGGGCAACATAGTCTCATCAGGGTCTGATTGTGGATCTGTACCCTGAGAGGGCAATGTGGTGGTCTGAGTCAAAGGAGCAGCATAGTACTCTGGCTGTGGCTGTGCATCAGTGCACTCCATGTCAGAATATACTTGTAATGGGCATGGCCTGTTAAATGTTTCACTTTCTAAGCCAGGGACGGTATGTGTAAAGAGCTCCATGGAGTGACCCGTTGTGTCGCCTGCTGCATCCTTCTCTCTTGTTGTAGTTTTTGCTGAGGAGGACAAGGAAGCGACTTGTCCCTGACCGTGAACATCCACAAGCGACGCGCTGCTTTTACATTTACCAGTTTCGGAAGAGGAGGCAAAAGAGCTAGAGGCTGAGTCTGCAATGTAAGCCAAAACTTGCTGTTGCTGCTCCGCCTTTAAAAGCGGTTTTCCTACTCCCAGAAAAGAGAGCGTTCGAGGCCTTGTGTAGCCTGACGACGAAACTGGCTCCACAGCTCCAGACTTAGGTGGAATATTTTTATCCCCACGACCACCTGATGCTCCACTACCACTACCATCATTACCAGCTGACAATGAACGCCCACGACGACCTCTTGCACCAGACTTCCTCATTGTTTTAAAATCTTAACCAAAGTAACTTTATTTGTTGCTGTCAAACAACTTACACGGTGAGCTATAACTTCAGTATGATTTCAATATCCCTTAACAGGTTGGTGAGACCACAAGGAAAATCAGGCACAATGTTACACACTCTGTTTTCTGTGGCACAAAATCACAGAGATGACACACACGCAGGACTGTCACTCAAGCACTAATGTCAATATTAATCTCCCACCTAATTTATTTATTTTTTTTTCTCAGGGAGACTTTAGAAACCAAATAATATTAAAAAAACCAAAAAAAAAAATAGCCTTTCTATGGCCCACTGAATGAGAGAGAGAGGTGGCACACCCAGGAGTCAAGACTGGCACACAAGCTGAAAGGGCAATATTACTCTCCCACTGTTTTTTTTATGTATTTTTTGTTTTTTAAGGGAGACTTTAGAAACCCAATAATATTTAAAAAAAATAAATAAATAGGCTTTCTATGGCCCACTGAATGAAAGGGAGAGAGGTGGCACACCCAGGAGTCAAGACTGGCACACAAGCTGAAAGGGCAATATTACTCTCCCACTGTTTTTTTTTGTATTTTTTGTTTTTTAAGGGAGACTTTAGAAACCCAATAATATTTAAAAAAATAAATAAATAGGCTTTCTATGGCCCACTGAATGAGAGGGAGAGAGGTGGCACACCCAGGAGTCAAGACTGGCACACAAGCTGAAAGGGCAATATTACTCTCCCACTGTTTTTTTATGTTTTTTTTTTTTTTTTTCAGGGAGACTTTAGAAACCAAATAATATTAAAAAAACCAAAAAAAAAATAGCCTTTCTATGGCCCACTGAATGAGAGAGAGAGGTGGCACACCCAGGAGTCAAGACTGGCACACAAGCTGAAAGGGCAATATTACTCTCCCACTGTTTTTTTATGTTTTTTTTTTTTTTTCAGGGAGACTTTAGAAACCAAATAATAAGAAAAAAAATAAATAAATAAATAGGCTTTCTATAGCCCACTGAATGAGAGATAGCACACACAGCAGTGGCACACAAGCCATGACTGAGGCCAATATTTTTCTCCCACTGATTGATGTAGTGTTTTTGTGTTGAGGTAGATTTTAGAACACAAATCAAGGAAAAAAAAAAATGCTTTCTATGGCCCACTGAATGAGAGAGAGGTGGCACACCCAGGAGTCAAGACTGGCACACAAGCTGAAAGGGCAATATTACTCTCCCACTGTTTTTTTATGTATTTTTTGTTTTTTAAGGGAGACTTTAGAAACCCAATAATATTTTTTTAAAAAAATAAATAGGCTTTCTATGGCCCACTGAATGAGAGGGAGAGAGGTGGCACACCCAGGAGTCAAGCCTGGCACACAAGCTGAAAGGGCAATATTACTCTCCCACTGTTTTTTGTATGTTTTTTTTTTTTTTTTCAGGGAGACTTTAGAAACCAAATAATAAGAAAAAAAATAAATAAATAAATAGGCTTTCTATAGCCCACTGAATGAGAGATAGCACACACAGCAGTGGCACACAAGCCCTGACTGAGGCCAATATTTTTCTCCCACTGATTGATGTAGTGTTTTTGTGTTGAGGTAGAATTTAGAACACAAATCACGGAAAAAATAAATAGGCTTTCTATGGCCCACTCAGTGAGAGATGGCACACACAGGGATGGCACTGTAGCAGAAATGCCAATCTTAATCTCCCACAAAAAAAAAACAAAAAAAAAAAACAGGGACTGTCCTACAATTACTATCTCCCTGCAGTAATCTAAGCCAGGTATGGCAGGCAGCAATAGGAGTGAACTGATGCACAAATTAAATAAAAAGTGTGGACAAACAAAAAAGATAGCTGTGCAGAAAGGAAGGAACAAGAGGATATGTGCTTTGAAAAAAGCAGTTGGTTTCCACAGTGGCGTACACACAGCAATACAGCTATCACGGAGCCTTCTAGGGCAGCCCAATGAGCTACAGCGCTGAGGGGAAAAAAAAAAATAAATAGCTTCCACAGTCCCTGCACACCGAAGGTGGTGTTGGACAGTGGAAATCGCTGCAGCACAAGCGGTTTGGTGGTTAGTGGACCCTGCCTAACGCTCTCCCTGCTTCTGACAAAGCGGCAGCAACCTGTCCCTAAGCTCAGATCAGCAGCAGTAAGATGGCGGTTGGCGGGAGCGCCCCTTTATAGCCCCTGTGACGCCGCAGACAGCAAGCCAATCACTGCAATGCCCTTCTCTAAGATGGTGGGGACCAGGATCTATGTCATCACGCTGCCCACACTCTGCGTTCACCTTCATTGGCTGAGAAATGGCGCTTTTCGCGTCATTGAAACGCGACTTTGGCGCGAAAGTCGCGTACCGCATGGCCGACAAGCACAGGGGTCGGATCGGGTTTCATGAGACGCCGACTTAGCCAAAAGTCGGCGACTTTTGAAAATGATCGACCCGTTTCGCTCAACCCTAATTGCTAGCACATGCCGATTATGGCATGCGTTGTCGATGGGCCCGATAATAGGGGTTAATGACAACGTTAACGGACTGCATTATACCGCGTTATGCCGCGTTATGCTGCGGTGTAACGCAGTCTATCTAACGGACTGCCATAACGCAGTGTGACCCCAGCCTAAGGTGCCATGAAGAGCGAACACAGCAGTGCAGAGGTGGTGGTATCAGCAGCACTGCAACAGACAGGAAGAGGTAGTTCTTGACAATAATGTTCATGAATATGTTAGCGCTATATAAAAAATAAAGATTATTATTATTATTATTATGAATCAGTGACAAAGTTGAAGTTACGCAGGGGATGGATCTTTCAGCAAGACAATGATCCAAAACACTGCTCCAAATCTACTCAGGCATTCATGCAGAGGAACAATTACACTGTTCTGGAATGGCCATCCCAGTCCCCAGACCTGAATATCATTGAACATCTGTGGGATCATTTGAAGAGGGCTGTCCATGCTCGGCGACCATCAAACTTAACTGAACTGGAATTGTTTTGTAAAGAGGAATGGTCAAAAATACCTTCATCCAGGATCCAGGAACTCATTAAAAGCTACAGGAAGCGACTAGAGGCTGTTATTTTTGCAAAAGGAGGATCTACTAAATATTAATGTCACTTTTCTGGTGAGGTGCCCATACTTATGCACCTGTCAAATTTTGTTTCAATGCAGATTGCACATTTTCTGTTAGTACAATAAACCTCATTTGAAGGCAGAAACATTACTGTGTCCAACAGTTATTAGACATATGAAACTGAAATAGCTGTTGCAAAAAAAACAATTTTTTATAAAACATTAAGCTTAAGATTAATAGGGGTGCCCAAACTTTTTCATATAACTGTATAGCACTCAGAATGGTGCAGAGAGATAGTAAGGCTTTTCAATTAATATCCGACACCATCAAACTAGCTTGTCCAATAAATAATATATACAGATATTATTAAATTGTGAAGCAACCCATGCCTCAAATATCACACAATAACATAACCAAAGGGTATATGCGTGAAGATTGTAAAGCGAGATATAGCTCTAAATGATTAGCTGGAAAAAGGCAGGAGTAAGATAATGGTGAAAAGATCTCAGGATAGAGAGAAGAGTATAAATGGAGGCTCTAAATCAGGACTCGTAGAGTATGAGGGGGTATTCCTGTTGGCACTTATACAATTTAGCCCGGCGAAGGTGAGATGTTGTGGAAATCAAGGGGGTGGGATGAAAGGAAAACTCCACACATATCCTTGTGGCATGCACAGCTTCGTCAGGGAAAAAAGTAATTTATTTTCAGTATAACTACAGCTGTGAAGGCCTCAAAGGATTGTTTGAGAACATTAGGGATTAAACAGCATCACAAAAACAAAGCAACACACCAGACAGGTCATGGATAATGTTAAGGAGAAAAGTAAAGCAGGGTTAGATTATAAAAGAAATAACCCAAGCTCTGAACATCTCATGGAACGATGTTCAGTTCATCATCCAAAATTAGAAGAGGTTTGGCAAAACTGCAAACTTACTACGACATGGTCATGCATGCATAGACTAACTGTCTAGAACTAAATGTAAAGAAAACCAAGAAGCTGGTTGTGAGTTATAGAAAGAAAAAGGAGGATTACTTACCGATCAATATTGCTGGCCAGGAGGTTGAGATTGTTGAGAGCTACAAATATTTGGGGGTTCACCTTGACAGTAAACTCGATTGGAGGTGTCATACACAAAAGGTTTATAAGAAGGGAATGAGCAGACTGTACTTTCTTCCGAAGCTCAGATCATTCAATGTGTGCAGTAAAATACTGGAAATGTTCTACTAGTCCGTTGTGTCAAGCGCCATCTTTTTTGCTATCATATGCTGGGGCAGTAGTGTGTGAGTAGCTGACGCTAATAAGCTCAACAAACTTATCAAGAAGGGAAGCGTGGCTGTTGGCCTCCATCTGGACTCTTTTGAGGAGGTATTGGAGGATAGAATTCAGAAGAAGTGTAGGGCTATAATGAATAATAATACACACCCACTATACGAGCTGTTCTTGAAGCTGAATAGCACATTCAGCAGCCGTCTAATCCTACTAAGGTGCAAGAAGGAGAAATTCAGGAAATCGTTTGTACCTACTGCTATGGGGATGTATAATAATTTACTAAGGGTGGTAGACAACAATGACTGATTGCAGGCGTTCTAATGTCAATTAACAGTGATTTATATACCTGAACCACCCACATTTATTTGTTATGTAATGTTGGTATACCAGTGCAAGATTTGTGTCCAAATATTTTATGTACTGCTGTTTGTATTGCTGCTGTAATACTGTAATTTCCCCCGGGACCGATAAAGTGCATCGTATTGTATCGTATCTAACTGACATCCAAAGTAAGGAGAGACTAACTAGTGAAGCAGCCAAGAGGCTCATGGTCACTGTCAAGAAGCTGAAGAGATCCACAGCTCAGGTTGAAGAATCTGTCCTCAGGACAACTATTAGTTAAACACTCCAAAAACCTGGCCTTTATTGAAGAGTGGCAAGAAGAAAGCAATTTTTGAAGTGAGCTATAAACAGTCCTGTTTGCAGTTTGCAAAAAGCCATGTTGGGGCACAGCTAGCATTTGGAAGAAGGTGCCCTGGACAGATGAGATCAAAGTAGAACTTTTTGGGTTAAATGCAAAATGCTGCACATCATCTTGAATGCATCATCCCCACAGTCAAACATGGTGGCGGTGGCATCATGCTGTAGGTATGCTTTTCATCAGCAGAGACAGGGAAGCTATTCAGATATTATGTGAAGATGGAAGGAGCTAAATATGAGGGCAATCCTGGAAGAAAACCAAGTTCATCTTCCAGCAGGACAACAACTCTAAACATAATGCCATAGCTACAATGGAATGGTTAAGGTGAAAGTAAATTCATGTGTGGAAAAGGCCCTGTCAAGGTCCACACCTAAATCTCATTGATATTCTGTGGCAAGACTTGAAAATTGCTGTTCACAGACCTTCACTATCTAATCTCACTTAGGTAGAGCAAGTTACAAAGAAGAATGGGCAAATATTTCAGCATTTAGATGTGCAAAGTTGATAGAGACATGCCCCAAAAGACTTGAAGCAGAAATTGCAGCGAAATGTAGTTCTTCAAAGTATTGACTGAATACAAATGCATGTCACAGTTGCCAGATTTATATTTATAAAACCATGTGTAATTTCCTTCACACTTCACAAACACTTGCTACTTAGGCCAAGGTTATAAAATTGCATTTTTGTTACAAATGGAGACGTGGTGGGAGAGATGGCTTAGCGATCTGGAGTCAGTCTAGTGGAGGTGGGAACTATGTCTATGTAGTGAATAGTAAGTAATAAAATCCAGATATTAGTGTGATGGTGTGATATGCTGAAAATTAGAATGAGGGTTTTTTTGTTAAAGACCCAATAATCCTTATTAGCTTGAATTTCCAGATTTTTCTATCATTTTAATATGGCCTTTCAGTGTTAAGACTTGTTAATCTTTGTAAAAAACATCTCAACATAAAAACCTGAATTTATGATTTACATGGACAAACTTTCCACCTCTAATAAACTGAATTCAGCTAATTAAACTCTTAAATCACCTATCTACTTGTAATAAAAACTTTAATTTTACAACCTTGGTGTCACCCCGCAGCTAAGCAGGTAGATGCACGCGCCACTAGATGGCAGTAGAGTGGAGGGAAGACTGCAACACTTGCAAGAGCAGACCTGTAGCGCTGCAGCAAGGCCACCACCAGGTCACAACAGGGTAGACAGACAAGCCATGTCAAATCCAATGAGAGTAACGTAGTACAAAGGGGAAAACCAACTCAGAGTCAGAGACGTGCCAGAGAGTCAATAACAGACGGAAGCAGAAGTACCAGGAGCAAAAGATAGAGTCAGGTCAGACACAAAGCCAAGTCAAGTACCAGAGAGTCCAAATACAAAGGGAAAACACTGAGTCAGAACAGGGGAAAGGGAATGAACAGACATGGGAACAGTCAGAAATTGCAACAGGACAAATCAGGATATAACTAGATTCAGCTGCTCACGCCATAGGCAGAAGTGTTGTGAATTTGGATTCTGGGCTCCCCCGGTGGCTACTGGTGGAATTGAACTTGTGACATCATCTTCCCTGTTCACCTGTTCTGATTAGATCTGGGTGTCGCTATATAACCTGGCTTCTCTGTTAGATGCTTGCCGGTCAACAATGTTATCAGAAGCCTCTCTGTGCTTGTTCCTGCTCCCAGACATCTACTAGATAAGTTGGACATTCGTCCATGTTTTGTTTTTGTATTTTGGTTCCAGTTCACAGCTGCAGTTTCGTTACTGTGTCTGGAAAGCTCTTGTTGATCAGGAATTGCCACTCTGGTATTATGAGTTAATGCCAGAGTCCTAAAGTAATTTCTGGATGTGTTTTGTTAGGGTTTTCTACTGACCATGAAAGTATGCTTTCTGTCTTCTGCTATCTAGAAAGCGGACCTCAAATTTGCTAAAACTATTTTCCTGCTGCGTTTGTTATTTCTTCTAAAATCACCGCCAATATATGTGGGGGGCCTCTGTCTCCTTTTTTTTGGGCATTTCTCTAGAGGTGAGTCAGGTCTTATATTTCCCTCTGCTAGCATTATTTAGTTCTCCGGCCGGCGCTGGGCATATAGGGATAAAAAGTAGGACATGCTACCTGGCTACTTCTAGATGATGCGGTAGGTTTAGTTCATGGTCAGTATAGTTACATCTTCCAAGAGCTTGTTCCTATAGAGGCTTATGCTAGTTCTCTGGCCATGGAGATCATGACAGTTTGACCGGCCCACTAAAGGGTTAAAATCCTTGGCTGAGAAAGGAGAGAAATAAGAAGTCTGCTGAGAGTTTTTTTTTTTTTTTTTTTCTCTGTGCTCTTAATTGGATCACTTGCCAGTCTGTCTATGCTGCAGTCTTTCTTTTTTTTCTCTCTCCTTATAATCTTTGAATGGCTCTGTGTTCACCTGTTTATAATGGATCTTCAGAGTGTAACTGCAGGTTTGAATAATCTCACCACGAAAGTACAAAATTTGCAAGATTTTATTATTCATGCTCCGGTATCTGAGCCGAGAATTCCTTTGCCGGAATTCTTTTCAGGGAATAGATCTAGCTTTCAGAATTTTAGAAATAATTGTAAGCTATTTTTGTCCCTGAAATCTCGTTCTGCTGGAGACCCTGCACAGCAGGTTGGGATTGTGATTTCCTTGCTCCGCGGCGACCCTCAAGACTGGGCTTTTGCATTGGCACCAGGGGATCCTGCGTTGCGCAATGTGGATGCGTTTTTTTTGGCCTTGGGCTTGCTGTATGAGGAACCTCATTTGGAACTTCAGGCAGAAAAAACTTTGATGTCCCTATCGCAGGGGCAAGATGAAGCTGAAATTTACTGCCAAAGATTCCGTAAATGGTCTGTGCTTACTCAGTGGAATGAGTGTGCCTTGGCGGCTACTTTCAGAGAGGGTCTCTCTGATGCCATTAAGGATGTTATGGTGGGGTTCCCTGTGCCTGCGGGTCTGAATGAGTCCATGACAATGGCCATTCAGATCGATAGGCGTCTGCGGGAGCGCAAACCAGTGCACCATCTGGCGGTGTCCACTGAGAAGACGCCAGAAAGCATGCAGTGTGATAGAATTCTGTCCAGAAGCGAGCGGCAGAATTTTAGACGGAAAAATGGGTTGTGTTTCTATTGTGGGGATTCTACTCATGTTATATCAGCATGCTCTAAGCGTACTAAAAAGCTTGATAAATCCGTTTCCATTGGCACTTTACAGTCTAAATTTATTTTGTCTGTGACCCTGATTTGCTCTTTGTCATCTATTACTACTGACGCCTATATCGACTCTGGCGCCGCTTTGAGTCTTATGGATTGGTCCTTTGCCAATCGTTGTGGGTATGATTTAGAGCCTTTGGAAACTCTTATTCCTCTGAAGGGGATTGACTCCACCCCATTGGCTAATAATAAACCACAATACTGGACACAAGTGACTATGTGTATTAATCCGGATCACCAGGAGACTATTCGTTTTCTGGTGCTGTATAATCTACATGATGATTTGGTGCTGGGATTGCCATGGCTGCAGTCTCACAACCCAGTCCTTGACTGGAGAGCTATGTCTGTGTTGAGCTGGGGATGTAAGGGGGCTCATGGGGATGTACCTTTGGTGTCCATTTCATCATCTATTCCCTCTGAAATCCCTGAGTTCCTGTCTGATTATCGTGACGTCTTTGAAGAACCCAAGCTGGGTTCACTACCTCCGCACCGTGAGTGCGATTGTGCTATAGATTTAATTCCGGGTAGTAAATACCCAAAGGGTCGTTTATTTAATCTGTCTGTGCCTGAACATACTGCTATGCGAGAATATATAAAGGAGTCCTTGAAAAAGGGACATATTCGTCCATCGTCATCTCCCTTAGGAGCCGGTTTTTTCTTTGTGTCAAAAAAAGACGGCTCTTTGAGACCATGTATTGATTATCGGCTTTTGAATAAAATCACGGTTAAATATCAATACCCATTGCCGTTGCTGACTGATTTGTTTGCTCGCATAAAGGGGGCCAAGTGGTTCTCTAAGATTGATCTCCGTGGGGCGTATAATTTGGTGCGGATCAGGCAGGGGGATGAGTGGAAAACCGCATTTAATACGCCCGAGGGCCACTTTGAGTATTTGGTGATGCCTTTTGGTCTTTCTAATGCCCCTTCAGTCTTCCAGTCCTTTATGCATGATATTTTCCGCGATTTTTTGGATAAATTTATGATAGTGTATCTGGATGATATTCTGATTTTTTCGGATGACTGGGACTCTCATGTCCGGCAAGTTAAGAGGGTTTTTCAGGTTTTGCGGTCTAATTCTCTGTGTGTCAAGGGTTCTAAGTGCGTTTTTGGGGTTCAGAGAATTTCCTTTTTGGGATATATTTTTTCTCCCTCTTCCATTGAGATGGATCCTGTCAAGGTTCAAGCTATTTGTGATTGGACGCAGCCCTCTTCTCTTAAAAGTCTTCAGAAATTTTTGGGCTTTGCCAACTTTTATCGTCGATTTATTTCTGGTTTTTCGGATGTCGTTAAGCCATTGACCGATTTGACTAGACAGGGTGCTGATGTTGCTAATTGGTCCCCTGATGCTGTGGAGGCCTTTCAGGAGCTTAAGCGCTGTTTTTCTTCTGCCCCTGTGTTGCGTCAGCCTGATGTGACTCTTCCTTTTCAGGTTGAGGTCGACGCTTCTGAGATCGGAGCTGGGGCAGTGTTGTCGCAGAAAAGTTCTGACTGCGCCGTGATGAGGCCTTGTGCCTTCTTTTCCCGTAAATTTTCGCCCGCTGAGCGGAATTATGATGTTGGGAATCGGGAGCTTTTGGCCATGAAGTGGGCGTTTGAGGAGTGGCGCCATTGGCTCGAGGGGGCCAGACATCAGGTGGTGGTATTGACTGACCACAAAAATTTGATTTATCTTGAGACCGCCAGGCGCCTGAATCCTAGACAGGCGCGCTGGTCATTATTTTTTTCTCGGTTTAATTTTGTGGTATCGTACCTACCAGGTTCTAAGAATGTTAAGGCGGATGCCCTTTCTAGGAGTTTTGAGCCTGATTCACCTGGCAACTCTGACCCCACAGGTATTCTTAAGGAGGGAGTTATCTTGTCAGCCGTTTCTCCAGACCTGCGGCGGGCCTTGCAGGAGTTTCAGGCGGATAGACCGGATCGTTGTCCGCCTGATAGGCTGTTTGTTCCTGATGATTGGACCAGTAAAGTCATCTCTGAGGTGCATTCTTCTGCGTTGGCAGGTCATCCTGGAATTTTTGGTACCAGGGATTTGGTGGCAAGATCCTTCTGGTGGCCTTCCCTGTCACGAGATGTGCGAGGCTTTGTGCAGTCTTGTGACGTTTGTGCTCGGGCCAAGCCTTGTTGTTCTCGGGCTAGTGGATTATTGTTGCCCTTGCCTATTCCTAAGAGGCCTTGGACACACATCTCGATGGATTTTATTTCAGATCTGCCTGTTTCTCAGAAGATGTCTGTCATCTGGGTGGTGTGTGACCGTTTTTCTAAGATGGTTCATTTGGTTCCCCTGCCCAAATTGCCTTCTTCTTCCGAGTTGGTGCCCCTGTTTTTTCAAAATGTTGTTCGTTTGCATGGTATTCCTGAGAATATCGTTTCTGACAGAGGAACCCAATTTGTGTCTAGATTTTGGCGGGCATTTTGTGCTAGGATGGGCATAGATTTGTCTTTTTCGTCTGCTTTTCACCCTCAGACTAATGGCCAGACCGAGCGGACTAATCAGACCCTGGAGACATATCTGAGGTGTTTTGTGTCTGCTGACCAGGATGATTGGGTTGCTTTTTTGCCATTGGCGGAGTTCGCCCTCAATAATCGGGCCAGCTCTGCCACCTTGGTTTCCCCGTTTTTCTGTAATTCGGGGTTCCATCCTCGATTTTCCTCCGGTCAGATGGAATCCTCGGATTGTCCTGGAGTGGATGCGGTGGTGGAGAGATTGCATCATATCTGGGGGCAGGTGATGGACAATTTAAAGTTGTCCCAGGAGAAGACTCAGCTTTTTGCCAACCGTCACCGTCGTGTTGGTCCTCGGCTTTGTGTTGGAGATTTGGTGTGGTTGTCTTCTCGTTTTGTCCCTATGAGGGTCTCTTCTCCTAAGTTTAAGCCTCGGTTCATCGGTCCGTATAAAATATTGGAGATTCTTAACCCTGTTTCCTTCCGTTTGGACCTCCCTGCATCCTTTTCTATTCATAACGTTTTTCATCGGTCGTTATTGCGCAGGTATGAGGCACCGGTTGTGCCTTCCGTTGAGCCTCCTGCTCCGGTGTTGGTTGAGGGTGAGTTGGAGTACGTTGTGGAAAAAATCCTAGACTCCCGTGTTTCCAGACGGAGACTCCAGTATCTGGTCAAGTGGAAGGGATATGGCCAGGAGGATAATTCTTGGGTCACTGCATCTGATGTTCATGCCTCTGATCTGGTTCGTGCCTTTCATAGGGCCCATCCTGATCGCCCTGGTGGTTCTGGTGAGGGTTCGGTGCCCCCTCCTTGAGGGGGGGGTACTGTTGTGAATTTGGATTCTGGGCTCCCCCGGTGGCTACTGGTGGAATTGAACTTGTGACATCATCTTCCCTGTTCACCTGTTCTGATTAGATCTGGGTGTCGCTATATAACCTGGCTTCTCTGTTAGATGCTTGCCGGTCAACAATGTTATCAGAAGCCTCTCTGTGCTTGTTCCTGCTCCCAGACATCTACTAGATAAGTTGGACATTCGTCCATGTTTTGTTTTTGTATTTTGGTTCCAGTTCACAGCTGCAGTTTCGTTACTGTGTCTGGAAAGCTCTTGTTGATCAGGAATTGCCACTCTGGTATTATGAGTTAATGCCAGAGTCCTAAAGTAATTTCTGGATGTGTTTTGTTAGGGTTTTCTACTGACCATGAAAGTATGCTTTCTGTCTTCTGCTATCTAGAAAGCGGACCTCAAATTTGCTAAAACTATTTTCCTGCTGCGTTTGTTATTTCTTCTAAAATCACCGCCAATATATGTGGGGGGCCTCTGTCTCCTTTTTTTTGGGCATTTCTCTAGAGGTGAGTCAGGTCTTATATTTCCCTCTGCTAGCATTATTTAGTTCTCCGGCCGGCGCTGGGCATATAGGGATAAAAAGTAGGACATGCTACCTGGCTACTTCTAGATGATGCGGTAGGTTTAGTTCATGGTCAGTATAGTTACATCTTCCAAGAGCTTGTTCCTATAGAGGCTTATGCTAGTTCTCTGGCCATGGAGATCATGACAGTTTGACCGGCCCACTAAAGGGTTAAAATCCTTGGCTGAGAAAGGAGAGAAATAAGAAGTCTGCTGAGAGTTTTTTTTTTTTTTTTTTTCTCTGTGCTCTTAATTGGATCACTTGCCAGTCTGTCTATGCTGCAGTCTTTCTTTTTTTTCTCTCTCCTTATAATCTTTGAATGGCTCTGTGTTCACCTGTTTATAATGGATCTTCAGAGTGTAACTGCAGGTTTGAATAATCTCACCACGAAAGTACAAAATTTGCAAGATTTTATTATTCATGCTCCGGTATCTGAGCCGAGAATTCCTTTGCCGGAATTCTTTTCAGGGAATAGATCTAGCTTTCAGAATTTTAGAAATAATTGTAAGCTATTTTTGTCCCTGAAATCTCGTTCTGCTGGAGACCCTGCACAGCAGGTTGGGATTGTGATTTCCTTGCTCCGCGGCGACCCTCAAGACTGGGCTTTTGCATTGGCACCAGGGGATCCTGCGTTGCGCAATGTGGATGCGTTTTTTTTGGCCTTGGGCTTGCTGTATGAGGAACCTCATTTGGAACTTCAGGCAGAAAAAACTTTGATGTCCCTATCGCAGGGGCAAGATGAAGCTGAAATTTACTGCCAAAGATTCCGTAAATGGTCTGTGCTTACTCAGTGGAATGAGTGTGCCTTGGCGGCTACTTTCAGAGAGGGTCTCTCTGATGCCATTAAGGATGTTATGGTGGGGTTCCCTGTGCCTGCGGGTCTGAATGAGTCCATGACAATGGCCATTCAGATCGATAGGCGTCTGCGGGAGCGCAAACCAGTGCACCATCTGGCGGTGTCCACTGAGAAGACGCCAGAAAGCATGCAGTGTGATAGAATTCTGTCCAGAAGCGAGCGGCAGAATTTTAGACGGAAAAATGGGTTGTGTTTCTATTGTGGGGATTCTACTCATGTTATATCAGCATGCTCTAAGCGTACTAAAAAGCTTGATAAATCCGTTTCCATTGGCACTTTACAGTCTAAATTTATTTTGTCTGTGACCCTGATTTGCTCTTTGTCATCTATTACTACTGACGCCTATATCGACTCTGGCGCCGCTTTGAGTCTTATGGATTGGTCCTTTGCCAATCGTTGTGGGTATGATTTAGAGCCTTTGGAAACTCTTATTCCTCTGAAGGGGATTGACTCCACCCCATTGGCTAATAATAAACCACAATACTGGACACAAGTGACTATGTGTATTAATCCGGATCACCAGGAGACTATTCGTTTTCTGGTGCTGTATAATCTACATGATGATTTGGTGCTGGGATTGCCATGGCTGCAGTCTCACAACCCAGTCCTTGACTGGAGAGCTATGTCTGTGTTGAGCTGGGGATGTAAGGGGGCTCATGGGGATGTACCTTTGGTGTCCATTTCATCATCTATTCCCTCTGAAATCCCTGAGTTCCTGTCTGATTATCGTGACGTCTTTGAAGAACCCAAGCTGGGTTCACTACCTCCGCACCGTGAGTGCGATTGTGCTATAGATTTAATTCCGGGTAGTAAATACCCAAAGGGTCGTTTATTTAATCTGTCTGTGCCTGAACATACTGCTATGCGAGAATATATAAAGGAGTCCTTGAAAAAGGGACATATTCGTCCATCGTCATCTCCCTTAGGAGCCGGTTTTTTCTTTGTGTCAAAAAAAGACGGCTCTTTGAGACCATGTATTGATTATCGGCTTTTGAATAAAATCACGGTTAAATATCAATACCCATTGCCGTTGCTGACTGATTTGTTTGCTCGCATAAAGGGGGCCAAGTGGTTCTCTAAGATTGATCTCCGTGGGGCGTATAATTTGGTGCGGATCAGGCAGGGGGATGAGTGGAAAACCGCATTTAATACGCCCGAGGGCCACTTTGAGTATTTGGTGATGCCTTTTGGTCTTTCTAATGCCCCTTCAGTCTTCCAGTCCTTTATGCATGATATTTTCCGCGATTTTTTGGATAAATTTATGATAGTGTATCTGGATGATATTCTGATTTTTTCGGATGACTGGGACTCTCATGTCCGGCAAGTTAAGAGGGTTTTTCAGGTTTTGCGGTCTAATTCTCTGTGTGTCAAGGGTTCTAAGTGCGTTTTTGGGGTTCAGAGAATTTCCTTTTTGGGATATATTTTTTCTCCCTCTTCCATTGAGATGGATCCTGTCAAGGTTCAAGCTATTTGTGATTGGACGCAGCCCTCTTCTCTTAAAAGTCTTCAGAAATTTTTGGGCTTTGCCAACTTTTATCGTCGATTTATTTCTGGTTTTTCGGATGTCGTTAAGCCATTGACCGATTTGACTAGACAGGGTGCTGATGTTGCTAATTGGTCCCCTGATGCTGTGGAGGCCTTTCAGGAGCTTAAGCGCTGTTTTTCTTCTGCCCCTGTGTTGCGTCAGCCTGATGTGACTCTTCCTTTTCAGGTTGAGGTCGACGCTTCTGAGATCGGAGCTGGGGCAGTGTTGTCGCAGAAAAGTTCTGACTGCGCCGTGATGAGGCCTTGTGCCTTCTTTTCCCGTAAATTTTCGCCCGCTGAGCGGAATTATGATGTTGGGAATCGGGAGCTTTTGGCCATGAAGTGGGCGTTTGAGGAGTGGCGCCATTGGCTCGAGGGGGCCAGACATCAGGTGGTGGTATTGACTGACCACAAAAATTTGATTTATCTTGAGACCGCCAGGCGCCTGAATCCTAGACAGGCGCGCTGGTCATTATTTTTTTCTCGGTTTAATTTTGTGGTATCGTACCTACCAGGTTCTAAGAATGTTAAGGCGGATGCCCTTTCTAGGAGTTTTGAGCCTGATTCACCTGGCAACTCTGACCCCACAGGTATTCTTAAGGAGGGAGTTATCTTGTCAGCCGTTTCTCCAGACCTGCGGCGGGCCTTGCAGGAGTTTCAGGCGGATAGACCGGATCGTTGTCCGCCTGATAGGCTGTTTGTTCCTGATGATTGGACCAGTAAAGTCATCTCTGAGGTGCATTCTTCTGCGTTGGCAGGTCATCCTGGAATTTTTGGTACCAGGGATTTGGTGGCAAGATCCTTCTGGTGGCCTTCCCTGTCACGAGATGTGCGAGGCTTTGTGCAGTCTTGTGACGTTTGTGCTCGGGCCAAGCCTTGTTGTTCTCGGGCTAGTGGATTATTGTTGCCCTTGCCTATTCCTAAGAGGCCTTGGACACACATCTCGATGGATTTTATTTCAGATCTGCCTGTTTCTCAGAAGATGTCTGTCATCTGGGTGGTGTGTGACCGTTTTTCTAAGATGGTTCATTTGGTTCCCCTGCCCAAATTGCCTTCTTCTTCCGAGTTGGTGCCCCTGTTTTTTCAAAATGTTGTTCGTTTGCATGGTATTCCTGAGAATATCGTTTCTGACAGAGGAACCCAATTTGTGTCTAGATTTTGGCGGGCATTTTGTGCTAGGATGGGCATAGATTTGTCTTTTTCGTCTGCTTTTCACCCTCAGACTAATGGCCAGACCGAGCGGACTAATCAGACCCTGGAGACATATCTGAGGTGTTTTGTGTCTGCTGACCAGGATGATTGGGTTGCTTTTTTGCCATTGGCGGAGTTCGCCCTCAATAATCGGGCCAGCTCTGCCACCTTGGTTTCCCCGTTTTTCTGTAATTCGGGGTTCCATCCTCGATTTTCCTCCGGTCAGATGGAATCCTCGGATTGTCCTGGAGTGGATGCGGTGGTGGAGAGATTGCATCATATCTGGGGGCAGGTGATGGACAATTTAAAGTTGTCCCAGGAGAAGACTCAGCTTTTTGCCAACCGTCACCGTCGTGTTGGTCCTCGGCTTTGTGTTGGAGATTTGGTGTGGTTGTCTTCTCGTTTTGTCCCTATGAGGGTCTCTTCTCCTAAGTTTAAGCCTCGGTTCATCGGTCCGTATAAAATATTGGAGATTCTTAACCCTGTTTCCTTCCGTTTGGACCTCCCTGCATCCTTTTCTATTCATAACGTTTTTCATCGGTCATTATTGCGCAGGTATGAGGCACCGGTTGTGCCTTCCGTTGAGCCTCCTGCTCCGGTGTTGGTTGAGGGTGAGTTGGAGTACGTTGTGGAAAAAATCCTAGACTCCCGTGTTTCCAGACGGAGACTCCAGTATCTGGTCAAGTGGAAGGGATATGGCCAGGAGGATAATTCTTGGGTCACTGCATCTGATGTTCATGCCTCTGATCTGGTTCGTGCCTTTCATAGGGCCCATCCTGATCGCCCTGGTGGTTCTGGTGAGGGTTCGGTGCCCCCTCCTTGAGGGGGGGGTACTGTTGTGAATTTGGATTCTGGGCTCCCCCGGTGGCTACTGGTGGAATTGAACTTGTGACATCATCTTCCCTGTTCACCTGTTCTGATTAGATCTGGGTGTCGCTATATAACCTGGCTTCTCTGTTAGATGCTTGCCGGTCAACAATGTTATCAGAAGCCTCTCTGTGCTTGTTCCTGCTCCCAGACATCTACTAGATAAGTTGGACATTCGTCCATGTTTTGTTTTTGTATTTTGGTTCCAGTTCACAGCTGCAGTTTCGTTACTGTGTCTGGAAAGCTCTTGTTGATCAGGAATTGCCACTCTGGTATTATGAGTTAATGCCAGAGTCCTAAAGTAATTTCTGGATGTGTTTTGTTAGGGTTTTCTACTGACCATGAAAGTATGCTTTCTGTCTTCTGCTATCTAGAAAGCGGACCTCAAATTTGCTAAAACTATTTTCCTGCTGCGTTTGTTATTTCTTCTAAAATCACCGCCAATATATGTGGGGGGCCTCTGTCTCCTTTTTTTTGGGCATTTCTCTAGAGGTGAGTCAGGTCTTATATTTCCCTCTGCTAGCATTATTTAGTTCTCCGGCCGGCGCTGGGCATATAGGGATAAAAAGTAGGACATGCTACCTGGCTACTTCTAGATGATGCGGTAGGTTTAGTTCATGGTCAGTATAGTTACATCTTCCAAGAGCTTGTTCCTATAGAGGCTTATGCTAGTTCTCTGGCCATGGAGATCATGACACAGAAGCTATAACTGACTCTGCCTGCAGCATGCAGCAGAGATAAATAGCAAACCTAAGACCAGACTGAGACAGAGTAAAGTTTACCCCTGTCATGATCAGACCAGGAAAAGGGAAGACAGGACTCAAAACCCGGTCTGGATCATGACAGTACCCTCCTCTCAAGGAGGGCCACCAGACACCCTGGTCTCCCAGGATAACGTGCATGAAATGCCCAAATCAATCAATCAGCATGGACAGATCACGCGAGGACCCACAAATGATCCTCAGGACCGTAACCCCTTCAATAGACTAAATACTGAAGTGAACGGCGGACCATGCAAGAATCCACAATCCATTCCACTTCATACTTAGTCTGACCATCCACAGAGACAGGAGGCAGAGAGGATGGAGACCCAACAGAGGAAGATACAAATGATTTAAGAAGGGACTTATGGAACACATTGGGGATCCGAAGTGACGGAGGTAGGCTTAAGCAGAAGGCAAGTGGATTGACAACCTCAATGATCTCGTAAGGACCAAAAACCTGGGACCTAGCTTAGCAGAAGGAACTTTCAGATGTATGTTCTTGGTAGACAACCACACTTTATCTCCTACCAGGAATATAGGTCCTAGAGAATGTCGCTTATTAGCATAATGTTTATGCTTGCTCTGAGTCTCCCCAATGTTCTTCTAGACCTCCCTTTACACCTCCCCCAACTGTTGAACTGCCAAATCAGCCCCTGGATATCCAGAATCCAGCCTGGAAAATTCACCAAAATGGGGGTGAAAACCGTAGTTACAGAAGAAAGGAGAGGTGCCAGTGGACTGATTAATCCGATTATTAAAACCAAACTCAGCCATGGGCAACAAAGAACACTAATCATCCTGCTGAGTCTTAGCAAGACACCGCAAAATCTGTTCAAGTGACTGATTGGTCCTCTCCGTCTGACCGTTGGTCTCGGGATGGTAGGTCGAGGAGTAGGTCAAGCAAATACCCAATCTTTTACAAAATTCCCTCCAAAATTTGGACACAAATTATACCCCTCTATCAGAGACCACTCTCAAAGTCATGCCAAGCAACCGCACAACGTGCTCAACAAACAACTTAGATAGTGTTTTTGCATTAGGCAGTCCTGCTAAAGGTACAAAATGCACCTGAACCCCACAATGTGTTATTCAATTTCAACTGCACATGCTGATACCAAATATGTAGTAGTAAACTAATGTTTGGGCACTCAACAATACCTGCAAAAGAAGGAGCATCATTTTTCTTTTGGGATGCAGATGTTTTACTAGCTTGTGGGCGCCAAGATTAAGAGCTTCTGAGGAGTCAGAACAACAAAAAAAACTCAAGTGACTCCATTTTGGAAGCTACACTGCTCACGGAATTCATTTAGTGGGATAGTGAGTATTTTTAACCCATACATGTCTCACCACTAGTGTTGAGCAATACCTTCCGATATCCAGAAGTATCGGTATCGGATTGGATCGGCCGATATTCAAAAAATATCGGATATCGCCGATACCGATACCCGATACCAATGCAAGTCAATGGGACAAAAGTATCGGAATTAAAATAAACCCTTTCTTTCCTTGTAGGTTAATTCTATATGAAGGAAAACAACTAAGAATAATGTAGGATGTATTGGAGGAGGTGGAGGAGACATTAAAGGCATACAGAGACCATGCAGACAGCCGTGAATGGCGCTGAAAGGCCAAAAAAAGCTCCTCTATGTAATCCTATATAGTGTTTTTCCACAATCTAGAAGGATATGGATGGAAAGTCACTAATAGGATAAATTTTAAAAAATGTTCAGCAGGCTGCACTAATTGAAAAAGGACAATGGAGCGGTATGAGGCAGTGACGCACCCTGAGCTGACTACAACCGGCTGTGGCTGCAGACCAGACTACAGAGTGAGCTGCACTCACACACAGACCTTGCAGACAGCCGTGAACAGCGCTGCAAGGCAAAAACAAGGTTCTCACACAGCGGTTGCTAAATTAGCCTGGGTAAAGCACAATGAAGCAAATCACTATCTCAAAACTGGCCCTCAGTCAGAACACAGCATCCTGTCCCTAACTGAATTCACAGCAGAGTGAACCCAAAATGGTGGCGGTGAATTTTATAGCGCATCATGACATCATTTCAGCAGCCAATCACAGCCATGCCAGTAGTTACATGCCTAACATGCAGAACAGGATTTGCCCACACTTCTAATGATTCCTCATTGGCTGAATTCTGGGTCTTTGAATTATGGAAACTTCTGATTCTAGTATCCGATATACTGAAAGTATCCGAACTCGGTATCGGAATTCCGATACCGCGAATATCGGCCGATACCCGATACTTGCGGTATTGGAATGCTCAACACTACTCACCACATTTTATTGAGATGGTTGTTTTTCTGTTTTCACTGTCCAATCTTAAAATTTTGTGAGGCAACTGTGGGGTAGAAATACTCATTATAACCCTAAATGAAATCCTTAAGCAGTGCAGTTTTAGTAAACTGAATTAGCAGTGATTTGCACATCTACTGCTTGTGAATTCCACTTTATAGAATAGTTATATATGTATTTAATCATATAGCAGTGACAATAAACACAATAATAAAACAATAGATCGCTATAGAGCCATTTTATCAAAGTTTTTGCAACAGATAACCGATGCAAAATGCTTTGAAAAGTCGCAAACATAGTGACTTTTGATATTTTAATGCCAGTTAGAAGTAGCTTCGCCAAAATGAGCATCACTGCAGAAAAGCCATGGCAGACCAGGACATAGCTATGCCTGTCTCTCAATTTCTGCAAAAGTGCAAGCATTTATTGTGCCAAAAATGCTACTCCAGTGCTAAGTTCATTAAGTCATGCTCCAATGAGTCTTTCAATAAACTTGTGTAATGCAAGTCTTGATTGATCTGCCCTAATGTTTATTAAGTGCCCTTCACACATCTGTAAAAAAGCTGAAGCTTGGACATAATTGGACTGCGCAAAAGCACAATGATCCCAATCATATGTCAAATTCCATCAAAGCTTGGATTCAGAAGAAGTGCTAGAATAATTTAAAGTGCCAATTGCAGTCTTCTGATGGGAATTCAATAGAAAAACTTTATGGCAATTTGAAGAAGGTGATTGCAGTTCCTAAACACAAGAGTATTAAGAAACTGAAGGGCATTGTCCATGAGGAATGGGCTAAGGTTCCTCTGGAACACTATCAAAAACTGATATCTGGCTACACATCATATTTACAGCACGTCAAAACAAAAGGAAAGGGTCCTCTACCAAATATTAACCCCTTAAAGACCAGTGACGTGTTTAGCACGTCATGAGTGGATATCAGTTCTTGCACCATGGCGTGCTATACATGTCATGACTTTAAGCTGTCACTATATGAAAACACACAGTGACAGCTCCGTGCCGACAGTGGTTACTAACAACTGTCCGGCATTGCTACAAATGTGGGGATCCAGTTTAGTGGTCCTTGCTCTCTGATTGCTGTGATAGGTAAGTCAATCCAATTGACCGATCACAGCATGTGATCACTGAGAGGTGCTGAAATATCAGCGATACCCTGCACAATCACTACATCAGCTGACAGCCAAGCTCCTGTGGTAACAGATAGGGCAGGTGCCCACATTGTCCCTGGTTGATTAATCACGGCATTTTGGAAGGTTGTGAGAGGGAGGGGACTCCATTTCTCACTCCCATAAGCACCCCTGCAACACAATCACGGGGAGCCGATGGTTATCATGGCACACAGAAGTCAAACAATGACCTCCTGGTGTACCAAGTATGGTGGCTTTTTAGACCCAGTTATAGGCATGATGTAATATCACAGGTCTCATGCATTATAGTGCTGGAGCATTGCAATGCATGAGAACAGTGACTAGAGTAAAAAAAAAAGTTAAAGTCCAATGGAGGGGTTAATTAAAAAAGTAAAAAAAAATGATTAAAATGGATTGAAAAAATTATTAGAAAAAAATTCCACAAAATAAAGAATGAAAAATATTACAATAAATACACATATTTATGTACAAACTAAAATAAACCAAAAAGTAGAGCGACCTGATCCATAACACTAGTTAACCCCTACAGTGAATGTTGTTAACAAAGAGCCAAAAAAAAGCTTTTTCATCATACCGCTGGAAAAAAAGTGGAATAAAATGCGATCAAAATTATGAATATAAAAAAAATGAGTATAATTGAAAATATTATATTGTCCCTCAAAAAATAAGCTGCCATACAGCTATTTCTTTTAGGCGAGCATAAAAACGCAGTCAACCATGGTTTAGTGCACTTCTGACAAGCCAGACACCACCAAATAGAAGCCACACAATGTCCAGAGTATCTCTGCTGCCTCATTAATGAATGGATCCCTCGAGGTTTTCATCTCAATCATGCATTTTGCAGATTTAGTTGGAAACCAAGATGTAAGTTCCCAGTGTACAATACAGCATAAATGTGCTCCAAAATTATCTGTATCTCAAAATGCCACCAATAAAAGCTTCTACTCAATCCGCAAAAAACAAGTCCCCACTCAGGTTCATCATCTTTAAACAGAAATATAGGGGGTGTAAACGTTAATGCTAGCACAAAGGCTCTGTAAAAGTGACATGGCTCCCACCAAAAGAAATCCAGTGAAATCTGCGCTTCAAAATTCCAGTGTGCCTAAACTGCAGTTAGCATCCACATGTCTGGCATTACTGTAGCGATGAGAGACAATTTAATTTACTGGGTATGTGTCTTCAGCAGCATGAGCTGGGTACAATGTACGGGCACTACAATGTACTGAGCAGTACAATGTCATATTTGTATTTTCACTTAACAGCATCCATTGCTGCTTGTTTCTGAAAAACACCCATAGAGTCAAAATCACCACTAGACTTGTATATAAACTTGTAAATAAATTCCCAAAGTGGAGTAATTTCCTAAATGGGGTCAATAGAGAGAGGTTTCTGCTATTTTGGTTCTGTATATGGAGTCTGCAAACTATATTAAAAAAAATGTGTTCTCCAATAGTCAAATAGCGCTGTTTCTTTCCCGAGTCTCGCCGTGTGGCTAAACAGTACTGTACTGCCACATATGGGATATTGCCACTTTCATGAGAAATAGCGTAACAAATTATGTGATCCTTTTTACATACTGTATTTTCCTTTGTGCAAATGCAATATCTAAAACAACATTATAATGGTAAAAATTTAATTTTTTTCTTGACCGCTTAAATGCATTTTGTGAAACACATATGGTGTCAATATGCTCACTGCAACCCTAAATGATTTCATTGTAAAATGAGGTCACTTATAGACACCTCAGATGCTCTGCCTATGTGAGATGGCACCCACAAAATATCCCAGGCAAATCTGCATTCCGATATGGCGCTCTTTTTCTTCTGAGCTCTGCACTGTGCCTAAAAATTATTTTTGACCACATATGAAGCATTGCCGTACTCAAGCGACACTGTGTAACACATTTTGTGGTACGTTTTCTCCTATTATCCTTTTTGAAAATTAAAATTAAAAAACATGGGGCCAAAACAACATTTTAGAGGAAAAAAATGTAACTTTTCATTTTCACATCACAATGTTATACAATTCTGAGAAATGCCTGTGGGTTTAAAATTCTCACTACATTCATGCAGGAGTTCTTCAAGAGGTGTTGCTTCCAAAATGGGGTCACTTATGGGGGTTTCTGATGTTCTGGAACCTTAGCTGCTCTCTAAATGTGACATGGTGTCCACAATCCATTACAGACAATTTTGCATGCCCATGATATAGCGCTTCTTCATTTCAAAGCCCTGCCGTTTGCCCAAACAAGATTTTCTGAGCACTTATGAGATATCACTTTACTCAAGAGAAATTTCCCAACAGATTATGTGGTCAATTTTCTCATGTTACCTTAATTTGGGGTTAAAAAAACATTTTTTGGGAAAAAATAATAATTTTTAATTTTCACAGTTCAATGTTTTACAATTTTGTGAAGCACCTGTTGGTTCAAGATGCTCACCCTACCTCTAGAGAAATTGTATGAGGGGTGTATTTTCCACAATGGGGTCACTTGTGAAGAGTTTCCCCTCTTTAGGCACATCAGGGACTCTGCAAACATAAATTGGCGTCTGCTATCTATTCAACACACACTTTTGCGCTCCAAAAAAAAATGATGCTCCTTCCCTTCTGAGCCATGCTGTGTGCTCTAACAGTAGTTTTCCACCACATATAGTGTATCAGTGTACTGCATAAATTGCACAACAAAGTGTATGATCTAATTTCTTCTGTTACCCTTGTGAAAATGAAAAATTTGGGGCTAAAGCAACATTTTTATGGGAAAAATGTATTTTTCCATTTTCACGGCTCAACGCTATATTAATTCTGTGAAGCACCTATGGGTTTATGGTGCTCACCACACCTCTAAATAAATTCATTGAGGGGTGTAGTTTCCATAATGGGGTCAATTGTGAGGGTTTTCACTGTGTAGGCACAGCAACATGATGTCTGCTATCTATTCCAGACAATCTTGCACTCCAAAAGTTAAATAGTGCTCATTCCCTTATGAGTCCTGGTGTGCCCCCATTCAGTAGTTTTCCACAGTATTGATGTACTTGGGATAAATTGTACAGCACATTTTATGGTCCATTTACTCCTGTTACCCATGTGAAAATTAAAAGCTTGCAGCTAAAGCAGCATTTTCTGCATTCATATTCCTGACTTAACATTATAAAATTCTGTGAAGCACCTATGGGTTCAGGGTGCTTACTACATCTATTGATAAATTCCTTGAGGGGTTTAGTTTCCAAAATGGGGTGACTTGCTGGTGGTTCCCACTATTTAGGCACATCAGGAGCACTGCAAATGTATCATGATATCCACTCCCTATTCTAGCCAATTTTGTAGTCCAAGAGTAAAATGATGTTCCTTCCATTCCAAGCCCTGCCATGCACTCAAACAGTAGTTTTCTCCTTCGCTTCATTGGGGGGCACAGACCGAGGGTGTATGCTGCTGCCACTAGGAGGCTGACACTAAGTGATACAAAGAAAGTTAGCTCCTCCCCTGCAGTATACACCCTCCTGCTGGCTCTCAGCTAACCAGTTCTTGCTTAGTGTCCGTAGGAGGCACACGGACGGGTCTGCTATTCTGACCCAAAACTCTTAATTATTTTATTTTTACCTTTTACATTTTTGATTTTATTTTTTCCACGGACGAATGGGGCGACGGATCCTTTCAAGGTTCCGATCTCCCCGAACCATCAACAGGCGAGCACGGAGAGTGTTGCCTCTCCGTATCCTCTCCTGCAACGTGGGATGCCAAGCCTGAGCTGATTCTTAGGGGCGACAGGTCCCTTCAAGGGCACCGATCTCCCCGCACCATCAACAGACAAGCACATGGAGTATCGCCTCCACGTACCCTCTTCTGAAGCCAGGCCTAATGCCGGACAACTGGTCCTATCCACCCGGGGGCTGAACTCCATGGATGTACAGAGGCCAATCTCTTTGGCGTCCGAGCAGCCCCCACTGTTCCACCTCTGTTAAAGCAGATGGCACAAGGAGGTGGACGGTTCCTCTCCTCCTCTCTAACAAAGGGATGATGGATTGAGGTTTATCCCTCTATCCCTGCACCGTCCAAACTGCAATACTCGACCTGCAGTCATCCGTGGAGGCTCCATGCCGGGACACGCACCAATGGTGAGTGGATCCTGTCAGTGGTGGGCCTCTGCAGCAGGATATTCACATGCTCACAGGCAGTCTCAGGCTTCCCTGTGGCCCACCTCCCTGAGGTAATGCTCCGATCGGCTTCAAAAATTTAGCCCCTGGCTTTGGCCGATGTGTAGGCCGCACCCTGGAAGTGCACTATGGTGCCCTAAGGCGGCTCTGCCCGCTTTTCTGGCGCTTCTCACCTGGCACGGAAGCGCTCAGTTTTCTCGGCCACTACAACGCCCCTCACTTCTACCGCTGGTATTGCTCCCGCCAGCTGCAGAACTTTAGGCCCTGGCTTGGGCCACTTCATGGAAGTCTCGAGGCTCCTCCCACATTGTGCCTGTGGTTCCACCCCCCGAATTGGCGCTTCTCACTCTATGCGAGATTTTATCACCTCTGCAACTCCCGGTGGCCATCTTGGTCCACCCGGCCGGCTCACACAGGGGTGACGACTTTGCACTAAAGAGGCACAACGACTTGACCAGTATTCCCAGGTCTTAAAGGCACATGACCAGTATTCCCTGGTTTTAAAGGCACATGACAAGTATTCCCCGGTCTTAAAGGCACAAGACCAGTATTCCATGGCTTTAAAGGCGCATGACCAGTATTACCTGGTCTTAAAGGCACATGACCAGTATTTCCTGGTCTTAAAGGTGCATGACCAGTATTCCTTGGTCTTAAAGGCGCATGACCAGTTTTCCCTGGTCTTAAAGGCGCATGACCAGTATTCCCTGGTCTTAAAGGCGCATGACCAGTATTCCCTGGTCTTAAAGGCATATGACCAGTATTCCCTGGTCTTAAAGGCACATGACCAATCCGAAGCCGGTCACCTTAAATGAGCTCAGGAGCCCTTCACCGCTGATCCCAGTTTATCCCAGAGTACCTAGTTCCCTCAGTGGACCTCGTCACTGACCGCAATCCATGGTTTCTCTGACCAAGAGATTGAATCCCTCTGTGACTCGGAGTGCTCGCAGGACCGATATACATGGTCCCTCTCCTACATGGGAGCTGTCGTCTAGCAGGGGCCACGAGTATTCTAGAATCATACAGGTGTCTAGAAATGTACTGGCATCTAGAAAACAGAAGTTTTTATTTCCTGATCTCCCTCCCCAAGGATTTGGTAAGAACAAGACTCTGAATATAGATCGGATATTGCCTTGAACCTGGACTTGCCAGAGCATCAGTAAAGGATGGACTCGCCTATTTATATCATCAACCAATCTCTGTACATTGACGAGGACTCTGGTTCTGCTCTAGACTATGCAGTGTCTCTCATAAGGAGACTAAACTCCCTCATACAGCATTTGCCATTCAGTCCAGATAAGCGATTCACTGGACAGAAGCCTCTACGTGGGATGCCATGCCTGGTCTGATTTTTAAGGGCGACGGGTCCTTTAAAGGGCACCGATCTCCCCACACCATCAACAGACGAGTACACGGAGTGTCGCCTCCATGTATCCTCTTCTACATCCAGGCCTAACGCCAGACAACCTGTCCTGTCCACCCAGAGACCTGAACTCTGTGGATGTACAGAGGCACCCTTTTTGGCGTCCAAGCACCACCTCTGCATCACCACTATTTAGCAGATAATGCAAGTAGGTGGACGATCCCTCTCCACTTCCCTGTTAAGAGGATGGTGGATTGAGGGTTCCTAATTTTTAACTCTGCACAGTCAAAAGAGAGTGGCGATGGCAAGAGACGATGACCTGCTGGATGCAGCCGCGCATTGTGCCATTTGGCAGATTAACTGGGTTGAATCTCCTGCCGCATACCTACCAGTACCCCTTCCCGAGGTATCATCAATTAAAAATACCACAGCCTGTCAGATAGCAAATCTGGTTCGTTCCGTCTTGCGGCTTTGGGTTCAGCGCTCTACCCTCCCTAGCCGCCGCATGGATTGCTAGAGCAATAGTCTCCTGGCTGGAGACCTTAACTACTTCGATTCACACCAGTAACCTTTTCCTGAAGACAGCATAACTGGCCAATCAAATCTTTTGAGCGGGAGACTAACAAAGGATCTTATGTTTCCTACAGACCCAACCAGCAGTGGAAGGGTTGTCCAGGACAGTCTAGATTTAAGGGATCTTGGTTCCAAAAAGGGGAACAAAAAGTATGACCGATCCTGGACCTCAAACTTCTAACATCCTTTAACAGGGTCCTCCCTTCTTCGCATGGAGTTCCTCTGCTCAGCCATTACTTCAACAGAAAAAGGTGGCGTTTCTGGCATCCATCGACATGGGATGCTTATCCTCACATTCCTATTTTTCCCCTCCTCAAAAATTCCTTCGTTTTTCCATTCGTGAACAGCATTTTCAAGTCACGACCTTGTCCTTCGGCCTTGCTACCGTACCCAGAGTGTTCGCAAGGGTCACGGCGGCTGTCATGTTCCCCTTGCACCCTAGAGGCCTGCCCTGTTTGGTCGACTGTCTAGCCGCTCTTCCAGGACTACGCTGAGTCATCTATATCACTTGCGATACCCTCTCACCTGGGCTGGCAGCTAAACTTAGACAAGTTCTCCTCATTTCCAGCCCAGCAGATATCCTTTTTGAGGATGATACTGCATACTTCCAGAAGGATGGTAATTCTCCCTCGAGACAAGGTCATGGCCCTTCAATAGGGAGCTCGCACACTTGATCACTCATCCCCTCATTTCATTTGATTTGCTAGGAGGGTTCTGAAGAAAAATGAAATGGTGATGACAATGGAAGCAGTTTTCTTCCATCTGCTCTTTTTCAGCAAGTCAAACAGAGATTCAGATGGTAGTCTCTGAGCTCCTTCTTCATCAAGGGCCTTTCTCCCAGTTCATTGGTTATTAGTAACTACCAAAGCCAGTCTTCTTCTCCAGATCATTGCTCTGGAGATCCGAATGGTAGTCCTACAGCAGGTCCACAGCCTTCTGGCGGGCCACCCCATCCGAATTCAATTGGATAATGCCACGGCTGTGCCATACGTCAATCATCTAGCAGGTGCACGGTCAGGCGCCATGGCCGAGGTACCTCACATTCTCTGATGAGCCGAGATCTGTCATTCGGTGATCTCGGCAGTACATATCCCAGGAGTACAACTCTGGGCGGCAAACATATTCAGCCGTCGGGGTTCCTCCTCAAGTTAGTGGGAACTTCACCCGGAAGTCTTCCATCAGATCTGCCTTCACTGGAGCTCTCCAGTTGTAGATCGGATGGCGTCCGGACTGGACGCCAATGTACTCGATTTCGTGGTTCGGCTTCGAGGTCCAATAGCCATTGCACTGCATTCTCTGGTTCTTCCGTGCTACCAGTTTCCATAACTCCCCTTCCACTACTTCCGAAAGCCTTTCAGAAGCAGAAAGGGCCCCAGTGACCCTCGGAAATCCGCACTGACCATGTCAGTTTTTTATTTGCGGAGCTAGTATCTTTCCACCTTATTGCAACAAAACTGCAAGTAGGGACTTACTCGCAGGGAGTTTTCACACGCAGTTCTTCCCTATCGCATACCGTTAGATCATTGGGACCTTAATGGTCCTCTGAGTCTTACAGTAGACTAATTTTGATTTTGACAGACTTTACTATCAGGGAAGGTCGCCTTTTTTTCTCTGCGATATCCTCATCCTGACAAGTCTTCGGAGCTGGCTGCTCTGTTCTTTCAGATTTTTTTACCTTATTACCTTCAAGGCAAGGTTGTCCTCAGGCCATCCCCGTTCCTTGTTACCAAGGTGGTATTGTATTATCACTGTTATGAGGGCATCGTTCTTCCCTCATCTCTTTTGGCAGCACTCCACAAAATGGAATGAGTTCCCCATATTCTGGACGAGTTGAGTGCTCTGAGTAGTTACGTCTCGAGCACGGTGTCCTTCCGAAGGTTGGATGCTTTATTCGGACTTCCTGATGGTAAGAGGAAGGCTTCCTGACATTTACAGGAAGGGTTTAGCCTTTTCATCGGCCATGTTAGCCTGGTGGATTCTTTTCACCATCCAGCAGTCCTTCCATGTTAGATGTCAGCCTATATCCCTGTCTATCGAGGGTCCTAGGCACCATGCATCAGCAAAGCATGCCTGCAAGCTTGCGGATTCGTCCAGTCCACATGCATTCTTGAAGCACTATAACTCCCACACTTCCACAGATGTGAGCCTGGGCAGGCGGACTCTGCAGGCCGCGGTGGCGCACTTGTAAGTAGTGGTTACACAGGGCCTGATCAGATGTTGTCCCCACCCAGGGACTGATTTGGGATGTCCCACGGTCTGTGTGCCCCAATGAGGCAAAGGAGAAATAGGGATTTTTGTGTACTCACCGTAAAATCCTTTTCTCCGAGCCATTCATTGGGGGACACAGCTCCCACCCTGTTATTAGCTTGTGCTTGCTCTATAATTTGACATGCTATACTCTCATATATAATGTCACATGCTATACGCTCATATATAATAAGACATGCTATACGCTCATATGCTGTTATTGATCTCCTACTGCTTTTGCACCGAACTGGTTAGTTGAAAGCCAGCAGGAGGGTGTATACTGCAAGGAAGGAGCTAACTTTCTTTGTATCACTTAGTGTCAGCAGCATACACCCACGGTCTGTGTCCCCCAATGAATGGCTCAGAGAAAAGGATTTTATGGTGACTACACAAAAATCCCTATTTACACTACATATGGGGTATTAGTGTACTCATGAGAAATTGGACAAATAATTATATGGTCTATTTTCTCATGTTACCCTTGTGAAAATGAAAAATATAGGGCTAAAGCAAAATTTTTGTGGGAAAAAGTAAAATTGTAATTGTTTTTATTTACTACATTTTATTGGAAAAATAAAAAATTGTTGATAAAATTTTAACCCTTCTAACTTCCTAACAAAAGAAATGTTGTTTCAAAAATTATTTTAATGTAAAGTAAACATATGGGAACTGTTATGTATTAACTATTTTCCATGGGATTTTTGTCAAACTTTTGATATTTTCATAAATAAACGCAAATCATACTGACCAATATTTACCACAGAAAATAAGCACATTGTATCACAAAAAAAATCTAAGAATTATTGGGATGCGTTGAAGCATTCCAGAGTTATTACCTCATAAAATTATGCATGCCTGGTTTTAAAAATGAGGCTGAAATACGCGCGCGCGCGTGTCCTGCCTCCCGTGACGTCACGGCTTGTGATTGGTCGCGTCGCCCATGTGACCGCGACGCGACCAATCACAAGCCAGAACGTAATTTTAAAATCCTGAAGGACCTAAAATTACGTCACGGCTTGCTGTGATTGGTCGCGTCGCGGCCACATGGGCGACGCGACCAATCACAAGCCGGGACGTCACGGGAGGCAGGACACGCGCGCATTTTAAAATGCGCGCGTGTCCAGCCTCCCGTGACGTCACGGCTTGTGATTGGTTGCGTCGCCCATGTGACCGCGACGCGACCAATCACAAAGCCGGAACGTAATTTTAAAATCCTGAAGGACCTGAAATTACGTCACGGCTTGCTGTGATTGGTTGCGTCGCGGCCACATGGGCGGCACGCGACCAATCACAAGCCGGGACTTCACGTAAGGAAGTTAAAGCGCGAATTTTAAGCAAACAACGCTGCCGGTTCCCTCGGTGAGGTCCAGGCTGCGTCGGAGAGGTGAGTATAGCAATATTTTTTATTTTAATTCTTTATTTTACACATTAATGTTGTTTCGATACCGATACCCGATACCACAAAAGTATCGGATCTCGGTATCGGAATTCCGATACAGCAAATATCGGCCGATACCCGATACTTGCGGTATCGGAATGCTCAACACTAGTCACGAGAAAACAATGTCAGAATCATCAGGATCCGTTGAAGCGTTCTAGAGTTATAACCTCATAAAAGGACAGTGGTGAGAATTATAAAAATTGGCCCGGTCATAAAACGTGCAAACCACCCTTGGGGGTAAAGGGGTTAAGATTCTCCATTTTTCCTGTTTCCAATACATTAGCTTCAAAAGATGACTGTTGCTTTGCTGCCTAATATATCTAACAGCTTGACCAGTGCCATTATAACAAGGTATATCATGCCATTCACTACACCTGACAGAAGTTTTAATGCTGTGACTTATCAGTGCATATTTTTGTTCACATTTTTGCTTACATATACTTTGTATACTGATCACCTTCTTTGGAAAGACTACCTCATAAGAAGGAAAGTTTCGGGGTTTTACTACATGCTCCATATTATGTTATGTTTCTTAATCTTAAGAAAAACACATCGTTTTGGAATAGTCAACAAAAATATATTATTAAATAACAGTATCAATACCTGTTATGGATACAAGTTAACATAAAAATGAGCAATTATTTGCATAGATGGCCAACAATAAAAAAAAAAACACTGTGATCACCATAGACATACATTTTTCTGATCTAGTCAACAAATTCAGCTGATGACTTTGACAAATGGAAATGTAATATTCACTATATTGAGGACACTTTTTATCTCTTATATTATCATACAAAAAGCCTGGATTCACAGAGAGATATTTCAGACAGCTCTTAGATGTCCAGATTACTCCTAAATGGGTGGTTTTTGCATACCTCTTTACCCAGTAATGTTTAAAGGAAAGTGAGGTTGTGCCTTTTAGTAGAGTACTGTAATTTATTTAGACATTTACTTTAAGCACTAAAACCAAGGTCATAAGAAATCAGATGTCACTGTTATCGGTGTTAATAAAGAGCTTTTTTTATCATTATAGAACCCTATCCCATCAGCAGTTCTGTCATCATTACAAATACTATACACAATGTCAGAAAAACATGAAGGTTACTCTGAAGCTAAAAAGGAGAATAGTTATGAGATCGGAAAAAAGTGCCCTTTGTGAACCTTCCCATTTATATTATACGAGCAAAATAAGAAAACAATGCTCAGGTTGCCCTTTGTGTTCCTAGCTGAATGCTTTCACTGTTTGTATGCTTTTTTGCAAGCCCCAGGCAGACTTTGAGATGGACTGACAGGCTCCATTTCTCTCGGTTTTCCTGTCAGTTCTTCTGTCTTTGAATAATGAAAAATCTCTATTTCTTTCCTCCCATCCACTCAATCTCTGCAAGCAATGTAATTTAAGGTATAATACAAACACATCAGCTAGGTCTTTGTTTGCCCCCAATTGCATAATAACTAGAAAAGGGAAAACAAAGGCGAGTGTGAAGTTTTCACCATGAATAACTTTTCTGTTCCCAGCTAATGGATTTATTTTCTTCTATTTAGCTAATAAATTGGGTCATTATGCTACAAAATCTTTCATTCCTGAACAAGTGATTTAAATCTCTCAGGTTTCATTTTTATTTCAAGCACAATAAGCGGCATAGAATAATTGGAGGTAGTGCTACGTGAATGTAAGGGAGCCCCGATATCAAATTTTCAGATAAACCCTAATTGACCTTTTTCATTCTGAACGTATGTGACCTAGTTTGCTGTCAATGAGTGAAAACTTTTACACCAATTAGAACTATCTATACATCTGACAGGACAAATTTCTAAGGCGCTACTTGAAAAAAATCAAAGGAATTAGGGGAAAAAGCCTGTAAGGTAAGAGTAATATATTGTCTCACATAACTTCAACATTTGTCCTTCGTACGTTCAGCAATATTACTTCAAAGAAAAACAATAAAAAGGCTCGGAGAATTTCATTAAAATTTTAACACTGGAAAATGCTTTGTAAGGCAAACATCACTGGAACATGATGTTTTCATTAAAAAGATTCAGAAATCATTGCCATTTATGTAAAGAGAAGTGGACATTGACAATCCATACTGATTACTTTCTGCCAGGCAAAGAGCAGAATAATTTTTCTTTTGATCTCCTCACCTGGATGGGTAATCCTGAACTACAGTTAATAGCTGAATTGCTGGCATGTCAATGTTATTACAAGGGTAAAAAGTCATCTTTTGCAACAAATTGTACTTGTAATATTTTTTTTTACCAAACTAAATTTATGAATTTATGAGATAATCAGAACTTTGTCCATGTAGACTAAATAATTGTAATTCAATTATATTCCTCAGATAAGGTCTGATAGCGACAAAAAGTGTAGCAATTTTATCTTCACTCTCAATGTGAGCTAAGCACAAAATATACTTGGTATTGATTTGCGCTAAGAAAGTTTGTTTGATTGAATTTATGGGCTATGTAAGAGGTCGCCAACCTTTCCTTTACTTGAAAGCCAAATAGTTGGCATAAAACTTCAATTACTAAAGGAAAAAATCTCTAGTGTATATTGTAAAACAGATTAAAGAAACCTAAATAAAACACAGAAACAATACAAATCATCCAGTGCTTCCAATGTAAAGCATTTTGTGAATATATAAACATTATCCATTTTTTTCCTCCAAGGATTTATAATAGGTTCATCTGATAGTTGACCTTTTCAACAGATTATAAAAAAGGCTGCTCAATTCTGACCATCAAAAACCATCAGGGATAATGCAGATAAGAGTAAACATAAGGGTGATCAGAGCCTTACTTTATGTTGTACAAATACATCCTATATACAGAATCCACAGTTATGGACAAGGTTCGGTCGACGCTCTGTTTATCGTGGCTTCAAATATTTATTGTTAAGGGAGTTAAGGATCCAGCAGATCTGATTTCAGACTCAAAAAAAACAAGTGCTCCTATGTATGGAAAGGACAGCCAAGGTGGCTGCCGGCCAAGTGATTGACCATAGCATCGCTTGACCAACTGCCTACTCATGAGTATGGTGGTCTTTAGAGTCATATCTGATGATCGCAAAAAGGCTTCAAACCCTTGACCCTAGTGTTATAAGTCAACAGCTCTAAGAATTTCTCTGCGTCAGTGTTGATGAAAGTGTCATGTCGGACACTGTTCAGACCAGGTCGTCTGACAGACAGCGGTAATTCCGCGTTTGACCACTGTTTGCTCATTGGCGTCGGCTAGTTTTCGTCTGGCTGCTCCGGGGTTAATTTATCTGATCCTCTGATTGGAAGCTGGGCCATGCCCATTTCCTTTAAATAGTTCTCCTGATCTTTAGGCGTCGCCGATTATAGCTTCTGTCTTATCCGTAGTTATCTCGGTTCGGAGTGGAGAGCTGGTTGTTGGAGAATCGTTGCTGGTGGTGTATTTTCCTTTGTCTTATTTACTCCTTCCTATATTTGTATTTATTTTGCCCTGCACATTTACAGTGTATTCCTGAGTGACTGCGGCGTTGTGTATATTTTCCTTTATCCTTGTTTGTTATAACTGTGGGTATTGGTCTATTGCATTCACTGGGTGGTGGGCGGTGGTGTTCAGTCTAGGGCTGAATCAGGGTTCAGGGTGAGGGTGGAGGCCTGGACATGCACACCTTCAGTGTAAACTTCAGGTAGAGGGTCAGACAGGGCTTCCCTAGTCTGAGGGAAATTGCAGGGGCCCGGGTTATTATCTCTAGCCCTCCTTGTCTCCCCGTGACATTATAATCGGACAAAAAAAAAAAAAGGGGTTCCTTTTTTTTTTTTTCTCTGTGTTTTGTCATAGATCCCATGACTTCCATAACCCGCCAGTTGGAGGCGCTGTCCCTACAGGTCACTGAGTTGATGGGAGTAGTGCAGCAACAGGGACTAGCAGTATCTAATATACAAGCTGGAGCGACAGGAGGAGTTAATGAGCCCAAGTTTCCTTTGCCTGAAAAATTTGCTGGGGAACGCAGTAAATTTGTTTCTTTTCGTGAAGCTTGCAAACTGTATTTCCGTATGTGCCTGATCTCCTCTGGTAATGAGGCTCAACGTGTGGGCCTGGTGTTGTCATTATTAAGCAGGGATCCCCAAGCATGGGCATTTTCGTTGCCGTCTGATTCTGCTGCATTTAACTCAGTGGAGGGTTTCTTTTCTGCTCTAGGACACATTTATGATGATCCAGACAGAATGGCTCTAGCAGAATCTAAGTTACGCACTATTTGCCAAGGGGAGCGTGTTGCAGAGGATTTCTGTTCTGAATTTCGCCGCTGGGCGGTTGACACTCAGTGGAATGAGCCAGCATTGCGGAGTCAGTTTATTCATGGAGTTTCTAATAGGGTTAAAAAAGCCCTCCTGATGTACGAGACTCCTGCTTCACTAGATTCCACTATGAGTCTAGTTGTCCGTATTGATCGCCATTTGCGACAGGGGAATCATGAGACGCCGCCTGTGGGTGAAGGTTTAGGTTCACGTGAGGTTGCTGCAGGTGAGCCCATGGAATCTATGCAAATTGCAGGGGTGTCACATGTTAAGAGTCGTACCCCTGTACTCAGGAAGCAGGGAGCCTGTTTTTTCTGTGGTAAAACTGGTAATTTTATTAATATCTGTCCTCTGCTGTTAAAGAAAAACGCAACGGCGGAAAACTTCTGAGCTCAGAGGGTGTGGAGGAGACCAGTCTGAGCTTATGTATATCCTCCATGATGATTTCTCAGTGCATGCTCCCTGCCAAAGTTGTTGTCGCTGGCAGAGAGATACCAATCACTATTTTTGTGGATAGTGGTACCGCCACAAATCTCACTGATGAGGAGTTTGCGCGCACTGCTGGTTTTAAGATTGAAAAACAGCCTCATCCTATCCATGTGGTCACCATCAATTCTGCTCCTCTTCCTCAGGGGGAGATTACTGAGTTCGTAGCTGAGGTTAAACTCCACATTGGGGTTCTTCATTTCGAGCAGGTCACATGTAAGGTGCTCAAGAGTCTTCCGGCACATTTGGTTCTGGGTTTTCCATGGTTGTCTACACACAACCCGGTGATTGACTGGAAAACTCAGGACATAATACAGTGGAGTGATTTCTGTCAGGAGAATTGCCTGGCCACATGTGTGTCCGCTGTGACTTCAAGCGTTCCTGAGTCACTTCAGGATTATGCGGATGTGTTCTCTGAGAAGGGTTGTTCAGAGTTGCCGCCACACCGCTCCTATGACTGTTCTATCAGGTTTAAACCAGGGGCCAAGTTGCCTAAAGCAAGGATGTTCAACATCTCCGGTCCAGAGAGACAAGCGCTCGAGGATTACATTTCTGAAAGTTTGAGCAAAGGGCACATCAGGCCGTCATCCTCGCCGGTGGCAGCAGGGTTCTTCTTCGTGAAGAAGAAAGATGGCGGATTATGCCCGTGTTTGGATTTCAGGAAGTTGAACCAGATTATGGTTCGTGATCCATACCCTATGCCACTGATACCTGACTTGTTCAACCAGGTGGCAGGTGCTAAGTGGTTTACCAAGCTTGACCTCAGGGGGCGTACAACCTCATAAGAGTCCGTCAAGGTGATGAGTGGAAGACGGCTTTTAATACCCCTGAGGGTCATTTTGAAAATTTGGTGATGCCTTTTGGGTTAACTAAAGCACCTGCAGTGTTCCAACATTTCATCAATGATGTGTTCTCGCATGTTTTGGGGAAATTCGTTATCGTGTACCTAGATGACATCCTCATATATTCTTGCGACCGTAATGCTCATTTAGATCATGTCAGGCAGGTGTTACAGCTTCTCAGAGAGAATAAGCTGTATGCTAATCTTGAGAAATGTGTATTTTTTGCTCAAGAGTTGCCGTTCTTGGGTTATATTGTGTCTGCTTCTGGTTTTAAAATGGACGCCGCTAAGGTGCAAGCGGTGCTGCATTGGGAACGGCCTGATAACCTGAAAGCACTTCAGCGGTTCCTTGGGTTTTCTAACTACTATAGGAATTTTATCGAGGATTTTTTCATCATTGCTAAACCGCTAACTGACATGACTAAAAAGGGTACCAATTTCTCCGTTTGGCCTGAGGCTGCTGTTCGCGCATTTGAATTTCTCAAGAACAGTTTTGTTTCAGCCCCCATTCTTGTGCAGCCAGATGTATCTAAACCCTTTGTCGTGGAAGTCGATGCGTCTGAGGTTGGTGTGGGGGCGGTACTATCTCAAGGCTCATCCTTGAGTGGTTTGCGTCCGTGCGCCTATTTCTCCAAAAAACTGTCGTCCGCTGAACGTAACTACGATATCGGCAACAGGGAGTTGTTGGCTATTAAGTTGGCCTTTGAGGAATGGCGACACTTCTTGGAGGGGTCGGTGTTGTGAATTTGCTTTTTGCTCCCTCTAGTGGTTACTAGTTTTTTGACTCTGGTTTTTCTGTCATTCCTTTTATCCGCACCTGGGTCGTTAGTTAGGGGTGTTGCTATATAAGCTCCCTGGACCTTCAGTTCTATGCCTGGCAACGTAGTTATCAGAGCTAGTCTGCTGTGCTCTTGTCTACTGATCCTGGTTCCAGTTATATCAGCTAAGTCTGCCTTTTGCTTTTTGCTATTTGTTTTGGTTTTGTATTTTTGTCCAGCTTGTTCCAAATCTATATCCTGACCTTTGCTGGAAGCTCTAGGGGGCTGGTGTTCTCCCCCCGGACCGTTAGACGGTTCGGGGGTTCTTGAATTTCCAGTGTGGATTTTGATAGGGTTTTTGTTGACCATATAAGTTACCTTTCTTTATTCTGCTATCAGTAAGCGGGCCTCTCTGTGCTAAACCTGGTTCATTTCTGTGTATGTCATTTCCTCTTACCTCACCGTCATTATTTGTGGGGGGCTTCTATCCAGCTTTGGGGTCCCCTTCTCTGGAGGCAAGAAAGGTCTTTGTTTTCCTCTACTAGGGGTAGCTAGATTCTCCGGCTGGCGCGTGTCATCTAGAATCAACGTAGGAATGATCCCCGGCTACTTCTAGTGTTGGCGTTAGGAGTAGATATATGGTCAACCCAGTTACCACTGCCCTATGAGCTGGATTTTTGTATTCTGCAGACTTCCACGTTCCTCTGAGACCCTCGCCATTGGGGTCATAACAGGTCGGTACATCAGGTCACTGTTATTACCGACCATAAGAATCTGCTGTATTTGGAGTCTGCCAAGCGTCTGTCTCCCAGGCAGGCTCACTGGGCATTGTTTTTCACGCGGTTCAACTTTGTTGTCACTTACAGACCAGGGTCTAAAAACACTAAGGCAGATGTTCTGTCCAGGTGTTTTCCGGGGGGAGAACCTCGGGAAGACCCAGTACCCATTCTCCAAAAGGGTGTTGTGGTTCCAGCCCTCACTACCGAGGTTGAGGCTGAGATTGCCGAGGCTCAGGAGGAGGTACCATCTGAGCTTCCCATCAACAAATCTTTTGTACCGCTTCATCTCCGCCTAAAGGTGTTGGCGGAGCATCATGATACTGTCCTGGCTGGCCACCCAGGGGTTAGAGGTACTTTGGAGTTGGTGTCACGTCGGTTTTGGTGGCCCAAAATCCGACAGGATGTGGTCTCATATGTGTCAGCTTGCACCGCGTGCGCTAGGGCGAAGACGCCCCGCTCCCGTCCTGTTGGCACACTACTTCCTCTGGAGGTACCTAGAAAGCCATGGACAGAAATCTCCATGGATTTCATCACTGATTTGCCTCCCTCAGCTGGGAACACGGTCATTTTGGTGATTGTGGATCGGTTTTCAAAAATGTCGCACTTTGTATCTTTGCCTTCTTTACCTAATGCTAAGACTCTTGCTCAGGAGTTTCTGCAGGAGGTGGTCAGGCTTCATGGAGTTCCGTCTGACATCGTGTCAGAAAAGGGTACTCAGTTTGTAGCAAAATTTTGGAAAACATTTTGCTCACGGCTGGGGATCAAGTTGTCTCATTCGTCTGCGTTTCATCCCCAGTCAAATGGTCAGACCAAGCGTATGAACCAAAATTTGGAGCAGTACTTGCGCTGCTTTGTCTCTGATAACCAGGAGGAGTGGTCTACCTTTCTTCCTTTGGCTGAGTTTGCCATCAATAATCACCGCCAGGAGTCGTCTGGGGAGTCTCCATTTTTTTGTGTTTACGGGCTACATCCTCAGTTTTGTACGTTGAGTCAGAGAGGCTCTTCCGGCGTTCCGGAGGAAGACCAGTTAGGAACACAATTGTCATCAGTCTAGAGGAGAGTGAAACAGTGCCTGTTGAGTGTGGGTGCTAGGTACAAACGTGTGGCTGACAGTAGGCGTGTGCCAGGTCCGGACCTGAGTGTGGATGACTGGGTGTGGTTATCCACAAAAAACATAAGACTCAAGATACCATCCCTTAAATTGGGTCCACAGTTTATTGGTCCATTTAGGGTCACCGCCGTCATTAACCCAGTAGCGTACTGACTGGAGCTCCCTAATGTGTATAAAATACACAACGTGTTCCACAGGTCTCTTCATAAGAAGGTGGTGGGTTCTGTGGACGCGGCGCCTATGCCACCTCCAGTCTTGGTGGATAGTAACCTAGAATTTGAAGTCTCCAGGGTGGTTGACTTTCATGTGGTGCGCCGCACTTTACAATATTTGGTACACTGGCATGGTTATGGGCCTGAGGAGAGGTCCTGGGTACCAGCCTCGGACATTCATGCGGATCGGCTGGTCAGGTGTTTTCATCATCACCATCGGGACAAGCCGGGTCCTATAAGCCGTGAGGGCCCTGGGGTCCCTCGTAGAAGGCGGGGTACTGTCATGTCGGACACTGTTCAGACCAGGTCGTCTGACAGACAGCGGTAATTCCGCGTTTGACCACTGTTTGCTCATTGGCGTCGGCTAGTTTTCGTCTGGCTGCTCCGGGGTTAATTTATCTGATCCACGGATTGGAAGCTGGGCCATGCCCATTTCCTTTAAATAGATGTCCTGATCTTTGGGCGTCGCCGATTATAGCTTCTGTCTTATCCGTAGTTATCTCGGTTCGGAGTGGAGAGCTGGTTGTTGGAGAATCGTTGCTGGTGGTGTATTTTCCTTTGTCTTATTTACTCCTTCCTATATTTGTATTTATTTTGCCCTGCACATTTATAGTGTATTCCTGAGTGACTGCAGCGTGGTGTATATTTTCCTTTATCCTTGTTTGTTATAACTGTGGGTATTGGTCTATTGCATTCACTGGGTGGTGGGCGGTGGTGTTCAGTCTAGGGCTGAATCAGGAATCAGGGTGAGGGTGGAGGCCTGGACATGCACACCTTCAGTGTAAACTTCAGGTAGAGGGTCAGACAGGGTTTCCCTAGTCTGAGGGAAATTGCAGGGGCCCGGGTTATTATCTCTCGCCCTCCTTGTCTCGCCGTGACAGAAAGTTACCAATCTATGCAACCATGATTCAAGGTAGCTTCTTACCCAGCCATTCAAGCTAATTGAATAGATAAAGGAACATGGTTCCTCCTGTCACTTTAGCAGTGATTAGTGTTAAACATTCCGATACTGCAAATATCGGGTATCGGCCGATATTTGCTGTATCGGAATTCCGATACCGAGTTCCGATATTTTTGCGATATCGGAAATCGGAATCGGAAGTGTGCGGTGCGTATGGTTCCCAGGGTCTGGAGGATAGGAGACACTCTGCATTCTTAGGAACAGAGGCAGACGCTTGGGCCAGTGAGAGCCAGGGGCCGTCCGAGGGGTGAGTATATCAATATTTTTTATTTTTATTATTTATTTTATACATGAATATGGATCCCAGGGCCTGAAGGAGAGTTTCCTCTCCTTCAGACCCTGGGAACCATTCCGATATTTTGTGTCCCATTGATATGCATTGGTATCGGGTATCGGCGATATCCGATACTTTTTGGGTATCGGCCGATCCAATCCGATACCGATACCTTTGCATATCGGAAGGTATCGCTCAACACTAGCAGTGATCCTCTATGCCATTGAAGGGGTTTGATGGCTGGTGATGACAGCTGAGGGTTAACAAAAGGCCAGCATACTGACAATGGCCATAAGTCCATTACAGCATTACACAAGTGATCCAATAATCCAATTGTAAAGTTCCTTAGTGGGAATGAAAAAATAATAAAGTTTATATTAACCCCTTTGTGACGTTGGGCATAATAGCATTCCCACATTGGAATCCCTCCCTTTGATGTGGGCTCCAGCACTGAGCCCACATCTTTCCCGGCACATGTCAGCTGTTTTGAAAAGCTGACATGTGCCTCTAACAGCCATGGGTTGAATTGCAATCCACCTGTGGCTGTTAACCTGTTAAATGACGCTGTTAATCTCTGACAGCGGCATTTAACTCGTGATTCCGGTAAGCGTGTCGGAAATCCTGCCCATCGGTGACCCCGTCATGTGATCACGGGTCACTGATGAGTAGGCATGACAGCCAGAGGTCTCCAGCAGACCACTATGGTGGTTAAAGCCGGATTTCTATGAATGTTGCCCTGTGGATTGCGCTTATAGCAAGTGAGCATTTCTGCTAAATACAGGCGATCTGATCATTGCCTATATGTAGCAGAGCCAATCAGACAACTGCAGCTTCTAGTCTCCCATGGAGAATATTGAAGCATACAAAATGTAAAAAAAAGTTTTGAAAAGTATTTAAAAAATTTTAAAAATATGAAAAATATAAAAGTTCAAATCACCTCTCTTTCGCCCCATTCAAAATAAAACAATAAAACAAAAATCAAACATACGCATATTTGGTATTTCCACTTTCAGAATCGACCGATCTAAAACGTCAGCTCGGCACGCCAAAAAATAAGCTCTCACCCAGCCTCAAATCATGAAAAATTGAGATGCTACAGGTCTTGAAATATGGCACCTTTTTTATTTTATTTTTTCTTTACCAACGTTTGGATTTTTTTTCGCCACTTAGATAAAAAAGAATCATAATTGGTCAGTTTTAGCATTTAGTGAACATGGTAAAAAAAAGGCGTGGAATTGCACTTTTACAGTACTGGACTGGGATTTTTTTTACTGTTTTCCAGGTCATCTCACATGTAATCAAGCTAGCTAATAGCTGTAAATCATTCAGCTGCTATTAGGGGTCGAGCTCCCGCTTCCGCACAGGGGGAACCTCGGGCCATCTCTGCTGCGGTCTCCCATTCTTCTCCTGCCGCAGTGGAGCCTGCTCGGCGGAGAAGTCAGTCCCAGCGTTTTGCTCAGTCTCGCTCTGTACAAAGAGTTACTGCTGCTTCTCCGGCTTCTGCCATTGAAGTCAGTGCTGGGCAGCGGCAAATAGACGCTTCTGGGACTAAGTCCTGCTTTTCTCATTCTGCGCATGCCCTGAGTGAGATCTCTCAGTGGAGATCGAGGGTCACATGGTCAGACACTGCAGCTAAGTCCATTGGTCCTTTCAGGAAGGTCCTTTAAGTGCAAAGGCTAAGTCTTGCTTTGCACACACTGAGCATGCCCAGGGCAAGATCTCTCAGTGGAGATTTAGAGTCACATGCTCTGGTATGACAGTCTCTCATTGGTCCTTTTAGGAAGGTCTTTTACTTGCTGCAGCTATATAAGGCTCGCAAGGCCGCACGGCCATGCGCTAGTGTACATTTGTATACGTGTGTTTGTTGTGAGTGTAAGTCGTTCATTAAATACCCCTACCCTATTGTATGAAAAATCGCGTAAGGTGTATGGCTTCTACCTAGCGCCCGACTAAACACTCCACGTGTTAAACACGAGTCAGCGTCTATCGCTGTGACCGCCAGTGCGGCGCCACGCACCAGTAGTGCGCTTTTTAACCTACGTCTGGGTACTAGTGGTGTCTGCCAGCACGGCACAGTTCGCACTTCGGTGCTCTTACTATACCTACACACCCAGTTGCGGTGTGGTGAGCAAGTTGTCTGTACGGACTTCTACCCTGAGTCTTGGGATTGAGTTCGCCGACTTCTTGCTTGCACTCATTTGTGCAGTATTGCGGACCTGTGGCTTAGCAGGGTTCGCTTCCACCGCCATATAGCACCGCCATTTGCTAGCAGTGGGTTTTCACCTGCACTGTGGACCCCGGACTGCGAACGCACCAATATTATTACATCTTTTACTTGGTGCGTTCCGCCAGTCCTAACAGCTGCAGGGATGAAAACTTAATCTCTGAACACTAACAAATACTCTGAGATCACCCGAGCAATGAGTACACTCGCTCATCACTAATAGAGACCTCTCTATTACTAAGCGGTGGGCTTGATGTCACCTGACAATACAAAGGTGACATCAACCCCACAAATATTAACCCCACTTGCCACCGCTACAGGGCAAATATTAAGAGACCACCACATCAAAACCCTGACATGGGCAGCCCAATCTCCAGACCTGAATCCCATTGAAAACCTCTGGAATGTAATCAAGAGGATGATGGATAGTCACAAGCCATCAAACAAAGAAGAACTGCTTAAATGTTTGCGCCAGAAGCAGTGTGACAGACTGGTGGAAGGCATGCCAAGACGCATGAAAGATGTGATTAAAAATCATGGTCATTCCACAACATAATGTGAACTCTTCCTGAGTTAAAACATTATTATTGTTTCTAAATGATTCTGAACTTATTTTCTTTGCATTATTTGAGGTATGAAAGCACTGTTTTTTTTAATTTTCACTATTTCCCCTTTTCAGAAAAAAAATACAAAATTTATTGCTTGGAAATTTGGAGACATATTGTCAGAAGTTTATAGAATAAAAGAACAATTTACATTTTACTCAAAAATATACCTATAAAGAGAAATATCAGACAAACTGAACATTTTGTAGTGGTCTCCTAATTTTTTCCAGAGCTGTATAAGTGTGAGTGTGATATATATATATATATATATATATATATATATATATATATATATATATATATATATACACGTATATACATATAGATAGATATAGATATATGTCAGTGACACAGACGCACACATATATATAGATAGGTATAGATATATGTCAGTGACACACACACATATATATATATATATATATATATATATATATATATATATATATACACTATATGTCTTTATATTTCATAGAGAGAAAGATAGAAGATTAGCTGGTAATTCATTTGTCGGCTTCTGTAAAATCACTGCAGGAGCCGACAGGATAGAAGACATGGTTTACACACAGTAAATATATGCAGAATAGGTAGATATATAGATATCAGTGATCAATACAATTAGTATAGTGTGTGTGCAAATTAGGGGACGTGTATGTAATTAAGAAAACATTATTTTGGGGGGAAAAACTGGCATGGGCTCCCACCCAATTTTCAAAACCAGCAAAGGGAAAGCCAGCGACTGGGGGCAGATGTTTATAGCCTGGGAAGGGAGTGATACCCATGGAGTTTCCCAGGCTATTAATATAAGCTCACAGCTGTGTACTTAGCCTTTACTGGCTATTAAAATAGAGGACCTCCCAAAAAATGACATGGTTTCCCCTATAATTAATAACCAGCAAAGGCTATGCAGACAGCTGGGAGCTGATATTAATAGCCTAGGAAGTGACCATGGATATTCCCCCCCCCCAATTCGGCACTTAGCACTTTGTATTGTAAGGTGACATCAAGCAGGCTTAGGGTACCGTCACACAGTCACACTTTGATCGCTACGACCGTACGATTCGTGACGTTCCAGCGATATCCATACGATATCGCTGTGTCTGACACGCAGCAGCGATCAGGGATCCTGCTGAGAATCGTACGTCGTAGCAGATCGTATGGAACTTTCTTTCGTCGCTGGATCTCCCGCTGACATCGCTGGATCGTTGTGTGTGACAGCGATCCAGCGATGTGTTCGCTTGTAACCAGGGTAAACATCGGGTAACTAAGCGCAGGGCCGCGCTTAGTAACCCGATGTTTACCGTGGTTACCAGCGTAAACATAAAAAAACCAAACAGTACATACTTACATTCCGGTGTCTGTCCTCCGGCGTCTCAGCTTCTCTGCACTGTGAGCGCCGGCCAGCCAGAAAGCGAGCACAGCGGTGACGTCTGACGTCACCGCTGTGCTTTCCGGCTATGGTGCTTACACAGTGCAGAGAAGCTGAGACGCCGGAGGACAGACACCGGAATGTAAGTATGTACTGTTTGTTTTTTTTACGTTTACGCTGGTAACCAGGGTAAACATCGGGTTACTAAGCGCGGCCCTGCGCTTAGTAACCCGATGTTTACCCTGGTTACCCGGGGACTTCGGCATCGCTCCAGCGCCGTGATTGCAACGTGTGACCGCAGTCTACGACGCTGGAGCGATAATCATACGATCGCTGCGACGTCACGGATCGTGCCGTCGTAGCGATCAAAATGGCACTGTGTGACGGTACCCTTAGTAATGGAGAGGTGTCAATAAGACACCTATCCATTACTAATCCTATAGTTGTTACAGGTTTAAATAAAGACACAGCCAGAATAAATTATTTTAATGAAATAAAACACTAAACACAGTTTCCCATCTATACTATTCAGCTAATCCATGCAACTCCCTTGTTCTCCTGTAATAAGCATAAAATAATAAAGCAACAATATACCATACCGCTGGCTGCACCCCCAATCCCATCACCATCACCCAACTTTCCTTATCTTCCTCACCCTGCTTTTCCTGGTATGTCCGCTGGCTGCACCCCCAATCCCATCACCATCACCCAACTTTCCTTATCTTCCTCACCCTGCTTTTCCTGGTATGTCCGCTGGCTGCACCCCCAATCCCATCACCATCACCAAACTTTCCTTATCTTCCTCACCCTGCTTTTCCTGGTAGGTCTGCTGGCTGCTACTACTGTTTTTTTTTGTTTGTTTTTTTTTCCCTTCCCCTGTTGTGAATTCTGTTTGTGGGCTCCCTCTGGTGGCTACTGGTGGTACTGGCTGACTTCTGTCTTTTATCTCCAGTGCACCTGTTCCCATCAGGAAATTGGAGTTTTCTATATAGTCTGGCTTCTCAGTCATTTACTTGCCGGCTATCAATGTTACCAGAGCTCCTCTGTACTTGCTACCTGCTCCTAGGTCTGCTGATTCAGATAAGTTGGATCATCTGTACCTTTTGTGAATTTTTGTCCAGCGTGCTTTTATTTGTATCTTGCTGCTGGAAGCTCTAGTGAACTGAAATGACCACTCCGGTGTCATGAGTTGATACCGGAGTTAAAGTTATTTCAGGATGGTATTTTGTAGGGTTTTGAGTTGACCGCGAAGTCCACTTTTGTATTTTCTGCTTTCTAGTTAGTGGGCCTCTCTTTGCTGAACCTGTATTCATACTACGTATGTGTTTTCTTCTTAACTAACCGTCATTATATGTTGGGGGCTACTATCACTTTGGGGTTTTCTCTGGAGGCAAGCCAGGTCTGTGTTTCCTCTATTAGGGGTAGCTAGATCTCCGGCTGGTGCGAGACGTCTAGGGATAAAACGCAGGCACGTTCCCCGGCTATTGGTAGTTGCGTGTGAGGTTCAGCATCGCGGTCAGCTTAGATTCCATCTTCCTAGAGCTAGTCCTGTTTTTGCCTATGTCCCTGCCATTGGGAACCATGACAGTATAGCCGGCCAAACTGTGTTAAAAGTATTGGCTGTAGAAGGAGAGAAAAGAAGTTTCTGATACCTTTTTTTTTTTTTTACTCTGAAGTCTGTTTAGCCATAATTGCAGTCTGCTGCTTTTCCCTCCTCTTAATCCCTGAATGGTTCAGATCTCAGCTGCTGAGAAATGGATATCCAGAGTTTTGCTTCAAATCTGAATAATCTTGCTTCTAAGGTTCAAAATATACAAGATTTTGTTATACATGCTCCTATGTCTGAACCTAAAATTCCTATACCAGAGTTTTTTTCTGGAGATAGATCTCGTTTTTTGAATTTTAAGCACAATTGTAAATTGTATCTTTCTCTGAGATCTCACTCCGCTGGAAACCCCGCTCAGCAGGTTAAGATTGTTATTTCCTTGCTGCGGGGTGACCCCCAGAATTGGGCATTTGCATTGGCACCAGGGGATCCTGCGCTGCTCAATGTGGATGCATTTTTTCTGGCGCTGGGGTTGCTCTATGAGGAACCTAATTTGGAGATTCAGGCTGAAAAAGCCTTGATAGCCCTCTCTCAAGGGCATGATGAAGCTGAAATATATTGTCAAAAATTTCGAAAATGGTCTGTGCTTACTCAGTGGAATGAGTGCGCCCTGGCGGCGAATTTCAGAGAGGGCCTCTCTGACGCCGTTAAAGATGTCATGGTGGGGTTTCCTACGCCCACAGGTCTGAATGAGTCCATGACAATGGCTATTCAGATTGACCGGCGTTTACGGGAGCGCAAACCTGTGCACCATTTGGCGGTGTCTTCTGAGCAGGCACCGGAGAATATGCAATGTGATAGAATTCTGTCGAGAAGTGAGCGGCAGAATTATAGGCGTAGAAATGGGTTGTGCTTCTATTGTGGCGATTCTGCTCATGTTATATCAGCATGCTCTAAACGCACAAAAAAGGTTGATAAGTCTTTTGCAGTTAGCACTTTGCAGTCTAAGTTTATTTTGTCTGTGACTTTGATTTGTTCGTTATCATCTATTACCGTGAATGCCTATGTGGACTCTGGCGCCGCCCTGAGTCTTATGGATTGGTCCTTTGCCAGGCGCTGTGGGTTTAGTCTAGAGTCTCTGGAAGTCCCCATTCCTTTGAAGGGTATTGATTCCACACCATTGGCTAGGAATAAACCTCAATACTGGACACAAGTGACTATGTGTATGACTCCAGACCATCAGGAGGTGATTCGTTTCCTTGTGTTGCATAACTTGCATGATGTTTTAGTGCTTGGATTGCCATGGTTACAAACTCATAACCCAGTTCTTGACTGGAAAACAATGTCCGTATTAAGCTGGGGATATCAGGGGGCTCATGGGGAAGTACCTTTGGTTTCCATTGCTTCATCTACTCCCTCTGAGGTTCCGGCATTTTTGTCTGACTACTGTGATGTTTTTGAGGAGCCTAAACTTAGTTCGCTCCCTCCTCACAGGGATTGCGATTGTGCTATAGATTTGATTCCTGGCAGCAAATTTCCTAAGGGTCGTTTGTTCAATCTGTCTGTGCCAGAGCATGCTGCTATGCGAGAGTATATTAAGGAGTCCTTGGAAAAGGGACATATCCGTCCATCCTCATCCCCTTTGGGAGCAGGTTTTTTTTTCGTGGGTAAAAAAGATGGTTCCCTGAGGCCTTGTATTGATTATCGGCTGTTGAATAAGATTACTGTCAAATATCAGTATCCTTTGCCACTGTTGACTGATTTGTTTGCTCGTATTAAGGGGGCAAGGTGGTTCTCCAAGATTGATCTTCGGGGTGCGTATAATTTGGTGCGGATAAAGCAAGGAGATGAGTGGAAAACTGCATTTAATACGCCCGAGGGCCATTTTGAGTATTTAGTAATGCCTTTTGGTCTTTCTAATGCCCCTTCAGTCTTTCAGTCCTTTATGCACAATATTTCCCGTGAATATCTGGATAAATTTATGATTGTGTATTTGGATGATATTTTGATTTTTTCTGATGACTGGGAGTCGCATGTTCAACAGGTCAGGAAGGTTTTTCAGGTTTTGCGGGCCAATTCTTTGTTTGTAAAGGGTTCAAAGTGTATTTTTGAGGTTCAGAAGATCTCTTTTTTGGGGTACATTTTTTCCCCTTCTTCTATTGAGATGGATCCTGTCAAGGTTCGGGCTATTTGTGATTGGACGCAGCCTACTTCTCTAAAGAGTCTTCAGAAGTTCTTGGGCTTTGCTAATTTCTATCGTCGATTTATAACGGGTTTTTCAAGTGTTGTTAAACCTCTAACGGATTTGACTAAGAAGGGTGCTGATGTTGCCAATTGGTCCTCGGCTGCTGTGGAGGCCTTTCGGGAGCTTAAGCGCCGCTTTTCTTCTGCCCCTGTGCTGCGCCAGCCTGATGTTTCACTTCCTTTTCAGGTCGAAGTTGATGCTTCCGAGATCGGAGCGGGGGCGGTTTTGTCGCAGAGAAGTTCCGATTGCTCGGTGATGAGACCCTGTGCGTTCTTTTCTCGAAAATTTTCGGCCGCCGAGCGAAATTATGATGTTGGTAATCGGGAGCTCTTGGCTATGAAGTGGGCTTTTGAGGAGTGGCGTCATTGGCTTGAGGGTGCTAGGCATCAGGTGGTGGTCTTGACTGATCACAAGAATCTGATTTACCTTGAGTCTGCCAGGCGTCTGAATCCTAGACAGGCGCGCTGGTCGTTGTTTTTCTCTCGGTTTAATTTTGTGGTCTCATATCTACCAGGTTCAAAAAATGTAAAGGCAAATGCCCTTTCTAGGAGTTTTGAGCCTGACTCCCCTGGTGATTCTGAGCCTACGGGTATCCTTAAGGATGGGGTGATATTGTCTGCTGTCTCTCCAGACTTGCGACGTGCCTTGCAGGAGTTTCAGGCGGATAGGCCTGATCGTTGTCCGCCTGGGAGACTGTTTGTTCCTGATGAGTGGACCAGTAGAGTCATCTTGGAAGTTCATTCTTCTGCGTTGGCAGGCCACCCTGGAATCTTTGGTACCAGAGATTTGGTGGCCAGGTCCTTCTGGTGGCCTTCCCTGTCTCGGGATGTGCGTACTTTTGTACAGTCTTGTGATGTTTGTGCTCGGGCCAAGCCCTGTTGTTCTCGGGCTAGTGGATTGTTGTTGCCCTTGCCTATTCCGTAGAGGCCTTGGACGCACATCTCTATGGACTTTATTTCGGATCTCCCGGTTTCTCAGAAAATGTCCGTCATCTGGGTGGTGTGTGACCGTTTTTCTAAAATGGTTCATTTGGTACCCTTGCCCAAGTTGCCTTCTTCATCTGAGTTGGTCCCTCTGTTTTTTCAGAACGTGGTTCGGTTACATGGTATTCCGGAAAACATCGTTTCTGACAGGGGATCCCAATTTGTGTCTAGATTTTGGCGGGCGTTCTGTGCCAGGATGGGCATTGATTTGTCTTTTTCGTCTGCATTCCACCCTCAGACGAATGGCCAGACAGAGCGAACTAATCAGACCTTGGAGACTTATTTGAGGTGTTTTGTGTCTGCTGATCAGGATGACTGGGTCGCCTTTTTGCCGTTGGCAGAGTTTGCCCTTAATAATCGGGCTAGTTCTGCCACTCTGGTTTCTCCTTTCTTTTGCAATTCGGGGTTTCACCCTCGTTTTTCATCTGGCCAGGTGGAATCTTCGGATTGCCCTGGAGTGGACACGATGGTGGATAGACTGCACCGGATTTGGAGTCATGTGGTGGACAACTTGAAGTTGTCCCAGGAGAAGACTCAGCAGTTTGCTAATCGTCATCGTCGTGTTGGTCATCGTCTTCGTGTTGGGGACTTGGTGTGGTTATCTTCTCGTTTTGTTCCTATGAAGGTCTCTTCTCCTAAGTTTAAACCTCGGTTCATAGGTCCTTATAAGATTTTGGAGATTCTTAATCCTGTATCATTTCGTTTGGACCTACCAGCATCTTTCACTATTCATAATGTTTTCCATCGGTCGTTGTTGCGGAGGTACGAGGTGCCGGTTGTTCCTTCTGTTGAGCCTCCTGCTCCTGTGCTGGTGCAGGATGAATTGGAGTATGTTGTGGAGAAGATTTTGGACTCTCGCGTTTCCAGACGGAGACTTCAATATTTGGTTAAATGGAAGGGATACGGTCAGGAAGATAATTCTTGGGTGACTGCCTCTGATGTTCATGCCTCTGATTTGGTTCGCGCCTTTCATAGGGCTCATCCAGATCGCCCTGGTGGTTCTCATGAGGGTTCGGTGCCCCCTCCTCAAGGGGGGGTACTGTTGTGAATTCTGTTTGTGGGCTCCCTCTGGTGGCTACTGGTGGTACTGGCTGACTTCTGTCTTTTATCTCCAGTGCACCTGTTCCCATCAGGAAATGGGAGTTTTCTATATAGTCTGGCTTCTCAGTCATTTACTTGCCGGCTATCAATGTTACCAGAGCTCCTCTGTACTTGCTACCTGCTCCTAGGTCTGCTGATTCAGATAAGTTGGATCATCTGTACCTTTTGTGAATTTTTGTCCAGCGTGCTTTTATTTGTATCTTGCTGCTGGAAGCTCTAGTGAACTGAAATGACCACTCCGGTGTCATGAGTTGATACCGGAGTTAAAGTTATTTCAGGATGGTATTTTGTAGGGTTTTGAGTTGACCGCAAGTCCACTTTTGTATTTTCTGCTTTCTAGTTAGTGGGCCTCTCTTTGCTGAACCTGTATTCATACAACGTATGTGTTTTCTTCTTAACTAACCGTCATTATATGTTGGGGGCTACTATCACTTTGGGGTTTTCTCTGGAGGCAAGCCAGGTCTGTGTTTCCTCTATTAGGGGTAGCTAGATCTCCGGCTGGTGCGAGACATCTAGGGATAAAACGCAGGCACGTTCCCCGGCTATTGGTAGTTGCGTGTGAGGTTCAGCATCGCGGTCAGCTTAGATTCCATCTTCCTAGAGCTAGTCCTGTTTTTGCCTATGTCCCTGCCATTGGGAACCATGACATCCCCTGCATGTTTTCTCATTTTAATTCCTTGATGCCAGTAAACAGTTGGCTTTATCTTTCCATTTGGATCTATTTCCCCGTGCATTTTCCCTTCTGACTTCTAATTAATCCCCTCCTGTGTCTGTGACCAGTCTCCCTGCTGCTCCTCCCTCCTGATCACACCTGGCCTATTTCATGTGCACTACTTAGCTTGTTATAAATTCAGAGACATAGGTGTGTCTAGACCGTGGTCTATCTCTGGAAGGATAACAGCAAATATGACAGCAGAAATATGCCAGAAATGAGCCAGAAGTGAACAGAAGGTAAGACTATCCACTATTAATAAATGTACTAAATTTCTTTCCCTTTCCACCCCACTTACTTATCATGCTGACATACACTCTAACAGTTTTGGCTCCATTACTCCTCAGCCTCCTTCGCTATCCCCAAACCCCAGCAGCCTCTAACCAAGTAATAATCTCTCCTTCCTTCCTGCTGACCTGCTCCTCAACCTCAGATCTCTCCTAATAAAACACAAAACAAGCTGCCCACTCTCCTCCCACCTGCTCTGTCTCTCTCTGCTTCTCACTGCTGGAGACATATCTCCCAATCCTGAACCCCCACAGCTCATACCTCCCATTACTACCCCCTCCTACCACTCCCAACCCAATATAAACACCCAACATTTTGCCCACCTCAAATCCGTGCCCATCACGCCCACCCCCCTGCACCCTCTCTCTGGATCACTGTGGAATGCCAGCTCCATGTGCAATAAACTCCATGTGATTCACGACCTCTTTACCTCTCGTAATCTTTTCTTTCTGGGCATCACCAAAACATGGCTGACATCCTCTGACACAGCCTCCCCCACTGCACTATGTTACGGTGGCCTCCACTTCACCCACACTCCTCGCCCTGGCAATAAGCATGGTGGAGGAGTGGGCCTTCTCCTTTCTTCCAATTGTACCTTTAACCCAATCTCACCTCTACCCTCCCTTATACTCCCTTCTCTTGAAGTCCACACTGTCCACATCTACTCCCCTTACAACCTCCAAATGGCCATCAAATACCGACCTCCGGGCCCTACCACTGCCTTTATTGACCAATTCTCCACCTGGCTCCTTCACTTTCTCTCTGCTGACATTCCCACCATCATCATGGGTGATTTCAACATCCCCATTGACACCCACCAGTCAGCAGCCTCCAAACTCCTGTCCCTTACTTCATCCTTTGGACTTACTCAGCGGTCCTCCTCAACCACCCACACAGACGGACACACATTAGACCTTATAATTAAAGAGAGCACCTCATATACTAATTAAGAAAGAACCACAAAGGGGATTATTCCTTCACATATACACATGTACCAATGGAGAGACCGCTGAAGGAGCGATTCCCAATAAAACAAAATGTATTTAATGTAGAATTATTATCATACAAAATACATATAATGCAAAAATAATCACAAAGAGTACAATTCAGATGGTGCAACCATCTGTGAACTGGTTTCGGCAGAAAAAGAAAGTAAACGGGAACATAGCACCTCGACCAAATGATCTAGTCAAAAATAACACAGGATGCTATACCAAGAAATGAGCCCATGTAAACATGCCATATAAAGCACTTTGCTGGCAAATAGTGGATGAATGTGCAGTATAAAACACTTTACCAAATCGCCAGAAAAGATTGCTTACAATATTATTGCACTATACCTCATTATTGCCAGGACCCAATAGCCTGAAATGGCATAAGTAGCCCGTGATAAAATCCGGCTAGAATGGTAAACGCATAGTACCTGTGGTCATGATGGCCTTAGTGTGATCCCGTAATGCAGAACACCTCAACGCGCATTTCACCACAACAGTGGCTTCGTCACATTAGACCTTGTCTTCACCCGTTTCTGCTCCCTTTCTAACTTCACATCCTCCCCTCTCCCTCTATCTGACCACTATTTACACACTTTCTCATCCCTGTCCTCCTCACCTGTCACCCATGTCCAGCAACATGCGCACCCACGCAGGAACCTCGCACACCTAGGCACCCACACACTCTCTGACTGTATCCTACCACTAGCATTTATATCCTCACTCCACGACACAGACACTGCCACTGCTTTCTACAATGCCACTCTTGCATCAGCTATTGACACGGTCGCCCCTGTCATGCATAGCAGAGTGCAACAAACTAATAGACAACCCTGGCACAATAACATCACTAAAAAGGTTTGGCAACTATCCAGAATTGCAGAACGGCATTGGAAGAAAACACATTCGCAAGATGATTTCACTGCATTTAAACAAGCAACACTCACATTCAAATCAGCTCTCACCTCTGCTAAACAGGCCTACTTCACAAGCCTCATATCTTCCTTATCCCACAACCTCAAACAGTTGTTCAACATTTTTAACTCCCTCCTTCGCCCACCACGGCCCCCTCTGAGTTCCATAATCGATGCTGAAGACTTTGCCACACACTTCAAAAATAAGATCGACCAAACAAGGCAAATCTTTGTCATCAAACCACCACAATCCCTTTGTATACCAGACCAATGCCCAAACCGCATAACTTCCCTCTCCACAATCACTGAAGGGGAGCTTGCTCATCTTCTCTCCAAAACACACCTAACCACTTGTGCACTTGACCCCATCCCATCTCCTCCCCAACCTCACCACCACACTAATCCCATCCGTAACCCATCTCTTCGACCTATCACTAACTTCTGGTACCATCCACACTGGTTTCAAACATGCCACAATCACACCTATCCTCAAAAAGCCATCACTTGACCCAATTGCTATGTCCAGCTATCACCCTATGTCTTTGCTTCCATTTGCATCCAAACTCCTTGAGCAGCACATCCATGCTGAACTTTCCTCTCACTTTGTATCTAACTCTCTCTTCAACAACCTACAATCTGGCTTCCATCCCCACCATTCCACTGAGACTGCCCCGACCAAAATTACTAACGACTTACTTACAGCCAAAGCTAACAGGCAATTCTCTATACTCCTCCTTCTAGACCTGTCCTCTGCCTTTGACACAGTTGACCACTGCCTCATACTACAGATCCTCTCTTCCTTTGGGGTCAAAGACCTCACCCTATCTTGGATCTCCTCATATCTTAACAACCGCACATTTAGCGTTTCCTACTCCCATACTACCTCTTCATCTCACCCCCTCTCTGTTGGTGTCCCTCAAGGCTCTGTCCTTGGGCCCTTACTCTTCTCAATCTATACACTCGGCCTGGGACAACTCATAAGGTCATATGGCTTCCAGTACCATCTATATGCTGATGACACTCAGATCTACCTCTCTGGCCCAGATGTCACCTCTCTGCTCTCCAGAATTCCAGAGTGTATATCAGCCATATCCTCCTTCTTCTCCTCTCACTTCCCCAAGCTCAATGTGGACAAATCAGAACTAATTATCTTTCCTCCATCTCGCATATCTTCCCTACCTGATCTATACAAAAATAGGGAAAAAGGAAAAAATGGGAAGAAAATAAGTCAGCTCACCAATCCCTCAACAGTGCAATGATGTCCACGCACGGAGCCGCCTTGGTCAAGGGCGTAGTCCAGAGCCAGCAATGAAAAAGAAAAAATCTCCAGCATGGATCTTCTAAAAGTCAATTTATTAGAAACACTTTAAAATGCAAACATTTGCAAAAAAGAGAGATGGGGGTCCCAGGTGGTCAACGCCGACGCGTTTCGACCATCAGGTCTTAGTCATGGCATGAAAATGGAACCACATATTAACATTTTATACAACACAGAACACTAAAACAGCAAGTGCTTAGATTAAAACTCAGGTGGGCAATCAGAACATTCATTATATTAACCACCTGTGAACCGCAAAAGAGAAAGACATATCCATGAAAAAAGAACCACATCGGTGTATCAAAAAATTACATTAGCTGGAATAATAGAACCATTTCACAGTGTGTACAATATTAAATATCACCTTCTTATATAAAAAAAAAAAAAAAAAAAAAAAACGCATGGAAAAAAAAAAAAAATAAATAAAAAAAAAAATAAAAAACAGAAAAAAAAAAAAAAATAAAAAAATAAAAAAATAAAAAATTTATATATTTATATTAAAGACATGAGATTATTACATTAATCTAACTGCAAAATGAGGTCAAGACGTTTGTTCAGCCCTAAGGGCACCCTTGACTGTAGAGAAAATATCCAAAAGGATTCACGATTTAATATCTTACGTCTATGATCACCACCTCTAGGGGGTTTATGCACTTTTTCAATAGCAGTCACTTTAATCATGCTGGTGTTACCTGCATGGATTGTTTTGCAGTGATGAGAGACTGCAGAAATGTTATGTGATGTATTATTAAGTGCAGATTCTGAGATATGCTTACAAAACCTTCTTTTTAAAGGGCCCACTGTGCAGCCCACATATTGCAGTTTACATAAATCGCATTCTATCAAATAAATGACACCTTCTGAGTTGCAATTCATGTGCGTTCTAATTGGATAAGTAATGCCTGTCACACTAGAGGTGAAACTAGTAGTTTTTCTTACGAAATTACACGTTTTACACGGGTGGTGACCACATTTAAAAAAACCCTTATATGTTAACCAGGCACTATTTCCTGCAGTCAATTTACTATTGAGATAGAGACTAGGAGATAGGATGTCACGTAAGGAAGGTGCTTTTTTGGCAAGATATCGTATGTGAGTACGATCTAAAATATGTGCTAGCTTCACATCATTGTATAAAATAGGAACATACTTTTTCACAATTTGAATTATTTCTGCATACTGCGGACTATAAACTGTGGAAAAATTTATCGTACTCAGAGAGTGAGAGGCAGACTCTGTGTGTTTAGTCTCATTAAACCTTTTTCTTTTAATTTTTTTAATTTTATTATTATTCTCGTTGGGGTTCATAGAAAGAGACCCTGGATCCTCATTATCACTCCATAATAAAGACTTCCTATCAATGTCTTTTGTCACTGATTTTGCTCTGTGTAGCATCCAGTTAGGATAACCGCGATCTTTAAGTCTGAAAACTGCAGACTCAGTTTCCTGTGTGAATTGTGCAGATGAACTACAATTTCTTTTGAGCCTGATCAATTCACCCACTGGTATATTCTTAATGACGTGTTTTGGGTGACAAGAGTGTGCCTCCAAAATGGAGTTGCTGTCAGTAGATTTTCTATAAGGGGAAACAGCAACTAAGTTAGTATTTTCATTTACTGATAAGGAAATATCCAAATAGTTGATAGAAGTCTTGGAGGTATTAAAAGTAAAGGAGAGATTAAAGTCATTATTATTCACGTATTTTATGAAGTCCGTAATCAGCATATCATCCCCCTTCCAAATTATAATCAAATCATCGATATAGCGACCAAAAAATACAATGTTGTTAGAAAAAGGATTATTCTCATTGAAAATATATTTTTCTTCCCAAACCGCTACTGTAATATTGGCTAATGAAGGGGAACATTTCCCCCCCATACTAACGCCCTTTTTTTGGATAAAAAACAACCTGTCAAATGAAAAATAATTATGGGTCAACAAAAAAGAAACTGAGTCTACAATGAAAGATTGAATCTCCTGTTTGTACGTGCTGTACTTATTAAGAAAATATGACAAGCTGGTTAGAATTATATTATGTGGTATGGAAGGATATAAACCAACCACATCACAGGTGACCCATGTATAATGTGAAGACCACAAAAAGCCATCTAATGCGGCAATGACTGCTCTGGTATCTTTGATATAACCCGGTAAGTTGATCACTAAGGGTTGTTTTTGCAAATGTTTGCATTTTAAAGTGTTTCTAATAAATTGACTTTTAGAAGATCCATGCTGGAGATTTTTTCTTTTTCACTACCTGATCTATCTATCAAAATAAATGAAATCACTTTCCCCTGTCCCCAAAATCCACTGCCTCGGAGTAACCCTGGATTCTGCCCTGTCCTTCAAACTGCACATCCAAGCTCTCACCACCTTCTGTCACCTCCAGCTCAAAAATATTTCCAGAATCCTTCCTTTCCTCAACCTACCTTCTAACACTCTCGCACCCCTCCAGTCCGTCCTTAGCTCTGCTTCCCGACTAATTAATCTCTCTCCTCGCAACACTCCTGCTTCCCCTCTTTGCAAATCCCTTCACTGGCTCCCAATTTCCCAGCGTATCCAGTTTAAACTACTAACACTGACCTACAAAGCCATCCATAACCTTTCTCCTCCATATATTTCCAAACTAATCTCTCAATATCTTCCCTCACTCACATAATCTCCGGTCCTCCCAAGACCTCCTTCTCTCCTCCACATTTATTGCCTCCTCACCCAAGACTTCTCCCGAATATCCCCCATCACGTCCGGTTATCCACCACATTTGGATCCTTCAAAAGAAACCTGAAAACCCATCTCTTCAAGAAATGTGCAAAAAGAAAAAAAAAAAAGAGCATGAACCGCACATCCCAAAATCATACGTTGATCTAAAGCCGCTAGGCAAAAATTAAATACTGAACATGAGGTTTTCAGTTTAACATTCTGATCAGACTGTATGAAGCCCACTGCCCCTTCACGGCAAACCTCGTAGTGGGTCCTAACGCCCTAACGGAGCGGAGCCGTGCGGCGACCACCGCCGCAGCGGCCATGCACCAGCAGGGCAGACGGCCTGTTGCCCCACAGCACCCATGCTGCGAGACTGAGTCCCCAAGACTCCAGACCGCGCCGCCCCACCAGCACAAAGCCACAGCAACAATGGCCACCACACAGCACCAGCACCAAAATGAAGGGAGCATTTAAACTCACCTTCCTCCAGCTCTTCAGTGAGAGCCAAAATGGGCTAGACCCCTTACTTTGCAGTCTCCTGCTAATTAAAATCACCTGAGCCAAATGGGAGGAGTGCTGGTCCAAAAAAAGAGACAAGTACATGCTATGTGCAAAAAGAAAAAAAAAAAAGAGCATGAACCGCACATCCCAAAATCATACGTTGATCTAAAGCCGCTAGGCAAAAATTAAATACTGAACATGAGGTTTTCAGTTTAACATTCTGATCAGACTGTATGAAGCCCACTGCCCCTTCACGGCAAACCTCGTAGTGGGTCCTAACGCCCTAACGGAGCGGAGCCGTGCGGCGACCACCGCCGCAGCGGCCATGCACCAGCAGGGCGGACGGCCTGTTGCCCCACAGCACCCATGCTGCGAGACTGAGTCCCCAAGACTCCAGACCGCGCCGCCCCACCAGCACAAAGCCACAGCAACAATGGCCGCCACACAGCACCAGCACCAAAATGAAGGGAGCATTTAAACTCACCTTCCTCCAGCTCTTCAGTGAGAGCCAAAATGGGCTAGACCCCTTACTTTGCAGTCTCCTGCTAATTAAAATCACCTGAGCCAAATGGGAGGAGTGCTGGTCCAAAAAAAGAGACAAGTACATGCTATGTGCAAAAAGAAAAAAAAAAAAAGAGCATGAACCACACATCCCAAAATCATACGTTGATCTAAAGCCGCTAGGCAAAAATTAAATACTGAACATGAGGTTTTCAGTTTAACATTCTGATCAGACTGTATGAAGCCCACTGCCCCTTCACGGCAAACCTCGTAGTGGGTCCTAACGCCCTAACGGAGCGGAGCCGTGCGGCGACCACCACCGCAGCGGCCATGTACCAGCAGGGCCCCCAGCTGCAAACTACTGGTGAATGAATGAGATTCTGTCAGCGCAGCATCAGTGACTAGCAGTGCTGTCACTGATGCTGTGCACCCTCACAGCCTGACCTGCACTGAACTCTGGAGTGTGGGAAAATGAACTGGCATTTTTTTGCTACCTTGTCCCTTTGGTGTTTGTCACTTCTCCCTGTGGGTATTATCTGCAGAGGTGAGGCTAGTGCTCCTTGCCGGCAAGTGCACTGGCCAGGGCAGTAATAGATGACTACTAGGGACGAGATATCCTGATGCCAATGGGGGGAAGGACTTGCATAGGGCATTAGGGGAGTACAGGGACAGGCTCAGGTTTGAGCTCAGGTGGTGACCATTTCCCATTCCCTACGGATAGGGCCTTCCTCTACGTTTTCCATCCCGTTGTTTGTAAGTTGTGCTGTCCATTGACTGACCACCTGTTGGGTTGGGTCACACTATGACAATGGCACTGTGTTTTTATGATTGCTTATTTTGCCTTTCTACTTCTGTTTTCTCTTCTCTGTGTAGAAACAGGAGGTGTCTTGTCACTGAATTTTTCACATCCCTTTTCAACTCCTGATCAAGCTGCTCCCTGTACCGTGAATATAAAAATGGATATTTTGAGACCATATTAAATGCATTCAGACTAAGGGTACCGTCGCACAGTGCAATTTTGATCGCTACGACGGCACGATTCGTGACGTTCCAGCGATGCATTTACGATATCGCTGTGTATGACACGCTACTGCGATCCGGATCCCCGCTGAGAATCGTACGTCGTAGCAGATCGTTTGAAACTTTCTTTCGTCGTCTAGTGTCCCGCTGTGGCGGCATGATTGCATTGTGTGACACAGGTTGTATACGATGTGTGCACAGTAACCAATGGCTTCTACATCGCAAATACGTCATGAAATTATCGCTCCAGCGCCGTGTATTGCAACGTGTGACCGCAGTATACGACGCTGGAGCGATACTTATACGACGCTGCAACGTCACGAATCGTGCCGTCGTAGCGATGAAAATGGCATTGTGTGACGGTACCCTAAGACAGAGAAGCACTGCTGATCATACATTTACAGACAGACAATGCTCAGAGTGACACAATCTTGAGAACTGTTTACTTATTGTCTGAAAACCTTTACCTCACAAACAAAATGTTTCTTTATGTTTGTTGTTTGTTATTGTAAAACATGAAGATTAATTTAACCTCTGCCTGTGGTGGAGCTGTGTAATCCTTTTGGGCTTTTATATTCTAAGGGTTTAATGTCCATCGTTTGATGTTTGACTGGTATCTCTGATTCATCTGATCTTGAAAGCTGGCCACTGGGGTTGAGCGAAATGGATCGAACATTTTCAAAAGTCGCCGACTTTTGGCAAAGTCGGGTTTCGTGAAACCCGACCCGATCCCAGCGTGGGATCGGCCACGCGGTTGGCGATCTTCACGCCAAAGTCGCATTTCGTATGACGCTTTCAGCACCTTTTCTCAGCCAATGAAGGTGGATGCAGAGTGTGGGCAGCGTGATGACATAGCTCTCGGTCCCCACCATCTTAGAGAAGGGCATGGCAGTGATTGGCTTGCTCTCTGCGGCGTCACAGGGGCTATAAAGGGGCATGCACGCCAACCGCCATCTTACTGCTGCAGAGCTGAGCATAGGGAGAGGTTGCTGCCGCTTCGTCAGAAGCAGGGATAGCGTTAGGCAGGGTACATTAACCCCCAAACCGCTTGTGCTGTAGCGATTTCCACTGTCCAACACCACCTTTTCTTTGCAGGGACAGTGGAGGCTAGATTTCTCTTCATCAGCTCTGTAGCTTATTGGGCTGCCCTAGAAGGCTCCCTGATAGCTGCATTGCTGTTTGTACGCCGCTGTGCAAACCAATTGCTTTTTTAAAAGCACAAAATCCTGTTGCTCCTTCCTTTCTGCACAGCTATCTTGTTTGTTTGTCCACACTTTTTGTGTGCAGCAGTCCTTTTTATTGCTGCCTGCCATACTTTTCAGAGATTATTGTAGGGAGATAGTAATTGTAGTACAGTCCCTTTTTTTATATATATATCTTCCAGCCACTTTCTGCCCCTGAAACTGTGTAGTGTAAAACAGTGGGCCTGTATTTTTCTGCACTGTCCCACACCTGAAAAGGGAGATTAATATTGCCAATCAGTGCATCTGCGCCAGTCCTGTCTGTGGTATCTCTGTCAGTCCTTTTGTGCCACAGAAACTATACTGTAATATAGTGGGCCTGATTTATTCACTAGTCTCCCATATAAGAAAAAAAAAAAAAAAAAGGGAGAAAAACATTGCCAAATCTGTGCTAGTCGTGTCTGTGGTATCTCTGTCAGTCATTTTGTGCCACAGAAACTATACTGTAATATAGTGGGCCTGATTTATTCACTAGTCTCCCCAAAAAAATAAAAATAAAGGGAGAATAATATTGCCAAATCTGTGCATCAGTGCCTGTCCTGTCTGTGGTATCTCTGTCAGTCATTTTGTGCCACAGAAACTATACTGTAATATAGTGGACCTGATTTATTCACTAGTCTCCCATATATATAAAAAAATAAATAAAGGGAGAATAATGTTGCCAAATCTGTGCATCTGTGCCAGTCCTGTCTGTGGTATCGCTGTCAGTCATTTTGTGCCACAGAAACTATACTGTAATATAGTGGGCCTGATTTATTCACTAGTCTCCCATATAAAAAAAAAAAATAAAGGGAGAATAATATTGCCAAATCTGTGCATCCGTGCCAGTCCTGTCTGTGGTATCTCTGTCAGTCATTTTGTGCCACAGAAACTATACTGTCATACATTGGTCCTGATTTATTCACTAGTCTCCCCCCAAAAAATTAAAATAAAGTTAGAATAATATTGCCAAATCTGTGCATCTGTGCCAGTCATGTCTGTAGGATATCTGTCAGTCATTTTGTGCCACAGAAACTATACTGTCATACATTGGGCCTGATTTATTCACTAGTCTCCCATATAAAAAAATAAATAAATAAAGGGAAAATAATATTGCCAAATCTGTGCATCTGTGTCAGTCGTGTCTGTGGTATCTCTGTCAGTCATTTTCTGCCACAGAAACTATATTGTCATACAGTGGGCCTGATTTATTCAGCACTCAACCACGCATAAAAAGGGAGATTTATATTCACAACAAGTTAACATTCACCTTCTACCTTGTTTTTCAGTACCATATAACGGTTGTTAGTTTGGTTAAATTTTCCCAAAAATGAGGAAGGCTGGTGGAAGAGGTCGTGGCCGTGGGCAGTCATTGCCATCTGGTAATGCTGATGGTGGTGGTGGTGGTGCTGGTGGAGCATCGAGTGGGAGAGGGAAAATCAAAATAGCACCTAAGTCTCGAGTTGTTGAGCCAGCGTCATCGTCCGGCTACACAAGGCCTCGAACGCTACCTTTTCTGGGAGTAGGAAAACCGCTGTTAAAGCCGGAGCAGCAGGAAAAAGTTTTGGCTTTCCTTGCTGACTCTGCCTCTAGCTCCTTCGCCTCCTCTTCGGATAGTTCCAAATTGAAAAATAGCCAGTCGCCGGTGGATGCTCCCGGTCAGGAACAAGTTGATTCCTTGTGTCCTTCCCCCAAAACAACAGTGAAGGATGCGTCAGGCGACACAACAGTTTACTCCATGGAGCTCTTTACACATACCGTGCCTTGGTTAGAAAGGGAAATAGTTAACAGCCCAGTAGAAGATGATTCGGACATGGAGTGCACTGATGCACAGCCACAGCTAGATTGTCATGCTGTTCCATCGACTCACATAACTACATTGCCCTCGCAGTGTACTGAGCCAGAAACTGACCCTGATGAGACAATGGTGCCCATTCCTGAACGCTATAGCACCTTACACGGTGACACAGAGATAGCTGAACATGAGATTGAAGAGGAGGTGATAGATGACCCAGTTGTTGACCCAGATTGGCAGCCATTGGGGAAGAGGGTGCCGCTGGCAGTAGCTCAGAAGCGGAGGAGGAGGATCGGCAGCAGCCATCTACATCACATTTGCATTCATCTGGCAGGCCCATCTCTGGCCAAAAAAGTTTGGCAAAACCAAAACCATTTTTCGGACAGCGTGGCCATCCGGTTAAAGTAGCACAGTGTGCAATGCCTGAAAAGGTATTCAATAGTAGGAAGAGTGCAGTCTGGCAGTTTTTTAACCAAGATCCGAATGATCAGTGCAAAGTGATCTGTAAGAAATGCTCAAGGACATTTAGCAGAGGTCAGAATGTCAAAAGTTTAAATACAACTTGCATGCGTCGACATTTAACCACCATGCACTTGCAAGCCTGGACTAGCTACCAAATGTCCCGTAACGTTGTTGCACCCGCTCACAATGAAGCTAGTCAGCAACGCTACATTCCTTCCCTCACTGTAAGCCCACTGGTTAGAACAACAACAGCAGCAAATGTGGAGGTGTCGTCGCTAGGGCAAAGCAGTCAGGGAATCACAAATTTATTGGTAGGAAACACAGCATGTAGGCCTTCATCGAGAATACCATCACCAACCCTCTCTCAATCCGCTATGTCCACCACCACCACCGCAAGTCCCACCATATGCACCTCGCCAGTCCAGCTCACCCTCCAAGAGACTCTCATTAGGAAAAGAAAGTACTCACCCTCTCATCCGCGTACACAGGGTTTGAATGCCCACATTGCTAGACTTATATCGTTAGAGATGATGCCCTACCACTTGGTTGAAAGCAAAGCTTTCAAAGCCTTGATGGCCTACGCAGTACCACGCTATGAGCTACCCAGTCGACACTTCTTTTCGAGAAAAGCCATCCCAGCCCTTCACCAGCATGTCAAAGACCGCATTCTCCATGCACTGAGGCAATCAGTCATTAGAAAGGTGCACCTCACAACTGATGCATGGACCAGTAGGCATGGTCAGGGACATTACGTGTCCATCACGGCACACTGGGTTAATGTGGTGGATGCAGGGTCCACAGGGGACAGCCACAGTGGGACAGTTCTGCCTAGCCCACGGTCTAGGAAACAGTTGGCTGTAGGCGTTTGCCACCCCTCCTCCTCCTCCTCTTCCAGCAAAAGCAAAAGCTCATCCACAGAGCGCAGTCAAACGACCACTCCATTCGCAGCTGCCAGTGTTGCACACGAGGTGTCCCATTATGGAACAGCTAGTGGTAAGCGTCAGCAGGCTGTGTTGGAAATGAAGTGCTTGGACGACAACAGACACACCGCGGAAGTTCTGGCCAAGTTCTTGCAGCAAGAAACTCAGTCATGGCTGGGCAGTGTACATCTTGAGGCAGGTAAGGTAGTCAGTGATAACGGGAGGAATTTTATGGCTGCCATAGCCCTTTCAGAACTGAAACACATACCTTGCCTGGCTCACACCTTGAACCTGGTGGTGCAGTGCTTCCTGAAAAGTTATCTGGGGTTACCAGCTCTGCTCCTCAAAGTGCGACGACTTTGCTCTCACATCCGCCGTTCGCCCATACACTCCAGCCGTATGCAGAACCATCAGCGATCGTTGAAGCTTCCCCAGCACCACCTAATAATCGACGTTGCAACAAGGTGGAACTCTACACTGCACATGCTTCAGAGGCTGTGCGAACAGAGGCGTGCTGTCATGTATTTGTGGGAGGATACACATACACGGGCAGGCAGTTGGATGGCAGAAATGGAGTTGTCTGCTGTGCAGTGGTCGAAGCTCCAAGACCTCTGTCAAGTCCTTCAGTGTTTTGAGGAATGCACACGGCTGGTCAGTGCGGACGACGCCATCATAAGCATGAGCATTCCACTAATGCGTCTGCTGATGCAAAGTTTGATGCACATTAAGGAGCAGGCATCTGCAGCCGAGGAGGAGGGAAGCCTTGATGACAGTCAGCCATTGTGTGCTCAGGGAAGTCTCGGGGACGAGGTTGCGGACGAAGAGGAGGAGGAGGAGGAAGATGGGGATGATTATTTATGGGAGGAGGAAGCATCTCAGGGGGGAATAGAAAGTGTTGGTGGTGCAAGGTCAGGTACAGTTTTTTTGAGGGAGACAAGTGATGTGGATTTGCAAGAAAGTGCTCCTCAACCCAGCACAAGCATTGAATTGACACCTGGAACATTGGCCCACATGGCTGATTATGCCTTGCGTATCCTAAAAAGGGACCCCCGCATTATCAAAATGATGACTGATGACGATTACTGGTTGACCTGCCTCCTGGATCCACGCTATAAACGGAAATTGCAAAATATCATGCCACATGAGAACCTTGAGCAAATATTGGCTACCAAACAAGCAACTCTTGTAGACCATTTGGTTCAGGCATTTCCAGCACACAGCAGCGGTGATGGTTCTCACATGAGCTGCAGTGGGCAATATGCAAGAGGTGTTAGAGGGGCACAAATCAGAAGTGGCATTGGACAGAGGGGTTTTATGACCAGGTTGTGGAGTGATTTCGCAATGACCGCAGACACGACAGGTACTGCTGCATCGATTCAAAGTGACAGGAAACAACATTTGTCCAGTATGGTTACTAACTATTTTTCCTACTTATCTATGTTCTCCCTCACACGTCATTCCCCTTTGATTACTGGGCATCTAAAATAGACACCTGGCCTGAATTGGCAGAATATGCATTACAGGAGCTCGCTTGCCCAGCTGCTAGTGTGCTATCAGAAAGAGTATTCAGTGCTGCTGGTTCAATACTGACCGAAAAAAGGACTCGTCTGGCTACCCAAAATGTTGATGATCTAACCTTCATTAAAATGAACCACTCATGGATTTCAAATTATTTTGCCCCACCTTTCCCGGCTGACACCTAGCTTTCCTGTAAAAAGGTCTTGCTTTTGGACTCGTCTTACTGACTGCTCCAATTTCTCCATTTGCAGCTGCTGTATGTCCACCATAGGCCTTTTTTACACCTCCCTAAATGGGCTGACTCCCCCCACCGGGCCGTGGTCACCACTTGGCGCAAGCACCCGTGTGAGTGCCGTTTGGCTAAACAGGTGGGTGTGCCCACTTTTGGGCGACGGCACTGGCACAGGGTCCCTCATAGTGCAATGAAGTGTCTCTGGTGGTGGTGGTGCACACCCAACGTCAGACACACCGTCGTAACATGAGGGGCCCTGGGCCAGTACCGCTGCCCACGAGAGAGTGTTCCCCCCAGCTCAAAAGTGCTCTACCACTTGCAAAATTACCTCTCACTGCTCCACCACTGTTTAGTCTGTGCTGTGAAATCCTTCAATGGCACTGCCAATACCAATTTGTTGACATGATTGTTGATAGTAAAAATATTCAGGGGCCCTGCCCTACTAGGGTTGAGCGAAACGGGTCGATCATTTTCAAAAGTCGCCGACTTTTGGCTAAGTCGGCGTCTCATGAATCCCGATCCGACCCCTGTGCTTGTCGGCCATGCGGTACGCGACTTTCGCGCCAAAGTCGCGTTTCAATGACGCGAAAAGCGCCATTTCTCAGCCAATGAAGGTGAACGCAGAGTGTGGGCAGCGTGATGACATAGATCCTGGTCCCCACCATCTTAGAGAAGGGCATTGCAGTGATTGGCTTGCTGTCTGCGGCGTCACAGGGGCTATAAAGGGGCGTTCCCGCCGACCGCCATCTTACTGCTGCTGATCTGAGCTTAGGGACAGGTTGCTGCCGCTTCGTCAGAAGCAGGGAGAGCGTTAGGCAGGGTCCACTAACCACCAAACCGCTTGTGCTGCAGCGATTTCCACTGTCCAACACCACCTTCGGTGTGCAGGGACTGTGGAAGCTATTTTTTTTTTTTTTTTTCCCTCAGCGCTGTAGCTCATTGGGCTGCCCTAGAAGGCTCCGTGATAGCTGTATTGCTGTGTGTACGCCACTGTGGAAACCAACTGCTTTTTTCAAAGCACATATCCTCTTGTTCCTTCCTTTCTGCACAGCTATCTTTTTTGTTTGTCCACACTTTTTATTTAATTTGTGCATCAGTCCACTCCTATTGCTGCCTGCCATACCTAGCTTAGATTACTGCAGGGAGATAGTAATTGTAGGACAGTCCCTGTTTTTTTTTTGTTTTTTTTGTGGGAGATTAAGATTGGCATTTCTGCTACAGTGCCATCCCTGTGTGTGCCATCTCTCACTGAGTGGGCCATAGAAAGCCTATTTATTTTTTCCGTGATTTGTGTTCTAAATTCTACCTCAACACAAAAACACTACATCAATCAGTGGGAGAAAAATATTGGCCTCAGTCAGGGCTTGTGTGCCACTGCTGTGTGTGCTATCTCTCATTCAGTGGGCTATAGAAAGCCTATTTTTTTTTTTTTTTTTTAATATTATTTGGTTTCTAAAGTCTCCCTGAAAAAAAAAAAAATACCTAAAAAAACAGTGGGAGAGTAATATTGCCCTTTCAGCTTGTGTGCCAGTCTTGACTCCTGGGTGTGCCACCTCTCTCTCTCATTCAGTGGGCCATAGAAAGGCTATTTTTTTTTTTTTGGTTTTTTTAATATTATTTGGTTTCTAAAGTCTCCCTGAAAAAAAAAAAAAAACATAAAAAAACAGTGGGAGAGTAATATTGCCCTTTCAGCTTGTGTGCCAGTCTTGACTCCTGGGTGTGCCACCTCTCTCCCTCTCATTCAGTGGGCCATAGAAAGCCTATTTATTTTTTTTAAAAAATATTATTGGGTTTCTAAAGTCTCCCTTAAAAAACAAAAAATACATAAAAAAACAGTGGGAGAGTAATATTGCCCTTTCAGCTTGTGTGCCAGTCTTGACTCCTGGGTGTGCCACCTCTCTCCCTCTCATTCAGTGGGCCATAGAAAGCCTATTTATTTATTTTTTTAAATATTATTGGGTTTCTAAAGTCTCCCTTAAAAAACAAAAAATACATAAAAAAACAGTGGGAGAGTAATATTGCCCTTTCAGCTTGTGTGCCAGTCTTGACTCCTGGGTGTGCCACCTCTCTCTCTCATTCAGTGGGCCATAGAAAGGCTATTTTTTTTTTTGTTTTTTTTAATATTATTTGGTTTCTAAAGTCTCCCTGAAAAAAAAAAAAAAAACATAAAAAAACAGTGGGAGAGTAATATTGCCCTTTCAGCTTGTGTGCCAGTCTTGACTCCTGGGTGTGCCACCTCTCTCCCTCTCATTCAGTGGGCCATAGAAAGCCTATTTATTTATTTTTTTAAATATTATTGGATTTCTAAAGTCTCCCTTAAAAAACAAAAAATACATAAAAAAACAGTGGGAGAGTAATATTGCCCTTTCAGCTTGTGTGCCAGTCTTGACTCCTGGGTGTGCCACCTCTCTCCCTCTCATTCAGTGGGCCATAGAAAGCCTATTTATTTTTTTTTTAAATATTATTGGGTTTCTAAAGTCTCCCTTAAAAAACAAAAAATACATAAAAAAACAGTGGGAGAGTAATATTGCCCTTTCAGCTTGTGTGCCAGTCTTGACTCCTGGGTGTGCCACCTCTCTCCCTCTCATTCAGTGGGCCATAGAAAGCCTATTTATTTTTTTTTTTAAATATTATTGGGTTTCTAAAGTCTCCCTTAAAAAACAAAAAATACATAAAAAAACAGTGGGAGAGTAATATTGCCCTTTCAGCTTGTGTGCCAGTCTTGACTCCTGGGTGTGCCACCTCTCTCTCTCATTCAGTGGGCCATAGAAAGGCTATTTTTTTTTTTGGTTTTTTTAATATTATTTGGTTTCTAAAGTCTCCCTGAAAAAAAAAAAAAAACATAAAAAAACAGTGGGAGAGTAATATTGCCCTTTCAGCTTGTGTGCCAGTCTTGACTCCTGGGTGTGCCACCTCTCTCCCTCTCATTCAGTGGGCCATAGAAAGCCTATTTATTTTTTTTTTTAAATATTATTGGGTTTCTAAAGTCTCCCTTAAAAAACAAAAAATACATAAAAAAACAGTGGGAGAGTAATATTGCCCTTTCAGCTTGTGTGCCAGTCTTGACTCCTGGGTGTGCCACCTCTCTCCCTCTCATTCAGTGGGCCATAGAAAGCATTTTTTTTTCCTTGATTTGTGTTCTAAAATCTACCTCAACACAAAAACACTACATCAATCAGTGGGAGAAAAATATTGGCCTCAGTCAGGGCTTGTGTGCCACTGCTGTGTGTGCTATCTCTCATTCAGTGGGCTATAGAAAGCCTATTTATTTATTTATTTTTTTTCTTATTATTTGGTTTCTAAAGTCTCCCTGAAAAAAAAAAAAAAAACATAAAAAAACAGTGGGAGAGTAATATTGCCCTTTCAGCTTGTGTGCCAGTCTTGACTCCTGGGTGTGCCACCTCTCTCCCTCTCATTCAGTGGGCCATAGAAAGCCTATTTATTTTTTTTTTAAAATATTATTGGGTTTCTAAAGTCTCCCTTAAAAAACAAAAATACATATAAAAACAGTGGGAGAGTAATATTGCCCTTTCAGCTTGTGTGCCAGTCTTGACTCCTGGGTGTGCCACCTCTCTCTCTCATTCAGTGGGCCATAGAAAGGCTATTTTTTTTTTTGGTTTTTTTAATATTATTTGGTTTCTAAAGTCTCCCTGAAAAAAAAAAAAAAACATAAAAAAACAGTGGGAGAGTAATATTGCCCTTTCAGCTTGTGTGCCAGTCTTGACTCCTGGGTGTGCCACCTCTCTCCCTCTCATTCAGTGGGCCATAGAAAGCCTATTTATTTTTTTTTTTAAATATTATTGGGTTTCTAAAGTCTCCCTTAAAAAACAAAAAATACATAAAAAAACAGTGGGAGAGTAATATTGCCCTTTCAGCTTGTGTGCCAGTCTTGACTCCTGGGTGTGCCACCTCTCTCCCTCTCATTCAGTGGGCCATAGAAAGCATTTTTTTTTTTTTCCTTGATTTGTGTTCTAAAATATACCTCAACACAAAAACACTACATCAATCAGTGGGAGAAAAATATTGGCCTCAGTCAGGGCTTGTGTGCCACTGCTGTGTGTGCTATCTCTCATTCAGTGGGCTATAGAAAGCCTATTTATTTATTTATTTTTTTTCTTATTATTTGGTTTCTAAAGTCTCCCTGAAAAAAAAAAAAAAAAACATAAAAAAACAGTGGGAGAGTAATATTGCCCTTTCAGCTTGTGTGCCAGTCTTGACTCCTGGGTGTGCCACCTCTCTCCCTCTCATTCAGTGGGCCATAGAAAGCCTATTTATTTTTTTTTAAAAATATTATTGGGTTTCTAAAGTCTCCCTTAAAAAACAAAAAATACATATAAAAACAGTGGGAGAGTAATATTGCCCTTTCAGCTTGTGTGCCAGTCTTGACTCCTGGGTGTGCCACCTCTCTCTCTCATTCAGTGGGCCATAGAAAGGCTATTTTTTTTTTTGTTTTTTTAATATTATTTGGTTTCTAAAGTCTCCCTGAAAAAAAAAAAAAAACATAAAAAAACAGTGGGAGAGTAATATTGCCCTTTCAGCTTGTGTGCCAGTCTTGACTCCTGGGTGTGCCACCTCTCTCCCTCTCATTCAGTGGGCCATAGAAAGCCTATTTATTTATTTTTTTAAATATTATTGGGTTTCTAAAGTCTCCCTTAAAAAACAAAAAATACATAAAAAAACAGTGGGAGAGTAATATTGCCCTTTCAGCTTGTGTGCCAGTCTTGACTCCTGGGTGTGCCACCTCTCTCTCATTCAGTGGGCCATAGAAAGCATTTTTTTTTTTTTCCTTGATTTGTGTTCTAAAATCTACCTCAACACAAAAACACTACATCAATCAGTGGGAGAAAAATATTGGCCTCAGTCAGGGCTTGTGTGCCACTGCTGTGTGTGCTATCTCTCATTCAGTGGGCTATAGAAAGCCTATTTATTTATTTATTTTTTTTCTTATTATTTGGTTTCTAAAGTCTCCCTGAAAAAAAAAAAAAAAACATAAAAAAACAGTGGGAGAGTAATATTGCCCTTTCAGCTTGTGTGCCAGTCTTGACTCCTGGGTGTGCCACCTCTCTCCCTCTCATTCAGTGGGCCATAGAAAGCCTATTTTTTTTTTTTTAAATATTATTGGGTTTCTAAAGTCTCCCTTAAAAAACAAAAAATACATAAAAAAACAGTGGGAGAGTAATATTGCCCTTTCAGCTTGTGTGCCAGTCTTGACTCCTGGGTGTGCCACTCTCTCTCATTCAGTGGGCCATAGAAAAGGCTATTTTTTTTTTTGTTTTTTTTAATATTATTTGGTTTCTAAAGTCTCCCTGAAATAAAAAAAAAACTTAAAAAAACAGTGGGAGAGTAATATTGCCCTTTCAGCTTGTGCGCCAGTCTTGACTCCTGGGTGTGCCACCTCTCTCTCTCTAATTGTGGGCCATAGAAAGCCTTTTTTTTTTTTTTTTTTTTTTAATATTATTTGGTTTCTAAAGTCTCCCTGAGAAAAAAAAATAAATAAATTAGGTGGGAGATTAATATTGACATTAGTGCTTGAGTGACAGTCCTGCGTGTGTGTCATCTCTGTGATTTTGTGCCACAGAAAACAGAGTGTGTAACATTGTGCCTGATTTTCCTTGTGGTCTCACCAACCTGTTAAGGGATATTGAAATCATACTGAAGTTATAGCTCACCGTGTAAGTTGTTTGACAGCAACAAATAAAGTTACTTTGGTTAAGATTTTAAAACAATGAGGAAGTCTGGTGCAAGAGGTCGTCGTGGGCGTTCATTGTCAGCTGGTAATGATGGTAGTGGTAGTGGAGCATCAGGTGGTCGTGGGGATAAAAATATTCCACCTAAGTCTGGAGCTGTGGAGCCAGTTTCGTCGTCAGGCTACACAAGGCCTCGAACGCTCTCTTTTCTGGGAGTAGGAAAACCGCTTTTAAAGGCGGAGCAGCAACAGCAAGTTTTGGCTTACATTGCAGACTCAGCCTCTAGCTCTTTTGCCTCCTCTTCCGAAACTGGTAAATGTAAAAGCAGCGCGTCGCTTGTGGATGTTCACGGTCAGGGACAAGTCGCTTCCTTGTCCTCCTCAGCAAAAACTACAACAAGAGAGAAGGATGCAGCAGGCGACACAACGGGTCACTCCATGGAGCTCTTTACACATACCGTCCCTGGCTTAGAAAGTGAAACATTTAACAGGCCATGCCCATTACAAGTATATTCTGACATGGAGTGCACTGATGCACAGCCACAGCCAGAGTACTATGCTGCTCCTTTGACTCAGACCACCACATTGCCCTCTCAGGGTACAGATCCACAATCAGACCCTGATGAGACTATGTTGCCCCGCCACGAACGCTATACCACCGACCGACACAGTGACACAGACGAAGTTGCACACGAGCTCGAAGAGGAGGTAATAGATGACCCAGTTATTGACCCCGATTGGCAGCCATTGGGGGAACAGGGTGCAGGCGGCAGTAGTTCAGAAGCGGAGGTGGAGGAGGGGCCGCAGCAGGCATCAACATCGCAACAGGTTCCATCTGCCGGGCCCGTATCTGGCCCAAAACGCGTGTCAAAGCCAAAACCTGTTGGAGGACAGCGTGGCCATCCGGTTAAAGCTTAGTCTGCAATCCCTGAAAAGGGATCCGAGTCTAGGAAGAGTGCAGTCTGGCATTTTTTTAAACAACATCCAACTGATCAGCGCAAAGTCATCTGTCAAAAATGTTCAACTAGCTTAAGCAGAGGTCAGAATCTGAAAAGTCTAAATACTAGTTGCATGCATAGACACTTAACCACCATGCATTTTCAAGCCTGGACTAACTACCAAACGTCCCTTAAGGTTGTAGCACCCTCGGCCAATGAAGCTAGTCAGCAACGCAACATCCCTTCCGTCACTGTAAGGCCACCATTTTCCGCACCACCGGCAGTATCTGTGCAGGTTTCTTTGCCAGCCAAAAGCAGTCAGGGTCAGGGAACCACCAGTTTTGTAGGAGGAAATATTGCATCTAGGGCACCGGCGGAAACAATACCGTCTCCAACCGTCTCTCAGTCTGCCATGTACACCGGCACACCCGAAAGTTCCACGATCTCCAGCTCTCCAGTCCAGCTCACCCTACATGAGACTCTGGTTAGAAAAAGGAAGTACTTATCCTCGCATCCGCGTACACAGGGTTTTAACGCCCACATAGCTAGACTAATCTCGTTAGAGATGATGCCCTACCGGTTAGTTGAAAGCGAAGCTTTCAAAGCCCTGATGGAGTACGCTGAACCACGATACGAGCTACCCAGTCGACACTTTTTTTCCAGAAAAGCCATCCCAGCCCTGCACCAGCATGTTAAACAGCGCATCGTCCATGCACTCAGGCAATCTGTGAGTACAAAGGTGCACCTGACTACAGATGCATGGACCAGTAGGCATGGCCAGGGACGTTATGTGTCCATCACGGCACACTGGGTGAATGTGGTGGATGCAGGGTCCACAGGCGACATCAATTTAGGGACAGTTGTGCCTAGCCCACGGTCTAGGAAACAGTTGGCTGTAGGCGTTCGCACCCCCTCCTCCTCCTCCTCCTCGTCCTCCTGCAGAAGCTACAGCTCTTCCACAGAACGCAGTCTGCCAACCACTCCATCGGCAGATGACACTGTTGCACACCAGTTGTCCCATTATGGGCCAGCTACTGCCAAGCGTCAGCAGGCTGTATTGGCTATGAAGTGTTTGGGCGACAACAGACACACCGCGGAAGTTCTATCCGTGTTCTTGCAACAAGAAACGCAGTCGTGGCTGAGCACAGTAGATCTTGAGGCAGGCAAGGTAGTGAGTGATAACTGAAACACATTCCTTGCCTGGCTCACACCTTAAACCTGGTGGTGCAGTGCTTATTGAAAACTTATCCTGGGTTCTCCGACCTGCTCCTCAAAGTGCGTGCACTTTGCTCACATATCCGACGTTCGCCTGTACACGCCAGCCGTATGCAGACCTATCAGCGGTCTTTGAACCTTCCCCAGCATCGCCTAATCATAGACGTTGCAACAAGGTGGAACTCAACACTGCACATGCTTCAGAGACTGTGCGAACAGAGGCGTGCTGTTATTTATTTGTGGGAGGATACACGGGCAGGCAGTAGGATGGCAGACATGGAGTTGTCAGGTGTGCAGTGGTCTAAGATACAAGACATGTGTCAAGTCCTTCAGTGTTTTGAGGAATGCACACGGCTGGTTAGTGCAGACAACGCCGTAATAAGCATGAGCATCCCCCTAATGCGTCTGCTGATGCAAAGTTTGACGCACATAAAGGAGCAGGCGTCTGCACCAGAGGAAGAGGAAAGCCTTGATGACAGTCAGCCATTGTCTGGTCAGGGCAGTGTACAGGACGAGGTAGCGGGCGAAGAGGAGGTGGAGGACGAGGAGGATGATGGGGATGAGTATATTTTTAATGCTGAACCTTTCCCGGGGGCACAGGAAATTGGTTGCGTGTCACGGCCGGGTTCTGGTTTTTTGAGGGACACAAGTGACGTAGATTTGCCTGCAACTGCCCCTCAACCAATTACAACCGGAGATTTGACAACTGGAACTTTGGCCCACATGGCGGATTATGCCTTACGTATCCTAAAAAGGGACACACGCATTACAAAAATGATGAACGATGACGATTACTGGTTGGCCTGCCTCCTTGATCCACGCTATAAAGGCAAATTGCAAAATATTATGCCACATGAGAACTTGGAACTAATATTAGCAACCAAACAATCAACTCTTGTTGACCGTTTGCTTCAGGCATTCCCAGCACACAGCGCACGTGATCGTTCTCACACGAGCTCCAGGGGGCAGCAGACTAGGAGTGTTAGGGGTGCACACATCAGAAGTGGCGTTGGACAGAGGGGTTTTCTGACCAGGTTGTGGAGTGATTTTGCTATGACCGCAGACAGGACAGGTACTGCTGCATCAATTGAAAGTGACAGGAGACAACATTTGTCCAGTATGGTTACTAACTATTTTTCATCCCTTATCGATGTTCTCCCTCAACCGTCATTCCCATTTGATTACTGGGCCTCCAAATTAGACACCTGGCCAGAATTGGCAGAATATGCATTGCAGGAGCTTGCTTGCCCGGCAGCAAGTGTCCTATCAGAAAGAGTATTCAGTGCTGCAGGTTCAATATTAACCGAAAAAAGGACTCGTCTGGCTACCCAAAATGTTGACGATCTAACATTCATTAAAATGAACCACAACTGGATTTCGAAATCTTTTGCCCCACCTTGCCCGGCCGACACCTAGCTTTCCTATGAAAAGCTCTTGCCTGTGAATTACTTTTCTAATGTCTAATTTGCTGCAGCTGATTGTACAGCATACGACATGTTTACACCTCCCTAAATGGCAAAACTCCCCACACGGGGCCGTGGTATCGCGACTTGGCGCAAGCACCCGTGAGACTGCTGTTTGTCTGAAGAGGTGGGTGTGCTCACTTTTGGTTGACGGCATTGCTACTGGGTCCCTCATAGTACAATGTAGTGTCTCTGGCGGTGGTGGTGCGCACCCAACGTCAGACACACCGTTGTAACATGAGGGGCCCTGGGGCGGTCCCGCCGGCCTCAAGAGAGTTCCCCCCTACCCCAGCTCAAAATGTGCTCTACCACGTGCAAAATTATGTCGCACAGCTCCACCAATCTTTAGTCTATTCGCTGACATCATTCAATGTCTGGCACTGACAATACAAATTTGTAGACATCTATGATGCAACTTAAAGTAGTCTGTGTCTGTGTCCTATATTGGCACCATTAAATAGTTACTGCCAAATTACTATGTCAGAAACTCAGCAGATGAGCCCACCCCTGTACCTAAGTATGCCACCTTTTTTTTTGTTTTGGTTGTTTTGCGAGACATTAACATCTATTTATATTTTGGGAGTACTGGGACAGACACTCCTTGCACTACTCCTCCACTCACCACCAAGCTGCCCGTGTATCCATGTAACCGCTGTAAAACTGCCATGAGCCTATTGTTTGTTATTTTAGGCCTTTGAAGCCTGTCTGCGGTCCCTCCTTCCACTAGTCCTCCACTGACCAGACCACTGCTGCCCGTGTACCCCTGGAACCAATTATAAAGTGCCTACAGCCAGCCCATTTTTTTATGTTAGGCCTTTGAAGCCTGTCTGCGGTCCCTCCTTCCACTAGTCCTCCACTGGCCAGACCACTGCTGCCCGTGTACCCCTGGAACCAATTATAAAGTGCCTACAGCCAGCCCATTTTTTTATGTTAGGCCTTTGAAGCCTGTCTGCGGTCCCTCCTTCCACTAGTCCTCCACTGACCAGACCACTGCTGCCCGTGTACCCCTGGAACCAATTATAAAGTGCCTACAGCCAGCCCATTTTTTTATGTTAGGCCTTTGAAGCCTGTCTGCGGTCCCTCCTTCCACTAGTCCTCCACTGGCCAGACCACTGCTGCCCGTGTACCCCTGGAACCAATTATAAAGTGCCTACAGCCAGCCCATTTTCTTATGTTAGGCCTTTGAAGCCTGTCTGCGGTTCCTCCTTCCACTAGTCCTCCACTGACCAGACCACTGCTGCCCGTGTACCCCTGGAACCAATTATAAAGTGCCTACAGCCAGCCCATTTTTTTATGTTAGGCCTTTGAAGCCTGTCTGCGGTCCCTCCTTCCACTAGTCCTCCACTGACCAGACCACTGCTGCCCGTGTACCCCTGGAACCAATTATAAAGTGCCTACAGCCAGCCCATTTTTTTATGTTAGGCCTTTGAAGCCTGTCTGCGGTCCCTCCTTCCACTAGTCCTCCACTGGCCAGACCACTGCTGCCCGTGTACCCCTGGAACCAATTATAAAGTGCCTACAGCCAGCCCATTTTTTTATGTTAGGCCTTTGAAGCCTGTCTGCGGTCCCTCCTTCCACTAGTCCTCCACTGGCCAGACCACTGCTGCCCGTGTACCCCTGGAACCAATTATAAAGTGCCTACAGCCAGCCCATTTTTTTATGTTAGGCCTTTGAAGCCTGTCTGCGGTCCCTCCTTCCACTAGTCCTCCACTGGCCAGACCACTGCTGCCCATGTACCCCTGGAACCAATTATAAAGTGCCTACAGCCAGCCCATTTTTTTATGTTAGGCCTTTGAAGCCTGTCTGCGGTCCCTCCTTCCACTAGTCCTCCACTGGCCAGACCACTGCTGCCCGTGTACCCCTGGAACCAATTATAAAGTGCCTACAGCCAGCCCATTTTTTTATGTTAGGCCTTTGAAGCCTGTCTGCGGTCCCTCCTTCCACTAGTCCTCCACTGGCCAGACCACTGCTGCCCGTGTACCCCTGGAACCAATTATAAAGTGCCTACAGCCAGCCCATTTTTTTATGTTAGGCCTTTGAAGCCTGTCTGCGGTCCCTCCTTCCACTAGTCCTCCACTGGCCAGACCACTGCTGCCCATGTACCCCTGGAACCAATTATAAAGTGCCTACAGCCAGCCCATTTTCTTATGTTAGGCCTTTGAAGCCTGTCTGCGGTCCCTACTTTAAATACTCCTCCACTGACCACCAAGCTGCCTGCCCGTGTATCCATGTAACCACTGTAAAACTGCCATGAGCCTATTGTTTGTTATGTTAGGCCTTTGATAGCCTGTCTGCGGTCCCTACTTTAAATACTCCTCCACTCACCACCAAGCTGCCTGCCCGTGTATCCATGTAACCGCTGTAAAACTGCCATGAGCCTATTGTTTGTTATGTTAGGCCTTTGATAGCCTGTCTGCGGTCCCTACTTTAAATACTCCTCCACTCACCACCAAGCTGCCTGCCCGTGTATCCATGTAACCGCTGTAAAACTGCCATGAGCCTATTGTTTGTTATTTTAGGCCTTCGAAGCCTGTCTGCGGTCCCTCCTTCCACTAGGCCTCCACTGACCAGACCACTGCTGCCCGTGTACCCCTGGAACCAATTTTAAAGTGCCTACAGCCAGCCCATTTTATTGTGTTAGGCCTTCGAAGCCTGTCTGCGGTCCCTCCTTCCACTAGGCCTCCACTGACCAGACCACTGCTGCCCGTGTACCCCTGGAACCAATTTTAAAGTGCCTACAGCCAGCCCATTTTATTGTGTTAGGCCTTCGAAGCCTGTCTGCGGTCCCTACTTTAAATACTCCTCCACTCACCACCAAGCTGCCTGTGTATCCATGTAACCGCTGTAAAACTGCCATGAGCCTATTGTTTGTTATTTTAGGCCTTTGATAGCCTGTCTGCGGCCCCTACTTGCAATACTCCTCCACTGACCACAATGCTGCCTGGAGTGCCTGCCTATGTATCCATGTAACCGATGTAAAACTGCCATGACTGCCTACTGTTTGTTATTTTAGGCCTTTGATAGCCTGTCTGCGGCCCCTACTTGCAATACTCCTCCACTGACCACAATGCTGCCTGGAGTGCCTGCCTGTGTATCCATGTAACCGATGTAAAACTGCCATGACTGCCTACTGTTTGTTATTTTAGGCCTTTGATAGCCTGTCTGCGGCCCCTACTTGCAATACTCCTCCACTGACCACAATGCTGCCTGGAGTGCCTGCCTGTGTATCCATGTAACCGATGTAAAACTGCCATGACTGCCTACTGTTTGTTATTTTAGGCCTTTGATAGCCTGTCTGCAGCCCCTACTTGCAATACTCCTCCACTGACCACACCAATGCTGCCCGTGTACCCCTGGAACCTATTTAAAAGTTCATAGAGCCTAGTTATATATTTTATTTACTATTAATAAGGCCATGATGGACTACGCTGTACCACGCTACAAGCTAACCAGTCGACACTTCTTTTGCGAGAAAAGCCATCCCAACCCTCCACCAGCATGTAGAAGACCGCATTGTCCATGCACTCTGGCAATCTGTGAGTACAAAGGTGCACCTGACAACAGACGCATGGACCTGTAGGCATGGCCACGGAAGATTACGTGTCCATTACGGCGCAATGGGTTAATGTGGTGGATGCATGGTCCACAGGGGACAGCCTACTAAGTCTGTCTGCAGTCCCTAATTCAAATTGTCCTCCACTGTCTAAATCGGAGCTTCCACCTTCTGGCTTTCGGCCTATAGTATCAGAAATTAAACTGCATTTGGCCTTCAACTTTGGTTAGGGCCTACTAACGGCTTCTGCCCCTCCCTGGTGTTGCCCTCAACTAAATAAAGCTGAGCTTCAACCTTCTGCTCCAAATTACCATTTTAAAAAATGCAATAGGCTTTTCCGGCCTACTAAAGGTGTCTGTCTGTGTGCCCCTGCCTGGTGTTGTCCTCAACTAAATAAAGCTGAGCTTCAACCTTCTGCTCCAAATTACCATTTTAAAAAATGCAATAGGCTTTTCCGGCCTACTAAAGGTGTCTGTCTGTGTGCCCCTGCCTGGTGTTGTCCTCAACTAAATAAAGCTGAGCTTCAACCTTCCGGCTCTCATTAAGTGGTTTTTAAAAAAAAAAATGGTGGTTAGGGCCTACTAACGGCTTCTGCCCCTCCCTGGTGTTGCCCTCAACTAAATAAAGCTGAGCTTCAACCTTCTGCTCCAAATTACCATTTTAAAAAATGCAATAGGCTTTTCCGGCCTACTAAAGGTGTCTGTCTGTGTGCCCCTGCCTGGTGTTGTCCTCAACTAAATAAAGCTGAGCTTCAACCTTCCGGCTCTCATTAAGTGGTTTTTTAAAAAAAAAATGGTGGTTAGGGCCTACTAACGGCTTCTGCCCCTCCCTGGTGTTGCCCTCAACTAAATAAAGCTGAGCTTCAACCTTCTGCTCCAAATTACCATTTTAAAAAATGCAATAGGCTTTTCCGGCCTACTAAAGGTGTCTGTCTGTGTGCCCCTGCCTGGTGTTGTCCTCAACTAAATAAAGCTGAGCTTCAACCTTCCGGCTCTCATTAAGTGGTTTTTAAAAAAAAAAATGGTGGTTAGGGCCTACTAACGGCTTCTGCCCCTCCCTGGTGTTGCCCTCAACTAAATAAAGCTGAGCTTCAACCTTCTGCTCCAAATTACCATTTTAAAAAATGCAATAGGCTTTTCCGGCCTACTAAAGGTGTCTGTCTGTGTGCCCCTGCCTGGTGTTGTCCTCAACTAAATAAAGCTGAGCTTCAACCTTCTGCTCCAAATTACCATTTTAAAAAATGCAATAGGCTTTTCCGGCCTACTAAAGGTGTCTGTCTGTGTGCCCCTGCCTGGTGTTGTCCTCAACTAAATAAAGCTGAGCTTCAACCTTCCGGCTCTCATTAAGTGGTTTTTAAAAAAAAAAATGGTGGTTAGGGCCTACTAACGGCTTCTGCCCCTCCCTGGTGTTGCCCTCAACTAAATAAAGCTGAGCTTCAACCTTCTGCTCCAAATTACCATTTTAAAAAATGCAATAGGCTTTTCCGGCCTACTAAAGGTGTCTGTCTGTGTGCCCCTGCCTGGTGTTGTCCTCAACTAAATAAAGCTGAGCTTCAACCTTCTGCTCCAAATTACCATTTTAAAAAATGCAATAGGCTTTTCCGGCCTACTAAAGGTGTCTGTCTGTGTGCCCCTGCCTGGTGTTGTCCTCAACTAAATAAAGCTGAGCTTCAACCTTCTGCTCCAAATTACCATTTTAAAAAATGCAATAGGCTTTTCCGGCCTACTAAAGGTGTCTGTCTGTGTGCCCCTGCCTGGTGTTGTCCTCAACTAAATAAAGCTGAGCTTCAACCTTCCGGCTCTCATTAAGTGGTTTTTAAAAAAAAAAATGGTGGTTAGGGCCTACTAACGGCTTCTGCCCCTCCCTGGTGTTGCCCTCAACTAAATAAAGCTGAGCTTCAACCTTCTGCTCCAAATTACCATTTTAAAAAATGCAATAGGCTTTTCCGGCCTACTAAAGGTGTCTGTCTGTGTGCCCCTGCCTGGTGTTGTCCTCAACTAAATAAAGCTGAGCTTCAACCTTCCGGCTCTCATTAAGTGGTTTTTAAAAAAAAAAATGGTGGTTAGGGCCTACTAACGGCTTCTGCCCCTCCCTGGTGTTGCCCTCAACTAAATAAAGCTGAGCTTCAACCTTCTGCTCCAAATTACCATTTTAAAAAATGCAATAGGCTTTTCCGGCCTACTAAAGGTGTCTGTCTGTGTGCCCCTGCCTGGTGTTGTCCTCAACTAAATAAAGCTGAGCTTCAACCTTCCGGCTCTCATTAAGTGGTTTTTAAAAAAAAAAATGGTGGTTAGGGCCTACTAACGGCTTCTGCCCCTCCCTGGTGTTGCCCTCAACTAAATAAAGCTGAGCTTCAACCTTCTGCTCCAAATTACCATTTTAAAAAATGCAATAGGCTTTTCCGGCCTACTAAAGGTGTCTGTCTGTGTGCCCCTGCCTGGTGTTGTCCTCAACTAAATAAAGCTGAGCTTCAACCTTCTGCTCCAAATTACCATTTTAAAAAATGCAATAGGCTTTTCCGGCCTACTAAAGGTGTCTGTCTGTGTGCCCCTGCCTGGTGTTGTCCTCAACTAAATAAAGCTGAGCTTCAACCTTCCGGCTCTCATTAAGTGGTTTTTAAAAAAAAAAATGGTGGTTAGGGCCTACTAACGGCTTCTGCCCCTCCCTGGTGTTGCCCTCAACTAAATAAAGCTGAGCTTCAACCTTCTGCTCCAAATTACCATTTTAAAAAATGCAATAGGCTTTTCCGGCCTACTAAAGGTGTCTGCCCCTCCCTGGTGTTGTCCTCAACTGAACAAAGCTGAGCTTCCACATTCTGGCTTTCGCCCTATACTATCAGATATTAAACTGCATTTGGCCTACTAGTGTGGTTAGGCCCTTGAAACAGTGTCTGCTGCTCTTGGGTTTGCTACTCCACTGAACAAAGCAATGCCGCCTGTTTAGTCCTGTTACCAATTTTGAACTGCATTTAGCCTACTTTATTCTTTGGCCCTATATCTGTTTCCTCCTCATCCTGCCCATTGCCCAGCCACTGCTAAATGAGTCTGCTGGTACATTGACCTAGACCACTACATTCCCCTTGTACTCTACACAGCCAGAATCTGACCCTGCTGAAAGTAAGGTTCCCCTTCCCGCATGTTATACCACCTTACACAAGGACAAAGAGGAAGGTGCAGATGAAAGTGCAGGTTCCTTCATCAGGTGGGGGGGCATACTCGTTGGCGACGTCACTGGCACAGGGCCCCTCAGAGTACGCAAAAGTGTCGCTGCTGGTGGGAGGCGCCCCCGCCATGCAAACACACCGCCGTACTTTGAGGGGCCCTGTGCCAGTGCCAATGCGAACGAGTGGGCCCCCCCCTGCTTGCTCAGGATCACAGCACTTGCAACGTTTAAATACTTACCTTTCCCTGCAACACCGCCGTGACGTAGTCCGCATTTCCTGGGCCCACGAAAAACTTGAGCCAGCCCTACTCCCCCCACAACTTTCCCCCAATTCCCTATGCCCAACTATTATTATACAGTTAATTAAGATTGGCAAGCTTCAGAAACAAGAATGGATGTTTTTGGCATTAAAATGGGCACTGTAGGTGTTTTCCTGGCCTCCACTCACTGCCGACTATGCTTCCCCATTGACTTGCATTGGGTTTCGTGTTTCGGTCGATCCCCGACTTTTAGCGATAATCGGCCGACTGCACTCGACTCGACTCTGGACAAAATCGGGTTTCCCAAAACCCTACTCGATCTTAAAAAAATGAAAGTCGCTCAACCCTATGCCCTACATTTACACCAGTTAATACTTTGCGCCAACTACCACTGTCTGCAAGTCAGCAGAGGAGCCCACCCCTGTACCTAGGTATGCCACCTGTTTATTTGTGAATTTTATTTTGGGCCAGACGTTAACCTCACTTTATTATTTTGGCCTACTAACTGTGTCAGACACTCCTTACAGTTGTCCTCCACTGAACAAAGCTAGGCCGCCTGCGTACTCCGGTAACCTATTTTTAACTGCATTTTGCCTATTACTTTTTTGGCCCTACTAACTGTGTCTGCCCCTCGGTGCAATCATCTTCCGCTGACCACACCAATGCTGCCTGTGTACCCCTGTAACATATTTAAACCTGCATAGAGCCTACATTTTTATTTTAGGCCTAGTAAGTCTGTCTGCGGTCCCTCCTTGCAATCGTCCTCCGCTGACCACACCAATGCTGCCTGTGTAACCCTGTAACCTATTTAAACCTGCATAGAGCCTACATTTTTATTTTAGGCCTAGTAAGTCTGTCTGCGGTCCCTCCTTGCAATCGTCCTCCGCTGACCACACCAATGCTGCCTGTGTATGCCTGTAACTTTTTTAAACTGCATTGAGCCAACGTTTTTGTTTAAGGCCTACTACCTGTGTCTGTCTGGGCCACTCAATACAGCTGTCTGTTGTGAATTAGACTTTTTGGCTCCCTCTTGTGGTCACTAGTGGTATGACTCTGGGATTGTCTTTTTTCTGTTTGGCACTCACCTGGGTCGTTAGTCCAGGGGTGTCGCTATATTAACTTCCTGGATCCTTAGTCCAGTGCCTGGCATCGTTGTAATCAGATCCTTCTGTTGCTCCTGTCTGCTGGTCCTGGCTCTTGCAAAATTAAGCTAAGTCTTGCTTCTTTGTTTTTTGAGTTACTTGCTTTGCTACTATTTTTGTCCAGCTTGTACTAAATGTGATTTCTGACCTTGCTGGAAGCTCTAGGGGGCTGGTGTTCTCCCCCCGGCCGTTAGACGGTTCGGGGGTTCTTGAATATCCAGCGTGGAAATTTTAATAGGGTTTTTGCTGACCATATAAGTCATCTTACTATATTCCACTATTAGCTAGTGGGCCTCTCTTTGCTAAATACCTACCTCATTCTTATGTTTGTCTTTTCCTCTTACCTCACCGTTATTATTTGTTGGGGGCTTGTATCCAACTTTTGGGGTCTTTTCTCTGGAGGCAAGAAAGATCTTTCTTTTCCCTTCTAGGGTTAGTTAGTTCTCCGGCTGGCGCGAGACGTCTAGAACCAACGTAGGCACGTTCCCCGGCTGCTTCTATTTGTGGTGCTAGGATTAGATATATGGTCAGCCCAGTTACCACTGCCCTATGAGCTGGTTTTTTGTGTTTGCAGACTTGGTATTTATTCCTGAGACCCTCTGCCATTGGGGTCATAACAGTATGCCAGGCCTACATTGAATGTTTAATGCATTGCAGAAGTGGGATATAAGAAAGGAAATCCTGAATTTTTTTTTTTTCCTCTCTTCCTCCCCTTAACCTCTGAGTGGCTTGAGCTTGCTGCAGACATGAATGTCCAGACCTTGATTACAAGTGTGGACCAGCTTGCTGCTCGTGTGCAAAGCATACAAGATTTTGTTACCAGTAGTCCTATGTCTGAACCTAAAATACCTATTCCTGAACTTTTTTCTGGAGACCGATTTAAGTTTAGGAATTTCAGGGATAATTGTAAATTGTTTCTATCCCTGAGACCCCGTTCATCTGGAGACTCAGTTTAGCAAGTTAAAATTGTTATCTCTTTTTTACGTGGCGACCCTCAGGATTGGGCCTTCTCGCTAGCGCCAGGAGATCCGGCATTGGCAAATATTGATGCGTTTTTTCTGGCGCTTGGATTGCTTTACGAGGAACCCAATCTTGAGGTTCAGGCAGAAAAAGCCTTGCTGGCTATTTCTCAGGGCCAGGATGAAGCTGAAGTGTATTGCCAAAAATTTCGGAAATGGTCCGTGCTTACTCAGTGGAATGAGTGTGCTCTGGCCGCAAACTTCAGAAATGGCCTTTCTGAAGCCATTAAGAATGTGATGGTGGGTTTCTCCATTCCTACAAGTCTGAATGATTCCATGGCGCTGGCTATTCAAATTGACCGGCGTTTGCGGGAGCGCAAAACCGCTAATCCTCTGGTGGTGTTGTCTAAACAAACACCTGATTTGATGCAATGTGATAGAATTCAGACCAGAAATGAGCGGAAAAATCATAGACGTCAGAATGGGTTGTGTTTTTACTGTGGTGATTCTACACATGTTATATCAGCATGCTCTAAACGCCTAACAAGGGTTGTTAGTCCTGTCGCCATTGGTAATTTGCAACCTAAATTTATTTTGTCTGTGACTTTAATTTGCTCATTGTCCTCCTACCCTGTTATGGCATTTGTGGATTCAGGTGCTGCCCTGAGTCTTATGGATCTGTCGTTTGCCAAGCGCTGTGGTTTTGTTCTTGAGCCGTTGGTTAATCCTATCCCTCTGAGGGGTATTGATGCTACGCCATTGGCGGAAAATAAACCGCAGTTTTGGACACAGGTAACCATGTGCATGACTCCTGAACATCGGGAGGTGATTTGTTTTCTTGTTCTGCATAAAATGCATGATTTGGTCGTTTTGGGGTTGCCATGGTTACAGACTCATAATCCAGTCTTGGATTGGAAGGCAATGTCTGTGTCAAGTTGGGGCTGTCAGGGTATTCATGGTGATTCCCCGCCGGTGTCTATTGCTTCCTCTACTCCTTCGGAAGTTCCTGAGTATTTGTCTGATTATCAGGATGTGTTCAGCGAGTCCAGGTCCAGTGTTCTGCCTCCTCATAGAGACTGTGACTGTGCCATAGATTTGATTCCAGGTAGCAAATTTCCTAAGGGAAGACTATTTAATCTGTCTGTACCTGAGCATACCACAATGCGTTCGTATATCAAGGAATCTCTGGAGAAGGGGCATATCCGTCCTTCCTCTTCCCCTCTTGGTGCGGGATTCTTTTTTGTGGCCAAGAAGGACGGATCTTTGAGACCTTGTATTGACTATCGGCTTTTGAATAAAATCACTGTTAAATTTCAGTATCCTTTGCCTCTGTTGTCAGACTTGTTTGCCCGAATTAAAGGTGCCAAGTGGTTCACCAAGATAGATCTTCGTGGTGCGTACAACCTTGTGCGCATTAAGCGAGGAGATGAATGGAAAACCGCGTTTAATACGCCCGAAGGTCATTTTGAGTACTTGGTGATGCCTTTTGGGCTCTCTAATGCTTCTTAAGTGTTTCAGTCCTTTATGCATGATATTTTCCGGAAGTATCTGGATAAATTTATGATCGTTTATCTGGATGATATTCTGTTTTTTTCTGATGACTGGGACTCGCATGTAGAGCAGGTCAGGATGGTGTTTCAGGTTTTGCGTGAGAATGCTTTATTTGTTAAGGGCTCAAAGTGTCTCTTTGGAGTACAGAAGGTTCCCTTTTTGGGGTTTATTTTTTCCCCTTCTGCGGTGGAGATGGACCCAGTCAAGGTCCGTGCTATTCATGATTGGACTCAACCCACGTCAGTTAAGAGTCTTCAAAAGTTCTTGGGTTTTGCTAACTTCTACCGTCGTTGTATTGCTAATTTTTCTAGCATTGCTAAACCTTTGATGGATATGACCAAGAAAGGTTCTGATGTTGCTAACTGGGCTCCTGCAGCCGTGGAGGCTTTCCAGGAGTTGAAGCGCCGGTTTACTTCGGCGCCTGTTTTGTGCCAGCCTGATGTCTCACTTCCCTTTCAGGTTGAAGTGGATGCTTCTGAGATTGGGGCAGGGGCCGTTTTGTCGCAGAGAGGCCCTGGTTGCTCTGTGATGAGACCTTGTGCCTTTTTCTCGAGGAAGTTTTCACCTGCTGAGCGGAATTATGATGTTGGCAATCGGGAGTTGTTGGCCATGAAGTGGGCATTTGAGGAGTGGCGTCTGTCATGATCTCTGCAGGCAGAGATCATAGCAAGCCTATAGAGGGACAAGCTCTCGGAAGATGGAACTATACTGACCATGAACTAAGCCTGCCGCGCAACTAGAAATAGCCAGGTAGCATTTCCTATTTATAGCTAGATGCCCAGCTCTGGCCTAAGACCTAAATAGCTAGCAGAGGGAAATATAAGACCTGGCTCACCTCTAGAGAAATATTCCAAAGAAGACAGTAGCCCCCCACATATAATGACGGTGAGTTCAGATGAAACAACAAACGCAGCAGGAAAATAGTCTTAGCAAATTTGAGGTCCGCTTACTAGATAGCAGAAGACAGATAGTATACTTTCATGGTCAGCAGAAAAATACTAACAAAACACCATCCAGAGATTACCTTAAACTCTGGCATTAACTCATAACGCCAGAGTAGCAATCCCTGATCGACGAGAGCTTTCCAGACACAGTAACAAAACTTCAGCTGCGAACTGGAACAAATAGGCAAAACAAAACATGGACAAAAGTCCAACTTATCAGTAGTTGTCTAGAAGCAGGAACAAGCACTGAGAGGCATCAGATAACATTGTTGACCGGCAAGAAACCACCAGAGAAATGAGCTTAAATAGCGACACCCACTACTGATGGAATCAGGTGAAACAGGAAAGAGGATGACAAGTCCAATTCCACAAGCGGCCACCGGGGGAGCCCAGAATCCAAATTCACAACAGTACCCCCCCCTCAAGGAGGGGGCACCGAACCCTCACCAGATCCACCAGGGCGACCAGGATGAGCCCTATGGAAGGCACGAACAAGATCAGAAGCATGAACATCAGATGCATTGACCCAAGAATTATCCTCCTGGCCGTAACCCTTCCAGTTGACCAGATACTGGAGTTTCCGTCTGGAAACACGAGAGTCCAAAATTTTCTCCACAACGTACTCCAACTCACCCTCAACCAACACCGGAGCAGGAGGCTCAAGAGAAGGTACAACAGGTACCTCATACCTGCGCAATAACGACCGATGAAAAACGTTATGAATGGAAAAGGACGCAGGGAGGTCCAAACGGAAAGAAACAGGATTAAGAATCTCCAATATTCTATAAGGGCCGATGAACCGAGGTTTAAACTTAGGAGAAGAGACCCTCATAGGGACAAAACGAGAAGACAACCACACTAAATCTCCAACACAAAGCCGAGAACCAACACGACGATGACGGTTGGCAAAACGCTGAGTCTTCTCCTGTGACAACTTCAAATTGTCCATAACCTGCCCCCAGATGTGATGCAATCTCTCCACCACCGCATCCACTCCAGGACAATCCGAGGATTCCACCTGACCGGAGGAAAATCGAGGGTGAAACCCCGAATTACAGAAAAACGGGGACACCAAGGTGGAAGAACTGGCCCGATTATTGAGGGCGAACTCTGCCAATGGCAAAAAAGCAACCCAATCATCCTGGTCAGCAGAGACAAAACACCTCAGATATGTCTCAAGGGTCTGATTAGTCCGCTCGGTCTGGCCATTAGTCTGAGGGTGAAAAGCAGATGAAAAAGACAAATCTATGCCCATCCTAGCACAGAATGCCCGCCAAAATCTAGACACAAATTGGGTACCTCTGTCAGAAACAATATTCTCAGGAATACCGTGCAATCGGACAACATTCTGAAAAAACAGAGGAACCAACTCAGAAGAAGAAGGCAACTTGGGCAGAGGAACCAAATGGACCATTTTAGAGAAACGGTCACAGACCACCCAGATGACAGACATCTTCTGGGAAACAGGCAGATCTGAAATAAAATCCATCGAGATGTGTGTCCAAGGCCTCTTAGGAATAGGCAAGGGCAACAGCAGTCCGCTAGCCCGAGAACTACAAGACTTGGCCCGAGCACAAACGTCACATGACTGCACAAAGACTCGCACATCTCGTGACAGAGAAGGCCACCAGAAGGATCTTGCCACCAAATCCCTGGTACCAAAAATTCCGGGATGACCTGCCAATGCAGAAGAATGTACCTCAGAGATGACTCTGCTGGTCCAATCATCCGGAACAAACAGTCTATCAGGCGGACAACGATCCGGTCTATCCGCCTGAAACTCTTGCAAGGACCGCCGCAGATCAGGAGAAACGGCCGACAAAATTACTCCCTCCCTAAGGATACCTGTGGGTTCAGAATTACCAGGAGAGTCCGGGTCAAAACTCCTAGAAAGGGCATCTGCCTTAACATTCTTAGAACCCGGTAGGTATGACACCACAAAATTAAAGCGAGAAAAAAATAAAGACCAGCGCGCCTGTCTAGGATTCAGGCGTCTGGCAGTCTCAAGATAAATCAAATTTTTGTGGTCAGTCAATACCACCACCTGATGCCTAGCCCCCTCGAGCCAATGGCGCCACTCCTCAAACGCCCACTTCATGGCCAAAAGCTCCCGATTCCCAACATCATAATTCCGCTCTGCGGGCGAAAATTTGCGAGAAAAGAAGGCACAAGGCCTAATGACGGAGCAGTCGGAACCTTTCTGCGACAACACTGCCCCAGCTCCGATCTCCGAAGCGTCAACCTCAACCTGAAAAGGCAGATTCACATCAGGCTGACGCAACACAGGGGCAGAGGCAAAACGGCGCTTAAGCTCCTGAAAGGCCTCTACAGCATGAGGGGACCAATTAGCAACATCAGCGCCTTGTCTGGTCAAATCAGTCAGTGGTTTAACGACATCCGAAAAACCAGCAATAAATCGGCGGTAAAAGTTGGCAAAGCCCAAAAATCTCTGAAGACCCTTAAGAGAGGAGGGCTGAGTCCAGTCACAAATAGCTTGCACCTTGACGGGATCCATCTCAATGGAAGAGGGAGAAAAAATATACCCCAAAAAGGAAATTTTCTGGACCCCAAAAACGCACTTAGACCCCTTCACACATAAAGAATTAGACCGCAGAACCTGAAAAACTCTCCTGACCTGCTGGACATGAGAGTCCCAGTCATCAGAAAAAATCAGAATATCATCCAGATATATTATCATAAATTTATCCAGAAAATCGCGGAAAATATCATGCATAAAAGACTGGAAAACTGAAGGGGCATTAGAAAGACCAAAAGGCATGACCAAATACTCAAAGTGGCCCTCGGGCGTATTAAATGCGGTCTTCCACTCATCCCCCTGCCTGATCCGCACCAAATTATACGCCCCACGAAGATCAATTTTAGAGAACCACTTAGCACCCTCTATACGAGCAAACAAATCAGTAAGCAATGGCAATGGGTATTGATACTTAACAGTGATCTTATTCAGAAGCCGATAATCAATACATGGTCTCAAAGAGCCGTCTTTTTTTGAGACAAAGAAAAACCCAGCTCCCAAGGGAGAAGAAGATGGACGAATATGTCCCTTTTCCAAAGACTCCTTTATATATTCCCGCATAGCAGCATGTTCCGGCACAGACAAATTAAACAAACGACCCTTTGGATATTTACAACCCGGTATCAAATCTATGGCACAATCGCACTCACGGTGCGGAGGTAACGACCCAAGCTTGGGTTCGTCAAAGACGTCTTGATAATCAGAGAGGAACTCAGGGACTTCAGAGGGAATGGACGACGAAATAGAAACCAAAGGTACGTCCCCATGAATACCCTTACATCCCCAGCTCAACACAGACATAGCTCTCCAGTCCAAGACTGGGTTGTGAGACTGCAACCATGGCAATCCCAGTACCAAATCGTCATGTAAATTATACAGCACCAGGAAACGAATAATCTCCTGGTGATCCGGATTGATACGCATGGTTACTTGTGTCCAGTATTGTGGTTTATTATTAGCCAATGGGGTGGAGTCAATCCCCTTCAGAGGAATAAGAGTCTCCAAAGGCTCTAAATCAAAACCACAACGATTGGCAAAGGACCAATCCATAAGACTCAGAGCGGCGCCAGAGTCAATATAGGCGTCCGTGGCAATGGATGACAAAGAGCAAATCAGGGTTACAGACAAAATAAACTTAGACTGAATGGTGCCAATGGAAACAGACTTATCAAGCTTCTTTGTACGCCTAGAGCATGCCGATATAACATGAGTAGAATCCCCACAATAGAAACACAATCCATTCTTCCGTCTAAAATTCTGTCGCTCACTCCTGGACAGAATTCTATCACACTGCATACTTTCTGGCGTCTTTTCCATAGACACCGCCAGATGGTGCATCGGTTTGCGCTCCCGCAGACGCCTATCAATCTGAATAGCCATTGTCATGGACTCATTCAGACCTGCAGGCAAAGGGAACCCCACCATAACATCCTTAACGGCATCAGAGAGACCTTCTCTGAAAGTTGCCGCCAAGGCGCACTCATTCCACTGAGTAAGCACAGACCATTTACGGAATTTTTGGCAGAAAACTTCAGCTTCGTCTTGCCCCTGAGATAGTGCCATCAAAGTTTTTTCTGCCTGAAGTTCCAAATGAGGTTCCTCATAAAGCAAGCCCAAGGCCAGAAAAAACGCATCCACATCGCGTAACGCAGGATCCCCTGCTGGCAATGAGAAGGCCCAATCTTGAGGGTCACCCCTGAGCAAGGAAATCACAATCCTAACCTGCTGAGCAGGGTCTCCAGCTGAACGAGACTTCAGGGACAAATAAAGCTTACAATTATTTCGGAAATTCTGGAAGCTAGCTCTATTCCCTGTGAAGAACTCCGGCAAAGGAATTCTCGGCTCAGATACCGGAGCATGTACTACAAAATCTTGTAAATTTTGTACTTTCGTGATGAGATTATTCAAACCCGCAGTTACACTCTGGAGATCCATTATTGTCAGGTGCACACAGAGCATACAGAGATTAGGAGGAGAGAGAGAAAAAAGACTGCAGCAAGGCAGACTGGAGGAAAAAAAAAAAAAAAAAATTCCAGCAGACTTCTTATAACTCTCCTTTCTCAACCTGGGTCTTTAACACTTTAGTGGGCCGGTCAAACTGTCATGATCTCTGCAGGCAGAGATCATAGCAAGCCTATAGAGGGACAAGCTCTCGGAAGATGGAACTATACTGACCATGAACTAAGCCTGCCGCGCAACTAGAAATAGCCAGGTAGCATTTCCTATTTATAGCTAGATGCCCAGCTCTGGCCTAAGACCTAAATAGCTAGCAGAGGGAAATATAAGACCTGGCTCACCTCTAGAGAAATATTCCAAAGAAGACAGTAGCCCCCCACATATAATGACGGTGAGTTCAGATGAAACAACAAACGCAGCAGGAAAATAGTCTTAGCAAATTTGAGGTCCGCTTACTAGATAGCAGAAGACAGATAGTATACTTTCATGGTCAGCAGAAAAATACTAACAAAACACCATCCAGAGATTACCTTAAACTCTGGCATTAACTCATAACGCCAGAGTAGCAATCCCTGATCGACGAGAGCTTTCCAGACACAGTAACAAAACTTCAGCTGCGAACTGGAACAAATAGGCAAAACAAAACATGGACAAAAGTCCAACTTATCAGTAGTTGTCTAGAAGCAGGAACAAGCACTGAGAGGCATCAGATAACATTGTTGACCGGCAAGAAACCACCAGAGAAATGAGCTTAAATAGCGACACCCACTACTGATGGAATCAGGTGAAACAGGAAAGAGGATGACAAGTCCAATTCCACAAGCGGCCACCGGGGGAGCCCAGAATCCAAATTCACAACAGGCGTCATTGGCTCGAGGGTGCTAAGCATCGTGTGGTGGTCTTGACTGATCACAAAAATCTGATGTATCTCGAGTCTGCTAAACGCCTGAATCCTAGACAGGCCCGCTGGTCATTGTTTTTCTCCCGTTTTGACTTTGTGGTCTCATATTTACCAGGTTCAAAGAATGTGAAGGCTGATGCTCTTTCAAGGACCTTTTGTGCCTGACTCTCCGGGAGTCGCAGAACCAGTTGGTATTCTTAAAGAGGGAGTTATCTTGTCAGCCATTTCTCCGGATTTGCGACGTGTGTTGCAGAGATTTCAGGCTGGTAGACCTGACTCTTGTCCACCTGACAGACTGTTTGTTCCTGATAAGTGGACCAGCAGAGTCATTTCCGAGGTTCATTTCTCGGTGTTGGCAGGGCATCCGGGAATTTTTGGCACCAGAGATCTGGTGGCTAGGTCCTTTTGGTGGCCTTCCTTGTCACGGGATGTGCGGTCGTTTGTGCAGTCCTGTGGGACTTGTGCTCGAGCTAAGCCTTGCTGTTCGCGTGCCAGCGGGTTGCTCTTGCCCTTGCCTGTCCCGAAGAGGCCTTGGACACACATTTCCATGGATTTCATTTCAGATCTCCCGGTGTCTCAGGGCATGTCTGTCATCTGGGTGGTATGTGATCATTTTTCTAAGATGGTCCATTTGGTACCTTTGCCTAAGCTGCCTTCCTCTTCCGATCTGGTTCCTGTGTTCTTTCAGAATGTGGTTTGTTTACACGGCATTCCTGAGAATATTGTGTCTGACAGAGGATCCCAGTTTGTTTCCAGGTTCTGGCGATCCTTTTGTGCTAGGATGGGCATTGAGTTGTCGTTTTCGTCTGCCTTTCATCCTCAGACTAATGGACAAACGGAGCGAACTAATCAGACTCTGGAGGCTTATTTGAGGTGTTTTGCTTCTGCGGATCAGGATGATTGGCTGAGTTTGCCCTTAATAATCGGGCTAGTTCCGCTACATTGGTTTCGCCATTTTTCTGCAACTCTGGTTTCCATCCTCGTTTTTCCTCGGGACATGTGGAGCCTTCTGACTGTCCTGGGGTAGATTCTGTGGTGGATAGGTTGCAGCAGATCTGGAATCATGTGGTGGACAACTTAAAGTTGTCACAAGAGAAGGCTCAGCGTTTTGCCAACCGCCGCCGCGGTGTGGGTCCCCGACTTCGTGTTGGGGATTTGGTATGGCTGTCTTCTCGATTTGTTCCTATGAAGGTCTCCTCTCCTAAATTTAAGCCTCGCTTCATCGGTCCTTACAAGATATTGGAAATCCTTAATCCTGTGTCCTTTCGCTTGGATCTTCCTGTGTCGTTTGCCATTCACAACGTGTTCCATAGGTCTTTGTTGCGGCGGTACGTTGTACCTGTGGTTCCTTCTGTTGAGCCTCCTGCTCCGGTGTTGGTTGAGGGCGAGATGGAGTACGTGGTGGAGAAGATCTTGGATTCTCGTCTCTCCAGGCGGAGGCTTCAGTATCTGGTCAAGTGGAAGGGCTATGGTCAGGACGATAATTCCTGGGTGGTTGCCTCTAATGTGCATGCGGCCGATTTAGTTTGTGCCTTTCACGCTGCTCATCCTGATCGCCCTGGTGGTCTTGGTGAGGGTTCGGTGACCCCTCCTTAAGGGGCGGGTACTGTTGTGAATTAGACTTTTTGGCTCCCTCTTGTGGTCACTAGTGGTATGACTCTGGGATTGTCTTTTTTCTGTTTGGCACTCACCTGGGTCGTTAGTCCAGGGGTGTCGCTATATTAACTTCCTGGATCCTTAGTCCAGTGCCTGGCATCGTTGTAATCAGATTCTTCTGTTGCTCCTGTCTGCTGGTCCTGGCTCTTGCAAAATTAAGCTAAGTCTTGCTTCTTTGTTTTTTGAGTTACTTGCTTTGCTACTATTTTTGTCCAGCTTGTACTAAATGTGATTTCTGACCTTGCTGGAAGCTCTAGGGGGCTGGTGTTCTCCCCCCGGCCGTTAGACGGTTCGGGGGTTCTTGAATATCCAGCGTGGATATTTTAATAGGGTTTTTGCTGACCATATAAGTCATCTTACTATATTCCGCTATTAGTTAGTGGGCCTCTCTTTGCTAAATACCTAGCTCATTCTTATGTTTGTCTTTTCCTCTTACCTCACCGTTATTATTTGTTGGGGGCTTGTATCCAACTTTTGGGGTCTTTTCTCTGGAGGCAAGAAAGGTCTTTCTTTTCCCTTGTAGGGTTAGTTAGTTCTCCGGCTGGCGCGAGACGTCTAGAACCAACGTAGGCACGTTCGCCGGCTGCTTCTATTTGTGGTGCTAGGATTAGATATATGGTCAGCCCAGTTACCGCTGCCCTATGAGCTGGTTTTTTGTGTTTGCAGACTTGGTATTTATTCCTGAGACCCTCTGCCATTGGGGTCATAACAGCTGTCCTCCTCTGAAAAAAGCTGAGCTTTAATTGTCAGGTTTTCAGCCTATAGGAATTTGAAAACTGCATTGGGCCTACTAGATTGGTTGGGGCCTACTAACAGTGTCTGCCACTCCTAGGTGTTCTCCAGGTTTACTTGCCTGAGCTTCAATCTTCAGGCTCTCATTAAGTTGTTGTTAATATAACACGGCATTAGGCCTACTAGTTTGGTTGGGGCCTACTAACGGTGTCTGCCGCTCCAAGGTGTTCTCCTGTTTTTTTTCTTGAGATTCAATCTTCAGGCTTTCGGCCTATATTTGAAATATGAAACTGCATTTGGGATACTAGTTGGGTTGGGCCTACTAACGGTGTCTGCTGCTCCCTGATGTTGTCCTCCACTGAACAAAGCTGAGCTTCAATCTTCAGGTTCTCATTAATTAGTTGTTAATATAACACTGCAGTTGGCCTACTAGTTTGGTTGGTGCCTACTAACAGTGTCTGCCGCTCCAAGGTGTTCTCCAGGTTTACTTGCCTGAGCTTCAATCTTCAGGCTCTCATTAAGTAGTTGTTAATATAACACTGCAGTTGGCATACTAGTTTGGTTGGGGCCTACTAACGGTGTCTGTCGCTCCAAGGTGTTCTCCAGGTTTACTTGCCTGAGCTTCAATCTTCATGCTCTCATTAAGTTGTTGTTAATATAACACGGCATTAGGCCTACTAGTTTGGTTGGGGCCTACTAACAGTGTCTGCCGCTCCAAGGTGTTCTCCAGGTTTACTTGCCTGAGCTTCAATCTTCAGGCTCTCGTTAAGTAGTTGTTAATATAACACTGCAGTTGGCCTACTAGTTTGGTTGGGGCCTACTAACGGTGCCTGCCGCTCCAAGGTGTTCTCCTCCACTGAACAAAGCAGTGCCGCCTGTTTACTCCTGTTACCAATTTTGAACTTTATTTTGCCCACTTTATTATTTGGGCCTACTAACTGTGTCTGCCTCTCATTACAGTTGTCCTCCTTTCAACTAAGCAATGCCGCCTGGTTAGTCCTGTTACCAATTTTGAACTGCATTTAGCCCACTTTATTATTTGGGCCTATATCTGTGTTTCCTCCTCATCCTGCCCATTGCCCAGCCAGTGCTAGATGACTCTTGTGGTACATTGACCCAGACCACTACATTCCCCTTGCACGCTACACAGCCACAATCTGACCCTGCTGAAAGTCAGGTTCCCCTTCCCGTATACTATACCACCTTACACAGGGACAAAGAGGAAGGTGCAGATGAAAGTGCAGGTTCCTTCTTTAGGTGGGGGGACATACTCGTTGGCGACGTCACTGGCACAGGGCCCCTCATAGTACGCAAAAGTGTCGCTGCCGGTGGGAGGCGCCCCCGCCATGCAAACACACCGCTGTACTTTGAGGGGCCCTGTGCCAGTGCCAATGCGAACGAGTGGGCCCCCCCTGCTTGCTCAGGATCACAGCACTTGCAAAGTTGAAATACTTACCTCTCACTGCTCCACCGCCGTGACGTAGTCCACGTTTCCTGGGCCCACTAAAAACTTTAACCAGCCCTACCCCCCACAACTTTAGCCAAATGACCCCCAATTTCCATTGCCTAACTATTGTTATAAAGTAAATTAAGATTGACAAGCTTCAGTAACAAGAATGGATGTTTTTGCCATTAAAATGGGCACTATAGGTGTTTTTGCCTCCACTCACTGCCGACTATGCTTCCCCATTGACTTGCATTGGGTTTCGTGTTTCGGTCGATCCCCGACTTTTGGCGATAATCGGACTATTTCACTCGACTCGACTTTTGACAAAGTCGGGTTTCGCGAAACCCGACTCGATCCTAAAAAAGTGAAAGTCGCTCAACCCTACTGGCCACTGGAGGGGTAATGTGAAACCAGAGTTACTACATAGTGTAAATCACTATATAAGGCCAGGGAAACATGACTGAGATAGAAGCAGAAACTTGGGTACCTGTACTTACTGTATATGTGATGAATCCTACACAAAAAAAGGAGTACAAGTCCAAACCAAGATCAATAAAATTAGTATTTTTTAAATAAATAGATAATATTAATCTATGTTAAAGGACAGACATTAACAAGGCACAAGCACAATCTCATGTGTGGGAGAGCACCACCACTGTAGTAACAGAAAGTGCTAGTCAGCAGACCACAAAAGCACAGTCCATATACCCTGTTACCATAGTGCAAATCCAATAAGTTTTATAATACAGGGACAAATATGCATTTTTAATCAACAATATAAGCAGCAGGCATGAGATGTTCCATCAACCCTCATCCAAACCTGCAAGACATACTACAAAATATTAGAGAATATCCCTTTAAGGACTGCTAGACTTACCCATAAAAGTATCTGTCAGTGCGTGCTAGGTAGCAGTCCCAACGCTCGTTTTGCGTGGGCTTCTTCGGGGCTGTCAAACATGACTGAGATAGAAGCAGAAACTTGAGCACCTGTACTTACTGTATATCCGTTGTATTTGTGTTCAGTGTTGTGATACTTGCATAAGTGGAGACACCCGTGCAGTGTTGTAAATTTCCCAAGGGTTCTCTGTCTTGGTGTTGCTTCTCTGATGTTCCAGACAGATGATGTTTAAAAGCTCCTTGGTGATGATGTGAGCATATGTACTTAATCTTTATATGTACTTAATCTTTATATTATTATTATTATTTATTTATTTATATAGCACCATTAATTCCATGGTGCTGTACATGAGAAGAGGTTACATACAAAGTTATAGATATCGTTTACAGTGAACAAATGTACGATGACAGACTGGTACAGAGGGGAGAGGACCTAGTCCTTGCGGACTTGTGTTTTATGGGATAATGGGGAAGAGACAGAAGGTCGGTGGTGCAGCAGCTCTGGTGGTGATGAGGCAGTTTGGGTGGTGGCAGCAGAATGGTTATTGCAGACTGTAAGCTTTTCTGAAGACATGAGTTTTTAGGTTCCGCCTGAAGGATCCGAGGGTGGTGGATAATCGGACGTGTTAAGGCATGGAATTCCAGAGGATGGGGGATATTCGGGAGAAATCTTGGAGGCAGTTGTGTGAGGAATGAGTAAAGGCCCCGTCTCACATAGCGAGATCGCTAGCGAGATCGCTGCTGAGTCACAAGTTTTGTGATGCAACAGCGACCTCCATAGCGATCTCGCTATGTGTGACACGTACCAGCGATCAGGCCCCTGCTGCGAGATCGCTGGTCGTGTCGGAATGGCCTGGACCTTTTTTTGGTCGTTGAGGCCCCGCTGACATTGCTGAATCGGTGTGTGTGACACCGATCCAGCGATGTCTTCACTGGTAACCAGGGTAAACATCGGGTTACTAAGCGCAGGGCCGCGCTTAGTAACCCGATGTTTACCCTGGTTACCAGCGTAAATGTAAAAAAAAACAAACAATACATACTCGCCTTCTGATGTCCGTCAGGTCCCTTGCCGTCTGCTTCCTGCTCTGACTGAGATCCGGCCGTACAGGTAGAGCACAGCACAGCAGTGACGTCACCGCTGCGCTCTGCTCTCAGTGTACGGCGGCTCAGTCAGAGCAGGAAGCAGACGGCAAGGGACCTGGACACCGAAAGGCGAGTATGTACTGTTTGTTTTTTTTTGTAACCAGGGTAAACATCGGGTTACTAAGCGCGGCCCTGCGCTTAGTAACCCGATGTTTACCCTGGTTACCCGGGTGCTGCAGGGGGACTTCGGCATCGTTGAAGACAGTTTCAACGATGCCGAACTCGTTCCCCTGATCGTTGGTCGCTGGGGAGAGCGGTCTGTGTGACAGCTCCCCAGCGACCACACAGCGACTTACCAACGATCACGGCCAGGTCATATCGCTGGTCGTGATCGTTGGTAAATCGCTAAGTGAGACGGGGCCTTAAGTGTGGAGGAGATTAGGAGGTCTTAGGAGGATCGAAGATTATGTGAGGGAAGATATTGGGAGATTAGTTCAGAGATATAGGGAGGGAACAGGTTGTGGATGACTTTGTAGGTCAGTGTTAGTAGTTTGATCTGGATTCCTTTGGGAATTGGGAGCCAGTGGAGGGATTTGCAGAGGGGAGAAACAGGGGAGTAGCGAGGAGAGAGGTGGATTAGTCGGGCAGCAGAGTTGATGACAGATTGGAGAGGTAGCGGGGAGGCCACAGAGGAGGGTGTTGCAGTAATCGAGGAGGGAGATGATGAGGGCATGCACAAGAGTTTAAGTAGATTGAGGGCTAAGAAAGGGACAGATTCTGGAAATATTTTTGAGTTGGAGGCGACAGGAGGTGGCAAGAGTTTAGTCGTGCGGTTTGAAGGACAGGGCAGAATCGAGAGTTACTCTGAGGCAGTAAAATTCAGGTGAGGGAGAGAGCGTGATGCTGTTTACCATAAAAGATAGGTAAAGTAGGGGAGTTAGGTGAGATGGAGGAAAGATGAGGAGTTTGATTTTGTCTACATTGAGTTTTAGGAAGTTAGAGGTGAAGAAGGAGTATATGGCTGATAGACACTCCGGGATTGTGGACAGCAGAGAGGTGACATCTGGGCCAGACAGGTAGATCTGAGTGTCATCTGCATAAAGGTGGTACTGGAAGCCATGGGATATTATGAATTGTCCTAGGAAAAAGGGTATAGATGGAAAAAAGTAGGGGCCCCAGGACAGAGCCTTGAGGGACTCCAACAGAGAGAGGGCAGGATGAGGAGGTAATGTGGCAGTGGGAAACGTTAAATGTGCAGTTGGAAAGGTATTAGGCAATCCTGGATAGGGCAAGGTATTTGATGCCAAGGGAAGAAAGAATCTGTAGCAGAAGGCAGTGGTCGATTGTGTCGAAGGCAGAGGACAATTCGAGAAGGAGGAGGATGGAGAACTGTGTTTTAGCTTTGGTTGTAAGTCATTAGTAACTTTGGTCAGTCCTGTTTCGGTGGAGTGGTGGGGGCGGAAGCCAGATTGGAGGTTGTCAAGCACAGAGTTAGATGAGAGGTGCGAGGAAAGTTGAGCATGGACATGCTGCTCAAGGAGTTTGGAAGCAAATGGGAGCAGTGATATGGGGCGATAGCTGGGCATAGCAGTTGGGTCAAGGTTCGTTTTTTTGAGGATGGATGTGGCAAAGTCCTTGGCAGAGATGAGGGGAGTTGGAGATGGCAGTTGTGAGCGAAGGAGAGAGTTGAATGTGCTGATCAGTTGTTATGGGTTGTAGGATAATGAAGATACAAGATTTATGAATTAGGTCTGCTTAGCAGAGGAGTGGGCTAATTTAAAAGCAAGTGTAGCTTGTTTTAAGGCAGTGAAGTAGTCTGGCAGGTGTTGTTTTCTTCCAATGCCGCTCCACAACCCTGGATGCTTGTCGAAGATTTTTGGTGAGATTGTTATGCCTGGGTTGCCTATTGATTTGTCACACTTTGCCATGCATGAGTGGGGCGACTGGGTCTATGGCTGATGTGAGGGTAGTATTATAGAAAGTGATGGTGCTGTCCATGTCGTGGAGTGAAGATATGGAGGACAGAGGTAGAAGAGAGTCTGAGAATGTCTAGGAGTGCAAGAATGTGCTAGTGGCTGGACATGGGGGGCAGGTAATGGAGGACAAGGATGAGAAGGTGAGTAGATGGTGGTCAGATAGGGGGTAGGGAGAGGTTGTGAGATTAGATAGGGAACAGAGGTGGGTGAAGATGACGTCTAGTGTATGTCCATCTGTGTGGGTGGCTGTGGAGGACCACTGAGTAAGTCCAAAGGATGAGGTAAGGGATAGGAGTTTGGAGGCTGCTGGCTGGCAGGTGTCAGTAGGGATATTAAAGTCACCCATGATGATGGTGGGGATGTCAGCAGAGAGAAAGTGAAGAAGCCAGGTGGAGAATTGGTCAATGAAGGCAGTGGCTGAGCCTGGTGGTCGGTATATGACAACCATTTGGAGATTAGAGGGACAGTAGATACAGACAGAGTGAACCTCAAATGAAGAGAGGATAAGGGAGGGTGGGGATTGGATAGGGCTGAAGGAGCAGTTTATATGTTTTTAATCTTTATACAGTATGTACTTAACCTTTGTATGTTAAAATATACAAAAGTGTATGCAATCATACTATTCCTTAAATTTAGTACTTTAAAATAAAATTGTGTTATATTGCAAGCAGTAGCCTTCTTTAAAGCCATATCCAAACTTTAGTATTAAAAACTTCACAGTACACTCTCCCCTTCCCTCTGCCATTGACTTTTGCACTGACTAGTGAGTCATACAAGGAATATTGACCTTCTGTCTCTACATAGAGTTTAGAAGGAGTTAGGGTATGTTTCCACGGTATGGATGGGCGGCGGTATCGCCGCAGCGGCGAAGCCGCTCGGCGCTAAGCCCCGCCCCTTTAATGGGACGCGATCATGCCGGATTTGTTAACTCTTCACATCCGGTATGATCGCTCGCTCCCATAGCGCCCTGTGATATGCCTTGCGGGGACGCTGCGTCCCCGCAAGGTGTACGGACATGCTGCGATCTGAAAAGACGCGCAGCATGTCCGTAGTCGCAGGGCCGCCGCGTGCGGGTTTCCACGCATAGTGGAGACGGGATTTCATAAAATCCCCTCCACTATGCTGGAACATCTGGACGCTGCTTTTTTGACGCTGCAGCTCTGCACAGTGTCAAAAAAGCAGCGTTTCCTGACCGTGGAAACATACCCTCAGTCAGTTTTTAATCACGGGATGTCATAGACCCAATGAAAAACAAAAGAATTAGCTGTGTAGAGGGGCAAAATGAGAAACTGTAAGTACACGGTGCTATATAAGATGATGATTTCAATATATTAAACGAATAAAAATTTTGATGGGAGTGCTTCTAAAAAATGTGGCTTATTCTCACTGTAGGGTTCAGAAGGGAGGGGGGCATTTGATTGGGGAGCATAGAATTTGCTAAATTTCTTTTTAGTTTTTTCAGAGCCTTTGTGCTTCCAGTAACGTGGAAGCCCCTATATTTTCATTGACAAATTACAAACCAAAGTGAGGATTTGCTTTTTTGTGGATTGAGCTGAAGTACTTATTGGGAACAGTTTACATAACATTTAGAATCACATTAATCCTGTGCTCTACGCTGAGCTCTTTACAGCACAGCAGGGTTTCCATCTACACCTACAAATAGCATGATTCATATGAAATCCATAAGGTATCCATTGACTATTAACAGCAGAGTTACTTTGAACTCTGTCTGGCCTCTGTTCAATGGTGTCCTTAATTTAAGATGTGCACAAAGCTGTAGCTGACCATGCTTTTATAAGCTCTTAAAATATGGACACTGCTGGATTATAGGCAAGATTGCATCCACAGTGTCTTCAGCTGCCTCATTACAGGGAATCTTAAGCCTGAAATTTCATCTGAATCACATTTTTCATAGCTCTACTGTAATAATTATATGGGTACTATTGAATCTGATAGCATGGTTTAAAGCCAGTCCGAGAGCAAAGTTGCTCTATATAGTAAATAGCAAACAGAACATAATACAGATATTCCTGCAATAGTAACGAGGTACTCATTACAATATAGTAAATCACAGCAAACTGAGAGGCGAACAGATATTTAAACAAGTAAGTCCAATAAGGTTATTAGTAGTGATGAGCAAATATACTAGTTACTTGACATTTCCCGAGCACGCTCGGGTGTCCTCCGAGTATTTTTTAGTGGTCTGAGATTTAGTTTTCATCACCTCAGCTGAATGATTTACAGCTATTAGCCAGGCTAAGTACATGTGGGGGTTGCCTGGTTGCTAGGGAATCCCCACATGTAATCAAGCAGGCTAGTAGCTGTAAATCATCCAGCTGCAGCGCAGAAAACTAAATCTCCGAGCACTAAAAAATACTCTGAGGACACCCGAGCGTTCTCGGGAAATCTCGAGTAACGAGTATATTCGCTCATCACTAGTTATTAGTGCGAATGCACACAGTACTTAAATGAGGAAGTCCAGAAAAACTTGATCACACATTTGCACACTACTTGTTAGTAGGAGTCCAATAATTTGCAGATGAAGCGTTGTGTGAATGCAGTCCTAGGAAAGAGAGGACAAGGGAAAAAGAGGGAGAGCGCTATCTGAGCGTAGCAGATGAGTAAATCTTTCCTGATGAGACAAGCACAACTTGATTCTTGTTCACCTGGTGTGGTTGTGCAAAGAGGCACAACACTGGGAAAAGTTTTGCAAACAAAGAAGATCCTTCCACTGGTGTGCTGTCCGTTGCAGCAGTTCCAGAGGTGAGAGGTAGCTGAATGGGGAAAGGCAGACCACCAAGGATTGAGCAGCGGAAGCAGGGATTTCACCAGCAAACAGGCAGAAGCTCAGGAGCCAGCAGCACAAAATACTCAGGCACAGGAGAACACATGACGTGGACTTAAATAATCAGGACAGACAGGAAGTTCCATGACAGGGCGAGATCCAAGACTCCATTTTGGATCAGGACGAACAGACACCAGGAAAGTCCGGAATCCTTACATCTACATTGAAACCCTAGTGTAAGCGCTCAGTATCATGCACCGGATAAATGTGAGCCGAGCCTTACTGCAATCTTTGAAAGATCAACAGCAGATCAAGAATTGCTTAATATTTTTTTTTCCATTTCTCATGTAGTATGATGAGACAATTGTATTCTTCACGTTGGTGCGATTACAGAGATACCAGATGTATATCGGTTTTTATGTATGGAGGCTATCACACACTGAAAAAAGCTTTTTTTGCAGAAAAAAGCTTTTGCATTGCCATATTTTGAGAGCTATAATTTTTCTATATTTCTGCTGACAGTAATGTGAGGGGTTATTCTTTATGAGACGAGATGACATTTTATTGGTATCATTTTCAGGCACATAATATTTTTTAATCACTTTTAGTGATGAGCGAGCGTGCTTGCCACTGCTAGTTGCTCTCTCAAGCATCAGTGTGCTCAAGATGCTCATTATTCGGCAAGTATTTTTGAATAATCATGCTCAATCTTGTGTCCCTGCCCTGCATGTTTGGCTGTTGTGAGACTGCCAATAAACATGCAGAGATTGCCTGCCAGTCACTGTTATGCTATAGCAACCTTGGTTGTGGCACTACTGTGATTTGCTGGCCACATAGCATCTTCGGGTTTACATAAGACCCGTGGTGATATGCTTGGCACAATGTACCAACAGAAACAGGCAGAGCAGGGAGAGGTGTGTTATGACCCCAATGGCAGAGGGTCTCAGGAATCAATACCAAGTCTGCAAACACAAAAAACCAGCTCATAGGGCAGTGGTAACTGGGCTGACCATATATCTAATCCTAGCACCACAAATAGAAGTAGCCGGGGAACGTGCCTACGTTGGTTCTAGACGTCTCGCGCCAGCCGGAGAACTAACTAACCCTAGAAGGGAAAAGAAAGACCTTTCTTGCCTCCAGAGAAAAGACCCCAAAAGTTGGATACAAGCCCCCAACAAATAATAACGGTGAGGTAAGAGGAAAAGACAAACATAAGAATGAGCTAGGTATTTAGCAAAGAGAGGCCCACTAGCTAATAGCAGAATATAGTAAGATGACTTATATGGTCAGCAAAAACCCTATTAAAATATCCACGCTGGATATTCAAGAACCCCCGAACTGTCTAACGGCCGGGGGGAGAACACCAGCCCCCTAGAGCTTCCAGCAAGGTCAGAAATCACATTTAGTACAAGCTGGACAAAAATAGTAGCAAAGCAAGTAACTCAAAAAACAAAGAAGCAAGACTTAGCTTAATTTTGCAAGAGCCAGGACCAGCAGACAGGAGCAACAGAAGGATCTGATTACAACGATGCCAGGCACTGGACTAAGGATCCAGGAAGTTAATATAGCGACACCCCTGGACTAACGACCCAGGTGAGTGCCAAACAGAAAAAAGACAATCCCAGAGTCATACCACTAGTGACCACAAGAGGGAGCCAAAAAGTCTAATTCACAACAGTACCCCCCCTTAAGGAGGGGTCACCGAACCCTCACCAAGACCACCAGGGCGATCAGGATGAGCAGCGTGAAAGGCACAAACTAAATCGGCCGCATGCACATTAGAGGCAACCACCCAGGAATTATCCTCCTGACCATAGCCCTTCCACTTGACCAGATACTGAAGCCTCCGCCTGGAGAGACGAGAATCCAAGATCTTCTCCACCACGTACTCCAACTCGCCCTCAACCAACACTGGAGCAGGAGGCTCAACAGAAGGAACCACAGGTACAACGTACCGCCGCAACAAAGACCCATGGAACACGTTGTGAATGGCAAACGACACAGGAAGATCCAAGCGAAAGGACACAGGATTAAGGATTTCCAATATCTTGTAAGGACCGATGAAGCGAGGCTTAAATTTAGGAGAGGAGACCTTCATAGGAACAAATCGAGAAGACAGCCATACCAAATCCCCAACACGAAGTCGGGGACCCACACCGCGGCGGCGGTTGGCAAAACGCTGAGCCTTCTCTTGTGACAACTTTAAGTTGTCCACCACATGATTCCAGATCTGCTGCAACCTATCCACCACAGAATCTACCCCAGGACAGTCAGAAGGCTCCACATGTCCCGAGGAAAAACGAGGATGGAAACCAGAGTTGCAGAAAAATGGCGAAACCAATGTAGCGGAACTAGCCCGATTAGTAAGGGCAAACTCAGCCAACGGCAAGAAGGTCACCCAATCATCCTGATCCGCAGAAACAAAACACCTCAAATAAGCCTCCAGAGTCTGATTAGTTCGCTCCGTTTGTCCATTAGTCTGAGGATGAAAGGCAGACGAAAACGACAACTCAATGCCCATCCTAGCACAAAAGGATCGCCAGAACCTGGAAACAAACTGGGATCCTCTGTCAGACACAATATTCTCAGGAATGCCGTGTAAACGAACCACATTCTGAAAGAACACAGGAACCAGATCGGAAGAGGAAGGCAGCTTAGGCAAAGGTACCAAATGGACCATCTTAGAAAAACGATCACATACCACCCAGATGACAGACATGCCCTGAGACACTGGGAGATCTGAAATGAAATCCATGGAAATGTGTGTCCAAGGCCTCTTCGGGACAGGCAAGGGCAAGAGCAACCCGCTGGCACGCGAACAGCAAGGCTTAGCTCGAGCACAAGTCCCACAGGACTGCACAAACGACCGCACATCCCGTGACAAGGAAGGCCACCAAAAGGACCTAGCCACCAGATCTCTGGTGCCAAAAATTCCCGGATGCCCTGCCAACACCGAGGAATGAACCTCGGAAATGACTCTGCTGGTCCACTTATCAGGAACAAACAGTCTGTCAGGTGGACAAGAGTCAGGTCTACCAGCCTGAAATCTCTGCAACACACGTCGCAAATCCGGAGAAATGGCTGACAAGATAACTCCCTCTTTAAGAATACCAACTGGTTCTGCGACTCCCGGAGAGTCAGGCACAAAGCTCCTTGAAAGAGCATCAGCCTTCACATTCTTTGAACCTGGTAAATACGAGACCACAAAGTCAAAACGGGAGAAAAACAATGACCAGCGGGCCTGTCTAGGATTCAGGCGTTTAGCAGACTCCAGATACATCAGATTTTTGTGATCAGTCAAGACCACCACACGATGCTTAGCACCCTCGAGCCAATGACGCCACTCCTCAAATGCCCACTTCATGGCCAACAACTCCCGATTGCCAACATCATAATTCAGCTCAGCAGGCGAAAACTTCCTCGAGAAAAAGGCACAAGGTCTCATCACAGAGCAACCAGGGCCTCTCTGCGACAAAACGGCCCCTGCCCCAATCTCAGAAGCATCCACTTCAACCTGAAAGGGAAGTGAGACATCAGGCTGGCACAAAACAGGCGCCGAAGTAAACCGGCGCTTCAACTCCTGGAAAGCCTCCACGGCTGCAGGAGCCCAGTTAGCAACATCAGAACCTTTCTTGGTCATATCCGTCAAAGGTTTAGCAATGCTAGAAAAATTAGCAATAAAACGACGGTAGAAGTTAGCAAAACCCAAGAACTTCTGAAGACTCTTAACTGACGTGGGTTGAGTCCAATCATGAATAGCACGGACCTTGACTGGGTCCATCTCCACCGCAGAAGGGGAAAAAATAAACCCCAAAAAGGGAACCTTCTGTACTCCAAAGAGACACTTTGAGCCCTTAACAAATAAAGCATTCTCACGCAAAACCTGAAACACCATCCTGACCTGCTCTACATGCGAGTCCCAGTCATCAGAAAAAACCAGAATATCATCCAGATAAACGATCATAAATCTATCCAGATACTTCCGGAAAATATCATGCATAAAGGACTGAAACACTGAAGGAGCATTAGAGAGCCCAAAAGGCATCACCAAGTACTCAAAATGACCTGCGGGCGTATTAAACGCGGTTTTCCATTCATCTCCTTGCTTAATGCGCACAAGGTTGTACGCACCACGAAGATCTATCTTGGTGAACCACTTGGCACCTTTAATTCGGGCAAACAAGTCTGACAACAAAGGCAAAGGATACTGAAATTTAACAGTGATTTTATTCAAAAGCCGATAGTCAATACAAGGTCTCAAAGATCCGTCCTTCTTGGCCACAAAAAAGAATCCCGCACCAAGAGGGGAAGAGGAAGGACGGATATGCCCCTTCTCCAGAGATTCCTTGATATACGAACGCATTGCGGTATGCTCAGGTACAGACAGATTAAATAGTCTTCCCTTAGGAAATTTGCTACCTGGAATCAAATCTATGGCACAGTCACAGTCCCTATGAGGAGGCAGAACACATCCTGATAATCAGACAAATACTCAGGAACGTCCGAAGGAGTAGAGGAAGCAATAGACACCGGCGGGGAATCACCATGAATACCCTGACAGCCCCAACTTGACACAGACATTGCCTTCCAATCCATGACTGGATTATGAGTCTGTAACCAAGGCAACCCCAAAACGACCAAATCATGCATTTTATGCAGAACAAGAAAACGAATCACCTCCCGATGTTCAGGAGTCATGCACATGGTTACCTGTGTCCAAAACTGCGGTTTATTTTCCGCCAATGGCGTAGCATCAATACCCCTCAGAGGGATAGGATTAACCAACGGCTCAAGAACAAAACCACAGCGCTTGGCAAATGACAGATCCATAAGACTCAGGGCAGCACCTGAATCCACAAACGCCATAACAGGGTAAGAGGACAATGAGCAAATTAAAGTCACAGACAAAATAAATTTAGGTTGCAAATTACCAATGGCGACAGGACTAACAACCCTTGTTAGGCGTTTAGAGCATGCTGATATAACATGTGTAGCATCACCACAGTAAAAACACAACCCATTCTGACGTCTATGATTTTTCCGCTCATTTCTGGTCTGAATTCTATCACATTGCATCAAATCAGGTGTTTGTTTAGACAACACCACCAGAGGATTAGCGGTTTTGTGCTCCCGCAAACGCCGGTCAATTTGAATAGCCAGCGCCATGGAATCATTCAGACTTGTAGGAATGGAGAAACCCACCATCACATTCTTAATGGCATCAGAAAGGCCGTTTCTGAAGTTTGCGGCCAGAGCACACTCATTCCACTGAGTAAGCACGGACCATTTCCGAAATTTTTGGCAATACACTTCAGCTTCATCCTGGCCCTGAGAAATAGCCAGCAAGGCTTTTTCTGCCTGAACCTCAAGATTGGGTTCCTCGTAAAGCAATCCGAGCGCCAGAAAAAACACATTAATATTTGCCAATGCCGGATCTCCTGGCGCTAGCGAGAAAGCCCAATCCTGAGGGTCGCCCCATAAAAAAGAGATAACAATTTTAACTTGCTGAACTGAGTCTCCAGATGAACGGGGTCTCAGAGATAGAAACAATTTACAATTATCCCTGAAATTCCTAAACTTAAATCGGTCTCCAGAAAACAGTTCAGGAATAGGTATTTTAGGTTCAGACATAGGACTACTGGTAACAAAATCTTGTATGCTTTGCACACGAGCAGCAAGCTGGTCCACACTTGTAATCAAGGTCTGGACATTCATGTCTGCAGCAAGCACAAGCCACTCAGAGGTAAAGGGGAGGAAGAGAGGAAAAAAAAAAAAAAATTCAGAATTTCTTTTCTTATATCCCACTTCTGCAATGCATTAAACATTCAATGTTGGCCTGGCATACTGTTATGACCCCAATGGCAGAGGGTCTCAGGAATCAATACCAAGTCTGCAAACACAAAAAACCAGCTCATAGGGCAGTGGTAACTGGGCTGACCATATATCTAATCCTAGCACCACAAATAGAAGTAGCCGGGGAACGTGCCTACGTTGGTTCTAGACGTCTCGCGCCAGCCGGAGAACTAACTAACCCTAGAAGGGAAAAGAAAGACCTTTCTTGCCTCCAGAGAAAAGACCCCAAAAGTTGGATACAAGCCCCCAACAAATAATAACGGTGAGGTAAGAGGAAAAGACAAACATAAGAATGAGCTAGGTATTTAGCAAAGAGAGGCCCACTAGCTAATAGCAGAATATAGTAAGATGACTTATATGGTCAGCAAAAACCCTATTAAAATATCCACGCTGGATATTCAAGAACCCCCGAACCGTCTAACGGCCGGGGGGAGAACACCAGCCCCCTAGAGCTTCCAGCAAGGTCAGAAATCACATTTAGTACAAGCTGGACAAAAATAGTAGCAAAGCAAGTAACTCAAAAAACAAAGAAGCAAGACTTAGCTTAATTTTGCAAGAGCCAGGACCAGCAGACAGGAGCAACAGAAGGATCTGATTACAACGATGCCAGGCACTGGACTAAGGATCCAGGAAGTTAATATAGCGACACCCCTGGACTAACGACCCAGGTGAGTGCCAAACAGAATAAAGACAATCCCAGAGTCATACCACTAGTGACCACAAGAGGGAGCCAAAAAGTCTAATTCACAACAGAGGTGCTGCACTGCTGAGAGAGGGACATAGTTTTAGCTGCGTATAACCAGGGATTAGACACCATTAATATTTCTTTCAACTACAACAACAGCCCTTATTAGGGCTAATTACAATCAATATTAATACTGCTGTTAGCAGCTCTTAGGGACAGATTGTGCTGAAGGGATAGTGAAAGACATAATTGCATTTACTTTCTGCTGCAAGCCATACCAAAATCCCTTCTTGGGGCTAATAATATTCTTTTTGCTCTTAATCCTACAAATTGTTCTGAGCAGGGAAATTTTATACGTCATTTATACTGTGCCAGTTGTGCATCAACATATTGCTACTGCAGTTTAACAAGTTCATCTGAGGTGTACAAATTGTTGCCTTTGAAATCCTGCACAGTTTTTTCAGCAGGTAAATATTATACTGCACTCATACTGCACCAGTAGTGCAACAAAGGAATACAGCCAGACTTTACAGGTTATCAAGAGCATCGCTGTATTGCTACTGCAGTGCAACAAGTCCATCTGAGGTGTGCAAATTTTCCTGCGATAGTAATCCTGCAAAGTTTTATCAGCAGGGAAATATTATACTGCATTCATACTGCACCAGTTGTGCATCAAGTGTAGATTTGATTACATGCAATAGCATTGCTATATAGCACAAGCAGTAGTGTTGAGCGATACCTTCCGATATGCAAAGGTATCGGTATCGGATTGGATCAGCCGATATCCAAAAAATATCGGATATCGCCGATACCGATACCCAATACCAATGCATATCAATGGGACACAAAATATCGGAATGGTTCCCAGGGTCTGAAGGAGAGGAAACTCTCCTTCAGGCCCTGGGATCCATATTCATGTATAAAATAAGGAATAAAATTAAAAAATATTGATATACTCACCCCTCCGACGGCCCCGGTTCTCACCGGTCCAAGCGTCTGCCTCCGTTCCTAAGAATGCAGAGTGAAGGACCTTCGATGACATCGCGGCTTGTGATTGGTCGTGTGACCACTCATGTGACCGCTCACGCGACCAATCACAAGCCGTGACGTCATCAAAGGTCCTTCACTCCCTGCATTCTTAGGAACGGAGGCACCGCTAAGAGCCAGGGTCCGCCGGAGGGGTGAGTATATCAATATTTTTTATTTTTATTATTTATTTTTTACATGAATATGGATCCCAGGGCCTGAAGGAGAGTCTCCTCTCCTCCAGACCCTGGGAACCATACGCACCGCACACTTCCGATTCCGATTTCCGATATCGCAAAAATATCGGAACTCGGTATCGGAATTCCGATACAGCAAATATCGTCCGATACCCGATATTTGCAGTATCGGAATGCTCAACACTAGCAAGCAGTGAAACAAGTCCATCTGAGATGGGAAAATTTTCCTGCGATGCTAGTCCTGCAATGTTTTCTCAACAGGGATATATCATACATAATTTAAAAATGGTCAAGGTGAGTTGTAATGGACAAGGAAGTGGACATGATGCTCATGGTGATCTCCAGAGGCATGTGCAGTGGGCAAGGTGAAACTGTGCCTTCTTCAGGAGCACAACAAACACACACATTATGTCGATCTAGCTTCCCGTCCCACTTTGTAGGGGGTGTGGAATACAATTCTTGAAGCCAGACCAGTTTTAAAAGGTTGTTGGATGGATAGAAGATAATGCTTCCAGTCAGTTTGCCAGTACCACCCTGCCTCCCACATGGTCCAGTCTTAGTAGCCATGATTTTAGACCACATAAACCTCACCCTGATCCTCCTTCCTCCCACCATGCTGAGTGCTGGGGGACAAGTAATCCCACACTTGGACACTCTGAAGAGCTTTTCACATTTTCATTTATAGATTGTGGCCTCTCGCCCTGCCTGTTTCAAGAGCGACATGAGGAGATCGCAGGTAGCAATGCCCAAATATTTGAGCAGCCAAGGTGGAAGATGATGATGAGACACAACTGCCAACAAATAATGTTATTAAGTCAGCAAGTCAGTAGGAGGAGGACGACCAGGGTGTGGAAGTGGAAGACGAGGTGGTGGAAAATGAATTCATTGAGCCCACATGGGAAGCTGACATGCAGCACAGAAGGAGAGGGACCTGCAGCACCACAAGAGTCAGGAAGAGGCAGTGGGTGGCTGGAGACACAAGTTGCGCAAGTGCTTCCCAGAGTACCAAGAAGTATGGTGCCTTTTAAGGACAGTCCAGTTAACCTAAAAAAAGGAAATTTGCTACATCTGCTATGCCAGCATCAGCACAGACAGCACAACTAACAGCCTGACCACCAACAACATGCTCAGACACATGACAGTAAAACACCAGACTACTTGGGCTCCAGGGTCCAGAAACCGTGTCTACGGGTAACACCATTGCCTCTTCCCCTGTTCTAAATGCATGCCAATCCTCTGTTGATGATGCAGACAGAGATGCCTCCCACTCTGCACCTGTCATTGCAGACTTGAAACCACAATCAGCAACCACGTCCACATCCTTGTGCCAATGCTGCGTTCAGTTGTCCCAACCCAGTCCTTGGAACGCAAGCATAAATACGTGGCCACTCACCCACAGGCCACAATATTTAGCACCCATATTTCCAGATGACTTGCCCTGGAAATGTTTCCATTTAGGCTTGTGGAGACATAAGCTTTCCTCAATCTCATAGCAGCGGCTGTCTCTCAGTACTTGGTTCACAGCTGCCACTATTTCTACTGGTGTGCCATCCTCTACTTACATAAGTATGTCACAACATCAGTCATGCCCTTACCAATGATGTAATTGGTAAGGTCTCCTTACCATAGACACGTGGACAAGAGCTTGTAAACAGGGAAGCTATGTTTCCCTGACTGCACACTCAGTGAGCATTGTGGAAGCTGAGACCCAGTCAGATCCTAAGATGGTACTTGTGCTACTGTCACCAAGGATTGCGAGCCCTGATTCAATCAGAGTTTCCTCTACCTTCTATAGCAGTTCCTGAACCTACTGCTCTACTTCACCCTCCATCTCTGACATTTCAACATCAGTCGCAAGCTGGGAGCACTCAGCACTGCCTCGGCCAAGCGGCAACATGCTCTGCTGAAGCTAATCTACTTTGGTAACAAACTGCACACTGCCGCAAAGTTGTTGAAAGGTCTAACAGAGCAGACTGATCTGTGGTTCTCGCCCCTGAACCTACAACCAGGCATGGTCATGTGTGACAATAGCCGTAACCTGGTGGTGGCTCTGAAGTTTTGCAACCTCGCACACATAGCATGCCTGGCGCAAGTGCTCAACTTAGTGGTTCAGCAGTTTCTCAAAACCTACCCAGATCTGCCTGAGCTATTTGTGAAAGTACTTCACGTGTGTGCACATTTCCGCAAGTCAGTTACAACTGCTGCTGCCCTGGCAGTGCTGAAACAGCATTTGCAACTTCCAGCTCACCAACTGGTGTGTGATGTCACCACGCATTGGAACTCAACAATTCATATGTTGGCAAGGCTTTGAGAGCAGCAGAGGGCAGTAGTTAAATTCCAGATACACCATGCCCGTCGGTAATCCAGTCAGCCTACGGAAAGAAGAGCTGATGAGTGGGTATGTATGTCTAACATCTGTGCAGTTCTACAAAACTTTGAGAACTCGACCAAGATGATAAGCGGCAATGCCGCCATAATCAGCATTACCACCCTGCTTCTCTGTTTACTCAAACACAATTAAAGAGGAGGCTTTGCTGGCAGAGCAAGAAACTATACTGGGTGATGCTAAACAGGCCAGCCTGATCTCAACTTCCCAACGCAGATTGGGTGATAATGAGGAGGAGAAGGAGGAACAGAAGCTTGCTGCCTGTGCCACAGACGGTACTACCCACACCACCTTCATCCCATTTGTTCCGTGTAGATGGCATGAAGATGAGGAGGAGAGGAAGGACAAGGAGAAGATGATGGAAAGTCATCTTCTTCGTGGGGTCAGGGAAGTTTTGGCTGTTGGTTGTCTAACACATATGACTGAATTTATGTTCCGCTACTTTTCCCGTGACCCACGTGTTATATGCATTTTGGCCAACACTAATTACTGGTTGGTAACCCTTCTATACCCACACTACAAGGAGAATTTTCCATCTCTCCTTCCTAAGGCAGAGAGCTCTTGTCACGCTGCAGCTATGCAAGTAACTGCAACTTCCACTAGATGACAATAGAGTGGAAGGATAGTAACGAGTCTGCAGGAGCAGACCTGCAGTGCTGCAGCAAAGCTATCACCAGGTGGCAGCAGAATAGTCAAACAAGCCGAGTCAAAACCTAGACCGTCATGCAGTACAAAGGGAAAAGCAAGCACATAGTCAGTGGAGAGCCAAAGGGTCAATATCAGACAGAATGCAGAAGTAACAGGGACCAGAGGCAAAGCCAAGTCAGAGTCAAAACTGTGTCAAACACTGGGAAATCCAGCAGCAATCAGGAAACACTAAGACAGGATGGGCAGGGAAGAAGGAATAGACACGGACAAGGTCAGAAAAAGCAGCAGGAACAATCAGGGTACTACCAGAGTCAAATACACATGCTGTATGCAGAAAATATAGCTGACACCACCTGCAGGATATAGCGGAGCTAAATAGCAAACCTGACCCCAGAATGAGGCAGAGCAAAGTTAACCCTTTACATGATCAGTCTGGGAAAAGGGCAGACAGGACTCAAAACCCAGACTGGATCATGGCAGAACCCTCCTCTCAAGGGGGCATTGGATCCAGGATAACATGCATGAAACATCTGAACCAGACGATCAGCATGGATGGAACCAAAGATCGCTCCTCAGGACCATAACCCCTCCAATGGACCAAGTACTGAAGCAAACCCTCCAAGAATCGACTATCCGTTCAACTTCATACTCAGTCTGACCATCCATCTAGACAGGAGGCGGAGAAGATGGTGACCCAGCAGAAGAAGGTACACATGGCTTAAGAAGGGACTTATGGAATACGTTGAGGATCTGAAGCGATGGAGGTAAGCGTAAACGGAAGGCAACTGGGTTGACAACCTCAATGACATCATAAGGACCAATAAACTTAGGACCCAGCTTAATGGAAGGAACCTTCAGACGTATGTTCCTGGTAGACAATCACACCTTGTCTCCGACCAGCAACTTAGGTCCCACAGATCGGCACTTATCAGTAAAATGTTTTTGTTTTCCCTGAGCCACCCCAATGTTCTTCTGAACCTCCCTCCGCACCTCCTCCAACTGTTGAACTGCTGAATCAGCCCCTGGACACCCCAAATTCAGCCTAGAAAATTCACCAAAATGAGGTTGAAAACAGTAGTTACAGAAAAACAGAGAAGTACCAGTGGACTGATTAGCCGATTATTGAATGTGAATTCAGCCACCGGCAGTGAGGAGCACCAATCATCTTGCCCAGACTTGGCAAGGTACCTCAAAATTTGTTCACGTGACTGGTTGGTTCTCTCCATCTGCCCATTGGTTTCAGGATGATTGGCCAAGGAGAAGGTCAAATCAATACCCAGTCTCTTACAGAAAGCCCTCCACAACTTGGACACATATTGTACCACTCTATCGCACATCAAAATCAGAGGCACACCAAGCAACTGCACAACATGCTCATTAAATAACTTGGATAAAGTTTCAGCGTTAGGTAGTCGTGCCAATGGTACAAAATGCACCTGTTTACTAAATCTGCCAACCACTACCCAGACCACAGTTTTCCCATTGGAAGGAGGGAGATCGATGATAAAATCCATGGACAAATGAGTCCAAAGTCTATCCAGAATTGGCAATGGCACCAATTCCCTGGCCGGTTATGGGAGCTTTTAGCATGGGCACAAGTTTCACAAGCAGACACAAACCTGGCGATGTCAGAAGACATGGAGGACAAATAAAAGCAATCTAGCCATAGCTCTCCGGGTAGCCGAGGCTCCTATATATCCACTGAGAGCAGAGTCATGAAACTCCCGGAGAAGCCTAAACCAATACTGAACAGGGGCGAAGACTTTATTCTCAGGCAATGACGGAGGAGCAAGAGACTGAGCCTCATGAATCTACAGCTCCAACTTGGATGACACCCCAGCCACGACCACCCCATGCTGCAGAATGGAGGAAGGAGGTTCAGGAGGTGATACCGGTTCCAAACGGCAAGTCAAGGCATCGGCCTTGACATTCTTGGAACCAGGCCGAAAGGGGATGGAAAAATGGAACAGTGAAAAAAGCGACCACCTCGCCTGCCTAGGAGTTAAGCGTTTAGCCAACTCAATGTAGGACAGGTTCTTGTGGTCCATAATCATTGTAATCTGGTGAACAGCCCCCACCAAAAAGTACCTCCATTCTACAAAAGACAGTTTTATGGCTAATAACTCCCGATTCCTGACATCATAATTTCTCTAAGATCTCAAGTTAGTCAAAGTGGCGGGTCCCTGAGACAACACTGCCCCCACTCCCACCTCCAATGCATCTACCTCATCAATGAATGGTTCAGACGGATCGGGCTGGACCAACACAAGGGCAGACATAAAACATTTTTTCAAAGAAGAAAATGCTGTAACTGCCGAGACTGACTAGCTTTTAAGATCAGCCCCCTTATGAGTGAGATCAGTGAAAGGCTTGATCACCTGAGAAAACCCTTTAATAAATCTCTGATAATAATTAGCAAACCCCAAAAACCACTGAAGACCTCTCAGGTCTTTGGGTTGCACCCAATCAACAATGGCCTGTACCTTTCCAGGGTCCATGCAAAACCCTTTAGCAGACAGAATGACCCCAAGAAAAGACAGCTCTTGGACAAAAAATACACACTTCTCAGGTTTAGCGAACAGCAAATTCTCTGGAGAACTGCACGTAGATGACCCAAGTGAGATTCCTTGTCAGATAAAAATACCAGGATGTCATCTAAATATATCACCACACAGCACCCGATGAAGTCAGAAAAAACATTATTAATGACCCTGAAACACAGCTGGCACATTGGTGGGACCAAAGGGCATAACCAAGATTTCAAACAAGCCCTCATAGGTGACAAATGCCGTTGAACGCTCATCCCCCTCCAGAATACGAATAAGATTATATGCTCCCCTGAGGTCTTACTTGGAAAACCACTTAGCCCCAGACAATTGGTTGAAAAGATCAGGGATAAGCAGGAGAGGGTAAGTATATCTCACTGTAATCTTATTAAGTTCACAAAAATCGAGGCAAGGGCGTAAACCACCATCTTTTTTCTTAACAAAAAAAAATCCAGCAGCCACAGGAGAGACAGAGGGATGGATGTGTCCTTTACGTAAATTTTAGAGACATACTCCTTCATAGCGGAACGTTCCAGGTCAGAAAGATCGTACATATGGGCCTTGGGCAATTTAGCACCCGGAACGAGATTGATAGTGCAATCATAGGAACGATGTGTGGAAAAACCTCAGCCTCTTTTTCAGAAAATATGTCCTTAAAATCCTTTAGGTACTTCAGAATACCCTCCAAATCAACAGACGACACCAGTACAGTAGAAATACAACATTTAGAACAGATAGGACCCCATTTTAAAATATCCCAAGATTCCCAGTTAATAACAGGATTATGCAACCATAACAGGGGAATCCCAACATCAGTCCCGCTGGAAGATTGTCCAGAACATAACATGAGATGCGTTCCTGATGCAAGGAACCCACCTTGAGGAACTCCTCTGAGACAAAATTAACAGTGTTCTTAACCAGCGGAGTCTTATCAATAGCAATGATATGAATTGGTGTTTCAAGCCTATCTGTCCCTATCTGACACTTAGACACCAAGCATGAGTCAATAAAGTTCATGGATAACCCACAGTCCACGAAAGCTGAAGTGGGTGTGAAACAATCCCCATAAAAATTGTCCACCTCCAAAAACATTTTTTGACATGAGGAAAAAAGTACCTGAGAGTCTGGGTGATCTTCTCGGTAATCACCCAGACTTAGGCGTTTCCCGACAACTTGTTAGTCCGTGGACAAGAGGGGCAGTTCTTTGTCCAATGTCCAGGATCTCCACATTAAAAAAACAATCTTCTCTATCATCGTCGTCTCCTCTCCTTCTCCTTCAGATTGGTGGCCCCTACTACCCGTTGACTCTCATCCCCTGAGGATCGAAGTCTTAGGGAGAAAAGTAACTTATAACCCTCCTTGAATGCATAGAACTTCTCCTTCTCCCCAGTATCTGGGAGCCTGACCGTAGGTTCAGGAGCATGGAACGAGACATCTATGAGGTCCGAATTCCTACAGGCAGAATGGGAAACAGAACCCTGAACAGACCTAACCATCTCAAAGAGATCCTTTTGAAGATGATGATGAGAATTTGCCAGGGCTCTATGTTCAACAGACAAATCCTGAATCATTTGAGTCAGGCTAGACATCTGATCCGCCAGCGTGCACAGCGGATCCATAAAGAGAGAAGTAAAGCAAACTGTCAATGGACAGTTATAATATCACGCTGCAGCTATGCAGGTAACTGCAACTTCCACTAGATGGCAATAGAGTGGAAGGATAGCAACAAGTCTGCAAGAGAAGACCTGCAGTGCTGCAGCGAAGCTACCATCAGATGGCAGCAGAATAGTCAAACAAGCTGAGTCAAAACCTAGACCGTCATGCAGTACAAAGGGAAAAAACAAGCACTGAGTCAGTGGAGAGCCAAAGGGTCAATAACAGACAAAAGGCAGAAGTACCAGGGACCAGAGGCAATGCCAAGTCAGAGTCAAAGCCAAGTCAAACACCGGGAAATCCAGCAGAAATCAGGAAAAACTAAGACAGAATGGGCATGGAAGGAGGAATAGACATGGGCAAGGTCAGAAAGAGCAGCAGGAGCAATCAGGGTACTACCAGAGTAAGATACACACACCATAGGCAAAAAATATAACTGACACTGCCTGCAGGATGCAGCGGTGCTTAATAGCAAACCTGAACCCAAAATGAGGAAGAGCAAAGTTAACCCTTGACATGATCAGTCCGGGAAAAGGGCAGACAGGACTCAGAACCCAGACTGGATCATGACATGTCTAATAAAATATTGCAGTACTAGAAGGCCCTTGTTGAAGAATTATTAAAAAAGTGTCCATCTGACAATGCTGGTGGCAAAAGTTACAGTTCCTTGAACAACCAAAGATTACAGACGAGAAAGACACACACCAGATGCATCAGAGGCAGGAGAACACTATCAAACGTCTGGGACAGTTTGCTCAGACCATTCCAGCACCCTCCCAGCACCCTTGTCCTGGGTACTCTGACAAGGAGGTTGAAGTTTTGGAAGTTGCTGAAGTAGAACCTTGTCGACCATACCAGACTCCTCCGTGATTCCTATGTGCCTTTCAACTATTGGGTATCCAAGCTAGACACTTGGCAAGAACTGACTCTCTACATCTTATAGGTCCTGGCCTGCCCTGCTGCTAGTGTTTTGTCAGAACGGGTTTTTAGTGCCTTCGGGGATATTATAAATGATAGGTGCATCCGCCTGTCAACTGAAAATGTTGACAGGCTGACTTTTATTAAAGTTAAAAAGGGCTGGATTGATCCAGACTTTTTAACACAAATGGATGACAGCAGCAGAACATAAACTCAAATCCAGTGCTTTTGTTTTTTTTTCTGGTCTATTCCCATGCACCCCTTCCCACCCAAACATGGGTATATGCTTCAGAATTTCCTCCTTCTCCTTCTCCTCCTCCAACATATCACATGGTGATCATGGTACCCTCGCTATACATTTTTTATGGCTTTTTATGATGCCTACATTAAGAATTTTAAGAGGCCTACCTCAAACATTCTTTGATATATATGCCCAAGGGTAAATGTTTTTCAGCCCATGCGGATACCAACTACTTAGTAAAGGAAAAAAATGTTTTCTGAGGCACTCCACTACTTCTATTCAAAAGAGTAATGGAGTGCCTCCTTCTAATTTTCGCTATCCCTTGCACTTAGTGCATATACTTTACCAGTCTATGAGATCCACTCCTTAGTAATGGGAAAAAAATGATTTTCTGAGACTCCAAATTCTAGTTGAGAGAACATTTTTGGAAACCAAAAGAGTCGGTTGGGTTCTATTAGTATATGATTCAGTGCCATATTGTGGGATATCAGGTGGTCTTCACATAGGGAGCTCCCACACTGCATGCAGAATTTCAAAGCTGGGACAGAAGACTTTGTTCACTAAGCACAGAAGATCCTGGTCTCCTCCATATAAGACTCAGTAGATGCGAAATGCTCCACTATAGTCCCCAGCAGGTTAATAAAATAACAGTCCTTGATGCTGCTACATTAAAGCAATAGTGTAACGCTGATGTGTTTGTGCCTTGTTTCCCCGGCATTACTCTGCATGTCTGTGCTGTTACCCTTTGCTCCTTTCCCCTAATCAGCTGGGATACTGTTGACTGTTCCCTGCTCTGCTGCATAGCCGTACATGTGTTGTAATGTTTTTGCTCCGCTGCATAACCTGTGTGCAGTCCCTGGCTGCTGCTGTGGAAGCTATCCATGGGTTGTTAGATTCTCTGCAACTGGTGCATAACTTTCCACTTGTGTGCAAGCTTGCAGCCGTTGCCAGGTGCCTTAAGCCTGTGCTGGCTGTGCTATGCTGGTTTCTGTCTGTGCCTATGGTGCGTACGGGCACACCTTCCCTGCTTTTATTAGGGGCAGTGTGTGCACTTGAATTGCTGTCCCCAGACTATTGCTGAGGGGCAGCTCCTATTTAAAGTTCCTCTACCCTGTTGGGCATTGCCAGAGCTTCTCCTTAGGTTTCTTAACCTAGCCATGTGTGTTTGGTCCTTTATGTTGCTCTTAGTCTGCCTGGTCTTCAGCTCCTATCCTGCTATAAGTTCTAGGAAAGCTGATGTCTTTGACCCTGGACATGCCCTGTCTATGTGTTGGTACCAAAGTCCTTGCCTTGAATGTGGATTCCTGCTGTGTAATGTTCCTGAAGTCCTTCTGTGTCTTGAACCATGTACCCAGTGACTGTGTGGTTCCTGTAACCTGTGTCCTGAGAATAAACCTGTGCACATCTTCTGAAAATGGAGTTTGGGTTCCTGCTGAACGTCTACTATGCTGTGCTCAGCTTATTATGCGGTGCTAGATCTGCCTAGCTCCGGACTGATGCTGCGGTGCTTGCTCCATACCGCTTGAGTTCCTTTCTAGGTCGTGTCTGATGTCCGGAGTCTGGCGACTGCTGTCTGGTACCTGGACCCTGATGACCTGTCGGAATCCATGGCCAGAGCTTACTTGGACTCCGCTGAGCATGTGTGGTCTGCAGGACTTTTCCCGAGCCCACCTGGTGAGTGGATTAGACTGCTCTGACCCCACCTGGTAAGTGGATTAGATTGCTCAATTCCCCACTTGGTCAGCGGTTCGGATTTCTCGAGCGATGGACTCTTCTGCCATATTATGAACTGTGGGAATTACCACATAACCCAAGTGAACTTTCTGGGGAATTATTGTTCTTTTGGGTCTTCAGAAGAGGGGGCTTGAGGAGAGGAGTCTCCAGTCTTGTTTCCTGGTGATGGCTCTGCCTGTGAGTCCTGGATCTGACCAGCCAATGTCCTGACCTGCCATGTCGATGTTCCCGGTCCTGTGCACTCCGTGTCTTGCCTGTGTCCCTATGTCCAGCCGGTGTCTTGATAGCCAGTCTGTGGTCCTGGTGGTCCAGCCCATGTTTCCGGATCAGTCCCGCTCGTGTTCCTGGACAGGCTCCTCCTCTGTGTTCTTGGGGAGTCTTCAGTCTTGCTTCCTGGTGATGGCTCTGCCTGTGAGTCCTGGATCTGACCAGTCGATGTCTTGAGCTTCTATGTCGGTGTTCCTGGATCCGTGCTGTCTGTGTTTTGCCTGTGTCCCAATGTCCTTCCTGTGCCCTGGGGTGCATCCAGTGATGACATCTGTCTGAGGTCGGTGTCTGATGTTCTCCTGCTGTGCCAGTGCTATGCCTGAGGCCTGAGAGAGATGTTCTCCTGATGTGCACGTGCCAGATGACCCTGGACTGCATCAACCTATGATGACCCTTGCCATCGTGTGACGTCTGCTGTCCTGTGATGATAGCATTATGTCTTGTGCTCTGTATGATGACTTTGTCTAAGTGAACTTTAATTTTCTTGATTCCTGAAGTTGTGCAGTGTCATGTACTCATGCATGTCACCACCTTGCCCACATGCTCAGCTGCCATAGACCCCGCTTGCTGCCCTTCCCTAGTCTGGGTAGGCCCCGGTCCTCCTCTGAGGTCCAGTGGGTCCACATTTCATTACCTCCTGGGACGCATGCCCCACCTCGTCGTGGCCTGATGGCGTGGGAGCGTAAGCTAACTAAGCTAAGCCATTCCCATCCCAATTGTGACAAATAGCTTTTATCAGGGCTAATTCAAACAGATTCTACTCTATAAAAATTCCACTCTAATCTGCAATTCATGTAGGGTGAATTGTCGCAGTAGGGATAGCGTATTCCAGGCATCTAGTCAGTATTTATTGCCTTACAAATTATAATCCTTGGGAGGTAGAAATGAGAGACACACTGGCGCTCATAATTGTCAGAAGTGGATGAAGCTGCTGGTGATGTGACAGGCTCTGTGTTTAATCCTGTCTGAATAGCTTGCAAATGAATGAAAAAAGGGGTAGTCACCATGCTACAGAGGAGTTAAAAGCAATATCAAAAGGGACCCTTAACATGCCGCCATCCTAGTAATATTGAAAGCAAGTAGCAAAACACTCCAGTTTTAAATGACGCTTCGAAAAGCATTGGCTAATTGACCCCTTCGAGCACCCATACACTAGTTCCTGTGACGTCACGTCACACCATGCCCCCCGCTCACCTCGCCACAGTCTCTTCGTCGCTATTGGCCAGAACGCGCCAGCAGCCTTGCCTTCTGTGCATTAAGGAGGATCGCTACTATGGGAGGATGATCCCCTAGCCTTCACCTCCTGGTGCATTGACATCCTTGAACCTACAGTGTGGTTCAACACCTTCAGCAGCACAACAAGGCTCTCCTAGCTTCTACATCCTTGAGGAGTGGCATCTTATTACCTTGAACCCACAGTGTATTATACCTACCACAGCAGCACAAGTAAGTGTCATTTAAAACTGGAGTGTTTTGCCACTTGCTTTCAATATTACTAGTATGGCGGCATGTTAAGGGTCCCCATTGATATTGCTTTTAACTGCTTTGTAGCGCAGTGATTATCTTTTTTTTATTATAATCCTTGCTGCTACAACCTGAAAACATTTTTTTAAGGTAACATTTAATCTATTCCCTATTAATACTGCTGCTACATTTAGTATAGGGTTAAGTGCTAGGTATCATCTGCTAGAAGTGAGTACTCACATACATCTCTTCCGTTCTGTAACTTGATTGCTTTTTACCATACACGCATTGACAGATTTGTGTTTTTTGCGGTGATATGTACTCTTAAATTTATCAAAGCAGAAAAAATAAATGAATTAATGTGTTCATTCGCAATTTCTCTATAGAATATATATGTAAGAGGTAGTAGTGGAAGACTTTACGCAACTGGAGCTAGAATTACCACTTCAGAACTTTCCAGTGCTTTGTGTCCATCCATTTCTGGGTGCATCTTGAAGTATGTTTTAGGTCCTGCTGGAACACCCATGAACTAAAATACAAACCCAGCTTTTTGATACCTGGCACTAAATTGAGACCCAAAATCTTTTGGGAATCTTCACATTTCATGATGCCTTGCCAAGAGTCAAGGCACCCAGTGCCAGAGGCAGCAAAACAACCTCAAAATATCTTTGAATGTCTACCATTTTGACTGTAATAAGAGTGCTCTTTTATTTGTAGTCCTCATTCCATTTACACTAAATAGTAGAATGATGTGTTATTACCAAAAAGCTTTATCATTGTCTCATCTGACCACAAGACGTATGCTGGCCCTCTAAAAATAGTTAGGGCTGCTTGATGGCCCTATGACAATAGAGAAGGCCACCTGCTGGCCTTCTAACAATAGTGAGGACCAACTGCTGACCCTCTAGCAATAGTAAGGGCCGCCTGATAGCCCTCTACGTATAGTGAGGGCCTCTTGATGGCCCTGAAAATTTTTTTTTGTGGCTTTCATGATCCCTCCATCATAAATTAAACAGCATGTGTCTGATCATGTCTCACACACCACATGGCCAGATAAGGTAGTAAAATGTTAAAATTAAATTTCCTGATGATTTTCCTCAACTTGTTGCTTCTTTCTAGAGCATTAAGAATGAAGAAAAACTTACTCTGATAGTATCTATCACTGCCTTTTTCAACTGAATATCGGTATTATTCGCAGACTGCTAAATTCATATTCTTCGGTGCTGCAGTTATACTAAACATTACTGTCTTGAGTACTTGTCCAATGTTTAGGGGTTTTTCTTCCTATCTACATCGCTGAGCTGTGGCTTATATACAAGCTACGATAGTCCTTCCCAATTGTCTGGACTGTACCATTTGATGTAATAACTGCAAGGCATTACGGGGAAGGCCACACGGTCGCACTTGAGGTCATGTGAGTCTTCTTTGGCTGAAGCAATATTCTGCAATGTGTAGAATGGTGGCATTTTGGGGTAATTTGTGTGAGCAGACTTGAACAATGTTCAAATTTGACAAGACCTACGAATTTCATAAAAAAGGAACACCAACAATAAAGCAATCATATATAACAGCATAATACCCAAGATATGCTAGAACAATTAGCCCAAAAATAATACCAAAATAATTTTTATTCAGAGTTAGTTGACACAATGCTATTAAAAATATATAACACATAAGGCATAGATAAAAACGGCAAGAGGTGGATCAACACAGTAACAAAAGATTATATATTAGCCAAAATTCAATGATCAAACGTCTTACAGTACACCAAATCACTGTGATAGACTGAATGATAAGTATCCCACATAAATGGCAATCTATTCTGGAACAATGTAATAATACTACCAGCAATTGTGTAATTTGTTACAGGCCAACATGAATAAATATAAAGCATGAAATATTCCAGCAATTCATTCGGACAGATGCAGGACTAAAATGGCAATGTTATTAAACCTAGGCTGTGTATCCCCTAACTCACCCCATTTTCACTTCTACTCAACATGTGTTTCACTCATACTTCTTCAGGGGGTGGTGAATTAAAATGAGAAGTGGAAAGTGATGAAGTGTTTACTGACTATGGATTTTGCATCTACAAATGAATTCAACAATATATACTGTATTTATGCAGTGAACTTTTTAGCTTCTCCTGGTAGTGACTGCAGACAGTAATGTATTATGTAACGTAACTGTCTGAAGTGAAGGAGAAGATTTGGAGCTTTTTATCACTAACACAAGAATCCAGTCCTAGTGAATGTATTTTATGAAAAGTGACAAAAAAATGTTGGTCCTAAATTTAAAAAGATGTGACAAATTAGAGCATTTTTTAATGTCATTTACAATGTAAGAAGAATCTATCACTAACATTTTTTATTATTTAATTTAAAAACAGATGAAAAAATATTAATGATCTGACACAAAAATTATTAAAAAGTTACCTTATTTTTCTGATTATAAGACACACCAGACTATAAGGCGCACTACAAAACTTGGGGTGGAAAATAAACTTTTTAAAATAAAATAGTGTTGTGTCTTAGTCTGTTTTAATGATAATTTGAGTGGGGGTGGGGGGCAGCTGCAGTGAAGAGGGGTCACAAGAGGCAGGGCTGCTCCTTCAGAAGGCCAGCAGCGGCATCAGGAGCTGGGTGATGCTGCGGGTACTGGACTCTCAGAAGATATCTGCACCGGTGAGTGGAGAAACTCTTTCCCAATGATTTCTCTGCAGTGAGCTTTGGGAAAATGGCTGCAAGAGGTGGCACATGCACAGGTTGAGATCTCGGGAGATGAGCTCTCATCTATCGAGATCTCATTTTCCGAGATCTCAATCTTCACATGAGCCGCCTCCTGTGGCTATTTTCCTGAAGCCAACAGAAATTAAATCTATGGCAAAGGAGACTCCGCTCACCAGCGTCATCTTCTGAGAGCCCAAAAATCACAGCATCGCCCCACTTCGTGCTGCTCACGTTGCTAGCAGGGATCTCACCGCAGCACAACCCGGCTGGGAGCTGAGCCTCAGTGACCGGATGTAACCTCTATGACGTCACCCCCAGTCACTGATGCTGAATTCGCAGCAGCTCATTCACCAGTCGTTGTCAGCCTGGACAATCGCATCTTGGACCGTTCAAGTTGAAATCTAATTATCCCCCAGACATGGATTACGGTGTGGGACAGAACGACAGACATGTATGGTTTATTGTTGTTTTTTATTTTAGTTTTATTACAGTAGAACGAGGGCTTCGGTGGAATAGGTGTTTGGTGAGTATAACTATGTTTGTCATTTTTAAATAAAAAAGTAAAAGTGCTATGTTTTATTTCTAATAAAATACTTTATTCTGGCTGTGTCTTTACCATGTAAGTAGAGGATTAGTAATGGATAGGTGTCTTATAGATGCCTCTCCATTACTAAGCCGTGGGCTTGATGTCACCTTACAATACAAAGGTAACATCAAACCCACAAATATGAGCTCCACTTGCCACCGCTACAGGACAAGTGGGAAGAGCTGGGCAAAGCTCCAGAATTGATGCATCTATTAGATGTGCCTTTTCTGAACAGTTATGGGCTGATATTTTTAGACTGGGGGGTCAGCAGCCATGGCCCCTTAGCAGCCTGAGAATAACAGCCCCCAGCTGTGAGCTTTAGCAAGGCTGGTTGTCAAAAATGGGGAGGACCCCCACGTCATTTTTTAAAATTATTTATTTAAATCATTTGGAAAAAAACGGCATAGGGACCTCTCTATTCTTGATAACCAACCTTGCTGAAGATGACAACTGAGGGTTGCAGCCCCCAGCTGTGAGTTTTGCCTGGCTGGTTATAGAAAATACAGAGGAAACCATGCCATTTTTTTATTTAATAATTTACTTATAGCACAGATGAATACCCCACTACTGTTGTCACTGTTATTAGCAGCAGCAGGGGTAGGCTGATGGGAGTAATAGTCCCATCAGCTGCCTCCTGCTGTCTGTTTTTTCACTTATATATAACTCTCATCATTCTCCCCTGCTCGCACCGATCGCTGGCGGAGCAGGGGAGAATGATGAGAGCCGTGTTCGGCACTCAGTGCTGGGGAACGGCGATAACTGCAATGCTTCATCCCCGCCGCCGATGCATGAAATCCATGTGTGTTATGTGTATGCACATGTGCGGGATGTTTTGTGGCCTGTGCGGAAATTAAAAAATGGACATGTCAGCATGTTTTGCCAACGGACACATGGTCCGTGAAAACACACTGACATGTGCACAGACCCATTCATTTGAATAGACAAATAGTGCTCCATTCCTCCCGAGTCTCTCCATAAGGCTAAGTAGTACTGTACAGCCACATATGGGGTATTGCCACGTTCAGTAGAAATTGTGGGACAAATGTTGGTGTCATTTCTATCCACTTCTTGTGTGAAAATGTAAAATCTTTGGCTAAAACAAAATTTGGGTAGTAAAAATATAGTTGTTTTGTCTTCAATGCCAAATGGTATAAAATTATGTGACACGCCCATGGTGTCAATGTGATTACTGCACCCCTAGATGAATTCATTGAGAGGTGTAGTTCATAAAATAGGGTCACTTATGGGGGGTTCTCCTGTTCTGGCACCTCATGGGCTCTCCCAGTCAGTCATGGCACCTGCAAACCATAACAGCAAAATCTGGCACTCCTTGCCTTCTGAGCTTTGCACTGTGCCTTAAAAATATTTCCCGATTACATGTAGGGTATTGGCGCACTCAGGAAAAAATGGACCTCAGTTTGTTGTAAAAAAAATTCCTATTAGCCCTTAGAGAAAATTAAAAACTTGGGGCTAAAACAACATTTTAGTGGTAAATTTATTCTTTCTTCACCACTCAGTAGTATAAAATTCTATGAGGCAAAATGGTGCTAATATGATCACTGTACCGCTAAATGAATTCATTGGGAAGTGTAGCTGATAAAGTGAGTTCACATATGGGGATTTCTGTTGTTCTGGCACCTCAGGGGCTCTGCCAATGTGACATGGCACCCTCAAACCATTCCAGCAAACTTTGAACTCCAATATGGCGCCTCTTCCCTTCTGAGCTTTGCACTGTGTCTCAAAAGTAGTATTACCCTACATATGTGGTATCGGCATGCTAAAGAGAAATTGCACAACAACTTTTGGGGTCCAATTTCTCCTGTCATCCTTGGTAATGTAAAAAATTGGGGGCAAAAAATTATTTTTGTGTAAAAAATATGATTTTTTATTTTCATGGCTCTACATTATAAACTTCTGTGAAGCACTGGGGGTTCAAAGTACACACCACACATCTAGATAAGTTCCTTAGGGGGTCTAGTTTCCAAAATGGTGTCACTTGTGGGGGTTTCCAATCTTTAGGCACATCACAGGCTCTCCAAATGCGACATGGCATGCGATCTCAATTCCAGCCAATTTTGCATTGAAAAAGTCAAACAGCGCTCCTTCCCTTCCGAGCTCTGCCATGCGTCCAAACAGTGGTTTAGCCTCACATATGGGGTATCAGTGTACACAGGACAAATTGTACAACAACTTTTGAGGTCCAATTTCTCCTGTTACCCTTGGTAAAATAACAAAATTTGGATCTGAAGTAATTTTATTGTGAAAAAAAGCTAAATGTTAATTATTTTTTTTTAAACATTCCAAAAGTTCCCGTGAAGCACTTGAAGGATAAATAATCTTCTTGAATGTGAGTTTGAGCACATTGGGGGGTGCAGTTTTTAGAATGGTGTCAGTTTTGGGTATTTTCTATCATATACACCCCTTAAAGTGACTTCAAATGTTATATGGTCCCTAAAAAAAATGGTGTTGTAAAATTGAGAAATCGCTGTTCAACTTTTAACCCTTATAACTTCCGAACAAAAAAAATGATGGTTCAAAAATTGTGCTGATGTAAGGTAGATATGTGAGAAATTTTACTTATTAAGTGTTTTTGTGACATATCTCTGTGATTTAAGGGCATGAAAATTCAAAGTTGTAAAATTGTGAAATTTTAAAACTTTTTGCCAAATTTCCATATTTTTCACAAATAAACGCAAGTCATATCAACATTTTTTTACCACTATCATGAAGTACAATATGTCACAAGAAAACATTCCCAGAATTACTGGAATCCCATGAAGCATTCCGGAGTTATTGCCTTATAAAAGGACAGTGGTCAGAATTGTAAAAATTGGTTGGTCATTAACGTGCAAACCAACCTCGGGCTAAAGGGGTTAAACAGTTCAAAAGATTTTTGCAACAAATCTGTTTTGTGCAAATTCACCTTGAAAAGAGAGATGTAGGCATGCATTTAAGAAAAATATATACTGCTTTACAAAGATAGATTGATAGATATATAGATGGAAACTAATTTCAGAAGGATCTCGGCCATTGGTACAAATGTGGATCTAACAGAAACTTTTATTTGTTTCTGCAATCTTCCTTTTCTGGCAATAAGAAATAGCCCTGAACACACAAATTTTGGCCTATTATATTTGTCCTTTGTAAATGACTTCCATAGATGTCCAAGTTTTACTGTTGTTTTCTAAATGCATACACTTCCTAAATATGGAATGCATTTTTAATTTACAGAAAAGCAAAATGTTAGAAACCTGCATACATGGGATTTATACAGAATTCTAATCTGCCCTATTAAATTGAATATTTTGTGCTAATCCAATATTTAACAGGCTCGAGTGCAAAAGGTCTTTCAAATGAGACCGGGAAAGAAAAGCTTCAACAGCCGCATAGCAGAAAGAAATAGCTGGCTCCTGTGCAAAAACAAATTGTTTAATTATAAAATGCTATCCACTGTGGAAATGGTATACTGGGGCTTGTGACTCCATTAGGAATTTTTTCCTGAAAATCTAATATATAAATGATTACAAACTGAAACATTACATCCGAAAAAAGACTGTGTAAAACTCAGGTGCCTGCCACAATTGGTTCTTTTAATGCAGTATAAAATTAGTTCATTGTAGGTTTTCTTATTGAAACGAACATCAATCTGTGTATTACTTTACAGAAAAAACAGTATTACTTTCAGTTTTATACACAAATAGGAATAGGATTAAAAATAATTTCTGAATCGAACAATACAGCTCTGGCAAAAATTAAGAGACCACCACATCAAAACACTGTCATGGGCAGCCCAATCTCCAGACCTGAACCCCATTGAAAACCTCTGGAATGTAATCAAGAGGATGATGGATAGTCACAAGCCATCAAACAAAGAAGAACTGCTTACATTTTTGTGCCAGAAGCAGTGTGAAAGACTGGTGGAAAGCATGCCAAGATGCCTGAATGTTGTGATTAAAAATCATGGTTATTCCACAAAATATTGATTTCTGAACTCTTCCTAAGTTAAAACATTAGTATTGTTGCTTCTAAATGATTATGACCTTGTTTTCTTTGAATTATTTGAGGTCTGAAAGCACTGTTTTTTTTTATTTTGACCATTTTTCTTTGTCATAAAAAAAAATACAAAATATATTGCTTGGAAATTAGGAGACATGTTTTCAGAAGTTTATAGACTAAAAGAGCCATTTTCCATTTTACTCAATAATATACCTTTAAAGAGAAAAATCAGACAAACAACATTTTGCAGTGGTCTCTTAATTTTTGACAGAGCTGTATAAACAATTTACAAAACTAATTCTAAGAAGAAATTTGCCAAACTATTAGTCACAGCTATCTCCTTGCTACTATGCCATCAGCATGCTTTTCCAAGCTGTCATTTATACTGCTCAGAGGCAAAGTTGTACAAGTGACCTAGTATCTAATATTTTTCACATTAAGTCATAGCTATAACTTAGCTTGTGGAATGGATAACCATAGGGCAGCTTTCTTTATACTTCACAGATAAAGAAAGTAAAAGTCACAAAGAAGAAAAGTTTTGAAGTAAATAAACATTCACTTTGATTGCATTCAGCATTGGATTGGCAAGAACTGAATGAATATGGTCATTACTTTGAATTAAGAAAAACTAATTTCCAAAGGAGACAAAACTTTAAAAAAATGAGGCCGCTCCCATGCACATCTTGTCTACCTTTTCTGTAAATAGTCATGGTGGAAAGTGTTGGCACTCTTGCAATAGTACCAGAAAATTATTTCTCTCAGAAAATAAATGCAATTGCACAAATTTTGTTATACACATATTTGTTTCCTTTCTGTGTTTTGGAACAACATAAACAAACTGAAAAAAAGAAAATAGGACATAATTTTATACAGCACCTCAAGAATGGGCTGGACAAAATTGTTGGCACCTTTCCAAATTGTGGATAAACAACTTTGTTTCAAGTATATGATGCTCGTTCAAATTCACCTGTTAAGTATCAAGTAACAGGTGTTAGCAATAGAGTTGAGCGACTTTTACTTTTTTAGGATCGAGTCGGGTTTCGCGAAACCCGACTTTCTCAAAAGTCGGGTTGGGTGAAATCGGCCGATTATTGCGAAAAGTCGGGGGCCAACTGAAACACGAAACCCAATGCAAGTCAATGGGGAATCAAAGTCGGCAGAGAGTGGAGGACAGGAAAACACCTACAGTGCCCATTTTAATGCCAAAAACATCAATTCCTATTACTGAAGCTTGTCAATCTTAATTTACTTTATAATAATAGTTAGGCATTGAAAACTGGGGGTCATTTGGCTAAAGTTGTGGGGGGGTAGGGCTGGCTCAAGTTTTTCGTTGGCCCAGGAAACGCGGAATACGTCACGAAGGTGGAGCAGGGAGAGGTAAGCATTTAAACTTTGCAAGTGCTGTGATCCTGAGCAAGAAGGGGGGCCCACTCGTTCGCATTGGCACTGGCACAGGGCCCCTCAAAGTATGGCGGTGTGTATGACGGCAGGGGCGCCTCCCACCTGCAGAGACACTTTTGCGTACTATGAGGGTCCCTGTGCCAGTGACGTTGCCAACGAGTATGCCACTATTTTTATCAGTTATATTTAATAAAGATATATCTTGTTTCATGTAACACTTGCCTTTTTCAATTCTTTTTTATATAATATATATTTTGTAATTCCATATATTTGATCCTTTGTTTTTATTCTAAAATAAAAAAGTAGGCTAAATGCAGTTCAAAATTGGTAACTGGAGAACACAGGCAGCATAGCTTTGTTCAGCGGAGGACAAATGTAAGGAGTGGCAGACACAGTTAGTAGGCCCAAAAAAGTAAGTAGGCTAAACGCAGTTCAAAATTGGTAACAGGAGTAAACAGGCGGCAAAGCTTTGTTCAATGGAGGACAGCAGTAATGAGTGGCGCAGACACAGTTTGTAGGCCCACATTAAAAAAGTAGGCTCCAAGCAGTTCAAAATTGGTAACTGGAGTACACAAGCAGCATAGCTTTGTGCAGTGGAGGACAGCTATAATGAGGGGCAGACACAGTTAGTAGGCCCAAACAAACAAGTAGGCCAAATGCAGTTTAATATTTGAAACAGGAGTAAAGTGGCGGCTCAGCTTTGTTCAGTGGAGGAGAACAACAAGCAGCGGCAGACACCGTTAGTAGGCCCAACCAAACAAGTAGGCCAAATGCAGTTTAATATTCAAAACAGGAGTAAAGTGGCGGCTCAGCTTTGTTCAGTGGAGGAGAACAACAAGCAGCGGCAGACACCGTTAGTAGGCCCAACCAAACAAGTTGGCCAAATGCAGTTTAGTATTCGAAACAGGACTAAACTGGCGGCTCAGATTTGTTTAGTGGAGGACAACTGTAAGGAGTGGCGCAGACAGACTTAGTAGGCATAAAATAAAAAAGTAGGCTACATGCAGTTCAAAATTGGTTACAGGAGTACACAGGCGGCATAGCTTTGTTCAGTGGAGGACAACTGTAAGGAGTGGCTGACACAGTTAGTAGGCCAAAATAATAAAGTGAGGTAAATGTCTGCCCAAAAAATGTTCATAAATAAACAGGTGGCATAGCTAGGTACAGGGGTGGGCTCCTCCACTGAGTAGCAGTCAGTGGTAGTTGGCGCAAAGTATTAACTGGTCTAAATGGAGGCCAGGGCCCCTGTATATTTTTGCTATCATCTATCATTTCAAAAAAATTGTATTGGCAGTGCCATTGAAGGATTTAACAGCACAGACTACACAGTGGTGGAGCAGGAAGAGGTAAGTTTGGCAAGTGGTAGAGCACTGTTCGACCTGGGGGGAGCACTCTCTCGTGGGCGGCGGTACTGGCACAGGGCCCCTCATATTATGATGGTGTGTCTGACGTTGGTTGTCACTTCGTTGTACTATGCGGGACCCTGTGCCAGTGCCGTCGCCCAAGAGTGGGCACACCCACCTGTCCAGGCAAACAGCACTCGCACGGGTGCTTGCGCTAGGTGGTGACGACGGCCCTGTGGGGGGAGTCAGCCCATTTAGGGAGGTAAAAAAATGGCCTATGGTGGACATTCAGCAGCTGCAAATGGAGGAATTGGGTCAGTCAGTCAGAGGAGGCCAAAAGCAAAATATTTTCCAGGCAAGCTACGTGTCAGCAGGGGAAGGTGGGGCAAAATAATTTGAAATCCATGATTGGTTCATTTTAATGAAGGTTAGATCATCAACATTTTGGGTAGCCAGATGAGTCCTTTTTTCGGTCAGTATTGAACCAGCAGCACTGAAGACTCTTTCTGATAGCACACTAGTAGCAGGGCAAGCGAGCTCCTGTAATGCATATTCTGCCAATTCAGGCCAGGTGTCTATTTTAGATGCCCAGTAATCAAAGGGGAATGACCTGTGAGGGAGAACATCGATAAGGGAGGAAAAATAGTTCGTAACCATACTGGACAAATACAGTCTCCTGTCACTTTGAAACGATGCAGCAGTACCCGTCGTGTCTGTGGTCATTGCGAAATCACTCCACAACCTGGTCATAAAACCCCTCTGTAATTTTGTAATTTTCCTTTATATCGTGGATCCAGGAGGCAGGCCAACCAGTAATTGTCATCGGTCATCATTTTGATAATGCGGGGGTCCCTTTTTAGGATGCGCAAGGCATACTCAGCCATGTGGGCCAATGTTCCAGGTGTCAATTCACTGCTTGTGCTGGGTTGAGGAGCACTTTCTTGCAAATCAACATCACTTTTCTCCCGCAAACACCCTGTACCTGACCTTGCAACGCTTCCAGTTTCTATTGCCCCTGAGAAGAATCCTCCTCCCATAAATATTCATCCCCATCATCCTCCTCCTCCTCCTCTTCATCCACCACCTCGTCCAGGAGAGTTCCCTGAGCAGGCAATGGCCGACTGTCACCAAGGCTTCCCTCCTCCTCGGCTGCAGATGCCTACTCCTTAATGTGCATCAAACTTTGCATCAGCATACGCATTAGTGGGATGCTCATCCTTATGATAGCGTCGTCTGCACTTACCAGCCGTGTGCATTCCTCAAAACACTGAAGGACTTGACAGAGGTCTTGTAGCTTTGACCACTGCACACCTGAAAACTCCATGTCTGCCATCCAACTGCCTGCCCGTGTATGTGTATCCTCCCACAAATACATTACAGCACGCTTCTGTTACCACAGCCTCTGAAGCATGTGCAGTGTGGAGTTCCACCTTGTTGCAACGTCGATTATTAGGTGGTGCTGGGGAAGCCTCAGCGATCGCTGATGGTTCAGCATACGGCTGGAGTGTATGGGTGACCGGCGGGTGTACGAGCAAAGTCTTGCACCTTCAGGAGCAGGGCTGGTAACCCCGGATAATTTTTCAGGAAGCACTGCACCACCAGGTTCAAGGTGTGAGCCAGGCAAGGTATGTGTTTCAGTTCTGAAAGGGCTATGTCAGCCATAAAATTCCTTCTGTTATCACTGACTACCTTGCCAGCCTCAAGATGTACACTGCCCAGCCATGACTGAGTTTCTTGCTGCAAGTACTCGGCCAGAACTTCCGCAGTGTGTCTGTTGTCGCCCAAACACTTCATTTCCAACACAGCCTGCTGACGCTTACCACTAGCTGTTCCATAATGGGACACCTCGTGTGCAACACTGGCAGCTTCAGATGGAGTGGTTGTGCGACTGCGCTCTGTGGATGAGCTCTCGCTTCTGGAGGAGGAGGAGGGGCGAACACCTACAGCCAACTGTTTCCTAGACCGTGGGCTAGGCAGAACTGTCCCACTATGGCTGTCCCCTGTGGACCCTGCATCCACCACATTAACCCAGTGTGCCGTGATGGACACGTAAAGTTCCTGGCCATGCCTACTGGTCCATGGATCTGTTGTGAGGTGCACCTTTCTACTGACTGATTGCCTCAGTGCATGGACAATGCGGTCTTTGACATGCTGGTGGAGAGCTGGGATGGCTTTTCTCGCAAAGAAGTGTCGACTGGGTAGGTCATAGCATGGTACTCCGTAGGCCATCAGGGCTTTGAAAGCTTCGCTTTCAACCAACCGGTAGGGCATGATCTCTAATGGGATTAGTCTAGCAATGTGGGTGTTCAAACCCTCTGTACGCTGATGAGAGGATGAGTAGTTTCTTTTCCTAATGAGAGTCTCTTGTAGGGTGAGCTGGACTGGAGAGGTGCATATGGTGGAAATAGCGGTGGTGGTGGTGGACATGGCCGATTGAGAGAGGGTTGGTGATGGTATTCTTGATGTTGACCTACATACAGTGTTTCCTACCAAAAACCTTGTGATTCCCTGACTGTTTTGGCCTTGCGATGATACCTCCACATTTGCTGCTGGTGGTGTCCTAACTGGTGGGCTTACAGTGAGGGAAGCTATGTAGCGTTGCTGACTACCTTCATTCTGAGCAGGTGCACCAACGGTACAGGACGTCTGGTAGTTAGTCCAGGCTTGCAAGTGCATGCTGGTTAAATGCCTACGCATGCACGTTGTATTTAAATTTAGGGGATTCTTCCCTCTGCTAAAGGTCTTTGGTAGTGTTGAGCGATACCTTCCGATACTTGAAAGTATCGGTATCGGATAGTATCAGCCGATATCCGAAAAATATCAGATATCGCCGATACCGATACCCGATACCAATACAAGTCAATGGGACACAAGTATCGGAAGCTATCCTGGGTGGTTCCCAGGGTCTGAAGGAGAGGAAACTCTCCTTCAGGCCATGGGATCCATATTCATGTAAAAAATAAAGAATTAAAATAAAAAATATGGATATACTCACCCTCGGACGAGCCCTGGACCTTACCGATGTAACCGGCAGCCTCCGTTCCTAAGAATGAGGAGTTTAGGACCTTCGATGACGTCGCGGCTTGTGATTGGTCGCGTGACCGCTCATGTGACCGCTCACGTGACCAATCACAAGCCGCGACGTCATCGCAGGTCCTAAACTCCTCATTCTTAGGAACAGAGGCTCCCGGTTACATCGGTAAGGTCCAGGGGCCGCCGGAGGGGTGAGTATATCCATATTTTTTATTTTAATTCTTTATTTTTTACATGAATATGGATCCCAGGGCCTGAAGGAGAGTCTCCTCTCCTCCAGACCCTGGGAACCATACACTGTGAACTTCCGATTCCGATTTCCGATATCACAAAAATATCGGAACTCGGTATCGGAATTCCGATACAGCAAATATCGGCCGATACCCTATACTTGCGGTATCGGAATGCTCAACACTAGTCTTTGGGCATTTCTTACAGATAACTTTTGACTGATCAATTGGACCTTGGTTAAAAAATTGCCACACTCCACTCTTCCTACTATGCAATAGCTTTTCAGGCATTGCACGCTGTGCTACTTTCACCAAATGGCCACACTGTCCTAGAACTGTTTTTTTGGTTGACAAACTTTTTTGGCCTGAGACGGGCAGGCCAGATGAAAGCTGTTGTGATGTTGATGGCTGCTGCGGATCATCCTCCTCCGCTTCTGAGCTACTGCCAGCGGCACCCTCTTCCCCCAATGGCTGCCAATCTTGGTCAACAACTGGGTCATCTATCACCTCCTCTTCAATGTCATGTGCACCTTTCTCTGTGTCACCGTGTAAGGTGCTATAGCGTTCGGGGCGGGGCACCATAGTCTCATCAGGGTCAGATTCTGGCTCAGTACACTGCGAGGACAATATAGCGATCTGAGTCAATGGAACAGCATAATAATCTAGCTGTGGCTGTGCATCAGTGCACTCCATGTCCGATTCATCTTGTAATGGGCTGTTAACAATTTCCCTTTCTAACCTAGGCATGGTATGTGTAAAGAGCTCCATGCAGTAACCTGTTGTGTCGCCTGACGCATCCTTCACTTTTGGTTTGGGTGAAGGACACAAGGAAGCAACTTGTTCCTGACCGGGAGCATCCACTGATGACTCGCTGCTTTTAAATTTGGAACTTTCTGAAGAGGAGGCAAAAGAGCTAGAGGCTGAGTCAGCAATGTAAGCCAAAACTTTTTCCTGCTGCTCCGGCTTTAAAACTTGTTTTCCTACTCCCAGATAAGGGAGCCTTCGAGGCCTTGTGTAGGCATACGATGATGCAGGCTCAACACCTCCAGCCTTAGGTGCTATTTTGCTTTTCCCACTACCACCAGATGCTCCACCACCACCACACCACCATCAGTACGAGCTGGCAACGACCGCCCATGGCCTCTTCCACCAGACTTCCTCATTTTTTAGGAAAATCTAACCAAAATAACAACCGTTATATGGTACTGTAAAACAAGGTAAAAGGTGTATATAAACTTGTTGAGAATTTAATTCTCCCTTTTTTTGGGGGGAGACTGCACCACAACTCAGGCCCAGTGTATAACACAATGCAATGTAAGTGGCAGCAAGTGGCTGGCTGATACACCACAAACTAAGAGGACTGAGGTATATATAATTTGTGAGAATTTCAATCTCACTTTTTTTTTTGGACACAGAACCCAAACTCAGGCCCAGTGTATTTTACAACGCAATGTGAGTGGCAGCAAGTGGCTGGCTGATACACCACAAACTAAGAGGACTGAGGTATATCCACTTTGTGAACATTTCAATCTCACTTTTTTGGGGGGAGACTGAACCCAAACTCAGGCCCTGTGTATTTTACAACGCAATGTGAGTGGCAGCAAGTGGCTGGCTGATACACCACAAACTAAAAGGACTGAGGTATATCCACTTTGTGAGAATTTCAATCTCACTTTTTTTGGGGGGAGACTGAACCCAAACTCAGGCCCTGTGTATTTTACAACGCAATGTGAGTGGCAGCAAGTGGCTGGCTGTTACACCTGTTATGGTTCTGGTGGTAAGAACACATGAACTGACCTGATAGGTAAATCAAAAAATAGGACAAGCTCTGGAAATGTGGGAACTTTACTGACCGCAATCCTGATCCTATCAACACGCACTATAGGCAGCCATGGAGCGTTCCTAACTCGGCCTAGACGCCTCTGCACAGCCTGAGAAACAAGTTACCCCTAGAGAGAAACAAAGCCTCACTTGCCTCAGAGAAATTTTCCCCAAAGTGAGAGCAGCCCCCACAAATAATGACGGTGAGTTAAGAGGAAAACACAAACATAGAAATGAAAATAGGTTTTAGCAAATGAGGCCCGCTAATAACTAAATTGTCAGAGGATAGCAAGGAATCTGTGTGGTCAGTATAAAATGCTACAAACATTATCCACGCAGAGAATACAAAAAGACCCCCACACAGACTCACGATGTGAGGGGCGCAACTCCGCACCCCAGAGCTTCCAGCTAGCAATCAAATAGCATATAAGCAAGCTGGACTGAACTCATCATATACTGAGAAACATTTTCAAATAGCAATGAGCAAAAATAGACTAGCATAAACTTAGCTTCTCCACGGGAAGACAGGTCACAAGGGAAGTCCCAGAGAGATCTGAACCAGTACTGAATACAACGACAGCAGGCGACAAGTAAAGGTCCAGGTGGAGTTAAATAGGCAGCAAGCCTAGCAGGAAACGAGGCAGCTGGAGTCCAGCTACAGACCAGCCGTAACACTCAAAGCCACCAGAGGGAGCCCATGAACAGAACTCACAGAGCACCACTCACGACCACAGGAGGGAGCCCGAGAACGGAATTCACAACAGTACCCCCCCTTGAGGAGGGGTCACCGAACCCTCACCAGAGCCCCCAGGCCGATCAGGACGAGCCAAATGAAAGGCACGAACCAAATCGGTAGCATGGACATCAGAGGCAACAACCCAGGAATTATCCTCCTGACCATAGCCCTTCCATTTAACCAAGTACTGAAGCTTCCGTCTCGAAACACGAGAATCCAAGATCTTCTCCACCACATACTCCAATTCTCCATCGACCAACACCGGAGCAGGAGGATCAACAGAAGGAACCACAGGCACCACATACCTCCGCAACAATGACCTATGGAACACATTATGAATGGCAAAAGATGCTGGGAGGTCCAAACGGAATGACACAGGATTGAGGATTTCTGAAATTTTATAAGGACCGATGAAACGAGGTTTAAACTTAGGAGAGGAAACCTTCATAGGAACGTAACGAGATGACAACCATACCAAATCCCCCACACGAAGTCGGGGGCCCACACAGCGACGGCGATTAGCAAAGCGCTGAGCCTTCTCCTGTGACAATGTCAAATTGTCCACTACTTGGTTCCAAATCTGCTGCAACCTATCCACCACAGAATCCACCCCAGGACAGTCAGAAGGCTCAACCTGACCTGAGGAAAAATGAGGATGAAAACCAGAATTACAAAAAAAAGGCGAAACCAAAGTAGCAGAACTAGCCCGATTATTGAGGGCGAACTCAGCCAATGGCAAAAAAGTCACCCAGTCATCCTGATCAGCAGAAACAAAACATCTCAGATAAGCTTCCAAGGTCTGATTAGTTCGTTCGGTTTGGCCATTTGTCTGAGGATGGAAGGCCGAAGAAAAAGACAAATCAATGCCCATCTTAGCACAAAAGGACCGCCAAAATCTGGACACAAACTGGGATCCTCTGTCAGACACAATGTTCTCTGGAATACCATGCAAACGAACCACATTCTGAAAAAACAGCGGAACCAAATCAGAGGAGGAGGGCAACTTAGGCAAGGGCACGAAATGGACCATTTTAGAATTACGATCACAAACCACCCAGATGACAGACATCCTCTGAGAGACTGGAAGATCTGAAATAAAATCCATGGAAATGTGCGTCCATGGCCTCTTCGGGACAGGCAAAGGCAAAAGCAATCCACTGGCACGAGAACAGCAAGGCTTGGCCCGAGCACAAATCCCACAGGACTGCACAAAGGAACGCACATCCCGCGACAAGGAAGGCCACCAAAAGGACCTGGCCACCAGATCCCTGGTACCAAAAATCCCAGGATGACCCGACAACACCGAAGAATGAACCTCGGAAATAACTCTACTGGTCCATCTATCCGGGACAAACAGTCTCTCCGGTGGACAATGGTCAGGTCTATCGGCCTGAAATTCCTGCAGCACCCACCGCAAATCAGGGGAGATGGCAGACAAAATCACCCCCTCTCTGAGGATACCAGCCGGCTCAGAAACTCCCGGGGAGTCAGGCACAAAACTCCTAGAAAGGGCATCAGCCTTCACATTCTTAGAGCCCAGAAGGTACGAAACCACAAAATCAAAACGCGAGAAAAACAGCGACCAACGAGCTTGTCTAGGATTTAACCGCTTGGCAGACTCGAGATAAATCAAATTCTTGTGATCCGTCAAGACCACCACGCGATGCTTGGCTCCCTCAAGCCAATGTCGCCACTCCTCGAATGCCCACTTCATTGCCAACAACTCCCGATTATCAACATCATAATTCCACTCGGCAGGCGAAAACTTTCTAGAAAAGAAAGCACATGGTCTCATCACCGAGCCATCAGAGCTTCTCTGTGACAAGACAGCCCCTGCTCCAATCTCAGAAGCATCAACCTCGACCTGAAAGGGAAGGGAGACATCAGGCTGATACAAGACAGGAGCCGAAGAAAACCGACGTTTCAGCTCCTGAAAGGCCTCAACGGCCGCAGAAGACCAATTCGTCACATCAGCACCCTTTCTAGTCAAATCCGTCAAAGGTTTAACCACACTAGAAAAATTAGTGATGAAGCGACGGTAAAAATTAGCAAAGCCCAAGAACTTCTGAAGACTCTTCACTGATGTAGGTTGAGTCCAGTCATAGATGGCCTGGACTTTAACTGGATCCATCTCGATAGTAGAAGGGGAAAAAATAAAGCCCAAAAAGGAAACCTTCTGGACTCCAAAGAGACATTTAGAGCCCTTCACAAACAAGGCATTGGCACGCAGGACCTGAAACACCATCCTGACCTGCTTCACATGAGACTCCCAATCATCAGAAAAGACCAAAATATCATCCAGGTACACAATCATAAATCTATCCAGATACTCTCGGAAGATGTCATGCATGAAGGACTGAAACACAGAAGGGGCATTAGAAAGCCCAAAAGGCATCACCAAGTACTCAAAATGACCTTCGGGCGTATTAAATGCTGTTTTCCATTCATCGCCCTGCTTTATACGCACAAGATTATAAGCTCCTCGAAGATCTATCTTGGTGAACCAACTAGCCCCCCTAATCCGAGCAAACAGATCGGACAACAGAGGCAAAGGGTACTGAAATTTGACCGTGATTTTATTTAGAAGGCGATAATCTATACAGGGTCTCAGAGAACCATCCTTCTTGGCCACAAATAAGAACCCTGCACCCAAAGGTGACGAGGACGGACGAATATGCCCTTTCTCCAAAGACTCCTTTATATAAGTCCGCATAGCGGTATGTTCTAAGTACAGATAAATTAAAAAGTCGACCCTTAGGGAACTTACTACCAGGAATCAAATTTATAGCACAATCACAATCCCTATGAGGAGGTAGGGCACTGGATTTGGGCTCATCAAATACATCCTGGTAATCCGACAAAAATTCAGGGACTTCAGAAGGAGTAGAAGAAGCAATTGACACCAAAGGAACATCGCCATGTACCCCTTGACAACCCCAACTTGACACAGACATTGCTTTCCAATCCAGGACTGGATTATGAACCTGCAGCCATGGCAGACCCAACACGACAACATCATGCAAATTATGTAACACCAGAAAGCGAATAACCTCCTGATGTGCAGGAGTCATGCACATAGTCATTTGAGTCCAGTACTGAGGCTTATTCTTGGCCAATGGCGTAGCATCAATTCCCTTTAGTGGAATAGGGAACTGCAATGGCTCCAAGATAAAACCACAGCGCCTGGCAAATGACAAATCCATCAAATTCAGGGCAGCGCCTGAATCCACAAAAGCCATAACAGAGTAGGATGACAGAGAGCAAATCAAAGTAACAGACAAAATGAATTTAGGCTGTACAGTACCAATGGTAACAGACTTAGCGAACCCTTTGTGCGCTTAGAACAGTCAGAGATAACATGAGTGGAGTCACCACAGTAAAAGCACAACCCATTCTGACGTCTGTGATTTTGCCGTTCAATTCTGGTCAGAATCCTGTCACATTGCATAGACTCAGGCTTCTGTTCAGAAAACACAGCCAGATGGTGCACAGGTTTGCGCTCCCGCAAACGCCGATCAATCTGAATGGCCAAAGACATTGACTCATTCAGACCCGCAGGCGTGGGGAACCCCACCATAACATCCTTAAGGGCTTCAGAAAGACCCTTTCTGAAAATCGCTGCCAGGGCACACTCATTCCATTGAGTGAGCACAGACCACTTCCTAAACTTCTGACAGTAAACCTCTGCTTCATCCTGACCCTGAGAGAGAGCCAGCAAAATCTTTTCTGCCTGGTCCACTAGATTAGGTTCCTCATAAAGCAATCCAAGCGCCAGAAAAAACGCATCCACATTTAGCAATGCAGGATCTCCTGGCACCAGGGAGAATGCCCAATCTTGAGGGTCACCACGTAACAAAGAAATAATAATTTTAACTTGCTGAGCAGGGTCACCAGAGGAATGAGGTCTCAGAGAAAGAAACAATTTGCAATTATTTTTGAAATTCAAAAACCTAGACCTATCTCCAGAGAACAGCTCAGGAATTGGTATTTTAGGTTCTGACATAGGACTGTGAATTACATAATCCTGAATGCTTTGTATCCTTGTAGCGAGCTGATCCACACAAGAGGACAGACCTTGAAAGTCCATATCTGCAGCTGAGTCCTGAACCACCCAGAGATTAAGGGGAGGAGAGAGGCTAAACACACTGCAGAGGAAAAAAAAAAACCTCAGAGCTTCTCTTATCCCTCTTTTGCGATGCATTAACACTTTAATGGCCTGCTGTACTGTTATGGTTCTGGTGGTAAGAACACATGAACTGACCTGATAGGTAAACCAAAAAATAGGACAAGCTCTGGGAATGTGGGAACTTTACTGACCGCAATCCTGATCCTATCAACACGCACTATAGGCAGCCGTGGAGCGTTCCTAACTCGGCCTAGACGCCTCTGCACAGCCTGAGAAACTAGCTACCCCTAGAGAGAAACAAAGCCTCACTTGCCTCAGAGAAATTTTCCCCAAAGTGAGAGCAGCCCTCACAAATAATGACGGTGAGTTAAGAGGAAAACACAAACATAGAAATGAAAATAGGTTTTAGCAAATGAGGCCCGCTAATAACTAAATAGTCAGAGGATAGCAAGGAATCTGTGCGGTCAGTATAAAATGCTACAAAAATTATCCACGCAGAGAATACAAAAAGACCCCCACACAAACTCACGATGTGAGGGGCGCAACTCCGCACCCCAGAGCTTCCAGCTAGCAATCAAATAGCATATAAGCAAGCTGGACTGAACTCATCATATACTGAGAAACATTTTCAAATAGCAATGAGCAAAAATAGACTAGCATAAACTTAGCTTCTCCACGGGGAGACAGGTCACAAGGGAAGTCCCAGAGAGATCTGAACCAGGACTGAATACAACGACAGCAGGCGACAAGTAAAGGTCCAGGTGGAGTTAAATAGGCAGCAAGCCTAGCAGGAAACAAGGCAGCTGGAGTCCAGCTACAGACCAGCCGTAACACTCAAAGCCACCAGAGGGAGCCCATGAACAGAACTCACAAAGTACCACTCACGACCACAGGAGGGAGCCCGAGAACGGAATTCACAACATACTCCACAAACTAAGAGGACTGAAGTATATCCACTTTGTGAGAATTTCAATCTCACTTTTTGGGGGGGAGACTGAACCCAAACTCAGGCCCTGTGTATTTTACAACGCAATGTGAGTGGCAGCAAGTGGCTGGCTGATACACCACAAACTAAGAGGACTGAGGTATATATACTTTGTGAGAATTTCAATCTCACATATTTGGGGGGAGACTGAACCCAAACTCAGGCCCAGTGTATTTTACAACGCAATGAGAGTGGCAGCAAGTGGCTGGCTGATACACCACAAACTAAAAGGACTGAGGTATATCCACTTTGTGAGAATTTCAATCTCACTTTTTTGGGGGCGGGAGACTGAACACAAACTCAGGCCCAGTGTATTTTACAACGCAATGTGAGTGGCAGCAAGTGGCTGGATGATACACCACAAACTAAGAGGACTGAGGTTTATCCACTTTGAGAGATTTTCAATCTCACTTTTTTTTGGGGGGAGACTGAACCCAAACTCAGGCCCTGTGTATTTTACAACGCAATGTGAGCGGCAGCAAGTGGCTGGCTGATACACCACAAACTAAGAGGACTGAGGTATATCCACTTTGTGAGAATTTCAAACTCATTTTTTTGGGGGGGAGACTGAACCCAAACTCAGGCCCTGTGTATTTTACCACGCAATGTGAGTGGCAGCAAGTGGCTGGCTGATACACCACAAACTAAGAGGACTGAGGTTTATCCACTTTGTGAGATTTTCAAACTCACTTGTTTTGGGGGGAGACTGAACCCAAACTCAGGCCCTGTGTATTTTACAACGCAATGTGATTCGCAGCAAGTGGCTGGATGATACACCACAAACTAAGAGGACTGAGGTTTATCCACTTTGAGAGATTTTTAATCTCACTTTTTTGGGGGGGAGACTGAACCCAAACTCAGGCACTGTGTATTTTACAACGCAATGTGAGGGGCAGCAAGTGGCTGGCTGATACACCACAAACTAAGAGGACTGAGGTTTATCCACTTTGTGAGATTTTCAATCTCACTTATTTTGGGGGGACACTGATCCCAAACTCAGGCCCAGTGTATTTTAGGCTAGTTTCACATTTGCGTTTAAAAACGCAGCGTTTTTAACGCAAACGCATGTGGTGAAAAAACGCATGTAAACGCATGTAAACGCTGCGTTTTTGCATGCAGAAAAAAAAATGCGGCGTTTTGCCGCGTTTACATGCGTTTTTTCCTGCGTTTGCGTTTTTGAAACCCATGCTGAGAAGTGTGTGACAGCTGCCAATCATCAAAATCAACAAGAAAACCCACTATAAATAGAAATAGCTAGGGTTAGGGTTACGGTTAGGGTTAGGGTTAGGGGTAGGGTTAGGGTTAGGATCCCTAGGGTTAGGGTTAGGGTTAGGGTTAGTGGTAGGGTTAGGGTTAGGATCCCTAGGGTTAGGGGTAGGGTTAGGGTTAGGGGTAGGGTTAGGGTTAGGGGTAGGGTTATGGTTAGGATACCTAGGGGTAGGGTTAGGGGTAGGGTTAGGGGTAGGGTTAGGGTTAGGGTTTGGATCCCTTTATCACCTTGATGGTGGGGGGTGGCTTATAAGTGTGTATTCTTGTTTTTTTCTATAAAAACGCATGCGTTTTTAACGAAAACAAACGCATGTGCTTAAAAACGCATGGGTTTACATAGACAGCAATATGTTTTTTTGCGGCAAAAAAATGCATGCGTTTTTTGCGGCAAAAAAACGCCTCTAGAAATTACTACATGTTGCATTTCTGCAACCAAACGCAAGCATGGAAAAAACGCATGCATTGTCAAACGCGGCAAAACGCATGCAAAAAAAACGCATGCGTTTTTAATGTTAAACATAGGAAAAAAAACACATGCTTTTTTTGCTGAAAAACGCAGCGGCAAAAAGCGCAAATGTGAAACCAGCCTAACAACACAATGTAAGTGGCAAAACGTGGCTGGCTGATATACAACAAACTAACAGAACTGACGTATATCCACTTTGTGACACTTTGAATCTCGCTTTTATTGGGGGGAGACAGCTCCACAACTCAGGCACAGTGTGTAACACAACACAATGTAAGTGGCTGGAAGATATCTGAAAAAAATCCAAGGACTGTAGTACAATTTCAATCTCCCTACAATGATCTCAGTACAAGTATGGCAGCAACAAAAAGGATGGCTGTACACAAAAGTGTGGACAAATAAACAAGATAACTGCAGAAAGGAGCAACAGGATTTTTGCTTTTAAAAAAGCAGTTGGTTTCCACAGCAGTCGTGCAAACAGCAATGCAGCTATCAGGGAGCCTTAAAAGGCAGCCTAATAAGCTACAGAGCTGATGCACAAATATATAGCCTCCACATTGTTAGGAGTTGAGTTACCGCTGCTGCACAGGGGGAATCTCAAGCCGTGTCTGCTGCGGTCTCCCATTCTGCATCGGCCGCAATGGAGCCTGCTCAGCGGAGGCGTCAGTCCCAGGTTCTCACTGGGTCTGATACTGTGCAAAGGGTTACTGCTGCCTCTCCAGGCTCTGCTATTGTACCCTGCACTGATCTGCGGCGAGCAGGCTTTTCTGGGACTAAGTCCTGCTTTGCACACACTGAGCATGCCCAGGGTAAGATCTCTCAGTGGAGATCAAGGGTCACATGCTTAGGTACTGCAGCAACTTCCATTGGTCCTCCAGGAAGGTCCTGTACCTGATCAAGTTCTGTGGCAGCCTTCCATTGGTCCTTTTTGGAAGGGCCTGTAGGTGCTGCAGCTATATAAGGTTCTCATGACTGCACGGCCATGCGCTAGTGTCAAATATGTACGAGCTCAGCGCCAGTGTGGTCGTGTGTGTGGTCAGGGACCCGGCTGAAATAAGCCCCTAGAATGCTGGCACCTCCAGCGTGGAGTTTTGTGTATGCAGTCAGGGACCCGGCTGAAATAAGCTCCTAGAATACTGGCTCCTCCGGCGAGGAGTTTATGTGTGTATTCAGGGCTGACGAATAGCCAATAGAATTCCGGCTCCACCAGAGAGGAGCTGCGTGTTGGTTGGACTGCATGACCACTGTCGGCTCTACACAGTAGCTGTGTCCCCTGTGAGCTAAACAGGGCACAGCGTTCTCTTTACTACGGGCTCTGTGAAGTAAGAGTTTGTTTATTCTATTTTGCTTCGCCGCCTTACTTAGCAGCAGGTTCTTTCCTTCACGGTGGATCCCGGGTTGCGAACGCAACTATCCCATCTAATAAATATATTCGGTGCGTTCCGCCAACCCTAACAGTACACTAGCGCCAGGATCTGGCTAAGTAATGGTGGATGAACAGCGATTGCAGGGGTACATCCATCTGCTGGAGGGCCGGTTGGCGTCTCTTGAGCGTGCAACCTCGGCGGTGGATGTTACCGCAATAGCTGTTCAGGCTGCTAGCGTGGCTGCAGCAGCTTTACCCACTGCCACCTCTGTTCCAACTTTATCCCACCTCCCATTGCCTGAGAGATACTCTGGGGACAGTAAGTCCTGTAGGGGTTTTGTGAGCCAGTGTGGTATACACCTCGAACTCCTGGCTGCACGTTTTCCCACAGAGCAGGCAAAGGTGGGATTCATAATCTCTCTCCTGTCGGACAGAGCGTTGGAGTGGGCTATGCCGCTGTGGGAGCACAACGATCATGTGGTGCAGAGTGTTCCTCGGTTTCTGGACACTCTGAAACAGGTCTTTGTAGGACCTCAAGTCACCCATGATACAGCGCTCCAATTGCTGGCTTTCACTCAGGGTTCAACCATGGTCAGCCATTTAGCCGCTCGCTTCCAGACATTAGCGTCTGAGTTGGAATGGCCAGATAAAACCCTCATTCCCGTATTTTGGAGGGGGCTGGCTGACCATGTGAAGGACACTTTGGCCACTAGGGAGATTCCCGCCACACTGGAGGAGCTCAAAGCTGTATCAACTCGCATAGACCTTTGTTTTTTTTTGTAGGCAGAGCTTTCGGCTGGCTCCCACCTTCGCCAGACCTTTGGAATCTCCAGTCCAGGCGTCCGAGTCACATGAGGCCATAGAGGTGACACGAGCGGGATCCAAGTCCCAGTCCGCTCGTGCACTTAAGATCTGTCATGTTTGCCAGCAGTCAGGACATCTTGCCTCCAAGTGTCCTCAGCGGTCGGGGAAACGTCGGCGTCTAGTGGCAGTTGGAGGAGGTACACTAGACACGGCGACGTTTGCTTCTAAGTTGTCCTTTAAGGGGACAATTACCATAGGCCCATCCACTCTTATGGTAGAGCTATGCGTGGACTCTGGGGTGGAGGGTAATTTTATGTAATCCGCATTCGCCCAGCGTCACACAATACCCCTGGTGATGCTCGCCAAACCAGTAACCGTTCGAGTGGTAAATGGGTCGATACTACCCTCACAGATTACCCATCAAACCATTCCTTTCACTCTTTCTGTGTCCCATCACATCAGGAGATTATCTCCCTATTAGTCATTCCTGAGGGAATTGATGAGGTCCTGTTGGGGATACCATGGCTACGCAATCATTCTCCTCATATAGAGTGGTCCTCAGGGAGAATATTGGGATGGAGTAAATCCTGTGAGGGTAGATGTCAGAGGGAGTGCGGTCAGGTTGCTACAACAGGGGTACCCGCAGATCTTTCCTGTCTCCCCAAGCACTATTGGCCCTATTCGGACGTGTTCTCCAAAAGGGCTGCGGAGACCCTTCCACCTCACTGCCCCTATGACTGTCCTATTGACCTCTTGCCTGGTGCTGAGCCTCCCCGGGGTCAAGTCTATCCGTTATCTCTCCCGGAGATGGAGGCAATGTCTCAGTACATCCAAGAGAATCTGGCAAGAGGATTCATTAGGAAGTCAGTGTCACCTGCAGGGGCTGGGTTCTTCTTCGTACAGAAGAAGAGTGGAGACTTACGTCCATGCATAGACTACAGGGGTCTTAACGCCATCACCGTTAAGAACAAGTACCCATTACCCCTGATATCTGAGCTTTTTGATAGGCTATGGGGAGCAAGGGTATTTACAAAGTTAGATCTGCGGGGTGCTTGCAACCTGATTCGCATCCGTGAGGGGGACGAATGGAAGACGGCTTTTAACACCAGGGATGGGCACTATGAATATCTGGTGTTGCCCTTCGGGCTCTGTAATGCCCCAGCCGTTTTCCAAGACTTTGTGAACAACGTCTTCCGGGATATGCTCACCACATCGGTCGTAGTCTATCTGGATGATATTCTCATCTACTCTCCAGATATTGACTCCCATCGGAGAGATGTTCGCAAAGTCTTCGACCTCTTACGGGCAAACTCCTTCTACGCCAAGTTGGAGAAGTGTGTGTTTGAGCAGAAGTCCTTGCCTTTCCTTGGTTATATCATCTCTGCCCAGGGTTTGGCTATGGATCCTGCCAAGCTACAGGCTGTGATGGATTGGCTGGAACCCCATTCACTTAAAGCGGTGCAGCGCTTTATGGGCTTCATTAATTACTATCGTCAGTTCATCCCACACTTTTCAACTTTGGTAGCTCCCTTGGTTGCCCTCACCAAGAAGGAAGCAAATCCCAAGTTGTGGTCAGAGGATGTTTCCAAGGCCTTCCTCTCGGTTAAGTCACACTTTGCTAGCGCTCCCATTCTACATCGCCCCGATGTAGATAAGCCATTTATCATGGAGGTGGATGCCTCATCCGTTGGTGCTGGAGCAGTCCTTTTCCAAAAGGATGCTCAAGGTCGGAAGCATCCTTGCTTCTTCTTCTCCAAGACCTTCACACCGGCGGAGAGGAATTATTCCATCGGGGACAGGGAGTTGCTAGCCATGAAGTTAGCTTTCTCATAGTGGAGACACCTCTTGGAGGGAGCTCGCTTTCCCTTCCAGGTTTTCACTGACCACAAGAACTTGGTATATCTACAGACGGCCCAGCGGCTGAATTCTCGCCAGGCTAGATGGTCCCTGTTCTTCTCCCGGTTTCATTTTACTCTTTATTTTCTCTCCAGGGAGAAGAACATTCGCGCCGACGCTCTCTCCCGCTCCGTAGTGTCATCTGAGGAGTAGGAGCCTCGGCTTATTGTCCCTTTTGAGAGCCTGAGAACTGTAGCTCCGGTTTTGCTAGAGTCTGTGCCCCCGGGCAAGACTTTCGTGCCAGCGAATTTGTGACCGGAGGTTCTCTCTTGGACTCACTCGTCCCGAGTGGGTGGGCATTTTGGGACCAAAAGGACATCCGAACTTTTGGCGAGAACGAACTGGTGGCCGCATATGGCCCGTCATGTCGGGGACTATATTCGGGCGTGCGTCTCCTGCGCCCAGAATCGGTCTCCTCGGCAATGGCCTGCTGGGTTGCTTTACCCCCTACCGGTGGCAGACAGGCCTTGGGAAATGGTCGGGATGGACTTCGTGGTGGGCTTACCCAAGTCGCGTAGCTGCACCATTATCTGGATTGTCACCGATCATTTCTCTAAGATGGTGCACTTGGTGCCGCTTCCACGGTTACCTTCTGCACGGGCCTTGGCAGCGTTATTCATAAAGCACATTTTCCGTCTACATGGAATGCCTGATAAAATTGTCAGTGACCGGGGTCCCCAGTTCGTGTCTCGGTTTTGGAGAGAGATCTGCCGTTTACTCAGCATAGAGTTGAATCTCTCCTCTGCATACCATCCCGAGATGAATGGGTTGGTAGAGAGGACCAACCAGACTCTGGTGACATACTTGCGACATTTTGTCTCTGCCAGGCAGGATGATTGGGCATCTTTGCTACCTTGGGCGGAATTTGCCTTGAACAACGCCGTAGCCAAATCCACTGGGCAGACTCCTTTTCTCCTTAATTACGGCCAGCATCCGCGTGTCCCTGTGCCCATGCCCATGTCATCCACCGATTCTAGGGTGGCAGACTGGGCGGTGGAGGCACGTGACATGTGGGACTGCACACAGGATGCCATCCGGGTCGCCACGGAGAGAATGAGGGTTTCTGCTGATACACACCGGCACCCCGCTCCGACCTTTGCTCCTGGTGACTTAGTGTGGCTCTCCGCCCGTAACATTAGGCTGCGAGTTGAGTCCACTAAGTTTGCGCCTCGCTACATTGGCCCGTTCAAGGTTCTGGAACAGGTCAACCCTGTGGTCTACCGTTTGGCTATTCCTCCACGCCTTGGTATCACCGACACTTTTCACGTCTCCCTCTTAAAGCCCATTCATTTGTCCCGGTTTTCTGAGTCATCTGCCGGGACATCGGGTTCATCCATGGATGAGTTTGAGGTAAATGCTATCGTGGGGTGCAAGGTGGTACGTGGCAAGAAATTTTATCGGTGGACTGGAAGGGTCACGGTCCAGAAGATAGAACCTGGGAACCTGTGGAGCATATTCGGGCTCCGCTGCTCATCGCAGCTTTTGAGCGTAGTGAGGCTCGAGGAGGGGGGGACCTAGGAGGGGGGTAATGTTAGGAGTCGAGTTCCCGCTGCTGCACAGGGGGAATCTCGAGCCGTGTCTGCTGTGGTCTCCCATTCTGCATCGGCCGCAGTGGAGCCTGCTCAGCGGAGGCATCGGTCCCAGCGTCTAACTGAGTCTGATATTGTGCAAAGGGTTACTGCTGCCTCTCCAGGCTCTGCTATTGTACCCTGCACTGATCTGCGGCGAGCAGGCTTTTCTGGGACTAAGTCCTGCTTTGCACACACTGAGCATGCCCAGGGTAAGATCTCTCAGTGGAGATCAATGGTCACATGCTCAGGTACAGCAGCAACTTCCATTGGTTCTCCAGGAAGGTCCTGTAGGTGCTGCAGCTATATAAGGTTCTCATGACCGCACGGCCATGCGCTAGTGTCAAATATGTATGAGCTCAGCACCAGTGTGGTCGTGTGTGTGGTCAGGGACCCGGCTGAAATAAGCCCCTAGAATGCTGGCACCTTCGGCGAGGAGTTTTGTGTATGCAGTCAGGGACCCGGCTGAAATAAGCCCCTAGAATGCTGGCACCTCCGGCGAGGAGTTTATGTGTGTATTCAGGGCAGGCTAATAGCCGATAGAATTCCGGCTCCACCGGAGAGGAGCTGCGTGTTGGTTGGACTGCATGACCACTGTCGGCTCTACACAGTAGCTGTGTCCCCTGTGAGCTAAACAGGGCACAGCGTTCTCTTTACTATGGGCTCTGTGAAGTAACAGAGTTTGTTTATTCTATTTTGCTTCGCTGCCTTACATAGCAGCAGGTTCTTTCCTGCACGGTGGATCCCGGGTTGCGAACGCACCTATCCCGTCTAATAAATATATTCGGTGCGTTCCGCCAACCCTAAGGCTAGGTTCACATTGCGTTAGGGCAATCCGTTAAGCGCATAGCACTAGCGGATTGCGCTAACGCAATGTTTCTCTAGGGTCCGCGTTCGCCGTCCCCGCTAGCGCAGATCCCCGATCTGCGGTAGCGAGGAACGGACCTCGGGCGCACCTCGGATGCTGCAAGCAGCGTCCGAGGTCCGTCACAAAAAAATGGCACATCGCTAGCGCGTGCCAAAAATGGCATGCGTTGGCGATGCGCTACAGGCAAAAATAACATTGCTGTCAATGGGTGCGCTAACGGACCCGTTGCACGGCGTTAATTGCGACATTTTCGCCGTGCAATGCAGTCCGTTAGCGTTAACCCATTAACGCAATGTGAACCTAGCCTAACACACTGTCCCTGCAAAACAAAGGTGGTTCCAATACACATACACCACACCAATTGTGGGTGAAAAAGAGGCATAGGCAAATATATATATGTATAAAACAAAGGTGGTGTTGGACAGTGGAAATCTCTACAGCACAAGCGGTTTGGGGGTTAATCTTCTCTCTCTAACTATAGCCCTTCTTCTGACGAAGCTGCAGCAACCTCTCCCTATGCTAAGATCGGCAGAAGTAAGATGGCGGTCGGCATGCACGCCCCTTTATACCCCCTGTGACGCCGTAGAAAGCAAGCCAATCACTGTCATGCCCTTCTCTAAGATGGTGGGGACCGAGACCTATGTCATCACGCTGCCCACACTCTGCGTCCTCCTTCATTGGCTGAGAAATGGTGCTGAACGCGTCATACGAAACGCGACTTTGGCGCGAAGATCGCCGACCGCATGGCCGATCCCACACTGGGATCGGGTCGGGTTTCATGAAACCCGACTTTGCCGAAAGTCGGCGATTTTTGAATTTGTCCGATCCGTTTCGCTCAACCCTAGTTAACAATATCAAAATCACATCTGAAACAAGATAAAAAGGGGAGAAGTCAATTCAATCATTAAATTGTGTGTCTATATGGGCCAAACTAAGCATGGAGAACAGAAAGTGGAAAAAAGAACTGTCTGAGGACTAGAGAATCAAAATTGTTGAAAAATAACAACAATCTCAAGATTACAAGCCCATCTCCAGAGAATTTGATATTCCTTTGTCCACAGTGCACAACATAATCAAGAAGTTTATTACCCATGTCACTGTAGTTAATCTCACCGGACATGGAGCGCAGAGAATAATTGATGAAAAGTTGCATAGTTACGAGCACATAGTTACATGGGTTGAAAAAAGACTTAGGCACATCAAGTTCAACCTTTATACACCAATTATACATTTTATCACTAAATTAATTAGAACTCATAATATTATGGGTATCAAGGAAATCATCCAGCCCTTTTTTAAAAGCTGTTATTGTGCCTGCCATTACTACCCCTTGTGGTAGAGCATTCTACAGTCTGACTGCTCTAACTGTAAAGAACCCTTTCCTCTTTATCTGCTGGAATTGCCTGTCTTCCACCCATAATGAGTGCCCCCTGGTCCTTAATATGGTCTTTGAAAGGAATAAGTCGGGTCCTTAATATTGTCTATGGAAAGAATGTTTTGTGTCTGTTCTTTGTATTGACCACACATATATTTATACATATAAATGAGATCTCTTCTGAGATGTCTTTCTTTTGAGCTGAAGTAGCCCAACTTTTCCAAACTCTCATCATGATATCTGAAGATTACCAATGGATTTTGTGTCACAGTGTCACAAAGCTGTTTTTTTGTGTTGTTCCAATACACAAAGGAAATAAACATGTGTAATTGCAATAATTTTCTGGCAGAAATACTTACCGTATTTTCTGGCGTATAAGACGACTTTTTAACCCCTGAAAATCTTCTCAAAAGTCGGGGGTCGTCTTAAATGCCAGGTACGGCATGTGCAGGGAGCGGTCCTGGATGGTTCTCAGGGTCTGGAGGAGAGGAGACTTTCATTCAGGCCCTGGGATCCATATTCATGTAAAATAATGCATTGCGCGAAGGACCGGAGATGACGTCGCGGTCACGCGACCGCGACATCATTTCCGATCCTTCGCACAATGCATCCTTGGGAACGGAAGCCGCCGCGTGCACCGCTGAGAGCCGGGAGAACTCCGGGGGCCATCAGTAGGTAAGTATATCCCTATTTTTTATTTGTATTCTTTTTTACATGAATATAGATCCCAGAGCCTGAAGGAGAGTCTCCTCTCCTCCAGACCCTGGGAACCATCTGGACTGCACAGGCCGTATAAGATGACCCCAGTCTTATACAGCGAGTATATCCCAAACTCTATATTTTATATGGAAAAGTTGGGGGTCGTCTTATACACACAGTCGTCTTATACGCTGGAAAATACGGTAGTTTTCGGTAACAAATTGGAGAAGGTGAATTTCCATACTGTAGGTGTATTACTAGTATATGCCATAAGTTTCTAATCTATGGAGTAAAACTGCTATTGAAAAAAAAAAGGAGAAGCCAGCACTGCTAATGGTCAGAACGCAATACAAATGGTGCACATGCACCTACTGAATTCTAACTGTAGTTCAAATATGAGACATTTAGCAAATAATTGATCAATTTTTTGAGCTACCCCGCCACTTCACGGCAATCTCATAATGGGGCAGTCCTACGCTACGTTTTTTATTAACGTTGTGCCATTACGGCCTCCTAGATGTATAAAAAGAGCATAAAAAGAAAGACACCATTACTAAACTATGACATGCAAGCTGTACCTGGACATTTGGACATTCTCAGAATCACCCCCTTGGTGCCAGGAAGGACAAGCGTAGGTGAAGGCCGATCAGGTCCAGTGCGGACATGTCAGATCTGGCCTCCACGCCAGCACCAAGGTTTTGACCTTCAGCAGTGCTGGCTTCTCTTCTTTTTTTAAAACTGCTATTAGTCTAAACAATATTCATTTTAAAGGAACTAAGTGTTAGGGGTCGAGTTCCCGCCTCTGCACAGGGGGAATCTCGGGGCATCTCCGCTGCGGTCTCCCATTCTTCTCCTGCCACAGTGGAGCCTGCTCAGCGGAGACGTCGGTCCCAGCGTCTTGCTCAGTCCCACTCTGTACTATGTACATCTAACGTTCTGGGCATGAGAGAAAAAACCTCAAATGCCCTAGTGGGTATGGTTGCTTCTTACATAGTCAAATATTGTAGGGAATATGGCATGTTGACTGCATCTAGGAATCCACTGATCCTTATAGTTAACCCCTATGTTGGAGAATTGTTGTCACAAACTTATTTCTGCATGGGGAAAATCCTATAGTGGTTTGATACGGATTCAGTTTAGGAATCCGGGGTAAGAAGCAACCATACCCATTAGGGCTTTTGAGCTTTTTTCTCTCATACCCAGAATGTGAGATGTGTTGAACTTCAGTGGTTTATGCGCTACCTTGAACTAATCACACCTTGTATATCAGAGTGGCATTCTTTGGTAGTTACTCGATGATTCAGAGACTGGTGTGCAATATTGTCAATTAGAGACTGGGATTTTATACGCATGTGGTTGAATTGTGGTCTCGAATATTAATCTATAGCGCAACCCACGAGTGTTTAATGTTTGTCTTTTGTATGCACCTTGCACTTTTTATGATTATGGACCTTTTGTGGTTTTAGAAAGAAGTTAGTAAAAGTTATATTTTAATCATCTACATATGCTGCGGGTGCCAGGCTTTAAACTCTGCTTGGCCTGTGTTTGCCTCACACAGAAAGAGCTCTGCACAAGCCTCCTGCTTGGTCTGCTTCCAAGACCAACACTGACACTGGCCCTGACACCTGACACACCCATACCCTTTACTGCAGGGCTTTTAACAAACAAATTTGTGGCTTCCTACCACATGGAAAACCTGGACTGAAAATTGAACAGACTGTACTATTAACATACTGCAGCCAGTTTCATAACACAAAACCCAGAGCAGGCTTTCCCTAAATATGTCTTGGACAATAACATGTCCAAGGCTAACACTTATTTTTATTATTAAACTGCATTGCAGTCACCGCTATGCCTGATACTGCCATGCACACCTATGGACTACACACGTAGCTTTAACAGGGGTCACTGCCTCACAATATCTAATTTCTTTGCAATCTAAGCAGTACAGTAACTTTGGTAATCTTGCAGTCTACTTCTAATGACAACAGGCACAATAATTAAAGGAGTTGTCAGGTCACATTATATTGCTGACCCATTCATGGAATAAGTCATCTATTTGAGTTTGGGGGTTCTGACACCTAGCACCATTATCGATCTAATGATATCTGCATCGGTAGCAGCTTGATATAAACACACAAAATGGAGTTTCGGTGGGCTGCTCCATTCAATGTGATGCAGTTGCTGCCGGGTACAGCAGAAGTGTTTCTATTCAAAAAAAGCTGTGCTCTGCAGTTCCATTCCACGCAAGAGCATGACAATTGCAGTCGCAGAGAATGTGACAGGGAGCCCACCAACTCCAGGATAATTTTCAGCTGAATCTTTGTCATCTAACGCACATTCATATGAAAAATTTTTGTGGTACATAGATCCACCTGCTCCGTGCCCCACACTAGCTACAGTAATGCTCAAAAGTTTATATACCCCGGCAGAATTTTTGTTTTCTTGGCCTTTTTTCAGAGAGTATGAATAACACGAAAACTTTTTCTCCACTCATGGTTAGTGGTTGGGTGAAGCCATTTATTGTCAAACTACTGTGTTTTCTCTTTTTTAAATCATATGACAACCCAAAACATTCAAATGACATTGATCAAAAGTTCACATACCCCATTTCTTAATGCCACGTATTGCCCCCTCTAACATCAATGACAGCTTGAAGTCTTTTGTGGTAGTTGTGGATGAGGTTCTTCATTTACTCAGATGGCAAAGCCACCCACTTTTCTTGGCAAAAAGCCTCCAGTTCCTGTAAATTCCTGGGCTGTCTAGCATGAACTGCGCACTTGAGATCTCCCCAGAGTGTCTCAATGATATTGAGGTCAGGAGACTGAGATGGCCAATCCAGAACCTTCACTTTGTTCTGCTGTAGACAATGACAGGTCGACTAGGCCTTGTGTTTTGGATCGTTGTGATGTTGGAACGTCCAAGTATGTCCCATACGCAGCTTCCGGGTTGATGATAGCAAATTTGCCTCCAGTATTTGCTGATAACGTTGTGCATTTATCTTTCCTTCAACTTTGACCAAGTTTCCTGTGCCTTTGTAGCTAATACATACCCAAAACATCAGCAATCCACATCCATGCTTTACAGTAGGAATGGTGTTCCTTTCATCATAGACCTTGCTGACCTCTCTCCTAAAGTACCATTTGTGGTTGTGGCCAAAAAGTTCAATTTCAGTCTCATCACTCCAAATTACCTCGCTCCAGAAGTTTTGAGGCTTGTCTCTGTGCTGTTTTGCGTATTGCAGGCAAGATACTTTATGGCATTTGCACAGTAATGGCTTTCTTCTGGTGACTCGACCATGCAGCCAAATTTTCTTCAAGTTCTTTCATATTGTGCATCTTGAAGCTGCCACACCGCTAGTTTTCAGGGAGTACAGTATTTCAGCTGATGTTATTGTGGGGTTTTCTTTGCATCCCAGACAATTTTCCTGGCAGTTGTGGACAAAATTTTTGTTTGTCTACCTGAACGTGGTTTCGTTTTTACAGAGCCCCTGATTTTCCATTTGTTAATCACAGTTTGAATGCTGCTGACTGGCATTATCAATTCCTTGGATATATTTTTCACGCCAAAGCAGGTGGAGCAAGGTTAGCGAACCCATTAGACCACAGAAGACTCTGTAGAAGCTGAACCCTAGGAACAGCCGGACAAGGATGTCAGATGAATCAGAAAAGCTTTATTCAGGTGATATAGCAGGAAAACCGACAAGGGAGAACCCCCTGGGCTGAAACACAGAATTCATCCGAGGGAGCTCCGGCGAGCGAACCCCTAAACAAGCTAGTCCTGGCGCAGGCAAGGAAGTTCATGTGCAACAGCTCCAGAGACCAGAAGGTCAGACCCAAACGGGACAGAGTTACTAGGAGAGGAGGAGCGAGAGGTCCACAGAACTGGAGAATGAGAACCAGCAGGGCCCAAGGATACTGTCAGTGTCCGAAGGTAGATGGCAGGTATTCAGGACATTGGCACTAGGGAAAAAACACAGAACAGTCCTTGGATATTGTAGGAATTAATTTGCCTCTCCCAATATTTTCACATGGGCAGTTATATGTGGCATTCTCCAGGGGAAGGAAAAGCCAACAAAAGGGTCAAAATATTTGAGACACAGAAGCAAGGTAAACTTATTCCTTATGTTGACAAATGGTTTACTGTCAACTGTGTGTACAAACAAGTCTTTTATTAAGCTTTTTAACAATTGCAAAAGTCAAAAAAGTTTGCACACAAAAGCGGGACTAACTCCTAGCCGCGGTCTATGGACCAAACATTGGGCATGGGCAGGGTCTTGGGTGCAGATCCCAAGTGCGCTCAACCATGTGAAATAGCTTACGCTCAGGAATATTGAGGAATAGAGCTATTGGATAGCTCTACCTGTTCATTTCCTTTAGAAATAGGGCTATGGGATAGCTCTACCCATTCACTTTCATCATGGATAGCGCTATCAGATAGCTCTACCCGAACAGTATTACCTACAGAGCTTTTTCATACACAAGGTAGGCGTGGCAGGAGAGGTATACCAGGTATTTATGCTTGCTATTAGTCTGCACATACGCCAGTCTGGTGCCTGGGTACACCCCATTGTGAGGTCAGTCTGCTGCGTGGTTACAGCCCATTGCGTGGTTCGCAATCACTCGTAAATTTGATTTTAACAATTAGAAGAAGGAAAAAATAACTGCATTGGTTAAATCAGCCGGTATCAAATAGCAGTAAATAAGTAAACTATAATAATACAGAAAATAATGTGTTTTATAAAAAATAATAAAGTTCTTAATTAAAGGGATTATATTAAAAGATGAATTTTATAGGACAAACACATTAAGCAATATACCCATAAAGGTAATATAAATATATAATATATCCCGTATGTTAAAGCTTTGTCTTCTTTCCAATAATTTGCAGATAGACTGCAAGGACCACAGCATGAAAAGCCAGATCAGGTACAGACTCTCCAGGAGGAAAACACCCTGAGGGATCAGGTAGTATAGAATTTGTAATGTAGGATCATAGAATCATCATGAGAATAATATATATACATACTAATATCATAAGCAAAGGAATCCTATAATAAAATGGCACCATAAATTCTAGCAAAAAAGCATGATTACGGCTCTGACAAAAATTAAGAGACCACCACATCAAAACCCTGTCATGGGCAGCCAAATCTCCAGACCTGAACCCCATTGAAAAACTCTGGAATGTAATCAAGAGGATGTAACTGCCAATCAAGTGGAGGCTACTGAGCAAATAGACTTCTTTTCTGCTTGTAGTGTCTTGTGCAAGCAGTTGTACAAAAATTTCTTCCCACTGCCTTCTGGGCCGTCCAGAAAAAAATAGTGTGAGCTAGTGTCGTCTGGCTGTGATGCAGCATTGACTGTTTGCATAATTGCATCGAAAGCTGATTTCTGAGCTTCATTAAGCATAGCTTTCAATTGCTCAGCCTCCTGCTTTATTACAGCATAATTTAGCTGGTCCAGTATTTCATCGGAAACATTTACTGAAGTTGTCAATCCATAGTCAGCACAGGACTTTTTATTGCTTAACAGCACTTCATAAATATCACGAAGAGCCAGTTCCCCAGGAATTTCTGGAGTATACCGCCTGGTGTAATCTTCCATAAATTCGATTTAATATTTTTGCCAAAATGCCAATGGTTTAGCTGGTTCCCCATAAACAAATTACAGCAAACAATTCATGAAGTTGGTAGGGCATTTAGAAAGCGATTGCATCCGTTATACCGTCTTCCATTGGGAATCGTCTTCCAAAAGATGAAGATGAATGCACACATTTTTATACGTGTCATGTACGACTCCATTGACAGTCCTTAAGTCAGCATAAGGCTTTGCTCCTCTTATGTGAAGTAAAAGGAGTCTTAGGTAATACAGCTCACATCTGTTAAAGAGACTGCATACATTCGGGCAATTGTTTTTCCAAATTGAGCCCATCGTTTTTTCCATCCTTCTTGTACAGCTTTTCTATCCCAGATATAGTGTTCAGGCTGGTTCATTCCAGTTTAATGTATCAAGCTTGATATTGGCACAGTCATGTCCTTGTCCTTTGTACACATATTTGAAAAGATATTTAACAATTTTTATTGAAGCACATATCTAAACATTAATAAGGCAATTGTACATGAGTAACAAATAGGGGTTGTATGGAACTACCAATCTATTGCTATTGTTCCTCGTCTGGTTTTTCCAGTATTGCGTCGACAATACTGTGGGTAACCATCAACATTGGGGTTTGTCTCTGCATTAAATTCCTTTGGGAATTTTTTTGCGCATTGTCCATCTTTCATGCATATAGCACCAGGTTGATCTTCGCCACATGGGCCATGAATCATGTGCTTCATCACTGCCTCATGCAATTTTAGATTTGCTGTCTCATTTGGGAATTCAGCAGAGACAAATTTGTCAATTATTTCTTTGTCCCTCCGTTTACCTTCCTCTCTGAGGGTTAAAAGCATGTGAGCATGTGGTAGTCCACGCTTTTGAAATTCTATTACATGCGCATAGGAAACTACACGGCCAAAAATGTGTTTTTTCAAAATCTCGTTAAGCACGGCTTGGAGTTTGATTTTAACCCCTTCCCGACCGCCGCGGATCGGCCGCGGATCCGCCGCGGATCGGCCGCGGATCCGCCGCGGATTGGCCGCGGATCCGCAGCGGATTGGCCGCTGCTCCGCAGCGGATTGGCCGCTGCGAATTCGTAGCAGTTTTCCATCAGGTTTACAGTACCGTGTACACCTATGGAAAACCAAATCCGCTGTGCCCATAATGCGGAAAATTCCGTGCAGAAACGCTGCGTTGTATTTTCCACAGCATGTCAATTCTTTGTGCGGATTCCGCAGCGTTTTACACCTGTTCCTCAATAGGAATCCACAGGTGAAATCCGCACAAAAAAACACTGGAAATCTGCTGTAAATCCGCAGGTAAAACGCAGTGCCTTTTACTTGCAGATTTTTCAAAAGTCGTGCGGAAAAATCTCACACGAATCCGCTACGTGGGCACATACCCTTAGGGTTAGGGTTGGAATTAGGGCTAGGGTTGGAATTAGGGTTACGGGTGTGTTGGGGTTAGGGTTGTGGTTAGGGGTGTGTTGGGGTTAGGGTTGGGATTAGGGTTATGGCTACAGTTGGGATTAGGGTTAGGGGTGTGTTGGGGTTAGTGTTGAAGTTAGAAATGAGGGGTTTCCACTGTTTAGGCACATCAGGGGTCTCCAAACGCAACATGGCGCCACCATTGATTCCAGCCAATCTTGCATTCAAAAAGTCAAATGGTGCTCCTTCCCTTCCAAGCCCCGACGTGTGCCCAAACAGTGGTTTACCCCCACATTTGGGGTACCAGCGTACTCAGGACAAACTGGGCAACAACTGTTGGGGTCCAATTTCTCCTGTTACCCTTGCAAAAATAAAAAATTACTTGCTAAGACATAATTTTTGAGAAAAGAAGAATGATTTTTTATTTTCACGGCTCTGCGTTGTAAACTTCTGTGAAGCACTTGGGGGTTGAATGTGCTCATCACACATCTAGATAAGTTCCTTGGGGGGTCTAGTTTCCAAAATGGGGTCACTTGTGGGGTGTTTCTACTGTTTAGGCACATCAGGGGCTCTGCAAATGCAACGTGACGCCCGCAGACCATTCCATCAAAGTCTGCATTTCAAATGTCACTACTTCCCTTCCGAGCCCTGACGTGCGCCCACACAGTGGTTTACCCCCACATATGGGGTATCACTGTACTCACAACAAACTGGGCAACAAACATTGGGGCCCAATTTCTCCTGTTACCCTTGTGAAAATAAAAAATTGCTTGCTAAAACATCTTTTTTGAGGAAAGAAAAATGATTTTTTATTTTCACGGCTCTGCGTTGTAAACTTCTGCGAAGCACTTGGGGGTTGAATGTGCTCATCACACATCTAGATAAGTTCCTTGGGGGGTCTAGTTTCCAAAATGGGGTCACTTGTGGGGTGTTTCTACTGTTTAGGCACATCAGGGGCTCTGCAAATGCAACGTGACGCCAGCAGACCATTCCATCAAAGTCTGCATTCCAAAACGTCACTACTTCCCTTCCGAGCCCCGGCATGTGCCCAAACAGTGGTTTACCCCCACATATGGGGTATCAGCGTACTCAGGAGAAACTGGACAACAACTTTTGGGGTCCAATTTCTCCTGTTACACTTGCAAAAATAAAAAATTCTGGGCTAAAAAAATATTTTTGAGGAATGGAAACACATTTATTATTTTCACGGCTCTGCGTTATAAACTTCTGCGAAGCACTTGGGGGTTCAAAGTGCTCACCACACATCTAGATAAGTTCCTTGGGGGGTCTAGTTTCCAAAATGGAGTCACTTGTGGGGAGTTCCTACTGTTTAGGCACATCAGGGGCTCTGCAAATGCAACGTGACGCCCGCAGAGCATTCCATCAAAGTCTGCATTCCAAAACGTCACTACTTCCCTTCCGAGCCCCGGCATGTGCCCAAACAGTGGTTTACCCCCACATATGGGGTATCAGCGTACTCAGGAGAAACTGGACAACAACTTTTGGGGTCCAATTTCTCCTGTTACACTTGCAAAAATAAAAAATTCTGGGCTAAAAAAATATTTTTGAGGAATGGAAACACATTTATTATTTTCACGGCTCTGCGTTATAAACTTCTGCGAAGCACTTGGGGGTTCAAAGTGCTCACCACACATCTAGATAAGTTCCTTGGGGGGTCTAGTTTCCAAAATGGAGTCACTTGTGGGGAGTTCCTACTGTTTAGGCACATCAGGGGCTCTGCAAACGCAACGTGACGCCCGCAGAGCATTCCATCAAAGTCTGCATTCCAAAACGTCACTACTTCCCTTCCGAGCCCCGGCATGTGCCCAAACAGTGGTTTACCCCCACATATGGGGTATCAGTGTACTCAGGAGAAACTGGACAACAACTTTTGGGGTCCAATTTCTCCTGTTACCCTTGCAAAAATAAAAAATTCTGGGCAAAAAAAATATTTTTGAGGAAAGGAAACACATTTATTATTTTCACGGCTCTGCGTTATAAACTTCTGCGAAGCACTTGGGGGTTCAAAGTGCTCACCACACATCTAGATTAGTTCCTTGGGAGGTCTAGTTTCCAAAATGGGGTCACTTGTTAGGGAGCTCCAATGTTTAGGCACACAGGGGCTCTCCAAACGTGACATGGTGTCCGCTAATGATTGGAGCTAATTTTCCATTCAAAAAGCCAAATGGCGTGCCTTCCCTTCCGAGCCCTGCCGTGTGCCCAAACAGTGGTTTACCCCCACACATGGGGTATCATCGTACTCAGGACAAACTGGACAACAACATTTGGGGTCCAATTTCTCCTATTACCCTTGGAAAATTAAAAAATCCTGGGCTAAAAATCATTTTTGAGGAAAGAAAAATTATCTTTTATTTTCATGGCTCTGCGTTATAAACTTCTGTGAAGCATCTGGGGGTTATAAGTGCTCACTATGCATCTAGATAAGTTCCTTGGGGGGTCTAGTTTCCAAAATGGGGTCACGTGTAGGGGAGCTCTAATGTTTAGGCACACAGGGCCTCTCCAAACGCGACATGGTGTTCGCTAACGATTGGAGCTAATTTTCCATTCAAAAAGTCAAATGGCACGCCTCCCCTTCCGAGCCTTGCCGTGCACCCAAACAGTGGTTTACCCCCACATATGAGGTATCAACATACTCAGCAGAAATTGCCCAACAAATTTTAGGATCCATTTTATCCTGTTGCCCATGTGAAAATGAAAAAATTGAGGCTAAAAGAAATTTTGTGTGAAAAAAAAGTACTTTTTCATTTTTACGGATCAATTTGTGAAGCACCTGAGAGTTTAAAGTGCTCACTATGCTTCTAGATAAGTTCCTTGGGGGGTCTACTTTCCAAAATGGGGTCACTTGTGGGAGCGCTCCAATGTTTAGGCACACGGGGGCTCTCCAAACGTGACATGGTCTCTGCTAGCGATGGAGATCATTTTTCATTCAAAAAGTCAAATGGCGCTCCTTCCCTTCCGAGCCTTGCCGTGCACCCAAACAGTGGTTTACCCCCACATATGAGGTATCAACATACTCAGCAGAAATTGCCCAACAAATTTTACGATCCATTTTATCCTGTTGCCCATGTGAAAATGAAAAAATTGAGGCTAAAATAATTTTTTTGTGAAAAAAAAGTACTGTTTCATTTTTACGGATCAATTTGTGAAGCACCTGGGGGTTTAAAGTGCTCACTATGCTTCTAGATAAGTTCCTTGGGGGGTCTAGTTTCCAAAATGGGGTCACTTGTGGGGGAGCTCCAATGTTTAGGCACACGGGGGCTCTCCAAACGCGACATGGTGTCCGCTAAAGATTGGAGCCAATTTTTCATTCAAAAAGTCAAATGGCGCTCCTTTCCTTCCAAGCCCTGCCGTATGCCCAAACAGTGGTTTACCCCCACATATGAGGTATCAGCGTACTCAGGACAAATTGGACAACATCGTTCTTGGTCCAGTTTTTCCTTTTACCCTTGGGAAAATAAAAAAATTGTTGCTAAAAGATCATTTTTGTGACTAAAAAGTTAAATGTTCATTTTTTCCTTCCATGTTGCTTCTGCTGCTGTGAAACACCTGAAGGGTTAATAAACTTCTTGAATGTGGTTTTGAGCACCTTGAGGGGTGCAGTTTTTAGAATGGTGTCACTTTGGTGTATTTTCAGCCATATAGAACCCTCAAACTGACTTCAAATGTGAGGTGGTCCCTAAAAAAAATGGTTTTGTAAATTTTGTTGTAAAAATGAGAAATCACTGGTCAAATTTTAACCCTTATAACTTCCTAGCAAAAAAAAAATTTGTTTCCAAAATTGTGCTGATGTAAAGTAGACATGTGAGAAATGTTATTTATTAACTGTTTTGTGTCACATACCTCTCTGGTTTAACAGAATAAAAATTCAAAATGTGAAAATTGCGAAATTTTCAAAATTTTCGCCAAATTTCCGTTTTTTTCACAAATAGATTCAGAAATTATCGACCTAAATTTACCACTAACATGAAGCCCAATATGTCACGAAAAAACAATCTCAGAATCGCTAGGATCCGTTGAAGCGTTCCTGAGTTATTACCTCATAAAGGGACACTGGTCAGAATTGCAAAAAACGGCAAGGTCATTAAGGCCAAAATAGGCTGGGTCATGAAGGGGTTAAATACTCGTGCAACCAAATCTGGTCTGAACTCTGGCCTTTGCAATGGTTCTAAGTTTTCAGTAATTTCTTTCCACTTTGGGGTACAGGTCATCGTAACAAAAAGATCTGGCTTTCCGAATTTTCGGACAATTGTCATGGCGTCTTGGTAATTTTGCTGCATAGCTCTTGAGCTTCCAATGAAAGTGAATGGTAAAATTACTGGTGTCCCAGCTTTCAGCCCTTGGTGTAACGCAGCATTATGGATGTTATCCATAATGCCGGCATAACTGTCGAATCGTCGATGCAAAATGCATCCGGTTTCCTGGGTGATCGGGAGAATGATGATGTACCCTGCTTCCGATCACATGGGATTGCCGGTCACCTGCATCGGTTCCGGGAGCGCAGCATTACGATGACATGTGCTGACTGGTGATGCCTACACACACGCCTCCACTGGCCTAAGCCATATGCGAATGCCACATGTATATTTGCATATGGGATGCCCCCTCTGCTGGCGGAGCCGTACAGGTCACCCTTTGGCCACGTCATTGGAGGGGATCCCCAGCACCTGTTCTTTATTGTTTATTAGCACCAATATAAAGGTAACCCTCATTTTAAACTAAGCTACGCCTCATGACGAAGCCTAGCAGGCTAAATGCACACCGAGGTGCAGCTTAGAAGGGTGCTGCGGTATCTTCCTGCTCCATACACAGCAACTATGGCCTCAGGTACTACATTCTTTTTTGAACCATCAACACTGTTACAATTGAGTTAACTGTGTGGATACTCCTTTGCCTATAGCTCATGTCAGGTTAAAAACTGTTACATAGTGTTGGAATCATATAGATGCTTCACTTATGGATGCCTATTATATGTTATATATGATATCTGTTCAAAATCTGACAATATCTTTATGGTTATATATTAATTTCAAATCTAAGGAAAGACAGATGCCCCCTCTTTTTTCATCTGCCAAATGTTGAATTTTATAATGTAATGCAAATCTATATGCACTTTTTAACAATCTACCTGCTGTGTATTGGCCCCTTAAAAAGGACCAAGTGAGCTTTCAGTACCGTTTAACCCTGGCTGTCTCTATTTGTTCGCCTAGTCAATTTCACTTATTTGTTTAACTGTTCATTTGAATGCTATTCACCACTAATAAAGTATTATACTAAATTTTAACTCATGATTATTAATTTTTTTGATCCTGATGTTTTCTGCATTGTACGGGAGCATACAGATGCTCCATAATTTAATGATGTGATGGATCAGAACTATAGGTTTCGTATTCTGGCACTTGCTTAGAGTGCTTAGTGCCTGTGTGGGAAGTTACCTCCCCATCAGAGGTTATATTGGTTTTCAATGTAGTAGATATAGTGTATGAAATATATGGATTTTAGTTGGGGATATATATTTATTTCACATTTAGTTTAATAACTAAAGTAGATTATATTTTATATCACTGGTACAGTTTTCCTATCCTATTTTCTTACCTCTACCATTGCTCTTAGACCAGTCTGTAGACCAGACCAACTATTAATAAACATTCTCCCATATAACAGCGTTACAATGAACAATGGCTTTCAGCAATTTTTTTTTTTTACAATAAATTAAATGCATTAACATTGTTAAAGTTAATGACCCCATAAATTACAAGACAAGACACATCTTTGATCAAATCGCATTAATTGTTTTATTGAGCAATGTAGCCACAGTTTATTGCTCCTCAAAGTCCTATCCTTGCTATTATAATTACATTCTCTATATCTGCTATTTAAGTAGCATTTGATTACTATTGGTGCCTCTGGTCTTGCTGATTATTATTGGGAAAAATATTTTTTAACCCCTTTTTGAAGCAAATTTTCATTTTTGCGCTTTTGCTTTTTAGTTCCTGTTCTTCCTAAAGCCATAACTTTTTTTATTCTTCTGTCAACATAACCATATGAAGGCTTTTTTTCTGGACAAGTTTTAGTTTTGAATAACACCATTCATTTTACTATATAAGGTATTATAAAGGTTAGAAAAATTCCAAGTAAAGTGAAATATGGAAAAATTGCAATCTTGCCATTGTTTCATTTGCTTTGTTTTTAGGCCAATCATTAGACTATACAAATTACCTGGCAACATGATTCCCCAGGTCAGTATGATTACAGCAATATCAAACTTGCCGTTTACTTTTAATTGAGGGGGAAAAAATGAAAAATTGTGAAAACAAAAATTACAATTTATAACATTTTTTATATATATGGTGTGAGTGCTTGTTTCCTGCATGGTAAACTGAAGCTTTTATTTATATCATTTTGAGGGATACATGCAACATTTTGATTGCTTTTTATTTAATTTTTAGGAAGATATGACAACAAAAAAATGCAAATTTCATATTTTGATGTTTTTCTCTTTATTGTTTTTTCTCTATGGTTTAATACATTTAATATTAGCCATATTAGCAGTAATACCAAATATGCTTATTTTTTGTATTTAATTTTATGAACAATTCATATTTTTTTAGAAAACCCTTTTGATATTTTCTGCATATTCTTAGTCATTTTAGGGCACTTGAATCTTTGATTGTTTTATCACTTGCTGCATATACTGTGATACTACTGATCCATAATGGGAACCCATCATATAACATGCAATTATGTGCTATGTCTGGAAGGGGTTAATGGATCTGTTTGGTTATTTTAGCCATTTGGGCCTGCAATATATTAACTGTGTGTCCATATAATGCTTGTATAACCAGCAAAATAAAGTAGGACTCTGTAGTGCAATAGCATGCAAACATGAAATACATGAAATTTGTATTGCATTACTGCACTAGAAAATATGAAAAATTGAGAACACTTAGTGCATAAATTGGCCAATTCATGTGAGGAGTCTCCACAGGATAGGTCCCAGCAATGAGAATCGCCTTCTCACAGGATTTTCAGGGCACCCCTCAAACTGTCCACAGTCCCACTGCTCTCTCTTGGAAAAACTCCACTTCTCACCAATCACACATTAACAGTTCCATCACCAGATCACACATACAGCCAGCAGCTATTGTTTTGGCCAAAAAGATTTGTGCTTGATAAAGGTCTGTTGACCGAAACATCGCTACAGGAGGCAGAATAAATGTAAGATCCTATTTTTTCACCATCCAGTGTGGCGCTGTCTCTTTGCTTTTTGTGGTCCATTCTGCCACCTGTCTCCATCTTGCCCCTGTCTCCAATCCTGCCCCTGTCTCCATTCTGCCTTTTGTCTCCATTCTGCCCCATGTCTCCATTCTGCCCCCTGTCTCCCATCCTGCCTCCATGTCTCCAGCCTGCCCCTGTGTCTCCTATCCTGCCCCCGTGTCTCCCATCCTGCCCCCGTGTCTCCCATCCTGCCCCCGTGTCTCCCATCCTGCCCCTGTGTCTCCCATCCTGCCCCTGTGTCTCCATTCTGCCCCAGGCAGGATGGAGACACATGGTCCATATGTCTCCATCCTGCCAGCGAAACATATTGCGGCTTGCTGCTTTCTGTAAAAAAAAAGAAACCTTTCTCCTTACCTTGCTGCACTCCTGTGGCAATGATCCCTCCAGGCGTTTAAAGCATGCACTCACTGGTGAATGACAATGACATCATATGCCGGCGACGTGCGTGCTGATGTCAGCTGCCAGCCTCCGATTGGCTGGTGGTTTTAACTATTGCCGTGCGGACCCGCACGGCAATAGAATAACTGAGCCTGCATTTCAGAAACAGGTTCATTTACTGCACTGGCAAAATCCTGCCACCTGGGCAGGCTCATCAGAAGAAATGGGGCCCGATGCGGGCTCCCTCTGCTGATCAGACCCCATACGCCAGTCAGGGCAGTAATGCCCTGATGGCAGCCCTGGTTGTATATGCAAATGGGTACTCTTAGTAAGCACCTGTACACACTTGATTTCTGTTTGGAAGTGACGGTCAGTCTTTTGATAGTCATATATTTTTTTGCAAGGGTGTCTAGAAAAAATTTAAAAAATGTACCCCCCATGGGGAAATGTTTGTCAGCCCTTACACTTAGTGCATGGGCATTTCAAGTATAGGAGACCCAGTCCTTTAAATTGGGAAAACATTTATAGGAGGACATCCTCCATGTCTCTTCAGACACCACCACTAGAACATGAGGCTGAACGTATTCCGTGATGCAAGAGTCACTCTAATGTTTGGCAAGGGTGTTTCTGATGCCCGTAAATAATTCTTTAAAAAAGTAGACCCCCAGGGGGAAATGTTTGTCAGCCCTTACACTCATTTTATGGACATTCCAAGTATAGGAGACCCGCTCCTTTAAATTGGGAAAACATTCATAGGAGGACATCCTCCACGTCTCTTCAGACACCACCACTAGAACACGATGGTGAACGTATTCCGTGATGCTACAGCCACTCTAGTTTTTTGCAAGGGTGCATGATGGCTGTAAAACAATTTTTTTTTTAACCCCTTCCCGACCCATGACGCCACATAGGCGTCATGAAAACCCGTGCCAATCCGACCCATGACGCCTATGTGGCGTCATGGAATGATCGCGTCCCTGCAGATCGGGTGAAGGGGTTAACTCCTATTTTACCCGATCTGCAGGGAGAGGGGGAGTGGTACTTCAGCCCAGGGGGGGTGGCTTCACCCCCCCGTGGCTACGATCGCTCTGATTGGCTGTTGAAAGTGAAACTGCCAATCAGAGCGATTTGTAATATTTCACCTAAAAAACTGGTGAAATATTACAATCCAGCCATGGCCGATGCTGCAATATCATCGGCCATGGCTGGAAACACTAATGTGACCCCCCCACCCCACCGATCGCCCCCCCCAGTGCTCCGTTATAGGGTCCGGTCCCCTCCGTCCGCCTGCCGGCTCCCCCGTCCTGCTGTCCGCTCCCCCGTCCTCCTGCCCGCTCCCCCCCTGCTCCTATGTCACCCCCCCCGTGCTCCGACGCCCCCCCCGTGCCCCGATCTCCCCCCCCTTATACTTACCGAGGCTCCCGGTCCCCGTCCGCCTCCATCATGGGCGCCGCCATCTTCCAAAATGGCGGGCGCATGCTCAGTGCGCCCGCCGGCCGGCAGATTCATTAGAGGTACATTTTGATCGCTGTGGTAGGTTCTATCACAGCGATCAAAATAAAAAAATAATAAATAAACCCCCCCCTTTATCACCCCCATAGGTAGGGACAATAATAAAATAAAGAAAATATTTTTTTTTCTTTTTCCACTAGGGTTAGGGTTAGAACTAGGGTTAGAACTAGGGGTAGGGTTAGGGGTAGGGTTAGGGTTACGGGTAGGGTTAGGGTTAGGGGTAGGGTTATGGCATGTGCACACAGAGCGGATCGGCCGCGGATCCGCAGCGGATCGGCCGTGGATCCGCAGCGGATCGGCAGCGGATCGGCAGCGGATCGGCAGCGGATCCGCCGCGGATCCGCAGCGGATCGGCCACGGATCCGCCGCGGATCGGCAGCGGATCGGCAGCGGATCGGCAGCGGATCCGCAGCGGATCGGCAGCGGATCCGCAGCGGATCGGCAGCGGATCGGCAGCGGATCCGCAGCGGATCCGCAGCGGATCCACAGCGGATCCGCAGCGGATTGGCCGCGGATCCGCAGCGGATTGGCAGCGGATTGGCCGTGGATCCGCAGCGGATTGGCCGCTGCGAATTCGAAGCAGTTTTCCATCAGGTTTACAGTACCATGTACACCTAAGGAAAACCAAATCCGCTGTGCCCATGGTGCGGAAAATTCCATGCAGAAACGCTGCGTTGTATTTTCCGCAGCATGTCAATTCTTTGTGCGGATTCCGCAGCGTTTTACACCTGTTCCTCAATAGGAATCCGCAGGTGAAATCTGCACAAAAAAACACTGGAAATCTGCTGTAAATCCGCAGGTAAAACGCAGTGTCTTTTACCTGCAGATTTTTCAAAAATCATGAGGAAAAATCTCACACGAATCCGCAACGTGGGCACATAGCCTTAGGGTTAGGGTTGGAATTAGAGTTAGGGTTGGAATTAGGGCTAGGGTTTGAAATAGGGTTAAGATTAGGCTTGTGGTTAGGGTTACGGATAGGGTTAGGGGTGTGTTGGGGTTACAGTTGTGGTTAGGGTTGGGATTAGGGTTACGGTTGGGATTAGGGTTAGGATTAGGGTTGGAATTAGGGTTACGGGTGTGTTGCGGTTAGGGTTGTGGTTAGGGGTGTGTTGGGGTTAAGGTTGTGATTAGGGTTATGGCTACAGTTGGGATTAGGATTAGGGGTGTGTTGGGGTTAGTGTTGAAGTTAGAATTGAGGGGTTTCCACTGTTTAGGCACATCAGGGGTCTCCAAACGCAACATGGCGCCACCATTGATTCCAGCCAATCTTGCGTTCAAAAAGTCAAATGGTGCTCCCGCCCTTCCAAGCCCCGACGTGCGCCCAAACAGTGGTTTACCCCCACATTTGGGGTACCAGCGTACTCAGGACAAACTGGGCAACAACTGCTGGGGTCTAATTTCTCCTGTTACCCTTGCAAAAATAAAAAATTACTTGCTAAAACATAATTTTTGAGGAAAGAACAATTATTTTTTGTTTTCACGGCTCTGCGTTATAAACTTCTGTGAAGCACTTGGGGGTTGAAAGTGCTCACCACACATCTAGATAAGTTCCTTCGGGGGTCTAGTTTCCAAAATGTGGTCACTTGTGGGGTGTTTCTACTGTTTAGGTACATCAGGGGCTCTGCAAATGCAATGTGACGCCCGCAGACCATTCCATCAAAGTCTGCATTTCAAATGTCACTACTTCCCTTCCGAGCCCTGACGTGTGCCCAAACAGTGGTTTACCCCCACATATGGGGTATCAGCGTACTCACAACAAACTGGGCAACAAATATTGGGGTCCAAATTCTCCTGTTACCCTTGTGAAAATAAAAAATTGCTTGCTAAAACATCTTTTTTGAGGAAAGAAAAATGATTTTTTATTTTCACGGCTCTGCGTTGTAAACTTCTGTGAAGCACTTGGGGGTTGAACGTGCTCACCACACATCTAGATAAGTTCCTTGGGGGGTCTAGTTTCCAAAATGGGGTCACTTGTGGGGGGTTTCTACTGTTTAGGCATATCAGGGGCTCTGCAAACGCAACCTGACGCCCGCAGAGCATTCCATCAAAGTCTGCATTTCAAAACGTCACTACTTCCCTTCCGAACCCCGACGTGTGCCAAAACAGTGGTTTACCCCCACATATGGGGTATCAGCGTACTCACAACAAACTGGGCAACAAATATTGGGGTCCAAATTCTCCTGTTACCCTTGTGAAAATAAAAAATTGCTTGCTAAAACATCTTTTTTGAGGAAAGAAAAATGATTTTTTATTTTCACGGCTCTGCGTTGTAAACTTCTGTGAAGCACTTGGGGGTTGAACGTGCTCACCACACATCTAGATAAGTTCCTTGGGGGGTCTAGTTTCCAAAATGGGGTCACTTGTGGGGGGTTTCTACTGTTTAGGCATATCAGGGGCTCTGCAAACGCAACCTGACGCCCGCAGAGCATTCCATCAAAGTCTGCATTTCAAAACGTCACTACTTCCCTTCCGAACCCCGACGTGTGCCAAAACAGTGGTTTACCCCCACATATGGGGTATCAGCGTACTCAGGAGAAACTGGACAACAACTTTTGGGGTCCAATTTCTCCTGTTACTCTTGCAAAAATAAAAAAATTCTGGGCTAAAAAAATATTTTTGAGGAAAGGAAACACATTTTTTATTTTCACGGCTCTGCGTTATAAACTTCTGTGAAGCACTTGGGGGTTCAAAGTGCTCACTACACATCTAGATAAGTTCCCTTGGGGGTCTAGTTTCCAAAATGGAGTCAATTGTGGGGAGTTCCTACTGTTTAGGCACATCAGGGGCTCTGCAAACGCAACCTGACGCCCGCAGAGCATTCCATCAAAGTCTGCATTTCAAAACGTCACTACTTCCCTTCCGAACCCTGACGTGTGCCAAAACAGTGGTTTACCCCCACATATGGGGTATCAGCGTACTCAGGAGAAACTGGACAACAACTTTTGGGGTCCAATTTCTCCTGTTACCCTTGGGAAAATAAAAAATTGTGGGCTAAAAAATCATTTTTGAGAAAAGAAAAATTATTTTTTATTTTCATGGCTCTGCGTTATAAACTTCTGTGAAGCACTTGGGGGTTCAAAGTGCTCACCACACATCTAGATTAGTTCCTTGGGAGGTCTAGTTTCCAAAATGGGGTCACTTGTGCGGGAGCTCCAATGTTTAGGCACACAGGGGCTCTCCAAACGCGACATGGTGTCCGCTAATGATTGGTGCTAATTTTCCATTCAAAAAGCCAAATGGCGTGCCTTCCCTTCCGAGCCCTGCCGTGCGCCCAAACAGTGGTTTACCCCCACATATGGGGTATCATCGTACTCAGAACAAACTGGACAAAAACATTTGGGGTCCAATTTCTCCTATTACCCTTGGGAAAATAAAAAATTCTGGGCTAAAAATCATTTTTGAGGAAAGAAAAATTATTTTTTTATTTTCACGGCTCTGCGTTATAAACTTCTGTGAAGCACCTGGGGGTTATAAGTGCTCACTATGCATCTAGATAAGTTTCTTGGGGGGTCTAGTTTCCAAAATGGGGTCACTTGTAGGGGAGCTCCAATGTTTAGGCACACAGGGGCTCTCCAAACGTGACATGGTGTCCGCTAACGATTGGAGCTAATTTTCCATTCAAAAAGTCAAATGGCACGCCTCCCCTTCCGAGCCTTGCCGTGCACCCAAACAGTGGTTTACCCCCACATATGAGGTATCGGCATACTCAGGAGAAATTGCCCAACAAATTTTAGGATCCATTTTATCCTGTTGCCCATGTGAAAATGAAAGAATTGAGGCTAAAAAAATTTTGTGTGAAAAAAAAGTACTTTTTCATTTTTGCGGATCAATTTGTGAAGCACCTGGGGGTTTAAAGTGCTCACTATGCCTCTGGATGAGTTCCTTGGGGGGTCTAGTTTCCAAAATGGGGTCACTTGTGGAGGAGCTCCAATGTTTAGGCACACAGGAGCTTTCCAAACGCGACATGGTGTCCGCTAACGATGGAGATAATTTTCCATTCAAAAAGTCAAATGGCGCTCCTTCCCTTCCGAGCCTTACCATGTGCCCAAACAGTAGTTTACCCCCACATGTGAGGTATTGGTGTACTCAGGAGAAATTGCCCAACAAAATTTAGGATCCATTTTATCCTGTTGCCCATGTGAAAATGAAAAAATTGAGGCTAAAATAATTTTTTTGTGAAAAAAAAGTACTTTTTCATTTTTACGGATCAATTTGTGAAGCACCTGGGGGTTTAAAGTGCTCACTATGCTTCTAGATAAGTTCCTTGGGGGGTCTAGTTTCCAAAATGTGGTCACTTGTGGGGGAGCTCCAATGTTTAGGCACACGGGGGCTCTCCAAACGCGACATGGTGTCCGCTAAAGATTGGAGCCAATTTTTCATTAAAAAAGTCAAATGGCGCTCCTTCCCTTCCGAGCCCTGCCGTGCGCCCAAACAGTGGTTTACCCCCACATATGAGGTATCAGCGTACTCAGGACAAATTGGACAACAACGTCCCTGGTCCAGTTTCTCCTTTTACCCTTGGGAAAATAAAAAAATTGTTGCTAAAAGATCATTTTTGTGACTAAAAAGTTAAATGTTCATTTTTTACTTCCATGTTGCTTCTGCTGCTGTGAAACACCTGAAGGGTTAATAAACTTCTTGAATGTGGTTTTGAGCACCTTGAGGGGTGCAGTTTTTAGAATGGTGTCACTTTTGGGTATTTTCAGCCATATAGAACCCTCAAAATGACTTCAAATGTGAGGTGGTCCCTAAAAAAAATGGTTTTGTAAATTTTGTTGTAAAAATGAGAAATCACTGGTCAAATTTTAACCCTTATAACTTCCTAGCAAAAAAAAAAATTGTTTCCAAAATTGAGCTGATGTAAAGTAGACATGTGGGAAACATTATTTATTAACTATTTTGTGTCACATAACTCTCTGGTTTAACAGAATAAAAATTCAAAATGTGAAAATTGCGAAATTTTCAAATTTTTTGCCAAATTTCCGTTTTTTTCACAAATAAACTCAAAAATTATCGACCTAAATTTACCACTAACATGAAGCCCAATATGTCACGAAAAAACAATCTCAGAATCGCTAGGATCCGTTGAAGCGTTCCTGAGTTATTACCTCATAAAGGGACACTGGTCAGAATTGCAAAAAACGGCAAGGTCATTAAGGCCAAAATAGGCTGGGTCATGAAGGGGTTAAAAAAATACCCCCCATGGAGAAATGTGTGTCAGCCCATACACATAGTGTATGGGCTTTCCAAGTATAGGTGAAGCGCTTCTTTGAAATGTGAAAAAAAAATTATGAGACCCTTCTCCACGTTTCTTCAAAGGGGGATTGTGGTGCATGCAAATTACAGTCATGCTTTGCATTGACTTCATGGACAAAATTTATGGTAATAAAAAAATAATGGGAACTTTTGTTTCATGTGGCTATCCAGTACGTGGTTTCAAAGGGTTATTGGAGTGCATGTAACATTGGTGAAGGGCAGGCCATGCATTCAGTGCATAAGCAAACAGTATGGGAGACAGACTTTCTTCTAATGGGAGCAATTTTGCCCTGAGGCCCTCAAGTATGTCTGCTGAAACTGTTATTGAGGTGCATGCAACATTGGTGCAGGGCAGGCCTTGCATTCAATGCAGAAGAAAACAGTATGGGAGACACACGTTCTTCTAATAGGAACAATTTTTTCATGAGGCCCTCAAGTATGTCTGCTGAAACGGTTATTGGGGTGCATGTAACATTGGTGCAGCGCAGGCCTTGCATTCAGTGGATAAGCAAACAGTATGGAAGACACACTTTGTTCTAATGGGAACAATTTTGTCATGAGGCCCTCAAGTACGTCTGCTGCAACGGTTATTGGGGTGCGTGTAACATTGGTGCAGATCAGGCCTTGCATTCAGTGGATAAGCAAACAGTATGGGAGACACACTTTGTTCTAATGGGAACAATTTTGTCATGATGCCCTCAAGTACGTCTGCTGAAACAGTTATTGGGGTTGCGTGAAACATTGGTGCAGATCAGGCCTTGCATTCAGTACATAAGCAAACATTATGGGAGACACACTTTCTTCTAATGGGAACAATTTTGTCATGAGGCGGTAAAGTATGTCTGCTGAAAGGGTTAGAGGGCTGCATGTAACATTGGTGCAGGGCAGGCTTTGCATTCAGTGCATAAGCAAACAGTATGAGAGACACACTTTCTTCTAATGGGAACAATTTTGTCATGAGGCCGCAAAGTACGTCTGCTGAAACGGTTATTGGGGTGCATGTAACATTGATGCAATGCAGGCCTTGCATTCAGTGCAAAAGCAAACAGTATGGGATACACACTTTCTTCTAATGGGAACAATTTTGTCCTGAGGCCCTCAAGTACGTCTGCTGAAACAGTTATTGAGGTGCATGTTACATTGGTGCAGGGTAGGCCTTGCATTCAGTGCATAAGCAGACAGTATGGGAGACACACTTTTTTCTAATGGGAACAATGTTGTCATGAGACCCTGAAGTACATCTGCTGAAAAGGTTATTGGGGTGCATCTAACTTTGGGGCAGGCCAGGCCTTGCATTCAATGCAACATTTTTTTAGGAGGCCCTCCTGTATGTCTCGTGAAAGGGGTATTGAGGTGTGTCCTAATTTTTGGCAGCCCAGCCACTCACTGCATAGGCAATAACAGTATAGGAGACCCACTGTTTAATGGCCCTTTAAGAATATTAATGCTGCCTGATGCCCCTCTAAAAATAAGCTCTGTGACTTTAAGAGTCCCTCCTTCATAAATGAAACAAGATGTGTCTGCTTATGTGTCACACAACACATGGCGAGGTAGGGTTGTTAAATTTTACAATGACATTACCCAGAGAATGCATTTGTATTGGTTGAAAGCAATGCTAAAGTTGAAAAAACGCATAAAAAATGCTGCATTTGAACATAGCTCAAGTAGTGGACGATCATTTTTGTGTGGGGTTAGTTATTTTGCCTTATATACAAGTTGTTACCCTAGAAAGGATGTTCCTTAACATATTTCCCAGCAAAATCCATTTTTGTTTAGTTTTTGTATGTTTTTTGGTGCGTCTGTTAAAATGGCGTGAAACTCTGACAACATTGTTTACAGCTGTGACCTAGGATTCAGAAATGTTTCCAGGGACATTTGCCATGATGTTCCCATTTCATTTCAGCAGTGTTTCCATCATTTTCAGATGTCTTTAGACCTTAAAAGGACCCCCGGGGGGATCGCGGTAAAAATGCTCAGGTTTCCCATAGAGTTACATTGGGCTCGTTGTTCTGTCCGAGTACCCAAGTATTACAAATTGTTCGAAACAAACACCTGAGCATTTTAGTGCTCACTCATCACTAGCTAGGACGCATAATAGGTCCAAAACTCCTCAAGGAATTATGTTTCTAGAATGTACTTTGGCAGCTTGAGTATGACTCTTTATTACTAGCAAGCCTTTGTCCTGCTCTGAAATGGCTGTCTCAAGGTATAAGAGCTGTCACTCAAAGTTTTTGGAGGCTTGACCCCCCTGCTGGGTGATGTGCCAGCTTTCTCTTTGAAGCTTTGAGAATATTGGACTTCCTGCTGAGTCCCTGTTGCACAAAGGAAAGAGGGTATAATAATCCCAGGCCAAATAGGATACTAAAAATTTGCATGAAATTATATCTCCAATATTCTTCACAGCAGCCCTGGCATGCCAATATATGGAGGCTTATTCTTCATGCAATGATCTTCTCGGAAATTAAATATGCAAATTGCCTCTGCCAGGGCCAATATGTCACTCTCCACAAAGAGAAATGTTATCCCTTAGACCTCAGTCCAGAGCCTCTCCCCTAGCCAAATCAGATCTCATACTTTGAACAAACAAGGGGCAATACCCTGAAACATCGTATCTGCAATTTGAGATTCTGATTTGGCTTTTACTCTAAGTCATATTGAAAGACTCATTAAAAGGCTTGATAGTGACAATTAGGATTGCTGCTTCCAACAGATAGTGCTATAGCTTTCTAGTCTTCTTCCTCTCTGAGTAGACAATTCAAAAGATTTTAATCAAGAATAGTGTTGAGCATTCCGATACCGCAAGTATCGGGTATCGGCCGATACTTGCGGGTATCGGAATTCCGATACCGAGATCCGATACTTTTGTGGTATCGGGTATCGGTATCGAAACAACATTAATGTAAAAATGTGTAAAAGAGAGAATTAAAATAAAAAATATTGCTATACTCACCTCTCCGACGCAGCCTGCACCTTACCGAGGGAAGCGGCAGCGTTCTTTGTTTAAAATTTGCGCTTTTCTTTCCTTTACGTGAAGTCCCGGCTTGTGATTGGTCGCGTGCCGCCCATGTGGCCGGGACGCAACCAATCACAGCAAGCCGTGACGTAATTTCAGGTCCTTCAGGATTTTAAAATTACGTTCCGGCGTTGTGATTGGTTGCGTCGCAGTCACATGGGCGACGCAACCAATCACAGCAAGCCGTGACGTAATTTCAGGTCCTTCAGGATTTTAAAATTACGTCCCGGCTTTGTGATTGGTTGCGTCGCAGTCACATGGGCGACGCAACCAATCACAAGACGTGACGTCACGGGAGGCTGGACTTGTGATTGGTCGCGTCGCGGTCAACCAATCACAAGCCGGAAGGCTGGACACGCGCGCATTTTAAAATGCGCGCTTGTCCAGCCTCCCGTGACGTCCCGGCTTGTGATTGGTTGCGTCGCGGTCAACCAATCACAAGCCGGGAGGCTGGACACGCACGCATTTTAAAATTTTAAAATGCGCGCGTGTCCAGCCTCCCGGCTTGTGATTGGTTGACCGCGACGCAACCAATCACAAGCCGGGACGTCACGGGAGGCTGGACAAGCGCGCATTTTAAAATGCGCGCGTGTCCAGCCTCCCGGCTTGTGATTGGTTGACCGCGACGCAACCAATCACAAGCCGGGACGTCACAGGAGGCTGGACAAGCGCGCATTTTAAAATGCGCGCGTGTCCAGCCTCCCGTGACGTCATGGCTTGTGATTGGTTGCGTCGCCCATGTGACTGCGACGCAACCAATCACAAAGCCGGGACGTAATTTTAAAATCCTGAAGGACCTGAAATTACGTCACGGCTTGCTGTGATTGGTTGCGTCGCCCATGTGACTGCGACGCAACCAATCACAAAGCCGGGACTTCACGTAAGGAAAGAAAAGCGCGAATTTTAAGCAAACAACGCTGCCGGTTCCCTCGCTGAGGTTCAGGCTGCGTCGGAGAGGTGAGTATAGCAATATTTTTTATTTTAATTCTTTCTTTTACACATTAATATGGTTCCCAGGGCCTGAAGGAGAGTTTCCTCTCCTTCAGACCCTGGGAACCATCAGGAACACCGTCCTATACATGAGTCCCATTGACTTGTATTGGTATCGGGTATCGGTATCGGATTGGATCCGATACTTTGCCGGTATCGGCCGATACTTTCCGATACCGATACTTTCAAGTATCGGACGGTATCGCTCAACACTAATCAAGAATCGGTTGGAAAAGTTTCTATATTTTATGCAAAATTATACCAAACACTTCCTAAGTTTAAATGCTACTGTAAGATATAATAATAATAAAATATGAGTGCCATATGTTAACTAAAATACACATTCATCCAGTTGTCAAAAGTGATAAGCAATGACATATACAGCTCTGGCAAAAATAAAGAGACCACTGCAAAATGTTCAGTTTGTCTGATTTTTCTCTTCATAGATATATTTTTGAGTAAAATGTAAATTGCTCTTTTAGTCTATAAACTTCTGACAGCATCTCCGAATTTCCAAGCAATACATTTTGCATTTTTTTCTGACAAAGAAAAATGGTCAAAATAAAAAAAATCCAGTGCTTTCTGGCCTTAAATAATGCAAAGAAAACAAGTTCACAATCATGTAGAAACAATAATACTAATGTTTTAACTCAGGAAGGGTTCAGTAGTCAATATTTTGTGGAATGACCATGATTTTTAATCACAGCTTTCATGCGTCTTGGCATGCTTTCCATCAGTCTTTCACACTGCTTCTGGTGCAAAAATGTAAGCAGTTCTTCTTTGTTTGATGGCTTGTGACTATCCATCATCTTCCTGATTACATTCCAGAGACTTGCAATGGGGTTCAGGTCTGGAGATTGGACTGCCCATGACAGGGTTTTGATGTGGTGGTCTCTTAATTTTTGCCAGAGCTGTAATCATGACCTCTATGCATTGCTAGTTGTAGAAGGTTGACGACCATGGTTTTAGCAAGGAAAATGAGACTTTGCTGGATTAAATTAAAGTAAACTTATTACATTATATCACGTACCAGAGCCATTGCTGGGCTATCATTCATCTACCCATCACCCTCCGGCACCCACTTAGCAACCAGGGAACATTGCAGCCTCAGCTATGCCCAAGCATATAGAAGTGAATATATGAACTTCTATACAATTACAGTGGTTTACCCCACTTTTTGTTGTACAATATTTCATATATGGGTAAGAGTGCTGTAAATTTTAAAGTGGCACATATACCTCTCTAAGGCTAGGTTCACATTAGCATTTCTGTGCGCAGCGCATCATCTGCATGCCAAAACGCATGAAAATGCATGCTTACGCCTCCGCATCATCTTACGCATTGTTAGGGCTAGCGGAACGCACCAAATGAATACATAGATTTTATTATGATAGATGCGTTCGCAGCCCGGGGTCCACCGTGCAGGAGAACCTGCTGCTAGCAAATAGCGGAACTAAATGGCGGTGTTAGCTAACTCTGTTACTTCACAGAGCAGCCGTCAACTCAAAGCACTGCGCCCTGTTAGACTCCTCAGAGGCACAGGCTAACTGCCTAAGCAAGAGCAGTCAGTTGTCATGCATGCACACGAAACTCCTCGCCGGAGGTGCCAGCATTCTAGGGGCTTATTTTGGCCAGGTCCCTGAATACCCAAGCATACAAACTCCTCGCCGGAGGTGCCAGCATTCTAGGGGCTTATTTCAGCCGGGTCCTTGAACACACTCATACAAGACCACACTGGCGCAAAGTACATAAATAAAGAGCAATACTAGCGCATGGCCGTGCGGCCATGCGAGCCTTAAATAGTTGCAGCACGTACAGGACCTTCCAGGAAGGACCAATGAGAGGCTGCCACAGAGCGTGAGCACCTACAGGACCTTAGCTGCAGTGTCTGATCATGTGACCCTCGATCTCCACTGAGAGATCTTACTCTGGGCATGCTCAGAACAAGAAAAGCAGGACTTAGTCCCAGAAGCGTCTGCTCGCCGCTGCCCAGCACTGACTTCAATGGCAGAAGCAGGAAAAGCTGCAGTAACTCTCTGTACAGAGTCAGACTGAGCGAGATGCTGGGACCGATGACTCCGCTGAGCAGACTCCACTACGGCAGAAGAAGAATGGGAGACCGCAGCGGAGATGGCCCGAGATTCCCCCTGTGCAGAGACGGAAACTCGAACCCTAACACGCATGATGCAAAAAACCTCGTTGCATGTCAATGTGTTTAATTTCACTTTGGCATACGTTTGCATTATTTATGCGCATGGTGGAGGTTGTGACATCATTTCCTGGACATGCACAGTCTGAAGTATGCATGCATACGCATGTCCTTGCGCACCAATGCGTTCCCATAGACAGTAATGTGTTTTTATATGCACTCATCCGCATGCGCATGATTGCGCAATAGTTGACGCCTCAAAAATGCAACATGTTGCATTCGCTGGACACTGCCGCAAACCGTGAAATGACGCATGCGTGCGCATCCGCATGCCAACGCATGCAAACGCATGTCCCTGCGTACACCATTTTAAAGATATGTACGCAAGACGCATGCGGATCTGTGCGGATCATACACTGCGCACAGATACGCTAATGTGAACCCGCCCTTCCTCTTCTGTTATTGTTGGGGTCTGACGCTTGCGAATGATCATTGACTACATTGTTCAGTGATCTGGCAGCTGGTTTAACATTCCAACAATGCTAGAAAACTAGAAGAGGAGCCTGATGGGAGTCCTAGTGAGGAATAGGCCGTACAAAGTATGCAAAAAAGAGATGGAAACTGCTTTTAAGAGAAAAGATACCAAGCAAAATGCTGAAATATGAATTACATGTAAATGAGAAATATATGAAGTACAACAAAATTAGAATAAAGTAGATAATGTTGAAACAGTATGCTCCACACTATAATTAATTGTAAAAAGAGGTTTGAAATAATCTTTACAATATTTAACAAAATGAGTATGAGAACATTCTAGTAAAGTTAGAATATGCTGTACTAATTAGCAATGCTGTAACCTGGGTTACAGGTTAAATTAATAACTAGTGTAAAAGCTATTTACAGTATGTGAAAAAGGGTAACATTCTCTTCAAATCCTTTGCTAATGAGACCAGAATAAAAAAAGTTCCAATGTGCTGATCAAGTCAAATTTCATTTTTTATTATAACAAAGAAAACAATATGATCACAACATTGCTGATTATAGTGTTATTATTTATTTTTAATAATGTTATTACAATCTTTTTTTTAGCTCATAGACAAATTAATATATTATGACAACTTTATATGACAGATAAGCTATCACATTTATGTTTCATTTGAACTATTTATGTTACCCATCAAGGCTATGTTCGCGCGTTGCTTTTTTGCTGCTTTTTTTCTCCAGTCAAAACCTGATCTCTCAGGCCGGCGTCACACTAGGCGTAAGACAATACGGTCCGTTTTTTATGGCCGTAATACGCAGTAATTGTCCCAAAACACTGTTCCGTATTCAATGCGAGGATGCGATTTTTACGGACAAATGTATCCGTGTGTCTTCCGTATGGCATCCGTATGGCTTCCGTATGGCGATTTTTTTTTGCGCAGGCTTGCAAAATGGACAAATCATGGATCCATCAGTTAAAATATTCCTAACAACATATATACAGTCTATATATACATATATATATCAGTGAGACACATATATATATATATATATATATATATATTTAATTCAGCGCAAGATAGCATAAAAGCCGGTAATTCAATTGCCGGCTTTTGCTATCTCCTTCACAAACCCGACAGGATATGAGACATGGTTTACATACAGTAAACCATCTCATATCCCTTTTTTTATTACATATTCCTCTTTACTAATGTAACAAGTGTCTGTGTGTAAAATTTTGAAGCTCTAGCTATTAAATTAAATTAAAGGGTTAAATCCCGGAAAAAATTGGCGTGGGCTCCCGCGCAATTTTCTCCGCCAGAGTGGGAAAGCCAGTGACTGAGGGCAGATATTAATAGCCTAGGGAGGTACCATGGTTATAGGACCCCCCGGCTAAAAACATCTGCCCCCAGCCACCCCAGAAAAGGCACATCTGGAAGATGCGCCTATTCTGGCACTTAGCCTCTCTTCCCGCTCCCGTGTCGCGGTGGGATATGGGATAATGAAGGGTTACCTTGCTATTGTAAGGTGACATTAAGCCAGGTTAATAATGGAGAGGTGTCAATTATGACACCTATCCATTATTAATCCAATAGTATGAAATGGTTAATAAAACACACACACATTATTAAAAAGTATTTTAATGAAATAAAGACAGGGTGTTTTAATATTTTATTATACTCTCAATCCACCTGAAGACCCTTGTCATCTGAAATAAAGTTAAACAAAACAAACAACAATATTCCATACCTTCCGTCGATCAGTCATGTCCCACGCTGTAAATCTATCTGAAGGGGTTAAATCATTTTACACCCAGGTGCTCTGCTAAAAAATTTGGTGAATGAATGGAATGCAGGGGAATGTCCTATAGTTACCTCGAGTCGCGGTGATGTGCCCTCTGCTGGATGAACTCATATGAACTCGAGCCTGGGAAATTTTCAGAAAAGTTCCCACGGTCGAGTTCATATGTAACGTAACGTTCATATGTATCTTTTTTTGTGCCAACAGTCCGACAAAACACGACGCTTCCATCACACGACGGATGCGACATGTGGCCATACGTCGCAATGCGTCGCTTATGTAAGTCTATGGGGAAAAACACATCCTGCAGACAACCTTGCAGGATGCGTTTTTTCTCCAAAACGACGCATTGCGACATAGGCAAAACGACGCTAGTGTGAAAGTAGCCTTAGCAGTAGAAAAGCTGCAGACAAAAAGCAGGTTTGGTTGGCATTTTTGCTGCATTTTTCCGGATCCCAAAGTTCAGCTTTGCTTCCACCATACAAGCATGAACAATACAATGGGTTAGGTCACCAATGCCTGACATATGTGAAACCATGAAACATTTTTGGAAAAATTCTCAATTTGATCAAATTATTTAGTGTAAAAGTTTTTTTTATGTCTAAAAAGTAAAATTATTCTCAACAAAAAAGTTGATATTAGTTCATGAAAAAATACACAATTGCAAATTATAATTGACAGTATTTAGTTTTTACAGATTACATTATATCACAAAAATACGGTAAATGATTTTCACATCCTGCTGACCTATGTTTTTTTAACTAAACAACTGATGGCTTTTTTGCACTTACTCATTGCTTTTCTATGGGTGAATGAAAAAACACTGCAAAAAGGATGTAAGAAATTACATGCTAAAGTTTTCAAAAAAGCACCAGGTTGTCAGTACAGTCAGGAAAAATAAAGGAGCCTGTGTATGAAATTTCGGACATCTCTTAAATTTTGCTATCACTGTAAAAAGCAACGCTTAATTTTAATCAAAAAACGCAGCAAAAAATGCTACAAAAACACAAATTGTGAACAGCTTCTCTTTAAATTTCTAGAGCACTATAGAATCCTGTTTTTGCTGTAGAAATGTTGTTTTAAAAATTATCACCTTTGCCTGTAGCAAAGAAAAATGGATTTCTGATAATGCATTTGTGTTATGATGTGGAAGATGATCCAAGATTTTGTGAATCATCTTACTCCGCTCTAACATGCCATATATCCACTTGTCCACTGAAGCTAAACATTGGCCTCAGGAGTGATGCTTGCACTTACGACTGGCTGCAGTGGCCATGTGGATGAGTAATATCTTTGATAGCATATTAGTGCTAGAAAAGCAGGAATTAGGCAGATAAGTATTTGGTTTGTATTGTTTTTTACTGTAAACGTTTTCCTGATAATTTTGCGTATGTATATTTTTTAACAATGGGCTTTAATAAATGCCACATAGCTACAGTACACACATAAAAACAAATGTACTAAATATATATGCACATATATACATACACACGTGGTCGAAATTGTTGGTACCCCTCGTTTAATGACAGTAAAACCCACAATGGTCACAGAAATAACTTGAATCTGACAAAAGTAATAATAAATAAAAAATCTATGAAAATAAACAAATGAAAGTCAGACATTGCTTTTCAACCATGCTTCCACAGAATTAAAAAAAATAAAACTCATGAAGTAGGCCTGTACAGAAATGATGGTACCCTTAACTTAATATTTTGTTGCACAACCTTTTGAGGCAGTCACTGCAATCAAATGATTCCTGTAACTGTCAATGAGACTTCTGCAACTCTCGATAGGTATATTGGCCCACTCCTCAAGAGCAAACTGCTCCATTTGTCTCATGTTTGAAGGTTGCCTGTTCCAGACAGCATGTTTCAGCTCTTTCCAAAGAGGCTCAAAAGGATTTAGGTCAGGGCTCATAGAAAGCCACTTCAGAATAGTCCAATGTTTTCCTCTTAGCTGTGTAGTTTGGGTCATTACCCTGTTGCAAGACCCATGACCAGTGACTGAGACCAAGCTTTCTGACACTGGGCAGCACATTTCTCTCTAGAATTCCTTAATAGTCTTGAGATTTCATTGTACCCTGCACAGATTCTAGACACCCTGTGCCAGATGCAGCAAAGCAGCCCCAGGACATAACAGAGCCTCCTCCATGTTTCACAGTAGGGACAATGTTCTTTTCTTGATATGCTTCATTTTTCCATCTGTGAACATAGAGCTGATGTGCCTTGCCAAAAAGTTCCATTTTTGTTTCATCTGTCCATAGGACATTCTCCCAGAAGCTTTGTGGCTTGTCAACATGTGGTTTGGCAAATTCCAGTCTGGTGTTTTTATAATTTTTTTCAACAATGGTGTCCTCCTTGGTCATCTCCCATTGTTAGGTGTCGAGTTCCCACCACTGCACAGGGGGAATCTCGAACCATGTTGTCACGGGGTACTGGGTAGACTACAGCTGATTACCCGGGCCCCTGCAATATCCCTCAAACTAGGGAAACCCTGTCTGTCCCTCTCCCAGAGTTTACACTGAAGGTGTGCATGTCTGGGCCGCCAGGCCTGACCCTGAGTTCTGTTTCAGTACTAAGCTGAATCCTCCACCCGCCACCCAGTGATAAGACCTCTCACCAACCCCTACAGAAAGCACAGACAGGGAAAACTAATAAAGGCACCACGCCGCAGACACACGGGAAAACACTATAATGTGCACAGGGCAAAACAATACAAATATAGGAAATACAGATAAGGTAAAGGTAAACAACCCTTAGCTTAATGCTGCAAGGCACAGAACAGCAGAAAGTAACACCAGATTCATTGGACACAGCAGTAGAACAACAGTTCCCAGCAAGCTCCTTCTCCCAGCTTGGTCGCTTTAGAATGAACTAACACCGACAGCCAGCTGATGAACCAGGTGACCTCTTAAAGGATGGAGGGAGTGGTCACCACAAACATCAGCTGACCCAGCAGCAATGCAATAACACCAGCGGCCACCGGGGGGGGAAACTGCATTAACCCCTGATGACCAGAAAGGAAAAAAGGTCTTAAACTGAGGTAAACCAGATCTGCCACAAATTCAAAATTGGATCGTGACACATGTCCACTGTGTCCTCCCATTCTCCTCCAGCCACAGTAGAACCTGCTCAGCAGAGACGTCGGTCCCAGCATCTGGCTCAAGCTGATACTGTGAGCTTGGTTACTGCTGCCTTTCCAGGCTCTTCCTTTGTAGCCATCACTGATTAGCAGCAAGCAGGCCTTTCAGGAACTAAGTCCTGCTTTTCTCATATTGAGCATGCCCACGACCTCCCATTGGACCATCAGGAAGGATCTGGAGCATTACTACTATAAAAGGTTTGCATGGCCGCTCGGCCATGCACTAGTGTAAACATCTGTGTGTGGATGTATGCCTGTTGATGGATGAAAGCTCCGAACCATTCCCATCCCTAGTGTTGTTGACTGTTCATGAATGGTGGAAGCTACCTAGTGCCTGACAGTGGTATCCCAAACATTTAGCACAAGATACTGCATCTCATAGCAGTGATCGCCAGAGCGGCACCATGCGCTAATAGTGCACACTTTCCTGGCCCAAGTTTGGGTGGTTGGTGGTGTCCGCCAGAGTGACACTGCACGCACTCTTGTGCAATAAATTCTTAGTTTAAATTATCTCTGATACCCCAGTAGTGGTGTCAAGCGCAAGAGGTCTACAGGAAGTCTTCCTCTGAGACTTGGGACAGAATTCTGTGACTCTTTACTTGTGCTCTTTGTGCGGTACCGCGGCCCTGTGATGCAACAGGGTTCGCTTCCTTCATACCGGATGAAGCTAACCCGTGTTTGTATCCACATTATACTGCCATATAGTCTGTCATTACTCAGCAGCAGGTTCTATCCCTGCACGGTGGATCCTGGGCTGCAAACGCACCTTATACCATCCTTATAATTATTTGGTGCATTCCGCCAGCCCTAACACCCATGAAGTCCACTTTGGCTCATACAATGATGGATGGTGCTATCTGACACTGATGTTCCTTGAGCTTGAAGTTCACCTTTAATCTGTTTAGAAATTTTTCTCCTCCAATATACAGTATGTGTGTCTCTCTCTCTTTCTCTATAGGCATAGACCAATCCTCAATATAGTACAAAAAATGAAGACAGCACTCCTTAGAAAAAATATAGTTGTTTATTAGCCCATATTGGCTGCTCCGACAATTCGGCTCAAGATTTGAGCCCTTCTCAAGCAATGTGAATTGTGAACAAGCGGAGTATTTAACAAAAATATCTCTGTCCAATTATGCACCTAACTTCAGCATTGTCTTTAGTTCTGATTCGATTCACAGAAGAGGTGATAACCTTTGTACAGGTCTGCTCCACTCTGTGAATGTTCATTTTGCAGGAGCTGCATCCCCTATTCCCCCTCCACTGAAGTCTTACTATTCCTATCCTAACATATACATAATGCACCCATCGATTTACCTAATTTTCATTTACACAATATACCTGCTGATTTCTGAGGTCTGAATCTCTGTAGACTGTAGTAGGACTTCACTGGAAGAGGGTGACCAGGTGGAGGGCACTGTAGCTCTTTCAGGATGGGCATACATTGTGTGGAGCAGACTTCTGCAGACATTATCTCCTCTTCTGTGAACGCACATTCTGTAAGTCACTGCTTATCAGCTGCATGCTGACTTACAAGTCTCTGGCTCTACTGCTGACAGCCAGACTGGGTGCCAACATTCCATGTCAGCAGCATCACACTGACCTGAGATTAGGCTTTCTTCTGGGTGACAGCACCTGCTAAGGTCCTGCCCATCTTTAGCTGCTGTTGCCAGATCGTAAAACAGTTATCTGGCAGCAGTGCTTATGTCTGTGTTAAAAGAAAAATAAATTATTTATTACCTATAAATGTGCTGCCTCTTCCTTCTAGCCGCCTTAGGCATATGCCCTCCTATGCCTAGTTATAAATACGGCCCTGACCATGACCATGGGCCAAGGTTACCTGAAGTGATCCTCTCATCTCTGAAGAGAGCAAACATGTCTTTCTACAAAACACCTTGAATAATAACAGAATCCTTTTTTTAAACTTAATCTTTCAAACAAGTAGCTCTATCATAATGTGCACTCTCATTTATTTCTGACTCCTGGTGTTCCATGCTTCCAATAACCATCATGGCTTAACAGATGTGCAGAAGAGTCAGAAAGACATGTCATGCCAAGCTAATGACAAATATTAACTGTGGACATAGCCAGGTTTACAATAATCAAATAAGATGATGAATTGTTTCTATTAAATCACAATTTTATATTATGTACTACATGTTTTTAGACTTTCAAGTAACCTAAAAAAGTCTTGTAATATTGGCAACATAATATCATTATTTTGTCTAGGAATTAAGTGTATTAGTGTGAACAATTTGCAATGATGTATCACATTGGTAAATTGCATGACACAGACTAATCACCTACAAAATTCACATCTGATCTAGCTGGGCTAGCATCTGGGTTTAAATGACTTAAGTTCTTAAGAAATGGTATTTTCTATGTCATACAGTGATATTGTGACTTTGCCTGAGCAGAGATAAAATTAAAACTCGCTTACATCCTGTCCCAGTTGGAATAATCAAAATCATTTGCAATTCATCACACTCATCACATCGCGCAAACAACTTTGCTACTTGGATAGAAATGGCAGCCATCGCACAGATGCTGGTATAAACACACTTTTACTATCTTCATTTTAGAAGAAATACTTGTCAGCTATTTCTTTGGCTGCCACCCAGGGAATAATATTCACAAAGAACATTAGTGTAATTAGCATTTAATGGCTGACATTGTCCCAAATATTTTAGACTAAGATTGAAGATAATGGGGAAAGAAAAGATCAAGAGAGCCCATGAAACATTACAGGAAGTTTCATTCCAAAGCTGCACAGTTAGAGATAGCTGATTACTGAACTATAATGCCAAGCTTACATTTCAAATACGGAAGACTAGACTTTGCTCACGTAGAATAATCCCTTGTTCTTGGGTGAAGAAATCTTAAAAAAAGTATTGACATAAAAAGTGATATACAGTTGTGTGAAAAAGTGTTTGCCCCTTCTTGATTTCCTATTCTTTTGCATCTTTGTCACACTTAAGGCTATGTGCACACGTAGCAGAATTGCCGCGGAAATTTCGGCGGCAATTCTGCGCCTCCTGCCGCGGGTATATCGCATGCAGAATTTGCATGCATATACCCGCAGAAAACTAGCGTTTTGCAAGCATAATTAGCTTGCAGAATGCTAGCGTTTCCCAAGCGATCTGTAGCATCGCTTGGAAAACTGTTTGACAGGTTGGTCACACTTGTCAAACATAGTGTTTGACAAGTGTGACCAACTTTTTACTATAGATGCAGCATCTATAGTAAAAGGTAGAATGTTAAAAATAATAAAAAAAAGAAAAAAAAAGGTTATACTCACCTCAGCGGCTTCCGTTCCTAATGCTGTGTGTTCAGGACCTTCCATTGACGTAGCGGTCACGTTACCCGCGGTCATGTGACCGTGACGTCATCGCAGGTCCTTCACACACACCACAGAACCCGTTGAGGAGGTCGGGCCGCCCGAAGGTGAGTATATCGCTATTTTTTATTTTAATTCTTTTTTTTTAATCACTTATATGGTGCCCAGTCCGTGGAGGAGAGTCTCCTCTCCTCCACCCTGGGTGCCAACCGCACTTGATCTGCTTACTTTCCGCATGGTGTGCACAGCCCCGTGCGGGAAGTAAGCAGATCAATGCACTCCTATGTGTGCAGAATCGCCGTGATTCCGCAATTTTAATGAACATGCTGCGTTTTTTTCTGGATTGCGATTCCGCTCAGGAAAAAAATGCAGCATGTGCACAAAAAATGCGGATTGCATTCTGTTACATAGGATGCTTAATGTTAGCGTTTTTTTCGCGGTTTTTATAGCGAAAAACCGCAAAAAAAAAACGCAAAAAATCTGCTACATGTGCACACAGCCTAAATGTTTCAGATCACCAAACAAATTTAAATATTAGACAAAGATAACACAAGTAAACACAAAGTGCAGTTATTAAATGAAGGTCTTTATTATTAAGCAAAAAAAGAAATCCAAACTTGCAGGGCCCCAGGTGAAAAAGTGATTGCCCCTAAACCTAATAACTGGTCCACCCTTAGCAGCAACAACTGCAATCAAGCATTTGCGATAACTAACAATGAGTCTTTTACAATGCTCTGGAGGTATTTTGGCCCACTTATCTGTGCAGAATTGTTGTAATTCAGCCACACTGGAGGATTTCTGAGCATGAACCGCCTTTTTCAGGTCATGCTATAGCATCTCAATCGGATTAAGGTCAGGACTTTGACTAGGCCACTCCAAAGTCTTAATTTTGTTTTTTTCTTAAGTCACTCAGAGATGGGGTTGCTTGTGTGTTTTGGATCATTGTCCTTCTCCATAACCCATGTGCGCTTTAGCTTTTGGTCACGAACAGCTGGTCAGACATTCTCCTTCAGAATGTTTGGTAGACAGCAGAATTCATGGTTCCATTTAACACAGCATGTCTTCCAGGTTCTGAAGCAGCAAAAAAAGCCCCAGAACATCACACTACCACCACCATATTTTACTGTTGGTATGATGTTCCTTTTGTGAAATGCTGTGTTACTTCTACCCCAGATTTAACGTGATGTACACCTTCCAAAATGTTCATATTTTGTTTTTTACAGTCAACATAGTATTCTTCCAAAAGTCTTGAAGATCATCAAGATATTTTCTGGCAAAACTGAGAGAAGCCTTTATGTTCCTATTGCTCAGCAGTGGTTTTCATCTTGGAACTCTGCCATGCAAGCCATTTTTGCCCAGTTTCTTTCTCATTGTGAAGTCTTAAACACTGATTTTAACTGAGGCAAATGAGGCCTGCAGTTCTTTGGATATTGTAGAGGGGCCTTTTGTGACCTCATGGATGATTCATCACTGCGCTCTTGGGGTAATTTTGGTTGATTGACCATTCCTGTGAAGGTTTACCACTGTTCTATGTTTTCACTATTGTTGGATAATGGCTTTCACTGTGGTTCACAGAAGTTTCAAAGCTCGAGAAATGGCTTTTTAACCTTTTCCATACTGATAGATCTCAATTACTTTGTTTCTCATAAATTGCAGCATGATGTATAGCTTTTGAGGATCTTTTGGTCTACTTCATTTTGTCAGGTCTTATTTAAGTGATTTCTTGATTGACAACAGGAGTGATAGTAGTCAGGCCTGCGTGTGGCAAGGGAATTCTATTATAATTATTTATTATTATAGCGCCATTTATTCCATTGCGCTTTACATATGAGGAGGGGTATTCATAATAAAAACAAGTACAGCACAATACAAGTCACAATGGTACAGGAGGAGAGAGGATCCTGCCCTCAAGGGCTCACAATCTGCAAGGGTTAGATGAGGATACAGTAGGCGAGGGTAGAGCTGGTCATGCAGTGGCTTGGTTGAGCGGTGGTTACTGCAGGTTGTAGGTTTGTCGGAAGAGGTGTATATTCAGGTTCTTTTTGAAGGTTTCGATGGTAGGCGAAAGTCTAATATGTTGTGGTAGAGAGTTCCAGAGTAGGAGGGCAGCACGGGAGAAATCTTGTATGCCATTTTGCGAAGAGGAGATAAGAGAGGAGTAGAGAAGGAGATCTTGTGAGGATCAAAGGTTGCGTGCAGGTAAGTACCGGGAGATGAGGTCACAGATGTATGGTGGAGACAGGCTGTGGATGGCTTTGTATGCCATGGTTATGGTTTTTAACTGGTCTTTTGGTAATGGGGAGCCAGTGCAGGGGTTGACAGAGGATAGAGGCCAGGGAATAGCGGGAGGGGAGGCCACAGAGCAGGAGGTTGCAGTAGTCAAGGCACGAAATGATGAGGCCATGGACTAGGGTTTTTGCAGATTCTTGGTTGAGGAATGTACTGATCCATGAAATATTTTTGAGTTGAAGCCGGCATGAAGTGGAAAGGGCTTGTATATGTGGTTTAATAGAGAGAGATCAATGTCAAGGATAACCCTGAGACAGCGAGCTTCTGGGACTGGGGAGAGTGGGCAGCTGTTTACTTTAATGGATAGGTCCATTGGAGGTATTGAGTGAGATGGGGGAAAGATGATGAGTTGTGTTTTATCCATGTTAACTTTTAGGAATCTAGCAGAGAAGAAGGATGAAATAGCGGACAGACAGAATTTGAACGCAGCTTCCCAAAGATGTGATAAGCCACAGTTAATTTAGGTTTTAAGCAGGTGGAATTACTTTTTCACACGGGGTCCTGAAAAAGGTTTGGATTTCTTTTTTCCTTAATAATAAAGACGTTCATTTAAAAACTCCATTTTATGTTTACTTGTGTTATTTTTGTATAATATTTAAATTTGTTTGATGATCTGAAACATTCAAGTGTGACAAACATTGTATAGAAAAGGAAACCAGGAAGTGGCAAACACTTTTTCACACAACTGTATTAAGTCTTTGCAACCAATAATTGAAAGTATTTGGAAATTAGTTAAACATAAAGGCCCAACATGGGCAGAGATGGGGCTGGCCAGGGGCAAAACAGGGCATAGCAACACCTACGTATGTAATTTATGACAAGCTGAAGTATGCATTACACCAGTAATCTTACTGCAGTCCCTGGAGTGATTTTTGAGGCTATGCATATACTAATTTTAAGGTGCGCTTAATTCATTAACAGGTGTAAACCTTTTGATGGATCAGATTCCATCCAGACTGGTATGATCATACGATCAACACCATTTTTGGCCATTTTATTGCGTACTATTCTCTTTATACCAATAGTCCTATTCAGGTGGTCAATAGCAGGCCTTAGTCTACAGCAATTTTTTTTAAGATCTGATCATCATTGTCTTATGCCAGGGCTGTTTCTTAAATACAAGAAATTAAAGGTGGAAAAATAAAAAAATAATAAATTATTTTAAAAAATCCTTCCACCAATTGATATTCAGAGATCTACTTTCAAATGCAGGGCACTGTCTCTAACTGCGGTCTGCTATGTAAAATATATTGAACTTGGAAAAAGTGATCTTTTTACTTTTCCATTCATTAAATATTTATAAAAGAGATACTATCATTTACAAAGATGGTAAAAAACATACATTTGTAGAAAATTGCATACATATACAGTGAGTGGTAGCATCAATATTAACCCCTGCATGATGTTAAGGATTTCCGTTATTGCGCTTTCATTTTTTGCTCCTCTTCTTCTCAGAACCATTATTTCTATACAGTGGTGGACATAAATATTTGATCCTGTGCTGATTTTGTAAGTTTGCCCACGGACAAAGGCATGAACAGTAGGGTAGGGTAGGTTAATTTTAACATTGAGAGATAGAATACCAAAAATAAAATCCAAAAATATATTTGCATTTTGCAGTGAGAAATAATTATTTGATCCCTTTGGCAAACAAGACTTAATACCCGGTGGCAAAACTCTTTTATAGTTGATGAGGTTTGCGCACATGTCAGGAGGAATTTTGGTCCACTCCTCTTTGCAGATCATCTCTAAATCATTAAGATTTTGAAGCTGTCGTTTGGCAAATCGGAGCTTCAATTCTCTCCATAAGTTTTCTATGGGATTAAGGTCTGGAGACTGGCTAGGCTACTCCATGACCTTAATGTGCTTCTTTTTGAGCCTCTAATTTGTTGCCTCATCTGTATGTTTTGGGTTATTGTCTTGCTGGAAGACCCAGCCATGGCCTGTTTTTAATGTCCTGGTGGAGGTAAGGAGATTGTCACTCAGGATTTTACGGTACATGGATCCATCCATTCTCCCATTGATGGGGTAAAGTAGTCCTTTGCCCTTAGCAGAGAAACACCCCCAAAACATAATGTTTCCAGCTCCATGCTTGACATTGGGGAGGTTTCCTTTGGGTCATAAGCAGCATTTCTCTTCCTCCAAACACAGCGAGTTGAGTTAATGCCAAAGACCTTAATTTTTTTCTCATCTGACCACAGCACCTTCTCCCAATCACTCACAGAATCATCAAGGTTTTCATTGGCAAACTTCAGACAGGCCTGCACACGTGCCTTCTAGAGCAGGGGGACCTTGTGGACACTGCAGCATATTAAACCTTTACAGCGTAATGTGTTACCAATGATTTTCTTGGTGACTGTGGTCCCAGCTGCCTTGAGATCATTAACAAGTTCCCCTGTGTAGTTTTAGGCTGATTTCTCACATTCCTCATGATCACAGATACCCCACAAGGTGAGATTTTGCATGGTGCCCCAAATCGATGTCGATTGACAGTCATTTTGTATTTCTTCCATTTTCTTACTTATGCACCAACAGTTGTTTCCTTCTCACCCAGAGTCTTACTTATGGTTTTGTAGCCTATTCCAGCTTTGTGCAGGTCTATGATCTTGTCCCTGACATACTTATAAAGCTCTTTGGCCTTGTTCATGTTGTAGAGGTTAGAGTCTGACTAATTAATTGAGTCTATGGACTGGAGTCTTTTATAAAGGTGACTATGTAAGACAGCAGTCTTTAATGAAGGTAACGAGTTGATTAGGAGAGTTTAACTGGTCTGTAGGAGCCAAAACTCTTAATGGTTGGTAGGGGATCAAATACTTATTTCTCTCTGCAAAATGCAAATAAATATAATCAATTTTTACAATGTGATTTTCTGGATTTTATTTTTGATATTCTATCTCTCAATGTTAAAATTAGCCTACCCTTATAATTATAGACTGTTTATGTCCTTGCCAGTGGGCAAACTTACAAAATCAACAAGGGATCAAATACTTATTTCCACCACTGTATTTTTCAGTCAATATAGCCATATGAGTGTTTTTTTTTGTGTGAGATGAGTTGTACTTTTGAACAACATCATTCATTTCATAATGTACTGGAATATGGGAGAAAAATTCCAAGTGTGGTAAAATTGCAAAAAAAAGTGCAGTTCCACAACTGTTTTTTTTTTTATTTACTATGTTCACTATTTGGTAAAACTGACCTGGTAAAATGATTCCTCAGGTCAGTATGAGTATGCAGATACCAAACATGCATAGCCTCTCTTTTACTTAAGTGGTGAAACTAAATTCCCAAATTTGTAAAAAGAAAAAGAAAATGTCGGCATTTTGCGAGACCTGTAGCGTTTTCATTTTTCCAGTTCTGAGTTGTTGAGTGAGGGCTTATTTTTTACTGCTTGATCTGACATTTTTATTAATAACATTTTGGGGTAGATATGATGTTTTGGTCACCTCTTTTTGAGTTTTATTGCAACGTTGCAGCTGCCAAAAAACTGTAACTCTGGCGTTTTGATTTTTTTTCCATTACACCGTTTACAATCAGATTAATTGTTTTATATTTTGATAGATCTGACAATATCAAAACTGTGTACTGTTTAATCCCTGCCTGACATGTGCCGTACTAGTACTGCGCTGCGGGAACTGCATTTCTGCCAGCCGCAGTACTAGTACAATGGCATGATCACCGCGGTCTCATGGTGAGCACCTGCAGCAATGCCCACGATCGGTGCTAGCATCAATCGTGGGCATTTAACCCCTCTGGTGCTGCTGTCAGTAGTGACAGCGGCATAGAGAACAATCGCGCAGGGAGGGGGCTCCCTGTGTTCTCCCACCGAACAACGCGATGCGATCGCATTGTTCCGGCGGTCTCCATGGAGACCCCCAGCTCCAAGATGACCTCCTTTACTGCCTGTCAGATTGCTGAGCAAACACTGAGCTATGCAAAATGTAAGATCAGCAACCTGGGACAATGTTATAAAGTTAAAAAAAAATCAGAATGTGTAAAAATATTTTTTTTTAAATCCCCCAAATAAAAAAAATGTATCCATTAAATCCATTTATTTATGTAAATAAAAAAAACAATAAAAGTACGACCCGCTCTATAAAACTGTGCCACTAGTTAACCCTTTCAGTGAACACCGTAAAAAAAATAAATAAAAAACAAGGCAAAATACAATGCTTTATCATCATACTGCTGAACAAAAAGTGCAATAAAACACGATCAAAAAGACGGATGTAAATTTAAATGGTACCGCTGAAAATGTCATCTTACCCTGCAAAGAACAAGCCACCATACAGCTCCATCAGCAGAAAAATAAAAAAGTTCTAGCTCTCAGAATAAAACGATGCAAATATAATTATTTTTTCAATAAAATATTTTTTATTGTGTAAAAGCAACAAAACATGAAAAAAATATATAAATGAGGTATCGCTGCAATCGTACTGACCCGAAGAAAAAAGCTGATTTATCAATTTTGCCAGACGCGAAATGCTATTTAAAAAAAAAATATTTAAAAAAAGCAATTCCTGAATTGCTGGTTTTTGTTCATTCTGCCTCTCAAAAATCGTAATAAAAAGTGATAAAAAAAGTCATGTGCCCAAAAATGGTACCAATAAAACATCAATTCATCCCGCAAAAAACAAGACCTCACATGACTCTGTGGGCCAAAATATGGTTAAATTAGAGATCCCAAATGTGGTGATGCAAAAACTATTTTTGCAATAAAAAGCATCTTTTAGTATGTGACAGTGGCCAAACATAAAAACCCGCTATAAAAACCCGATATAAAGAGAAAATCAAACCCACCTTTATCACCCACTTAGTTAGGGAAAAATAATAAAATTAAAAAAATGTATTTATTTCCATTTTCCCATTAGGGTTAGGGCTAAAGTTAGGGTTAGGGTTGGGGCTAAAGTTAGGGTTGGGGTTAAAGTTAGGGTTAGGGTTGGGGTTGGGGCTAAAGTTAGGGTTAGGGTTTGGATTACATTTATGGTTGGGCTTAGGGTTGAGATTAGGGTCATGGGTGTGTCAGGGTTAGGGGTGTGGTTAGGGTTATGGTTAGGGTTGGGATTAAGGTTAGGGGTGTGTTGCTGTTAGGGGTGTGTTGGGGTTAGGTGTGTGGTTAGGGTTGGGATTAGGGTTGGGGTGTGTTGGGGTTAGGGCTGTGGTTAGGGTTGGGATTAGGGTTAGGGGTGTGTTGGGGTTAGGGGTGTGGTAAGGTTATGGTTAGGATTGGGATTAGGGTTAGGGGTTTGTTGAGGTTAGGGTTGGAGTTAGAATTGAGAGGTTTCCACTGTTTAGGCTCATCAGGGGCTCTCCAAACACAACATGGCGTCCAATCTCAATTCCAGCCAATTCTGCGTTGAAAAAGTAAAACAGTGCTCCTTCTCTTCCAAGCTCTGCCATGCTCCCAAACAATGGTTTACCCCCCACATTGGGGTATCAGCGTACTCAGGACAAATTGGAAAACAACTTTTGTCATTCAATTTCTCCTGTTATTCTTGTGAAAATAAAAATTTGGGGGCTAAAAAATCATTTTTGTGGGAAAAAAATGATTTTTTTATTTTCATGGCTCTGTGTAACAAACTTTAGTGAAACACTTGGGGGTTCAAAGTTCTCACAACACATCTAGATAAGTTCACTGGGGAGTCTAGTTTCCAATATGACATCACTTGTGGGGGGTTTCAACTGTTTAGGTACATCAGGGGATCGGCAAATGCAATGTGACGCATGCAGACCATTCCATTAAAGTCTGCATTCCAAAATGGCGCTCCTTCCCTTCCGAGCTCTGCCATGTGCCCAAATGGTAGTTACCCCCATATATGGGGTATCAGCACACTGAGGACAAATTGTACAACAGCTTTTATGGTCTAATTTCTCCTGTTACCCTTGGAAAAATAAAAAAAATTGGGGCGAAAAGATCATTTTTGTGAAAAAAATATGATTTTGTATTTTTACGGCTCTACATTATAAACTTCTGTGAAGCACTTGGCAGTTCAAAATACTCACCACACATCTAGATAAGTTCCTTAGGGGGTCTACTTTCCAAAATGGTGTCACTTGTCGGTGTTTCCACTGTTTAGGCACATAAGGGGCTCTCCAAACGCGACATAGCATCCTATCTCAATTCCAGCCAATTTTGCATTGAAAACTCAAACGGCACTCCTTCCCTTCCAAGCTCTGCCATGCGCCCAAACAGTGGTTTACCCCCACATATGGGGTACCCTTGGGAAAATAAAACAAATTGGATCTGAGTTAATTTTATTGTGTAAAAAGTTAAATGTTCACTTCTTGTTGAACATTCCAAAATTTCCTGTGAAGCACCTGAAGGATTAATAAACTTCTTGAGTGTGGTTTTAAGTACCTTGTGGGGTGCAATTTTTAGAATGGTGTCACTTTTGGGCATTTTCTGTCATATAGGCCCCTCAAAGGCACTTCAAGTGTGAGGTGGTCCCTAAAAAAGGTTTTGCAAATCTTGTTGTAAAAATGAGAAATTGCTGGTCAAGTTTTAACCCTTATAACTTCCTAACAAAAAAAAATTATGTTTCCAAAATTGTGCTGATGTAAAGCAGACATGTGGGAAATGTTATTTATTAGCTATTTTGTGTGATATGACTTTCTGATTTAAGAGCATAAAAACTAAAAGTTTGAAAATTGCTAAATTTTCACAATTTTTGCCAAATTTCTGTTTTTTCACAAATAAACACAAGTCATATCGAAGAAATTTTACCACTATCATAAAGTACCATATGTCACGAGACAAGTCTCAGAATCACCAGGATCCATTGAAACGTTTCAGAGTTATGACCTCATAAAGTAACAGTGGTCAGAATTGAAAAAAATGGCATTGCCAGGAAGTTGAAAACAAGCTTCGGGGTGAAGGGGTTAACTATTTTTAATTGTTGTATTTTCAATGGGGCAAAAGGGGATGATTTGAACTTTTGTTTTTTTTTATTTTTTTATATTTTTAAAACTTTTTCACAATTTTTACTGTGATCGTCCAATCAGCTATGATATATATAGCATTGAAGCACTGCTGTGCATTGCAAAAATCACAATATCCTATGAACGCCGGCCACAACCTGATGAGCATGATTTGCAACAAACTTCCAACTGTCGTGTTAAATCCCGCTTTCAATGATCGGCATCTAGATTTAAAAGGTTAACAGCTGCAGACATCGAAGGTAGATTAACAGCCGGCACCAAAGACAGAGACACAAACTTTGGCGTAAATGTACGTCAAAGGTCGTGACGGGGTTAAGTAGTTAAAATGTCCTTTTTAAGTATGGTGATAGAAAGACAATATTAATTGATTTTGTAGCTAATAATATTGGGATGCTTTTGATAAGAAATAAAAAATGAAAACAAATGGGACAGGAAAAAGAGGAGCTGCCTCAAGCTAATACGAAGTAGCCAGAGAATATGCTGTATTGATCTGTTTTGCTTAGATATTTTGTGAGTTCCTTTCAGATAAAATAGATAGAGTTCAAAATCTTTAAGTTCATCATAAGTCAGTGTACCCCACTGTATAGCCACAAAACTCTCAACAGATAGACTGCTGAAAAAAGTATTTGTTGGGTCAAATTCATAGCGCTAGCTTTTGATAAGTCTCAATCTTTGATATTTGACTTTTCATATGTTCATACGGTCTTTGAAAATTAATATTACGGATGTGTTCATTCTAGTTGGGAAAGCTATTATCAAAAATGAAATGCACAGTTTGAAGATAAAGAGCAAGCTATCAACGTTCAAGATTTTGAAAGATCTTTCTCATGCAGGAGCCACAAATCCTCACATACGCATTAAAAGATCAACAAGGAAACATTATTCGGGAAATACAGCATAACAGAGGTTAGCCTCTTATCTGTATGACATTTTAAACATGAGAAGGCTGATAGTTCTGCTCATCCAAGCAATGATATAAAATGGGACTGATGATATGGCAATAAACACAAATGACATTTAAGCCTATAAAGTGTAAATATCAGTGTTTACTAGACATATTTATTACAAAAGTACACAAATTAATTATGGAAACCAATACATGAAAAGTCTGGATTAGAGAATCACTTTGAAATCCATCTGATTGAAGCTAAAAGTTTTATATTCTCCTAAAATTTTTTGGTAATTAGAAACAGTTAACAGTCCTTATAGACATACAGTTTTATCTTGCTTATTTTTGTCTTCCTTTTATGGATTTTCAGTTTGTTAGACTGTTATTTGAAGCAGGCATAGACCGAATAACAATCCCAGATTCCCAGCCAGCCATTTACAATTACAAGGTTCCTTTTCATATTCTTACCAAAATTATAAAATTTTCAGTCATATTCTGAACACCGAAAAATGAATAATTATTGTGGCGGTCTGTAGGAACGAGGGAACCTGAACGGTAAAGTTTGGGGCGGTACTTGACACCTAGTGTCCAGTACCGAACCCTATACATGGACTTTTTACTGCGCATCCAGTGTTCTATTCAGGTTCACCAGACTAATAAAGCTTGTTGAAAGGCTACATAGTGTCATTCCTAAACCTAAGAACTAGGTGGACACAGTGAACACTATGAACAGATGCAAAAAATATATACTTTTATAAACCCATTGCAACAGAAATACTATTTAAAAACAGATTCCTCTATTGTGTGGGACACAGCAACAATGAATCCAGCATATATGGGTAAGTACACAATTTGTACATGGCACAGAATATCTCATTACATATCTCAAAGTGCAATAGTGAAAGCAGCAGAAATTCAGCGATGTCCCCTGAAGAAGTGTGGATGAAACGTGTGTCGGGGTAGAGTGTTGTGATTTTGCTTTTTGCTCCCTCTAGTGGTCATTAGTGATTTGACTCTGGAGCGTCTGTCTTTTCCTATATCCTCACCTGGGCCGTTAGTTCAGGGGCGTTGCTATATAAGCTCCCTGGACCTTCAGTTCAATGCCTGGCATCGTTGAAATCAGAGCTAATCTGTTGTGCTCTTGTCCTCTGATCCTGGTTCCTGTTTTTCAAGCTAAGTCTGCTTCTTTGCTTTTTGCTTTTGTTTTGTTTGGTATTTTTGTCCAGCTTGTTCCTATCTGTATCCTGACCTTTGCTGGAAGCTCTAGGGGGCTGGTGTTCTCCCCCCGGACCGTTAGACGGTTCGGGGGTTCTTGAATCTCCAGCGTGGATTTTTATAGGGTTTTTGTTGACCAGATAAGTTATCTTGCTATATTCTGCTATTAGTAAGCTGGCCTCTCTTTGCTGAACCTGGTTCATTTCTGTGTTTGTCATTTCCTCTTACCTCACCGTTATTATTTGTGGGGGGCTTGTATCTTGCTTTGGGGTCCCTTTCTCTGGAGGCAAGAGAGGTCTTTGTTTTCTCCTAGGGGTAGTTAGATTCTCCGGCTGGCGCGAGTCATCTAGCGATCACCGTAGGCATGATCCCCGGCTACTTCTAGTGTTGGCGTTAGGAGTAGCTATTTGGTCAACCCAGTTACCACAGCCCTATGAGCTGGATTTTTGTATCTTGCAGACTTACACGTTCCTCTGAGACCCTGTCCACTGGGGTCATAACAGTATGCCAGGCCAGTATTAAATGTTTAATGCATTGCAGAAGTGGGATTATAAGAAAGAAAATTTTGAGTTTTTTTTTTCCCTCTCTCATTTTTTTTTTTCTTTTCCCCTTTACCTCAGAGTGGCTTAAGCTTGCTGCAGACATGAATGTCCAGACCTTGATTACAAGTGTGGACCAGCTTGCCGCTCGTGTGCAGGGTATACAAGATTATGTTACCAGAAATCCTAGGTCTGAACCCAAGATTCCGATTCCTGAACTGTTTTCAGGAGACCGATTTAAGTTCAGGAATTTCAGGAATAATTGTAAATTATTTTTGTCCCTGAAACCTTGTTCGTCTGGAGACTCTGCTCAACAAGTAAAAATTGTTATTTCATTCTTACGGGGTGACCCTCAGGATTGGGCTTTTTCGTTGGCGCCAGGAGATCCGGCATTGGCTGATATTGATGCGTTTTTTCTGGCGCTCGGTTTACTTTATGAGGAACCCAATCTTGAGATTCAGGCAGAGAAAGCCTTGCTGGCTATGTCTCAGGGCCAGGACGAGGCTGAGGTGTATTGCCAAAAATTTCGGAAATGGTCCGTGCTGACACATTGGAACGAGTGTGCACTGGCCGCTAATTTTAGAAATGGCCTTTCTGAGGCCATTAAGAATGTTATGGTGGGTTTTCCCATTCCCACAGGTCTGAATGATACCATGTACCTGGCTATTCAAATTGACCGGCGGTTGCGGGAGCGCAAAACCGCAAATTCCCTCATGTTGTTGTCTGAACAGACACCTGATGTGATGCAATGTGATAGAAAAACCGCAAATTCCCTCATGGTGTTGTCTGAACGGACACCTGATTTGATGCAATGTGATAGAATCCTGACTAGAAATGAGAGGAAAATTCATAGACGCCGGAATGGCTTGTGCTACTACTGTGGTGATTCTACACATGTTATCTCAGCATGCTCTAAACGTATATCTAAGGTTGTTAGTCCTGTCACCGTTGGTAATTTGCATCCTAAGTTTATTCTGTCTGTAACTTTGATTTGCTCACTGTCATCTTATCCTGTCATGGCGTTTGTAGATTCAGGTGCTGCCCTGAGTCTTATGGATCTCTCATTTGCTAAGCGCTGTGGTTTTATTCTTGAACCATTAGAAAATCCTATCCCTCTTAGGGGTATTGATGCTACGCCATTGGCAGAAAATAAGCCGCAGTATTGGACACAGGTTACCATGTGCATGACTCCTGAACACCGCGAGGTGATACGTTTTCTCGTTCTACATAAAATGCATGATTTGGTTGTTTTGAGGCCTTGTATTGACTATCGGCTTTTAAATAAGATCACTGTCAAATTTCAGTATCCTTTGCCGCTGTTGTCTGACTTGTTTGCCCGGATTAAAGGTGCCAAGTGGTTTACCAAGATAGACCTTCGTGGTGCGTACAACCTTGTGCGCATTAAGCAAGGGGATGAATGGAAAACCGCATTCAATACGCCCGAAGGTCATTTTGAGTACTTGGTGATGCCTTTTGGGCTCTCTAATGCCCCTTCAGTTTTTCAGTCCTTTATGCATGACATTTTCCGGAACTATCTGGATAAATTTCTGATCGTTTATCTGGATGATATTCTGGTTTTTTCTGATAATTGGGACTCGCATGTGGAGCAGGTCAGGATGGTCTTTAAAATTTTGCGTGAAAATTCTTTGTTTGTCAAGGGCTCAAAGTGTCTTTTTGGTGTACAGAAGGTTCCCTTTTTGGGGTTCATTTTTTCCCCTTCTGCTGTGGAGATGGACCCAGTCAAGGTCCGAGCTATTCTTGATTGGACTCAGCCCTCGTCAGTTAAGAGTCTTCAGAAGTTCTTGGGTTTCGCTAACTTCTACCGTCGTTTTATCGCTAACTTTTCTAGCATTGTGAAACCTTTGACGGATATGACCAAGAAGGGCTCCGATGTGGTTAATTGGGCTCCTGCTGCCGTGGAGGCTTTCCAGGAGTTGAAACGTCGGTTTACTTCGGCGCCTGTTTTGTGCCAGCCTGATGTCTCGCTTCCCTTTCAAGTTGAGGTGGATGCTTCAGAGATTGGAGCAGGGGCCGTTTTGTCGCAGAGAGGCCCTGGTTGCTCTGTTATGAGACCTTGCGCCTTTTTCTCTAGGAAGTTTTCGCCTGCGGAGCGAAATTATGATGTGGGCAATCGGGAGTTGTTGGCCATAAAATGGGCATTTGAGGAGTGGCGTCATTGGCTCGAGGGTGCTAAGCATCGTGTGGTGGTCTTGACTGATCACAAAAATCTGATGTATCTCGAGTCTGCTAAACGCCTGAATCCTAGACAGGCCCGCTGGTCATTGTTTTTCTCCCGTTTTGACTTTGTTGTCTCGTATTTACCAGGTTCAAAGAATGTGAAGGCCGATGCTCTTTCCAGGAGCTTTGTGCCTGATGCTCCTGGAGTCGCTGAACCTGTTGGTATTCTTAAGGATGGTATTATCTTGTCAGCTATTTCTCCAGATCTGCGACGTGTGTTGCAGAGATTTCAGGCTGATAGACCTGATTCTTGTCCACCTGACAGACTGTTTGTGCCTGATAAGTGGACCAGCAGAGTCATTTCCGAGGTTCATTCCTCGGTGTTGGCAGGTCACCCAGGAATTTTTGGCACCAGAGATCTGGTGGCCAGATCCTTTTGGTGGCCTTCCTTGTCTAGGGATGTGCGGTCATTTGTACAGTCCTGTGGGACTTGTGCTCAAGCTAAGCCTTGCTGTTCTCGTGCCAGCGGGTTGCTCTTGCCCTTGCCTGTCCCTAAGAGACCTTGGACACATATCTCCATGGATTTCATTTCTGATCTTCCGGTGTCTCAGGGCATGTCTGTTATCTGGGTGATATGTGATCGCTTCTCCAAGATGGTCCATTTGGTTCCTTTGCCTAAACTGCCTTCCTCTTCCGATCTGGTTCCTGTGTTTTTCCAGAACGTGGTTCGTTTGCACGGCATCCCTGAGAATATTGTGTCAGACAGAGGATCCCAGTTCGTTTCCAGATTCTGGCGATCCTTTTGTAGTAGGATGGGCATTGACTTGTCGTTTTCGTCTGCTTTCCATCCTCAGACTAATGGACAGACGGAGCGAACTAATCAGACTTTGGAGGCTTATTTGAGGTGTTTTGTCTCTGCTGATCAGGACGATTGGGTGACCTTCTTGCCGTTAGCTGAGTTTGCCCTTAATAATCGGGCTAGTTCCGCCACCTTGGTTTCGACGTTTTTCTGCAACTCTGGTTTCCACCCTCGTTTTTCTTCGGGTCATGTGGAACATTCTGACTGCCCTGGGGTGGATTCTGTGGTGGATAGGTTGCAGCGGATCTGGAATCTTGTGGTGGACAACTTGAAGTTGTCACAGGAGAGGGCTCAGCGCTTTGCCAACCGCCGCCGCGGTGTGGGTCCCCGACTACGTGTTGGGGATTTGGTGTGGCTTTCTTCCCGCTTTGTTCCTATGAAGGTTTCCTCTCCCAAATTTAAACCTCGTTTTATTGGTCCTTACAAGATATTGGAAATTCTTAATCCTGTATCCTTTCGCCTGGATCTTCCTGTGTCGTTTGCTATCCACAACGTGTTTCATAGGTCCTTGTTGCGGCGGTACGTTGTGCCTGTGGTTCCTTCTGCTGAGCCTCCTGCTCCGGTGTTGGTTGAGGGCGAGTTGGAGTACGTGGTGGAGAAGATCTTGGATTCTCGTCTCTCCAGGCGGAGGCTTCAGTACCTGGTCAAGTGGAAGGGCTATGGTCAGGAAGATAATTCCTGGGTGGTCGCCTCTGATGTTCATGCGGCCGATTTAGTTCGTGCCTTTCACGCCGCTCATCCTGATCGCCCTGGTGGTCGTGGTGAGGGTTCGGTGACCCCTCACTAAGGGGGGGGTACTGTTGTGATTTTGCTTTTTGCTCCCTCTAGTGGTCATTAGTGATTTGACTCTGGAGCGTCTGTCTTTTCCTATATCCTCACCTGGGCCGTTACTATATAAGCTCCCTGGACCTTCAGTTCAATGCCTGGCATCGTTGAAATCAGAGCTAATCTGTTGTGCTCTTGTCCTCCGATCCTGGTTCCTGTTTTTCAAGCTAAGTCTGCTTCTTTGCTTTTTGCTTTTGTTTTGTTTGGTATTTTTGTCCAGCTTGTTCCTATCTGTATCCTGACCTTTGCTGGAAGCTCTAGGGGGCTGGTGTTCTCCCCCCGGACCGTTAGACGGTTCGGGGGTTCTTGAATCTCCAGCGTGGATTTTTATAGGGTTTTTGTTGACCAGATAAGTTATCTTGCTATATTCTGCTATTAGTAAGCTGGCCTCTCTTTGCTGAACCTGGTTCATTTCTGTGTTTGTCATTTCCTCTTACCTCACCGTTATTATTTGTGGGGGGCTTGTATCTTGCTTTGGGGTCCCTTTCTCTGGAGGCAAGAGAGGTCTTTGTTTTCTTCTCCTAGGGGTAGTTAGATTCTCCGGCTGGCGCGAGTCATCTAGCGATCACCGTAGGCATGATCCCCGGCTACTTCTAGTGTTGGCGTTAGGAGTAGCTATTTGGTCAACCCAGTTACCACAGCCCTATGAGCTGGATTTTTGTATCTTGCAGACTTACACGTTCCTCTGAGACCCTGTCCACTGGGGTCATAACAGTAGAGGGTTGCAGGACTCATCCGGCTGACTGACATTTAAGTAAGTGGCAGTTCTGATCTGGGCGCTATACCACTCTGCTTCATGGTATCTTTCAGCTGACTCAGTGGTATTTGAACCTATATAGAGTTTCCAATTTCCCTTGCCACGTGCACTTGCCATTTTGTATGGCACCTGGTTATCTCTACCCTTCATATACATAGTACATCTTTGCAAATAGGTAATAATTCCTTTTTTATTCACACTAGCTCCATCTTTTATCCCACCACAGACACAACATTATCCCACTGGGGAAAATTAATAAATGTATTTCATGCACAAATGCACTTCAAACAAAAATCTTTGTTGCGCAGATGACATTTTAGAAATGCTATATTGTGGAGTGATACGTTTATCTCTTCTTTAATTTCTCAAGGGGAGACATTTCTATTGCTTGCTCTGTTGCACTTTGAGATATGTAAGGAGATATTCTGTGCATTATACATATTGTGCACTTACCTACATATGCTGAAATCATTGTTTCTGTGATCCTGACACAAGAGGCATCTGTTTTTATATATTAATTCTGTTGAAATTGTTTTTTCTGTTAATAAAAGTATATATATTTTTGTGACTGACCAGCGCACCACGTGACCCGGCCTGTATAAAGGCCGGATCACAAGTGCTGCTGCCATTATGCTCTTATTACTGTAGGGATAGGATGTAGCTGGTGTGAGGGATAGATTCTGACTGCGCACTCTGCAAAAACAATACTGTGTGTAAACTGCAACCCACATCTGTGAGAGTACTGTACCAAAAGCCACTGTGTGTACTCTGCAGCCCATATCTGTGAGAGTACTGTACTTTTAAGTCACTGTGTGTACTCTACAACCCATATCTGTAGGAGTATTATGCCAAAAAGTCACTGTATGTATTCTGCACAACCTGCCTATGGGAGTACTGTGACAAAAAGCCCCTGTGTATACTCTGCACCCCCTGCCTGTGGGAGTACTGTGTCTTTAGCCACTGTGTGTTCTCTGCATCCCCTGCCTTTGGGGACACTGTTCCTTTAAACATCTGTATGTTCTCTAGTAGTCTGAGAAATAAATAATTGGCATCACTGTCTCGTTTGTAGGCCAAATGAATAATTTTTCTGGACTGCTGTGTGTTTTCTAGTAGCCTGATAAATAAATAATTGGCATCAGCCTTCTCAATGCCATTTGTATGCCAAATTAATATTTTTTCTCGACCGCTGTGTGTTTTCTAATACTGTGGCAAATAAATAAATCTACTCTTTCACCATCTCTTTGTGAGTAGTGTGCAGAAAAACCTCTTAAACAATGAAGAGAGCATCAAATAGGGGACATGAACATTGATTTTTGCCATCTTGTTGTGTTTCTAATTGTTTCATATTGGTATCATTTACTGGAAATGAGTGTTCATTCTGGTCGCATACATCTCTTCCCCAGCACATTCATGTATACTTGATAAAGACCTGCTACAGGTCAAAACATTGTACTTTTATGGCAAAATAAAGCTTCTTTTCAATTTCTTCAGCTGGATTGGAGGTTGTTCTAATTTCTTCTGATCACAATATTATAATGTCACGACATCTGCCACAACTTTGCATGCTCATGTGCAGAACAACCCCGGATGTCATCAAAGCAAGAAGCCATCTGGCTCAGTGTGAGATGCCTGGAAATTTTTACATGAGTAGTAACGATCAAAAGTTTTGGTAAGGACCAGAACAGTGACAAAGAGGAGTCGAGGGGCTGAACAGGTGAGTGGTAAGGTAAGTATAAGTATATTTTAAAACCTTTGATGGCCCTGTAAGAGTTTTTTGGTGACTGTAGGTTTTTGTAAAATTCAAGTAGAATGTAATTCCACACAAATGTATTCGCTCATTTCTAGTGGCAATGAATAGTAGTCCTCTTTAAGATCAATATGAATCAACCCAGAGAACTATAAAGAAGTGCTGAACAGGACCTGGCAATTAGGTCCTTGTCAGGAAGGCATATGGAGGTTTAGGGAGATGATGATAATGATACTTATCACAGTAGATGATAGCTGGATATAATGTCACGTAGCTCAGGCTATAAGAATGAAAAAATGAATCCCACGTTAATTAAAAGTTATTTCATTGAAAGCAATTAAAATACAGAAATACAATGTTATAAGACAAGGTAACTCAAGGAAAGAGATAAACAACTAAACAGTAATCCAGATAAACAATGTAGTGGCAGCAAGATGTGCCAGTAGCTGGATGTACACAATGATGCCAATTCATGAATACACCTGGATTTAAAGGATGAATAATAACAATAAGCTATAAAGTGGTTACACAGTACATATACAGTGCCTTGCGAAAGTATTCGGCCCCCTGGAACTTTTCAACCTTTTCCCACATATCATGCTTCAAACATAAGGATACCAAATGTACATTTTTGGTGAAGAATCAACAACAAGTGGAACACAATTGTGAAGTTGAACGAAATGTATTGTTTTTTTTTGTGGAAATTCAAAAATTGAAAAGTGGGGCGTGCAATATTATGCGGCCCCTTTAACTTAATACTTTGTTGCTCCACCTTTTGCTGTGATTACATCTGCTTGGGGTATGTCTATATCAGTTTTGTACATCAAGAGACTGAAATTCTTGCCCATTCTTCCTTGGCAAACAGCTCGAGCTCAGTGAGGATTGATGGAGATCTTTTTTGTGAACAGCAGTTTTCAGTTCTTTCCACAGATTCTCGATTGGATTGAGGTCTGGACTTTGACCAACACCTGGATACGTTTATTTGTGAACCATTCCATTGTAGATTTTGCTTTATGTTTGAGATCATTGTCTGGTTGGAAGATAAATCTCCGTCCCAGTCTCAGGTCTTTTGCAGACTCCAACAGGTTTTCTTCAAGAATGGTCCTGTATTTGGCTCCATCCATCTTCTCATCAATTTTAACCATCTTCCCTGTCCCTGATGAAGAAAAGCAGGCCCAAACCATGATGCTGCCACCACCATGTTTGACAGTGGGGAAGGTGTGTTCAGGGTGATGAGCTGTGTTGCCTTTATTCCAACCATATCATTTGGCATTGTTGCCAAAAAGTTCGATTTTGGTTTCATCTGACCAGAGCACCTTCTTCCACATGTTTCGTGTGTCTCCCAGGTGGCTTGTTGAAAACTTTAAACAATACTTTTTATGGATATCTTTGAGAAATGGCTTTCTTCTTGCCACTCTTCCATAAAGGCCAGATTTGTGCAGTGTATGACTGATTGTTGTCCTATGGACAGACTGTCCCACCTCAGCTGTAGATCTCTGCAGTTCATCCAGAGTGATCATGGGCCTCTTGGCTGCATCTCTGATCAGTCTTCTCCTTTTGAGATGAAAGTTTAGAGGGACGGCAGGGTCTTGGTAGTTTTGCAGTGGTATGATACTCCTTCCATTTCAATATGATCGCTTGCACAGTGCTCCTTGGGATGTTTAAAGTATTGGAAATCATTTTGTATCCAAATCCAGCTTTAAACTTTTCCACAACAGTATCACGGACCTGCCTGTTGTGTTCCTTGGTCTTCATGATCCTCTGTGTGCTTAAAACAGAACCCTGAGACTATCACAGAGCAGGTGCACTTATACGGAGACATGATTACACACAGGTGGATTACATTTATCATCATTAGGCATTTAGGACAACATTGGATCATTCAGAGATCCACAATGAACTTCTGGAGAGAGTTTGCTGCACTGAAAGTAAAGGAGCCGAATAATATTGCACGCCCCACTTTTCAGTTTTTGAATTTCCACAAAGATTTAAAATAACCAATAAATTTCAACTTCAAAATTGTGTTCCACTTGTTGTTGATTCTTCACCAATCATTTACATTTGGTATCTTTATGTTTGAAGCATGATATGTGGGAAAAGGTTGAAAAGTTCCAGGGGGCCGAATACTTTCGTATGGCACTGTAACTGAACATAAAATAAAACTGCTCCTTTAAAATATTGCAAGTGCATTCGTAAGGCAAGCAGGTCACTGTAAATGAAAAGTATCATACATAGCTGCTTCCAGGATTTAGCAGGCACACCGTCTTCCACATGTTGCTGCATGTAACATTGACCTCCAGGTCCCCAATAGTAATAGACAGGTGATGAATGAAAAAGTAACTGCTCTTTTTACCTTCCCTGTTGCATTCTTGTGAGTGTTTTTTTCTCATATAAATATGAGATGTGGTGACAGTGTTGATGTCACAGTTCTCCCTAGTGACAAATTTAGAACCCTCCTTGAAAGCAGATTGCAAAGTAATCCAGTTTGCCTGCTGCAAGATATTAGTAGCTACCATTTTAACCTACTTGTTTGCCTTAACATATGCAGCATTGAATTCCATCACTTTCTGATGTCGCAAATCAGGTGGCGCTCATGAAGACTCTTTTTGCAGAGATCGAGTGCTTTGCCACATAAGAATGGTTGAAATGCCCAGACACCCCATGGTCATAGCCACCATCTCTTTCAAATATAGCACAATTAATTTCAGGAAATGCATCTGGAGCTCCCGCTAGAGCCGTGGGGATACTCGGTACCGGGCCGGTTCTTAAAGGGATGTGGTCACAGCAGCAGTGACCCGGTCCATGGCCCTGGGCATCCAATGAAAGAGTCATTGAATTGAAAGTCCCCTGCCCTCTGGATTTAGTTGCGGGGCCTGCAGTTCCCACACAACCACGGACGCAGGTGTCCGTTCTTTGGCGCTCAGACCTGGGGTGAGCTCAGTCGCAGCTCAAATCCCTCAGGTTCTTCCTTGATTTCCTCTCTCCTCTCAGTCTCCCTCCAGACTCACTAACTCTGCCTCCAGGCCAGAACTTATATCAGGAAGCTCCTCTGAAATCAGGTGTTAGAGCTCCCCCTTCTTGTCTGGAGTAGGAAGGATGTTTGATGTAAGTGTTATCTAGTCAGGGAAACCCTCCTTGCTTCCAGGCATGTCATCACCCCCTGTGAGGGAGTCCATGCGTCATTCCTGAGCCAAGTTGGTAACTAGGTACAATTGAGGTTTTGGCCACACATAATCCTGTGACCCATTTGTCCTTCAACAGGTTATTACGAAAATATTTTAAAAGTTCCTACAATAAGTCTTTGTAGGTACTCACGCTTAATGGTTGCAATTGTACATATCATTAACTTATTTAAATTTTTAACACATTGACATTTTAGTCCCTATACCAGACTGGGATCTGACCTCTGGTACTACGGGTGGATCTATGCAGTACAGAAACCTCTGATAACCTAGCCTGGTCTGATGTGTCTGAGCTACTTGTAGGCCTACATTGTACTGGTAAACTGAGCAGCCATCTGCGACTTCTGAGACTCACCACGGGTCTGACAGATTCACCGCTAACAGGGGGTAGATTCTCTTGCTCCGCAACTGGTGTGGCATCTGCTGCTTGAGCCAACGGGTCTAGAGTCTCTGCTGCTTCAGGTGCAGTAGGTTGGGGAAAGATCAGGACAGGTACTATGATGGCTTGATTTACCTGTGTCCATGACTGGGGAAAGTCTCCAAGAATGGTATGAATTTTCTCTTCCTCCTCTTCTATGGGTTGAGGGTAGTGTTGAGCGATACCTTCCGATATGCAAAGGTATCGGTATCGGATTGGATCGGCCGATATCCAAAAAATATCGGATATCGCCGATACCGATACCCGATACCAATGCATATCAATGGGACACAAAATATCGGAATGGTTCCCAGGGTCTGAAGGAGAGGAAACTCTCCTTCAGGCCCTGGGATCCATATTCATGTATAAAATAAAGAATAAAAATAAAAAATATTGATATACTCACCCCTCTGACGGCCCCGGCTCTCACCGGTCCAAGCGTCTGCCTCCGTTCCTAAGAATGCAGCGTGAAGGACCTTCGATGACGTCGCGGCTTGTGATTGGTCACGTGACCGCTCATGTGACCGCTCACGCGACCAATCACAAGCCGCGACGTCATCAAAGGTCCTTCACTTCCTGCATTCTTAGGAACGGAGGCACCGCTAAGGTCCAGGGTCCGCCGGAGGGGTGAGTATATCAATATTTTTTATTTTTATTATTTATTTTTTACATGAATATGGATCCCAGGGCCTGAAGGAGAGTCTTCTCTCTTCCAGACCCTGGGAACCATACGCACCGCACACTTCCGATTCCGATTTCCGATATCGCAAAAATATCGGAACTCGGTATCGGAATTCCGATACAGCAAATATCGGCCGATACCCTATATTTGCAGTATCAGAATGCTCAACACTAGTTGAGGGGCATCTTTACCTTCTTATTTGTTTTTCAATTGGTCAGGGCATACCTTCAGATGATCCCTCGACACTGAGGTTTCTCTTCCATCCTTACTAATGAGGCACACTTTGGTGTTATCGAAGTTTGAAGGCATGAGGGTGTATGGTTCAGCCTCCCACTGTTCATCTAGTTTGTGCATAGTACTTTTCCTTTTGAGGACCTGCTCTCCAGGTACTAAAGAAGTAGCTGGAGCTTGTTTGTTGCAGCTCTATTCCTGTCTTTGCCTGGCTCGGGGCAAACTTCGTACCACGCACTCTTGCACTTTGCTGCTGCCGCTCTGTATCCTAGTCTGCATCTGGTGATGTTGTCTCAGGTGCTAAGACTCCCATGTCAAAGTCAATGGGTAACTTGCCAGGTCTCACTCTCATCAGATAGGCCAGAATGCAGTTGGTGGAGTTTACTTGGATATGGTTGTATAAGTGTACCAAGTCCGGCAACTTCTCTGGCCACTGGTTTCTCTCTTTCAGGGGCAAGAACTTCAACAGGTCAATTACCACCTAGTTCATTTTCTCACACATGCCATTTGTCTGCAGATGGTATGGCTTTTGCCTGATTTTCTTGCAGCCGTACGGGTTACAGAACTCCTGGAACACTTAGGCTTCAAAGGCTGGACTTGGTAGGTGAGCACTTGTTCAGGGTAACCGTGTGGTCGACAAAAGTATTTTTGGAATGCTTTGGCTGCTGTCTTTCCTATTTGGTCTTTAAGAGGAACGACTACTAGGAACCTTGAGTAATGGTCCCCTTTGGTGAGGGCGAAGACATAGCCTGACCAGCTTGGGGCCAGCTTCACATGGTCCAAAGCTACCAGTTTGAGCTGTTGTTTGATTATAGGCTGTAATGGGGCTTGCTGGCAGTTGCAGTCTTTCCTGCACAAGTTGCATGGGCCAAACTCTCGGAACCACTTCTCGATAGCTCTTCTCATGTCAACCCAGTAGAATCTTTCACGAAGTAGGACCTCCAACTTCTTACTCCCGAAATGTCCTGCTCCATCGTGGTATGCTTCCAAGACCATTGGCGCATCCTGCTTCAGGACTACCACCTGCCAGATCAGCTCATGAGTGCGTGAGTGGATGTTCCTCCAACACAGCTTACCCTCATAGATGAACAGCTTGCCCTTTTATTTCCACAACTGCTGCACTTCCTGTGGAGCATCTGGTCAGGGTGTGAGTCAGCTTGTGTCAGTATCTCCTTTATTGGTGGACTGCTGGATCGCTATCCTGCGTCTCTGCCCACTTATGTTGGGGAAATGGGTTTATCATGCACGATGCAGTGCTTGTTCCTCACCCCCTGGGAGCATTTGGCTGCAACTGGGTGGTGGAAGGCTGGTAACTCGATTTCTTCAAATGCTTCTGGATCTTCTCCCTTGTCCTGTTCGGTACTTGATGGTAAACTCGCAGTTGGACAGCCGTGCCATCCAACGCTGTTCCAGTGCACCCAGCTTTGCGGTTTCAAGGTGGGTCAGCGGATTATTGTCCGTATAGATAGTAAACTTTGCTGACTCCAGGTAGTGCTTGAAGCGCTCCATTACCGCCCAGACTATGGTGAGGAACTCCAATTTAAAGGAACTGTAGTTGTCAGGGTTCCTTTCAGTATGACGACGCTTCCTGCTGGTGTAGGCAATCACTCTCTCTCTGCCTTTCTGCGTTTGTGACAGCACTGCTCCTAATCCCACTGGCTGGCATCTGTGTTAGAGTACAAATGGTTGGTCATAGTCAGGGTAGGCCAGGACTTTATCTCCCGTGAAAGCCAGCTTTATCGAAGTGAATTATTCTTCTAACCTGTTGCTCCACTCAAATAGAGGACTCTTGTTTGTAGCCTTCTTGGATTGGCCCACTAGCAAGTCTTGCAGAGGTGCAGCTATCTTGGTGAAGCCCTTGATGAATCTCCGTTAGTAGCCTACCAACCCGAGGAATGGCGATACTTCATGAATGTTGTTGGGTTTTGGCCAATCCCTGATAAAAGTAACTTTGTCAGGGTTTGGTGCCACCATGTGCTTACCATGTGACCTAAGTACTGCACCTTGGGCTTCAGCAGGTGGCATTTGGACGGCGTCACTTTCAGGCCAAATTTGGACAGGGCTTTGAACACCTTGGCTAGGTGCTTCAAGTGGTCTTCATAGGTCTTGGAGAAGATGATGACATCATCCAGGTACAACAGAGAGGTTTCAAAGTTCTTGTGCCCGAGACAACAATCCATCATCTTTTGGAACATCCCTGGTGCGTTGCAAAGCCTGATTGGCATGTAGTTGAACTCACAGAGGCCCATTGGTGTCGTAAACGCTGTTTTCTCTCTATCTGCCTCTGCCACGGGAACCTGCCTGTACCCACTGGTGAGATTTAAGGTGGAGAAATATTTAGCGGATCTCAGGGCAGCTAGTGTTTCCTCAATTCTAGGTAACGGGTAGGCATCCTTGTGTGTAATGCTGTTAATTTGCCTGTAATCAACACACTTTCTCATGGTACCATCTTTCTTTTTAATGAGGATTAACAGAGCTGCCCAGTGGCTACAATTATCTCTGATTACCCCAGCCTCCTTCTTTTCCCGCAACATGTCCTTGGCACATTGATAGTGTGCTGAGGGTACAGGCCAGTACCTTTCTTTAATGGGCGAATGATCTACAGTGGGGATATGGTGTTTGGCCCCGTTTTACCTGCCCAAAATCTAGAGGATGTTTGCTGAAGACCCGCTCATACTCTTGAGTTACCCAGTAAGCCCCATGCTTTTGGTGCAAAGGAGTGGAGTCAGTGCCTATGAGTAGCACACACCACCACCGTAATACTCTCATATTACAGCCCCTAACGGGACTTCTGCATCTCTACAGGAATTTATGCCCTCTTCTTGGTATCTACCACTGAAAGTAAGGTTTGAGAAAGACCCTGTGGGTCGAAACGTTACCTACCTTGAAACACTGCGGTGATACCCTCATTTTGGTGTTTGTTCACAATAAAGAAATCACGTTTTTTGACTAACGAAAGTTCTAAAAACTCCTTTATTGAGTGCGACTGTTGTTGTACAGGATTATGAGTAGCTGTTGACACCAATCCTCCAGCTACCCCTCAGAGCCATTGTCCTCCACCTGGTCGGATGGAAGCAAGGGTTCTGCTGTCTCTATTGCATTGTTATTTACATTAAACAGCTTAGCAAGGGTGGCATATCGGGTAAATGGACCTGTTTTTCCCCACAATTCAGGATGCGTATCGGTACTCTCCCCTTGCGGACATCGACTACCCCCCTGGCTGTCAGGACAGTGTGCCTACTATCAGAGTACACTGGTTCTACCAGGGCCTGGTAATCTTGACCACTGAGGCCTATTGCTGCCCGACACCAAATGAACATTTCACTCCTCGGGGGTACTGCAATGGGGAATGGATCACTCACTCTGACAGTGCAAACTTCTCCACCAGACAACTCCACCTGTTGTCTCTGTATCAGTGCTTTTATCTCCTTTTGCAGGACTCTCTGCTGACTGGAACTGGCAGTTTTGGCTACTTGTTGCAACAAAACAATTTCTACAAGACAATGTTCTATTACATTAATACCTAAGGTGATCATAGGATGGCATTCTCATTTGTCAATATCGACTATAATCAAACCTTGCGACTGCAATTCTACTCAGCTAATCTTAATGGTCACCTCTTTATACCCTACTTGAGGCAAAGGCTGACCATTGCTGGCAACTATTGTCAGATCATTATCTGGGCCATGGGTAATATCAGATTCAGCCCAGTACTGTTTGTAAAGAATGTATGGCATAGTCGTCACCTGGGAGCCGGTGTCCAATAAAGTGCTCATCGGGATGCCATCAATCATGATGGGCAGGACCGGCCATGCTACCACATACTTGTCTTGCCAACTGTGGGGGCCTGGACGTCTTACTCCTGGGGGTTGGCCCTCTTCCCCAGGGGTTGCTCTTTTAAATTGCAGAATCTTGTGATGTGTCCCACCTTGCAGCCGAGACAGATGGGTTGTCCGTCCTTGTCGTAGCGGTCATTGTCTCTCCCTCTGGTCGGTGGAATCCTCCTCTGCTGTCGCCATGGGATGTCATCTGGACTGAAGGCCAGCTGAGTCTTCTTCTTTGGGGCCTCTTGCATGGACTGCATGGTTTTAGTTAATGCAGTCACACTTTTGGTCAGCTCCTGGACCTGGAAACGTAGGTCTGCAGAAGAATCATTATCTTGGGTAAGCGTGTCGGCCCCCACGGGGGTTCGGGAAAAGGATGCTGCCTCCTGCTGATATGTAATTGCTGAGTTCCTAGAAGGTGCTGTGCCACTAGGATTTGATTCATGCAACACCCAGATGGCCCTATCCTTAAAGTGTGCAAAGCCCAATTCAGGATTTTGTAGGGCCATTATGCAGCTGTGTCCTTTGATTGCTAGACAGGAGTCCTTCTATAAACTGCTCCATCAGCAACTTATCATCATCTTGAACGCTGTCAGGGTCAACCTGTCTTACAGCCCGTAGCGCTTCCTAAAGGTTAAGAGCATAGTCCCGTATACTGTCCTGTACCCTTTGTTTGCACTCAAAGAATCTCATTTTATCTCCGCTGCAGTGCAGGTGTCAAAGGTGTCCTTCAGCCTGGCCAAGATTTGTTCGACAGTTCTTTTATCAGTGTCCGGCCATGACTTTATTTCCCTCTGGGCCGCACCGGTTAACTGGCCAGTAAGGATTCTGACTTTTTGACTCTCAGACAGGGGGTAAACTTTAAACATACTACATAGTCTCTCCTTGAAATCACTCAGGGTGCGTGACTCCCCTGAGTACTGTGATAACCAAGCTGCTCCCGGTATGTACAGCATTGATAGCGGCATTATGGAGGCTGTAGCTGCAGCTATCGCTGGATCTGGACGATATATAGGGGCTGTGGCTGCTGCTGGATCTGGCTGCATCATAGGGCTGCGGCTGCGGCCACCGCGGGGTCTGGCAGAATCTTAGGCGCTGCGGCCGCTGCTTGATCTGGCTATATCATGGGGGCTGCAGCTGTTGCTTGATCCGGCTGTATCATGGGGGCTGCGGATGTGGCAGGGATGTGCTCACAGCAGCAGTGACCTGGTCTGTGGCCCTGGGCATCCAATAAAAGAATCAATGAATTGAAAGGGGAAATAAAGTTGATAGGGGTATTGTTTGTGACGCCACCTGTGGTACTGTGTGTGGCCAGGAAAGGCTGATGCAGCTTAAAGGGGACCGCTGGGGCTGATGGTGATGCAGCGAGTTGTTACAGCTCTCCCACAGGTAGATCTTAGTCCCAGGGCAATTACGGTGTTAAAGTCCATGATGGTAGAAGTGAATGTTGTAATGCAGGTGGCGCAGCAATAATTCAGAGGACACAGCAGGGTACAGTTTCCACAGTTTACTCACAGTTTGAAGTGCAGGCTGGGGCACTGGTTATAGATGACAATGGAAGTCCGGGGAGCCTGGAAGCAACTTAGAATCCGCTAGCCAGATGGATTTTGAGGCCTCCTTACTGCGCTGTCCTCTGAGGTCCTTGCTGCCTAAAGCTATGCTCAGTTGTCTGTTCCTTATTGGTCTGTAGTACTTGCCTGTATGGTAGGCAGCTTGAGCCTATTACAGGTGTCAATCCTTCGTGGTGGCTCCGGGCTCTCATCTGCTTCTGTGCCTTCAGGTGTTGTGATGGGCCAGAGGACCTGCAGTCCCTGCTAGAATCTGTTTTATTTGACCATCTGCCATTTTGTTGTGGTTTCCTGGCTGCTGGTCTTTTTCCCCTAGTGCTGGGTTGTCTTAGGTCAGGTGATTGTATCACCCTTTATTACCAGCACCTGCCTCCCAGTCCTTGCTGGACAACAGTGTTAATCCGCTAGAGTTCTAGCTAGGTGGTTTGATAGCTTTCTGTGTTTGATATTGTGCAGTTCTGGGACCCCCGGTTCTGCTATCCTTAGTTTCTGTTTTCTGTTGGTTTCTGCAGCCTTCTCTGTATTTTCTATTAGGAGATGACCTGTTTTTATACCCAGTCCTTAGATCTTTAAGGGACCTCCTTCCCCCTATCTATAGGTCTTAAGATTAACCTAGGATCGTCGACGGGTCTATTCGCAAGGAATGGGTCGCCCACTCCATAGTAGGGTATCAGCCTAGTCTCAGTGCAGGGTCAGTTTTCCCCCTTCTATCCTAGTTCTGTGTTGCAGTTCCGTAACAATTTGTCCAGCCACACATATATATATAAAGAAAAAAAATCCTTTCCCGGATTAATTCAATATGTGCAGCATCCAGGAACTTGCTCAACGCTTGCAAGGGAAAACTTTGGAAGTAGCCGACATGCAACAGCACGTGAGTAATTACTCTGGAGCACGCTCTGAAGAACCTAAGGTAGGATAACCTGAGTTTTTTTCTGGTAAACGGCAGGAATTTTTTACTTTTAAAAATGCATGTTTACTATATGTTCAGCTTAAACCCAGATCCTCAGAGAGTGAATTACAGCATGTGGGGATTATTATGTCTTTATCACGAAGTGAACCCCAAATCTCGGCATTTTCATTACATCCTGATGATCCTTGTTTGACATCAGTAGAAGCATATTTTTCTGTTATGGGGTTGTTATATGATGATCCTGATCAGGTCACATCATCTGAGGCAGAGCTCAGACAGCTTAAACAGGGTTCTGTTGATGCTGAGAGTTATTGCTCCCAGTTCAGATGATGGTCCGCAGAGGTCAGGTGAAATGACCCAGGGCTCAAGAGTCAGTTTTTAGCGTGTTTTACTGAAAGATTTGCTCATTGCATATCCTGAACCTGATACTTTGGAAACTGCTATGCAGTTAGCTATCCGTGTGGATAGAAGATTGAGAGGCAGACAAAATGAAGAGAAGGCTCTTATAATGCTGGCCTTTCAGGATGGCCTCATCGACAGCGGGGAACCGATGCAACTTGGGGCAATGTCCTCTCGTTCCCAGGAGAGGGAGAAGAGGTTTTCTGAAGGGCTATGCTTGTATTGTGGTAAGGCTGACCATTTTATTATGCAATGTGAGGTTTGTATAAGGAAAGAAAAAAAAAAGGTCAGTAAGAGTAACACTCCAGTTCGTATTCCGTTTTTACGGTCAGCAGGAGTTTTTTTTCTGGTAATACCACATATCATGGTCATTCCATTGATTTTCAGGTAATGGTGGATTGTGGTTCTGCACTTAGTTTGATTGCTCAACAATACCTAGACAAATATAAGTTTGATTCTGAACCATTGTCATCTCCTATTCCTGTTGTGGCTATTGATGACAGTCCTCTGGAACATGCGTGTATTTCTTGAAAGGTTACCGGGTTCCCACTTATTGTGAATATGGAACATCAAGAGTGTATAGACTTGTTTGTCCTTGCTAAATTACCTTGTCCAGTTGTCCTGGGTTTACCCTGGTTAAAAATTCACAATCCTTGCTGGGGTGGTCGTCTAGTACTATAAGGTCCTGGGGTCAGGGGTTTTATGATAATTGTTGTAATGTTCATATTGCTGCTGTTGTGAAGAAGGAGCTACCTGAAGCCATTCAGGATTTCTGGAGGGTATTTTCGGAGGTTGAGTTGCAAGCTCTACCACCCCATAGAGATTATGACTGCACTATTGAGTTCGTCCCAAGTGCCACACTTCCTAAGAGTCGTTTATTTAATCTCACAATTCCCGAGAGGGAGGCCTTAAAGGAATACCTACAGACTAGTTTAGCTGCAGGTCATATAAGACCCTCTAAGTCCCCTGTGGATGTAGGATTCTTTTTTGTCAAAAAGAAGGATGGGGCCTTGGGCCATGTCTGGATTTTCGGGAGATTAATAAGATCACTGTGCGCAATCCTTACCCATTGCCGCTAATTCTGGATTTGTTTAACCCCTTCCCGACCTGTGACACCATGTAGGTGGTGCCAATTCGACCTGTGAAACCAATGTGGCATCATGGAGGGATAGCATTCGGGTGAAAGGGTTAACTCCAATTTCACCAGATCTTCAGGGACAGGGGGAGTGGTACTTTAGCCCAGGGGGAGTGGCTTGCCCCCAGGGGCGGCTCCAGGTTTTTGAGGGCCCCGGGCGAAAGAGTCTCAGTGGGCCCTCCTTTAGCACATACCACGATTCATGATGCCCAGATACAGCAGAGAAATATAGGTATAGTACAATGCCAGATTTCACTTCTTACATGAGTGATAGCTATTGTAAATTCTGCAGTGTATATATACAGGACAGGAGGAGTGGTACTGTACAGTGTATACAGTTATATGAAAAAGTTTGTGCACCCCTATTAATCTTAAGCTTAATGTTTTATAAAAATTGTTTTTTTTGCAACAGCTATTTCAGTTTCATATATCTAATAACTGTTGGACACAGTAATGTTTCTGCCTTGAAATGAGGTTTATTGTACTAACAGAAAATGTGCAATCTGCATTCAAACAAAATTTGACAGGTGCATAAGTATAGGCACCCTTATAATTTTCTTGTTTTAAATACTCCTACCTACTTTTTACTGACTTACTAAAGCACATTTTTTGGTTTTGTAAACTCATTGAGCTTTGAACTTCAAAGCCAGGTGTGTGCAATCATGAGAAAAGCTACTTAAAGTGGCCACTTGCAAGTTGTTCTCCTGTTTGAATCTCCTCTGAAGAGTGGCATCATGGGCTACTTAAAACAACTGTCAAATGATCTGAAAACAAAAATTATTCAACATAGTTGTTCAGGGGAAGGATACAAAAAGCTGTCTCAGAGATTTAACCTGTCAATTTCCACTGTGAGGAACATAGTAAGGAAATGGAAGATCACAGGTACAGTTCTTGTTAAGGCCAGAAGTGGCAGGCCAAGAAAAACATCAGAAAGGCAGAGAAGAAGAATGGTGAGATCAGTCAAGGACAATCCTCAGACCACCTCCAGAGAGCTGCAGCATCAACTTGCTGCAGATGGTGTCACTGTGCATCGGTCAACTATACAACGCACTTTGCACAAGGAGAAGCTGTATGGGAGAGTGATGCGAAAGGAACCGTTTCTGCAAGCACACCACAAACAGAGTCGGCTGAGGTATGCAAAAGCATATTTGGAGAAGCCAATTTCTTTTTGGAAGAAGGTCCTGTGGACTGATGAAACCAAGATTGAGTTGTTTGGTCATACAAAAAGGCGTTATGCATGGCGGCAAAAAAACACAGCATTCAAAGAAAAACACTTGCTACCCACAGTAAAATTTGGTGGAGGTTCCATCATGCTTTGTGGCTGTGTGGCCAATGCTGGCACCGGGAATCTTGTTAAAGTTGAGGGACGCATGGATTCCTCTCAGTATCAGCAGATTCTTGACAATAATGTTCATGAATCAGTGACAAAGTTGAAGTTACGCAGGGGATGGATCTTTCAGCAAGACAATGATCCAAAACACTGCTCCAAATCTACTCAGGAATTCATGCAGAGGAACAATTACACTGTTCTGGAATGGCCATCCCAGTCCCCCGACCTGAATATCATTGAACATCTGTGGGATCATTTGAAGAGGGCTGTCCATGCTCGGCGACCATCAAACTTAACTGAACTGGAATTGTTTTGTAAAGAGGAATGGTCAAAAATACCTTCATCCAGGATCCAGGAACTCATTAAAAGCTACAGGAAGCGACTAGAGGCTGTTATTTTTGCAAAAGGAGGATCTACTAAATATTAATGTCACTTTTCTGGTGAGGTGCCCATACTTATGCACCTGTCAAATTTTGTTTGAATGCAGATTGCACATTTTCTGCTAGTACAATAAACCTCATTTCAAGGCAGAAACATTACTGTGTCCAACAGTTATTAGATATATGAAACTGAAATAGCTGTTGCAAAAAAAACCCAATTTTTATAAAACATTAAGCTTAAGATTAATAGGGGTGCCGAAACTTTTTCATATAACTGTATATACCGGACAGGAGGAGTGGTACTGTACAGTGTATATATACAGGGGAGAGGGACTGTGCAGTGTATATATAGAGGGGAGTGGTACTGTGCAGTGTATATATAAAGGAAGAGTGGTACCGTGCGGTGTATATATACAGGGGAGTGGTACTATACAGTGTATATATACAGGGGAGTGTGTTATGATCCTAGTGGCAAGGATCGCAGGTCGGACTAGCTAAGTAACTGAACAGACTACTAGCTCTGGGGAAGTGGTAACTAGATTGACCGCAACCTGATCCTATCCGCAAACAACTATAGGCAGCCGTGGAACGTTACCTAAAAATCCTAGACGTCTCTTCACGGCCTGAGAAACTGACTATTCCTGGAGGGAAAGAAAGTCCTCTCTTGCCTCAGTGGAATGACCCCAAAGATACAGAATAGCCCCCCACAAATATTAACGGTGAGTTAAGGGGAAAGCACAAACGCAGAGATGAAATCAGATTTAGCAAATGAGGCCCGCTAATACTAGATAACAGAAAATAGGAAGGGAACTGTGCGGTCAATAAAAAACCCTATTCAAAATATCCACGCAGAGATTGCACGAGCCCCCGCACCAACTAACGGTGCGGGGGAAGCAACTCCGTACCCCAGAGCTTACCAGCAAAAGAAATCACATATTAGCAAGCTGGACTAGACTCATCATACACAGAAATCATATTGCAGGCAGATGAGCAAACAATATTCAAATGCAGCGCCCCAGAGTCCTGGTCGTTGCAGTACTGTGGCTCCGCCGCTAAGGGGGGCTATGGTACGTCTGATGGCACTGAAGGAGTTCATCTGACCAGGTATCACATACACCAATACATTTCACAGTCGGGCCTCCAGGGGGAGCTAAGGGTGCTATTTATTAGGCCACTCCTCACCGTGTGGGTAAACTGGGGGTCAGGCAGGAAGTTAGACAGAAAGCTGACTGGGTTGGAACCAGGCAACACCTTGTGGCAGAGGGTGTTGTGGGGAAGATTCGGTAGGGTCGCTGTCAGGTTTGGGACCCTGACAGAGGCCTGGCTACAGGAAAGAACGTCACGGGACCGTGCCTGCTCAGCATAGCGGCGGTGCCCTAAGAAAGGAACAGAAGCGAGATATATTGTGCCGAGTGAGAAACGAGATCAAAGCAAGAAGGAGAAAAGTAGGAGTCGTGCTGTAAGACCGAGGCAACATCCTACTGAGGCGCACAACCGGCGGCCGGAACGCCGAGGAAGTATTCATATATCTAGCTCCAAGCAATACTTCAAACCAACGGCAGGACAGTCAGTCACAGGCGGGCTGTCTCACCTAAATCACCTATGCAGACATGGGGGGCAACCTGTGGAGAGGGGCGACTCTAGGGTCCCGGAAGAGCTCCGAGCCTACCCGTCATACGGGTGTGTCCCAACCATAACACCGGGAGGGACGGAGGATTAGCAGAACATCATCTAATCGAGTTGTTGTGAGGGAACACGAGAAACAGACACAACAGTTGTGGGGACTATCCCGTAAGCACAGCAGGGGAGGACCACAACACATAGCGCTAGCAGGAAGGCACAGATTTCCACCTGCAAGGAGAACTCTGGAGGTGCCATCAGACCGGCCGGACTTGCGCAGCCTGGTGAACCGTATTCCGGACTGAGGACCCAGAGACCTTCAGTAAAGAGGTAAAGAGACTGCAACCTGGTGTCCTCGTTATTTACTGCACCGCACCACCACCACCATCCACATCCACCATTCACTGTGCGCCCCTCGGCAGGGTCACGGACTGGGCCTAGCCACCGTGACAACCCCAGAGCAGAGACTCAGAGGCCCGGTACCGGGTACCCCTCGGCCCTGTGGCAGTGGGGGCGCTACAACTTGGCGTCACGAACAGGATCTACTTAAGCCTGAAGAATCAGGTCATGTGTGCCTTGGAACTGTGATTTATTGTGCTTGGACTGTACTTTATTGCAAAGACTGTGCTGCGCCATTACAGCGCTGAGGAGAACGCAGGAGAAGAAGAGGGGCGTGGAGTAGGCGTGGACAAGCTGGAGAGCGCGAACGACAATGGCCGCCCAGTCTAAATATTTCTGTGTCCTGAGGACGTGTCCGTCAACAGCCGAGGTCCGCCTCTTGATCCTGTTTGGAGGGTGGAGACCATGGAGACGGGGCCGCCCACGAAAGAGACCGCGGGAAGAAGACGCTGGGGAGGAGAAATGTCATGTTCCCAATGGCAGGGAATTAAACACACAACACGGGCAAAAACAGGACGAGCTCTAGGGTGATGGAACCTGTGCTGACCGCGATCCTGAACCTCAACACTCAACTAACAGCAGCCGGGGAACGTTCCTGGGGGGACTCTAGACGTCTCGCGCCAGCCGGAGATCTAGCTACCCCTATCAGAAGAATCACAGACCTATCTTGCCTCCAGAGAAATATTCCCACAGAAATAGCAGCCCCCCACATATAATGACGGTGAAATGAGAGGAAGGCACAAACGTAGTTATGAAAACAGATTCAGCAAAATGAGGCCCGCTTAAGCTAGATAGCAGAGGATACAAAAGGTGAACTGCGCGGTCAGCTTAAAACCCTTCAAAATACCATCCTGAAATTACTTGAACTCATGTGCCAACTCATGGTACATGAGTGGTAATTTCAGCCCACTAGAGCAACCAGCAGCAGAGAATTACATATCTGCAAGCTGGACTAAAAACATGAAAGCAAACATGAAACAGGGAAATCCAGACTTAGCTTGTCTTGAAGGCCTAGGAGCAGGTAGCAAAGGTAACAGAGACACACTGATACATTGATAGCCGGCAAGGGAATGACAGGAAAGCCAGGTTAAATAGGAAACACCCAGCCTCAGATGGACAGGTGGAAACCAGAGACCGCAACCCACCAAAGTCACCCAGTACCAGCTGTAACCACCAGAGGGAGCCCAAAAATAGAATCCACAACAGTACCCCCCCCTTGAGGAGGGGTCACCGAACCCTCACGAGAACCCCCAGGGCGATCAGGATGAGCTCTATGGAAGGCGCGGACCAAATCAGTCGCATGAACATCAGAGGCGACCACCCAGGAATTATCCTCCTGACCATAACCCTTCCACTTAACCAAATACTGGAGTTTACGTCTGGAAACACGAGAATCCAAGATCTTCTCAACAACATACTCCAATTCTCCCTCCACCAGCACCGGAGCAGGAGGCTCAACCGAAGGAACAACGGGCACCTCATACCTCCGCAATAACGACCGATGGAACACATTATGAATAGCAAACGATGCTGGGAGATCCAAACGAAAAGATACAGGGTTAAGAATCTCCAAGATCTTATAAGGACCGATGAACCGAGGCTTGAACTTAGGAGAAGAGACCTTCATAGGGACAAAACGAGAAGACAACCACACCAAGTCCCCAACAAGAAGTCGGGGACCCACGCGGCGACGGCGATTAGCAAACTGCTGAGTCTTCTCCTGAGACAACTTCAAATTGTCCACCACCTGATTCCAAATCTGATGTAGCCTGTCCACCACCATGTCCACTCCAGGACAATCCGAAGGCTCCACCTGACCAGAGGAAAAACGAGGATGAAACCCCGAATTACAAAAGAAAGGAGAAACCAAAGTAGCAGAACTAGCCCGATTATTAAGGGCAAATTCGGCCAGTGGCAAAAAGGCAACCCAGTCATCTTGATCAGCAGAAACAAAACACCTTAAATAAGTTTCCAAGGTCTGATTAGTTCGCTCCGTCTGGCCATTCGTCTGAGGATGGAATGCAGACGAGAAAGACAAATCAATGCCCATCCTAGCACAAAACGTCCGCCAAAATCTAGACACAAACTGGGATCCCCCGTCAGAAACGATATTCTCCGGAATCCCATGCAAACGAACCACGTTCTGAAAAAATAAAGGGACCAACTCAGAGGAGGAAGGCAACTTAGGCAAGGGTACCAAATGAACCATCTTAGAAAAGCGGTCACACACAACCCAGATAACGGACATTTTCTGTGAGACAGGGAGATCTGAAATAAAATCCATGGAAATGTGCGTCCAAGGCCTCTTCGGGATAGGCAAGGATAACAACAACCCACTGGCCCGAGAACAGCAAGGCTTAGCCCGAGCACACACTTCACAAGACTGCACAAAGGTGCGCACATCCCTTGACAAGGAAGGCCACCAAAAAGACCTGGCCACCAAGTCTCTAGTACCAAATATTCCAGGATGACCAGCCAACACAGAAGAATGGACCTCGGAGATGACTCTACTGGTCCAATCATCCGGAACAAACAGTCTTTCTGGTGGACAACGATCAGGTTTATCCGCCTGAAACTCCTGCAATGCACGTCGCAAGTCTGGGGAGATGGCGGACAATATTACCCCATCCCTAAGGATACCAGTAGGCCCAGAGTCTCCAGGAGAGTCAGGCACAAAACTCCTGGAAAGAGCATCTGCCTTCACATTCTTTGAACCTGGCAGGTATGAAACCACAAAATTGAAACGAGAAAAAAACAACGACCAACGAGCCTGTCTAGGATTCAGACGCCTGGCAGACTCAAGGTAAATCAGATTTTTGTGATCAGTCAAGACCACCACACGATGTCTAGCACCCTCAAGCCAATGACGCCACTCCTCAAATGCCCACTTCATGGCCAAAAGCTCCCGATTACCCACATCATAATTGCGCTCGGCGGGCGAGAATTTTCTAGAAAAGAACCCACATGGCTTCATCACCGAGCCATCGGAACTTCTCTGTGACAAAACCGCCCCCGCTCCAATCTCGGAAGCATCAACCTCAACCTGAAAAGGAAGTGAAACATCTGGTTGACATAACATAGGAGCAGAAGAAAACCGGCGCTTAAGTTCCTGAAAGGCCTCCACAGCCGTAGGAGACCAATTAGCAACATCAGCACCCTTTTTAGTCAAATCAGTCAAAGGTTTAACAACACTGGAAAAATTAGTAATGAACCGACGATAAAAATTAGCAAAACCCAAGAACTTCTGAAGACTCTTAACAGATGTAGGTTGTGTCCAGTCACAAATCGCCTGAACCTTGACGGGATCCATCTCAATAGTAGAAGGAGAAAAAATGTACCCCAAAAAAGAAATCTTCTGGACTCCAAAGAGACATTTTGAGCCCTTCACAAACAGAGAATTGGCCCGCAGGACTTGAAACACCTTCCTGACCTGTAGAACATGAGACTCCCAGTCATCAGAAAACACCAAAATATCATCCAAATACACAATCATAAACTTATCCAGATATTCACGGAAAATATTGTGCATAAAGGACTGAAAGACTGAAGGAGCATTAGAAAGTCCAAAAGGCATTACCAAATACTCAAAATGGCCCTCAGGCGTATTAAATGCGGTTTTCCACTCATCACCCTGCTTTATCCGCACAAGATTATACGCACCGCGAAGATCTATCTTAGTGAACCACCTAGCCCCCTTAATGCGAGCAAACAAATCAGTCAATAATGGCAATGGATACTGATATTTGACTGTAATCTTATTCAGAAAGCGATAATCTATACAAGTCCTCAGGGAACCATCTTTTTTTGCCACGAAAAAAAAACCTGCTCCCAGAGGGGACGAAGATGGACGAATATGTCCCTTTTCCAAGTACTCCTTAATATAATTCCGCATAGCAGTATGCTCTGGCACTGACAGATTAAATAAACGACCCTTAGGGAACTTACTGCCAGGAATTAATTCTATAGCACAGTCACAATCCCTATGAGGAGGGAGCAAATTGAGCTTAGGCTCCTCAAAAACATCCCGATAGTCAGACAAAAACGCAGGGACCTCAGAAGGAGTAGATGAAGCGATTGAAATCAGAGGTGCATCATCATGAACCCCCTGACATCCCCAGCTTAACACAGACATTGTTTTCCAATCCAGGACTGGATTATGAGTTTGTAACCATGGCAGACCAAGCACTAGTACATCATGTAAATTATACAGTACAAGGAAGCGAATCACCTCCTGATGAACGGGAGTCATGCGCATGGTCACTTGTGTCCAGTACTGCGGTTTATTCATAGCCAATGGTGTAGAGTCAATTCCCTTCAAAGGAATAGGAACTTCCAGAGGCTCCAGACTAAAACCGCAGCGTTTGGCAAATGACCAATCCATAAGACTCAGGGCAGCGCCCGAATCCACATAGGCATCGACGGAAATGGATGACAGTGAACAAATCAGAGTTACAGACAAAATGAACTTAGACTGCAGAGTACTAATGGCAAAAGATTTATCAACCTTTTTTGTGCGTTTAGAGCATGCTGATATAACATGAGCTGAATCACCACAATAAAAACACAATCCATTTTTCCGCCTATAATTTTGCCGTTCACTTCTGGACTGAATTCTATCACATTGCATAGTCTCAGGTGCCTGTTCAGAAGACACCGCCAACTGGTGCACAGGTTTGCGCTCCCGTAAACGCCGATCAATCTGAATGGCCATAGCCATAGACTCATTCAGACCTGTAGGCGCAGGGAACCCCACCATAATATCCTTAATGGCCTCAGAAAGACCATCTCTGAAGTTTGCAGCCAGGGCGCACTCATTCCACTGAGTAAGCACCGACCATTTCTGAAATTTTTGACAATATACTTCCGCTTCATCATGCCCCTGAGAGGGGGCTAATAAAGCCTTTTCAGCCTGAATCTCCAGGTTAGGTTCCTCATAGAGCAATCCCAGTGCCAGAAAAAACGCATCCACACTGAGCAATGCAGGATCCCCTGGTGCCAATGCAAATGCCCAATTCTGAGGGTCGCCCCGCAGGAAAGATATTACAATCTTGACCTGCTGAGCAGGGTCTCCAGAGGAGCGAGATTTCAAAGAAAGAAACAATTTGCAATTGTTCCTGAAATTCAGGAAGGTAGATCTATCTCCAGAGAAAAACTCTGGAATAGGAATTCTAGGTTCAGACATAGGAGTGTGAACAACAAAATCCTGTATGTTTTGAACTTTTGCAGCAAGATTATTCAGGCTGGAAGCCAAACTCTGGACATCCATGTTAAACAGCTAAGGTCAGAGCCATTCAAGGGTTAAGAGGAGGTAAGAAGCAGCTAGACAGCAATTAAGGGCTAGGCAGCAAAACTCTGAGGGAAAAAAAAAAAAAATTTCCCTTCAACACTTCTTTTTCTCCTGCTTCAGCCCAAACAATTAACACTTTGTGGGCCGGCTATAATATCATGTTCCCAATGGCAGGGAAATAAACACATAACACGGGCAAAAACAGGACGAGCTCTAGGGTGATGGAACCTGAGCTGACCGCGATCCTGAACCTCAACACTCAACTAACAGCAGCCGGGGAACGTTCCTGGGGGGACTCTAGACGTCTCGCGCCAGCCGGAGATCTAGCTACCCCTATCAGAAGAATCACAGACCTATCTTGCCTCCAGAGAAATATTCCCACAGAAATAGCAGCCCCCCACATATAATGACGGTGAAATGAGAGGAAGGCACAAACGTAGTTATGAAAACAGATTCAGCAAAATGAGGCCCACTTAAGCTAGATAGCAGAGGATACAAAAGGTGAACTGCGCGGTCAGCTTAAAACCCTTCAAAATACCATCCTGAAATTACTTGAACTCATGTGCCAACTCATGGTACATGAGTGGTAATTTCAGCCCACTAGAGCAACCAGCAGCAGAGAATTACATATCTGCAAGCTGGACTAAAAACATGAAAGCAAACATGAAACAGGGAAATCCAGACTTAGCTTGTCTTGAAGGCCTAGGAGCAGGTAGCAAAGGTAACAGAGACACACTGATACATTGATAGCCGGCAAGGGAATGACAGGAAAGCCAGGTTAAATAGGAAACACCCAGCCTCAGATGGACAGGTGGAAACCAGAGACCGCAACCCACCGAAGTCACCCAGTACCAGCTGTAACCACCAGAGGGAGCCCAAAAACAGAATCCACAACAGAGAAAAAGATGGCGATGCCGGGAGCACCGCGTGGTGATGACCTGACTCGGCATGGAGCCGCATCACCAGACACAGCCTCGGAGACGCCATCGTTGCGGGGACTGGCCCTCACGGAACCACCGATGGGTCGACCTAACTGGCAGATGTCCGAGGAGTGTGTGGCCGCAGCCGAGGCCCGACAGCACGCCGCTTGGAGGCTGATGCCCGCGTGCTCGCTCGGCTGGGCCAGCCCACGGAGGTCCGCCTGTCTCCGGTGTCCCCGGCTCCTCCCAACCTGGCCGCGGCTGAAGGTACGCTGCAGACACAGGGCATGAGGATCTTGCCGGAGGCCGAACACCTGCGGCGCTTGATGACGGCGTGGCGGAGCCGGCCCCAGGCTGCAGCCCAGATTGACCTGACCAGCGTGGAAGAAACCCCGCCGTCACACTGGGGTGTAGTGGTGTCTTTTAACTCCCGACATGGAAGGGGAGTTATACAGGAGATCGGGGAGCCGCTACAGGTCTGTGTAGACCGGGAGGAAGTGGAGCCCTGCGGAGGAAGGTTCGCTCGTGACCTGGAGCCAGGTGACGCTGTAACCTACACCAGATGGAGGAGGGAAACAGGTGAAGCTGGCTGGATAGCTCGGGGCGTCCAGCTGTGCGTCGCACTCCAGGCCGCTGCCGGAACATCAGAAGCCGAACCTCCTGCTGAAAAGGCAACGGAACCTGTCCCTGCGGAGCAGCGGGGAACCCGGACCCACCACGTACCTTGGGGGCGTGCCGGCCCATCAGTGAGAAGAGCATCACGGCGAGGGATCCTGTCACTGCGGGGGCAGGAACCACTCCTTGGATCGGCAGCGCGACCCGTTGGTCTGGTGAGGCCCGGAAGGAAACCACCTTCTGCACCACAAGAGTAAGATCTTAAAACTCTGCATAATATGTAAATAGTTCTTCAAACTGTTTGTTATTGCTGCTAAAACCCGTCCAGGGTTAACTCTTAAAGAGATCCCTTTGTTGACCCGGGATCCCTATTGCTTTTTGTTTGTTTTTCTACCTTTTGCTCCGTTACTAAGAAACTGCTGAATCATGAACAGTGCATGATAAAAACTTCTTGTATATAGTTTGCACCTTCTTAAAGGTGCTCCCTACTGGTTTTACTTAAAAGAAGGACTCTTTGCGAAGAAACTGTTCCTGGAAACAGCACCGGAGTCCTTACTGCGAACAGACTTGCAACATGAGAAGTTGCACTACCTCATAGAGACTTGATCCCCTCTTAAAGGGGATGTCCACGTATTGCGCTGATGAACCGTATAGTTGGGTGGCAATAATGTCTTAAAAAGAGAAAGTAATAATGCTGATATATAAGAGTTAAATGTAACTAACTAGTTAATTGTAAGAAATGTTCAATAATGTTAATAGAAGGATGAGGACAGGAAGTGAACCCGTAGGGGTTAGTGGTGAGTCCTCTTAGGAGCCATATAGAGATGGCTCAGTAATCTCAAACTGAAAGAAAAATGTTATGTTCTATACTGTGTATAGTAGTAGAGGGGCAGTAGGCCCGGGCTGAAAGGGGTGGTCCTGTAAAGAAAGGAAAGGCAGTAGGTCTGGAGCATCTAGAACAAGCGGTCCTGCAGACTTAAAGAAGGAGTATGAAGTTAATTGCCTTATAATGTTTTATAAGAAGGTCTTTAGTGGATTTAGAGTGTACATCCTTAAAGGCAATGCTAAATTATTGTTCAACAATTTTGCACTAAGTAGAATACCCGGTTGGGTAAAAGAAAGTTGTCTATAGCATGTTGCTATAATATTTAACCATGTTTTGTAACGTTCAAGTGTCCTCACCTCCCATAAAGGGAAGCCCTGTTCAAATATGCTTATTGTTATTGCACTCACAAAAATTGTATGTCTTTTTGCTGACATGTATTGTTGTTTTCTTCCCAGTCCCGGAGTACTGGATTTAACCGGGGGGGAGTGCAGCGCCCCAGAGTCCTGGTCGTTGCAGTACTGTGGCTCCGCCGCTAAGGGGGGCTATGGTACGTCTGATGGCACTGAAGGAGTTCATCTGACCAGGTATCACATACACCAATACATTTCACAGTCGGGCCTCCAGGGGGAGCTAAGGGTGCTATTTATTAGGCCACTCCTCACCATGTGGGTAAACTGGGGGTCAGGCAGGAAGTTAGACAGAAAGCTGACTGGGTTGGAACCAGGCAACACCTTGTGGCAGAGGGTGTTGTGGGGAAGATTCGGTAGGGTCGCTGTCAGGTTTGGGACCCTGACAGAGGCCTGGCTACAGGAAAGAAAGTCACGGGACCGTGCCTGCTCAGCATAGCGGCGGTGCCCTAAGAAAGGAACAGAAGCGAGATATATTGTGCTGAGTGAGAAACGAGATCAAAGCAAGAAGGAGAATACCAGTAGGAGTCGTGCTGTAAGACCGAGGCAACATCCTACTGAGGCGCACAACCGGCGGCCGGAACGCCGAGGAAGTATTCATATATCTAGCTCCAAGCAATACTTCAAACCAACGGCAGGACAGTAAGTCACAGGTGGGCTGTCTCACCTAAATCACCTATGCAGACATGGGGGGGCAACCTGTGGAGAGGGGCGACTCTAGGGTCCCGGAAGAGCTCCGAGCCTACCCGTCATACGGGTGCATCCCAACCATATCACCGGGAGGGACGGAGGATTAGCAGAACATCATCTAATCGAGTTGTTGTGAGGGAACACGAGAAACAGACACAACAGTTGTGGGGACTATCCCGTAGGCACAGCAGGGGAGGACCACAACACATAGCGCTAGCAGGAAGGCACAGATTTCCACCTGCAAGGAGAACTCTGGAGGTGCCATCGGACCGGCCGGACTTGCGCAGCCTGGTGAACCGTATTCCGGACTGAGGACCCAGAGACCTTCAGTAAAGAGGTAAAGAGACTGCAACCTGGTGTCCTCGTTATTTACTGCACCGCACCACCACCATCATCCACATCCACCATTCACTGTGCGCCCCTCGGCAGGGTCACGGACCGGGCCTAGCCACCGTGACAACCCCAGAGCAGAGACTCAGAGGCCCGGTACCGGGTACCCCTCGGCCCTGCGGCAGTGGGGGCGCTACACAAACAGAACTTAGCTTATCCTGAAGAGGCAGAAAACGAGATAATCAGGAGTAAACAGAATAGCACTGCATACATTGACAGCCGGCAACAAGTGGAAGTGAAGCAGAGCTAAATAGGAGCCTCCCTGGTGAATAACGAGGCAGCTGATCCAGCCAGACCCGCAGGATAATAAACCAAACCACCAGGGGGAGCCAAAAAACCAAAGTCACACAATACCATCTGTGACCACAAGAGGGAGCCTGAAAACGGAGTTCACAACAGTAGTGGTTCTGTACAGTGTATATATACAGGAGGAGTGGTACTGTACAGTGTATATATACGGGGGAGAGGTACTGTGCAGTGTATATATAGAGGGGAGTGGTACTGTGCAGTGTATATATGCAGGGGAGAGGTACTGTGCAGTGTATATATACAGAGGAATGGTACTGTGCGGTGTATATATACAGGGGAGTGGTACTGTGTGGTGTATATATACAGGGGAGTGGTACTGTACAGTGTATATATAGAGGGGAGTGGTACTGTGCGGTGTATATATACAGGGGAGTGGTACTGTGCGGTGTATATATACAGGGGAGTGGTACTGTGCGGTGTATATATACAGGGGAGTGGTACTGTGCAGTGTATATATACAGGACAGAGGTACTGTGCAGTGTATATATAGAGGGGAGTGGTACTGTACAGTGTATATATACAGGGGAGAGGTACTGTACAGTGTATATATACAGGGGAGAGGTACTGTGCGGTGTATATATACAGGGGAGAGGTACTGTGCGGTGTATCTATACAGGGGAGAGGTACTGTGCGGTGTATATATACAGGGGAGAGGTACTGTGCGGTGTATACATACAGGGGAGTGGTACTGTGCGGTGTATATATACAGGGGAGAGGTACTGTATGGTGTATATATACAGGGGAGAGGCACTGTGCGGTGTATATATACAGGGGAGTGGTACTGTGCGGTGTATATATACAGGGGAGAGGTACTGTGCGGTGTATCTATACAGGGGAGAGGTACTGTGCGGTGTATATATACAGGGGAGAGGTACTGTGCGGTGTATACATACAGGGGAGTGGTACTGTGCGGTGTATATATACAGGGGAGAGGTACTGTATGGTGTATATATACAGGGGAGAGGTACTGTGCAGTGTATATATACAGGAGGAGTGGTACTGTACAGTGTATATATACAGGGGAGAGGTACTGTACAGTGTATATATACAGGAGGAGTGGTACTGTACAGTGTATATATACAGGGGAGAGGTACTGTGTGGTCTATATATACAGGGGAGAGGTACTGTGCGGTGTATCTATACAGGGGAGTGGTACTGTGCAGTGTATATACTTCAACAGCCGCCCAGCCCAGGCCCCCAGCACCTGTCCTGTATATATATTATATACACTGTATCTATACAGGCTGTGCTGGGGGCCTGGGCTGGGCGGCTGCTGAAGTATATAATATGTCAGCTGCAGCCGCCCAGCCCATGGCCGCCCCAGGTCACCCAGACTGTCAGAATATACAGGGATAGCATGGCACTCACTCAGGCGCCGGTAGGAGCTCCTCCGGAATCTGCCTGTGCCTGATAAGTTCAGCAGTGCACACAGCCAGCGGCCGGAGAGCAGAGCAGGAAAATGTGCTCTCTCCGCCCACAATGTCACGCTGGCTGTGTTCTTAACCCCTATGTGCCTGGCCCTGCACTGACTGAGAAGATGCTTGTGCCAGCGCAAATTGAAAGGGTAAGAGGCCAGATGGATCTGTGACTGCGTGAGTGGGCCCCCCGTCTCGCCAGGGCCCCGGCACTTGCCCGGGTGCGCCGGGTGCTGACGCCGGCCCTGCTTGCCCCCACGTGGCTACGATCGCTCTGATTGGCTGTTGAAAGTGCAACAGCCAATCAGAGCAATTTGTAATATTTCACCTATGAAATTTGGTGAAATATTACAATCCAGCCATGGCCGATGCTGCAATATCATCGGCCATGGCTGGAGACCATCGATCTGACCCCCCCACCGACTGACAGCGGCGCTCTGCTGCCGCTGTCAGTCTTTACTCCCCTCCGTTCTGTGCTATGCTGCCCTCCGCTGCTTTCCTCTCCCCTCCGGTGCCCCCCCGCTGTCCGATTCCACCACCCCCCGTACCGCTGGAGTCCGGGGGACCCTCCCGGGGTCCATCCGGCATCTTCGATGGGTGCCACCATCTTCCAAAATGGCAGGCGCATGTGCAGTGCACCCGCCGAATCTTCCGGCCAGCAGATTCGTTTCAGGTACATTTTGATCACTGTGATATAACCTATCATAGTGATCAAAATAAAAAAAATAGTAAATAAAGCCCCCCTTATCACCCCCATAGGTAGGGAAAATAATGAAATAAATAAAATATATTTATTTTTATTTTTCCACTAGGGTTAGGGTTAGAACTAGGGTTAGGGTTAGGGTTGCAATTAGGGTTAGAATTCGGCTATGTGCACACGGTGCGGATTTGGCTGCGGATCCACAGCAGATTGGCAGCTGCGGATTCGTGGCAGTTTTCCATCACGTTTACAGTACCATGTAAACCTATGGAAAACCAAATCCGCTGTGCGGAAACGCTGCGTTGTATTTTCCGCAACATGTCAATTCTTTGTGCAGATTACGCAACGTTTTACACCTGTTCCTCAATAGGAATCCGCAGGTGAAATCCGCACAAAAAACACTGGAAATCCGCAGTAAATCTGCAAGTAAAACGCAGTGTGTTTTACCTGCGGATTTTTCAAAAGTGCTGAAAAATCCGCACATGAATCCGCAATGTGGGCAAATAGCCTTAAGGTTAGGGCTGGAACAAGAGTTAGGGTTGGAATTAGAGTTAAAATTAGGGTTAGGGGTGTGTTGAGGTTAGGGTTAGGCTTGTGGTTAGGGTTGGGATTAGGGTTGGTTGTGTGTTGGGGTTAGGGTGGGATTAGGGTTAGGGGTGTGTTGGGGTTAGGGTTGTGGTTAGGGGTGTGTTGGGGTTAAGGTTGTGATTACGGTTATGGTTAGAGTTGGGATTAGAGTTAGGGGTGTGTGTTGGAGTTAGAATTGAGGGGGTTTCCACTGTTTAGGCACATCAGGGGGTCTCCAATCACAGCATGGCGCCACCATTGATTCCAGCCAATCTTGCATTCAAAAAGTCAAATGGTGCTCCCTCCCTTCCAAACCCTGACGTGTGCCCAAACAGAGGTTTACCCAAACATATGGGGCATAATCGTACTCAGGAAAAATTGTACAACAATTTTGGGGGTCTAATTTCTCCTGTTACCCTTGGAAAAATAAAAAATGGGGGCTAAAAAATTATTTTTGCGTTATAAAATTCTGCGAAGCACTTGGGGGTTCAAAGTGCACACCACAAATCTAGATAAGTTTATTGGCGGGTCTAGCTTCCAAAATGGGGTCAATTGTGGGGGGTTTCTACTGTTTAGGCACATCAGAGGCTCTGCAAATGTAACATGACGCCCGCAGACCATTCCACCAAAGTCTGCATTCCAAAACATCACTACTTCCCTTCCGAGGTCTGCCATGCGCCCAAATAGTGGTTTACCCCCACATATGGGGTTTGAGCGTACTCAGGACAAACTAGACAACAACGTTTGGGGTCCAATTTTTTCCTGTTACCCTTGTGAAAATAAAATATTGTCGGCTAAAAAATAATTTTTGAGGAAAGAAAAAAGTTTTTTTTTATTTTCATGGCTCTGCGTTATAAACTTCTGTGAAGCACCTGCGGGTTCAAAGTGCTCATCACACATCTAGATGAGTTCCTTGGGGGGTCTAGTTTCCAAAATGGTGTCACTTGTGGGGGAGTTCAAATGTTTAGGCACACAGGGGCTCTCCAAACGCGACATGGTGACCGCTAACGATAGGAGCTAATTTTTCATTCAAAAAGTCAAATGGCGCTCCTTCCCTTCCGAGCCTTGCCGTGTGCCCAAACAGTGGTTTACCCCCACATGTGAGGTATCGGTCTACTCAGGAGTAATTGGCCAACACACTTTAAGATCCATTTTATCCTGTAGCCCATGAGAAAATGAAATAATTGAGGCTAAAGGAATTTTTTTCTGAAAGAAAAAGCACTTTTTCATTTTTACGGATCAATTTGTGAAGCACCTGGGGGTTGAAAGTGTTAACTATGCATCTAGATACGTTCCTTGGGGAGTCTAGTTTCCAAAACAGGGTCACTTGTGGGGGAGCTCCAATATTTAGGTACACAGGGGCTCTCCAAACACGACATGGTGTCCGCTAACAATTGCAGCTAATTTTTCATTCAAAAAGTCAAATGGCGCTCCTTCCCTTCCGAGCCTTGCCGTGTGCTCAAACAGTGGTTTACCCCCACATGTGAGGTATCGGTGCACTCATAAGAAATTGCCCAACAAATTTTATGATCCATTTTATCCTGTTACCCCTGTGAAAGCAAAAGAATTGAGGCTAAAATAATTTTTTTGTGAAAAAAAAGTACTTTTTCATTTTTACGGATCAATTTGTGAAGCACCTGGGGGTTGAAAGTGTTAACTATGCATCTAAATAAGTTCCTTGGGGGGTCTGGTTTCCAAAATGGGGTCACTTGTGGGGGAGCTCCAATCTTTAGGCACACAGGGGCTCTCCAAACGCGACATTGTGTCCGCTAAAGATTGGAGCCAATTTTTCATTCAAAAAGTAAAATGGCGCTCCTTCCCTTCCGAGCCCTGTTGTGCGCCCAAACAGTGATTTCCCCCCCACATATGGGGCATCGGCATACTCAGGACAAATTGTACAACAACTTTCGGGGTCCAGTTTATCCTTTTATACTTGGGAAAATAAAAAAAATGTTGCTAAAAGTTCATTTTTGTGACTAAAAAGTTAAATGTTAATTTTTTCCTTCCATGTTGATTCTGCAGCTGTGAAGCACCTGAAGGGTTAATAAACTTCTTGAATGTGGTTTTGAGCACCTTGAGGGGTGCAGTTTTTAGAATGGTGTCACCTTTGGGTATTTTCAGCCATATAGATCCTTTAAAGTGTCTTCAAATGTGAGGTGGTCCCTAAACAAAAATAGTTTTGTAAATTTTGTTGTAAAAATGAGAAATCGCTGGTCAAATTTTAACCTTTATAACTTCCTAGCAGAAAAAAAATGTGTTTCCAAAATTATGCTGATGTAAAGTAGACATGTGGGAAATGTTATTTTTTATCTATTTTGTGTCACATAACTCTCTGTTTTAGCAGAATAAAAATTCAAATTTTGAAAATTGCAAAATTTTCTAAATTTTCGCCAAATTTCCATTTTTTTGCAAATAAACGCAAAAATTATCGACCTAAATTTATCACTACCATGAAGCTCAATATGTCACAAAAAAACAGTCTCAGAATCGCTAGGATCCGTTGAAGCGTTCTTGAGTTATTACCTCATAAAAGGACACTTGTCAGAATTGCAAAAAATGGCCAGGTCATTAAGGTAAAAATAGGCTGGGTCATGAAGGGGTTAACAAACTAACCTGAGCGAAGTGGTTCTCTAAGATTGACCTTCGTGGGGCATATAATTTGCTGCGGGTGAAGGAGGGTGATCAATGGAAAACAGCCTTTAATACCCCGGAAGGTCATTTTGAGTGTCTGGTGATGCCTTTTGGCCTTACCAATGTGCCTGCGTTTTTTCAAAATTTAATTAATGACATTCTGCGGTCGTTGATTGGTAGGAGTGTTATTGTTTATTTGGATGATATTTTGATCTATTCACCTGATCTGGAGTCACATTGGCAGAGAGTCTGCGAAGTTCTACAGATTTTGAGCGAAAACTCACTCTTTGCTAAATTGGAGAAGTGCGAGTTTGCAGTACAGAAAATTAGTTTTTTGGGGTACCTTGTCTCCAGTGATGGGTTTGAGATGGACCTGGTGAAGGTTCAGGCAGTGCTGGAGTGGCCTAGGCCTGAATGTTTGAGAAGTCGGTTCAGAGATTGTTAGGGTTTGCTAATTATTACAGAAAATTCATAAATAATTGGTCCTCTGAGGCTGTTAAGGCTTTTAAGCATCACAAGGAGAGGTTTAGCTTTGTTCCTGTTTTGATCTAGACAGATGAGACCAAGCCATTTCTGGTAGAGGTTGATGCCTCTTCAGTGGGGGTGGGTGGTAGTTCTGTCCCAGGAGGGAGAGGATGGGGTGCATCCCTGTGCTTTGTTTTCTAAAACATTTTCGGAGTCTGAGCTCAACTATGATGTTGGGAGCAGAGAGTTGCTGGCTATTAAACTCGTGTTTGAGCATTGGTGACATTTTTTGGAGGGAGCTAGACATTCGATACAGGTTTTTACTGATCATAAGAATCTGATATATCTGGATACTGCTAAACATTTGAATGCCCATCAAGCAAGGTGGGTACTGTTTTTTGCCCGGTTTCATTTCTCCGTAACATATATCCCTGAGAAAAAGAATGATAAAGCGGATGCTTTGTCTCGTAGTTTATCTCCAGCAGTTAATACTGAGAAGGAGGAGTGCATTTTGCAGAAAAGGGTGGTGGTGGCAGCATTGGGTTCTGAGTTGGAGAGTAGCATCCTAGAGGCCCAGAATTCTGCACCAACTAACACTCTGTATAGTAAATTATTTGTGTAGGGTTGAGGGAAACGGATCGGACAAATTAAAAAATTGCCGACTTTCGGCAAAGTCGGGTTTCATGAAACCCGACCCGATCCTAGTGTAGGATCGGCCATGAGGTCGCCGATCTGCGCGCAAAAGTCGCGTTTCATATGATGCTTTCAGCGCCATTTTTCAGCCAATGAAGGAGGACGCAGAGTGTGGGCAGCGTGATGACATAGGTCTCGGTCCCCACCATCTTAGAGAAGGGCATGACAGTGATTGGCTTGCTTTCTGCGGCATCACAGGGGCTATAAAGGGGCGTGCACGCCGACCGCCATCTTACATCTGCCGATCTTGGCATAGGGAGAGGTTGCTGCAGCTTCATCAGAAGAAGGGATATAGTTAGGGAGGGAAGATTAACCCCCAAACTGCTTGTGCTGTAGCGATTTCCACTGTCCAACACCACCTTTTTTTTGCAGGGACAGTGGAGGCTATATTTTTGTGCATCAGCTCTGTAGCTTATTAGGCTGCCTTATAAGGCTCCCTGATAGCTGCATTGCTGTGCAAACCAACTGCTTTTTTAAAAGCAAAACTCCTGTTGCTCCTTTCTGCACAGTTATCTTGTTTATTTGTCCACACTTTTGTGTGCAGCAGTCCTTTTTATTATTTTATTTGTACTACAGTGCTTGTATTTTTTCATATTTCTTCCAGCCACTTTCTGCCACTTACATTGTGTTGTTTTATACACTGGGCATGAGTTTTGGTTCATTCTCCCAAAAAAAAGTGAGATTCAATTCCTCACAAAGTGGATATACTTCAGTCCTGTTAGTTTGTCTTATATCTTCCAGCCACTTCCTGCCACTTACATTGTGTTGTTTTATGCACAGGGCCTGAGTTTTGGTTCAGTCTCCCCCCCCCCCCCCCCAAAAAAAAGGGAGATAAATTCTCAACAAGTTTATATACACCTTCTACCTTGTTTTACAGTACCATATAACGGTTGTTATTTTGGTTAGATTTTCCAATAAATGAGGAAGTCTGGTGGAAGAGCCCATGGGCGGTGGTTGCCAGCTGGTACTGATGGTGGTGGTGGTGCATCTGGTGGTAGTGGCAAAAGCACAATAGCACCTAAGGCTGGAGGTGTTGAGCCAGCGTCATCGTCTGACTACACAAGGCCTCGAATGCTCCCTTATCTGGGAGTAGGAAAACAGCTTTTAAAGCCTGAGCAGCAGGAAAAAGTTTTGGCTTTCATTGCTGACTGAGCCTCTAGCTCTTTTGCCTCCTCTTCAGAAAGTTCCAAATTTAAAAGCAGCGAGTCGTCAGTGGATGCTCCCGGTCAGGAACAAGACGTTTCTTGTGTCCTTCACCCAAACCAAAAGTGAAGGATGCATCAGGCGGCAGTACAGGTTACTCCATGGAGCTCTTTACACATACCGTGCCTGGGTTAGAAAGGGAAATTGTTACCAGCCCATTACAAGATGAATCGGACATGGAGTGCACTGATGCACAGCCACAGCTAGATTATTATGCTGTTCCATTGACTCAAATCACTACATTACCCTCGCAGTGTACTGAGCCAGAATCTGACCCTGATGAGACTATGGTTCCCCGTCCCGAACGCTATAGCACCTTACACGGTGATACAGAGGAAGGTGCACATGACATTGAAGAGGAGGTGATAGATGACCCAGTTGTTGACCCAGATTGGCAGCCATTGGGGGAAGAGGGTGCTGCTGCCAGTGGCTCAGAAACGGAGGAGGATGATCCGCAGCAGCCATCTATATCGCAACAGCTGTCATCTGGCAGGCCCATATCAGGCCAAAAACGTTTGTCAAAAACAAAAACAGTTTTAGGACAGCGTGGTCATCTGGTGAAAGTAGCACAGCGTGCTATGCCTGAAAAGGTATTCAATAGTAGGAAGAGTGTAGTGTGGCAACTTTTTAACCAAGATCCGAATGATCAGTCAAAAGTTACCTGTAAGAAATGCTCAAAGACCTTTAGCAGATGGAAGAATCTTCAAAATTTAAATACACCGTGCATGCTTAGACATTTAACCAGCATGCACTTGCAAGCCTGGACTAACTACCAAATGTCCCGTACCGTTGGTGCACCTGCTCAGAATGAAGGTAGTAAGCAACGCTACATTGCTTCCCTCACTGTAAGCCCACCGGTTAGGACACCACCAGCAGCAAATGTGGAGGTATCATGGCAAGGCCAAAGCAGTCAGGGAATCACAAGGTTATTGGTAGGAAACACTGTATGTAGGCCAATATCAAGAATACCATCACCAACCCTCTCTCAATCCGCCATGTCCACCACCATCACCGCTAGTTCCACCATATGCAGCTCTCCAGTCCAGCTCACCCTACAAGAGACTCTTGTTAGGAAAAGAAAGTACTTATCCTCTCATCCGTGTACACAAGGTTTGAACGCCCACATTGCTATACTAATCTCGTTAGAGATGATGCCCTACCGGTTGGTTGAAAGCGAAGCTTTCAAAGACCTGATGGCCTACGCAGTACCACGCTATGACCTACTCAGTCGGCACTTCTTTGCAAGAAAAGCCATCCCAGCCCTCCACCAGCATGTCAAAGACCGCATTGTCCATGCACTGAGGCAATCAGTCAGTGGAAAGGTGCACCTCACAACAGATGCATGGACCAGAAGGCATGGCCAGTGACGTTACATATCCATCATGGCGCACTGGGTTAATGTGGTGGATGCAGGGTCCACAGGGGACAGCCATAGTGGGACAGTTCTGCCTAGCCCACGGTCTAGGAAACAGTTGGCTGTAGGCATTCACCACCCCTCCTCCTCCTCCTACTCCAGAAGCGAAAGCTCGTCCACAGAGCGCAGTCGAACGACCACTCCATCCACAGCTGCCAGTGTTGCACACGAGGTGTCCCATTATCAAACAGCTAGTGGTAAGCGCCAGCAGGCTGTGTTACAAATTAAGGCTACTTTCCCACTAGCGTCGGGAACAACCCGTCGCTGTGCGTCGGGCCGAGGTTCCCGACGCTAGCGTGGTCTCCGCCGCACAACGGGGGCAGCGGATGCATTTTTCCCACGCATCCGCTGCCCCATTGTGAGGTGCGGGGAAGTGCGGGGAGGTGGGGGCGGAGTTCCGGCCGCGCATGCGCGGTCGGAAAAAGCGGACCGTCGGGAGCAAAAAACGTTACATGTAACGTTTTTTTCTCCCGACGGTCCGCTACCACACGCCCAAGCGTCGCAAAACGAACGCGACGTTTTGCAATGCGTCGCAAATGCGTCGCTAATGTTAGTCTATGACGCATTTGCGACGTATTGCAGTTAACGCTAGTGTGAAAGTAGCCTAAGTGTTTGGGCGACAACAGACACACCACGGAAGTACTGGCTGAGTACTTGCAGCAACAAACTCAGTCATGGCTGGGCAGTGTACATCTTGAGGCAGGCAAGGTAGTCAGTGATAACGGAAGGAATTTTATGGTTGCCATAGCCCTTTCAGAACTGAAACACATACCTTGCCTGGCTCACACCTTGAACCTGGTGGTGCAGTGCTTCCTCAAAAATTATCTGGAGTTACCAGCCCTGCTCCTGAAGGTGCGAAGACTTTGCTCGCACATCCGCCGGTCGCCCGTACACTCCAGCCATATGCTGAACCATCAGCGATCGTTGAATCTTCCCCAACACTGCCTAATAATCGACATTGCATCAAGGTGGAACTCCACTCTGCACATGGTTCAGAGGCTGTGCGAACAGAGGCGTGCTGTAATTAATTTTTGGGAGGATACACATACACGGGCAGGCACTTGGATGGCAGACATGGAGTTGTCAGGTGTGCAGTGGTCGAAGCTACAAGACCTCTGTCAAGTCCTTCAGTGTTTTGAGGAATGCACATGGCTGGTAAGTGCAGATGACGCCATCATAAGCATGAGCATCCCACTAATGCGTCAGCTGATGCAAAGTTTGACGCACATTAAGGAGCAGGCATCTGCAGCCGAGGAGGAGGGAAGCCTTGATGACAGTCAGCCATTGTCTGCTCAGGGAACTCTCCTAGACAAGGTGGCGGATGAAGAGGAGGAGGAGGAGGATGATAGGGATGAATACTTTTGGGAGGAGGATGCTTCTCAGGGGGCAATAGAAACTGGTGGCATTGCAAGGTCAGGTACAGGGTTTTTGCGGGACACAAGTAATGTTGATTTGCAAGAAAGTGCTCCTCAACCCAGCACAAGCAGTGAATTGACACCTGGAACATTGGTCCACATGGCTGAGCATGCCTTGTGTATCCTAAAAAAGGACTCCCGCATTATCAAAATGATGACCGATGACGATTACTGGTTGGCCTGCCTCCTGGATCCACGATATAAAGGAAAATTACAAAATATCATGCCACATGAGAACCTTGAGCAAATATTGGCTACCAAACAAGCAACTCTTGTAGACCGTTTGGTTCAGGCATTCCCAGCACACAGCGGCGGTGATGGTTCTCACACGAGCCGTAGGGGGCAACATGGCAGAGGTGTTAGAGGTGCACAAATCAGAAGTGGCGTTGGACAGAGGGGTTTTATGACCATGTTGTGGAGTGATTTCGCAATGACCGCTGACTCGACAGGTACTGCTTAGGCTTGAGCGAAACGGGTCGGCCATTTTCAGAAGTCGCCGACTTTTGGCAAAGTCGGGTTTCATGAAACCCGACCCGACCCCTGTGTGGGGTCGGCCATGAGGTCGGCGATCTTCTGAATCTGGTATCGGAATTCCGATACCGAGTTCCGATATGTTTGCGATATCTGAACTCGGTATCGGAATCCACATTTAAGTGTAATATATAGAATTAAAATAAAAAATATTGATATACTCACCTCTCCGACGCAGCCTGGACATCACCGCTGGTAACCGGCATCTTCCTTTCCTAAGAATGGCGCTTGAAAGACCTTTCGAATGCTTCATGGCTTGTGATTGGTCGCGGCGGCCCAGGTGACCGCTGAGCGACCAATCACAACAAGCCGTGACGTAATTCTCAGGTCCTAAATTCCTCATTCTAGGAATTTAGGCCATGAGAATTACGTCACGGCTTGTGACTGGTCGCTGAGCGGTCACGTGGGCCGCCGCGACCAATCACAAAGCCGTGACGTCATCTAAGGCCCTTCACGCGCTAATTCTTAAGAAGGAAGGCTGCCAGAAAGAAGCAGGGTGCGTCCGAGGGTGAGTATATACTTAATAGGAATATACTCTCTGCTTCTTTCCGGCAGCCTTCCTTCTTAAGAATTAGCGCGTGAAGTGTTATGATCCCTAGAGGCTGAGGATCACAAATAGATCAGCAAGTGATTAAACTAAGGACGAGCTCTAGGGAGATGGTAACTGGACTGATCGCAAATCTGAACCTATCCAACACAACTAGAGGTAGCCGGTGAACGTGCCTAAAAAATTCCTAGACGTCTCGAGCCAGCCTGAGGAACTAGCTACCCCTAAAGAGAAAGAAAGACCTCGCTTGCCTCCAGAGAAATAATCCCCAAAGATATACAAGCCCCCAACAAATATTAACGGTGAAGTAAGAAGAAGGCACATACATAGGGATGAAATCAGATTCAGCAAAAGAGGCCCACTAGTACTAGAAAGCAGAAAATAGAGCAGGGGTCTATGCGATCAATAAAAACCCTTACAAAATATCCATCCTGAGATTTCAAGAACCCACACACCAACTCACGGTGTGTGGGGAGAAACTCAGCCCACTAGAGCAACCAGCAAGCGAGGGAATTACATTTTAGCAAGCTGGAACAGAAAACATGATAAACACTGCTGATCAAAAAATGAGCAAACAAAACTTAGCTTATCCTGGATGGACTGGGAGCAAGGTAGTCAGAAGGAATCTGAGTAGCACTGATTACATAGACAGCCGGCAACAAGTGGAAGTAAAACAGAGCTATATAGGAACCTCCCAGAGGATAACGAACCAGCTGATAGCCAGAGACCAGCAGGATAACAGACAAAGCCACCAGGGGGAGCCCAAAGCAAAAGTCACACCATACCACCAGTGACCACAAGAGGGAGCCTGAACACAGAGTTCGCAACAGTGAAGGGCCTTAGATGACGTCACGGCTTTGTGATTGGTCGCAGCGGCCCACGTGACCGCTCAGCGACCAATCAAAAGCCGTGACGTAATTCTCATGGCCTAAATTCCTAGAATGAGGAATTTAGGACCTGAGAATTATGTCACGGCTTGCTGTGATTGGTCGCTGAGCGGTCACGTGGGCCGCCGCGACCAATCACAAGCCGTGAAGCATTCGAAAGGTCTTTCAAGCGCCATTCTTAGGAACGGAAGATGCCGGTTAGTACCAGGGCACGTCAGAGGGTGAGTATATCAATATTTTTTATTTTAATTCTTTATTTTACACTTAAATATGGATCCCAGGGCCTGAAGGAGAGTTTTCTCTCCTTCAGACCCTGGGAACCATAGTATCCCATTGCACTGCATTGGGTTTCGCGTTTCGGCCGACCCCGACCCCGACTTTTTTATAGGATCGGCCGATTTCACTCGACCCAACTTTTGAGAAAGTCGGGTTTCGTGAAACCCGACCCGATCCTATAAAAATAAAAGTCGCTCAACCCTAGTATTGCTGCATCGATTCAAAGTGACAGGAGACAGCATTTGTCCAGTATGGTTAGGAACTACTTTTCCTCCCTTATCGATGTTCTCCCTCACAGGTCATTCCCCTTTGATTACTAAGTATCTAAAATAGACACCTGGCCTGAATTGGCAGAATATGCATTAGAGGAGCTCGCTTGCCCTGCTGCTAGTATGCTATCAGAAAGAGTCTTCAGTGCTGCTGGTTCAATACTGACTGAAAAAAGGACACGTCTGGCTACCCAAAATGTTGATGACCTAACCTTCATTAAAATGAACCAATCATGGATTTAAAATTATTTTGCCCCACCTTCCCCTGCTGACACGTAGCTTGCCTGAAAAATGTCTTGCTTTTGGCCTCCTCTTACTGACTTCTCCAATTCCTCCATTTGCAGCTGCTGAATGTCCACCAAAGGCCATTTTTATACCTCCCTAATTGGGCTGACTGCCCCCACAAGGCCGTGGTCACCACCTGGCGCAAGCACCCGTGCGAGTGCTGTTTGCCTGGACAGGTGGGTGGGCCCACTCTTGGGCGACGGCATTGGCACAGGGTCCCTCATAGTACAATGAAGTGTCTCTGACGGTGGTGGTGCACAACCAACGTCAGACACACCATCGTAATATGAGGGGCCCTGTGCCAGTACCACCGCCCACGAGAGAGTGTTTCCCCCCAGCTCGAACAGTGCTCTACCACTTGCAATACTTACCTCTCTCTGCTCCACCATTGTGTAGTCTGTGCTGTTAAATCCTTCAATGGCACTGCCAATACAAGTTTGTTGAAATTATAGATGATAGTTAAAATATACAGGGGCCCTGGCCTCCATTTAGACCAGTTAATACTTTGCGCCTACTACCACTGTCTGCTACTCAGCAGAGGAGCCCACCCCTGTAACTAGCTATGCCACCTGTTTATTTATGAACAATTTTTTGGCAGACATCTAGCCCACTTTATTATTTGGTCCTACTAACTTAGTCTGCTACTCATTACAATTTTCCGACACTGAGCAAAGCAATGTCGCCTGTTTATTTATGAACAATTTTTTGGCAGACATTTAGCCCACTTTATTATTTGGGCCTACTAACTGTGTCTGCCACTCATTACAGTTTTCCTCCACTGAATAAAGCAATGCCGCCTGTTTAGTCCTGTTACCACATTTGAACTGCATTTAGCCTACTTTATTATTTGGGCCTACTAACTGTGTCTGCCACTCTTTACAGTTTTCCTCCACTGAACAAAGCAATGCCACATGTTTAGTCCTGTTACCACATTTGAACTACATTTAGCCTACTTTATTATTTGGGCCTACTAACTGTGTCTGCCACTCATTACAATTTTCCTCCACTGAACAAAGCAATGCCGCCTGTTTAGTCCCGTTACCAATTTTGAACTGCATTTAGCCTACTTTATTATTTGGGCCTATATCTGTGTTTCCTCCTCATCCTGCCCATTGCCCAGCCACTGCTAGATGAGTCTGGTGGTACATTGACCCAGACCACTACATTCCCCTTGCACTCTACACAGCCAAAAGTGTCTCTGCCTGTGGGAGGCGCCACCCGCCGTCAAACACACCGCCGTACTATGAGGGGCCCTGTGCGAGTGCCAATGAGTGGGCCCCCCCCTGCTTGCTCAGGATCACAGCACTTGCAAAGTTGAAATACTTACCTCTCTCTGCTCCACCGCCGTGACATATTCCGCGTTTCCTGGGCCCACGAAAATCTTGAGCCAGCCCTACCCCCCACAACTTTAGCCAAATGACCCCCAGTTTTCAATGCCTAACTATTATTATAAAGTAAATTAAGATTGACAAGCTTAAGTAATAAGAATTTATGTTTTTGGCATTAAAATGGGCACTGTAGGTGTTTTCCTGTCCTCCACTCACTGCCAACTTTGATTCCCCATTGACTTGCATTGGGTTTCGTGTTTCAGTCGGCCCCCGACTTTTCGCAATAATTGGCAAATTTCACCCGACCCGACTTTTGACAGTCGGGTTTAGCGAAACCCGACTCGATCTGAAAAAAGTAAAAGTCACTCAACTCTACTCATGAGTCTAGGTTCATCCAAGGATTTCGGAAACTAGAAAGTCGATCGGTCGAAGTTTCTGGTGGCCAGGGTGGCAAAGAGAAATCATCAAGTGGGTGAGTCAGTGTACTGTGTGCGCTAGGTTGAAGGCCTCAAACGCCCCAGTTGCAGGGTTGCTGTGCCCTTTGGAGGTTCCTAGTTCACCATGGTCACATCTTGCTATGGATTTTATCACCCATCTGCTGGTCTCTGAGGGTTTTTCTGTCATCTGGGTTGTTGTGGACCGGTTTAGTAAAATGTGTCATCTGGTCCCGTTCAATAAATTACCCTGAGCCAAGACTCTAGATGTTATGATCCTAGTGGCAAGGATCGCAGGACGGACTGGCTAAGTAACTGAACAGACGACTAGCTCTGGGGGGGTGGTAACTAGATTGACCGCAACCTGATCCTATCCGCAAACAACTATAAGTAGCCGTGGAACATTACCTGAAAATCCTAGACGTCTCGTCACGGCCTGAGAAACTGTCTATTCCTGGAGGGAAAGAAAGTCCTCTCTTGCCTCAGTGGAATGACCCCAAAGATATAGAATAGCCCCCCACAAATATTAACGGTGAGTTAAGGGGAAAGCACAAACACAGAGATGAAATCAGATTTAGCAAATGAGGCCCGCTAATACTAGATAGCAGAAAATAAGAAGGAAACTGTGCGGTCAATAAAAAACCCTATTCAAAATATCCACGCAGAGATTGCTCGAGCCCCTGCACCAACTAACGGTGCGGGGGAAGCAACTCCGTACCCCAGAGCTTACCAGCAACAAGAAATCACATATTAGCAAGCTGGACTAGACTCATCTTACACAGAAATCATATTGCAGGCAGATGAGCAAAAAATATTCAAACAGAACTTAGCTTATCCTGAAGAGGCAGAAAACGAGATAATCAGGAGTAATCAGAATAGCACTGAATACATTGACAGCCGGCAACAAGTGGAAGTGAAGCAGAGCTAAATAGGAACCTCCCTGGTGAATAATGAGGCAGCTGATCCAGCCAGACCCGCAGGATAATAAACCAAACCACCAGGGGGAGCCAAAAAAACAAAGTCACACAATACCATCTGTGACCACAAGAGGGAGCCTGAAAACGGAGTTCACAACAGTACCCCCCCCTTGAGGAGGGGTCACCGAACCCTCATCAAAACCCCCAGGGCGATCAGGGTGAGCCACATGGAAGGCACGAACCAAATTGGCCGCATGAACATCAGAGGCGACAACCCAGGAATTATCCTCCTGACCATAGCCTTTCCACTTAACCAAATACTGAAGCCTCCGTCTAGAAATACGAGAATCCAAGATCTTCTCCACCACGTATTCCAATTCTCCCTCAACCAGCACAGGGGCAGGAGGCTCAACCGAAGGAACCACAGGCACCACATACCTCCGCAACAACGACCGATGGAACACATTATGAATAGCAAACGATGCCGGGAGGTCCAAACGAAATGACACAGGGTTAAGGACTTCCAAAATCTTATAAGGACCGATAAACTGAGGCTTAAACTTAGGAGAGGAGACCTTCATAGGAACAAAGCGAGAAGACAACCACACCAAGTCCCCAACGCGAAGTCGGGGACCCACACAGCGACGGCGGTTGGCAAAGCGCTGGGCCTTCTCTTGTGACAGCTTCAAATTGTCCACCACATGATTCCAAATCTGATGCAACCTATCCACCACAACATCCACTCCAGGACAGTCAGAAGGCTCCACCTGACCCGAGGAAAAACGAGGATGAAACCCTGAATTACAAAAAAAAGGCGAAACCAAAGTAGCAGAACTAGCCCGATTATTAAGGGCAAACTCGGCCAATGGCAAAAAAGTCACCCAGTCGTCCTGATCAGCAGAAACAAAACATCTTAAATAGGTTTCCAAAGTCTGATTAGTGCGCTCAGTTTGGCCATTCGTCTGAGGATGGAAGGCCGACGAAAAAGACAAATTAATGCCCATCTTAGCACAAAAGGTCCACCAAAATCTAGACACAAACTGGGATCCTCTGTCGGAAACAATATTTTCAGGGATCCCGTGCAAACGAACCACATTTTGAAAAAACAGAGGAACCAACTCGGAGGAGGAAGGCAACTTAGGCAAGAGCACCAAATGGACCATCTTAGAAAAACGATCACACACCACCCAAATGACAGACATTCTCTGAGAGACAGGGAGATCTGAAATAAAATCCATGGAAATGTGCGTCCAAGGCCTCTTCGGGACAGGCAAAGGTAACAACAAGCCACTGGCACGAGAACAGCAAGGCTTAGCCCGAGCACAAATTCCACAAGACTGCACAAAGGAACGCACATCCCACGACAAGGAAGGCCACCAGAAGGACCTAGCCACCAAATCTCTGGTACCAAAAATCACAGGATGGCCTGCCAACACCGAAGAATGAACCTCGGAAATAACTCTGCTGGCCCATCTATCCAGGACAAACAGTCTCTCAGGTGGACAACGGTCAGGTCTATCCGCCTGAAACTCCTGCAGCACTCGTCGCAAATCTGGGGAGATGGCAGACAAAATCACCCCTTCTCTGAGGATACCAGCTGGCTCAGAATCACCAGGAGAGTCAGGCACAAAACTCCTAGAAAGAGCATCAGCCTTCACATTCTTCGAACCAGGCAGGTATGAGACCACGAAATCAAAACGAGAGAAAAACAACGACCAACGAGCCTGTCTAGGATTCAGCCGCTTGGCCGACTCGAGATAAATCAAATTCTTGTGATCAGTCAAGACCACCACACGATGCTTAGCTCCCTCGAGCCAATGTCGCCACTCCTCAAATGCCCACTTCATAGCCAACAACTCCCGATTACCAACATCATAATTCCGCTCGGCAGGCGAAAACTTTCTTGAAAAGAAAGCACATGGCTTCATCACAGAGCCATCAGAGCTTCTCTGCGACAAAACAGCCCCCGATCCAATCTCAGAAGCATCAACCTCGACCTGGAAAGGAAGGGAGACGTCTGGCTAACATAAGACCGGAGCCGAAGAAAACCGGCTCTTCAGCTCCTGAAAGGCCTCCACAGCCGCAGGAGACCAATTAGTAACATCAGAACCCTTCTTGGTCAAATCCGTCAATGGCTTAACAACACCAGAAAAATTAGCGATGAAGCGACGGTAAAAATTAGCAAAACCCAAGAACTTCTGAAGACTCTTAACAGATGTAGGCTGAGTCCAGTCATGAATAGCCTGAACCGTGACTGGGTCCATCTCAATAGCAGAAGGAGAAAAAATGAAACCCAAAAAAGAAACCTTCTGGACTCCAAAAAGACATTTTGAGCCCTTCACAAATAAAGCATTGGCATGCAGGACCTGAAACACCATCCTGACCTGCTTATCATGGGACTCCCAATCATCCGAAAAAACCAGAATATCATCCAGATACACAATCATAAATTTATCCAGATATTCACGGAAGATGTCGTGCATAAAGGACTGAAAGACAGAAGGAGCGTTAGAAAGTCCAAAAGGCATCACCAAGTACTCAAAATGGCCTTCGGGCGTATTAAATGCAGTTTTCCATTCATCACCCTGCTTAACACGCACAAGGTTATACGCACCACGAAGATCTATATTGGTGAACCAACTAGACCCCCTAATGCGAGCAAACAGATCAAATAACAATGGCAAAGGATACTGAAATTTGACCGTGATTTTGTTTAGAAGGCGATAATCAATACAAGGTCTCAGGGAACCATCCTTCTTAGCCACAAAAAAGAACCCCGCACCAAGAGGGGAGGAGGAGGGGCGAATAAGTCCTTTCTCCAAAGACTCCTTTATATAACTCCGCATAGCAGCATGCTCCGGCACTGACAAATTGAAAAGTCGTCCCTTAGGAAACTTACTACAAGGAATCAAATTTATAGCACAATCACAATCCCTATGAGGAGGTAGAGAACTGAGTTTGGGCTCATCAAATACATCCTGGTAATCCGACAAAAATGCAGGGACCTCAGAAGGAGTGGATGAAGCAATAGACACCACAGGAGCGTCACCCTGAATTCCCTGACAACCCCAACTTGACACAGACATTGCTTTCCAATCCAGGACTGGATTATGAGTCTGCAACCATGGCAGGCCCAACACGACAACATCATGCAAATTATGCAATACAAGAAAGCGAATCACCTCCTGATGAACAGGAGTCATGCACATGGTCACTTGTGTCCAGTACTGAGGTTTATTCGTAGCCAATGGTGTAGCATCAATTCCCCTTAGTGGAATAGGGAATTTTAAAGGCTCCAAAACAAAACCACAGCGCCTGGCAAATGACAAATCCATCAGACTCAGGGCAGCACCTGAATCTACAAAAGCCATAACCGGGTAAGATGACAAGGAACAAATCAGGGTAACAGACAAAATAAACTTAGGCTGTAAAGTACCGATGGTGACAGATTTATCAATCTTTCTTGTGTGCTTAGAGCATGCTGAGATAACATGAGCTGAGTCACCACAGTAAAAGCACAACCCATTTTGCCGTCTATAATTTTGCCGATCACTTCTGGTCAGAATTCTATCACATTGCATAGACTCAGGTGTCTGTTCAGCAGACACCGCCAAATGATGCGCAGGTTTGCGCTCCCGCAAACGCCGATCAATCTGAATGGCCAGAGTCATTGACTCATTCAGACCTGCAGGCGTAGGGAACCCCACCATGACATTCTTAATGGCTTCAGAAAGACCTTTTCTGAAATTTGCAGCCAGAGCACACTCATTCCATTGAGTAAGCACCGACCATTTCCGAAATTTCTGGCAGTACACCTCTGCATCATCTTGCCTCTGAAAGAGGGCCAACAACGATTTTTCAGCCTGCTTCTCAAGATTAGGTTCCTCATAGAGCAATCCAAGGGCCAGAAAAAACGCATCCACACTGAGCAATGCAGGATCCCCTGGAGCCAATGCGAAAGCCCAATCTTGAGGATCGCCACGCAAGAAAGAAATAATAATCTTAACTTGCTGAACAGAATCCCCAGAGGAACGAGGTTTCAAAGAAAGAAACAATTTGCAATTGTTCTTAAAATTCAGGAACCTAGATCTATCTCCAGAAAACAACTCCGGAATAGGTATTCTAGGCTCTGACATAGGACTGTGCACAACAAAATCCTGAATACTTTGTACCCTTGCAGCAAGATGATCTACACTGGAGGCTAAACTCTGGATATCCATATCAGCAGCTGAACTCAGAGCCACACCAAGATTAAGAGGAGGAGAGAAGCACAGCACACAGCAACACAGAAACACAGCAGCTAGACACACGGCAGCAAAAAAAAAAAAAAAAATTCTCCAAGCTTCTTTTCTCCTGCTTCTGCCATGCAATTAACACTTTACTGGCCGGCTGTACTGTTATGATCCTAGTGGCAAGGATCGCAGGACGGACTGGCTAAGTAACTGAACAGATGACTAGCTCTGGGGAGGTGGTAACTAGATTGACCGCAACCTGATCCTATCCGCAAACAACTATAAGTAGCCATGGAACGTTACCTGAAAATCCTAGACGTCTCGTCACGGCCTGAGAAACTGACTATTCCTGGAGGGAAAGAAAGTCCTCTCTTGCCTCAGTGGAATGACCCCAAAGATATAGAATAGCCCCCCACAAATATTAACGGTGAGTTAAGGGGAAAGCACAAACACAGAGATGAAATCAGATTTAGCAAATGAGGCCCGCTAATACTAGATAGCAGAAAATAGGAAGGAAACTGTGCGGTCAATAAAAAACCCTATTCAAAATATCCACGCAGAGATTGCTCGAGCCCCTGCACCAACTAACGGTGCGGGGGAAGCAACTCCGTACCCCAGAGCTTACCAGCAACAAGAAATCACATATTAGCAAGCTGGACTAGACTCATCTGACACAGAAATCATATTGCAGGCAGATGAGCAAAAAATAGAACTTAGCTTATCCTGAAGAGGCAGAAAACGAGATAATCAGGAGTAATCAGAATAGCACTGAATACATTGACAGCCGGCAACAAGTGGAAGTGAAGCAGAGCTAAATAGGAACCTCCCTGGTGAATAACGAGGCAGCTGATCCAGCCAGACCCGCAGGATAATAAACCAAACCACCAGGGGGAGCCAAAAAACCAAAGTCACACAATACCATCTGTGACCACAAGAGGGAGCCTGAAAACGGAGTTCACAACATCTAGCTAAGGCATTTGTGAAAGAGATTGTCAGGCTCCAAGAGGCTCCCACGGACATTGTTTCCGATAGAGGACCTCAGTTTGTGGCTCGCTTCTGGTGTGCTTTTTGTTACAGATTAAAGGTTCATTTGTCATTTTCATCAGGTTATCATCCGGAGTCCAATGGACAGGCCGAAAGGAAGAACCAGGATGTCGAGCAGGTTTTGAGATGTTTTGTAGCAGACAATCAGGAGATGTGGTCGGAATATTTACCACTAGCTGAGTTTGCTCTTACTAATCATAAGTCTTCCTCGGCTGGGTGTTCTCCTTTTTTATGCTGTACAGGGAGGCATTCATCTTTCAGTCCATTTTCAAAGATTGGGATAACGGTGCCAGAGGAGGAGAGTTTTTATGGAAATTTGGACAGGGTGTGGACCAATGTACGCCATAATCTGAAAGAGGCAAATAGGAGGTCAAAGAAATATTTTGAAAAGAAAAGAAGGGAGGCATTGTTTGCAGTTGGGCACATGGTCTGGTTGTCCTCTAGGAATCTGCATTTGAAGATCCCTTTTAAAAAACTGGGGCCTAAGTTTGTAAGGACCCTCCAAAGTGGTTCAGGTTGTCAACTCGGCAGCGGTGAGAGTAGACATCCCCTCGACCTGGAGAATTAATTCAGTTTTTCATGTATCTTTACTGAAGAAAGTTGACACACTAGATAAGGAGGCGATGCCGACTGTTCCTCCAGTTGATGAGGACAGCGAGTTTGAGATTTCACGCATTTTAGATTCCAGGTGGCACAGAGGAAGGTTGCAGTATCTTGTGTCCTGGAAGGGTTTCGGTCCCGAGGATAATTCCTGGGTGAAAGCTGAGGATGTCTCAGTCTCAATGCTGATTAAGGCTTTTCACGGGAGATTTCCGAATAAGGCTTGGCCAAGAGGATCCAATATCTCCCCTCGTAAAAGGGGAGATACTGTTAGAATCTGTTTTGTTTTGACCATCCGCCGTCTTGTTGTGGTTTTATGGCTGCTGGTCTTTTTCCCCTAGTGCTGGGTTATCTTAGGTCAGGTGATTGTATCACCCTTTATTACCACCACCTGCCTCCCAGTCCTTGCTGGACAACAGTGTTAATCCGCTAGAGTTCTATCTAGGTGGTTTGATAGCTTTCTGTGTTTGATATTGTGCAGTTCTGGGACCCCCGGTTCTGCTATCCTTAGTTTCTGTTTCCTGTTGGTTTCTGCAGCCTTCTCTGTATTTTCTATTAGGAGATGACCTGTTTTTATACCCAGTCCTTAGATCTTTAAGAAACCTCCTTCCCCCTATCTATAGGCCTTTGCTTGATATTAACCTAGGATCGTCAGTGGGTCTATTTGCAAGGAATGGGTCACCCACTCCATAGTAGGGTATCAGACTAGTCTCAGTGCAGGGTCAGTTTTCCCCCCTCTATCCTAGTTTTGTGTTGCAGTTCTATAACAGTCCCCTGCCCTCCAGATTTAGTTGTGGGGCTTGCAGTTCCCACACAACCACAGACTCTGGTGTCTGGTCTTTGGTGCTCAGTCCTGGGGTGAGCTCAGTCGCAGCTCAAATCTTTCAGGTTCTTCCTTGACTTCTTCTCTCCTCTCAGTCTCCCTCCAGACTCACTAACTTCGCCTTCAGGCCAGAACTTATAACAGGAATATCCCCTGAAATCAGGTGTTAGAGTTCCCCCTTCTGGTCTGGATTAGAAAGGATGTTGGATGTAAGTGTTATCTAGTCAGGGAAACCCTCCTTGCTTCCAGACATTTCATCACCCCCATGAGGGAGGAAATGCCACTGTGGCAACTGGACTCCTGGGGTGCGACACATCACACAGGGAGCATGTGTACTTTGCTCAAATGTAATGCAGCTTGAATGTTCCATGCGTTGTTGCTTACCACAATGTCCAGTTGCAGTTAATGAAAGTCATCCAGTGTGAGATTTGCTGCATGATGCAGAGTGGTAACATGTCTATGGTATGATTTTTGGACCAATGAAAACCATCTATGGCAGTTTGCACTCATGGCTATTCTGGGTTCTGAAAATTTAGGGTTGGTAGGGGCCTTGGTTTTCAGATTCTCAAGCAGTCTGAGTGTTGTTCACTGTCCTGTGGGTGGGGGTGGTAGGCTTTTGTGTAATGCCTTTGAGATAAAGGTATAACAAGAAATGAAAGTGAAGAAACAATTGACAATATTTTTTTTCCATACTTGGATGCTGTATGAAAGCTAAATATACAGTATAACCATTGCAAAACATTTGTTAGGCTTTATTTTTAATCTTGTGTTATTACTTAGTACCACAGTGCGTCTCCTTTATAAGTTAGCTTGTATTTTATGTTACCTTTTGACTGGACTTACTTTATTATTGAATAATAAAGTAAATAATTTTATAAGTGAAAAAGAACAAAAGGAAAAAGAAAACAGCCTGACAGTGTTTTACCTTACAAGAGTGAAAAGACTCAATTTTGGGATTGAAAGCAATGCTGTGCCCGGTTACTGTTGGGGATACGGTTATATTCATTGAAGAGGATTAAGAAAAGGCAGAGGAGGAGATTAATAAAAACCATATTGCAGAGAAACCAGACCCATTGCTTAAACATTGAAGCATTACCACCACTCCTATTGTGGTGGTACTTTGCTCTCTCAAAACATTCACCTATTGGGCTGTGAAAGACATACGGTATACTGTCTCTGTCTATAGTTGTTGCTGTATGTGTCTACAGTACAGTGCATTTGGAGCTCAAATCAAAAAAGCAGTCCATGTTCTCCTGCACTTTAGAACACAGGGGGGAAACCCTTTCATGTGAGAAATCAATAAATCATGAAAGCTGAGTATTTTACAGCAAGGCTGAGTGCACCACATTGTTTCTCGAAAGGCTTTGGATTCCAATAAGTGGAACAGAGTGGCTGCACCACTGACAACTTAACCACGTGAAAGTTATGTTTGCACACAGTTATTTCCTCACAACACAATCAGGGATGGATATCTGAAAGTTCACTGGAGAAGGAGGAATAGTAGTCAGAGTATGACAAGCAGTAGCTGTGAAGTCTGATGTTGACACCAACCAGGTACTATTTAACTATATAACATGGCTTACAGAAAGACAAGTAAGGAAAAGGGAAGGATGTCAGATTGAGCCTTGACCAAAACAAGTTTGTATTTAATTATATCACTTTGAGTTGTATTTCCTAGTTTATTCAAGCCTGGAAGTAAATTACGTATTTTTCTTCTGCACTGCAAAAGATTAGTTGTCTGACAGTTTGAAAAAGAATTCCCACACCAGAGATGACGGAACATAGGCCTTACCACTACCAAGACCAGAGGTTTGGGGTTGTATTGAACCTCATTCATGAACAGCAAATGTGACATCACCTGCTCACAAGCTGATCACACCAGAAGCAGATCTGACCCTGGAAAACCTTTCGGCAGAATGGCTAGTAAAATAAATGTGCAAAAACCATACATGTACAGATAAATGACTGGATTTATGTATTGCTATTTTTCAACTAAATTCTCTGTTCCTATAAGGAAGTAACAAGAAATTTGACTAGTGAAAGAGGTGTGCAAAAAAAATGTTTGTAAAACACACTATTTTGTGAGGTAAACCTAGATAGAAAACAAGATCCTCCAAATCCAATAATCATCAAAAATATTATTTTTTTTATTCACAAATAAAGCATAAAAACTATTTATAAAAACAGAGATATCAAAATAGACCATCCAGAAAACGACAAACACTGTCCAGGAATTTGATCAGGGTTGGATTTTAGATACTGGGCACCTTATTATGTTGGATAGAACCTCTGTGGTTGGTCGGCCAAAAAGAGTATATAAGGACCATATAAATAAAGTTAATACTTCATAATGGTTTAAGTATGAATGGCCTGTCTGGCCTTAATTATTTCAAAAGTAAAGCAAATATTATAATGAACATTTCAAATAATAAAGACAAAATATATATTAAGGTGTAAAATGCAAAAAGTGCTATGTGCTTGTTAGATGACCAGAATTTTTTTTTGTCATGCTGGAGGGTGCCAGACCTTACCCCTGATGTGTACAGCTGAGAAGACAGTCATAGTAGTTATTGATGATCATGATTATGAAGCATGATTCTGCAGACAGATCTGGAGAATAAGTGAAGCACAATAAAGGATGTCACATCATCTCAGCTCGCACAGTATTTATTTTACAAGGGTAAAATAAACATAATTACGTGTATTTTGGCTATTCTTCCTCAGAGGGGAAGCACACTGTTGCGGTTCTGAGTTTGGGTAATTTTGCTTACTGTACCATTTTAAAATGTATACTGTGTGAGCTGGGATGATGTGAAAGAATGGAATTGTGCTGGTGAAGAGCCCCAATAAGGATGGACTTATCATGAATTTGGGGATGAATGTCCTGAAGAAATTAGGACAGTTTCTGCTGGACAACCAGTGAGGAAGCAACTAGAGGCGAGCGACACTGCATCGTTATAGTAGGAGAATATTCCATCAGCTACTCTAGGCCAGCCAAATCCAAAAGAATGCCAGTCATTTCCCAGGCCCAGTGAAAAGTGGTGGTACCCCCTACTGCCACCCTGACCATGCCCCATGGTCAGACAGGAGAGGTGATATCAGGGCTACTGGTAGCCTGCACTCTGATGACAGTGCGCCAGGGATAAGTGCTGTTGAGATGCCTTAATTTCAGTGGAGCAAGCCTACCAATGGCTCCCCAGAAATGATGCAGGAAAATCTCACAAGACCAGAAGCTGTGAACTTGACCATTGTGGACAGGAATCTGTGGATATTATCAGTGTCCATAGATCAGAGGAAGGGAGAGTACAAGGCAAACCACTGTGATATATTGGAGCAGATGGAAAGAAATCTATCTGAGGTCTTCCTCAGACAAAATGGGACAAGTGGAGGACCTGTTGGGACAATATCAGGAAGCATTTGCCTGACACAATGAAGACTTTGGAGACACAGATTCCATCCAACATGAGCTCCACCTCCACCCCTGTTCGCCTCCACCCCTCAAACCTTCCACAGTCTCACGCCCACTCTTGAAAAAACTCGACTTCTGCATCACATCTTCAACAATCAGACATTAAAAGTTCCCATCGAACACCATCTCACAAACAAAACCATCAGCTTTTGTTTTGGACAAAAGATTTTTTTAAGCTGCCACCACAACAAAGTACACTCTTTTGGCAGTGCCCTACTCTACTCTAACCTATTAAAAATTTCTTACAATATCCAACCCTCTTTTTAGCTATATTTTCATTTCTTTTCCTTTAATGGAACAAGTCACATACATTTTTTAAAATGAACAATAATACAACATACAAGGGACAAATACCATCACACCATGTTATGGACCTGGTGGTTAGGAGCATCTGAAATGACCTGATGGTTAAAACGGAAAACCTGGGACAAGCTCTGAGGAGGTTGTAACTCTACTGACCGCAATCCTAATCCTATCACACACACTAGAAATACCCGTGGAGCGTGCCTAACTCTTCCTAGACGCCTCTTCACAGCCTAAGAGCTAACTACCCCTAAAGATAGAAATAGCAGCCTACCTTGCCTCAGAGAAATTCCCCAAAGTAAAGGTAGCCCCCCACAAATATTGACTGTGAGTTAAGAGGGAAGTGACAAACACAGGAATGAAACAGATTTTAGCAAAGGAGGCCGAATCTTCTCTAGATAGACAAAGGATAGGAAAGGGAACTGTGCGATCAGTATAAAAAACTACAAAAACCACACAGAGTGTGCAAAAAGACCTCCACACCAACTCATGGTGTGGAGGTGCAGCTCTGCACCCCCAGAGCTTCCAGCTAGCAAGGAAATATCATAATAGCAAGCTGGACTAGAAACATAGCATGTACTGAGAAATATATTCAAAAACCAATGAACAGCAAATGAACTAGTAGGGACTTAGCTTCTTCTGGAGTAGACAGGTCATCTGAGAAATCCAAGAGAGATCTGAACCAGTACTGAGACATTGACAGCTGGCATGAACTAACGACCTGGGCAGAGTTAAATAGGGAAGCCAGCAGAAGCAATAAGCGAGGGCAGCTGAGAATGCCAACCTCAAAGATCAGCAGTCCCACTCAAAGCCACCAGAGGGTGTCCAAGGACAGAACTCACCAAAGTACCATTCACGACCACAGGAGGGAGCCCGAGAACGGAATTCACAACACACCATGACTGAACCACATATTACCACCACATAGTGACCGAATAATACTACATACAGGGAGAAATATCACCACACCATGGCCAGACACATATTACTACCACATAGTGACCGAGTACTACAATACTGATCATTAATTAAAAAAAAACATAATACCAATATTGCCATAACAGCCATTATACACAAGAGCTCTGTACATAGTATACAGTGTATAGTGTCAGTGTACAGGTAATACAGGGATCAACAGTGACTTTATACACAGGAGCTCTGTATATAGCATATAGTGTACAGGCAGAGACATTATACACCGGCAACGTGCGCACCGACGTCACCTGCCGGCCTGTGACTGGCTGGTAGCTGTTAACTGTTGCTGTTTACTACTTCCCACATGGCAATAGATTTCAATTGAATGTGCAATAGAGGATACATGTTCAGTTACTGAATTGGCAGGATCCGGTCCCCTTCTGCTCACTGGGCCCCATACACCAGTAAGGGCAGTAATGGCCTGAGGAGGGCCTTACCTACGGGAAATTCAGCCCCCATATGAGAGAGATAACGTCAGATTCCACCCCAGATGTATCAAGAAGTGAAGAATCGTATGATCCACATGCTACAAAATGAGGTTATATGAGAAAGCCAGAGCCCCTGGGCTGTGCCCATCGTGTCGGTCCAGAGGAAGTACAAGATTCTGTAGTACTATGTGAATTATCAACAACTGAATGGCTGCACGGTCTGAAATTCGTACCTTATGCCAAGGATAAAAGAATCCCTGTCAGCACTAGGTAGGGCTAAATACTTTTCCTACCTCAATTTAGCCAGTGGCTACTTGCAAGTCACCATGGACAAGCAGGATGCCTTTTATCCTCCCTATGGGACTCAATCTTTGTATATGGGTGCCTGAAGAGAATTCACTTTGACCAAAGAGATTGTTTCCAAGGGAGGGTCATGGAAGAACTGTACCGACTCTATGGAATTGAGAAGTCCAGAACAATGCCCTATCACCTTCAAGGGAATTGAGCTTGTGAACATTTTAACAGAATATTGTTACAGATGCTAAAGACATTTTAAAATGATCGGAACATGAAATGGCCTGAATTTGTGTGAATATACAACAACCAAGCTCATACCACAACCGGGTAAAAACCGTACAGATTGCCATAACAGCCAGAAAATAACTGAGTTGGAATTTGACCCAGAAGAAAATTGCACCAGACTCCAGGAGATGAGCCATTCTGAACCATTCTGAAGCGACCCTGATGCAGGAAGTGACACTACAACCCAGAGACCGAGTGCTGGTATGAGCAAAGCATCCTTGGGGAAAGTTCGATTACAGATGGGAGGCGACTCCTCAGTGAGTGACGAGGAAAGTACACCCTGAGGGAAAATTTGGGATACCAGGAAGAGTTCTACACCGTAATATATTTTGTCCCTATGTGTCTGATGGGGAGAAAGTGAAGGAGTCTCCACAGAAACAGAGGAGTGCTGCACAGATGGTAAAAAAAGAGGGGTGGGAGGTACCTGCTGTGTCAAAGGAGAAGGCACTACCATCCCCTATTGATCAATTGAACAGATCATGGGCTCAACTCACAAGAGAAGTATCAGAAGGAGCGAGTTCTTCCAAAGACATAAGCCAAGAGGGGCCTCATAGAACTGAATGTGGCAATGCTGGTGTCCCACCCTCGAAGTACAGTATGCAATACATCTGGCAATACGTTATGTGAGACACCCAGATATTAGCAATGCCTGCGCCACCCCCAAGGAGCATATAGACTCTTAAGTAATCCTTACTAGAGGCCTAGTGAGTTTAAAGACGGGAAGAATGTAAGGAGATGGACTAATGGGAGATCTCCACAGTTAATGCATAACAGGGTGTCTGCAAGCAAGCCCTACCATCTACTGGCCAAAGATTGTAGGGTAAGAGAAAGTAGAAAGAATTGCATCAGCAGGAATTTTATAGCAAAGAGCATGGTTCCAGAGTGGAACAGTTTTGAGGAGACATGAGGTCAGGTGATAGCTGTATCGCAGTTTGTAAATATAACCAGACCTGAGCGAGGAATCGAGTGAATAGCTGAGTGAATAAAACTGGAGCTAAGTGAATGGAGGGAAGAATCAAGTGAGTGAGGCCAGAGCCATGAGAAGCGAGCAGATTGTGCTAGAGATACATTTGTGTGAGGTGCAGAAAATCGGTACACAAAGGACCGAGGCCATGCTTCAGGGTATGTAGGTGGCAAGTGCAATGACTGCTAGAAGCAACTCACCAAGAAGGGACTTGCAGCCTTAAGGTGTAGCAGCATAGTCTCCCGTTAGAGCCTGAAGGTTGTGCGTCATTACCACCAGAGTGACAGGGTAACAGTGGTGACGGGTACACGACTGATTGTGATGCACCAAAAGACAGAGTACTAGAATAGAGACACTTTCATCTATTGTAGCCATGTAGTGTGTTGTATAATAGGATTTAATTCTTATACCTGTTACTACTGCTTCTAACCACACAGGACACTTATGTGTGAATTGTAAAACATTTCATTGTGCCCTAATAATATGCTAACCACATCTGATTCATTCAAATTACTGTGTTAGTGTAATTGATAATCTTTGGTTAAGTTACCACTGTGTCCTCTTCTTCTGTGGTGCTGCATCGCAAGCACCTGTTTATATTACAATAACATCATCCTCAGTTGATTGTGGCATATTTAGGAACAAAGAAATATCTCTAACTGACTTGCTGTGACAGTGACATCATATTACAGAACCATGCCAGACCCATTTTCTGACATATGTTTGTAAAGACAAACAGCAAGACTAGGTGCTTGATTTTATAACCATGTGGACATGGGATGGTGAAGAGTATTGGAGATATTATTTCATGACGATCGTTTGTATCCCATGTGGCATGGGATTATAAAACCCCTTCAGTGTGCAGCTAGCAGCAGCAGGAGAGCCAAGCCTCAAAGATTGTGAGTGACACTTCTCACACCTTGAGCAGCTCAGAGCAAGACAGCTCAGGCTGTCTTGCAATATAGAGTCATGCTGACGCTGACAAAGAACATTCTAAAAACATGATTCCATAAGGAGTTATGGAGATACTATACATCCTAGCCGTACATTGTGTATATTTCCGAGATCCCCAGAACTTGTCGAAAACCCAACTGGGTCTCAACATTTCTAGCACCTAGGGATATGGAGATACATAGAACATCTAGAAGAAGCTAGGTAGTGAAGATTTGTTTGGTCCCCACTTGTAGCAGGGGCCCTGCTGGATCCGATGGCACTAAAACCTCTGCCCTAGGACCGTCCAGAAAGGAGTTATGATATTTCATAGGTTTTGGGGTTTTAGCTGCAAAAGCGATTTAGGTTCAGCCCAGAGGGCAGGACGTGAATGGCTTAAAGGGGATAATGGCTAGTGTAAAGGTACCATCACACTCAGCGACGCTGCAGCGATATAGACAACGAGCCGATCGCTGCAGCGTCGCTGTTTAGGTCGCTGTAGAGATGTCAAACACAGCAGCTCCAGAACGATGCAGGAGCGATCCTGTGACGTAACGGTGACTCATTTATCGTTCTCACAGGTCGTTACCTCCATGTAAAACATTGCTGACATCGTTGCTTTTGCTGTCAAACACGACGATACACGCTGATCTGACGACCAAATAAAGTTCTGGACATCTAGCTCCGACCAGCGATATCAGAGCGGGATCCAGATCGCTGCTGCGTGTCAAACACAACGAGATCGCTAACCAGGACGCTGCAACATCACGGATCATTGTCATTCTCGTTGTAAAGTTGCTCAGTGTGAAGGTACCTTAAAGGGAACCTGTCACCTGAATTTGGCGGGACCAGTTTTGGGTCATATGGGCGGGGTTTTCGGGTGTTTGATTCACCCTTTACTTACCCGCTGGCTGCATGCTGGCCGCAATATTGGATTGAAGTTCATTCCCTGTTCTCCGGAGTACACGCCAGCGCAAGGCAATATTGCCTTGCACAGGCGTGTACTCCGGAGGACAGAGAATGAACTTCAATCCAATATTGCGGCCAGCATGCAGCCAGCGGGTAAGGAAAGGGTGAATCAAACACCCAAAAACCCCGCCCATATGACCCAAAACTGGTCCCGCCAAATTCAGGTGACAGGTTCCCTTTAAGGCCATGTGGTCTCTCTCTGTTATTCATGTGGTCCACTTTGACATTGGAGGTCGCATTAAGTAACGTGCTGTGAAGGACGTAGGAGCCAGCTGGCAGTCCCTTTTCACTTGTGGTCCAGCGCACCCATGATATGACATCACCAGATAAGTGACATATATTCTACTTATATCTTTTGTCCTAAAACTTTCTGTATTTGCATATCTGACCATTGTATATATGTAACCATCATGCATATAGTGTATTGCCTACTGAGACCTTAAGGCGATTAAATACATAATTTAACCTCGGGCTGCTCTTTCATCTCGATCCAAAAATCCACACTTCCATTTCTTGGTTTAACTTTCCATGCTACAAGGGCTGGTTTCTGGCCCAATATAATCCTATTAATGGCTTATATCTAACAAGGAACTGGTGACAGTACTATCAGGCTGGCAGTGCTCTGTTTCACTGATGCTAGTGAAAGGGGCCCCTCAGCCTATCAAGGTTGTGAGTGAATGTAGTGCCACATCAGTGACTGCGTGGGCCACCTCCTCTCACTCCCCATGCCTCCCTGGACCCATGTGGACAGGGAGTGTGTAAAACTGAGCCAAGCTGACCTTACGTGTCCTGTTGTGAATTCCGTTCTCGGGCTCCCTCCTGTGGTCATGAGTAGTACTTTGTGAGTTCTGTTCTTGGCTCCCTCTGGTGGCTTTGAGTGTTACGGCTGGTCTGTAGCTGGACCCCAGCTGCCTCGTTTCCTGCTAGGCTTGCTGCCTATTTAACTCCATCTGGACCTTTACTTGTTGCCTGCTGACGTTGTATTCAGTACTGGTTCAGATCTCTCTGGGACTTCTCTTGTGACCTGTCTCCTCGTGGAGAAGCTAAGTTCATGCTAGTCCATTTTTGCTCATTGCTTTCTGAAAATGTTTCTCAGTATATGATGAGTTCAGTCCAGCTTGCTTATATGCTATTTGATTGCTAGCTGGAAGCTCTGGGGTGCGGAGTTGCGCCCCTCACATCGTGAGTCGGTGTGGGGGTCTTTTTGTATTCTCTGCGTGGATAATTTTTGTAGTATTTTATACTGACCGCACAGATTCCTTGCTATCCTCTGACTATTTAGTTATTAGCGGGCCTCATTTGCTAAAACCTGTTTTCATTTCTATGTTTGTGTTTTCCCCTTATCTCACCGTTATTATTTGTGGGGGGCTGCTCTTACTTTGGGGAAAATTTCTCTGAGGCAAGTGAGGCTTTGTTTCTCTCTAGGGGTAGCTAGTTTCTCAGGCTGTGAAGAGGCGTCTAGGCCTAGTTAGGTACGCTCCACGGCTGCCTATAGTGTGTGTTGATAGGATTAGGATTGCGGTCAGTAAAGTTCCCACATTCCCAGAGCTTGTCCTTATTTTTGGTTTACTTATTAGGTCAGTTCATGTGTTCCTAACCACCAGAACCATAACAGTGTCCCCAGGGAGTGCTGCACTTCACATTGGTGCAAGTGAGGAGACCATACCAGTGATCTCGCTGATGAAAAAGTGATGTCAGGCATGGTGGCAGGGAGCGAGTTCATCACATGTGGTGGCAGAGAAGGGCTTCTGCATGATCTTTCTGGTGTTAGCCTTCACAGGGACTGAATGAAAAAAATGAATTCAATGAATAATAGACATATCACAATACTTTAGTCCTTCTTTAGTATTTATAATTATTTGATGATTTTTTTTTTATTTTTATTATTTCTTATTTATATAATATTTTGTTACTTGTCCTAAAGTAAGGGGCTAGCATACTAGCAAACTGAGTGAACTAGTAATGTAGATAACAGTACGTTTAAAGTATATTAGATTATGAATATGGTAAGGATTAACAAAAAATGCACTAAATTGACGTTCATATTTTAGACACTATTTTCTGTTATTGAGCAAATGTAGTGGTTGACTATATCTTTGTAGCTTCATTTCCTTAATAAGGAAACCTTAAAAAGTACAAAAGACATTGTAAAATGAGACATTAAAGTTTTCTGATATATAAGAAAAATAAGTAGAAAGAGGTTAACTCTTGTAGCATTTAGCTGAAAAGCGGCTTTAAGCCATTCTCACATGCATTCGTATGACCATTTTCCTCACGTTTAGGTCAAACATCATGCGTTTTCTCTACCTCTTATCTCCACTTCTCAGCCGCTATCCTCCTGTCTTTGGAGCAATGTGTTTCACACGCTGGGCGTTCACAGTAGCAGATCTATCTGAATAGAAGACAGGGAGTAATATCCGCTCTACCTGACAAATTTCAAAAGTGGAGCATGCGGGCAACTATAAACAGAGGTAATTTCTGTGAAAAGGGTCAGAACTGTAGTCTTTCACATTAGTAATCCTACCTGCAGGAAGCCCTGGTACCATCAAAAGAGCAATAAAAACTATAATGACTCCAAAATAAATGCTAATGAGCAATATTAATTTTGTTTGTATATCCATTATGTATTTAATGCAATGTCAGATTTCTGAACAATTTTCGAAGAAGAACTAATACACCGAGTTAAAAGAGCAAATAATATCTTGTTTTGAAATGGTTATGTTACCCAAATTTTCATGACATACAGTATCCATTAAATGGATGCAATTAAAGCCTATGTATGGCTTATGTGTTAGGCATCATCATTGAAAGACTATCCATTTAATTTACACATCATAAAATGCTGTTAAAAAGTTTGTATCTCATTCATATACAAATCCAAAGCATATGCTTCAGTGTAGATATGGCCCCAAAAATAGTCGTGCCGAGCTGAGTTCCACTGACAGTAATGTTATTGCTCACTAAATTCCTTAAAAAGTTACATTGGCAAGTAGATAACACCTCTATCTCTCTCACTAATAGTGACCAAGCAGCGCTACTAAAATAATTGTTAGAAGCAGAGTGCCCTTAATAATAGTAGTAGTTCCCACACACAGTTAAACCACAACCAAATTATTGAGCCTAGTAAAATGCACGAAATCCACAGCATATACCTAGTTTTACAAAGCTCTGTAAAGTCCAGAATTGCTTACTGTGATTGTGTAATAAAAAATAAGATATTCAAAACATCCTTAATAATCTTATCTAATTTGTTATCCCACCATCAATATACAGAGTACAAAGTGCAAATTTAGCATTTTGTCTCTTGTGTCACAGCTTGGCCTTTTTTATGCACTGCAAAAGCCAACCTGTCACCTGATTCATGATTTAGAGTTGTGCTGTGTCTTTACATCTGTGTATGTTTTACTCTGAGACACTGCCTTATTTCAACGAAAACATATTTAGATGGGGCTATGAGTCTTGGATGACTAGCCTGAAGCAGGTCTCTAGTGGCTTCTCCCAATCCCCTTATCTGACAGATCTTTTCTTATGTACGAGTACAGACCAAAAGTTTGCACACACCTTCTCATTTAAAGATTTTTCTGTATTTTCATGACTATGAAAATTGTACATTCACACTGAAGGCATCAAAACTATGAATTAACACATGTGGAATTACATACTTAAAAAAAAAAGTGTGAAACAACTGAAATTATGTCTTATATTCTAGGTTCTTCAAAATAGCCACCTTTTGCTTTGATGACTGCTTTGCACACTCTTGGCATTCTCTTGATGAACTTCAAGAGGTAGTCACCGGGAATGGTTTTCACTTCACAGGTGTGCCCTGTCAGGTTTAATAAGTGGGATTTCTTGCCTTATAAATGGTGTTGGGACCATCAGTTGTGTTGTGCAGAAGTCTGGTGGATGCACAGCTGATAGTCCTACTGAATAGACTGTTAGAATTTGTATTATGGCAAGAAAAAAGCAGCTAAGTAAAGAAAAACGAGTGGCCATCATTACTCTAAGAAATGAAGGTCAGTCAGTCTGAAAAATTGGGAAAACTTTGAAAGTGTCCCAAAGTGCAGTGGCAAAAAACATCAAGCGCAACAAAGAAACTGGCTCACATGAGGACCGCCCCAGGAAAGGAAGACCAAGAGTCACCTCTGCTTCTGAGGATAAGTTTATCCGAGTCACCAGCCTCAGAAATCGCAGGTTAATAGCAGCTCAGATTAGAGACAAGGTCAATGCCACACAGAGTTCTAACAGCATACACATCTCTACAACTATTAAAAAGAGACTTTGTGCAGCAGGCCTTCATGGTAAAATAGGTGCTAGGAAACCACTGCAAAGGACAGACAACAAGCAGAAGAGACTTGTTTGGGCTAAAGAACACAAGGAATGGACATTAGACCAGTGGAAATCTGTTCTTTGGTCTGATGAGTCCAAATTTGAGATCTTTGGTTCCAACCACTGTGTCTTGTGCGACGCAGAAAAGGTGAACAGATGGACTCTACATGCCTGGTTCCCACCGTGAAGCATGGAGGAGAAGGTGTGATGGTGTGGGGGTGCTTTGCTGCTGACACTGTTGGGGATTTATTCAAAATGAAGACATACTGAACCAGCATGGCTACCACAGCATCTTGCAGCGGCATGCTATGCCATCTGGTTTGCGTTTAGTTGGACCATCATTTACTTTTCAACAGGACGATGACCCCAAACACACCTCCAGGCTGTGTGTTAGGAATGGCGGAATGCACCGAGTAAATAGTGAGATGATATTTGGTGCGTTCGCAGCCTGGGGTCCACCGTGCAGGAAAGAACCTGCTGCTGGCAAATGGTGGCACTATATGGTGGTGGAAGCGAACTCTGTTACATCACAGGGTCGCGGTACCGCACAAAGAGCGCAAGCAAGGAGTCACAGAACTCAATCTCAAGACTCGGGAATAGAGTTTGTCTAGACCACTTGCGCTCGACACCGCTACTGGGTGTCAGACTATAACAAATAATAGTAAATTAAAGCACAAGAGTGCGAGCAGTGCAACACTGGCAGATGCCACCTACCACCCAGACTTGGGTTAGAGAAGCGCTCTATTAGCGCACGGCGCCGCACTGGCAGTCACAGCAAAAGATGCTGTATCGTATGTTTTAATGTTGATAGCTTAGTTGGGCGCTAGACAGCAGACATCCACCTTTTGCGAGCAGTCATACAGAAGGGAGGGAATGTTTAAAGAACGACTTGCACTCATCAACACACACACGTTTTCAAATGTACACTAGCGCATGGCCGTGCAGTCATGCGAACCTTTTGTAGCTGCAGCAAGTACAGGACCTTCCCAAAAGGACCAATGGGAGGCTGCCTCAAAAGTTGAGCACCTTCAGGACCTTCCTAGAGGACCAATGGGATTTGCTGCAGTATCTGAGCACGTGACCCTTTATCTCCAATGAGAGATCTTACCCTGGGCATGCTCAGAAGAGGAAAAGTAGGACTTAGTCCCAAAAACATCTGCTTGCCGCTGCCCAGTACTGGCTACAATGGCAGAAGCTGAAAGGCAGCAGTAACCCTTTGCACAGAGTCAGACTGAGCGAGACGCTGGGACTGACGTCTCTGCTGAGCAGACTCCACTGCGGCAGGAGAAGAATGGGAGACCACAGCGGATAAGGCCTCAGATTCCCCCTGTGCAGAGGCAAGATCTTGACCCCTAACATTACCCCCCCTCCTAGGGCCCCCCCCCCCCTGGACCTCGCTACGCTCGGAGGCAGCAATGAGCTGCGGAGCCCGAATATTCTCAGCAGGCTCCCAGGACCTGTCCTCAGGACCATAACCCTTCCAGTCCACCAAATAAAATTTTTTGCCACGTACCACCTTGCACCCCAAAATAGCGTTCACCTCGTAATTGTCCATAGACAAACCCGATGTCCCGGCAGATGACTTGAAAAACCGGGACATTTATATAGGCTTCAAGAGGGACACATGAAAGGTGTTGGTGATACCCAGGAGTGGCAGAAGGGCCAGATGGTAGACCACTGGGTTAAACTGTTCGAGGACCTTGAAGGGGCCCAAGTAGTGAGGTGCAAGCTTAGTGGACTCAACTTGCAGCCTGATGTTACGGGCGGAGAGCCACACTAAGTCGCCAGGAGCAAAGGTCGGAGAGGGACACCGATGTGCATCGGCGGAGGACCACATTCTCTCCTTGGAGGCACGAATGGCATGCTGAGTGTGGTCCCAAATGTCCCGTGCCTCCACAGCCCAGTCTGCCACCCTGGAGTCAAAGGAAGACACGGGCATAGGCACAGGTACCCGCGGATGCTGACCATAGTTAAGGAGGAATGGGGTCTGTCCAGTGGAGTTGGCTACGGTGTTGTTCAGCGCAAACTCCGCCCACGGTAGCAAGGATGTCCAGTCATTCTGCCTGGCTGAGACAAAATGTTGCAGATATGTGACCAAGGTCTGGTTGGCCCTCTCTACCAACCCATTCGTCTCAGGATGATATGCAGAAGAGAGATTCAACTCAATGCTGAAAAGACGACAAAGCTCTCTCCAGAACTGAGTAGCAAACTGGGGACCCCGGTCACTGACAATTTTGTCTGGCATACCGTGTAGGCGGAAGATGTGTTTTATAAACAACGCTGCCAAGACCCGCGCAGAAGGTTGCCGTGGAGGCAGCACCAAGTGCACCTTTTTAGAAAAATGATCGGTGATAACCCAAATGATGGTACAGCCATGAGACTTGGGCAGGCCCACCACAAAGTCCATCCCGAACATCTCCCAGGGCCTGTCTGCCACCGGCAAGGGATAAAGTAACCCAGCTGGCTGTTGTCGAGGAGACTTATTTTTGGCGCAGGAGACACACGCCCGAATATAATCTCTGACGTCACGGACCATATGCGGCCACCATAACGTCCTCGCTAGCAGCTCAGAAGTCCTCTTTGTCCCAAAATGTCCACCCACCCTGGACTAACAAGCCCAAGATAGAACCTCTGGTTGCAAATTAATAGGTACAAAAGTCTTGCCCAGAGGCACTGACTCTAACGAAACCAAAGCTACTGTTCTCAGGCTCTCAGAAGGGACAATAAGCCAAGGCTCCCCTTTCTCCTCCTCAGAAGGCACAACGGAGCGAGAGAGGGCATCAGCACGAATGTTCTTCTCCTCAGCGAGATAATGGAGGGTGAAATGGAACCAGGAGAAGAACAAGGACCATCTGGCCTGACGATAATTTAGCCGCTGGGCTGTTTGTAAATATACCAAATTTTTGTGGTCCGTGAAGACTTGTAAGGGAAAGTGAGCCTCCAAAAGATGTCTCCACTCTGAGAAAGCCAACTTCATTGCTAGCAACTCCCTGTCCCCGATGGAATAATTCCTCTCCGCTGGTGTGAAGGTCTTGGAGAAGAAGAAGCAAGGATGCTTCCGACCTTGAGTATCCTTTTGGAAGAGGACTGCTCCAGCACCAACGGATGAGGCATCCACTTCCATTATAAATGGCTTATCAACATCGGGACGATGTAGGATGGGAGCGCTAGCAAAATGAGACTTAATAGAAGAGAAAGCCTTGGAGACCTCTTCAGACCAAAATTTGGGATATGCTCCCTTCTTGGTGAGGGCTACCAAGGGAGCTAACAAAGTTGAGAAGTGGAGAATGAACTGGCAATAGTAATAAATGAACCCCATAAAGCACTGCACCACTTTAAGAGTATGGGGTTCTTGCCAGTCCATCACAGCCTGTAGTTTGGCAGGATCCATAGCAAATCCCTGGGCGGAGATAATATAGCCCAGGAAAGGTAAAGACTCCTGCTCAAACATACACTTCTCCAACTTTGCATAGAGGGAATTTGCCCATAGGAGGTCGAAGACTCTGCCAACATCTCTCCAGTGGGAGTCAATATCTGGAGAGAAGATGAGAATATCATCCAGATAGACTACGACCGAGGTGGAGAGCATATCCCGGAAGATATCGTTAACAAAGTCTTGGAAAACAGCTGGGGCATTACAGAGCCTGAAGGGAATCACCAGATACTCATAGGGCCCATCCCTGGTATTAAAAGCCATCTTACATTTGTCCCCCTCATGGATGCAAATTAGGTTATAAGCACCCCACAGATCTAATGTGGTAAATACCCTTGTTCCCCATAGTCTATCAAAGAGCTCCTCCAGTGTGGCGGGAATCTCCCTGGTGGCCAAGGCGTCCTTTACATGGTCTGCCAGTCCTTTCCAGAACACCGGAATAAGTACTTTATCCGGCCACTCCAGCTCTGAGACCAGAGTCCGGAATTGGATGGCGAACTGGCTGACCATGGACGAACCCCGTTGTTATTGCCAACAGTTGGAGCGCTGTATCGTGGGTGACACGAGGTCCTAAAAAAACCTGTTTCAGAGAGTCCAGGAAGAGAGGAGCTCTCTGCACCACACGATCATCATGCTCCCACAGTGGCGTTACCCACTCCAACGTCCTGCCCGACAAAAGGGATAAGATAAAACCCACTTTCACCCATTCCATAGGAAAATGTGCAGCCAGAAGCTCTAGATGTATGGAGCACTGACTCACGAATCCCCAACATAGCTTACGGTCACCAGCAAGCTTGTCTGGAAGCGGGAGAAGGGATAAAGTCAGAGCAGGGGCGGCAGAGCACAAACTGGCTGCAGCTACACTTGCAGCCTGAACATCCAGAGCTGAGGTTGTGCGTTCTAGAGCCACCAACCTACCCTACAGCTGCTGCATGTACCGCTGTAGACGCTGATCATCTGCCATTTACTAGCCAGACCCTGGCGCTAGTGTTCTGTTAGGACTGGCGGAATGCACCGAGTAAATAGTGAGATGATATTTGGTGCGTTCGCAGCCAGGGGTCCACCGTACAGGAAAGAACCTGCTGCTTGCTGCGGAAGCGGACTCTGTTCCATCACAGGGTTGCGGTACCGCACAAAGAGTGCAAGCAAGGAGTCACAGAACTCAATCCCAAGACTCGGGATAGATTTAGTCTAGACCACTTGTGCTCGACACCACTACTGGGTGTCAGACTATAAGAAATAATAGTAAAATTAAAGTACAAGAGTGCGAGCAGTGCCACACTGGCGGACGCCACCAACCACCCAGACTTGGGTTAGAGAAGCGCTCTATTAGCGCATGGCGCACTGTTATGATCCTAGTGGCTGAGGATCACAAAACGGACTAGCTAAGTTTATGAACATAGACACGAGCTCTAGGGAGGTGGTAACTGGACTGACCGCAAACCTGATCCTAACCAACACACTAAAGGAAGCCGGTGAACGTGCCTAAAATCCTGGACGTCTCGATGCAGCCTGAGAAACTATCTACTCCTGGAGGGAAAGTAAGACCTCACTTGCCTCAAGAGAAATCACCCCAAAGATATAGGAAGCCCCCAACAAATAATAACGGTGAGGTAAGGGGAAAACACAAACGTAGAAATGAAAACAGATTAAGCAAATGAGGCCTGCTAATACTAGATAGCAGAAGACAGATAGGGAACTGTGCGGTCAGTAAAAAACCCTATGCAAAATATCCACGCTGAGAATACAAGAACCCCCACACCAACTAATGGTGTGAGGGGAGAAACTCAGCCCCCTAGAGCTACCAGGAAGCAAGGAAATCACATATTAGCAAGCTGGACAAAAATAAACCAAGAAACATGTGACCACTGATGGTCAAAAAATGAACCAAGCAAAACTTAGCTTCTCTTGAAGAGACTGATAACGAAGGACTGCAGGAGAGCTCCAAAATAGCACTGAAGACATTGACAGCAGGCAACAACTGAGAGTCCAGGTGAACTAAATAGGAAACCAGCTAAGAGATAACGAGACAGCTGATCCTGCCTCAGACCTGCAGAATGACACAAAGAACCACCAGAGGGAGCCCAAAGACAGCACTCACACAGTACCAGTTGTGACCACAAGAGGGAGCCCAAAAACAGAGTTCACAACAGCGCACACTGGCGGTCACAGCAATAGACGCTGTATCGTATGTTTTAATGTTGATAGCTTAGTCGGGCACTAGACAACAGACATCCACCTTTTGCGAGCAGTCATACACAAGCGAGGGGATGTTTAAAGAACGACTTGCACTCATCAACACACACACGTTTTCAAATGTACACTAGCGCATGGCCGTGCAGTCATGCAAACCTTTTCTAGCTGCAGGAAGTACAGGACCTTCCCAGAAGGACCAATGGGAGGCTGCCACAGAAGTTGAGCACCCTCAGGACCTTCCTAGAGGACCAATGGGATTTGCTTCAGTATCTGAGCATGTGACCCTTGATCTCCAATGAGAGATCTTACCCTGGGCATGCTCAGAAGGGGAAAAGTAGGACTTAGTCCAAAAATGTCTGCTCGCCGCTGCCCAGTACTGGCTGCAATGGCAGAAGCTGGAAAGGCAGCAGTAACCGTTTGCACAGAGTCAGAGTGAGCGTGACACTGGGACCGACGTCTCCGCTGAGCAGACTCCTCTGCCGCAGGAGAAGAATGGGAGACCGCAGCGGAGATGGCCTGAGTTTCCCCTTGTTCAGAAGCGGGAACTCGACCCCTAACACTGTGAAAGGGCTATTTGACCAAGAAGGAGAGTGATGGGGTGCTACGCCAGATGACCTGGCCTCCACAGTCACCAGACCAGAACCCAATCGAGATGGTTTGGGGTGAGCTGGACCGCAGAGTGAAGGCTAAATGGTCAACAAGTGCTAAGCATCTCTGGGAACTCCTTCAAGATTGTTGGAATACCATTCCGATGACTACCTCTTGAAGCTCATCAAGAGAATGCAAAGAGTGTGCAAAGCAGTCATCAAAGCAAAAGGTGGCTACTTTGAAGAACCTGGAATATAAGACATATTTTCAGTTGTTTCACACTTTTTTGTTAAGTATATAATTCCACATGTGTTAATTCATAGTTTTGATGCCTTCAGTTTGAATGTACAATTTTCATAGTCATGAAAATACAGAAAAATCTTTAAATGAGAAGGTGTGTCTAAACTTTTGGTCTGTACTGTACATTGTAAGGTTTCTCTTACTGAGAGTGTTGGGGGACACTCACTTGGCCGCGATATTCAAGCACACGGGCACGGGTTTATAAAACAAAGCAGTCCATGCGGTTTATTAAGCCTCATAAACCGGGTTACGCACAGTTCATAACATGAAACACAACAGGCACCAACTGGTGATATTTACTTGCAGCTTCTAACACTTCAGTGTACGGCTTTGCCTCACGGACACTAACACGCTGGTCCTCCCTTAACCAGTTCCCAAGGGAGACCACATAGTTCATAGAACTTCACAAGCACTACCGGCCTGTACGATACCTGACGGGAGCTCCGGCTCCACCTGCTGACTCCTTGCCAGTCCACACCTCCGGGTAAGCTGCCTTACAGGGATCACCAACTTGCCTGGCCGGCACACACTAGTTAGTCCAGACCTCACCGAAGGACTCCAGCTTCCCCACACTCCGTTAACACTCTTCTGGGTAAGCTGCCTAACGGGGATCCCCAACTTGCCTGTCCGGCATACAGTAGTCAGTCCAGACCTCACCGAAGGACTCCAGCTTCCCCAGTTCCACTGTGCACTGCTCCGGGATCCGGTCCTCCTACTAGGACCTCCCACGCCAGCAGGTGCTTTCCAGGAAGCCTCCTCTCAGGCTTCCAACACAGGAACACACCGAGCCCTCAGGAACTCCCTCAGGGATTTTGCACTTGGACCCTTCAGGTCCAAACACTGGAACCACACAGGAACATGTGACCCACACTCTGGTCACGTTATGTACCTGTAACCACACCCACAGTAATAGATCACATGGACTGGTCACGTGATCCTGACATCACTGCAGGTCAATTCTCACGGCCTCAATACAACTCCGTGCAGATCCCGGGGAGACCACGCAGCGCCCCCTACCTGTTACAGGGGTCACTGCATCACATATATCACATATCCTCCCCCTCTGTTCACACCTGTAGGGTTGAACACCTGTCATACACGTGGGATCACGGGATATGTCATGCACGTTGCCTTGCCCTACCTGTCGAGAGAACCGTCTCAGTCGGTTTTGAGCATCACACAGACCCATCCAGTTGTTGAGTTTACCCCGCCCCCAGCGGTCAACATGTAGGCCTTGAGGTTTGGCCCTTAAGTTACGGTCTGTCCGTGACACCAAACCTTTAGTCAAGTTTGTCTTTTTACTCGACCTTTCTCTCCAGGGTCGCCACCCACGGTTGGTACGGACATTAGTCCCACTTACAGTCGAGACTAGCAACTGATCAGAGTCTGACCCTCCATCACTACGTCTACTACTGTACATGTCCTTTTTATTTCCTTTTCGTTGGGAAGAAGGCAGCTGCCACCTTGTGTTCTGCAGCTGTTTATTGACCTGCCGTCTGTACAGTCTCAGCTGCTCTATTTCTCTCAGGTAGGCCACGCGATACTTCAGGAGCATCCGGATATTCGCTAGACTCTCCTTGGACCCGACAACCAGGAATGACACCATTCCATCTTCACCCACCTGGGCCTTGTCTTCAGCCGGAATCCTCAGTCTCTTCACACCGGACACATCCACCATCTCCTGCATCGCTTTTCCAAATCGGCCAGTGAGCTTCGCTACCAGAGCTCTGGGCACTTGGACTGTGTCCTCCACCAAACCCAGACGACTTTGAGCTTTCCTGGCTTGCTCCAAACAACGAGTGGCCTCACCATTCCCCAACAGGACCCTCTGTTTCGTGCAGAGGCACCGTAGGTGCATGTCCCTCAGGACAGCCACCCTCTTCACTGTGACTTCCTTAGTAGACAGTACCACCAACTGTTTCGTCTCCAGTGCGCAGTGCACACTACACGCTTCCACTGCCTTTTTAAAGGCCTCATGCACACCCTCGCGGGTACATGCATCTTGCGCCTCTACGGGTACATCTATCACGCACTTGAAGAGCGGAGTCTCACTTCCTTCAAGAACAGATGGCTCCTGCTTTGCCATGGACCTTTCCATCAAGACACCTGTCACAACCGGGTGACCATCTTGTTCTGCTTTTAGCGCCAACTCCTCTTCAGCTTTACTCTCATTACCACTCTGGTACTGGCACGAGAAGTCTGCGACCACCACCTCTTTTCCTTGTAGAGGGCCTTTTAAGGCTTCTCTAAGCACTACAATGTCTTCGTTTAGGGTCTGATACACACTTTGCCATCTGAACAGGTGGCCTCTGAGCTCAGAGACTTCCTTCTCCAGCTCATCCACTCTGCGCTCAGCCGCTTGTCTCAGGACCCTTTCTCGTTCGACATGGTCGTTCACCGTCTCTATAACCAATTCCATCTCGCCTCTCCCATCCTCCGGACTGGTGAAACATCCATCACTTGAGAAGGTATTCACTTCCGGCACCATCTCCTTGGTGGCCTCTGTTTTGCCACCGATCGTCACCACAGGTCCTGGACCCCGTCCTCCACCCGTCAGCACAGGTCCTGGACCCCGTCCTCTACCCGTCAGCACAGGTCCTGGACCCCGTCCTCCACCCGTCAGCACAGGTCCTGGACCCCGTCCTCCACCTGTCACCATAGGTCCTGGACCCCGTCCTCCACCCGTCAGCACAGGTCCTGGACCCCGTCCTCCACCTATCACCCTAGGTCCTGGACCCCGTCCTCCACCCGTCACCACAGGTCCTGGACCCCGTCCTCCACCCGTCACCACAGGTCCTGGACCCCGTCCTCCACCCGTTACCACGGGTCCTGGACCCCGTCCTCCACCTGTCACCAGGGCATACGCGTTTGTTACTGGCCATGACTTGTCACAGTCACCCCCAGAATCTGTGTCACACCCCACAGTCTGATGACCCTGCAAGTCACTCTCTGTCTGGGTGTCAGCTCCACATGTTTTATCCAGCAGACCACTATCAGTCGTATTGTGGCACACTTCAGGTGACGTCAGATCAGTTAGTTGGACAGTCGCACCTTTCCCTCTGGTCAGGCCTGCCTTCTCCACATTACTAACTGACATCCACATGATATCCACAAACACTTCAGCCTTTTCCCACAGTGCTACCAAATCTTGTCCTATTACCATAGGATACAGCAAGATCGGGTCTACAACCACCTCATGGTATGTGGAAACCTCCGCTGCGACAATGTAGATAGTGGCTACCTGGAGATATTCAGTGTCGCCAGGTGACACAGAATCTCCTGGACGGGTTCTCAGCACAGACGCTTCTCTCCCCGGGTCTATCAACCCTTGCACACACTTTCCATCCAGCCAAAAAGGACACAGTCGTGACACCTCACTGATTGCCGCCCCTTTTTTGGCTCCGCCCCCTTTCTGGGCAAGTGCTCCGCTTTTTGATACCACCCCGGTTCGAGATTCAGCCCCCCTTCGGGATTCCACCCCTTTTTGGGCCATTACCCCTATTCGGGTTACCGCCCCTTTTTGGGTCTCCGCCCCCTTTTGGGCAACCATCCCCGTTTGAGCCACCGCTCACTATTAGGGATAATCCCCTCCCTGGGATACACCCCGTGGACTCCCCCACGGTACTCAGTCCCCAGTTCACACAGTACACCCCAATGTCTCTGGGCTTGTACTGGCCCTTTAAGAGTCTGCACAAAAAGAGAAAAAAAATTTTTTTTTCTCTATGTCACTTCACCAGCTCCTGCTGGTACCGCCACAGCTCCCGCTGCAGTCACACACAACCGGCACCTCCATGTGCTGCCAACCACAAGTCACTGTAGCTCCGCCTGCTGTGGAACCTCTCGCTGCAACCACGGCTACTCTCCACACGGCTCTGCACGGGTCCACCTCTGCCGCTTGTCACCTTCGTGACCCCGCCGAGTCACAGCAGACGCTTGTCACTTTCGTAACCCCGCCGAGTTACCGCTAGACGCTTGTCACCTTCGTGGCTCTGCCACAGCAATTAACTCCACGTGTGCTAGTGGGATTGTTGCCAAAATTCTCCACCAATTGTAAGGTTTCTCTTACTAAGAGTGTTGGGGGGACACTCACTTGGCCGCGATATTCAAGCACACGGGCACGGGTTTATAAAACAAAGCAGTCCATGTGGTTTATTAAGCCTCATAAACCGGGTTACGCACAGTTCATAACATGAAACACAACAGGCACCAACTGGTGATATTTACTTGCAGCTTCTAACACTTCAGTGTACGGCTTTGCCTCACGGACACTAACACGCTGGTCCTCCCTTAACCAGTTCCCAAGGGAGACCACATAGTTCATAGAACTTCACAAGCACTACCGGCCTGTACGATACCTGACGGGAGCTCCGGCTCCACCTGCTGACTCCTTGCCAGTCCACACCTCCGGGTAAGCTGCCTTACAGGGATCACCAACTTGCCTGGCCGGCACACACTAGTTAGTCCAGACCTCACCGAAGGACTCCAGCTTCCCCACACTCCGTTAACACTCTTCTGGGTAAGCTGCCTAACGGGGATCCCCAACTTGCCTGTCCGGCATACAGTAGTCAGTCCAGACCTCACCGAAGGACTCCAGCTTCCCCAGTTCCACTGTGCACTGCTCCGGGATCCGGTCCTCCTACTAGGACCTCCCACGCCAGCAGGTGCTTTCCAGGAAGCCTCCTCTCAGGCTTCCAACACAGGAACACACCGAGCCCTCAGGAACTCCCTCAGGGATTTTGCACTTGGACCCTTCAGGTCCAAACACTGGAACCACACAGGAACATGTGACCCACACTCTGGTCACGTTATGTACCTGTAACCACACCCACAGTAATGGATCACATGGACTGGTCACGTGATCCTGACATCACTGCAGGTCAATTCTCACGGCCTCAATACAACTCCGTGCAGATCCCGGGGAGACCACGCAGCGCCCCCTACCTGTTACAGGGGTCACTGCATCACATATATCACAACATGTAATGAGATACTGTACCTGTCAGTCAAAGTGACCAGGGCAAGGAAAAGCCACCAGGAACTAACCTTGGACTAGTCATCAAAGACTCACAGTCCCTGGCAGGCATTTCTACCTATATTTAAAATGGTTGCTCAAAACATTCTTTTACAAATAAAGGGGCCAAGAAATTTAAAACATAATTTATTGAATTGCCTACTATTAATTATTTTTTTTTTTTTAAAGCCACTTTAACTAAAGGCACATAACCCATTGGTACAGATCACCAAAGTTTTTAATGGATAAAAAACCTTAATCCCTCCAATGAGAGATTGATGTGGAAGAGAAGTGAGGAATTTTTCACATATCTGCGTTCCCTGTGATAAAATCAAACAATTTTAGCTAAATATTGAGAAAATTGTAAACCAATTTAAAAAAAAAAAAAAAAATTAAAAAAACAATTTGATGATACTCAACTTATTTGATACTCCAACAGTAGAAATAAATTCTCCACTTACAATGCATATTCATATTATTAACATGACCAAGATACCTAGGTAATGGATGGATGGCTGAATTCCGAGCTCACACTGTGTTCCAAATTATTATGCATGTAATATTTCCTCATATTTTCTCTAAATGACCTATCTGAATTGCAGTCATTGTTATTTTCCAGTCATCTACTATTCTAGTATAATTGCAATGTTTTGGAACAAACTGCCTATGAAAACAGTATCTTTAAAAAAAAAAATAAACACTCAAAATGCATGTTCCAAATTATTATGCACAGCAGAGTTTTCAACCTTTTTTTTATTTTGAACAAAAAAATGTTCAATTGTGAAGTTATAAGCATTATCAGCTCATTACAAAATGAAATCATACAGTTTTCAAGTGAAAATTTTATTCTAGGTGATGTTACATTTGCACATAGGACCCCTTGTTCGAAAGAAGCTTCTGAACTCTCTCGTCCATTGAATTTGTCAGTTTTTGGATGGTTTCTGTTTCAATTGTTTTGCATGTGGACAGAATACCCTCCCAGAGCTGTTGCTTAGATGTGTACTGCCTCCCGCCATCATAGACACTCCTTTTGATGATGCTCCAGAGGTTCTCAATGGGGTTGAGGTCAGGGGAAGATGGTGGCCACACCATAAGTTTGTCCTCTTTTATGCCCATAGCAGCCAGAGATGCAGATGTGTTTTTTTGCAGCATGAGACGGTGCATTATCATGCATGAAAATGATCTTTGTTGTGGATTCTGTTTGTGGGCTCCCTCTGGTGGTTACTGCTGGTACTGGGTGACTTTGGTGGGTTGCGGCCTTTGGTTTCCACCTGTCCATCAGAGGCTGGGTGTTTCCTATTTTACCTGGCCTTTCTGTCATTTCCCTTGCCGGCTATCAATGTGTTCAGATGTGCTCTGTTTGGTTCCTGCCTACCTGCTCCCAGATCTTTCAGGATAAGCTAAGTGCTGATTTTCAGTTGTTAGGTTTTTTGTCCAGCTTGCTTAGAATGTCTCTATGCTAGCTGGTTGCTCTAGTGGACTGAGGTTCTCCCCATGTGCCATGAGTTGGCACATGGGTTCTTGTAATCTCAGGATGGTTTTTTCGATTAGGGTTTTTTGCTGACCGCTCAGTCCCCTTTTGTATCTTTCTGCTTTCTAGTTTTCAGCGGGCCTCTATTTGCTAAAGCTATATACATCATCTCTATGTGTGTGCCTTCCTCTCATTTCACCGTCAATACATGTGGGGGGCAACTATACCTTTTGGGGTTAATTCCTCTGGAGGCAAGTGAGGTCTTGTTTTCTCTGCAGTACTAGTTAGCTCTTAGGCTGGTGCGTGGCGTCTAGAACCAACGTAGGCACGCTCCCTGGCTATCTCTAGTTGCGTTTGTCAGGCGTAGGGCGGCGGTCAGCCCAGGTTCCATCACCCTAGAGCTCGTCCGATATTTGTTATACTTTGCTTGTCCTGTGCTATCCCTAGCCATTGGGGATTCATGACAGTATAGCCGGCACGCAAAGTGTTAATTGTTTGGGCTGAAGCAGGAGAAAAAGAAGTGTTCAAGGGAAATTTTTTTTTTTCCTTCAGAGTTTTGCTGCCTAGCCCTTAATTGCTGTCTAGCTGCTTCTTACCTCCTCTTAACCCTTGAATGGCTCTGATCTTAGCTGTTTATCATGGATGTCCAGAGTTTGGCTTCCAGCCTGAGTAATCTCGCGGCAAAGGTTCAAAACATACAGGATTTCGTTGTTCACACTCCCATGTCTGAGCCTAGAATTCCTATTCCAGAGTTTTTTTCTGGAGATAGATCTACCTTCCTGAATTTCAGGAACAATTGTAAATTATTTCTCTCTTTGAAATCTCGCTCCTCTGGAGACCCTGCTCAACAGGTCAAGATTGTTATATCGTTCCTACGGGGCGACCCTCAGAATTGGGCATTTGCATTGGCACCAGGGGATCCTGCGTTGCTCAGTGTGGATGCGTTTTTTCTGGCATTGGGATTGCTCTATGAGGAACCTAACCTAGAGATTCAGGCTGAAAAGGCTTTATTAGCCCTCTCTCAGGGGCATGATGAAGCGGAAATATATTGTCAGAAATTTCGGAAATGGTCGGTGCTTACTCAGTGGAATGAGTGCGCCCTGGCTGCAAACTTCAGAAATGGTCTTTCTGAGGCCATTAAGGATGTTATGGTGGGGTTCCCTGCGCCTACAGGTCTGAATGAGTCTATGGCTATGGCCATTCAGATTGATCGGCGTTTACGGGAGCGCAAACCCGTGCACCAGTTGGCGGTGTCTTCTGAACAGGCACCTGAGACTATGCAATGTGATAGAATTCAGTCCAGAAGTGAACGGCAAAATTATAGGCGGAAAAATGGTTTGTGTTTTTATTGTGGTGATTCAGCTCATGTTATATCAGCATGCTCTAAACGCACAAAAAGGGTTGATAAATCTTTTGCCATTGATACTCTGCAGTCTAAGTTCATTTTGTCTGTGACTCTGATTTTTTCACTGTCTTCCATTTCCGTCGATGCCTATGTGGATTCAGGCGCTGCCCTGAGTCTTATGGATTGGTCATTTGCTAAACGCTGCGGTTTTAGTCTAGAGCCTCTGGAAGTTCCTATTCCTCTGAAGGGAATTGATTCTACACCATTGGCTATGAATAAACCGCAGTATTGGACACAAGTGACCATGCGCATGACTCCCGTTCATCAGGAGGTGATTCGCTTCCTTGTACTGTATAATTTACATGATGTACTAGTGCTTGGTCTGCCATGGTTACAAACTCATAATCCTGTCCTGGACTGGAAAACAATGTCTGTGCTAAGTTGGGGATGTCAGGGGGTTCATGATGATGCACCTCCGATTTCTATCGCTTCATCCACTCCTTCGGAGATCCCTGCGTTTTTGTCGGATTATAGAGATGTTTTTGAGGAGCCTAAGCTCAATTCGCTCCCTCCTCATAGAGAGTGTGACTGTGCTATAGAATTGATTCCTGGCAGTAAGTTCCCTAAGGGTCGTTTATTTAATCTATCACTGCCAGAGCATACTGCTATGCGGAATTATATTAAGGAGTCCTTGGAAAAGGGACATATTCGTCCATCTTCGTCCCCTCTGGGAGCAGGTTTTTTTTTCGTGGCAAAAAAAGATGGTTCCCTGAGGCCTTGTATAGATTATCGCCTTCTGAATAAGATTACAGTCAAATACCAGTATCCATTGCCATTATTTACTGATTTGTTTGCTCGCATTAAGGGGGCTAGGTGGTTCACTAAAATAGATCTTCGTGGTGCGTATAATCTGGTGCGGATAAAACAGGGTGATGAGTGGAAAACCGCATTTAATACGCCTGAGGGCCATTTTGAGTATTTGGTAATGCCTTTTGGACTCTCCAATGCTCCGTCAGTCTTTCAGTCCTTTATGCACAATATTTTCCGTGAATATCTGGATAAGTTTATGATTGTGTATTTGGATGATATTTTGGTGTTTTCTGATGACTGGGAGTCTCATGTTCTACAGGTCAGGAAGGTGTTTCAGGTTTTGCGGGCCAATTCTCTGTTTGTGAAGGGCTCAAAGTGTCTCTTCGGAGTCCAGAAGATTTCTTTTTTGGGGTACATTTTTTCTCCTTCTACTATTGAGATGGATCCCGTTAAGGTTCAGGCTATTTGTGACTGGACACAACCTACATCTGTTAAGAGCCTTCAGAAGTTCTTGGGGTTTGCTAATTTTTATCGTCGGTTCATTGCTAATTTTTCCAGTATTGTTAAACCTTTGACTGATTTGACTAAAAAGGGTGCTGATGTTGCTGATTGGTCTCCTGCGGCCGTGGAGGCCTTTCGGGAACTTAAGCGCCGGTTTTCTTCTGCTCCTGTGTTGTGTCAACCAGATGTTTCACTTCCTTTTCAGGTGGAGGTTGATGCTTCCGAGATTGGAGCGGGGGCGGTTTTGTCACAGAGAAGTTCTAATGGCTCGGTGATGAAGCCATGTGCTTTCTTCTCTAGAAAATTCTCGCCCGCCGAGCGCAATTATGATGTGGGTAATCGGGAGCTTTTGGCCATGAAGTGGGCATTTGAGGAGTGGCGTCATTGGCTTGAGGGTGCTAAACATCGCGTGGTGGTCTTGACTGATCACAAGAATCTCATTTACCTTGAGTCTGCCAGGCGTTTGAATCCTAGACAGGCTCGTTGGTCGTTATTTTTTTCTCGTTTCAATTTCGTGGTTTCATACCTGCCAGGTTCAAAGAATGTGAAGGCAGATGCTCTTTCCAGGAGTTTTGTGCCTGACTCTCCTGGAGACACTGGGCCTGCTGGTATCCTTAGGGATGGGGTAATATTGTCCGCCGTATCCCCAGGCTTGCGACGCGCATTGCAGGAGTTTCAGGTGGATAAACCAGATCGATGTCCACCAGAAAGACTGTTTGTTCCGGATGATTGGACCAGTAGAGTCATCTCCGAGGTCCATTCTTCTGTGTTGGCTGGTCATCCTGGAATATTTGGTACAAGAGACTTGGTGGCCAGGTCTTTTTGGTGGCCTTCCTTGTCTAGGGATGTGCGTACCTTTGTGCAGTCTTGTGAAGTGTGTGCTCGAGCTAAGCCTTGCTGTTCACGGGCTAGTGGGTTGTTGTTATCATTGCCCATCCCGAAGAGGCCTTGGACGCACATTTCCATGGATTTTATTTCTGATCTCCCGGTTTCACAGAAAATGTCCGTTATCTGGGTTGTGTGTGACCGCTTTTCTAAGATGGTTCATTTGGTGCCCTTGCCTAAGTTGCCCTCCTCCTCTGAGTTGGTTCCTTTGTTTTTTCAGAACGTGGTTCGTTTGCATGGGATTCCGGAGAATATCGTTTCTGACAGGGGATCCCAGTTTGTGTCTAGATTTTGGCGGACGTTTTGTGCCAAGATGGGCATTGATTTGTCTTTCTCGTCTGCATTCCATCCTCAGACGAATGGCCAGACGGAGCGAACTAATCAGACCTTGGAAACTTATTTGAGGTGTTTTGTTTCTGCTGATCAGGATGACTGGGTTGCTTTTTTGCCACTGGCCGAATTTGCTCTTAATAATCGGGCTAGTTCTGCCACGTTGGTCTCTCCTTTTTTTTGTAATTCAGGGTTTCATCCTCGTTTTTCCTCTGGTCAGGGGGAATCTTCGGATTGTCCTGGAGTGGACGTGGTGGTGGACAGGCTACATCAGATTTGGAATCAGGTGGTGGACAATTTGAAGTTATCTCAGGAGAAGACTCAGCAGTTTGCTAATCGCCGTCGCCGCGTGGGTCCCCGACTTCTTGTTGGGGACTTGGTGTGGTTGTCTTCTCGTTTTGTCCCTATGAAGGTCTCTTCTCCTAAGTTCAAGCCTCGGTTCATTGGTCCTTATAGGATCTCGGAGATTCTTAACCCTGTATCTTTTCGTTTGGATCTCCCAGCATCGTTTGCTATTCATAATGTGTTCCATCGGTCGTTGTTGCGGAGGTATGAGGTGCCCGTTGTTCCTTCAGTCGAGCCTCCTGCTCCGGTGCTGGTGGAGGGAGAATTGGAGTATGTTGTTGAAAAGATCTTGGATTCTCGTGTTTCCAGACGCAAACTCCAGTATTTGGTTAAGTGGAAGGGTTATGGTCAGGAGGATAATTCCTGGGTGGTCGCCTCCGATGTTCATGCGACTGATTTGGTCCGCGCCTTCCATAGAGCTCACCCTGATCGCCCTGGGGGTTCTCCTGAGGGTTCGGTGACCCCTCCTCAAGGGGGGGTACTGTTGTGGATTCTGTTTGTGGGCTCCCTCTGGTGGTTACTGCTGGTACTGGGTGACTTTGGTGGGTTGCGGCCTTTGGTTTCCACCTGTCCATCAGAGGCTGGGTGTTTCCTATTTTACCTGGCCTTTCTGTCATTTCCCTTGCCGGCTATCAATGTGTTCAGATGTGCTCTGTTTGGTTCCTGCCTACCTGCTCCCAGATCTTTCAGGATAAGCTAAGTGCTGATTTTCAGTTGTTAGGTTTTTGGTCCAGCTTGCTTAGAATGTCTCTATGCTAGCTGGTTGCTCTAGTGGACTGAGGTTCTCCCCATGTGCCATGAGTTGGCACATGGGTTCTTGTAATCTCAGGATGGTTTTTTCGATTAGGGTTTTTTGCTGACCGCTCAGTCCCCTTTTGTATCTTTCTGCTTTCTAGTTTTCAGCGGGCCTCAATTTGCTAAAGCTATATACATCATCTCTATGTGTGTGCCTTCCTCTCATTTCACCGTCAATACATGTGGGGGGCAACTATACCTTTTGGGGTTAATTCCTCTGGAGGCAAGTGAGGTCTTGTTTTCTCTGCAGTACTAGTTAGCTCTTAGGCTGGTGCGTGGCGTCTAGAACCAACGTAGGCACGCTCCCTGGCTATCTCTAGTTGCGTTTGTCAGGCGTAGGGCAGCGGTCAGCCCAGGTTCCATCACCCTAGAGCTCGTCCGATATTTGTTATACTTTGCTTGTCCTGTGCTATCCCTAGCCATTGGGGATTCATGACAGATCTTGCTGTGGAAAGCATGGTTCTTCCTCTTGAACCATGGCAGGAAGTGTTTTAGAAACTCCACATAGATTATGGAGTTCATCTTTACCCCTTCAGGGATCATAAAGGCCGACAATCTCTCTCCCCATGATTCCAGCCCAAAACATTACTCCACCTCCTCCTTGTTACATAGTTACATAGTTATTTAGGTTGAAGGAAGACTGTAAGTCCATCTAGTTCAACCCATAGCCTAACCTAACATGCCCTAACATGTTGATCCAGAGGAAGGCAAAAAAAAACCATGTGACAAAGAGTAACTCCACCATAGGGAAAAAAATTCCTTCCCGACTCCACATACGGCAATCAGAATAGTTCCCTGGATCAACGCCTTATCAAGGAATCTAGTATATATACCCTGTAACATTATACTTTTCCAGAAAGATATCCAGTCCCCTCTTAAATTTAATTAATGAATCACTCATTACAACATCATACGGCAGAGAGTTCCATAGTCTCACTGCTCTTACAGTAAAGAATCCACGTCTGTTATTATGCTTAAACCTTCTTTCCTCCAGACGTAGAGGATGCCCCCTTGTCCCTGTCTCAGGTCTATGATTAAAAAGATCACCTTAGCCATGTTTTCATGGGGTGTCCATCAACCAGCCATCCTCCACTCCATCCATCTGGACCATCGAGCGTTGCACGGCACTCATCGGTGAACAAAACAGTTTGGAAGTCTTCATGTATCGCTTGGCCCACTGGAGCCGTTTCTGCTTGTGTGCAGTGGATAGAGGTGGTCGACAGGATGGCTTACGCACCTCTGAAGGACCCTGCATCTTGTTGTTCTGGGGACGTTGGAGGCAACAGCAGCTTCAAAAACTTGTCTGCTGCTATGACAAGGCATTTTTGCAGCTGCTCTTTTAACCTTACGCAATTGCCTGTTGGAAAGAGTCCTCAATTTTTCCTTATCAGCACGCACACGTGTGTGCTGGGAATCAGCTACATACTTCTTGATTGTGCGATGATCACGATGAAGTGTCTTGGCAATGTTGATTGTAGTCATGCCTTGACCTAAATACTCGACAATTTGTTGCATCTCAGCAGCCGACACATCCTTTTTCTTTCCCATTTTGGCAAAAAATGTAGGCTGCTTAATAATGTGGAACAGCCTTCTTAAGTAGTCTTGCCTTTATTTGGACACACCTGCCAAACTAATTTGCACAGGTATCTGCAATTGCTTTCAGTGATATAAGGAGCCCTGACACACGTCACCATCAATGAGTTTAAATGACAAACAAAAAAATTCTAACCTTATCACTCCTAAACTCTTTGTGCATAATAATTTGGAACACAGTGTATAATAAGGAAACCTTTTTCGGGGGCTGAAGACTTCATTTTTATCACAAATGTTTGAAAAGCTGGATTCTTTCTCGAGATTAAATTCAAATAGAAATTTTTTTAAATGTTAGCTAAGTAGCTATTATGTGTAATTTTAGTTAATTATATTAAAGGGAACCTGTCACCCCATTTTTTCCGTATGAGATAAAAATACTGTTAAATAGGGCCTGAGCTGTGCATTGCAATAGTGTATTTTGTGGATCCCGATTCCCCACCTATGCTGCCGAAATACGTTACCAAAGTAGTCGTTTTCGCCTGTCAATCAGGCTGGTCTGGTCAGATGGGCGTGGTGTCTTCCCCCAGATCTTGCTTAGTTTTCCGTTGGTGGCGTAGTGGTGTGCGCATATCCAAGGTCCTGAATCCACTGCACAGGGGAGTGAAAAGAGCGCAATGTGCGCTATTTCATTGGTGATCGTGGGGGTGGCCATCTTCCTTTGGCCGCGTGTGCGCAGAAGCGGCGCTCTGCTGGCCGCGGCTTCAGGAAAATGGCCGCGGGATGCCACGCGTGCGCAGATGGAGATCGCAGCGGCCATTTTCCTGAAGCAGAGTTCGCATCTCTGCTTCAGGAAAATGGCCGCCGCGACCTCTATCTGCGCACGCGCGGCATCCCGCGGCCATTTTCCTGAAGCCCCGGCCAGCAGAGCGCCACTTCTGCGCACGCGCGGCCAAAGGAACACGGGGTGACAGGTTCCCTTTAAGAGGATTCTAGGACTATCACCCTTGTACATGAAATGTATCCATGTGCTGTGTTAGCAGTAATTTATTTATATTAACGTATAATTTAAAAATGAAAATACCATTGTACAATTTTCAATATCCCATCCATTAGATAGATAGATAGATAGATAGATAGATAGATAGATAGAAAGATAGATAGATAGAAAGATATACAGTCATGGCTGAAAGTGTTGGCACCCATGAAATTGAAAATGAAGTATTTCTCCAAGAAAATTAATGCAATGACACTTTTTGCTTTTTGCACACATGTTTATTTCCTTTGTGTGTTTTGGAGCAATTAAAAAAAACTGAGAAAAAAAAATGGCAAATTGGACATAATTTCACACCAAGCCCCCAAAATGGGACAGACAATATTGTTGGCACCTTTCCTAAATTGTGGGTAAACATTATTGTTTAAAACGTGTGATGCTCGTTAAAATTCACCTGTGGCAGTTAACAATTAAGCTGTGGGGCAATATGAAAATTTCAACTGAAACCTGATGAAAAGGAGAGAAGTTGATAGTATCTCTTCATTGTGTGTCTGTGTGTGCCACACTAAGCATTTAGAATAGAAAGAGGAGAAAAGAACTGTGTGAGGACTTGTGAACCAAAATTGTTGAAAAATATCAACAAACTCAAGGATACAAATTCATCTCCAGAAATCTTGATGTTTCTTTGCCCGAGGTGTGCAACATAATCAAGAAATTTACAACCCATGGCACTGTAGCTAAACTTCCTTGACGTGGACTGCAAAGAAAAATTAATGAATGGTTGCAAAGCAGGATAGTCTGGATGGTGGAACTGTCCTGCAGGCTTAGCACCCTGACCTTTTATGCTATTGATGATTCTATTTTACATTTACAGATGTATGCAATATATATATATATATATATATATATATATATATATATATATATATATATATATATATATATATATATATAGACCATTTGTCACCCTGGAAAATCTGTCTGGCACCACATCATACAGTTATCACATTAAATTTAATAAGCATTGTAATGTGTCATGTTCACTGTGGTAGTGCTACAGGGTAATAGAAAATTTACTGTTCAATTTCCTTACAGAAAACAACTGTGGGAAACATGGTGATTTCCTTATTGTCCAGCGACTTTTCTGACAAGTAGGGATTGTCCATAGCAAATCACTGTACATAATGTGGTTAAATCAAGTTGCAGTGGAGGAGCAATGACAAGGAATAAAATCTAAATTTATTAACTGTTTACAGGGGATTTCTCATCATTGATTTACAGAAAAGAATGAAACCCCAGATTCCTACTTGCCTGATTGATTAGCAACTCGCACCAATGGCATGGTTGTCTCATTAGTCCAAATGTTGAGCTCTCCAATGCTGCAATCAAAGGCAGCTTTGCCTATGAAGATTCAAAGGAGCGTAGAGCTACTGGATTTGGCCATATCCTGCTATTTACAGTTAAGTTCTTATAAATTTGGACAGAGACAACATTTTTCTAATTTTGGTTATAGACATTACCACAATGAATTTTAAACAAAACAATTCAGATGCAGTTGAAGTTCAGACTTTCAGCTTTCATTTGAGGCTATCCACATTAAAATTGGATGAAGGGTTTAGGAGTTTCAGCTCCTTAGCATGTGCCACCCTGTTTTTAAAGGGGCCAAAAGTAATTGGACAATTGACTCCAAGGCTATTTCATGGACAGGTGTGGGCAATCCCTTCGTTATGTCATTCTCAATTAAGCAGAAAAAAGGCCTGAAGTTGATTTGAGGTGTGGTGCTTGCATTTGGAAGGTTTTGCTGTGAAGTAAACATGCGGTCAAAGGAGCTCTCCATGCAGGTGAAACAAGCCATCCTTATGCTGAAAAAACCCATCCAAGAAGTTGCTACCATATTAGGAGTGGGAAAATCTAAAGTTTGGTACATCCTGAGAAAGAAAGAAAGCACTGATGAACTCATCAATGCAAAAAGACCTGGGTGCCCACGGAAGACAACAGTGGTGGATGATCGCAGAATAATCTCCATCGTGAAGAGAAACCCCTTCACAGCAGCCAACCAAGTGAACTACACGCTCCAGGAGGTAGGCGTATCAATATCCAAATCTATCATAAAGAGAAGACTGCATAAAAGTAAATACAGAGGATTCAATGCACAGTACAAACCACTCATAAGCATCAAGAATAAAAAGGCTAGACTGGACTTTGCTAAAAAAAAATCTAAAAAAGCCAGCACATTTCTGGAAGAACATTCTGTGGATAGATAAAACCAAGATCAACGTCTACCAGAATGATGGAAAGAGAAAAGTATGGTGAAGGCGTGGTACAGCTCATGATCCAAAGCATACCATATCATCTGTAAAACACGGCGGAGGCAGTGTAATGGCTTGGGCATGCATGGCTGCCAGTGGCACTGGGTCACTAGTATTTATTGATGATGTGACACAGGACAGAAGTAGCCGAATGAATTCTGAGGTATTCAGAGACATACTGTGCTCATATCCAGCCAAATGCAGCCAAATTGATTGGTCGTCATTTCATACTACAGATGGACAATGACCCAAAACAAAGTGACCCAGGAGTTTATTAAAGCAAAGAAGTGGAATATTCTTGAATGGCCAAGTCAGTCACCTGATCTCAACCCAATTGAGCATGCATTTCACTTGTTAAAGACTAAACTTCAGACAGAAACAGCAACTGAAAACCACTGCAGTGAAGGCCTGGCAGAGAATCAAAAAGGAGGAAACACAGCGTCTGGTGATGTCCATGAGTTCAAGGCTTCAGGCAGTCATTGCCAACAAAGGGTTTTCAACCAAGTACTAGAAATGAACATTTTATTTAAAATTATTTAATCTGTCCAATAACTTTTGGTCCCATTAAAAACAGGGTGGCACATGTTAAGGAGCTGAAACTCCTAAACCCTTCATCCAATTTTAATGTGGATACCCTCAAATGAAAGCTGAAAGTCTGAACTTCAACTGCATCTGAATTGTTTTGTTTAAAATTCATTGTGGTAATGTCTATAACCAAAATTAGAAAAATGTTGTCTCAGTCCAAATATATATGGACTTAACTGTATACAGCTGCAGGGCAGCACTTATAAATAAGCTTGATAGCAAAGAGGTTGTAAGTGATGCGTTCCTTGCCTAAGAGACCGGCCACTGCTAATATACTGCAGTGCAGTAATGGCTGATAACCTAGGCAACAAATATTACATAGTAAAATGTAAAAATTATCTGTTCTGGATATCAGAAAAGATTTTGAATAAGAATTAAATTGCAAAGCTGCTTATTTTTAAAAGTACTTTACCATTTTACCAACAAGGAACTTTAGGATGACCCTTTAAGTAGCATTCACTTCTTAAGATAAGTTATATGTTAAGACAAAAGCCATGTACTGTGTGGCAAATACAGGTCCCGGAAAGTGTACAGTAATTTGTAATTCACTACATTTACTCGATAAAAGTTCAAATTCAATAGCTTTGTTACAACCCTGGGTAAATTGTATAATTAAGAAAAAAGGGAACTAGTTTTCGTGAATACTTCTTTGGATGATCTTTAGCTGGCTGGATCAGAATCACATAGTCATGCGCTTAAAATTCATCTCAGATAATTGACATTTATTTGATTGAAACAGCAGGGTGCTCTCTGTCACCATGGGATGAGACCATATGGACAAACAGTGTGAGTAGCGATAATGTTTGTCTGCTGAGAGTGTCAATGTGTTTAGAGATTATTCGCAAGGCTCTAGGGATTACTATATCTTGATGTTTAGCCAAATTAGAATCAGATTAATTGATCTAATCTAATGGAAAGGCAATGTTTATCAAATTATTCCCCATTTCACTACACAATCTTGCAGTGTCATTATTCTTTTAGTTTAGAAAAATAAATTACAGTAATAGTCATTTTGTATCACATTAAATATTCCTATTTTTTTGTACTTGAGTTTCCAATGTTTAGAACAATGGATTAAATTAAGCTGCACAGTTCCAAGCCATGCTTATTGATACAGTAGACAATATCTGAAAATATTATATTTTTGTTTAATCCCTTAATGACTGTTGATATACCTTTTTATTGGTTTTATTAAGCAATCTTCTTTCTCAGCACTGCCTTTTTATGGTGATTGAGAAGAAAGAGAATATGGCCTTCTGTTCCCCACATCCGATCACCTCCCAACATGTGACAATGCAGTGGACGCTAGTACCAATCATAGTTATTTAACAATGTGGAAAAGAAAAGTCAAAAGTATATGACTACAGGGGTTATCCAGGACTTTGGTATTTTTTTTGCTATGGGGCTAAGAACTTGCTGACAGGTAATGATAACTATTTGCCTGTTCTGCCCTGCAACAATCTATTTCACCTCAGATGATGATTCACCTGCTTCCTTTGTCCTGCTGTCAGCAGAGCAGCTCTTCTTCTTCCAAGCTGGTCTGTCGATGGACTGTCACAGCTGACGTCATGCCGATTGATAGCCAGCTTCCCGCAGTTAGAAAGCGGAGAGCCGGCTGTAAATGAGCATGACTGTCAAAGATCACAGCCAAGGGGGTCATGTTATTCACCACTCTATTATTGTTTTATCAAGAACAGCCCTCTGCAGCCCCCCTATCATCAGGACAATGACACAATTGGCCAACGATTAACGGATGAGGATGTGACTGTTACCACTAATAGGCCGGTTATTTCAGAACTGACAGTGAGAGTATGGTATTTACACCTCCGATTCCAATGCATGGAATATATATACAGTAAAGAGTAAAAGGGTAACAATGTTTTTAACTTTTGTCTTTCAGGCTCCATATCTCACCATTCACTACTGCTTTAATGGTAAGGCTACCATCATTTTGTAGACAATCATCTTGGCTATCTCATACACAAAGTTTCCTTGCAACTATTTAGCAAATTATTAGTTATGCAGATTCTTGTCATGTCACTGCATTGTTACTGTTTTGCTCCTGATGGTGGAATACTATTTTTCTTCCTGCATACTGCAAAATACAACCTGCTCTCACATTACTTAATAGCTTAGTGTATTATTAGGTTGATTCCCAGGTGAAAGGTCATTGGTTTGAATCGAGGAGCAGCCATGAAGACAATTTCTCAAAAAAAGAGACACAGCATCATCCAGCTCATTGATAGTGGTCTCTTGCACAGGAAAATTGCCAAACTGCATCATATGAGTGCCATGACAGTTGGAAGAATACGAAATGAAGTCTGTCCATCCATTCAGTCAAAAGGTTTATGAAAGTCTGGAATGGTGACCCGAAAAATATGAAGAAGCCTCAATTTCAATATTATCATAAGTAGCATTGGTTTGAGTTTTCAAGCAAATGCGAAAAGTGGACATTTAAAGAGATTTGGAGCGATGACACAAAAGTCAGTAGACTAGGTTCTGATAAGTGCAAATGGGTCTAAAAGAAAAAAGGGGAAAAGGAGCTAATGGACTGAGAAATTGAAGAAAACATCAAGTTCGGTGGAGGAAGCCTGATGATATGGGATTGTTTCACGGCCAAAGGCATTGGATACTTGACCAGGATCTATGGTGGTCTCAATGCTGAGCTATATGTGAGTGTCCTACAAGATGAGTTACTTTGTACACTCAAGTACTATGGGTGTGAAAAGGACGATATAGTATTCCAACAGGACAACAACATGAAGCATATGTCGAGATTGGTGAAGGAATGGTTTAATGACAATGAAGTAGAGATGCTGAATTGCCCCTCACAGTCCTCAGATTTCAACCCAATCAAACACTTGTGGGTAGAATTGAAGAAAAAACTGTACACATACCCAAGTGATTCCACCAGTGTGCACCAACTTGGGAACATGTAGAAGAGACCTCAGATTAAATTTCGGTCCACACATGTTTGAATCTGATCGAGAGAATGCCCAGAAAAATTCGAGCCAAAGGTGGATTTACAAAATACTAAGAAAATAATAAAAACATTTTTAGATCTTTATGAACAAAACAGTAACAATGCAGTGACATTACAATAATCTGCATAACTAATCATATGCTAAACAGTCGCAAGTCAAATTTAAGTATGAGACATCCAAGATGATTGTCAATAAAATGATGGAAGTCTCAAGTTAAAAGCAGAAGTGGATAATGAGATAAGGAGACTGAAAGTCAAAAGGTCAAAACATTATTACCCTTTTGCTCTTCACTGTGTATACCCTGGTATGGTCACTGCTAACTCCACAATAACCCAAGAATTACTCAGTGCCACCATCAGTTGTTTATATAGACCTCCTGGATGCCTGATTTCTGGTAGTTTATGGCTTTTAGAAATGTAGTTTACAGAACAAAAGGAACAAAACTATAACATTTTATATCTAATCCAGAATGATACGCAGTGTTGATAAAAAATATACAAAAGATTTTACAAAGGGTACAAAAAAATACAGCATATACAGTTACAGAAAATAAAAGGATAAAAATATACTGGCCACAGAGATGGCTCAGCTTAATGAAGGAGAACATTTTGATTAAAAACATCCAGTGAATGGGATTCATGCATACACTATTTATCTCTCTGCGTGGAACACCGATCATAATTCGCTGTGTCCTTTTATCAGCACCTTAATTACACCCATACACCTCACCTTGATGACTCACGACAGGGTTGGTCATGTGATGTGGCTTCAGTTTCCAAAATTACATCTCAACACAATTGGTTCTGAGCCTCCTATATAAGTAGGCTTTATCCTGTCATTAGCCATAAGTAAGTGTTCACATTAGGCATTCAGCTCAGATACCATAGGTAAGTGTTCACACCAGACAGTCAGTGTAGTTACCCATTCGATCTGAGATTACCTTGACGTTTTGGTGAATGGGCTCACAACGTTTGCAAATCTTGTGCTAAAAATCTCATGTGTTTGTTCATAAAGTTCATAAGCCAGTATGCTATTCACATTTCACATATTTCACATTTCCTTGTTTTTTAGCACAGACAAGTTTGGCCATTGATCTATTTTGTATTTGACTTTTTTTGGCTACAAACTATTTATATATATATATTGTTCGGTCAGTTGATCTATTTTATTATATATTATTTTCTGACTTGAACGCCCTGCCCTTCTCCAGGTTTTAATTACATCTCAACACAATTGGTTCTGAGCCTCCTATATAAGTAGGCTTTATCCTGTCATTAGCCATAAGTAAGTGTTCACATTAGGCATTCAGCTCAGATACCATAGGTAAGTGTTCACACCAGACAGTCAGTGTAGTTACCCATTCGATCTGAGATTACCTTGACGTTTTGGTGAATGGGCTCACAACGTTTGCAAATCTTGTGCTAAAAATCTCATGTGTTTGTTCATAAAGTTCATAAGCCAGTATGCTATTCACATTTCACATATTTCACATTTCCTTGTTTTTTAGCACAGACAAGTTGGGCCATTGATCTATTTTGTATTTGACTTTTTTTGGCTACAAACTATTTATATATATATATATATATATATATATATATATATATATATATATATATATTGTTCGGTCAGTTGATCTATTTTATTATATATTATTTTCTGACTTGAACACCCTGCCCTTCTCCAGGTTTTAATTACATCTCAACACAATTGGTTCTGAGCCTCCTATATAAGTAGGCTTTATCCTGTCATTAGCCATAAGTAAGTGTTCACATTAGGCATTCAGCTCAGATACCATAGGTAAGTGTTCACACCAGACAGTCAGTGTAGTTACCCATTCGATCTGAGATTACCTTGACGTTTTGGTGAATGGGCTCACAACGTTTGCAAATCTTGTGCTAAAAATTTCATGTGTTTGTTCATAAAGTTCATAAGCCAGTATGCTATTCACATTTCACATATTTCACATTTCCTTGTTTTTTAGCACAGACAAGTTTGGCCATTGATCTATTTTGTATTTGACTTTTTTTGGCTACAAACTATTTATATATATATATATTGTTCGGTCAGTTGATCTATTTTATTATATATTATTTTCTGACTTGAACGCCCTGCCCTTCTCCAGGTTTTAATTACATCTCAACACAATTGGTTCTGAGCCTCCTATATAAGTAGGCTTTATCCTGTCATTAGCCATAAGTAAGTGTTCACATTAGGCATTCAGCTCAGATACCATAGGTAAGTGTTCACACCAGACAGTCAGTGTAGTTACCCATTCGATCTGAGATTACCTTGACGTTTTGGTGAATGGGCTCACAACGTTTGCAAATCTTGTGCTAAAAATCTCATGTGTTTGTTCATAAAGTTCATAAGCCAGTATGCTATTCACATTTCACATATTTCACATTTCCTTGTTTTTTAGCACAGACAAGTTTGGCCATTGATCTATTTTGTATTTGACTTTTTTTGGCTACAAACTATTTATATATATATATATATTGTTCGGTCAGTTGATCTATTTTATTATATATTATTTTCTGACTTGAACGCCCTGCCCTTCTCCAGGTTTTAATTACATCTCAACACAATTGGTTCTGAGCCTCCTATATAAGTAGGCTTTATCCTGTCATTAGCCATAAGTAAGTGTTCACATTAGGCATTCAGCTCAGATACCATAGGTAAGTGTTCACACCAGACAGTCAGTGTAGTTACCCATTCGATCTGAGATTACCTTGACGTTTTGGTGAATGGGCTCACAACGTTTGCAAATCTTGTGCTAAAAATCTCATGTGTTTGTTCATAAAGTTCATAAGCCAGTATGCTATTCACATTTCACATATTTCACATTTCCTTGTTTTTTAGCACAGACAAGTTTGGCCATTGATCTATTTTGTGTTTCAGTTTCCAAAAGTCATGATATTCCCAACATTCACAATGTCTTCACTCCTCACAATCACAGACATTCAATATCGTCATCAATTTTTTATTGACATTTTACCTTTTCATAGATAGGAAAAACATGGTATGGCCATTGTCAACTATCTGGCCAATATTGATTAAAGTTTTATAGGCAGGTGTCACAGTTATGAAAAAATATGCATATCCTTCCCCAATTAGTCCTGAAATTGAAGATGTATGTTCCATTAATATCGGATCCATACAAACCCAAATATTTCATAACTTTCCACCGATGCCCAAATGTCTAGTTGGAGATGTAAAAATTCCTTTAACAGTGTTAGATTTCCTGCTTCTCCTCCTCTCCAATCTATAAATCTCAGTCTTTCTCACAATAGACATCCTGTTTTAGCTTCTGCTTCCAAAGGAGTTTTACTTGGTTTTGTCACTTCTCAGCTATAAGTAATTTCCTCACTTCCCTATGTTAAACATTTAGTTCCACTACAAGCAGGCTTCTAAATTGTAAGTTCTTTCTCCTACTGCAATTCTGTGTGAGAAAGGAGGGAGTGAATGCCCCCTCACTGGAGTGTGTTATGGATATTACAATGACATTTGCGGTGATGCTCCGTTGACAGAACAGAGAGGAAGCTGCTATGTCGACGTGATGTTAATAGAAGCATCACCATCATGAGCGATTCATGACTGCTCAGAGCCAGACAAGATATTCGCAGTGCAGAAAAGGCAAGGATTTAGCAACTACCTGGCAGTAAGTTCTTAGCAAAAAAAATTAAAGTCCTGTATAACTCCCTTAGTAGAGAGGGGACTTCCTGCTTTACTCCATTGGCAACTAGCAACCCAGCATCATAATCGGTGGCAATGGCTTTTTTTTTCTGCCAGTTATGTTCAACTGATGTCACTGGGTTATCGCAACAGCGAAGAGCCAGAAGACCACAGCATCTGCTTGCTCTTTCTCCTGTGCTGAAAAGCGGCATTTCACCTTCTTTTTAAATGGTGTTTATTTCTTTTGGCAGAACAGGGGTTAATCTGAAATGTAGGAAACTCTAGGAGTCTGAGCTCTCAGCTGAGCTTGGTTAGCCACTCCCATCCCCTATATAATCTGGGTCCTGATTCAAACACATGTCAGAGCTAGCTTATGCTGCTAAGAGAACATGTGTTTTTTGGAGCTTATATAAGAAGGAGTTTATATAGGAAGGATTTATCTTTGACTGTTGTGTGGGTTTGTAAGTGTGATCATTCCCTTCCCTCTTCCATCCTCCACTCCCCATTGCATTCCTCTGTAGTGTTGAGCGATACCTTCCGATATCCAGAAGTATCGGTATCGGATTGGATCGGTATTCAAAAAATATCGGATACCGATACCCGATACCAATGCAAGTCAATGGGACAAAAATATCGGAATTAAAATAAACCCTTTCTTTCCTTGTAGGTTAATTCTACATGAAGGAAAACAACTAAGAATAATGGAGGATGTATTGGGGAGGTGGCGGAGACAGTAAAGGCATACAGAGACACAGAGACCGTGCAGACAGCCGTGAACAGCGCTGCAAGGCCAAAAAAAGCTCCTCTATGTAATCCTATATAGTGTTTTTCCATAATCTAGCAGGATACGGATGGAAAGCCACTAATAGGATAAATTTGAAAAAATGTGCAGCAGGCTGCACTAATTGAAAAAAGGACAATGGAACGGTATGAGGCAGTGACGCATCCTGAGCTGACTACAACCAGCGGTGGCTGCAGACCAGACTACAGAGTGAGCTGCACACACACAGACACCTTGCAGACAGCCATGAACAGCGCTGCAAGGCAAAAACAAGGTTCTCACACAGCGGTTGCTAAATTAGCCTGGGTAAAGCAAAATGAAGTAAATCGATATCTCAAAACTGGCCCTCAGTCAGAACACAGCGTCCTGTCCCTAACTGAATTCACAGCAGAGTGAACCCAAAATGGCAGCGGCGACTTTTATAGTGCATCATGACATCATTTCAGCAGCCAATCACAGCCATGCTAGTAGTTACATGCCTAAGATGCAGAACAGGATGTGCCCACACTTCTAATGATTCTTCATTGGCTGAATTCTGGCTCTTTGAATTATGGGAACTTCTGATTCCGGTATCCGATATACTGAAAGTATCGGAACTCGATATCGGAATTTCGATATCGTGAATATCGGCCGATATCTGATACTTGCGGTATCGGAATGCTCAACACTATTCCTCTGTTATATGTTAGTGAATATTTGTATGCCTGGTATTCAGCTACCTCTTGTTCGTGTTGCCTTGTTTGTCAGGTTGGTGTACTGAGGGGCACGGCAGCTCCCCTCTTCCTTAGGTGGGGAAGGGAACAGGCGGGGGGCTGATTCAAGAGATAAGGTAAGGGTGGTGGCCCCAGCATCTTCCCCTTCAGAAGTATCCCAGGGAATAAGGTAAGCTAGGGTGCTCCCTAGCGCTAGGGACAAGGAAGGAGCCCCTGATTCCGGGTCATCCGACAGCTTAGCAGTGACATTAGCTCTGACGGTAACTATTTCAGATCCATTATGTATCGTGCTACTGCTCTGACAGGGCAACTGCAGCAGCTCAGTCTTGAGGTGACAGATCTATGCACTGTTGTTTTGCAGCACCTTAATACATCTGGTGTAGGAATCATGTCTCTCAGGCAAACCGTAGTGGAGCCCAAGGTCACTAATCCTGACAGGGTCTCTGGGGGGCATGGCAAGTTTGTGGTTTTCAGAGAGGCCTGTAAACTATATTTTAGGCTACTCCCTGTTTCCTCAGGTACAGAGGAACAACGTGTGGGGATAATAATCTTTCTGCTTCAGGAGGGACCCCCAAGCATGGGCCTTTTCTCTCCAGTCTGACTCTCAGTCGCTTCAGACAGTGGAGGAATTTTTTCTGGTGCTGGGTTTTTTATACGATGACCTGACCGTCTCTCCTTGTCTGAGTCCACACTGCACCAACTTCAGCAAGGAGACCGGCCATCAGAGGAGTATTGCTTTGAGTTTTGGAGGTGGGTCACAGACACTAAGTGAAGTGACTCCACACTCTGTAATCAATTCTGTGAGGGGCTTACAGTAAGGGCAAAGAATGTATTAGCCATGTATCCATTGAGGAGGCCATGTCTCTGGTAATCCAGGTTGATTGCCGTCTTTGCCAGAGACATAGAGAGACACCTCTGTATGTGGGAGGTCCAGGACCAAGAGAGATTGGGACTAAGTCATCTGAGGAACCAATGCAGATGGGTACGGCAACTCACTCTGGAAACTGTCTATTGTTCGGCGCAAAGGGGAGCATGTTTTTACTGTGATAAAAAGGGCCATTTCATGGGCACGTGTCCGTCCTGAGCTCACAGTAATACAGCTGCAGGAAAACTAAGAGGCCCAGGTTGCGGGAAGATTAGCAAACCAGGTTTACTAATCAACTCCATGGGTAGGACACAATTTTTTCTGCCAGCTGAAAATTTGCCTGGGTGAAATTAAGGTAGATGTGTCTGCATTTCTGGACAGTGGGGCAGGGTTTAACTTGATCTATGCTAGGTTTGTCCAGGTCCGAGGCCTCAATCCACATACTCTGTCCAGACCCATACCCATAATCGCCATCTACTCTGCCCCTTTGAGGCAGGGATATTTTATTCAAGTCGTCTGAGGTTTAAATGTTCAATTGGGGGCCATGCACTGTGAGCTAATAGACTGTTGTGTGCTAGACGGTCTGCCCTCACCAGTCGTTCTTGGACTTCCTTGGCTCACTCTGCACAATTCTGTGGTAGATTGGCAGACTTAGGAAGTAGTAAAGTGGAGTGAGTATTTTCAAGGACAATGCTTGGGTACCCGGCTTGCTATGGTGGATACCCAGTCTGTGCTGAAATACCTGTCTAACTTTGGGGATGTGTTCTCTGAGAAGGAGTGCAATGAACTCCCTCCCCATCATCCTTATGACTGAGCTATGAATCTTGTTCCTGGAGGCAAGCTGCTGATTGTATAAGATCTCTGGTCCAGAGAGGCAAGTCATAAAGGACTATACAGCAGAAAGTTTGGCAAAAAGTCATATCAGACCATTCTCATCCCCCATTCCCATGGGTTCTTTTTTGTAAAAAAAAAATATGGTGGTTACGCTCATGCTTAGATTTCTCTGAACGCAATATGATCATGGTCCAGGATCAATATCTGCTCCCTATCATCCAGGACCTCTTTAATCAGATTATAGGAGCAAAACGGTTTTCAAAACTGGACGTCATGGGGTGTATACCGTTTATACTCGTGTATAAGCAGAGGTTTTCAGTACTTTTTTTGTGCTGAAAACACCCCCCTCGGCTTATACATGAGTCACTGTCTAGAAAGCCGGCGGGGGGAGGGGGAGTGACAGAGCAGTGGCAGGAGCCGGTGGCTGTTGCTGTAACTGTGTAGCTGCTAAAGAGAAATGAATATTCATTTCTCTTATAGCGCACAGTGGCAACTGTCCAGGAGAAATCATACTCACCCTCCTCCGCGCCATCACAGCATCTCAATGGTCCAGGCGCCTGCAGCTCTTCCAGTGCTGAGTGATCACGTGGCACAGCTCATTATTGTAATGAATATGCAAGCAGCACATAGGTGTGGAGCGCACATTCATTACCTTAATGAGTGGAAGAGCTGCAGGCGCCGGGACCAACGAGATGTTGCGACAGCGCGGAGGAGGGTGAGTATGATGGGATTTTTTTTAATAGGAAGCATACATACAGGAACGGGGGAAAGTCAAGCATACAATGATGGGAAGAGGGGAGCCATTCAAACAACAATGGGACCGAGGGAGCCATGCATACAACGATGGGACGGGGGGAGCCACGCATACCAGGACAGGACGGGGGTAAGTAATGCATACAAGGACAGGATGGGTGTGAGCCATGCATACCAGGACAGGATGGAAGTGAGCCATGCATACCAGGAGAGGACGGGAGAAAGCCACGCATACCAGGACAGGATGGGGGAGCCACGTATAGCAGGACAGTGACAGGGGAAGCATGACATACAGTGGGGCAAAAAAGTATTTAGTCAGTCAGCAATAGTGCAAGTTCCACCACTTAAAAAGATGAGAGGCATCTGTAATTTACATCATAGGTAGACCTCAACTATGGGAGACAAACTGAGAAAAAAAAATCCAGAAAATCACATTTTCTGTTTTTTATCATTTTATTTGCATATTATGGTGGAAAATAAGTATTTGGTCAGAAAAAAACAATCAAGATTTCTGGCTCTCACAGACCTGTAACTTCTTCTTTAAGAGTCTCCTCTTTCCTCCACTCATTACCTGTAGTAATGGCACCTGTTTAAACTTGTTATCAGTATAAAAAGACACCTGTGCACACCCTCAAACAGTCTGACTCCAAACTCCACTATGGTGAAGACCAAAGAGCTGTCAAAGGACACCAGAAACAAAATTGTAGCCCTGCACCAGGCTGGGAAGACTGAATCTGCAATAGCCAACCAGCTTGGAGTGAAGAAATCAACAGTGGGAGCAATAATTAGAAAATGGAAGACATACAAGACCACTGATAATCTCCCTCGATCTGGGGCTCCACGCAAAATCCCACCCCGTGGAGTCAGAATGATCACAAGAACGGTGAGCAAAAATCCCAGAACCACGCGGGGGGACCTAGTGAATGAACTGCAGAGAGCTGGGACCAATGTAACAAGGCCTACCATAAGTAACACACTACGCCACCATGGACTCAGATCCTGCAGTGCCAGACGTGTCCCACTGCTTAAGCCAGTACATGTCCGGGCCCGTCTGAAGTTTGCTAGAGAGCATTTGGATGATCCAGAGGAGTTTTGGGAGAATGTCCTATGGTCTGATGAAACCAAACTGGAACTGTTTGGTAGAAACACAACTTGTCGTGTTTGGAGGAAAAAGAATACTGAGTTGCATCCATCAAACACCATACCTACTGTAAAGCATGGTGGTGGAAACATCATGCTTTGGGGCTGTTTCTCTGCAAAGGGGCCAGGACGACTGATCCGGGTACATGAAAGAATGAATGGGGCCATGTATCGTGAGATTTTGAGTGCAAACCTCCTTCCATCAGCAAGGGCATTGAAGATGAAACGTGGCTGGGTCTTTCAACATGACAATGATCAAAAGCACACCGCCAGGGCAACGAAGGAGTGGCTTCGTAAGAAGCATTTCAAGGTCCTGGAGTGGCCTAGCCAGTCTCCAGATCTCAACCCTATAGAAAACCTTTGGAGGGAGTTGAAAGTCCGTGTTGCCAAGCGAAAAGCCAAAAACATCACTGCTCTAGAAGAGATCTGCATGGAGGAATGGGCCAACATACCAACAACAGTGTGTGGCAACCTTGTGAAGACTTACAGAAAACGTTTGACCTCTGTCATTGCCAACAAAGGATATATTACAAAGTATTGAGATGAAATTTTGTTTCTGACCAAATACTTATTTTCCACCATAAAATGGAAATAAAATGATAAAAAAAACAGACAATGTGATTTTCTGGATTTTTTTTTATCAGTTTGTCTCCCATAGTTGAGGTCTACCTATGATGTAAATTACAGACGCCTCTCATCTTTTTAAGTGGTGGAACTTGCACTATTGCTGACTGACTAAATACTTTTTTGCCCCACTGTATAAGGACAGCGACGGTGGGAGCAAAGCATAGCAAGACAGGGATGATGCGACAATGCATACCCGGCTTATACTCGAGGTGCCTCGGCTCATGCTCAGGTCGGCTTATACTTGAGTATATATGGTAATCTCATTTGCATTAAAGTGGGGGATGAGTGGAAAACAGCATTCAATATGCCAGAGGGACACTATGAGAACCATTGTGATGCCATTTGGGTTGATGATCGCGGCCACCATCTTTAAGCACTTAGTAAATGACATCTTTAGTCACCTGGTAGACAGATTTGTGGTTATCTATAGAGATGACATATTCATTTATTTACCTGACCTTGAGTCATATCAGGTACATGTCAGGCAGGTCTTACATATACTCAGAGACAATAAATTATTTGTCAAATTGGAGATATGTATGTTCTCGGTTGAGGAGATCACTTATCTAAGATATACGTTGTCATCCACCAATTTTCAGCACTTGGTGGGTCAAAGTTCTCACCACACATCTAGATAAGTTCCTTAGGGGGTCTACTTTCCAAAATGGTGTCACTTGTGGGGGGTTAAAATGTTTAGGCACATCAGGGGCGACATGGCGTCCTATCTCATTTCCAGTCAATCTTGCATTGAAAAGTCAAACGGCACTCCTTCTCTTCCGAGCTCTGCCATGCGCCCAATCAGTGGTTTACCCCCACATATGGGGTATCAGCATACTCAGGACAAATTTTACAACAACTTTTGGGGTCCAATTACTCCTGTTACCCTTGGTAAAATAAAACAAATTGGAGCTGAAGTAAATTGTTTGTGAAAAAAAGGTAAATGTAAATTTTTTTTAAACATTCCAAAAATTCCTGTGAAACACCTTAAGGGTTAATAAACTTCTTGAATGTGGTTTTGAGCACCTTGAGATGTTTAGTTTTTAGAATGGTGTCACATTTGGGTATTTTCTATCATACAGACCCTTCAAAGTGACTTCAAATGTGATGTGGTCCCTAAAAAAAAGGTGTTGTAAAAATGAGAAATTGGTGGTCAAATTTTAACCCTTACAACTCCCTTACAAAAGATGGTGGCTTCAAAATTGTACTGATGTAAAGTAGACATGTAGGAAATGTTACTTATTAAGTATTTTGTGTGACATATCTCTGTGATTTAAGGGCATACAAATTCAAAGTTAGAAAATTTCAAAATTTTTACCAAATTTCCGTTTTTTTCACAAATAAACTCAGGTAATATCAAAGAAATTTTACCACTATCATGAAGTACAATATGTCATAAGAAAACATTGTCTGAATCATCAGGATCAATTGAAGCGTTCCTGAGTTATAACCTCATAAAGGAATAGTGGTCAGAATTGTAAAAATTGGCCCGGTCATTAACGTGCAAAGGGGTTAAACACAAAAATTATTTTCTAAATTTACCACTAACATAACATACAAAAAAATCTTAATCACGGTGATATGTTGAGGAACGTTTTGTCTTGCAGAATTCAAAGCCGGTATAAGGAAACTCGCAGACCATGCAATGCTCCTCCTCTGGCATTTTAAATATGCAAATAGCCTATATTGAGAGGAACAGGATTTGAATTTCAGTGGCACTTATTGAAAATATCAATCCTAAAAGTCAATGCTGTTCTTTAACCCCTTTCCGATGCTGGGCGTAATAATATGCCCACGTCGGACTCCCTCCCTCTGATATTGGCTCTGGCACTGAGCCCACATCTTTCCTGGCACATGTCAGGGTGGAATCACAATCCATACATGGCTGTTAACTTGGTAAATGTCGCTGTCCATCTCTGACAGCGGCATTTAACTCGTGCTTCCGGTAAGAGCGCCGGAAATCCTGCCCATCGGTGGCCCCGTCATGTGATCGAGGGTCAGATGGGTTGGTATGACAACCAGAGGTCTCCAGCAAACCTCTATGGTTGTCATTGCCGGATTGCTATGAGCACCGCCCAGTGGTCGGCGTTCATAGCAAGTGAGCATTTTTGATACATACAGGCGATCTGATCATCGCCTGTATGTAGTTGAGACAATCAAAGTACTGCAGCTTCTAGTATCCAATGGAGACTATTGAATCATGCAAAAATTAAAAAAAAGTTTTTAAAAATATTACAAAAATAAAAAAAGTATAAAAGTTCATATAACCCCCTTTCACCCCATTCAAAATAAAACAATAAAAAAAAATCAAACATACACATGTTTAGTATCACCAATTTCAGAATCGCCCAATCTATCAACATAAGAAACTATTAACCTGAACGCGAAAAAAAGTCAAAACATCAGAATTACTTTTTTTGGTTGCCGATACATTGCAATAAAATGCAATAACGGCCCCAAATCACAAAAAATGGGAACGCTACAGATCTCGGAAAATTATGCCATGTTTCTGATATTTTTTTTACCAAAGTTTGGATTTTTTTTTGCATCACTTAAATAAAAAAGAATCTAGACATGTTTGGTGTCTATTAACTTGTAATGACCTGGAGTATGATAATGGCAGGTCAGTTTTAGCATTTAGTGAACATGGCAAAAAAAAATATAATTGTGGAGTTGCTCTTTTTTTGCAATTTCCCTGCACTTGGAATTTTTTTCCTGTTTTCCAGTACATGATATGTTAAAACTAATGGTGTTGTTCAAAAGTATAACTTGTCCCGCAAAAAACAATCCCTGACATGACCATTTTGACCAAAAATGAAAAAGTCATTTCTCTGAGAAGAAAGAGAGCAAAAAATTAAATGCAAAAGCAGAAAATGGCCAGAGGGTTAAGGGGTTAATGGGCACTGCCACATGACTTAGGATAAGAAAACAAAAATAAACTTAATTTGCAGACAAGTGTTGTTAGATATTTGCACCTCATTAGGATAAAGCAATAGATCCAATTTGGCAAGGTGAGAGGCCTCTGAATAAATCTAAAGGGGAACCCATAAATGTTTATCTCCTTGTGGAGAGTGCCCAGTCAGCATATGGAGAACTATAGGCTGTGCAATATTCTTCTGGAAATTTATATATGCAAATAGCCTCTTCAAAGTGGACAACTACTTGAATTCTAGTACCACCTATTCAATATAGCAATCCTAAAAGTCAGTAGTGATTCTTTGACGAGCCTTGCAACATGACTTAGAATAAGATATCAAACCAGACACTCCATTTGCAGACACCTATTGGATGTATCTGTAGGAGGTGGCTGGAAAATCCCTCGGTGGCAAATCCTCCGGGTCCTTCAGCACGTGGTCTCCTGGTCTGGGCACAAGATGTTGTAGAGGTGTTGGTCCGTGGCACAGCGGACGTAGCAAATACTTCAGCAGACAAGGCCGCAGAAGAAGTATTCAGTGGTCACGGCCACAGGAAAAGGCGGGCACTCAGTAGGCACCGCAGGGATACGACTGAGCGGTGCCTTTGCGGTGGTGAGCAAAATGATGCGCTGAAGTCCATACTGGTCACTGTATGATGCGGGGATCTCTCTGGGCCCTGGGTCCTCAGTTGAGATGGCACTGCTAACTGGGTGAGAAGGCACAGATAGCTGGCGTGGGTAAGTCGAGAGGGAGTCAACCGTCTCTGCGCTCTCACACTCGTTCCCCACCAAAAGCCCCGTCTTCTCGCGCACACCGCTAGTTAAGTGGGACCCGCCCCCATCAGTCAGGTGTCCTGAACATCTCCAGTCAGAAATCTCTTCCCCAAAATAATGGTGACAGCCCCGACAGTTTCAGCCCAGACACACATTAGGGACCCTTAGCCTGGTTCTCCTCCCTACATATCAATCTTAAAAGTAATTGCAGACACAAGTTTCAGGGTGTTTGCAAATCAAGAGGTCTGATTTAATAGGTGAGATTACTCTGACAGTAGATCTAGGGGGCAGATCTTCTCCTTGTGGAAAGTGCCAAACCAATGTAAAGAGACTCATACACCATGAAATTCTCCTTTGAGAATTAAAATATGCAAATAACCACTTCAGAGAGGAAGTTGACTTGATCTGATTTATTGAAGCATTCCAAATTATTCTATTAACGTTGGAATTAAAAAATGATCATGAACAACAAAACTAGCTATACCATTAAGTAGTTAATACTTGTTTCATTATTTGTATTTGCAAATTTGTCAAATAACAAAATTTCAATGGATTCTTTCAGCAGGGCAGTTGTATACATCGTTCATTGAAAATACTGCCAGCCACATATTATATTTATAGTATCAGTTGATGCACACTTAAACCATGGGTGGCATAACAAAAATGGCACGTCCAAGTCGGACAATGTGGGTTCACTCTTATAACACCTCTCTGCATTATATAACCACTTATGGACCAAGCCACTTTGTAGGTTAATGACCAGGCCTTAATTTTGAAATCTGACCACTATCAATTTATGTGATTATAACTATTGAATGCTTCAACAGATCCCACTGGTTCTGAGTCTGTTTTTTCAAGACATATTGTACTTTATGATAGTGGTAAAACTTCTTCAAAATTTCTTGTGTTGTGTTTATTTGTGAAAAAAATGTAGATTTGTCACAATTTTCAAAACTTTGAATTTTTACACCCCTAAATCAGAACATTATATCACTCAAAATAGTTAATAAATAACATTTCCCACATGTCTACTTTACTTTTGAAACATAATTTTTTTGTTAGGATGATATAAGGGTTAAAAGTTGACCAGCGATTTCTCATTTTTCCAACAAAACTTACGAATCCATTATTTTAGGGACCATCTCACATTTGAAGTGAATTTGGGGGCTTATATGACATAAAATACCTAAGGCTAAGTTCACACGTTGCAGAATTGCCGCGGAAATTTCCGCGGCAATTCTGCGCCTCCTGCCGCGGGTATATCGCATGCAGAATTAGCTTGCAGAATGCTAGAGTTTTCCAAGCGATCTGTAGCATCGCTTGGAAAACTGACTGACAGGTTGGTCACACTTGTCAAACATACTGTTTGACAAGTGTGACCAACTTTTTACTATAGGTGCAGCCTATGCAGCATCTATAGTAAAAGATCGAATGTTTAAAAATAATAAAAAAAAATAAAAAAACATGGTTATACTCACCTGCAGACCTCTGCGGCGTCCGTTCCTATAGCTGGAGTGCAGTGAAGGGCCTGCGATGACGTCACTGTCTTGTGATTGGTCGCTTGAGTCACATGAGCGGTCACGCGACCAATCACAAGACAGTGACGTCATCACAGGTCCTGAACCACATCATCTATAGGAACGGAAGAGAGATCATGCACGGGAGAGGCGGGAACACTTCGGGCGCCATCAGAGGGTGAGTATAGGACTATTTTTTATTTTAATTCTTTTTTTTTTACCAATTATATGGTGCCCAGTCCATGGAGGAGAGTCTCCTCTCCTCCACCCTGGGTACCAACCGCACATGATCTGCTTGCTTCCCGCATGGTGTGCACAGCCCCGTGCGGGAAGTAAGCAGATCAATGCACTCCTATGGGTGCAGAATCGCCGCGATTCCGCAATTTTAATGAACATGCTGCGTTTTTTTCTGGAATGCGATTCCGCTCAGGAAAAAAATGCAGCATGTGCACAAAAAATGCGGAATGCATTCTATTACATAGGATGCTTAATGTAAGCATTTTTTTCGCGGTTTTATAGCGTTTTTATAGCGAAAAACCGCGAAAAAAACGCTGCGTGTGCACACAGCCTAAAAGTGACACCATTCTAAAAACTACACCCCTCTAGGTGTTCAAAAGCACATTAAAAAAGTTTATTAACCCTTCAGGTGCTTCACAAGAACTAAAGCAATGTGCAAGGACAAAATGAACATTTAACTTTTTTCACAAACATTTTACTTCAGACACCAATTTTTTATTTTCTCTAGGGTATGAGGATAAAATGAACTACAATACTTGTTGTACAATTTCTGCTAAGTTCACCGATACCCCATGTGTGGAGGAAGACTACTGTTTGGTCACACGGCAGGGCTCGGGTGGGAAAGAGCACCGTTTCATGTTTTAAACTCAAAATTGGCTGGAATCGAGAGTGGACACCATGCCGCATTTGGAGAGCCCCTGATGTGCCTAAACAGTGGAAACCCCCCGCAAGTAACACCATTTTGGAAACTAGACTCCTCAAGGGACTTATCTAGATGTTTTTTGAGTGCCTTGAACCCCAAGGTGTTTCACATAAGCTTATAACGCAGAGCCGTGAAAATTAAAAATCACTTTTTTTCCAGAAAAATAATCCAGAAGAGCAGGACTCCTCATAAGTGACCCCATTTCACAAAATGCACCTCTTTATTAATTAATCTAGGGTGCAGTGATCATTTTGACACCAACATTGGGTCATAGTATTCTATACCATTGGGCAGTGAAAACAAATTACATTTTTACCACAAAAATGTTATTTTAGCCCCAGATTTAACCTTTTCACAAAAGAAGTGGGTAAAATTGGCACCAGAATTTGTCCCACAATGTCTGAGGAATATAGAAATACATCATATGTGGCTGTACAGTATTGCTTAGCCATACTGAGAGTCTCGGTAGGGATGGAGTGCTATTTGCCTCCTGGAGCATAGATTTTCCTAGATTAGTTTGCGGACTCCTTATATAGAGCCCCCTAAGTGCTAGAGAGCAAAATCCCCCCCCATTGACCCCATTTTGGAAATTATTCCCCTGCCAAATGTGAATGCTAAAGGTGGTTTATGCACATTGGGGCTTAGAATGGAAGGGGCATTTGGATTTTGGAGTAAAGAATTCACTGAATTTCTTTTGGGGGGCTGTTGTGAATTTGGATTCTGGGCTCCCCCGGTGGCCGCTTGTGGAATTGGACTTGTCATCCTCTTTCCTGTTTCACCTGGTTCCATCAGTAGTGGGTGTCGCTATTTAAGCTCATTTCTCTGGTGGTTTCTTGCCGGTCAACAATGTTATCTGATGCCTCTCAGTGCTTGTTCCTGCTTCTAGACAACTACTAGATAAGTTGGACTTTTGTCCATGTTTTGTTTTGCCTATTTGTTCCAGTTCACAGCTGAAGTTTTGTTACTGTGTCTGGAAAGCTCTCGTTGATCAGGGATTGCTACTCTGGCGTTATGAGTTAATGCCAGAGTTTAAGGTAATCTCTGGATGGTGTTTTGTTAGTGTTTTTCTGCTGACCATGAAAGTATACTATCTGTCTTCTGCTATCTAGTAAGCGGACCTCAAATTTGCTAAGACTATTTTCCTGCTGCGTTTGTAGTTTCATCTGAACTCACCGTCATTATATGTGGGGGGCTACTGTCTTCTTTGGAATATTTCTCTAGAGGTGAGCCAGGTCTTATATTTCCCTCTGCTAGCTATTTAGGTCTTAGGCCAGAGCTGGGCATCTAGCGATAAATAGGAAATGCTACCTGGCTATTTCTAGTTGCGCGGCAGGCTTAGTTCATGGTCAGTATAGTTCCATCTTCCGAGAGCTTGTCCCTCTATAGGCTTGCTATGATCTCTGCCTGCAGAGATCATGACAGTTTGACCGGCCTGTAAAGTGTTAAAGACCCAGGTTGAGAAAGGAGAGTTATAAGAAGTCTGCTGGAATTTTTTTTTTTTTTTTTTTCCTCCAGTCTGCCTTGCTGCAGTCTTTTTTCTCTCTCTCCTCCTAATCTCTGTATGCTCTGTGTGCACCTGACAATAATGGATCTCCAGAGTGTAACTGCGGGTTTGAATAATCTCATCACGAAAGTACAAAATTTACAAGATTTTGTGGTACATGCTCCGGTATCTGAGCCGAGAATTCCTTTGCCGGAGTTCTTCACAGGGAATAGAGCTAGCTTCCAGAATTTCCGAAATAATTGTAAGCTTTATTTGTCCCTGAAGTCTCGTTCAGCTGGAGACCCTGCTCAGCAGGTTAGGATTGTGATTTCCTTGCTCAGGGGTGACCCTCAAGATTGGGCCTTCTCATTGCCAGCAGGGGATCCTGCGTTACGCGATGTGGATGCGTTTTTTCTGGCCTTGGGCTTGCTTTATGAGGAACCTCATTTGGAACTTCAGGCAGAAAAAACTTTGATGGCACTATCTCAGGGGCAAGACGAAGCTGAAGTTTTCTGCCAAAAATTCCGTAAATGGTCTGTGCTTACTCAGTGGAATGAGTGCGCTTTGGCGGCAACTTTCAGAGAAGGTCTCTCTGATGCCGTTAAGGATGTTATGGTGGGGTTCCCTTTGCCTGCAGGTCTGAATGAGTCCATGACAATGGCTATTCAGATTGATAGGCGTCTGCGGGAGCGCAAACCGGTGCACCATCTGGCGGTGTCTATGGAAAAGACGCCAGAAAGTATGCAGTGTGATAGAATTCTGTCCAGGAGCGAGCGACAGAATTTTAGACGGAAGAATGGATTGTGTTTCTATTGTGGGGATTCTACTCATGTTATATCAGCATGCTCTAGGCGTACAAAGAAGCTTGATAAGTCTGTTTCCATTGGCACCATTCAGTCTAAGTTTATTTTGTCTGTAACCCTGATTTGCTCTTTGTCATCCATTGCCACGGACGCCTATGTTGACTCTGGCGCCGCTCTGAGTCTTATGGATTGGTCCTTTGCCAATCGTTGTGGTTTTAATTTAGAGCCTTTGGAGACTCTTATTCCTCTGAAGGGGATTGACTCCACCCCATTGGCTAATAATAAACCACAATACTGGACACAAGTAACCATGCGTATCAATCCGGATCACCAGGAGATTATTCGTTTCCTGGTGCTGTATAATTTACATGACGATTTGGTACTGGGATTGCCATGGTTGCAGTCTCACAACCCAGTCTTGGACTGGAGAGCAATGTCTGTGTTGAGCTGGGGATGTAAGGGTATTCATGGGGACGTACCTTTGGTTTCTATTTCGTCGTCCATTCCCTCTGAAGTCCCTGAGTTCCTCTCTGATTATCAAGACGTCTTTGACGAACCCAAGCTTGGGTCGTTACCTCCGCACCGTGAGTGCGATTGTGCCATAGATTTGATACCGGGTTGTAAATATCCAAAGGGTCGTTTGTTTAATTTGTCTGTGCCGGAACATGCTGCTATGCGGGAATATATAAAGGAGTCTTTGGAAAAGGGACATATTCGTCCATCTTCTTCTCCCTTGGGAGCTGGGTTTTTCTTTGTCTCAAAAAAAGACGGCTCTTTGAGACCATGTATTGATTATCGGCTTCTGAATAAGATCACTGTTAAGTATCAATACCCATTGCCATTGCTTACTGATTTGTTTGCTCGTATAGAGGGTGCTAAGTGGTTCTCTAAAATTGATCTTCGTGGGGCGTATAATTTGGTGCGGATCAGGCAGGGGGATGAGTGGAAGACCGCATTTAATACGCCCGAGGGCCACTTTGAGTATTTGGTCATGCCTTTTGGTCTTTCTAATGCCCCTTCAGTTTTCCAGTCTTTTATGCATGATATTTTCCGCGATTTTCTGGATAAATTTATGATAATATATCTGGATGATATTCTGATTTTTTCTGATGACTGGGACTCTCATGTCCAGCAGGTCAGGAGAGTTTTTCAGGTTCTGCGGTCTAATTCTTTATGTGTGAAGGGGTCTAAGTGCGTTTTTGGGGTCCAGAAAATTTCCTTTTTGGGGTATATTTTTTCTCCCTCTTCCATTGAGATGGATCCCGTCAAGGTGCAAGCTATTTGTGACTGGACTCAGCCCTCCTCTCTTAAGGGTCTTCAGAGATTTTTGGGCTTTGCCAACTTTTACCGCCGATTTATTGCTGGTTTTTCGGATGTCGTTAAACCACTGACTGATTTGACCAGACAAGGCGCTGATGTTGCTAATTGGTCCCCTCATGCTGTAGAGGCCTTTCAGGAGCTTAAGCGCCGTTTTGCCTCTGCCCCTGTGTTGCGTCAGCCTGATGTGAATCTGCCTTTTCAGGTTGAGGTTGACGCTTCGGAGATCGGAGCTGGGGCAGTGTTGTCGCAGAAAGGTTCCGACTGCTCCGTCATTAGGCCTTGTGCCTTCTTTTCTCGCAAATTTTCGCCCGCAGAGCGGAATTATGATGTTGGGAATCGGGAGCTTTTGGCCATGAAGTGGGCGTTTGAGGAGTGGCGCCATTGGCTCGAGGGGGCTAGGCATCAGGTGGTGGTATTGACTGACCACAAAAATTTGATTTATCTTGAGACTGCCAGACGCCTGAATCCTAGACAGGCGCGCTGGTCTTTATTTTTTTCTCGCTTTAATTTTGTGGTGTCATACCTACCGGGTTCTAAGAATGTTAAGGCAGATGCCCTTTCTAGGAGTTTTGACCCGGACTCTCCTGGTAATTCTGAACCCACAGGTATCCTTAGGGAGGGAGTGATTTTGTCGGCCGTTTCTCCTGATCTGCGGCGGTCCTTGCAGGAGTTTCAGGCGGATAGACCGGATCGTTGTCCGCCTGATAGACTGTTTGTTCCGGATGATTGGACCAGCAGAGTCATCTCTGAGGTACATTCTTCTGCATTGGCAGGTCATCCCGGAATTTTTGGTACCAGGGATTTGGTGGCAAGATCCTTCTGGTGGCCTTCCTTGTCACGAGATGTGCGAGTCTTTGTGCAGTCATGTGACGTTTGTGCTCGGGCCAAGTCTTGTAGTTCTCGGGCTAGCGGACTGCTGTTGCCCTTGCCTATTCCTAAGAGGCCTTGGACACACATCTCGATGGATTTTATTTCAGATCTGCCTGTTTCCCAGAAGATGTCTGTCATCTGGGTGGTCTGTGACCGTTTCTCTAAAATGGTCCATTTGGTTCCTCTGCCCAAGTTGCCTTCTTCTTCTGAGTTGGTTCCTCTGTTTTTTCAGAATGTTGTCCGATTGCACGGTATTCCTGAGAATATTGTTTCTGACAGAGGTACCCAATTTGTGTCTAGATTTTGGCGGGCATTCTGTGCTAGGATGGGCATAGATTTGTCTTTTTCTTCTGCTTTTCACCCTCAGACTAATGGCCAGACCGAGCGGACTAATCAGACCCTTGAGACATATCTGAGGTGTTTTGTCTCTGCTGACCAGGATGATTGGGTTGCCTTTTTGCCATTGGCAGAGTTCGCCCTCAATAATCGGGCCAGTTCTTCCACCTTGGTGTCCCCGTTTTTCTGTAATTCGGGGTTTCACCCTCGATTTTCCTCCGGTCAGGTGGAATCCTCGGATTGTCCTGGAGTGGATGCGGTGGTGGAGAGATTGCATCACATCTGGGGGCAGGTTATGGACAATTTGAAGTTGTCCCAGGAGAAGACTCAGCGTTTTGCCAACCGTCATCGTCGTGTTGGTTCTCGGCTTTGTGTTGGAGATTTAGTGTGGTTGTCTTCTCGTTTTGTCCCTATGAGGGTCTCTTCTCCTAAGTTTAAACCTCGGTTCATCGGCCCTTATAGAATATTGGAGATTCTTAATCCTGTTTCTTTCCGTTTGGACCTCCCTGCGTCCTTTTCCATTCATAACGTTTTTCATCGGTCGTTATTGCGCAGGTATGAGGTACCTGTTGTACCTTCAGTTGAGCCTCCTGCTCCGGTGTTGGTTGAGGGTGAGTTGGAGTACGTTGTGGAGAAAATTTTGGACTCTCGTGTTTCCAGACGGAAACTCCAGTATCTGGTCAACTGGAAGGGTTACGGCCAGGAGGATAATTCTTGGGTCAATGCATCTGATGTTCATGCTTCTGATCTTGTTCGTGCCTTCCATAGGGCTCATCCTGGTCGCCCTGGTGGATCTGGTGAGGGTTCGGTGCCCCCTCCTTGAGGGGGGGGTACTGTTGTGAATTTGGATTCTGGGCTCCCCCGGTGGCCGCTTGTGGAATTGGACTTGTCATCCTCTTTCCTGTTTCACCTGGTTCCATCAGTAGTGGGTGTCGCTATTTAAGCTCATTTCTCTGGTGGTTTCTTGCCGGTCAACAATGTTATCTGATGCCTCTCAGTGCTTGTTCCTGCTTCTAGACAACTACTAGATAAGTTGGACTTTTGTCCATGTTTTGTTTTGCCTATTTGTTCCAGTTCACAGCTGAAGTTTTGTTACTGTGTCTGGAAAGCTCTCGTTGATCAGGGATTGCTACTCTGGCGTTATGAGTTAATGCCAGAGTTTAAGGTAATCTCTGGATGGTGTTTTGTTAGTGTTTTTCTGCTGACCATGAAAGTATACTATCTGTCTTCTGCTATCTAGTAAGCGGACCTCAAATTTGCTAAGACTATTTTCCTGCTGCGTTTGTAGTTTCATCTGAACTCACCGTCATTATATGTGGGGGGCTACTGTCTTCTTTGGAATATTTCTCTAGAGGTGAGCCAGGTCTTATATTTCCCTCTGCTAGCTATTTAGGTCTTAGGCCAGAGCTGGGCATCTAGCGATAAATAGGAAATGCTACCTGGCTATTTCTAGTTGCGCGGCAGGCTTAGTTCATGGTCAGTATAGTTCCATCTTCCGAGAGCTTGTCCCTCTATAGGCTTGCTATGATCTCTGCCTGCAGAGATCATGACAGGGGGCAATCAGCCATTTTGATTTTCAAGAGCTTTTGTGCTACCAGTAACATGGAAGCCCCTTATATTTCCATTAACAGATGATGGACCTGAGTGAGGACTTGCTTTTTTTGTGGATTGAGTTGAAGCTTTTATTAGGAACATTTTTCATAACGTTTGGGATCACATTTATCTGACGCTCTACACTGAGCTCATACTTTAGGGTTTCCATCTAAATCTCCAAGTGACATGACAAATGGAACTCCCAAGGGATCCAATCACTATAATGAGGCAGCAGAGTTACTCTGAAGTCCATCTGGCCTCTGTTCAGCATTGTCCTTCCTTTCAGAGGTGCACAAAACTATGGTGGACCGCGTTTTTTATGCACGCCTAAAAAGAAGGACACCACCAGATCACAGGTCCTATGGAGTTCACAGTGCCTCCATCTGCCTTATTATATTATTATTATTTTTTTTTTATATATATAGCACCATTAATTCCATGGTGCTGTACATTAGATGGGGTGACATCAAAATACAAATATCACTTACAATAAACAAAACTAACAATGAATCACTGATACAGAGGGAAGAGGACTCTGCTCTTGCGGGCTTACATTCTACAGGATTATGAGGAAGGATACAGTAGGTTGGGATTAGGTGGTTCATTATATGGAATCTTCCACCAGCGGTTCTGTCTGAATCACGTATCTCAGAGATTTATATGGAAACCCCAGTGTACCCGGTGTAAGTTCTCAGTGTAGAGCGCAGGATAAATGTGTGCCAAGACTTGCTGCGATCTATGGGAGACAGAATGAACAAATCCACAGCAGGTGAAGAATTGATTTTATCTATTTTTTACGCCATACCTCATGCGGTATAAGTGATTAGGCGACATTCTTTGAGTCAGTGCGATTACAGCGATACCAGATTAATATCCTTTTTTTATGTTTGGCTGCAGTCACACACTAAAAGACGCTTTTTTTTTGCAAAAAGAAATTTTCTGCATCGCCATATTTTGAGAGCTATAATTTTTCCATTTTTCAGCCCACAGAGACATGTGAAAGCTTGTTTTTTGAGGGACAAGCTGCCTTTTTAATTGGCACCAATTTCGGGCTCATAACATTTTTGATCGCTTTCTTTTGTGATTTTTGTGGAGGCAGAAGAACAAAAACCAGCATTTCATTCTGCTTGTGGTAAAATTGATAAGGAGTTTTATTCTACGGGTCAGAGTGGTTACAGTGATGCCAAATTTATATTGTTTTTAAATGTTTAGCCACTTTTACACAATAAAAACTTTTATAGAAAAAATAATTATTTTTGCATTGCTGTATTCTGAGAGCTATAACTTTTTTATTGTTCTGCTGTTGTATTTTGTATGGTGGCTTCTTTTTTTCAAGACAAGATGGCATTTTCAGTGATACTATTTTTACTTACATTCGTCTTTTTGATCGCTTTTTATTCCACTTTTTCCAAGCAGTATGATGATAAACCATAGCTTGCTATCTTTTTTTGTTTTTTTTATGATGTTCACTGATGGGCTTAACTAGCATGACATTTTTATAGATCAGATTGTTCCAGACGTGGCAATACCAAACTTTTTTGTTTATTGAATTTTTTTTTTACATAAAAATGTGTATTTATTACTGAATTTCTATTACTATTGTTTTGATATTTATTTATTTTTTACAGATTTTTAAAAACATTTTTTTTCCTTTTTTACCTAGTCCCTTTGTGGGACTTTGACTTTTTTTACTTTGATTGAAGGTTTAATGCAGTGCAATGCACTAGCATTGCACTGCATTATACCTATACTGAAAGCTTCTGACACCATGCTGTGAGCATGGTCCTAGAAGCTTTCTGTAGCTTGGTGACCCGGGGGTCATCATGGTGACCCTGGGTAACCATGGCAATGATCGGGCCCCCGCATGACATCGCAGGGACGCTGATCTTAAGGCAGAGGGAGCTCCTGTTCCTCTAGCTCCCTCCTGAATGCTGCGATCACGCTCGATCGCAGCATTTAGGTCGTTAACAGCCAGGGGTGGCACTGTTAGTGCAGATGCTCAGCCACTTGCAGAGCTGAGCTGCTGCACTGATCGGACAGGAATTGCTAATATTTCAGCATCTCCTGCGTGATCATGCTGTGAGCGGTCAGTCAGATTGACTGAAAGATCACAGCGATCTGGGTGCAGGGATCGAGACGCAGTGACAGTTTAAGTGCATGACAGACACAGCCCATCCTGGTGCGGTAACTGACACAAGGCCATGACGGACTGTGTCTGTCAGAGGATGTTAAGGGGTTAAAGGAATTTTCAGGATAAACATACATTTTTTTCTGTTATTTTTGCTGTCTTTTGCTGTCATTCTATCTGACTGCAGCAAGATGAATATTAAAAGTGTGCCGTATGCACACTGTCAGGAATCCACTTTGTTGCCTGCTTAAGTGGTTGTCACATGACCACTTATATGATATTTATAAACAATCGGTCATGTGCCAACTAGCAACTTTTCCTGATTTTCTCAATCAGGTGATGGACCATTAATACATCAATCACTCATATGTCATTTGCATGTTGGCTTTCATGTGTTGACTGCCGACTTTTACTGCTTCTCTATAGAACATTGATTGAAGAAGGAAAAGTTTTCATGCAAATAGCATATGAACGGTCACATCATGCCTGATTAAGAAGACAACAGAAGGAATCCTGAGAGTGCGCATGTCACGAGTGTGTCAGGTGAGACAGACTCTCTTTTTGAATCCGTCTGTAGAAGGTCATTGTGCTTGGCTCTGAGGGAACATTCTGGATCTTGCATTTCTGCTGTGGAGTGATATCCTACTCCCTCTGTGACCTAGCGGTGATCTCAACCGTCTGCTGCTGATTAACACACCCTTGCTGGATGTTCTCTTTAGTCACTTCAGCAAGGTGCCAGTGATAGCTCTATTTACCTCTGTCTGTTGAAAGTGCTAGATGTCAACTAATTTCTTCTTGGAGCCTCTTGGAGACTTGCTGGCATGAGCTCTCTTGTGTCATCTCAAACTAAGTGTATTCCCTCATTTGTCTTCCTGCTTTGTCTTTAGTTGTAGTGGGAGTTGACTAGCACACCCTGTGCCCAACCTATCCAGGGTCTATCGCCAGGGGCAGTCTGGGATTAAGTTCCTGCTAAGTGATAGGTGCAGAACCTATTTAGGGATGGTAGGACAGACAGGGTTGTTAGGGCTAGTGGAACGCACCAAATAATAAAGAGGTAGATATGTGGTGTTTTCACAGCCCGAGGTCCACCCTGCAGAGATGGTACCTGCTGCTGAGTAATGGCGGATGGACGCTTACTCACACGTGGGTTTAGACCTCACCCTGTGTGACAGGGAGCGATCTCTGCTGCTTCACAGTCGCCTAAATAAATGCTGCGCCCTGTTAACAGTCACAGGGTGCAGCTGAAGACGCTAGTGGGATCCCTGAGATTCACCCCCACTAAGCTGATGCCTGGTCTCACTCTGACCCTTGGTGGCTTTTGAGCCCACGCCTGAGGACACCCTGAGTCAGCAGCTGAGACCAAGTGGGAGTTCCCACCCTACACTGACCGATTGTCAGGATAAAGGATTAATGCACAGATCGTGCTCTGGAGTGAGACAGCACTGTCAGGCACTAGGTAACTCCTCCATTCACGAGCAGTCAACAACTCTAGGAAGGGGAATGATTCAGAGCTTTCATCCATCGACAGGCATACATCCACACACACATGAAAACAGGTTTACACTAGCGAACCTTTTATAGTAGTAGCACTCTAGGACCCTCCTGACGGTCCAATAAAAGTTGCAACAGGACCTGAGCATGTGACCCCCGACCTCCAATGGGTGGTCGTCCCGTGGGCATGCTCAGTATGGGAAAAGCAGGACTTAGTCCCTGAAACGTCTGCTCGCTGCTAGTGTTGAGCATTCCGATACCGCAAGTATCGGGTATCGGCCGATACTTGCGGGTATCGGAATTCCGATACCGAGATCCGATACTTTTGTGGTATCGGGTATCGGTATCGAAACAACATTAATGTGTAAAAGAAAGAATTAAAATAAAAAATATTGCTATACTCACCTCTCCGACGCAGCCTGGACCTCACCGAGGGAACCGGCAGCGTTCTTTGCTTAAAATGCGCGTGTTTACTTCCTTCCGTGACGTCACGGCTTGTGATTGGTCGCATGCCGCCCATGTGGCCGCGACGCGACCAATCACAGCAAGCCGTGACGTAATTTTCAGGTCCTGAATGCCTAATTCTAGGCATTCAGAATTTTAAAATTACGTCACGGCTTGTGATTGGTTGCGTGCCGCCCATGTGACCGCGACGCGACCAATCACAGCAAGCCGTGACGTAATTTCAGGTCCTGAATGCCTAATTCTGCACCAATCACAAGCCGTGACGTAATTTTAAAATGCGCGCGTTTCCTGCCTCCCGTGACGTCACGGCTTGTGATTGGTCGCGTCGCCCATGTGACCGCGACGCGACCAATCACAAGCCGGAACATAATTTTAAAATCCTGAATGCCTAGAATTAGGCATTCAGGACCTGAAAATTACGTCACGGCTTGCTGTGATTGGTCGCGTCGCGGCCACATGGGCGGCACGCGACCAATCACAAGCCGTGACGTCACGGAAGGAAGTAAACGCGCGCATTTTTTACATAGATAGTTATTAAGGTTGAAGGAAGACTGTAAGTCCATCTAGTTCAACCCATAGCCTAACCTAACATGCCCTAACATGTTGATCCAGAGGAAGGCAAAAAAAAACCATGTGGCAAAGAGTAACTCCACCATGGGGAAAAAAATTCCTTCCCGACTCCACATACGGCAATCAGACTAGTTCCCTGGATCAATGCCTTATCAAGGAATCTAGTGTATATACCCTGTAACATTATACTTTTCCAGAAAGGTATCCAGTCCCCTCTTAAATTTAATTAATGAATCACTCATTACAACATCATACGGCAGAGAGTTCCATAGTCTCACTGCTCTTACAGTAAAGAATCCGCGTCTGTTATTATGCTTAAACCTTCTTTCCTCCAGACGTAGAGGATGCCCCCTTGTCCCTGTCTCAGGTCTATGATTAAAAAGATCATCAGAAAGGTCTTTGTACTGTCCCCTCATATATTTATACATTAAAATAAGATCACCCCTTAGTCTTCGTTTTTCCAAACTAAATAGCCCCAAGTGTAATAACCTATCTTGGTATTGCAGACCCCCCAGTCCTCTAATAACCTTGGTCGCTCTTCTCTGCACCCGCTCCAGTTCAGCTATGACTTTCTTATACACCGGAGACCAGAACTGTGCACAGTATTCTAAGTGTGGTCGAACTAGTGACTTGTATAGAGGTAGAATTATGTTCTCCTCATGAGCATCTATGCCTCTTTTAATACATCCCATTATTTTATTTGCCTTTGTAGCAGCTGCCTGACACTGGCCACTGAATATGAGTTTGTCATCCACCCATATACCCAGGTCTTTTTCATTGACGGTTTTGCCCAGAGTTTTAGAATTAAGCACATAGTTATACATCTTATTACTTCTACCCAAGTGCATGACCTTACATTTATCCCCATTAAAGCTCATTTGCCATTTATCAGCCCAAGCTTCTAGTTTACATAAATCATCCTGTAATATAAAATTGTCCTCCCCTGTATTGATTACCCTGCAGAGTTTAGTGTCATCTGCAAATATTGAAATTCTACTCTGAATGCCCCCTACAAGGTCATTAATAATAATAATAATATGTTAAAAAGAAGAGGGCCCAATACTGACCCCTGTGTGTTGTAAATTGGATTCTGGGCTCCCCCTGTGGCCACTTGTGGAATTGTACTTGTGTGCATCATCCCCTCTGTTCACCTGCTCCTATCAGGATGTGGGAGTCGCTATATAACCTTGCTCCTCTGTCAGTTTCATGCCGGTCAACAATGTAATCAGAAGCCTTCTGTGCATGTTCCTGCTACTAGACAACTCCTAGCTAAGTTGGACTTTTGTCCTTGTGTGTTTTTGCATTTTGTTCCTGTTCACAGCTGCTGTTTCGTTACTGTGTCTGGAAAGCTCTTGTGAGCGGAAATTGCCACTCTGGTGTTATGAGTTAATGCTAGAGTCTTAAAGTAATTTCTGGATGGTGTTTTGATAGGGTTTTCTGCTGACCATGAAAGTGCCCTTTCTGTCTTCATGCTATCTAGTAAGCGGACCTCGATTTTGCTAAACCTATTTTCATACTACGTTTGTCATTTCATCTAAAATCACCGCCAATATATGTGGGGGCCTCTGTCTGCCTTTTGGGAAAATTTCTCTAGAGGTGAGCCAGGACTGTCTTTTCCTCTGCTAGGATTAGGTAGTTCTCCGGCTGGCGCTGGGCATCTAGGGATAAAAAACGTAGGCATGCTACCCGGCCACTTCTAGTTGTGCGGCAGGTTTAGTTCATGGTCAGTATAGTTTCCATCTTCCAAGAGCTAGTTCTCATATATGCTGGGCTATGTTCTCTCGCCATTGAGAATCACGACACCTGTGGTACCCCACTGCTAACCGCAACCCAGTCCGAGTGTGCTCCATTTTAAGCAAAGAACGCTGCCAGTTCCCTCGGTGAGGTCCAGGCTGCGTCGGAGAGGTGAGTATAGCAATATTTTTTATTTTAATTCTTTCTTTTACACATTAATATGGATCCCAGGGCCTGAAGGAGAGTTTCCTCTCCTTCAGACCCTGGGAACCATCAGGGATACCGTCCGATACTTGAGTCCCATTGACTTGTATTGGTATCGGGTATCGGTATCGGATTAGATCCGATACTTTGCCGGTATCGGCCGATACTTTCCGATACCGATACTTTCAAGTATCGGACGGTATCGCTCAACACTACTCGCTGCTGATCAATTCTGGCTACAAAGACAGAGCCTGGAAAGGCAGCAGTAACCAAGCATACAGTATCTGCTTGAGCCAGATGCTGGGACTGACGTCTCTGCTGAGCAGGCTCCACTGCGGCTGGAAGAGAATGGGAGACCGCAGCGGACAAGGTTCGAGATTCCCCCTGTGCAGGGGCGGGAACTTGACTCCTAACACAGGGTATTGTCAGATCTGGATAGGGGTCTCCACTCCCCCCTTTCCTAGTGTTTGAGCTACCCCACCCTCTTCCCATTGTTGTGCACCTAGCTTCTTCCTCACCCAGCGTGACAGCGCATATGGCACGCTGCTTGGATTCGGCATGGTGCCCAGATAGGCTGGTGACAGTTATATAGAACAGCACTGACAACACAAAAATGCAAATAATATGGACATTTTAAGGGACATATTTATATTTAAAGAGGTATTCTCAAGGTATTAAATTGCTTTAGTTAGGATGAAAATAAGCAAGTTTGCAGTTGACTTGCTGTTTCTATTTTCTGCAATGACAGCGTTTATCTTTTGCAGTGTACATCTTATTTCCACAGGGTTTGGCCAAGAGTGCCTATCTAGACTTTGGCCAAGTGCGCACAGTAGTTACAATCCAGGAAGGGAGGTATCTCCTAACATCTCAATTTTCTCTTTCCAGCCCATTGATTTCTATTTTCTTTTTCGAAGTTAGTTACTCAGCAACCTCCTCCTCTCTCTCAGCTTATGAGGATCTGCTGTTACAAATCTTTTCAAATCACCAGCTCGCAGTTTCAGAGCAGGTCTCCTAGTCGAGTTGATTCTCACAGTCTGGAGCTGTGTGCTTGTTCAAATGTCCTATTATCGCTATATGTTAATATAATGATAGCAGTGTACACTACAGAACAAATCACTGATAGCTTAATGTGTTACAACAGAACTTGTGCTCAGCATTATAGTTCTAATACAACAGATCTACTCTCACAAGAACTGTCACTCAAGGTGTAGTGAGTCTGCCCTGACAGAAACCAGGAAATGAGGATACTGTATGGAGACTGTATCATAATGATCCGCTCAAGAAACAGTTTGATAATACCCCATTAAATGCATTTTTTCACTTGTATTTTTTTCATTACAAAATGTGACTTCTGCAGTCTCTAGCATCACAGTACGTAGCAGACTGCGGTATAAGTTAAAGGCAACCTGTCAGCAGGATTGTGCACAGTAACCTACATACAGTGACAGGTCGGCACCGTTATACTGATTAAAATGTTACCTTGGTTGTTAAAATCCGTCTTATGGTTGTTTTTTAATATTTATTTTCAGTTTTTAGTTAATGAGATGCTCATACTCCAGGGCAGCCTGGAGGGTGGTTTTTATGTGGTGCTCTGCTTCGGTATTCATAATGCAGACTGCTGACTGGTTGCTATCTCATTAACTAAAAAATGACAATAAAGATAAAAGAACAACCATAAGACAGATTTCATCTACCAAGGTATCATTTTAATCAGTATAATGGTGCCAACCTGACACTGTCTGTAAGCTACTGTGCACAATCCTGCTGACAGGTTCCCTTTAACCATCAATTGTGTCAGACAGAGTGCAAACTGCATTTGTGCATTTACCCTACAGTATAGATATGGAGCTTTTCCAGACTTACAGTGTTCTGTAGCATTTCATTCCCATTAATAAGACAGAAGCCAAAGGTGTGGTCTTTCGGCCTTTGCCTGGCAGGTACATACTTGCACACCTTTTGTTTAACTGTACTGAAAAGTCGAATGATTTTCCATACAGAGTTATACAAACCAAACATGAAAAGAGCGGTTATTCCCGGTTGGTGCCACAGAGTGAAGACAAAAGTGTATGTTTTCTAGTATCTTTATTCATCCTATGCATTTTGAAGTTGGGTTGACTCCTTCATCAGGTTCAAGGAGTGAACCTGATGAAGGAGTCAGAAAGACACTGATGGATTTCACTGTTGTCTCTTTTTCAGTCTGCTGTATACTGTGATATATAGAGGGTGTAGAAGCCAAGTCCTTTAGGGTACGTGCACACGTTGCGGATTGGCCGCTGCGGATTCGCAGCAGTTTTCCATGAGTTTACAGTACCATGTAAACCTATGGAAAACAAAATCCACAGTGCACATGCTGCGGAAAAAACCATGCAGAAACGTAACGTTGTTTATTCCGCAGCATGTCAATTCTTTGTGCGGATTCCGCAGCGGTTTGCATCTGCTCCATAATAGGAATCCGCACAAAAAACGCAAAAATATCACAGTAATTCCGCAGGAAATCCGCAGTGCAATTTACCTGCGGATCTACCAAAATCATACCCTAAAAAAGCCCCTGAAGCTGCATGAAAGTCTTAAAGCATATTGACAAAAGTATGCAAAAAAGATCTTTAGTAGTCATCTTAAAGAAAAGAGCGTATTGAATCTACTCAGTATTTAATGTAATTGGCAATCGTGCATGAGACAAAAAAGATAAAAAGCACAAAAAAAATCAAGCCTTGCCTTGTTATTATCATGCATTTGATGGCACAGTTTCCTTATAGAATGATAATTTTCCAGATATCATTTGTGTCTGGTGCAGTCTAAATAAGTAGCATACTTAATCTCCATTCCATTCTCTTTTTGCATTTTTTAAAATCAGAAAGAAGAATAAGGGCACATGCTGGTGAATGATCCGTATGTCTGTATTTCCTCTCCAGTTGCTTTGCGGGTATATGACTGAATGCTACCAAGGAACAGCAAAATATTCCAATTAAACTGTGAAAAAAGACTCAATAAGCATCAAAATCGCTAGGTGAAATATATATTTTAGTCAGGAAACTTGTCTGCAGAATTGTGCTCCATTTGTCGGCAGTGTGGTCCTTTTTTTTCCAAATGTACCTTGTAGAGAAGATTGCCACAGCTTTGGAGTGCAATCAAAAAGGCAAGCGTAAGAAACAAATAATAGAAAACCCAATACACAATTATTGTAGAAATATAGTACACATTGACACTTTATCATGTGATGCATTATGAAATCCTGCAGACTATTGGCATTCTGTTTGCTGATTCTCTACTAAATAGCAGAACTTAAATTGCTCTGAAAGACAATAATGTGATTATATGAACTTGAGCCATAGGATGGCAAACTGCCAATCGTTCAGGTTACAAAGCTCACTTCAAAATGTAATGAATCCATATTGATATAATGTATCTACACTATGATTATAAAGGTCCTCAGCAATTTTCTATATTATTTGAATTATCAACTAAAACTTTAAGAATTAAAGTTTACAAGAAGTGCCATTACTGACAAAAAAAAGTTTAATGTGAAATACTGTACCGCAGGGTCAAAGCAGTTTCATGCTACCTAAAACCATCACTTATAAGAAAAGGCATTTCCAAGCACCCTTCATGTTAATATCTGAGTACAGATCCATATATTTCTATGGGTGCATTTTCATAGCTATTGAAAAGACTGTGATCATGAGGTCTTAGTAAAAGTACCGTTTAGAAGTCCCCATAGATTGTATTCATTTAATCAAAGAAGCACTTCCATCAAAGTTTTTATCCTCTTAATATATTGCAATCATCATATTTTACAGAACTGTGTACTTACAATTACTTATTTCGCCTTTTTACCCAGGTAATTCTTCTCTTTTCTCTGCTCTTTGTAGAAAAAGGAAGTCTCTTTTCTGTTATGACCCCAATGGCGAGGGTCTCAGAGGAACGTGGAAGTCTGCAGAATACAAAAATCCAGCTCATAGGGCAGTGGTAACTGGGTTGACCATATATCTACTCCTAACGCCAACACTAGAAGTAGCCGGGGATCATTCCTACGTTGATTCTAGATGACACGCGCCAGCCGGAGAATCTAGCTACCCCTAGTAGAGGAAAACAAAGACCTTTCTTGCCTCCAGAGAAGGGGACCCCAAAGCTGGATAGAAGCCCCCCACAAATAATGACGGTGAGGTAAGAGGAAATGACAAACACAGAAATGAATCAGGTTTAGCACAGAGAGGCCCGCTTACTGATAGCAGAATAAAGAAAGGTAACTTATATGGTCAACAAAAACCCTATCAAAATCCACACTGGAAATTCAAGAACCCCCGAACCGTCTAACGGTCCGGGGGGAGAACACCAGCCCCCTAGAGCTTCCAGCAAAGGTCAGGATATAGATTTGGAACAAGCTGGACAAAAATACAAAACCAAAACAAATAGCAAAAAGCAAAAGGCAGACTTAGCTGATATAACTGGAACCAGGATCAGTAGACAAGAGCACAGCAGACTAGCTCTGATAACTACGTTGCCAGGCATTGAACTGAAGGTCCAGGGAGCTTATATAGCAACACCCCTAACTAACGACCCAGGTGCGGATAAAAGGAATGACAGAAAAACCAGAGTCAAAAAAGTAGTAACCACTAGAGGGAGCAAAAAGCAAATTCACAACAGTACCCCCCCCTTAGTGAGGGGTCACCGAACCCTCACCACGACCACCAGGGCGATCAGGATGAGCGGCATGAAAGGCACGAACTAAATCGGCCGCATGAACATCAGAGGCGACCACCCAGGAATTATCCTCCTGACCATAGCCCTTCCACTTGACCAGGTACTGAAGCCTCCGCCTGGAGAGGCGAGAATCCAAGATCTTCTCCACCACGTACTCCAACTCGCCCTCAACCAACACCGGAGCAGGAGGCTCAGCAGAAGGAACTACAGGCACAATGTACCGCCGCAACAAGGACCTATGAAATACATTGTGAATAGCAAATGACACAGGAAGATCCAGACGAAAAGATACAGGATTAAGGATTTCCAATATCTTGTAAGGCCCAATAAAACGAGGTTTAAATTTGGGAGAGGAGACCTTCATAGGAACAAAGCGGAAAGAAAGCCATACTAAATCCCCAACGCGTAGTCGGGGACCCACACCGCGGCGGCGGTTGGCAAAGCGCTGAGCCTTCTCCTGTGACAACTTCAAGTTGTCCACCACATGATTCCAGATCTGCTGCAACCTATCCACCACACGATGCTTAGCACCCTCGAGCCAATGACGCCACTCCTCAAATGCCCATTTCATGGCCAACAACTCCCGATTGCCCACATCATAATTTCGCTCGGCAGGCGAAAACTTCCTAGAGAAAAAGGCACAAGGTTTCATAACAGAGCAACCAGGGCCTCTCTGCGACAAAACGGCCCCTGCCCCAATCTCCGAAGCATCCACCTCAACCTGAAAGGGAAGTGAGACGTCAGGCTGGCACAAAACAGGCGCCGAAGTAAATCGGCGTTTCAACTCCTGGAAAGCCTCCACGGCAGCAGGAGCCCAGTTAGCTACATCGGAGCCCTTCTTGGTCATATCCGTCAAAGGTTTCACAATGCTAGAAAAATTAGCAATAAAACGACGGTAGAAGTTAGCGAAGCCCAAGAACTTCTGAAGACTCTTAACTGACGAGGGCTGAGTCCAATCAAGAATAGCTCGGACCTTGACTGGGTCCATCTCCACAGCAGAAGGGGAAAAAATGAACCCCAAAAAGGGAACCTTCTGTACACCAAAGAGACACTTTGAGCCCTTGACAAACAAAGAATTTTCACGCAAAATTTTAAAGACCAACCTGACCTGCTCCACATGCGAATCCCAATTATCAGAAAAAACCAAAATATCATCCAGATAAACAATCAAAAATTTATCCAGATACTTCCGGAAAATGTCATGCATAAAGGACTGAAAAACTGAAGGCGCATTGGAGAGCCCAAAAGGCATCACCAAGTACTCAAAATGACCTTCGGGCGTATTGAATGCGGTTTTCCATTCATCACCTTGCTTAATGCGCACAAGGTTGTACGCACCACGAAGGTCTATCTTGGTGAACCACTTGGCACCCTTAATCCGGGCAAACAAGTCAGACAACAGCGGTAAAGGATACTGAAATTTGACAGTGATCTTATTTAAAAGCCGATAATCAATACAAGGTCTCAAAGATCCGTCCTTTTTAGCCACAAAAAAGAATCCCGCACCAAGAGGGGAAGAAGACGGACGAATATGTCCTTTCTCCAGAGACTCCTTGATATATGAACGCATAGCGGTATGTTCAGGTACCGACAGATTAAACAGTCTTCCCTTAGGAAACTTACTGCCTGGGATCAAATCTATAGCACAGTCACAGTCCCTATGAGGAGGCAGTGCACTGGACTCAGACTCACTGAAGACATCCTGATAATCAGACAAATACTCCGGAACTTCCGAAGGCGTAGAAGAAGCAATAGACACAGGCAGGGAATCCCCATGAATACCACGACAGCCCCAACTTGAGACTGACATAGCCTTCCAGTCCAGGACTGGATTATGGGTCTGTAACCATGGCAGCCCTAAAACAACCAAATCATGCATTTTATGTAAAACCAGGAAATGTATCACCTCGCGGTGTTCAGGAGTCATGCACATGGTAACCTGTGTCCAATACTGCGGTTTATTTGCTGCCAATGGTGTAGCATCAATACCCCTAAGAGGAATAGGATTTTCTAATGGTTCAAGAGTAAAACCACAGCGCTTAGCAAATGAGAGATCCATGAGACTCAGGGCAGCACCTGAATCTACAAACGCCATGACAGGATAAGATGACAGTGAGCAAATCAAAGTTACAGACAGAATAAATTTAGGTTGCAAATTACCAACGGTGACAGGACTAACAACCTTAGCTATACGTTTAGAGCATGCTGAGATAACATGTGTAGAATCACCACAGTAGTAGCACAAGCCATTCCGGCGTCTATGAATTTTCCGCTCATTTCTAGTCAGGATTCTATCACATTGCATTAAATCAGGTGTCTGTTCAGACAACACCATGAGGGAATTAGCGGTTTTTCTATCACATTGCACCGAATTAGGTGTCTGTTCAGACAACACCATGAGGGAATTTGCGGTTTTGCGCTCCCGCAACCGCCGGTCAATTTGAATAGCCAGTGCCATAGTATCATTCAGACCTGTGGGAATGGGAAAACCCACCATAACATTCTTAATGGCTTCAGAAAGGCCATTTCTAAAATTAGCGGCCAGTGCACACTCGTTCCAATGTGTCAGCACGGACCATTTCCGAAATTTTTGGCAATACACTTCAGCCTCGTCCTGCCCCTGAGACATAGCCAGCAAGGCCTTTTCTGCCTGAATCTCAAGATTGGGTTCCTCATAAAGTAAACCGAGCGCCAGAAAAAACGCATCAAGATCAGCCAATGCCGGATCTCCTGGCGCCAGCGAAAAAGCCCAATCCTGAGGGTCGCCCCGTAAGAACGAAATAACAATTTTTACTTGCTGAGCAGAATCTCCAGATGAACAGGGTCTCAGGGACAAAAACAATTTACGATTATTCACGAAATTCCTAAACTTAAACCTGTCTCCGGAAAACAGTTCAGGAATCGGTATTTTAGGTTCTGACCTAGGATTTCTGATAACATAGTCTTGTATGCCCTGCACACGAGTAGCCAGCTGGTCCACACTTGTAATCAAGGTCTGGACATTCATGTCTGCAGCAAGCATAGCCACTCTGAGGTAAAGGGGAAGAAGAAAAAAAAAAAAAACTCAGAATCTTCTTTCTTATAATCCCTCTTCTGCAATGCATTTAAACATTTAATACTGGCCTGGCAAACTGTTATGACCCCAATGGCGAGGGTCTCAGAGGAACGTGGAAGTCTGCAGAATACAAAAATCCAGCTCATAGGGCAGTGGTAACTGGGTTGACCATATATCTACTCCTAACGCCAACACTAGAAGTAGCCGGGGATCATTCCTACGTTGATTCTAGATGACACGCGCCAGCCGGAGAATCTAGCTACCCCTAGTAGAGGAAAACAAAGACCTTTCTTGCCTCCAGAGAAGGGGACCCCAAAGCTGGATAGAAGCCCCCCACAAATAATGACGGTGAGGTAAGAGGAAATGACAAACACAGAAATGAATCAGGTTTAGCACAGAGAGGCCCGCTTACTGATAGCAGAATAAAGAAAGGTAACTTATATGGTCAACAAAAACCCTATCAAAATCCACACTGGAAATTCAAGAACCCCCGAACCGTCTAACGGTCCGGGGGGAGAACACCAGCCCCCTAGAGCTTCCAGCAAAGGTCAGGATATAGATTTGGAACAAGCTGGACAAAAATACAAAACCAAAACAAATAGCAAAAAGCAAAAGGCAGACTTAGCTGATATAACTGGAACCAGGATCAGTAGACAAGAGCACAGCAGACTAGCTCTGATAACTACGTTGCCAGGCATTGAACTGAAGGTCCAGGGAGCTTATATAGCAACACCCCTAACTAACGACCCAGGTGCGGATAAAAGGAATGACAGAAAAACCAGAGTCAAAAAACTAGTAACCACTAGAGGGAGCAAAAAGCAAATTCACAACACTTTTCCCTGCATTTATAATTCCCCTCTTCAACTCCTGACCCAGCTGCTCTCTCCTCCCCCAGCCAGAGACTTTTGCAATGACTATACTCATGCAGGGAAAAGAGACTTCCTGTTTCTACATAGAGAGGTCATAGACGTGAGGTCATAAACCTAATGGAAACCAGAGGAATTAACTTGGTAGAAGTGCTCGTAAGTACACATCTATATATATAATCCCCAGTTGGGACTTCCGGTCGCTGTCCCCGAATCCCATAAGGCACCGCTGCAGTGTGCACTCCCGGGTGGCAGGTGGCGCTGTTGTACACAGACAGCTTGTAGCAGGCAGTGCAGAGCACATGTAGCCATGGCGCTGGCGGATAGTCACGGTTACACAGCACTTCTCAATAGCAGTTGCACTACAAAGAGAGCGCAGGCGGAGCTCGGCACAGTGAGTGCACGGTGGCAGAGGAGATGCACCCACCGGTATATGCACACACTCGGAACATGGGCACCAGCACATGGGGATAGATATATCCATAGATAGGCCGATGTTAATTAATGAACATAAAGAAAAAAACGGGAAAATAAATGGCGTGGGCTCCCGCGCAATTTTCTGCACCAGAGGGGGAAAGCCGATGGCCGAGGCCAATATTTGTAGCCTGGGAAGGGATTAATACCCATGGCCCCTCCCAAGCTATGAATATCAGCCCCCAGCTGTCTGCATAGCCTTTACTTACTATTAAAATAGGGGGACCCAAAAAATGACGTGGGGTCCCCCTATATTTTATAGCCAGAAAGGCTATGCAGACAGCTGCAGGCTGATAATCATAGCCTAGAGAGGGGCCATGGATATTGGCCCACCCCGGCTACAAATACCAGCCCGCAGCCGCCCCAGAAATGGCGCATCTGTAAGATGCGCCAATTCCAGCACTTAACCCCTCTCTTCCCACTCCCGAGCAGCGGTGGGATATGGGGTAATAAGGGGTTAATGTCACATTGCTATTGTAAGGTGACATTAAGCTGGGTTAATAATGGAGAGGCGTCAATAAGACGCCTATCCATTGTTAATCCTAGAGTAGTGAAAGAGTTAAAAACAAAATAAAGACACAGCCATAAAAAAGTATTTTATTATTCTTAATTTAACCATACTTACCATACTTCGCACCTGCAAAAACGTAAAATAATAAACCGTGTACTCCCTGTCCGATGCAGTCCAGTTAATAACGAGTGTCCCACGATGATCTCCCCTATAGAACAGTGACATCGGGTGATGTTACTGCTCTATAGGACCTCCAGTGACACACTGACAGGAGACAATGGCTCCTGCAGTGTATCACTGAGAGGTTACTGTAGTTCACTGGTCTCACTTTATGGCAATTGCTGCGTGGGAACTTTCTCACACAGCAGTGCCAAAAGTGAGACTAGGGACTTTTTTTTACAGTGGCGGAGGAATACAGTGCGGAAGGATACCTCCCTCCTGTCATTGTATTCCTGGAGTCCCTAGAGAGCGGTCACATCAGCTGATGCTGCTGCTCTCCACGGGAGATTGTTGTGGGACACTCGTGGATTTCTGCGGATCAGGGAGTATATTGTTTGTTTGTTATTTTAATATTTTTTACAGGAGACACTGGCTTCGGGGATCAAAGTGACAAGTGATGGTGAGTATGTACTCTATGTTATATGTACTGTATGTCTATATGTATGTAATGTATGAATGTACTGTATGTATGTATGAATGTAGTATGTATGTAGTATGTATGCTGTATGTTGTATATATAAGTAGTATGTATGTTGTATGTAGGTATGTAGTATGTATGTAGTATGTATGTTCAGGGCTGGCGTTAGGGGCAGGCAGACCAGGCAGCTGCCTGGGGCCCCCACTCCCCCAAGGGCCCCCAGCAAGCAGCAAGTCACGCAGCCGCTTTGGGGCCCCTGTGAGACAGGGGGGCCCGCCTGCCGCCAGCGCCGACTCCCCCGCCGCATTGAACTATACCGGCATCTGCCAGTACAGTTCAAAGCAATGATGGAGGAGAGAGCATCACCTGATGCTCCCTCTCCCATCATTCCCCGCTCTGCCTCTGACACAGCGGGTGCGCGTCATCGCGTACTTACTGTGTGTCAGGCAGTGCAGCGGCAGTCGCTGACACAGAAGCAGGGTGGAGCGCGGGCTCGGACAGAGGTGAGGAGCTTGTGTTTTTTTGGTTTTTTTTACTGCACTGTGTGGCCATTCTCGGGAGAAGAGAGGTGGGGAGGCAAGGGGGGATGTGGGCAGTGCTGTATACTACTGTGGGCAGTGCTGTATACTACTGTATGGGCAGTGCTGTATACTACTGTGGGCAGTGCTGTATACTACTGTGTGGGCAGTGCTGTATACTACTGTGGGCAGTGCTGTATACTACTGTGGGCAGTGCTGTATACTACTGAGGGCTGTGCTGTATACTACTGTGGGCAATACTGTATACTACTGTGGGCAGTGCTGTATACTACTGTGGGCAGTGCTGTATACTACTGTGGGCTGTGCTGTATACTACTGTGGGCAGTGCTGTATACTACTGTGGGCAGTGCTGTATACTACTGTGGGCAGTGCTGTATACTACTGTGGGCAGTGCTGTATACTACTGTGTGAGCAGTGCTGTATACTACTGTGGGCAGTGCTGAATACTACTGTGGGCAGTGCTGTATACTACTGTGTGGGTTGTGCTATACACTACTGTGTGGGCAGTGCTGTATACTACTGTGTGGGCAGTGCTGTATACTACTGTGTGGGCTGTGCTGTATACTACTGTGTGGGCAGTGCTTTATACTACTGTGTGGGCTGTTCTATATACTACTGTGTGGGCTGTGCTATATACTACTGTGTGGGCTGTGCTATATACTACGTGGCTGTGCTATATACTACTATGTGGGCTGTGCTATATACTATGGGGGTATATTATATTCTATGGGGGAGGCTGTGTTATATACTATGTGGCTATGTTAAATATTTGGGGGGTACATTATACATTCTATGGAGGGGGCTGCATTATATTCTGTGGGGGCTTTATTAGATTTTATGAGGGATGATTTCCCTTGCCCCATACGCTTTGATGGGGCTACATTATATTCTTTGGGGAGTGTCAGGACTCTGAACATTTTTTACCTTTTGTGCATTACTGCCCTTTTCCAAGATGGCGTCCTTGGTCTCATGTGCACTGTGTCTTCCTGCTATAAAACTCCACCCCAGCCTTCAGTCTGTGCTAGAGTATTCTGCCTTGCATCCAGCTCCAGACCTCTGATTACTCCCTGGCTATACACCTGCTCCTGTGAACCTGTGTGGTGATCCTGCTACTCTGCTCTGAGTTCCTGCTGCATACACAAGTTTCCAGTAATCCTCCTTCATCTGCTGCTCATGTTTACTTCCACCTGCATTTGCTGGACATGTAAGCTGCTGCTGCTTTGCATTAACCTGAGACTATTAACCAGGCCTCCCTGGTTGAGCTAAGATATGATTTGAACTGCCTATAAGCATATCTATATGTGTCTGGACTAAGAAAAGGATTTATTCACGTCAAGTATCCTCAAAAATAACTGTGCTTCATAGACTTTCTGCTTGATTGCATTTGCTCTGAAGTTTCCTATAGACTGCTATGCTGCGTTTATTATTTGCACCAAGTGTTGTGGACTTGAGTTTCTCTCTGCACCTGTTTGAATCACCGTGTGATAATATAGACTTTACCACTTATAAAACTGTGTCCTGTAGTTGTCTTGTTCCACGCAAAGAGTCTCCTGAGTTATCCACTATACTTATTACAGGATACTCTAGCCTAAAAAAAAAAAAAAGAGGAGACTGCTGGAACAATGACTGCAGAAAGCAGATTAGAGCAGGTGTTTTCCATAATTAGATCACTGCAGAAAGATGTGGAAGGTCTGCAAAAGAAGTTTGGAAGCTTTGAACTCAATCAACAAGTGTTTGGACAGACTTTGCAGGACTTGAGCAACCGCATGGCAGCCCAGGAAAACAAACTTGCTGGCATAGAGTCCCAGTATGGATGGGCTTTTCAGGACATAAGCACGCAAATAGCTGCACAAGTGACTTTACCCTCTGAGCAACCGCAACCAGCTAGCCCACCTAAGTTGCCCCCATTCAGATTTAATGGTGATCGTGACAAATTTCATGGCTTTGTGAATCAATGTATGCTATATTTTGTTGTGCATGCTGACCATTTTCCTACTGATAGATCCAAAGTATTGTGTGTAATAATGCTACCGACCTCACGAGCGCTCACCTGGGCGAATCTGATGATTGAGTCTCGTGACCCACAGTTAAATGATTTGGATGATTTCTTGGCCGCTATGGCATTAATGTTTGATGACCCTAATCGCCGTGCAACCGCTGAATCTGCTTTGCTGTCTTTACGCCAGGCTAAATGTTCTGTTATTGAGTATGCCACTGAATTCAGGAGATTGGCGGTAGATACCAATTGGGACAGTTATGCACAATTGCCTATTTTTAAAAGGGGTCTGTCTAGTATTGTAAAAGATGAACTAGCCTGCTCTGAGTCACCACAAGAGCTAGAGACATTTATACAGCATTGTGTGCGCATAGACATTCGCCTTACTGAGCGTAGGCAGGAGAAGTTTGCTGCATATAACCGTATTTCTAACTTTTCCCTTCCTTCCAAAGAGCCTGCAGGTAAAACCTCTCGGGAGGTGGAGGAGGTGCCCATGCAAATTGATTCCGTTCAGAGGCGCGAGATCAATGAGCGCCGGGAGCATCGCCTTCGTGAAAGTCTATGTTTCTACTGCGGCCAGTCTGACCACTTCTTGATCAATTGTCCTAAGTGTCCTAGACGGCCTAACAAGGTGCTAGCAGCAATAGGGGAGTATGACAACTGTGATGATGAATCTGACATCTCTGAATGTAGCCTGCCTTTAAACGCTGTATTCCATTCACTTTCTTTGACTTCACCCCCCAAGGAGCTGAAGGAAAAGGACTCTCACTGTTCTCTCCCTATTAAGATCCTGTGTTCAGGACAGTGGATTTCCAGTTCAGCTATGATTGACTCTGGTGCAGGTGGCAATTTCATGGATATTGCATTTGCCAAGGAACATGGTATTAAAATTCAGCAAAGAGCCTCTCCAATTACCATGGAAACAGTGGATGCGTCACCTTTAATCTCTGGGCCTGTGGATCAGGAGACCGTACCCCTTGAAATTTTGTTGGAGCCTAATCATCAGGAGCAACTTTCTTTCTTGCTAATTTCTTCTCCTTATTTTCCTGTGATTTTAGGCATTCCTTGGTTGCGTTCTCAGAATCCAATTATCAACTGGGAGACCAAGGAGATTATCTTCGCAACAAGGAGCAACTCAGCGTTAACATAAGCTGTTCCTGAGTCCATGACACATGTACAGGTATTTTCTTTACCTCCAGCTTATAAAGAGTTCTTTGACATCTGTGACAAGAAGAATGCAAATCAGCTTCCTCCACACAGGCATTATGACTGTCCCATTGAGCTCCTTCCCGGGGCAGCCATTCCATTTGGTAACGTATACCCTTTGGCGGCACCTGAGCTTCAAGCCTTAAAATTATATATTATAGTATATTAGAGTATATTAGAGTATATTGATGAAAATCTGGCCAAAGGCTTCATACGTCCTTCTTCCTCACCAGCAGGGGCACCTATCTTTTTGTAAAGAAGAAGGATGGGACCCTGAGACCCTGTGTTGACTATCGAGAACTCAATAAGGTAACCGTAGGAAACCGTTACCCTTTGCCTCTGATTCCCGAATTACTGGAAAGAGTCCGCCATGCTAAGGAGTTCTCTAAACTAAATCTTTGCGGGGCTTATAATTTGGTGCGTATTCGTCTAGGGGATGAGTGGAAGACAGCATTCAGATGCCGGTATGGACACTTTGAATCTCTTGTGATGCCCTTCGGGCTTTGTAACTCCCCTGCAACATTTCAACACCTTGCTAATGACATTTTCAGAGATTTGTTGGACCAGTTTGTAGTGATCTATTTGGACGATATACTAATCTTTTCTGACTCTCTACAGGAACATGAAGAACATGTCAAAACTGTTTTAAGACGTCTGAAAGAGAACCATCTGTATATTAAGCCGGAGAAATGCGAGTTCCATCGTTCTGAGATACAGTTCTTAGGTTATATCATCTCTCCCCAGGGGCTGAACATGGAATCTGGTAAGATTCAGGCTATCCTTGACTGGCCGGTACCCAAGAAGGTTAAGGAGGTCCAACGTTTTATTGGTTTTTCAAATTTCTACAGACGCTTCATTCGAAATTTTTCTCATATTGTCCGTCCCATTACTTACTTGACAAAGAAGGAAAAGCCCTTTAAGTGGTCAACTGTTATGACCCCAGTGGACAGGGTCTCAGAGGAACGTGTAAGTCTGCAAGATACAAAAATCCAGCTCATAGGGCTGTGGTAACTGGGTTGACCAAATAGCTACTCCTAACGCCAACACTAGAAGTAGCCGGGGATCATGCCTACGGTGATCGCTAGATGACTCGCGCCAGCCGGAGAATCTAACTACCCCTAGGAGAAGAAAACAAAGACCTCTCTTGCCTCCAGAGAAAGGGACCCCAAAGCAAGATACAAGCCCCCCACAAATAATAACGGTGAGGTAAGAGGAAATGACAAACACAGAAATGAACTAGGTTCAGCAAAGAGAGGCCAGCTTACTAATAGCAGAATATAGCAAGATAACTTATCTGGTCAACAAAAACCCTATAAAAATCCACGCTGGAGATTCAAGAACCCCCGAACCGTCTAACGGTCCGGGGGGAGAACACCAGCCCCCTAGAGCTTCCAGCAAAGGTCAGGATACAGATAGGAACAAGCTGGACAAAAATACCAAACAAAACAAAAGCAAAAAGCAAAGAAGCAGACTTAGCTTGAAAAACAGGAACCAGGATCAGAGGACAAGAGCACAACAGATTAGCTCTGATTTCAACGATGCCAGGCATTGAACTGAAGGTCCAGGGAGCTTATATAGCAACGCCCCTGAACTAACGGCCCAGGTGAGGATATAGAAAAAGACAGACGCTCCAGAGTCAAATCACTAATGACCACTAGAGGGAGCAAAAAGCAAAATCACAACAGTACCCCCCCCCTTAGTGAGGGGTCACCGAACCCTCACCACGACCACCAGGGCGATCAGGATGAGCGGCGTGAAAGGCACGAACTAAATCGGCCGCATGAACATCAGAGGCGACCACCCAGGAATTATCTTCCTGACCATAGCCCTTCCACTTGACTAGGTACTGAAGCCTCCGCCTGGAGAGACGAGAATCCAAGATCTTCTCCACCACGTACTCCAACTCGCCCTCAACCAACACCGGAGCAGGAGGCTCAGCAGAAGGAACCACAGGCACAACGTACCGCCGCAACAAGGACCTATTAAACACGTTGTGGATAGCAAACGACACAGGAAGATCCAGGCGAAAGGATACAGGATTAAGAATTTCCAATATCTTGTAAGGACCAATAAAACGAGGTTTAAATTTGGGAGAGGAAACCTTCATAGGAACAAAGCGGGAAGAAAGCCACACCAAATCCCCAACACGTAGTCGGGGACCCACACCGCGGCGGCGGTTGGCAAAGCGCTGAGCCCTCTCCTGTGACAACTTCAAGTTGTCCACAAGATTCCAGATCCGCTGCAACCTATCCACCACAGAATCCACCCCAGGGCAGTCAGAAGGTTCCACATGACCCGAAGAAAAACGAGGGTGGAAACCAGAGTTGCAGAAAAACGGCGAAACCAAGGTGGCGGAACTAGCCCGATTATTAAGGGCAAACTCAGCTAACGGCAAGAAGGTCACCCAATCGTCCTGATCAGCAGAGACAAAACACCTCAAATAAGCCTCCAAAGTCTGATTAGTTCGCTCCGTCTGTCCATTAGTCTGAGGATGGAAAGCAGACGAAAACGACAAGTCAATGCCCATCCTACTACAAAAGGATCGCCAGAATCTGGAAACGAACTGGGATCCTCTGTCTGACACAATATTCTCAGGGATGCCGTGCAAACGAACCATGTTCTGGAAAAACACAGGAACCAGATCGGAAGAGGAAGGCAGCTTAGGCAAAGGAACCAAATGGACCATCTTGGAGAAGCGATCACATATCACCCAGATAACAGACATGCCCTGAGACACCGGAAGATCAGAAATGAAATCCATGGAGATATGTGTCCAAGGTCTCTTAGGGACAGGCAAGGGCAAGAGCAACCCGCTGGCACGAGAACAGCAAGGCTTAGCTCGAGCACAAGTCCCACAGGACTGTACAAATGACCGCACATCCCTAGACAAGGAAGGCCACCAAAAGGATCTGGCCACCAGATCTCTGGTGCCAAAAATTCCTGGGTGACCTGCCAACACCGAGGAATGAACCTCGGAAATGACTCTGCTGGTCCACTTATCAGGCACAAACAGTCTGTCAGGTGGACAAGAATCAGGCCTATCAGCCTGAAATCTCTGCAACACACGTCGCAGATCTGGAGAAATAGCTGACAAGATAATACCATCCTTAAGAATACCAACAGGTTCAGCGACTCCAGGAGCATCAGGCACAAAGCTCCTGGAAAGAGCATCGGCCTTCACATTCTTTGAACCTGGTAAATACGAGACAACAAAGTCAAAACGGGAGAACAACAATGACCAGCGGGCCTGTCTAGGATTCAGGCGTTTAGCAGACTCGAGATACATCAGATTTTTGTGATCAGTCAAGACCACCACACGATGCTTAGCACCCTCGAGCCAATGACGCCACTCCTCAAATGCCCATTTCATGGCCAACAACTCCCGATTGCCCACATCATAATTTCGCTCCGCAGGCGAAAACTTCCTAGAGAAAAAGGCGCAAGGTCTCATAACAGAGCAACCAGGGCCTCTCTGCGACAAAACGGCCCCTGCTCCAATCTCTGAAGCATCCACTTCAACCTGAAAGGGAAGCGAGACATCAGGCTGGCACAAAACAGGCGCCGAAGTAAACCGACGTTTCAACTCCTGGAAAGCCTCCACGGCAGCAGGAGCCCAATTAACCACATCGGAGCCCTTCTTGGTCATATCCGTCAAAGGTTTCACAATGCTAGAAAAGTTAGCGATAAAACGACGGTAGAAGTTAGCGAAACCCAAGAACTTCTGAAGACTCTTAACTGATGAGGGCTGAGTCCAATCAAGAATAGCTCGGACCTTGACTGGGTCCATCTCCACAGCAGAAGGGGAAAAAATGAACCCCAAAAAGGGAACCTTCTGTACACCAAAAAGACACTTTGAGCCCTTGACAAACAAAGAATTTTCACGCAAAATTTTAAAGACCATCCTGACCTGCTCCACATGCGAGTCCCAATCATCAGAAAAAACCAGAATATCATCCAGATAAACGATCAGAAATTTATCCAGATAGTTCCGGAAAATGTCATGCATAAAGGACTGAAAAACTGAAGGTGCATTAGAGAGCCCAAAAGGCATCACCAAGTACTCAAAATGACCTTCGGGCGTATTGAATGCGGTTTTCCATTCATCCCCTTGCTTAATGTGCACAAGGTTGTACGCACCACGAAGGTCTATCTTGGTAAACCACTTGGCACCTTTAATCCGGGCAAACAAGTCAGACAACAGCGGCAAAGGATACTGAAATTTGACAGTGATCTTATTTAAAAGCCGATAGTCAATACAAGGCCTCAAAGATCCGTCCTTTTTAGCCACAAAAAAGAATCCCGCACCAAGAGGGGAAGAAGACGGACGGATGTGTCCTTTCTCCAGAGACTCCTTGATATATGAACGCATAGCGGTATGTTCAGGTATCGACAGATTAAACAGTCTTCCCTTAGGAAACTTACTGTCACAGTCCCTATGAGGAGGCAATGCACTGGACCTGGACTCGCTAAAGACATCCTGATAATCAGACAAGTACTCCGGAACTTCCGAAGGCGTAGAAGAAGCAATAGACACAGGCAGGGAATCCTCATGAATACCACGACAGCCCCAACTAGACACTGACATAGCCTTCCAGTCAAGGACTGGATTATGGGTCTGTAACCATGGCAGCCCCAAAACAACCAAATCATGCATTTTATGTAGAACGAGAAAACATATCACCTCGCGGTGTTCAGGAGTCATGCACATGGTAACCTGTGTCCAATACTGCGGCTTATTTTCTGCCAATGGCGTAGCATCAATACCCCTAAGAGGGATAGGATTTTCTAATGGTTCAAGAATAAAACCACAGCGCTTAGCAAATGAGAGATCCATAAGACTCAGGGCAGCACCTGAATCTACAAACGCCATGACAGGATAAGATGACAGTGAGCAAATCAAAGTTACAGACAGAATAAACTTAGGATGCAAATTACCAACGGTGACAGGACTAACAACCTTAGATATACGTTTAGAGCATGCTGAGATAACATGTGTAGAATCACCACAGTAGTAGCACAAGCCATTCCGGCGTCTATGAATTTTCCTCTCATTTCTAGTCAGGATTCTATCACATTGCATCAAATCAGGTGTCCGTTCAGACAACACCATGAGGGAATTTGTGGTTTTTCTATCACATTGCATCACATCAGGTGTCTGTTCAGACAACAACATGAGGGAATTTGCGGTTTTGCGCTCCCGCAACCGCCGGTCAATTTGAATAGCCAGGGACATGGTATCATTCAGACCTGTGGGAATGGGAAAACCCACCATAACATTCTTAATGGCCTCAGAAAGGCCATTTCTAAAATTAGCGGCCAGTGCACACTCGTTCCAATGTGTCAGCACGGACCATTTCCGAAATTTTTGGCAATACACCTCAGCCTCGTCCTGGCCCTGAGACATAGCCAGCAAGGCTTTCTCTGCCTGAATCTCAAGATTGGGTTCCTCATAAAGTAAACCGAGCGCCAGAAAAAACGCATCAATATCAGCCAATGCCGGATCTCCTGGCGCCAACGAAAAAGCCCAATCCTGAGGGTCACCCCGTAAGAATGAAATAACAATTTTTACTTGTTGAGCAGAGTCTCCAGACGAACAAGGTTTCAGGGACAAAAATAATTTACAATTATTCCTGAAATTCCTAAACTTAAATCGGTCTCCTGAAAACAGTTCAGGAATCGGAATCTTGGGTTCAGACCTAGGATTTCTGGTAACATAATCTTGTATACCCTGCACACGAGCGGCAAGCTGGTCCACACTTGTAATCAAGGTCTGGACATTCATGTCTGCAGCAAGCTTAAGCCACTCTGAGGTAAAGGGGAAAAGAAAAAAAAAAATGAGAGAGGGAAAAAAAAAAACTCAAAATTTTCTTTCTTATAATCCCACTTCTGCAATGCATTAAACATTTAATACTGGCCTGGCATACTGTTATGACCCCAGTGGACAGGGTCTCAGAGGAACAGAGTCAAATCACTAATGACCACTAGAGGGAGCAAAAAGCAAAATCACAACAGTCATCACAGGCTCAAGAAGCTTTTGATCGGCTTAAGATCTGTTTCACATCAGCACCGTTGTTGATACACCCAGATCCAACACTTCCTTTCATTGTGGAGGTGGATGCTTCTGATAATGCTTTGGGGGCTATTCTCTCCCAAAGAACTGGAGAGAAGGGTCTGCTACATCCTTGTGCTTTCTTTTCCCATAGACTAATTTCAGCAGAGAAGAATTATGACGTGGGAGACAAGGAATTGCTGGCTATTATTGCGGCTTTCAAGGAATGGAGGCATCATCTGCAAGGAGCTGCACAACAGATCATAGTGCTAACTGACCATCGCAATCTAGAGTTCCTTAGATCCACTAGATGTCTTTCTCCTCATCAGGCTTGTTGGAACTTATTTTTAAATCAATTTAACTTTGTTATCTCGTACCGTCCATGTTCTCGTAATGGGAAGGCTGATGCTTTATCCCGAATCCATGCTGTCGATTCCGTACCTGGAGCCCCATCCAAGACCATTCTATCTGATGCCAATTTCATCAAAGTTATTCACGATCAGGACTTGTGGAAGGAGTGCAGGGAGGCCTATGAAGGTGATGTATTTCTGGCCAACCCACCTGTGGATATTAATCTTATCTTTAAGGGTGGCATGTGGTTCAGAGATCGACGTATCTACTGTCATGAATCCCCAATGGCTAGGGATAGCACAGGACAAGCAAAGTATAACAAATATCGGACGAGCTCTAAGGTGATGGAACCTGGGCTGACCGCTGCCCTACGCCTGACAAACGCAACTAGAGATAGCCAGGGAGCGTGCCTACGTTGGTTCTAGACGCCACGCACCAGCCTAAGAGCTAACTAGTACTGCAGAGAAAACAAGACCTCACTTGCCTCCAGAGGAATTAACCCCAAAAGGTATAGTTGCCCCCCACATGTATTGACGTTGAAATGAGAGGAAGGCACACACATAGAGATGATGTATATAGCTTTAGCAAATAGAGGCCCGCTGAAAACTAGAAAGCAGAATGATACAAAAGGGGACTGAGCGGTCAGCAAAAAACCCTAATCAAAAAAACCATCCTGAGATTACAAGAACCCATGTGCCAACTCATGGCACATGGGGAGAACCTCAGTCCACTAGAGCAACCAGCTAGCATAGAGACATTCTAAGCAAGCTGGACCAAAAACCAAACAACTGAAAATCAGCACTTAGCTTATCCTGAAAGATCTGGGAGCAGGTAGGCAGGAACCAAACAGAGCACATCTGAACACATTGATAGCCGGCAAGGGAAATGACAGAAAGGCCAGGTAAAATAGGAAACACCCAGCCTCTGATGGACAGGTGGAAACCAAAGGCCGCAACCCACCAAAGTCACCCAGTACCAGCAGTAACCACCAGAGGGAGCCCACAAACAGAATCCACAACAGTACCCCCCCCTTGAGGAGGGGTCACCGAACCCTCACGAGAACCCCCAGGGCGATCAGGGTGAGCTCTATGGAAGGCGCGGACCAAATCAGTCGCATGAACATCGGAGGCGACCACCCAGGAATTATCCTCCTGACCATAACCCTTCCACTTAACCAAATACTGGAGTTTGCGTCTGGAAACACGAGAATCCAAGATCTTTTCAACAACATACTCCAATTCTCCCTCCACCAGCACCGGAGCAGGAGGCTCGACCGAAGGAACAACGGGCACCTCATACCTCCGCAACAACGACCGATGGAACACATTATGAATAGCAAACGATGCTGGGAGATTCAAACGAAAAGATACAGGGTTAAGAATCTCCGAGATCCTATAAGGACCGATGAACCGAGGCTTGAACTTAGGAGAAGAGACCTTCATAGGGACAAAACGAGAAGACAACCACACCAAGTCCCCAACAAGAAGTCGGGGACCCACGCGGCGACGGCGATTAGCAAACTGCTGAGTCTTCTCCTGAGTAGTGTTGAGCATTCCGATACTGCAAGTATCGGGTATCGGCCGATACTTGCTGTATCGGAATTCCGATACCGAGATCCGATATTTTTGTGATATCGGGTATCGGTATCGAAACAACATTAATGTAAAAATGTGTAAAAGAGAGAATTAAAATAAAAAATATTGCTATACTCACCTCTCCGACGCAGCCTGCACCTTACCGAGGGAAGCGGCAGCGTTCTTTGTTTAAAATTCGCGCTTTTCTTTCCTTTACGTGAGTTCCGGCTTGTGATTGGTTGCGTGCCGCCCATGTGACCGGGACGCAACCAATCACAGCAAGCCGTGACGTAATTTCAGGTCCTTCAGGATTTTAAAATTACGTTCCGGCGTTGTGATTGGTTGCGTCACAGTCACATGGGAGACGCAACCAATCACAGCAAGCCGTGACGTAATTTCAGGTCCTTAAGGATTTTAAAATTACGTCCCGGCTTTGTGATTGGTCCGCGTCCCGGCAACATGGCCGCCATTAACCAATCACAAGCCGTGACGTCACGGGAGGCTGGACACGCGCGCATTTTAAAATGGGCGCGTGTCCAGCCTCCCGTGACGTCCCGGCTTGTGATTGGTTGCGCCGCGGTCAACCAATCACAAGCCGGGAGGCTGGACACGCGCCCATTTTAAAATTTTAAAATGCGCGCGTGTCCAGCCTCCCGGCTTGTGATTGGTTGACCGCGGCGCAACCAATCACAAGCCGGGACGTCACGGGAGGCTGAACACGCGCCCATTTTAAAATTTTAAAATGCGCGCGTGTCCAGCCTCCCGGCTTGTGATTGGTTGACCACGGCGCAACCAATCACAAGCCGGGACGTCACGGGAGGCTGGACACGCGCCCATTTTAAAATGGGCGCGTGTCCAGCCTCCCGTGACGTCCCGGCTTGTGATTGGTTAATGGCGGCCATGTTGCCGGGACGCGGACCAATCACAGCAAGCCGTGACGTAATTTTGTCACGGCTTGCTGTGATTGGTCCGCGTCCCGGCAACATGGCCACCCTGACCAATCACAAGCCGGGACTTCACGTAACCAAGTAAAAGCGCGAATTTTAAACAAACAACGCTGCCGGTTCCCTCGCTGAGGTCCAGGCTGCGTCGGAGGGTGAGTATAGCGATATTTTTTATTTTAATTCTTTCTTTTACACATTTATATGGATCCCAGGGCCTGAAGGAGAGTTTCCTCTCCTTCAGACCCTGGGAACCATCAGGAATACCGTCCGATACTTGAGTCCCATTGACTTGTATTGGTATCGGGTATCGGTATCGGATTGGATCCGATACTTTGCCGGTATCGGCCGATACTTTCCGATACCGATACTTTCAAGTATCGGACGGTATCGCTCAACACTACTCCTGAGATAACTTCAAATTGTCCACCACCTGATTCCAAATCTGATGTAGCCTGTCCACCACCACGTCCACTCCAGGACAATCCGAAGATTCCCCCTGACCAGAGGAAAAACGAGGATGAAACCCCGAATTACAAAAAAAAGGAGAGACCAACGTGGCAGAACTAGCCCGATTATTAAGAGCAAATTCGGCCAGTGGCAAAAAAGCAACCCAGTCATCCTGATCAGCAGAAACAAAACACCTCAAATAAGTTTCCAAGGTCTGATTAGTTCGCTCCGTCTGGCCATTCGTCTGAGGATGGAATGCAGACGAGAAAGACAAATCAATGCCCATCTTGGCACAAAACGTCCGCCAAAATCTAGACACAAACTGGGATCCCCTGTCAGAAACGATATTCTCCGGAATCCCATGCAAACGAACCACGTTCTGAAAAAACAAAGGAACCAACTCAGAGGAGGAGGGCAACTTAGGCAAGGGCACCAAATGAACCATCTTAGAAAAGCGGTCACACACAACCCAGATAACGGACATTTTCTGTGAAACCGGGAGATCAGAAATAAAATCCATGGAAATGTGCGTCCAAGGCCTCTTCGGGATGGGCAATGATAACAACAACCCACTAGCCCGTGAACAGCAAGGCTTAGCTCGAGCACACACTTCACAAGACTGCACAAAGGTACGCACATCCCTAGACAAGGAAGGCCACTCCTCAAATGCCCACTTCATGGCCAAAAGCTCCCGATTACCCACATCATAATTGCGCTCGGCGGGCGAGAATTTTCTAGAGAAGAAAGCACATGGCTTCATCACCGAGCCATTAGAACTTCTCTGTGACAAAACCGCCCCCGCTCCAATCTCGGAAGCATCAACCTCCACCTGAAAAGGAAGTGAAACATCTGGTTGATACAACACAGGAGCAGAAGAAAACCGGCGCTTAAGTTCCCGAAAGGCCTCCACAGCCGCAGGAGACCAATCAGCAACATCAGCACCCTTTTTAGTCAAATCAGTCAAAGGTTTAACAATACTGGAAAAATTAGCAATGAACCGACGATAAAAATTAGCAAACCCCAAGAACTTCTGAAGGCTCTTAACAGATGTAGGTTGTGTCCAGTCACAAATAGCCTGAACCTTAACGGGATCCATCTCAATAGTAGAAGGAGAAAAAATGTACCCCAAAAAAGAAATCTTCTGGACTCCGAAGAGACACTTTGAGCCCTTCACAAACAGAGAATTGGCCCGCAAAACCTGAAACACCTTCCTGACCTGTAAAACATGAGACTCCCAGTCATCAGAAAACACCAAAATATCATCCAAATACACAATCATAAACTTATCCAGATATTCACGGAAAATATTGTGCATAAAGGACTGAAAGACTGACGGAGCATTGGAGAGTCCAAAAGGCATTACCAAATACTCAAAATGGCCCTCAGGCGTATTAAATGCGGTTTTCCACTCATCACCCTGTTTTATCCGCACCTGATTATACGCACCACGAAGATCTATTTTAGTGAACCACCTAGCCCCCTTAATGCGAGCAAACAAATCAGTAAATAATGGCAATGGATACTGGTATTTGACTGTAATCTTATTCAGAAGGCGATAATCTATACAAGGCCTCAGGGAACCATCTTTTTTTGCCACGAAAAAAAAACCTGCTCCCAGAGGGGACGAAGATGGGCGAATATGTCCCTTTTCCAAGGACTCCTTAATATAATTCCGCATAGCAGTATGCTCTGGCAGTGACAGATTAAATAAACGACCCTTAGGGAACTTACTGCCAGGAATCAATTCTATAGCGCAGTCACACTCTCGATGAGGAGGGAGCGAATTGAGCTTAGGCTCCTCAAAAACATCCCTATAATCCGACAAAAATGCAGGGATCTCCGAAGGAGTAGATGAAGCGATAGAAATCGGAGGTGCATCATCATGAACCCCCTGACATCCCCAGCTTAGCACAGACATTGTTTTCCAGTCCAGGACAGGATTATGAGTTTGTAACCATGGCAGACCAAGCACTAGTACATCATGTAAATTATACAGTACAAGGAAGCGAATCACCTCCTGATGAACGGGAGTCATGCGCATGGTCACTTGTGTCCAATACTGCGGTTTATTCATAGCCAATGGTGTAGAATCAATTCCCTTCAGAGGAATAGGAACTTCCAGAGGCTCTAGACTAAAACCGCAGCGTTTAGCAAATGACCAATCCATAAGACTCAGGGCAGCGCCTGAATCCACATAGGCATCGACGGAAATGGAAGAAAGTGAAAAAATCAGAGTCACAGACAAAATGAACTTAGACTGCAGAGTATCAATGGCAAAAGATTTATCAACCCTTTTTGTGCGTTTAGAGCATGCTGACATAACATGAGCTGAATCACCACAATAAAAACACAAACCATTTTTCCGCCTATAATTTTGCCGTTCACTTCTGGACTGAATTCTATCACATTGCATAGTCTCAGGTGCCTGTTCAGAAGACACCGCCAACTGGTGCACGGGTTTGCGCTCCCGTAAACGCCGATCAATCTGAATGGCCATAGCCATAGACTCATTCAGACCTGTAGGCGCAGGGAACCCCACCATAATATCCTTAATGGCCTCAGAAAGACCATTTCTGAAGTTTGCAGCCAGGGCGCACTCATTCCACTGAGTAAGCACCGACCATTTCCGAAATTTCTGACAATATATTTCCGCTTCATCATGCCCCTGAGAGAGGGCTAATAAAGCCTTTTCAGCCTGAATCTCTAGGTTAGGTTCCTCATAGAGCAATCCCAATGCCAGAAAAAACGCATCCACACTGAGCAACGCAGGATCCCCTGGTGCCAATGCAAATGCCCAATTCTGAGGGTCGCCCCGTAGGAACGATATAACAATCTTGACCTGTTGAGCAGGGTCTCCAGAGGAGCGAGATTTCAAAGAGAGAAACAATTTACAATTGTTCCTGAAATTCAGGAAGGTAGATCTATCTCCAGAAAAAAACTCTGGAATAGGAATTCTAGGTTCAGACATGGGAGTGTGAACAACGAAATCCTGTATGTTTTGAACCTTTGCCGCGAGATTATTCAGGCTGGAAGCCAAACTCTGGACATCCATGATAAACAGCTAAGATCAGAGCCATTCAAGGGTTAAGAGGAGGTAAGAAGCAGCTAGACAGCAATTAAGGGCTAGGCAGCAAAACTCTGAAGGAAAAAAAAAAAAAATTTCCCTTGAACACTTCTTTTTCTCCTGCTTCAGCCCAAACAATTAACACTTTGTGGGCCGGCTATACTGTCATGAATCCCCAATGGCTAGGGATAGCACAGGACAAGCAAAGTATAACAAATATCGGACGAGCTCTAGGGTGATGGAACCTGGGCTGACCGCTGCCCTACGCCTGACAAACGCAACTAGAGATAGCCAGGGAGCGTGCCTACGTTGGTTCTAGACGCCACGCACCAGCCTAAGAGCTAACTAGTACTGCAGAGAAAACAAGACCTCACTTGCCTCCAGAGGAATTAACCCCAAAAGGTATAGTTGCCCCCCACATGTATTGACGTTGAAATGAGAGGAAGGCACACACATAGAGATGATGTATATAGCTTTAGCAAATAGAGGCCCGCTGAAAACTAGAAAGCAGAATGATACAAAAGGGGACTGAGCGGTCAGCAAAAAACCCTAATCAAAAAAACCATCCTGAGATTACAAGAACCCATGTGCCAACTCATGGCACATGGGGAGAACCTCAGTCCACTAGAGCAACCAGCTAGCATAGAGACATTCTAAGCAAGCTGGACCAAAAACCAAACAACTGAAAATCAGCACTTAGCTTATCCTGAAAGATCTGGGAGCAGGTAGGCAGGAACCAAACAGAGCACATCTGAACACATTGATAGCCGGCAAGGGAAATGACAGAAAGGCCAGGTAAAATAGGAAACACCCAGCCTCTGATGGACAGGTGGAAACCAAAGGCCGCAACCCACCAAAGTCACCCAGTACCAGCAGTAACCACCAGAGGGAGCCCACAAACAGAATCCACAACAGTACCCCCCCCTTGAGGAGGGGTCACCGAACCCTCACGAGAACCCCCAGGGCGATCAGGGTGAGCTCTATGGAAGGCGCGGACCAAATCAGTCGCATGAACATCGGAGGCGACCACCCAGGAATTATCCTCCTGACCATAACCCTTCCACTTAACCAAATACTGGAGTTTGCGTCTGGAAACACGAGAATCCAAGATCTTTTCAACAACATACTCCAATTCTCCCTCCACCAGCACCGGAGCAGGAGGCTCGACCGAAGGAACAACGGGCACCTCATACCTCCGCAACAACGACCGATGGAACACATTATGAATAGCAAACGATGCTGGGAGATTCAAACGAAAAGATACAGGGTTAAGAATCTCCGAGATCCTATAAGGACCGATGAACCGAGGCTTGAACTTAGGAGAAGAGACCTTCATAGGGACAAAACGAGAAGACAACCACACCAAGTCCCCAACAAGAAGTCGGGGACCCACGCGGCGACGGCGATTAGCAAACTGCTGAGTCTTCTCCTGAGTAGTGTTGAGCATTCCGATACTGCAAGTATCGGGTATCGGCCGATACTTGCTGTATCGGAATTCCGATACCGAGATCCGATATTTTTGTGATATCGGGTATCGGTATCGAAACAACATTAATGTAAAAATGTGTAAAAGAGAGAATTAAAATAAAAAATATTGCTATACTCACCTCTCCGACGCAGCCTGCACCTTACCGAGGGAAGCGGCAGCGTTCTTTGTTTAAAATTCGCGCTTTTCTTTCCTTTACGTGAGTTCCGGCTTGTGATTGGTTGCGTGCCGCCCATGTGACCGGGACGCAACCAATCACAGCAAGCCGTGACGTAATTTCAGGTCCTTCAGGATTTTAAAATTACGTTCCGGCGTTGTGATTGGTTGCGTCACAGTCACATGGGAGACGCAACCAATCACAGCAAGCCGTGACGTAATTTCAGGTCCTTAAGGATTTTAAAATTACGTCCCGGCTTTGTGATTGGTCCGCGTCCCGGCAACATGGCCGCCATTAACCAATCACAAGCCGTGACGTCACGGGAGGCTGGACACGCGCGCATTTTAAAATGGGCGCGTGTCCAGCCTCCCGTGACGTCCCGGCTTGTGATTGGTTGCGCCGCGGTCAACCAATCACAAGCCGGGAGGCTGGACACGCGCCCATTTTAAAATTTTAAAATGCGCGCGTGTCCAGCCTCCCGGCTTGTGATTGGTTGACCGCGGCGCAACCAATCACAAGCCGGGACGTCACGGGAGGCTGAACACGCGCCCATTTTAAAATTTTAAAATGCGCGCGTGTCCAGCCTCCCGGCTTGTGATTGGTTGACCGCGGCGCAACCAATCACAAGCCGGGACGTCACGGGAGGCTGGACACGCGCCCATTTTAAAATGGGCGCGTGTCCAGCCTCCCGTGACGTCCCGGCTTGTGATTGGTTAATGGCGGCCATGTTGCCGGGACGCGGACCAATCACAGCAAGCCGTGACGTAATTTCGTCACGGCTTGCTGTGATTGGTCCGCGTCCCGGCAACATGGCCGCCCTGACCAATCACAAGCCGGGACTTCACGTAACCAAGTAAAAGCGCGAATTTTAAACAAACAACGCTGCCGGTTCCCTCGCTGAGGTCCAGGCTGCGTCGGAGGGTGAGTATAGCGATATTTTTTATTTTAATTCTTTCTTTTACACATTTATATGGATCCCAGGGCCTGAAGGAGAGTTTCCTCTCCTTCAGACCCTGGGAACCATCAGGAATACCGTCCGATACTTGAGTCCCATTGACTTGTATTGGTATCGGGTATCGGTATCGGATTGGATCCGATACTTTGCCGGTATCGGCCGATACTTTCCGATACCGATACTTTCAAGTATCGGACGGTATCGCTCAACACTACTCCTGAGATAACTTCAAATTGTCCACCACCTGATTCCAAATCTGATGTAGCCTGTCCACCACCACGTCCACTCCAGGACAATCCGAAGATTCCCCCTGACCAGAGGAAAAACGAGGATGAAACCCCGAATTACAAAAAAAAGGAGAGACCAACGTGGCAGAACTAGCCCGATTATTAAGAGCAAATTCGGCCAGTGGCAAAAAAGCAACCCAGTCATCCTGATCAGCAGAAACAAAACACCTCAAATAAGTTTCCAAGGTCTGATTAGTTCGCTCCGTCTGGCCATTCGTCTGAGGATGGAATGCAGACGAGAAAGACAAATCAATGCCCATCTTGGCACAAAACGTCCGCCAAAATCTAGACACAAACTGGGATCCCCTGTCAGAAACGATATTCTCCGGAATCCCATGCAAACGAACCACGTTCTGAAAAAACAAAGGAACCAACTCAGAGGAGGAGGGCAACTTAGGCAAGGGCACCAAATGAACCATCTTAGAAAAGCGGTCACACACAACCCAGATAACGGACATTTTCTGTGAAACCGGGAGATCAGAAATAAAATCCATGGAAATGTGCGTCCAAGGCCTCTTCGGGATGGGCAATGATAACAACAACCCACTAGCCCGTGAACAGCAAGGCTTAGCTCGAGCACACACTTCACAAGACTGCACAAAGGTACGCACATCCCTAGACAAGGAAGGCCACTCCTCAAATGCCCACTTCATGGCCAAAAGCTCCCGATTACCCACATCATAATTGCGCTCGGCGGGCGAGAATTTTCTAGAGAAGAAAGCACATGGCTTCATCACCGAGCCATTAGAACTTCTCTGTGACAAAACCGCCCCCGCTCCAATCTCGGAAGCATCAACCTCCACCTGAAAAGGAAGTGAAACATCTGGTTGATACAACACAGGAGCAGAAGAAAACCGGCGCTTAAGTTCCCGAAAGGCCTCCACAGCCGCAGGAGACCAATCAGCAACATCAGCACCCTTTTTAGTCAAATCAGTCAAAGGTTTAACAATACTGGAAAAATTAGCAATGAACCGACGATAAAAATTAGCAAACCCCAAGAACTTCTGAAGGCTCTTAACAGATGTAGGTTGTGTCCAGTCACAAATAGCCTGAACCTTAACGGGATCCATCTCAATAGTAGAAGGAGAAAAAATGTACCCCAAAAAAGAAATCTTCTGGACTCCGAAGAGACACTTTGAGCCCTTCACAAACAGAGAATTGGCCCGCAAAACCTGAAACACCTTCCTGACCTGTAAAACATGAGACTCCCAGTCATCAGAAAACACCAAAATATCATCCAAATACACAATCATAAACTTATCCAGATATTCACGGAAAATATTGTGCATAAAGGACTGAAAGACTGACGGAGCATTGGAGAGTCCAAAAGGCATTACCAAATACTCAAAATGGCCCTCAGGCGTATTAAATGCGGTTTTCCACTCATCACCCTGTTTTATCCGCACCTGATTATACGCACCACGAAGATCTATTTTAGTGAACCACCTAGCCCCCTTAATGCGAGCAAACAAATCAGTAAATAATGGCAATGGATACTGGTATTTGACTGTAATCTTATTCAGAAGGCGATAATCTATACAAGGCCTCAGGGAACCATCTTTTTTTGCCACGAAAAAAAAACCTGCTCCCAGAGGGGACGAAGATGGGCGAATATGTCCCTTTTCCAAGGACTCCTTAATATAATTCCGCATAGCAGTATGCTCTGGCAGTGACAGATTAAATAAACGACCCTTAGGGAACTTACTGCCAGGAATCAATTCTATAGCGCAGTCACACTCTCGATGAGGAGGGAGCGAATTGAGCTTAGGCTCCTCAAAAACATCCCTATAATCCGACAAAAATGCAGGGATCTCCGAAGGAGTAGATGAAGCGATAGAAATCGGAGGTGCATCATCATGAACCCCCTGACATCCCCAGCTTAGCACAGACATTGTTTTCCAGTCCAGGACAGGATTATGAGTTTGTAACCATGGCAGACCAAGCACTAGTACATCATGTAAATTATACAGTACAAGGAAGCGAATCACCTCCTGATGAACGGGAGTCATGCGCATGGTCACTTGTGTCCAATACTGCGGTTTATTCATAGCCAATGGTGTAGAATCAATTCCCTTCAGAGGAATAGGAACTTCCAGAGGCTCTAGACTAAAACCGCAGCGTTTAGCAAATGACCAATCCATAAGACTCAGGGCAGCGCCTGAATCCACATAGGCATCGACGGAAATGGAAGAAAGTGAAAAAATCAGAGTCACAGACAAAATGAACTTAGACTGCAGAGTATCAATGGCAAAAGATTTATCAACCCTTTTTGTGCGTTTAGAGCATGCTGACATAACATGAGCTGAATCACCACAATAAAAACACAAACCATTTTTCCGCCTATAATTTTGCCGTTCACTTCTGGACTGAATTCTATCACATTGCATAGTCTCAGGTGCCTGTTCAGAAGACACCGCCAACTGGTGCACGGGTTTGCGCTCCCGTAAACGCCGATCAATCTGAATGGCCATAGCCATAGACTCATTCAGACCTGTAGGCGCAGGGAACCCCACCATAATATCCTTAATGGCCTCAGAAAGACCATTTCTGAAGTTTGCAGCCAGGGCGCACTCATTCCACTGAGTAAGCACCGACCATTTCCGAAATTTCTGACAATATATTTCCGCTTCATCATGCCCCTGAGAGAGGGCTAATAAAGCCTTTTCAGCCTGAATCTCTAGGTTAGGTTCCTCATAGAGCAATCCCAATGCCAGAAAAAACGCATCCACACTGAGCAACGCAGGATCCCCTGGTGCCAATGCAAATGCCCAATTCTGAGGGTCGCCCCGTAGGAACGATATAACAATCTTGACCTGTTGAGCAGGGTCTCCAGAGGAGCGAGATTTCAAAGAGAGAAACAATTTACAATTGTTCCTGAAATTCAGGAAGGTAGATCTATCTCCAGAAAAAAACTCTGGAATAGGAATTCTAGGTTCAGACATGGGAGTGTGAACAACGAAATCCTGTATGTTTTGAACCTTTGCCGCGAGATTATTCAGGCTGGAAGCCAAACTCTGGACATCCATGATAAACAGCTAAGATCAGAGCCATTCAAGGGTTAAGAGGAGGTAAGAAGCAGCTAGACAGCAATTAAGGGCTAGGCAGCAAAACTCTGAAGGAAAAAAAAAAAAAATTTCCCTTGAACACTTCTTTTTCTCCTGCTTCAGCCCAAACAATTAACACTTTGTGGGCCGGCTATACTGTCATGAATCCCCAATGGCTAGGGATAGCACAGGACAAGCAAAGTATAACAAATATCGGACGAGCTCTAGGGTGATGGAACCTGGGCTGACCGCTGCCCTACGCCTGACAAACGCAACTAGAGATAGCCAGGGAGCGTGCCTACGTTGGTTCTAGACGCCACGCACCAGCCTAAGAGCTAACTAGTACTGCAGAGAAAACAAGACCTCACTTGCCTCCAGAGGAATTAACCCCAAAAGGTATAGTTGCCCCCCACATGTATTGACGTTGAAATGAGAGGAAGGCACACACATAGAGATGATGTATATAGCTTTAGCAAATAGAGGCCCGCTGAAAACTAGAAAGCAGAATGATACAAAAGGGGACTGAGCGGTCAGCAAAAAACCCTAATCAAAAAAACCATCCTGAGATTACAAGAACCCATGTGCCAACTCATGGCACATGGGGAGAACCTCAGTCCACTAGAGCAACCAGCTAGCATAGAGACATTCTAAGCAAGCTGGACCAAAAACCAAACAACTGAAAATCAGCACTTAGCTTATCCTGAAAGATCTGGGAGCAGGTAGGCAGGAACCAAACAGAGCACATCTGAACACATTGATAGCCGGCAAGGGAAATGACAGAAAGGCCAGGTAAAATAGGAAACACCCAGCCTCTGATGGACAGGTGGAAACCAAAGGCCGCAACCCACCAAAGTCACCCAGTACCAGCAGTAACCACCAGAGGGAGCCCACAAACAGAATCCACAACAATCTACGTCCCGGAGGTCGTCCGTCTGCAGATCCTCAAGTTGGTACATTACTCCAAGTTGGCTGGTCACAGGGGGGTACAGAAGACACAAGAGTTCCTGAGCCGATTCTTCTGGTGGCCCACTTGCCTGAAGGATACCAAGGACTATGTTCTCTCTTGCGAGGTATGTGCCCATTACAAGACTCCTCATGTGGCACCTACAGGTCTTCTACAACCATTACTTGTTCTGTCCCGCCCTTGGGGGTCTATATTAATGGACTTTATTGTGGAGCTGCCTACATCAGGGGGCATGAATACAATCATGGTGGTAGTTGATCGCCTGACTAAAGCTGCTCATTTTGTTCCATGCACCGGCCTCCCCTCAGCTAAAGATACAGTGAACTTGGTTATACAGAATGTCTTTCGGTTGCACAGGGTTCCGGATAAGATCATCTCTGACCGTTCAGTACAGTTCACTTCAAGATTCTGGAAGGGGTTTTGCTCTGCACTCAATATTAATGTCTGTCTCTCTTCTGCTTACCATCCCCAGACAAAATGGTCAGACTGAGCGTACCAACCAGACGCTGGAACAATATCTAAGATGCTATGTCAGCCATCTCCAGGATGATTGGCTGGAGTTGTTGCCGTTAGCTGAATTTTCATATAATAATTCTCAGAGCGCCTCCACTAAATTTACACCTTTCTTTGCCAATCTGGGTTATCATCCGTGTATTTTACCTAGGTCTCCAATTAATTCTCCGGTTTCGGCAGTGGAGGAAAGGCTGACTGCGATGAGACAAAATCTAGAGGTTCTGAAGGAATCCCTGACCACAGCTCAAGAACGTTATAAGAGATCGGCTGATAGATTCCGTAAACCTGCACCCATGTTCAAGGTAGGAGATTCCGTGTGGTTAGCAACTAAGAATCTGAAGTTAAACGTTCCTTCCCAAAAACTTGGACAGAAATTCATTGGCCCTTTCAAGATCAACGGTATTGTGAGCTCTGTGGCCTGCCGGCTGAAGCTGCCTAGGACTATGAAGGTACACCCAGTTTTTCATGTATCTTTACTAAAGCCTGTATCTCCTAATACCTTCCAGGGACGTGTTGTGCTACCTCCGCAGCCTGTGGTGATTGATGGGCAAGAACAATTTGTGGTGGAGGAAATTATTGATTCCAGGATTCGCATGAATCGGCTCCAATATCTGATAAGATGGCAGGGATATCGCCCTGAGGAAGACTCTTGGGAACCTGTGAAAACATCAATGCCCAACAGAAGATTTCTCGTTTTCATCAGAGATTCCCTGAGAAACCAGGTCCAGGATTGTCCTGAGGCCGCTTCTAAGGAGGGAGTAATGTCAGGACTCTGAACATTTTTTACCTTTTGTGCATTACTGCCCTTTTCCAAGATGGCATCCTTTGTCTCATGTGCACTGTGTCTTCCTGCTATAAAACTCCACCCCAGCCTTCAGTCTGTGCTAGGGTATTCTGCCTTGCATCCAGCTCCAGACCTCTGATTACTCCCAGGCTATACACCTGCTCCTGTGAACCTGTGTGGTGATCCTGCTACTCTGCTCTGAGTTCCTGCTGCATACACAAGTTTCCAGTAATCCTCCTTCATCTGCTGCTCGTGTTTACTTCCACCTGCATTTGCTGGACATGTAAGCTGCTGCTGCTTTGCATTAACCTGAGACTATTAACCAGGCCTCCCTGGTTGAGCTAAGATATGATTTTAACTGCCTATAAGCATATCTATCTGTGTCTGGACTAAGACAAGGATTTATTTGTGTCAAGTATCCTCAAGAATACCTGTGCTTCATAGACTTTCTGCTTGATTGTATTTTGCTCTGAAGTTTCCTATAGACTGCTAAGCTGCGTTTATTATTTGCACCAAGTTTTGTGGACTTGAGTTTCTCTCTGCACCTGTTTGAATCACCATGTGATAATATAGACTTTACCACTTATAAAACTGTGTCCTGTAGTTGTCTTGTTCCACGCAAAGAGTCTCCTGAGTTATCCCCTATAATTATTACAGGGAGGTGGGCTGTATTATATCCTGTTCGGGGCTACATTATATTCTATGGGGGGGCTGTATTATATTTATATTCTATGAGGGGTGATTGCATCATACTCTATGAGGGGGCTACATTATACTATATGGGGGGCTGCATTATATTCTATGGGGAGGTTACATTGTACTCTGTGGGGGGTTACTGTTGTGAATTCTGCTCTTGGGCTCCCTCTGGTGGTTGTTGGTGGTATTGCAGTTGTCTTGGGGTTTCAATCCGGTCAGGTTTTTCTGCTGATTGCAGCTCTATTAGGTATTTAGGTGTGCAGGATCCATGAGTCCATGCCAGTTGTCCATTGTACTTGGAGGGATTGCATCTCTCTCTGGCTCCTCATGCCCTGCTGCCAATTCAGCTAAGATAAGTGTCTGTTTTTTTGTCTCTGTGCACACATGCAGTGTGCTTTGCAATTCAGTGCAATTCATTGTGTTTTTGTCCAGCTTAGACTTTGTTTGGATTTTTCAGTCATGCTGGATTCTCAGGAGATGCAGATATACTTTTTATGTCTTTAGTTAGATGTAGTATATTTGTATTATCTGCTGTGGATATTTTTAGGATTTTAATACTGACCGCTTAGAATTCTGTCCTATCCTTTTCTGTTTAGCTAGAAGTGCCTCTTTTGCTAAATCCTGTTTTTCTGCCTGCGTGTGTTTTTCCTCTTATACTCACAGTCAATATTTGTGGGGGGGCTGCCTATCCTCTGGGGTTCTGCTCTGAAGACAGATAGAATTCCCATTTCCATCTATAGGGGTATTTAGTCCTCCGGCTCTGTCGAGGTGTCTAGGACGTGTTAGGTACATCCCATGGCTACTTCTAGTTGCGGTGTTAGTTTAGGGTTTGCGGTCAGTACAGGTACCACCTACTCCTGAGAAAGTCTCTCATGCGGCTCCAAGGTCACCGGATCACAACAGTACAACTGGCCAACAATGAGTTAAATGCATCTCAGAAGAAGGGAAGAAAGAGCCATTTTTTTCTGTAGCCTGCTTTGTCTTTTCTTCCCTCTTTTCCTCTGGGTGACTGAGGAGTCTTGTGCTAGCATGGATGTTCAGGGATTAGTTTCTCGTATAGACCAGCTTGCTGCTAGGGTACAGGGCATTTCTGATTATATTGTTCAGACTCCGCTTTTAGAGCCTAGGATTCCTACTCCTGATTTGTTTTTTGGGGACAGGTCCAAATTTTTGAGTTTTAAAAACAATTGTAAATTGTTTTTTGCTCTGAAGCCTCGTTCCTCTGGTGATCCCATTCAGCAGGTTAAAATTATCATCTCCCTGCTGCGTGGCGACCCTCAGGATTGGGCATTTTCCCTGGAATCTGGGAATCCAGCCTTGCATAATGTAGATGCCTTTTTTCAGGCTCTAGGATAATTATATGATGAACCAAATTCTGTGGATCAAGCAGAGAAGACCTTGTTGGCCCTGTCTCAGGGTCAAGAAGCGGCAGAATTGTATTGTCAGAAATTTAGAAAATGGTCTGTGCTGACTAAATGGAATGAGGATGCTTTGGCGGCAATTTTCAGAAAGGGTCTTTCTGAATCTGTTAAAGATGTTATGGTGGGGTTTCCCACGCCTGTTGTTCTGAGTGATTCTATGTCTCTGGCCATTCAGATTGATCGGCGCTTGCGGGAGCGCAGAACTGTGCGCACTGTGGCGTTGTCCTCAGAGCAGATGCCTGAGCCTGTTGTGAATTCCGTTCTCGAACTCCCTCCTGTGGTCATGAATGGTACTTCGGTGAGTTCTGTTCGTGGACTCCCTCTGGTGGCTGTGAGTGGAGCTGCTGGTTCTGAGATTCCTTCTCCACCTGCCCTCGTTTAGGGCTAGGCTGGATTCTCTATTTAACTCCACTCAGATCATTACTCCATGCCAGCTGTCAATGTTCTAGTACTGGTTCAGATCTCTCCTGGATCTTTCTGAGGACCTGACTACTCCAGCAAAAGCTAAGTTCCGGCTTGTTCATTTGTTACTTATGGTTTTTCTTGCTAAGTTCTAGTCCAGCTTGCTATCATGAAACTGCCTGGCTAGCTGGAAGCTCTGGGGGTGCAGAGTGGCACCACCGCACCGTGAGTCGGTGCGGGGGTATTTTTTGCACACTCTGCGTGGTTTTTGTAGTTTGTTGTGTTGACCGCAAAGATCCCTTTTCTATCCTCAATCTGTTTAGTTAGACTGGCCTCTCTTTGCTAAAGTCTATTTCATCCTGTGTTTGTGATTTCCTCTTAACTCACAGTCAATACTTGTGGGGGGCTGCTTTTACCTTTGGGGAAATTTCTCTGAGGCAAGTGAGGCTTTGTTTCCTTCTTTAGGGGTAGTTAGCTCTTAGGCTGTGAAGAGGCGCCTAGGCAGAGTCAGGCACGCTCCACGGCTATTTATAGTTGTGTTGATAGGAGTAGGGTTTGCGGTCAGCAGAGTTCCCATTTCCCCAGAGCTTGTCCCGATTCTGTGTTTAACTATCAGGTCATTCCTGGTGCACCTAACCACCAGGTCCATAACATGAGCCTATGCAGTGTGATAGGATTCTGTCTAGAACGGAACAACAAGGATTCAGACGTCAGAATAGGTTGTGTTTTTATTGTGGCGATGCTTCTCATGTCATTTCAGTCTGCCCAAAGCGTACAAAGAGAATCGCTAGTTCAGTTACCACTGGAACTGTACAACCTAAATTTCTGTTATCTATGACCTTGATCTGCTCATTGTCGTCATTTTCTGTCATGGTGTTTGTGGACTCGGGCGCCGCTTTGAATTTAATGTACTTTGAATTTGCCAGGCGTTGTGGTTTCCCCTTGCAGTCTTTGCAGAACCCTATTCCTTTAAGGGGCATTGATGCTACACCTTTGGCTAAAAATAAACCCCAGTTTTGGACACAGGTGACCATGTGCATGGCACCAGCCCATCAGGAAGATTGTCGTTTTCTGGTGTTGCATAATTTGCATGATGCTATTGTGCTGGGTTTCCCGTGGTTGCAGGTACATAATCCTGTGTTGGATTGGAAGTCTATGTCTGTGACTAGTTGGGGTTGTCAGGGGGTTCATAATGACGTTCCTGTGATGTCAATCTCCTCTTCCTCCTCTTCTGAAGTTCCAGAGTTTTTGTCTGATTTTCAGGATGTATTCGATGAGCCCAGGTCCAGTTCCCTTCCACCGCATAGGGACTGTGATTGTGCTATTGACTTGATTCCAGGCCGTAAGTTTCCTAAGGGCCGACTTTTCAACCTGTCTGAGCCGGAACATACCACCATGCGGAGTTATGTTAAGGAGTCTTTGGAGAAAGGGCATATTCGGCCATCTTCTTCACCGTTGGGAGCGGGATTTTTTTTTGTTGCTAAGAAGGATGGCTCCTTGAGACCCTGTATTGATTATCGCCTCTTGAATAAGATCACGGTCAAGTTTCAATACCCTTTACCTTTGCTTTCCGATTTGTTTGCCAGGATTAAGGGGGCTAGTTGGTTTACTAAAATTGACATTCGGGGGGCATATAATCTTGTTCGTATTAAGCAGGGTGACGAATGGAAAACTGCGTTTAATACGCCCGAAGGCCATTTTGAATACCTTGTGATGCCATTCGGGCTCTCTAATGCTCCATCTGTTTTTCAGTCCTTCATGCATGATATCTTCCGGAATTATCTTGATAAATTCATGATTGTATATTTGGATGACATCTTAATTTTTTCAGATGATTGGGAGTCTCATGTGAAACAGGTCAGGATGGTATTTCAGATCCTTCGTGATAATGCTTTGTTTGTTAAGGGGTCTAAGTGTCTCTTTGGAGTGCAGAAGGTTTCTTTTTTGGGCTTCATTTTTTCTCCCTCATCTATAGAGATGGATCCGGTTAAGGTTCAGGCCATTCATGATTGGATTCAGCCCACATCTGTGAAGAGCCTTCAGAAATTTTTGGGCTTTGCTAATTTTTATCGCCGTTTCATTGCTAACTTCTCCAGAGTGGTTAAACCCCTGACCGATTTGACGAAAAAAGGCGCTGATGTAACGAATTGGTCCCCTGTGGCTGTCTCTGCCTTTCAGGAGCTTAAACGCCGATTTACTTCTGCCCCGGTGTTGCGTCAGCCAGATGTTTCTCTTCCGTTTCAGGTTGAGGTTGACGCTTCTGAGATTGGGGCAGGGGCCGTTTTGTCTCAGAGGAATTCTGATGGTTCCTTGATGAAACCGTGTGCCTTCTTTTCCCGTAAGTTTTCGCCTGCTGAATGCAATTATTATGTCGGCAATCGGGAGTTGTTGGCTATGAAGTGGGCGTTTGAGGAATGGCGACATTGGCTTGAGGGAGCCAACCACCGTATTGTGGTCTTGACCGATCATAAAAATCTGATTTACCGCGAATCTGCCAAACGGCTGAATCCTAGACAGGCTCGATGGTCCCTGTTTTTCTCCCGTTTTGATTTCGTGGTCTCGTATCTTCCGGGTTCTAAGAATGTTAAGGCTGATGCCCTCTCTAGGAGTTTTTTGCCTGATTCTCCTGAGGTATTGGAGCCGGTCGGCATTCTGAAGGATGGGGTGGTCCTTTCTGCCATTTCCCCTGATTTGCGACGGGTTTTGCAGGAATTTCAGGCTGACAAACCTGACCGCTGTCCAGTGGGGAAACTGTTTGTTCCTGATAGATGGACTAGTAGAGTGATTTCTGAGGTTCATTGTTCTGTGTTGGCTGGCCATCATGGTATTTTTGGTACCAGAGATTTGGTTGGTAGGTCCTTTTGGTGGCCTTCTTTGTCGCATGATGTGCGTTCTTTTGTGCAGTCCTGTGGGACTTGTGAGCGGGCCAAGCTTTGTTGTTCCCGTGCTAGTGGGTTGCTTTTGCCTTTGCCGGTCCCTGAGAGGCCCTGGACGCATATTTCTATGGATTTTATTTCAGATCTTCCGGTTTCCCAGAGGATGTCGGTTATCTGGGTGGTTTGTGACCGGTTTTCTAAGATGGTTCATTTGGTGCCTTTGCCTAAATTGCCTTCCTCTTCTGATTTGGTTCCGTTGTTTTTTCAGCATGTGGTTCATTTGCACGGTATTCCGGAGAATATTGTGTCAGACAGAGGTTCCCAGTTTGTTTCTAGGTTTTGGCGGGCCTTTTGTGCTAGGCTGGGCATTGATTTGTCTTTTTCTTCCGCATTTCATCCTCAGACAAATGGCCAGACCGAGCGAACTAATCAGACTTTGGAAACTTATTTGAGATGCTTTGTGTCTGCTGATCAGGATGATTGGGTGTCTTTCTTGCCATTGGCCGAGTTTGCCCTTAATAATCGGGCTAGTTCGGCTACCTTGGTTTCGCCCTTCTTTTGTAATTTTGGTTTTCATCCTCGTTTTTCTTCGGGGCAAGTTGAACCTTCTAATTGTCCTGGTGTGGATTCTGTGGTTGACAGGTTGCAGCAGATTTGGGCTCATGTGGTGGACAATTTGGTGTTGTCTCAGGAGGAGGCTCAGCGTTTTGCTAACCGTCGTCGGTGTGTTGGTTCCCGACTTAGGGTTGGGGATTTGGTCTGGTTGTCTTCCCGTCATGTTCCTATGAAGGTTTCTTCCCCTAAGTTTAAGCCATGGTTTATTGGTCCTTATAGGATTTCTGAGATTATCAATCCTGTGTCTTTTCGTTTGGCCCTTCCGGCCTCTTTTGCCATCCATAATGTTTTCCATAGATCTTTATTGCGGAAATATGTGGTGCCCGTTGTTCCCTCGGTTGATCCTCCTGCTCCTGTGGTGGTTGATGGGGAGTTGGAGTATGTGGTTGAGAAGATTTTGGATTCTTGCTTTTCGAGGCGGAGGCTTCAGTACCTTGTCAAATGGAATGGTTATGGCCAGGAGGATAATTCTTGGGTTTTTGCCTCTGATGTCCATGCTGCTGATTTGGTCCGTGCCTTTCATCTGGCTCGTCCTGATCGGCCTGGGGGCTCTGGTGAGGGTTCGGTGACCCCTCTTCAAGGGGGGGTACTGTTGTGAATTCTGCTCTTGGGCTCCCTCCGGTGGTTGTTGGTGGTAGTGCAGTTGTCTTGGGGTTGTAATCCGGGCAGGTGTTTCTGCTGATTGCAGCTCTATTAGGTATTTAGGTGTGCAGGATCCATGAGTCCATGCCAGTTGTCCATTGTACTTGGAGGGATTGCATCTCTCTCTGGCTCCTCATGCCCTGCTGCCAATTCAGCTAAGATAAGTGTCTGGTTTTTTGTCTCTGTGCACATATGCAGTGTGCTTTGCAATTCAGTGCAATTCATTGTGTTTTTGTCCAGCTTAGACTTTGTTTGGATTTTTCAGTCATGCTGGATTCTCAGGAGATGCAGATATACTTTCTATGTCTTTAGTTAGATGTAGTATATTTGTATTATCTGCTGTGGATATTTTTAGGATTTTAATACTGACCACTTAGAATTCTGTCCTATCTTTTTCTGTTTAGCTAGAAGTGCCTCTTTTGCTAAATCCTGTTTTTCTGCCTGCGTGTGTTTTTCCTCTTACACTCACAGTCAATATTTGTGGGGGGCTGCCTATCCTCTGGGGTTCTGCTCTGAGGCAAGATAGAATTCCCATTTCCATCTATAGGGGTATTTAGTCCTCCGACTGTGTCGAGGTGTCTAGGACGTGTTAGGTACATCCCACGGCTACTTCTAGTTGCGGTGTTAGTTTAGGGTTTGCGGTCAGTACAGGTACCACCTACTCCTGAGATAGTCTCTCATGCGGCTCCAAGGTCACCGGATCATAACAGGTTACATTATACTCTGGGGTGGCTGCATTATACTCTGTGGGGTGATGTTATAGACCTGGTGGTTAGGAGCACCCGGAATGACCTGATGAGTAAACTAGAAATCGGAACAAGCTCTGGGAAAGTGGGAACTCTGCTGACCGCAAACTCTACTCCTATCACACACACTAGAAATAGCCGTGGAGCGTACCTAACTCTCCCTGGACGCCTCTTCACAGCCTAAGAGCTAACTACCCCTAAAGATAGAAACAGAAGCCTAACCTTGCCTCAGAGAAATTCCCCAAAGGTAAAGGCAGCCCCCCACATATATTGACTGTGAGTTAAGAGGGAAGTCACAAACACAGGAATGAAACAGGTTTTAGCAAAGGAGGGCCAGACTTCACTAAATAGTCAGAGGATAGAAAAGGGAACTATGCGGTCAGCACAAAAGACTACAAAAAACCACGCAGAGTAAGCAAAAAGACTCCCCACACAGACTCACGGTGTGGAGGTGCCACTCTGCACCCCAGAGCTTCCAGCTAGCAAGGGAATATCATGATAGCAAGCTGGACTAGAAATTAGCAGTACTAAGAAATATATTCAGGAAGCAGTAACAACAAATGAATTAGCAAAGACTTAGCTTCTGCTGGAGTAGACAGGTCCTCAGAGAAGTCCAAGAGAGATCTGAGCCAATACTGAAACATTGACAGCTGGCATCAAGTAACGATCTGAGTGGAGTTAAATAGGGAAGCCAGCATAGCAATAAACGAGAGCAGCTGTCAAAACCAAGCTCAGTGACCAGCAGTTCCGCTCAAAGCCACCAGAGGGAGTCCAAGAGCAGAACTAACCAAAGTACCTTTCATGACCACAGGAGGGAGTCCGAGAACGGAATTCACAACAGTACCCCCCCCTTGAGGAGGGGTCACCGAACCCTCACCAGGGCCCCCAGGCCGATCAGGACGAGCCAAATGAAAAGCACGAACTAAATTGGCAGCGTGTACATCGGAGGCAACAACCCAGGAATTATCCTCCTGACCATAGCCCTTCCACTTAACCAGGTACTGAAGCTTCCGTCTCGAAATACGAGAATCCAAAATTTTTTCCACCACATACTCCAACTCCCCCTCAACCAACACCGGGGCAGGAGGATCAACGGAGGGAACCATAGGCGCCACGTACCTCCGCAACAACGACCTATGGAACACATTATGGATGGCAAAAGAAGCTGGAAGGACCAAATGAAATGAGACAGGGTTGAGAATTTCAGAAATCTTATAAGGACCAATGAAACGAGGCTTAAACTTAGGAGAAGAAACCTTCATAGGAACATAATGAGAAGACAACCAAACCAAATCCCCAACACGAAGTCGGGGACAACACAACGACGGCGGTTAGCGAAACGTTGAGCCTTCTCCTGGGACAACGTCAGATTGTCGACTACGTGAGTCCAAATTTGCTGCAACCTGTCCACCACAGAATCCACACCAGGACAGTCAGAAGGCTCAACCTGCCCCGAAGAAAAACGAGGATGAAAACCAGAATTGCAAAAAAAAGGCGAAACCAAAGTAGCCGAACTAGCCCGATTATTAAGGGCGAATTCAGCCAATGGCAAGAAGGTCACCGTATCATCCTGATCAGCAGAAACAAAGCATCTCAGATAGGTTTCCAAAGTCTGGTTGGTTCGTTCGGTTTGGCCATTTGTTTGAGGATGGAAAGCCGAAGGAAAAGACAAATCAATGCCCATCTTAGCACAAAAGGACCGCCAAAACCTAGAGACAAACTGGGAACCTCTGTCCGACACAATGTTCTCCGGAATGCCATGCAAACGAACCACATGTTGAAAAAACAATGGCACCAAATCAGAGGAGGAAGGTAATTTAGGCAAGGGTACCAAATGGACCATCTTAGAAAAGCGATCACAAACCACCCAGATGACAGACATCCTTTGAGAGACAGGAAGATCTGAAATAAAATCCATGGAAACATGCGTCCAAGGCCTTTTCGGGACTGGCAAGGGCAAAAGCAACCCACTGGCACGAGAACAGCAGGGCTTAGCCCGAGCACAAGTCCCACAGGACTGCACAAAAGAACGCAAATCCCGAGACAAGGAAGGCCACCAAAAGGACCTAGCCACCAAATCTATGGTCCCAAAAATCCCGGGATGACCAGCCAACACTGAGCAATGAACCTCAGAAATAACTCTGCTAGTCCATCTATCAGGGACAAATAGTTTCTCCGCTGGACAACAGTCAGGTCTATCAGCCTGAAACTCCTGCAGCACCCGCCGCAAATCAGGGGAGATAGCAGACAGAATTACCCCCTCTTTGAGAATACCAGCCGGCTCAGGGACTCCCGGAGAATCAGGCACAAAACTCCTAGAAAGGGCATCCGCCTTCACATTCTTAGAACCTGGAAGGTATGAGACCACAAAATCGAAACTGGAGAAAAACAGCGACCATCGAGCCTGTCTAGCATTCAACCGCTTGGCAGACTCGAGATAAGTCAGATTTTTGTGATCCGTCAAGACCACCACGCGGTGCTTGGCTCCCTCAAGCCAATGTCGCCACTCCTCGAATGCCCACTTCATAGCTAGCAGCTCCCGATTGCCAACATCATAATTACGCTCAGCAGGCGAAAACTTTCTAGAAAAGAAGGCACATGGCTTCATCACAGAGCCATCAGAACTTCTTTGAGACAAAACAGCCCCTGCTCCAATCTCAGAAGCATCAACCTCGACCTGAAAAGGGAGCGAAACATCTGGCTGACGCAACACATGGGCCGAAGAAAAACGACGTTTCAGCTCCTGAAAAGCCTCAACGGCCGCAGAGGACCAATTTACCACATCAGCACCTTTCTTTGTCAAATCAGTCAAAGGTTTAACCACACTAGAAAAATTAGCGATGAAGCGACGGTAAAATTTAGCAAAGCCCAGGAATTTCTGGAGGCTCTTCACAGATGTAGGTTGAGTCCAATCATAAATGGCCTGAACTTTAACAGGGTCCATCTCGATAGTAGAAGGGGAAAAAATGAAGCCCAAAAAGGAAACCTTCTGAACTCCGAAGAGACATTTAGACCCCTTCACAAACAAGGAATTAGCACAAAGGACCTGGAATACCATTCTGACCTGCTTCACATGAGACTCCCAATCATCCGAAAAGACCAAAATATCATCCAAATATACAATCATGAATCTATCCAGATACTTTCGGAAGATGTCATGCATAAAGGACTGAAACACAGATGGAGCATTTGAAAGCCCGAATGGCATTACCAGGTACTCAAAATGGCCCTCGGGCGTATTAAATGCTGTTTTCCATTCATCGCCCTGTTTAATACGCACAAGGTTATACGCCCCTCGAAGATCTATCTTGGTGAACCAACTAGCCCCCTTAATCCGAGCAAACAAATCAGACAGCAGGGGCAAAGGGTACTGAAATTTGACCGTGATCTTATTGAGAAGGCGGTAATCTATACAGGGTCTCAGAGAACCATCCTTCTTGGCCACAAAAAAGAACCCTGCTCCCAACGGTGATGAAGACGGGCGAATATGCCCTTTCTCCAAGGACTCCTTTACATAACTCCGCATAGCGGCGTGCTCTGGCACAGATAAATTGAAAAGTCGGCCCTTAGGAAACTTACTACCAGGAATCAAATTTATAGCACAATCACAATGCCTATGAGGGGGTAGGACACTGGATTTGGGCTCATCAAATACATCCTGGTAATCCGACAGAAACTCAGGGACTTCAGAAGGAGTGGAAGCAGAAATTGACACCAACGGAACATCGCCATGTACCCCTTGACAACCCCAACTAGACACAGACATTGATTTCCAATCCAATACTGGAATATGAACCTGTAGCCAAGGCAAACCCAACACGACCACATCATGCAAATTATGCAACACCAAAAAGCGAATATCCTCCTGATGTGCAGGAGCCATGCACATGGTCAACTGAGTCCAGTACTGAGGTTTATTCTTGGCCAACGGCGTGGCATCAATTCCCCTTAATGGAATAGGATACTGCAAAGGCTCCAAGAAAAAACCACAGCGCCTGGCAAACTCCAAGTCCATCAAATTCAGGCCAGCGCCTGAATCCACAAATGCCATAACCGAGTAGGATGACAAAGAGCAAATCAGAGTAACAGACAAAAGAAATTTAGGCTGTACAGTACCAATGGTGACAGACCTAGCGAACCGTTTAGTGCGCTTAGGACAATCAGAGATAGCATGAGTGGGGTCACCACAGTAAAAACACAGCCTATTCTGACGTCTGTGTTTTTGCCGTTCAGTTCTGATCAAAGTTCTATCACATTGCATAAGCTCAGGCCTCTGCTCAGAGGACACCGCCAAATGGTGCACAATTTTGCGCTCATGCAAACGCCGATCAATTTGGATGGCCAAAGACATTGATTCATTCAGACCAGCAGGCGTGGGGAATCCCACCATAACATCCTTAAGGGCTTCAGAAAGACCCTTTCTAAAACTTGCTGCCAGGGCACACTCATTCCATTGAGTAAGCACAGACTATTTTCTAAACTTCTGACAATATATCTCTGCTTCATCCTGACCCTGACACAAAGCCAGCAAGATTTTCTCTGCCTGATCCACTGAATCCGGTTCGTCATAAAGCAATCCAAGCGCCAGAAAAAACGCATCTACATTAAGCAATGCAGGATCTCCTGGCGCAAGGGAGAATGCCCAGTCTTGAGGGTCGCCACACAACAAAGAAATAATAATTTTTACTTGCTGAATGGGGTCACCAGAGGAGCGGGGTTTCAAAGCAAGAAACAGTTTACAATTATTTTTGAAATTCAGAAACTTAGATCTATCCCCAGAAAACAAATCAGGAATTGGAATTCTAGGCTCTAACATCGGATTCTGAACTACATAATCTTGAATGCTTTGTACTCTTGCAGTGAGATGATCCACACAAGAGGACAGACCTTGAATATCCATATCTACACCTGAGTCCTGAACCACCCAGAGATTAAGGGGAAAAGAGAGACAAAACACACTGCAAAGAAAAAAAAATGGGTTCAGAACTTCTCTTATCCCTCTTTTGAGATGCATTAACACTTTGTAGGCCAGCTGTACTGTTATAGACCTGGTGGTTAGGAGCACCCGGAATGACCTGATGAGTAAACTAGAAATCGGAACAAGCTCTGGGAAAGTGGGAACTCTGCTGACCGCAAACTCTACTCCTATCATACACACTAGAAATAGCCGTGGAGCGTACCTAACTCTCCCTAGATGCCTCTTCACAGCCTAAGAGCTAACTACCCCTAAAGATAGAAACAGAAGCCTAACCTTGCCTCAGAGAAATTCCCCAAAGGTAAAGGCAGCCCCCCACATATATTGACTGTGAGTTAAGAGGGAAGTCACAAACACAGGAATGAAACAGGTTTTAGCAAAGGAGGGCCAGACTTCACTAGTCAGAGGATAGAAAAGGGAACTATGCGGTCAGCACAAAAGACTACAAAAAACCACGCAGAGTAAGCAAAAAGACTCCCCACACCGACTCACATTGTGGAGGTGCCACTCTGCACCCCAGAGCTTCCAGCTAGCAAGGGAATATCATGATAGCAAGCTGGACTAGAAATTAGCAGTACTAAGAAATATATTCAGGAAGCAATAACAACAAATGAACTAGCAAACACTTAGCTTCTGCTGGAGTAGACAGGTCCTCAGAGAAGTCCAAGAGAGATCTGAACCAATACTGAAACATTGACAGCTGGCATCAAGTAACGATCTGAGTGGAGTTAAATAGGGAAGCCAGCATAGCAATAAACAAGAGCAGCTGACAAAACCAACCTTAGTGACCAGCAGTTCCGCTCAAAGCCACCAGAGGGAGTCCAAGAGCAGAACTAACCAAAGTACCATTCATGACCACAGGAGGGAGTCCGAGAACGGAATTCACAACAGGGTGGTGGCTGCATTATACTATATGTGGGCTGAATTATACTATATCGAGGACTATGGGGAATACATTATACTATATGAAGAACTATGGGGTGCATTATACTATGGGAAGTGAATTGTACTACATGGATGACTATGGCGGTGCATTATACTATATGGAGCACTGTGAGGAGTGTATTATGATATATGGAGGACTGAGGAGTATATTTTAATATATGGAGGACTATGAGGAGTGTATTATACTATACTAGACTGTGGCCCGATTCTAACGCATCGGGTATTCTAGAATATGCATGTCCCCGTAGTATATGGACAATGATGATTCCAGAATTCGCGGCAGACTGTGCCCGTCGCTGATTGGTCGAGGCAACCTTTATGACATCATCGTCACCATGGCAACCATTATGACATCTACGTCGATACTGTGCCCTTCACTGATTGGTCGAGGCCTGGCGGCCTCGACCAATCAGAGACGTGGGATTTCCATTATGACATCATCGTCGCCATGCTGTGCCTGTCTCTGATTGGTCGAGGCCTGGCGGCCTCGACCAATCAGAGATGTGGGATTTCCAGGACAGACAGACAGACAGACAGACAGACATACGGAAAAACCCTTAGACAATTATATATATAGATGGAGAACTATGGGAAGTGTATAATACTATATGGAGGACTATGAGAAGTGTATTATACTATATGGAGGACTATGGGGCACATTATATTATATGGAGAACTATGGGGTGTATTATACTAAACAAGCAATATGCTGCATATTCATTGGGTGATTGGATTGTTTATGCCGGAATAAAAATCATTGTTCTCAGCAGCACTTCGCCGGTGTAAACTGTAGATGTGCTGCTGATAACATGATACTGTATGGTGATCTGTTAGTGATCTATTAGTGATCGTTCTGTCCCCTTCATTCTTTCCCAGATGGTGGAAAGAGGCCAGGAAACAAGCGTCCAACGACTTCATTATTGTCGATCACACTCGTTTAGCGGCCTGAGATCAGCGCATGTAAATAAAACCGAAATGCTTCTGTATGATGTGCAATATGTTAGCATTTGGGGCCCCCTTTTAATTTTTCTTAGGGCCCCACTTTGCCTAAACCGGCCCTGTGTATGTTGTATGTATATAGTATGTATGTTGTATGTTGTATGTATGTTATATGTTGTATGTATGTAGTATGTTGTATGTATGTATGTATGTAGTATATACAGTGGGGCAAAAAAGTATTTAGTCAGTCAGCAATAGTGCAAGTTCCACCACTTAAAAAGATGAGAGGCGTCTGTAATTTACATCATAGGTAGACCTCAACTATGGGAGACAAACTGAGAAAAAAAAATCCAGGAAATCACATTTTCTGTTTTTTTATCATTTTATTTGCATATTATGGTGGAAAATAAGTATTTGGTCAGAAACAAAATTTCATCTCAATACTTTGTAATATATCCTTTGTTGGCAATGACAGAGGTCAAACGTTTTCTGTAAGTCTTCACAAGGTTGCCACACACTGTTGTTGGTATGTTGGCCCATTCCTCCATGCAGATCTCCTCTAGAGCAGTGATGTTTTTGGCTTTTCGCTTGGCAACACAGACTTTCAACTCCCTCCAAAGGTTTTCTATAGGGTTGAGATCTGGAGACTGGTAGGCCACTCCAGGACCTTGAAATGCTTCTTACGAAGCCACTCCTTCATTGCCCTGGCAGTGTGCTTTGGATCATTGTCATGTTGAAAGACCCAGCCACGTTTCATCTTCAATGCCCTTGCTGATGGAAGGAGGTTTGCACTCAAAATCTCACGATACATGGCCCCATTCATTCTTTCATGTACCCGGATCAGTCGTCCTGGCCCCTTTGCAGAGAAACAGCCCCAAAGCATGATGTTTCCACCACCATGCTTTACAGTAGGTATGGTGTTGGATGGATGCAACTCCGTATTCTTTTTCCTCCAAACACGACAAGTTGTGTTTCTACCAAACAGTTCCAGTTTGGTTTCATCAGACCATAGGACATTCTCCCAAAACTCCTCTGGATCATCCAAATGCTCTCTAGCAAACTTCAGACGGGCCCGGACATGTACTGGCTTAAGCAGTGGGACACGTCTGGCACTGCAGGATCTGAGTCCATGGTGGCATAGTGTGCTACTTATGGTAGGCCTTGTTACATTGGTCCCAGCTCTCTGCAGTTCATTCACTAGGTCCCCCCGCGTGGTTCTGGGATTTTTGCTCACCGTTCTTGTGATCATTCTGACCCCACGGGGTAGGATTTTGCGTGGAGCCCCAGATCGAGGGAGATTATCAGTGGTCTTGAATGTCTTCCATTTTCTAATTATTGCTCCCACTGTTGATTTCTTCACTCCAAGCTGGTTGGCTATTGCAGATTCAGTCTTCCCAGCCTGGTGCAGGGCTACAATTTTGTTTCTGGTGTCCTTTGACAGCTCTTTGGTCTTCACCATAGTGGAGTTTGGAGTCAGACTGTTTGAGGGTGTGCACAGGTGTCTTTTTATACTGATAACAAGTTTAAACAGGTGCCATTACTACAGGTAATGAGTGGAGGAAAGAGGAGACTCTTAAAGAAGAAGTTACAGGTCTGTGAGAGCCAGAAATCTTGATTGTTTTTTTCTGACCAAATACTTATTTTCCACCATAATATGCAAATAAAATGATAAAAAACAGAAAATGTGATTTTCTGGATTTTTTTTTCTCAGTTTGTCTCCCATAGTTGAGGTCTACCTATGATGTAAATTACAGATGCCTCTCATCTTTTTAAGTGGTGGAACTTGCACTATTGCTGACTGACTAAATACTTTTTTGCCCCACTGTATGTACGTATGTAGTATGCATGTAGTATGTAGTATGTATGCAGTATGTAGTATGTATGTAGTATGTATGTAGTATGCTGTATGTAGTATGTATGTTTGTGGGTTTTTTTTACTTTCAACACATTAGCCGGATGATGGGACTACTACTGTCCCATCATTGGCTAATGTGTCAATCACTGTCATTGTAGAAGGCATAGCCCGATGGGACCTGTAGTCCCATCGGACGATGCGACCTGTAGGGTCATCGGACGATGCCTGCACACACACACAAAGACCCCCAAGAGGCCCGCACAGACCCCCGGCAGGCCCGCACAGACCCCCGGCAGCCCACACAGACCCCCAGCAGGCCCGCACAGACCCCCGGCAGGCACGCACAGACCCCTTGGCAGGCCCGCACAGACCCCCGGCAGGCCCACACAGACCCCCGGCAGCCCGCACATACCCCCGGGAGGCCCGCACAGACCCCCGACGGTCATGCACAGACCCCGCACACACAGACACGCAGTCTCCGCCCCCACACACCACCCACACTCCATTATAGTGCATCATGACATCATTTCAGCTGCCAATCACAGCCATGCCATTAGTTAACATGGCTAACATGCCTAACAGGATGTGCCCACACTTCTTAGGATCCTCATTGGCTGAATAAAATCAAACTGGCTCATTGCATTATGGGAACTTCCGATTCCGGTATTCGATATTCTAAAAGTATCGGAACTCAGTATCGGAACTACAATATGGTGAATATTGGTCGATAACCGATATTGCAGTATCGGACTGCTCAACACTACCCACCACTCTAAAGTGCTTCTCAGAGAACAGTCTCTGTACTGAATGCTCCCAAACCCGTACCACTTTACCCTTGATTCATGTCTAAACAGGTTTCTTTCTACAGTGCCTTGAAAAAATATTCATACCCCATGAATTTTTCCACATTTTTTCACATTACACCCATATACTTAAATGTTTTATATTTGGATTTTATGCGATATACCAACACAAATTAGCAAGTATTTATGAAGTGTAAACAAAATGATACATCGTTTTCTAATTATTGCAAAAAATATAAATCTGAAAAATATGACATTCATTTGTGTTCAGCCTCTTGTAGTCTGATAACTCTAAATTAAATAGTGAGTAAACATTTGCATCCAGAAGTTACATAATCAGTAAATTGACTCCACCTGTGTGCAATTTATTCTGTGCATAACTACAGCTATTCTGTAAAGGACTCAGAGAACTGTTTGAGAACATTAGGGATCAAACAGGATTATGAAAGCAAAGGAACACACCAGACAGGTCAGGGATTAAGTTGTGGAGAAAAGTAAAGCAGGGTTAGATTATAAAAGAAGTAGCCTAAGCTCTGAACATCTCATGAAACAATGTTCCATTCATCATCCAAAAATTGAAGAGGTATGGCAAAACAGCAACCCTACTACGACATTGCTATCCACCTAAACTGACATCCCAAGCAAAGAGAGCACTAACTAGCGAAGCAGCCAACAGGCTAATGATCACTATGGAGAAGCTGAAGAGATCCACAGCTCAGGTGGGAGAATCTGTCAACAGGACAATCATTAGTTGTATACTCCACAAACCTGACCTTTATGGAAGAGTTGCAAGAAGAAAGCCATTTTTGAAATGAGCCGTAAGCAGTCCTGTTTACAGTTTGCAAAAAGCCATGTAAAGGACAGAGCTACCATTTGGAAGAAGGTTCTCTAGTCAGATGAGACCAAAGTAGAACTTTTTGGGCTAAATGTAAAACACTATTTGTGGAAAAAAACTAACGCTTCGCATCACCTTGAAAACACCATCACAACATTCAAACATGGTGTTAGCTGTAGCATCATGTTGTAGGGATGCTTTTCATCAGCAGCGACATTGAATCTGTTAAGAGATGATGATAAGATGGAAGGCTCTAAATACAGGGCAATTCTGGAAGAAATCCTGTTATAGGCTGCAAAAGACTTGAGACAGGGGCAAAGGTTCATCTTCCAGCAGGACAACAACCCTAAATATATTGACAGAGCTACAATGGAATAGTTTAGATCAAAGAATATTCATGAGTGATGACACCGATGGTGTCACTGGCACTGCCTAAGGGGGCGCCAACAGGGGGGCACGTGAACGAGCGCAGAGAGTGCAGGAACAAGGCACGCAGTGCACAGGGACCTGAGACTAAGCAGTGAGCACAGGACCTGGCACAGAGCAGTAATGTGACCAATGGGTGGAGTCACCACGCGTGAGTGCAGGAAAGGCAACTGAATGCACAGAGTGCAAGGCACAGACAATAAAAGTAGTCAAGGAAAGCCGAGGGTCAAAAGCCAGATGAGAGCATAGTATCTAGGGATAAGACAAAGAGTAAACGGAGACAAGCCAACAGGTCAGATAACCAGGAGAGACAGGGCAGTACAAAGCAGGATACAGAGGGGACAGTCAAGGGACAAACTGGATCATACACAGCAAGGAACACAAGCACAGAGACACAGCAGTTACAGAAGTAACGTGGGTCAGCAACCACAAACCGAGTATACGGAAGTATCACTGACACCAAATCCAGGAACTGCCAACCTTACATAGTCGCCCGAAAATCAAGAGAGGCAAACTAAAATTAACCCTGACCAGACCAGGATGGAAGTGGAACCATCCTGTCCAGAGTCATAACAGTACCCCCCTCTCAATGTGGGGCCACCGGACCCCCAGGTTTCCCAGGAAAGCGGGCATGAAAGGAGCGCACCAGATGGTCAACATGAACCAATTGGGCAGGAACCCAGGATCGGTCCTCAGGACCATACACCTTCCAGTGCACAAGATACTGAAGGGAACGATGGACCAACCGGGCATCCACAATGCGCTCAACCTCATACTCCTCCTGACTATCCACCAATACTGGTGGCGGGAGACACAATAATGCTTCTTCCACAGCCCCCAATGGTTTCAGCAGGGCCCTGTGGAATACATTGGGGATCTTAAAAGATGCTGGAAGGCACAAACGAAACACCACTGAGTTAATCACCTCCGTGATCTCATAAGGGCCAATAAACTTAGGACCCAATTTTGCCGAAGGAACCATAAGACTAATGTTCCTGGTCAACAGCCACACATTATCCCAAACCTGAAGAGTGGGTCCCACAGTTCATCTCTTGTCTGCAAAAAGCTTAAATATCCTCTGAGCCTCCACAATATACTTCTGGACCTCCCACCATAACCTCCTCAACTGCTGTACGGCAATATCAGCCCCCGGGCAACCGGAGTCCAGAAGAGAAAACTCCCCAAAGTGTGGATTAAACCAATAATTACAGTAGAAAGGGGAGGTATCTGTAGAGTGATTAACATGGTTGTTGAACGCAAATTCTGCTAAAGGCTTGGTATTGGACCAGTCCTCTTGACTGGGCATGGCAAGACAGTGCAAAATCTGTTCTAAGGACTGGTAAGTCCGTTCAGTCTGACCATTGGTCTCTGGATGGTATGCAGACAAAAAGGACAACTCAACCCCCAACCTCTTACCCCCACTTAACCCCAAATGCCCTCCAAAACTTGGACACAAACTGCACACCACGGTCAGATATCACATTCAAGGGCACACCATGCAAACAAACCACATGCTGAACGAACAACCTAGACAAGGTCTCAGCAAAAGGTAGTGCCACTAAGGGTACAAAGTGTGCTTGCTTCAAAAACCTGTCCACCACCACCCAGATGACAGTATTACACTAGGATGGAGGAAGATTGGTGATAAAATCCATGTATAAATTTGTCCATGGTCTAACAGGAACTGGCAAAGGCAACAATTCGCCGGCCAGCCGGTTATGAGACCTCTTAGCGCCGGTGCAAACTTCACAAGCAGATACAAATTTCCTCACATCAGAAGTAAGCAAGGCCCACCAAAAAACCATCGCGATGGCACTGTCATGTCGGACGCTGTTCATACCAGGGCATTCGACAGACAGCGGTAATTCCGCTTTTGTCCACTATGTGCTCAGTGGCATCGGCTAGATTTTATCTAGCTGGTCCGGGGTTAATTTAGCTGGTGCTCGGATTGGAAGCTGGGCCACGCCCACTGCCTTTAAATAGTTCTTCTGAACATTGGGCGTCGCCGATTATAGCTTCTGTCTAGTGCTTGGTTATCTCGGTCTGGAGTGGTGAGATAAGAGTTGGAGTATCGTATCTGGTGGTGTATTTCCCTTTGTCTTATTTACTCCTTCCTATATTTGTATTTATTTTGCCCTGCGCATTTATAGTGTATTCCTGAGTGACTGCGGCGTGGTGTATATTTTCCGTTATCCTTGTCTGTGCTAACTGTGGGTATTGGTGTATGATCTTTTCCCTGGGTGGTGGGCGGTGGTTTCAGCCTAGGATTGAAACAGGAGACAGGGCGAGGGTTGAGGCCTAGACATGCACACCATCAGTGTACACTCTAGGTAGAGGATCAGTCAGGATTTCCCTAGTCTGAGGGAAATTGCAGGGGCCCAGGTTATTAGCTCTTGCCCACCTAGTCTTCCCGTGACATTATAATCGGCCTTAAAAAAAAAAAGAAAGGGGTTTCCTTTTTTTTGTTTTGTCATGGATCCCATGACTTCCATAACCCACCAGTTGGAGGCGCTGTCCCTACAGGTCACTGAGTTGAGGGGGGCAGTGCAGCAACAGGGACTAGCAGTATCTAATGTGCAAGCTGGAGCGACAGGTAGAGTTGCTGAGCCTAAGTTTCCTTTGCCTGAAAAATTTGCTGGGGAACGCAGTAAATTTGTTTCTTTTCGTGAAGCTTGCAAACTATATTTCCGTATGCGCCCGATCTCCTCAGGTAATGAGGCTCAGCGTGTGGGCCTGGTGTTGTCATTGTTAAGCGGGGATCCCCAAGCATGGGCGTTTTCTTTGCCACCTGATTCTGCTGCATTTGACTCTGTGGAGAGTTTTTTTCCTTTCTTGGAAACATTTACGATGAGCCTGACAGAATGGCTCTAGCCGAATCTAAGATACGCACAATTCGCCAGGGGGAGCGAGTTGCAGAGGATTACTGTTCTGAATTTCATCGCTGGGCGATCGATACACAGTGGAATGATCCAGCGCTGCGGAGTCAATTTATTCATGGGGTTTCTGGAAGGGTTAAAAAAGCCCTTCTGATGTTCGAGACTCCTACTTCTCTAGATTCCGCTATGAGTCTGGTTGTCCGCATTGATCGCCGTTTGCGTCAGGGGGATCATGAGACACCGCCTATGGGAGAGGGTTTAGGTTCACGTGTGGTTGCTGCAGGTGAGCCCACGGAGCCTATGCAAATCGCAGGGGTGTCACATGTGAAGCATCGAGCCCCTGAGCTCAGGAAGCAGGGAGCCTGTTTTTACTGCGGTAAGACTGGTCATTTTATTAACATTTGTCCTCTGCTGTCTAAGAAAAACGCAACGGCGGAAAACTTCTGAGCTCAGAGGGTGTGGAGGAGACCAATCTGAGCTTATGTATATCCTCCATGGTGGTTTCTCAATGCATGCTCCCTACTAAGGTTATTATCGCTGGCAGTGAGCTGCCAATTACTGTTTTTGTGGATAGTGGTTCAGCCACAAATCTCATTGATGACGAGTTTGCACGCACAGCAGGTTTTAGGATTGAAAAACTGCCTCATCCTATCCGCGTGGTCACCATCAATGCTGCTCCTCTCTCACAGGGGGAGATTACTGAATTTGTGGCTGAGGTGAAACTCCACATTGGGGTTCTACATTCCGAGCAGGTTACATGTAAGGTGCTCAGGAATCTTCCTGCTCAGGTGGTTTTGGGTTTTCCATGGTTGTCTATGCACAACCCGGTAATTGACTGGAAAACTCAGGACATAATTCAGTGGAGCGAGTTCTGCCAGGAGAATTGCCTGGCCACATGTGTGTCTGCTGTTACTTCAAGCATTCCGGAGTCACTTCTGGATTTTGTGGTTGTGTTCTCTGAGAAGGGTTGTTCAGAGTTGCCGCCACATCGCCCCTATGACTCTACTATCAGGTTTAAACCACGGGCCAAATTGCCTAAAGCAAGGATGTTTAATATCTCTGGTCCGGAGAGACAAGAGTTAAAGGATTACATTGCTGAAAGTTTGAGCAAAGGGCACATCAGGCCTTCATCCTCGCCTGTGGCAGCAGGGTTCTTCTTCGTGAAGAAGAAAGATGGCAGATTATGCCCGTGTTTGGATTTCAGGGAATTGAACCAGATTACGGTTCATGATCCATACCCTATGCCACTGATACCAAATTTGTTCAACCAGGTGGCAGGTGCTAAGTGGTTTACCAAGTTTGACCTCAGGGGGGCGTACAACCTCATAAGAGTCCGTCAAGGTGATGAGTGGAAGACGGCTTTTAATACCCCTGAGGGTCATTTTGAAAATTTGGTGATGCCATTTGGGTTGACTAACGCACCTGCAGTGTTCCAACATTTCATTAATGATGTGTTTTCGCATGTTTTGGGGAAATTCGTTATCGTGTACCTAGATGACATTCTCATATATTCTTGCGACCGTGATACTCATTTAGATTATGTCAGGCAGGTATTACAGCTTCTCAGAGAGAATAAGCTCAGGGCCGTTTCTTCAACAGGGCGGGCAGGGCGGCCACACGGGGCGCCGTGGGGCCGGGGGGCGCAGGAGAGGCCTCGGGCCCCGGTGGTCCCCTGCCCGCTGCTGCTGCTGTTTAAGGGCTGTCAGGGGCGCGGATGCCGCGCTCAGTGCTGAGCGCGGGCGCGCCCTGCCCGAACTCAGCTGCAAATCTGACAGCTGAGCGGTCAGATCATCGCCTCGCGTCGCCGCGCCCCCCCCCCCGCACCGCACATAATGGTTGCGGCCACCTCGGCGCCGCCACTCACCCATACCTCCCAACCGTCCCGATTTCAGCGGGACAGTCCCGCTTTGGCACCGGGGTCCCGCTGTCCCGCTTCGGGCATTTAAAATCCCGAATTTGCGGCCGCCGGTGAAGCCCCGCCCACTTCCGGGACGTAGAGAGAGCCTGTTTTTTTTTTTTTTTATATAAAAGCTGCCTCCTGACCGCCCGCGCAACACCCCCCCCCCTCCCGCCCCCTGTGCGGCGCTGCCACGCTGAAGGAGAGAGCCTGCAGCAATCAAGAAGAAAGGTCAGCGATTCACTACCTCTGGCTGTGTGTGCACGGAGCTCCGGCTTCTGCTCTTAGCTGCTATCCCGGCAGAGAAGGAGAGACGGGGGAGGTGCCGGGATAGTGCAGAGCTGTGAGCAGGAGACTGAAGACTTCAGCAGAGAGCTGCACATGGACATCAGCCGCCCCTGCATCACAGAGGAGATTGTGTGTGTGTGATGTGTGTGATGGCTGCGTGTGTGTGTGTGTGATGGCTGGGTGTGTGTGTGTGATGGCTGTGTGTGTGTGATGGCTGCGTGTGTGTGTGTGTGATGGCTGCGTGTGTGTGATGGCTGCGTGTGTGTGTGTGATGGCTGTGTGTGTGTGATGGCTGCGTGTGTGTGTGTGTGATGGCTGCGTGTGTGTGTGTGTGATGGCTGCGTGTGTGTGTGTGATGGCTGCGTGTGTGTGTGATGGCTGCGTGTGTGTGTGTGATGGCTGCGTGTGTGTGTGTGATGGCTGCGTGTGTGTGTGATGGCTGCATGTGTGATGGCTGCGCGTGTGTGTGTGTGTGTGATGGCTGCGTGTGTGTGTGTGATGGCTGTGTGTGTGATGGCTGCGTGTGTGTGTGATGGCTGCGTGTGTGTGTGTGATGGCTGCGTGTGTGTGATGGCTGCGTGTGTGTGATGGCTGCGTGTGTGTGATGGCTGCGTGTGTGTGATGGCTGCGTGTGTGTGTGATGGCTGTGTGTGTGTGATGGCTGCGTGTGTGTGATGGCTGCGTGTGTGTGATGGCTGTGTGTGTGTGATGGCTGTGTGTGTGTGATGGCTGTGTGTGTGTGATGGCTGTGTGTGTGTGATGGCTGTGTGTGTGTGATGGCTGCGTGTGTGTGATGGCTGCGTGTGTGTGTGATGGCTGCGTGTGTGTGTGTGTGTGATGGCTGCGTGTGTGATGTCTGCGTGTGTGTGTGATGGCTGCATGTGTGTGATGGCTGCGTGTGTGTGTGTGTGTGATGGCTGCGTGTGTGTGTGTGATGGCTGCGTGTGTGTGTGTGTGATGGCTGCGTGTGTGTGTGTGTGATGGCTGCGTGTGTGTGTGATGGCTGCATGTGTGATGCATTTGTGTCAAAGCTGCATGTGTTTGTGAGCTGCGTGCGTGTGAGCTGCGTGCCTGTGTGTGAGCTGCGTGCCTGTATGTCATTATACAGTATGGAGCATCATGTGTGGTCATTATACAATATGGAGCATCATGTGCGGTCATTATACAGTATGGAGCATCATGTGCGGTCATTATACAGTATGGAGCATTATGTGTGGCCATTATACAGTATGGAGCATCATGTGCGGTCATTATACAGTATGGAGCATCATGTGCGGTCATTATACAATATGGAGCATCATGTGCGGTCATTGTACAGTATGGAGCATCATGTGCGGTCATTATACAGTATGGAGCATCATGTGCGGTCATTATACAGTATGGAGCATCATGTGTGGCCATTATACAGTATGGAGCATCATGTGCGGCCATTATACAGTATGGAGCATCATGTGTGGCCATTATACAGTATGGAGCATCATGTGCGGCCATTATACAGTATGGAGCATCATGTGCGGTCATTATACAGTCTGGAGCATCATGTGCGGTCATTATACAGTCTGGAGCATCATGTGCGGTCATTATACAGTCTGGAGCATCATGTGCGGTCATTATACAGTCTGGAGCATCATGTGCGGTCATTATACAGTCTGGAGCATCATGTGCGGTCATTATACAGTCTGGAGCATCATGTGCGGTCATTATACAGTATGGAGCATCATTTGCGGTCATACAGTATGGAGCATCATGTGCGGTCATTATACAGTATGGAGCATCATGTGCGGTCATTATACAGTATGGAGCATCATGTGGGGTCATTATACAGTATGGAGCATCATGTGCGGTCATTATACAGTCTGGAGCATCATGTGCGGTCATTATACAGTATGGAGCATCATTTGCGGTCATACAGTATGGAGCATCATGTGTGTTCATTATACAGTATGGAGCATCATGTGCGGCCATTATACAGTATGGAGCATCATGTGTGTTCATTATACAGTATGGAGCATCATGTGCGGTCATTATACAGTATGGAGCATCATGTGCGGTCATACAGTATGGAGCATCATGTGTGTTCATTATACAGTATGGAGCATCATGTGTGGCCATTATACAGTATGGAGCGTCATGTGTGTTCATTATACAGTATGGTGCATCATGTGTGGCCATTATACAGTATGGGGCACTGTGTGGCCATATTTTTTTGTTTATAATTATTGTATATGAAACAGTGTGATCGGCAGTGCTAAATGGGTGTGGTTGGGATGTGGATATGGGTGTGACTAATTATGAATGGGTGTGGTCAGAGGCGTGGCCTAAAATTTGCCGCGGCGCGCAAAGCGCGCCGCAAACTTTGTCCCTCTTTCCCATCTTCAAAAGTTGGGAGGTATGACTCACCTCCGCTCCGCGCTGGATGAACAGCGAGAATGAACAGCCAGGATGAGGCAGCTCGGCCACTCCCACACTGATAGCAGGGGCGCCGCGCTCTCGGCTGAGCACGGGCGCTCCCTGAGACAGTGATCAAAGAGCTAAGCACACACACTATCACTGTCAGACTAGGCTGCCTGGCTGTTGCCAATTTCAATGCTGGACAGGACAGGCTGCAGTCTAGTCTGACAGTGGTAGCAGTATAGCAAAAATGCCCACCCCCTGCCTATGGATTAGTCCTTCCCTTCCCAGCAGCCCCATTTAGCAGTCTGAGCGCGCTCAGACTCAGAGGGCAGAGGGCACTGACACACTGAACAGGTGAGGGGGTCTGAGGGATGGGATGGGTTGGGCTAGCCTTTTTTTTTGGATGGGGACCCCCACACCTGCCCCCCCCCCAACCACCCTTGGGGCATGCTGATTTGGCATGCCCCACAGCATGAAACCCGGGAGGGGGCCCAGCTGACTTACCTCATCTTTGGCAGTCTGGTGGCATCCTCACCCAGGCGAGAAGTGTTGGAAAGAGTTATGGCAGTAACTGTATACCTGGCAACCAATAATTTAGCTTTTCGAGGATCGTCAAATACATTGTTTACACCAAATAATGGACATTTCCTTGGGCTTATAGAGCTTCTTGGAAAATTTGAACCAGTAATGAGAGATCATTTAAAACGAATTACTTCCCAGGAAATCCATACACATTACTGTGGAAATTTAATTCAAAATGAAATTATCTGCTTGATGGCCTCTCAGGTGAAGAAATGTATTCTAGAAAAAGCCAAAAGATCTAAGTATTTTTCAATAATGTTGGACTGCACACAAGATGCAGGTCACACTGAACAGTTGTCATACACCTTAAGATTTGTTGATATAGATGATGATCACGTAGCAATAAAGGAACATTTTATTGGCTATCGTCCTGCTACTGATACATCTGGGGAAAGTCTCGCCAATCTCCTTTTAGAAGAGATTAGTAAATGTGACCTGGAATTAGAAAATGAACTGGCAGAAAAGCTGAATTATTCGGAAGCTATTAATGCTTTTGCAGCGGCTAAATCTAGAAGAGTCAGTTTCTCATAAATCTGCAACCTACAATTTTTAGGATCTGTTTCCAAAATAATTAATAGATATTATTTACCTACAACTTTGTTCTCACCGTTAATAATTAGCATACTTGTCCCTTTTCCCCAAGTTCTATATAAGTTAAAGGCAAATTATAATTTATTAAAAAAAGGGAAGATACAAGCCTGCTCTCTATTTATTACTCAAGCCCACAAAAATAATGTTTATTATTTTCGGTGCCGGGGGGGGGGGGGGGGGGGGGAGAAATTTCCTACTCTCGCCCTGTGTCATTTTTGGGCTAGAAACTGCCCTGAATAAGCTGTATGCTAAACTTGAGAAATGTGTATTTTCTGTTCAAGAGTTGCCTTTCTTGGGTTATATTGTGTCTGCTTCTGGTTTTAAAATGGACGCCGCTAAGGTGCAAGCGGTGCTGCATTGGGAACGGCCTGATAACCTGAAAGCACTTCAGTGGTTCCTTGGGTTTTCTAACTACTATAGGAAATTTATCAAGGATTTTTCCATCATTGCTAAACCGCTAACTGACATGACTAAAAAGGGTACCAATTTCTCCGTTTGGCCTGAGGCTGCTGTGCGCGCATTTGAATTTCTTAAGAACAGTTTTGTTTCAGCCCCCATTCTTGTGCAGCCAGATGTATCAAAACCTTTTGTTGTGGAAGTCGATGCGTCTGAGGTTGGTGTGGGGGTGGTACTATCACAAGGCTCATCTTTGAGTGATTTGCGTCCATGCGCCTATTTTTCCAAGAAACTGTCGTCCGCCGAACGTAACTACGATATCGGCAACAGGGAGTTGTTGGCAATCAAGTTGGCCTTTGAGGAATGGCGACACTTCTTGGAGGGGTCGGTTCATCAGGTTACTGTTATTACCGATCATAAGAATCTGCTGTATTTGGAGTCAGCCAAGCGTCTGTCCCCCAGGCAGGCTCGCTGGGCATTGTTTTTCACGCGGTTCAATTTTGTTGTCACTTACAGACCGGGTTCAACTCATCATCATCAGAAATTTAACTGACGAAGTACCGAGGCTAAGACAAGTGTAGATAAAATAAATATATTTTTATTAACAATAACAATACATAAAAACTCACATAAAAAAGACAAGGGAATTTCAAAAAGTGCGAAATAACTAATGGTCACATCCATGTAAGGGTCCAATTCTCCTAGGACCCGCAGATACAAGGCAGTATATGTTGGTATATCACTATATCTCAATGTATTTCAAATATATATTCATTTCTATCTAAACGGACAAAACTGAGCACAATTGCTGACCATAATGGCATAACTGCATGGTCTATGTGTATATAACACCAGTTTTAAAGTGCCTAATGCTGTAAAAAATCCTTTTATACTACGTATAGATACTCAGTATATCTCTACCTAAAATATATCCATAAGGTGCATAATGCTACCTTATAATGCATTTATAACAGAAGACAGCAAATAATAAACAGGCATTATAAAAGTGCTCTGTGCTGTGCAAAAATTAAGGTGCTTTAGTGCTACATGACAACGCACTTATAGCAAACCCCAACAAACAATACAGCAGGCACTACATAAAGTGCTCCGTGCTGTACAAAAAAATGCATATAAATATATATCTATAACTCCGTGGGAGCAGGTAGATCTAGCAAAAGTGCCGCAAAAGTGACCGTACCTCAGCATAAGAATCTTATTACTTACATTTAGAGGACCATTAGTGACCCCGACAGCGCCGTTTCGCCATATTGGCTTCCTCAAATGGGGGCGTATATGTGTGTTAACAAAACCGCGTTTTTAAGCCCGCATGGGGCACATATCCACAGCTGATTCAGGGGTCGGCGTTACCGGCATTCAATTGCGCATGCGTCGTTTCTCGGACTTCTACTCCCAGAAAAGTGACTTCCCTTGCCGCACGCCTGGAACGCAGGCGTGGAACGCACTGCATCCAGCAGAGGGCGGGGTAGGAAGTCATGGAGTCGCCCCAAACTGCGCATGCGCTAGCCGTACGCCGAATGAACCGAAAAGAACATCAGAAGGAGAGGACAGGGGAAATAAAATACTATGGGGATGTCGCGCCAACTATGTTAATAAATTATCCGGTGCCGAAAAAAGTGAGGACAGTGCAATATAGAAAATTAAAGTGATGTGAATAGATACATTTACTAAGTGTAAAATATTTACCTGCCTTCAATTTAGATTATATATACGTAGATATTTGCTATCAATTTAATCACCTACAGCTCGTTTTTAACGATTGTTATACTATGATAACCATAGAAGTACACTAACCGGATAGAATATTAATGGAACAAAAGACATATCTAGGTATATTTAAAGATTGACAGATAAATAGATATATAAAATATAGACAGGCACATTTAAGGATAGGCAAATAAATAGACATATAAAATATGTGTCTGCCTACAATTATTGTTATGTGTGAATCAATAATAATAATTGCTATAGAAATAAGTAACAACAATTTATCAACAAATTATTATACTGTGATAGAAATAAACAAAAGAAAAAAACGTGCCTCAAAATATAATTGTGTACCTTAATGAGAATAAAATACATAAATAAATAAGATCTAACAGTAAGGATACTGTCACATGTGAGTGAACATATTTAAATTGGCTTCATTATCACAAAATTGCGTGGCTTCCCCAAAGTGGAACACTTCCAAGGACCAAGAGTTCGGATTCTCCAAATCATTGATAGAAAAACCGTCTCTAGATCATCATCTCCAACTGGACAGGTGCTCCAAATATAAAGTTCTTACTTTCTAAAAAACACATAAACAGAACTGTTTAAAATCCAAACGCACAAACACACATAAATAAAAAGAAAATAAAAGAAGGGACAGGAATATGGGAGATAATCCTTTTTAATATACATATGTCCTATTTTATAAGGTTTCTCCCCTGCAATATTTTTTATTTTATTTTTTACAAAAATGCCATAAACCCTAAGTTTTCATTTAGGCCATCCGGGGCCATAGTGCCTAAGAGGTAAATCCATTTACTCTCTTTCTGTGCAAGGATTTTGCTTAAATTCCCTCCTCTTGGTCCTAGATGGACCTGGTCAATGGCTTGAATCCTCAGGCCAGATGGATCACATTGGTGGAAGGACTTAAAATGCCTTGGGAGTGTTTTTAAAGAGGCAATGTCCTCTACTACCAGCGCTTTCTCTATATCTCTAAGGCCGGTTTCACACGTCAGTGATTCCGGTACGTGAGGTGACAGTTTCCTCACGTACCGGAGACACTGACACACGTAGACCCATAAAAATCAATGCATCTGTGCAGATGTCATTGATTTTTTGCGGACCGTGTCTCCGTGTGCCAAACACGGAGACATGTCAGTGTTCGTGGGAGCGCACGTTTTACACGGACCCAATAGAGTCAATGGGTCCGCGTAAAACACGGACCTCACACGGACATTCTCCGTCTGGGGTCCGTGTGCGTGCAGGAGACAGCGCTACAGTAAGCGCTGTCCCCCCCACATGGTGCTGAAGCCGGTATTCATATCCTCTCTGCAGTAGCGTTTGCTGTAGAGAAAATATGAAGAATAGTGTTAAAAATAAAGATTTAGGTGTCCGCCGCCCCCCCACCCCCTGTGCGCCCCCCCGTTGGTCAGAAAATACTTACCCGCTCCCTCGCTCCTTCCTGGTCTGGCCGCGCCTCCTACTGTATGCGGTCACGTGGGGCCGATCATTTACAATCATGAATAGTCGGCTCCGCCCCTATGGGAGGTGGAGCCACATATTCATGACTGTAAATGATCGGCCCCACGTGACCGCATGCAGGAGAAGCCGCGGCCAGACCAGGAAGCAGCGAGGGAGCGGGTAAGTATTTTCTGACCAGCGGGGGGGCGCACAGGGGGTGGGGGGGCGGCGGACACCTAAATCTTTATTTTTAACACTATTCTTCATATTTTCTCTGCAGCAAACGCTACTGCAGAGAGGATATGAATCGCAGCTTCAGCACCATGCAGAGTGGGTACCACACGCTCCGTGTGGTACCCACTCGCCATACGGGCGGCACACGTGTGCCGCACGTATGGCCTCCGTGAGTTCCCAGGCACACGGACACGGATAACTCCGGTACCGATTTATTCCGGTACCGGAATTATCTGGACGTGTGGGACAGCCCTTACGTGTTCTCTGGTTCTAATCCTGAGTTCACGGGTGGTGAGGCCTATGTAAACCTTTTTACAGGGGCAGGAGGCGTGGTACACGACACCCTTTGAGGAACAGGTAAGTTTTAAGGATCTTCACCTTTTTGCAAGAAAAGTCATCTTACAAAAATTACATTATAAAAATGATGGTGCTTCAAATGGTTTCACTGAAGCTGAAAGAGAGACCTTGAGGGACTTAGAAGATCTCCTGGAGGAGAATAAAACATTGGAAGAGGGTAAGTTCCCAATGCATTTGATTAGTAAATCACGTAAATTTCCAAGTCTGAGCACTTGCTCGGCTGTGGAGATTTTCACAAAATTGGTAACTGAGGAGGTGGAAAACTTGCCCCGGGTTCCCGAGTGGGTCTCAAATTTGAATGGTAAGGATAAAAAAGCACTTGCAGAACTACAGTCTTTAAATGATGTAGTAATCAAAAAAGCGGATAAAGGGGGAAATACGGTAATTTGGCCATGTATACTTTATGAAAAACAGGTGGCAAAAATCCTGAATCACGACAAGTGCTATAGAAAATTACCGTCTAACCCCTTATCTGAATATCAACAAAAATTGATTGACATACTTGAGACAGCGTATGAGGATGGCATTATCCCTAAAAAAGTGGTAGATGAAACAAAAAAACTACAACCCAGACTAGCAACTTTCTATATCCTACCGAAATTGCACAAGGATCCAATAGATCCTCCTGGGAGGCCTATAGTGTCAGCTATGGGAGGCCTATGTGAAAATATTTGTGCAATAATCGATTATTATCTACAGCCTTTTGTACTTTCCCTACCCTCTTACATTAAAGATACGACTAGTATGCTCAGGAGACTAGATTCACTACAATTGGAGGAGGGGGCAATTTTTGTTACTGCAGATGTAGAAGCTTTATATTCATCCATAAGACATGAGGATGGTGTGATGGCAGTCGCCCATTTTCTCTATGAGAGCAATTTGGACCCCCCTTTAATTGAGTTTATACTAGTACTCCTCAAGTTTGTATTGGAGCATAATGTTTTCATATTCAATAATGAAATTTTTTTACAAGAACAAGGTACAGCGATGGGGGCCTCTTGTGCCCCCTCGTATGCAAACCTTTTCATGGGATTTTGGGAGAGGAGGATTTTCCAGGAGGAGGTTGTCGTCGGTAGTGACTCCATCCATGGGTGGAGTCGCTACATTGACGACATAATCTTCATATGGGAAGGTTCGGTCGAAAACTTATTTCTTCTCATGGAAAGGCTGAATCAGAATGAGTTTAATATTAAACTCACTTTTAATTACGGGAAGAAAGTTGAATTTCTGGATCTTAAAATTGAGGCCCTGGCAGATGGAAATGTAATTACCGATGTTTTTAGAAAAGAAACAGCAACCAATAGCCTGCTACATGCCGCTTCAGCTCATCATAGGTCTACAATAAAAGGTATTCCGACTGGTCAATTCATGAGATTAAAGAGGATATGTACTACGGAAGAAGACTTTATGCGGCAAGCATCAGATTTGGCCCATAGGCTATCTGACCGGGGGTACAGTAAGAGGATTATAAAAAGAGGGTTTAAAAAGGCAATTGGATATTCTAGAGAGGAGCTCTTATATAAACAGAAAACAATCAAAAAAGAGACAACGGAGACCTCTAATTACGTACGATTCATTACCACAAACAATAAACAATGGCCTAATTTAGTGACAATATTTGAAAAACATTGGGCTATTTTACAATCTGATCCTATTTTGAGAAGGATACTGCCGAAACGACCACTCCTAACTCCCAGAAGATCAAAAAACTTGGGTGATTTTTTGGTACACAGTCATTACCTTAAGCAAACTGGAGAGAGGGTGGAGTCAAAAATCCAGGGATTTTTTCCGTGTAATGACTGTAGAGCATGTAGTAACCATTTTAAAAGTACATGCTTTCATAATCATGACAATACAAGAGTTTTTAAGATCTGGAAAAAACTTACCTGTTCCTCAAAGGGTGTCGTGTACCACGCCTCCTGCCCCTGTAAAAAGGTTTACATAGGCCTCACCACCCGTGAACTCAGGATTAGAACCAGAGAACACGTTAGAGATATAGAGAAAGCGCTGGTAGTAGAGGACATTGCCTCTTTAAAAACACTCCCAAGGCATTTTAAGTCCTTCCACCAATGTGATCCATCTGGCCTGAGGATTCAAGCCATTGACCAGGTCCATCTAGGACCAAGAGGAGGGAATTTAAGCAAAATCCTTGCACAGAAAGAGAGTAAATGGATTTACCTCTTAGGCACTATGGCCCCGGATGGCCTAAATGAAAACTTAGGGTTTATGGCATTTTTGTAAAAAATAAAATAAAAAATATTGCAGGGGAGAAACCTTATAAAATAGGACATATGTATATTAAAAAGGATTATCTCCCATATTCCTGTCCCTTCTTTTATTTTCTTTTTATTTATGTGTGTTTGTGCGTTTGGATTTTAAACAGTTCTGTTTATGTGTTTTTTAGAAAGTAAGAACTTTATATTTGGAGCACCTGTCCAGTTGGAGATGATGATCTAGAGACGGTTTTTCTATCAATGATTTGGAGAATCCGAACTCTTGGTCCTTGGAAGTGTTCCACTTTGGGGAAGCCACGCAATTTTGTGATAATGAAGCCAATTTAAATATGTTCACTCACATGTGACAGTATCCTTACTGTTAGATCTTATTTATTTATGTATTTTATTCTCATTAAGGTACACAATTATATTTTGAGGCACGTTTTTTTCTTTTGTTTATTTCTATCACAGTATAATAATTTGTTGATAAATTGTTGTTACTTATTTCTATAGCAATTATTATTATTGATTCACACATAACAATAATTGTAGGCAGACACATATTTTATATGTCTATTTATTTGCCTATCCTTAAATGTGCCTGTCTATATTTTATATATCTATTTATCTGTCAATCTTTAAATATACCTAGATATGTCTTTTGTTCCATTAATATTCTATCCGGTTAGTGTACTTCTATGGTTATCATAGTATAACAATCGTTAAAAACGAGCTGTAGGTGATTAAATTGATAGCAAATATCTACGTATATATAATCTAAATTGAAGGCAGGTAAATATTTTACACTTAGTAAATGTATCTATTCACATCACTTTAATTTTCTATATTGCACTGTCCTCACTTTTTTCGGCACCGGATAATTTATTAACATAGTTGGCGCGACATCCCCATAGTATTTTATTTCCCCTGTCCTCTCCTTCTGATGTTCTTTTCGGTTCATTCGGCGTACGGCTAGCGCATGCGCAGTTTGGGGCGACTCCATGACTTCCTACCCCGCCCTCTGCTGGATGCAGTGCGTTCCACGCCTGCGTTCCAGGCGTGCGGCAAGGGAAGTCACTTTTCTGGGAGTAGAAGTCCGAGAAACGACGCATGCGCAATTGAATGCCGGTAACGCCGACCCCTGAATCAGCTGTGGATATGTGCCCCATGCGGGCTTAAAAACGCGGTTTTGTTAACACACATATACGCCCCCATTTGAGGAAGCCAATATGGCGAAAAGGCGCTGTCGGGGTCACTAATGGTCCTCTAAATGTAAGTAATAAGATTCTTATGCTGAGGTACGGTCACTTTTGCGGCACTTTTGCTAGATCTACCTGCTCCCACGGAGTTATAGATATATATTTATATGCATTTTTTTGTACAGCACGGAGCACTTTATGTAGTGCCTGCTGTATTGTTTGTTGGGGTTTGCTATAAGTGCGTTGTCATGTAGCACTAAAGCACCTTAATTTTTGCACAGCACAGAGCACTTTTATAATGCCTGTTTATTATTTGCTGTCTTCTGTTATAAATGCATTATAAGGTAGCATTATGCACCTTATGGATATATTTTAGGTAGAGATATACTGAGTATCTATACGTAGTATAAAAGGGTTTTTTACAGCATTAGGCACTTTAAAACTGGTGTAATATACACATAGACCATGCAGTTATGCCATTATGGTCAGCAATTGTGCTCAGTTTTGTCCGTTTAGATAGAAATGAATATATATTTGAAATACATTGTGATATAGTGATATACCAACATATACTGCCTTGTATCTGCGGGTCCTAGGAGAATTGGACCCTTACATGGATGTGACCATAAGTTATTTCGCACTTTTTGAAATTCCCTTGTCTTTTTTATGTGAGTTTTTATGTATTGTTATTGTTAATAAAAATATATTTATTTTATCTACACTTGTCTTAGCCTCGGTACTTCGTCAGTTAAATTTCTGATGATGATGAGTTGAATTTAGTGATTGGAGGTGACTATTCTAGTATTGGACCACTCCCCCTTTTTTTGGTAATGTATAAACTTACAGACCGGGGTCTAAAAACACTAAGGCGGATGCTCTGTCCAGGTGTTTTCCGGGGGGAGAACCTCGGGAGGATCCAGTACCCATCCTCCAAAAGGGTGTTGTGGTTTCGGCTCTCACTACCGAGGTTGAGGCTGAGATTGCCGAGGCTCAGGAGGAGGTACCATCTGAGCTTCCCATCAACAAATCTTTTGTACCGCTTCATCTCCGCTTAAAGGTTTTGGCGGAGCATCATGATGCTGTCCTGGCTGGCCACCCAGGGGTTAGAGGTACCTTGGAGTTGGTGTCACGTCGGTTTTGGTGGCCCAAGATCCGACAGGACGTGGTCTCATACGTGTCAGCTTGTAGCACGTGCGCTAGGGCTAAGACGCCCCGCTCCCGTCCTGTTGGCACACTACTTCCTCTTGAGGTACCTAGTAAGCCATGGACAGAAATCTCCATGGATTTCATCACTGATTTGCCCTCCTCAGCTGGAACACGGTCATCTTGGTGATTGTTGATCGGTTTTCAAAAATGTCGCACTTTGTGTCTTTGCCTTCGTTGCCTAACGCTAAGACTCTGGCTCAGGTATTTGTGCAGGAGGTGGTCAGACTTCATGGGGCTCCTTCTGACATTGTGTCTGATAGGGGTACTCAGTTTGTGGCAAAATTTTGGAAAGCATTTTGCTCACGGCTGGGGATCAAGTTGTCTCATTCTTCGGCATTTCATCCTCAGTCAAATGGTCAGACTGAGCGTATGAACCAAAATTTGGAACAGTACTTACGCTGCTTTGTCTCTGATAACCAGGAGGAGTGGTCTACGTTCCTTCCTTTGGCTGAGTTTGCCTTCAATATTCACTGCCAGGAGTCGTCTGGGGAGTCTCCTTTTTTTGTGTTTACGGGCTACACCCTCAATTTTGTACTTTGAGTCAGAGGGGCTCGTCCGGCGTTCCGGAGGAAGACCAGTTAGGCGCACAATTGTCATCAGTCTGGACGAGAGTTAAACAGCGCCTGTTGAGTGTGGGTGCTATGTACAAACGTGGGGCTGACAGTAGGCGTGTGCCAGGTCCAGACCTGAGTGTGGATTACTGGGTGTGGTTATCCACAAAAAACATAAGACTCAAAATACCATCCCTTAAATTGGGTCCAAGGTTTATTGGTCCATTTAGGGTTGCCGCCGTCATTAACCCTGTAGCGTACCGATTGGAGCTTCCTACGGTGTATAAGATACACAACGTGTTCCACAGATCGTTGCTAAAAAAAACGGTGGGTCTTGTGGACGCGACACCTATGCCTTCTCCAGTCTTGGTGGATGGTAATTTGGAATTCAAAGTCTCCAAGGTGGTTGACTCTCGTGTAGTGCGCCGCACTTTACAGTACTTGGTTCACTGGCATGGTTATGGGCCTGAGGAAAGGTCCTGGGTACCAGCCTTGGACATTCATGCGGACCGGCTGGTCAGTATGTTTCACCGCCGTCATCCAGACAAGCCGGGTCCTATAAGCCGTGAGGACCCTGGGGTCCCTCGTAGAAGGCGGGGTACTGTCATGTCGGACGCTGTTCATACCAGGGCATTCGACAGACAGCGGTAATTCCGCTTTTGTCCACTATGTGCTCAGTGGCGTCGGCTAGATTTTATCTAGCTGGTCCGGGGTTAATTTAGCTGGTGCTCGGATTGGAAGCTGGGCCACGTCCACTGCCTTTAAATAGTTCTTCTGAACATTGGGCGTCGTCGATTATAGCTTCTGTCTAGTGCTTGGTTATCTCGGTCTGGAGTGGTGAGCTAAGAGTTGGAGTATCGTATCTGGTGGTGTATTTCCCTTTGTCTTATTTACTCCTTCCTATATTTGTATTTATTTTGCCCTGCGCATTTATATGTGTATTCCTGAGTGACTGCGGCGTGGTGTATATTTTCCGTTATCCTTGTCTGTGCTAACTGTGGGTATTGGTGTATGATCTTTTCCCTGGGTGGTGGGCAGTGGTTTCAGCCTAGGATTGAAACAGGAGACAGGGTGAGGGTTGAGGCCTAGACATGCACACCATCAGTGTACACTCTAGGTAGAGGGTCAGTCAGGATTTCCCTAGTCTGAGGGAAATTGCAGGGGCCCGGGTTATTAGCTCTTGCCCACCTAGTCTTCCTGTGACAGGCACCATGAGTGGCTGAAATCCCCAGATGTCCACTTAGCGCCGAATCATGAAACTCCTGGTGGACTTTGAGTCTAAGCTGAACCAGCACAAACAATTTTCCCACCAGCTTGGACGGGGGAGCCTGAGACTGGGCTTTCCGAATCTCCCATTCCAAACCTGCAGACACATCAGCCACCATCACCCCAGGTTGAAGAATGGAGGATGAAGGCTAGGGAGGAGAAACTGGATCCAGACTGTGGGACAAGGCACTGGCCTTCAGATTTTTGGATCACGGAGGAAAGGTGATCGAATACTGGAATCGGGAAAAAAAGTGACCATCTGGCTTGCCTAGGGGTCAACCTTTTAGCAGACTCAATATACGCTAGGTTCTTATGATCAGTAACTACAGTAATGGGATGAACCGCCCCCTCCAAAAAATGCCTCCATTCTTCAAAAGCCAACTTAATCGCAAGAAGTTCCTGATTACCCACGTCATAATTTCTTTCCGCTGGGGAGAACTTCTTGGAGAAGAAGGTGCATGGTCTCAGATTGGTCAACGTGGCAGGCCCTTGAGACAATATCGCCCCCACCCCCACCTCCAAGGCATCAACCTCCACCACAATAGGTTCTGATGGATCAGGTTGAACCAGACCCAGGGCAGTCATAAAGCATTCTTTAAGAGTGAGAAATGCCGTCACTGCTGAGGCAGACCAGTTCTTAACATTAGTCTCTTTCTATGTCAAGTTGTTAAGGGGCTTGACCACCTGAGAGGACCCTTTAATAAACCTCTGATAGTGATTGGCGAATCCCAGAAAGTGCTGAAAGCCTTTCAGGTCCCGGGGCTGAACCCAATCTACAATGGCCTGCATCTTTTTGTGATCTATGCGAAACCTCTCACTAGAGACAATGAACCCCAAGAAAAGTGAAAAGTCGGTTCTCCTTGAGTCTTTGGAGAACCGCCCTAAGGTGACCCATATGTGTCTGCTTATCAATTGAATAAACCAGAATGTCATCTAAATATATAACAACAAACTGCCCAATAAAATCAGAGAACACATAATTGCTGACGTTTTGGAAAACCGCAGGGGCATTGGTTAGACCAAATGGCATAACTAAATTTTTAAACAGCATTTCTGAGGTGAGAAACACAGTTTTCCTCTCATCCCCCTACCCACCCAGATTAGGTTATATGCCCCCCGCAAGTCCAGATTTGAAAACCATTTGGCCTCGGATAATTTATTACACAAATCAGGGATGAGTTGGGAGGGAATATGTGTTTCTTATAGTAATCTTGTTAAGTTCCTGAAAGTCAAGGCATGGGCGGAGACCACAGTCTTGTTTTTTACAAAAAAAACCCTGCAGCAACAGGAGACGTGGAGGGGTAGATATGCCCTTTGCAGAGACTCTCAGATATGTACTCTTTCATGGCGATCTGCTCAGGACCAGACAAGTTAAACAATTGGGCTTTACACAACTTAGCCCCAGGAATCAGGTCAATGGCACAATCAAAAGGGCGGTGCGGTGGTGACCCCTCGGCCTTACTATCGGAGAACACGTCCTCAAAGTCCTTCAGGTACTCTGGAATACACTCCAGACCGATGGACGACACAGACACAGAATTCAGACACTTGTTTTCACAATTAGATCCCCATTTAACAATCTCCCGGGTCTCCCAGTTAATGACTGTCCCTATCTCACAGTGGGCCACAAGCCTCAAGTCAATCAAGTTTGCTGACGACCCGCAATCCGCAAAAGCAGAAGAGGGAAAAAAAACAATTGTTTACGCCAACTTCCATATTCAACAATAGTTTGAAGGCTGTGGAATAAAGCACCTGTGGGTCTGGGTAACTTCCTTGGCAGTTACCCAGACAAAGATATTTCTCAAGGCCTTGGAATCCAGGGGACAAGAGGGACAGTCCTTTATTCAATGTCCAGGTGCTACACAATAGAAACAGAGTTTTTTCTCTCTGCAACGTCTCCTCTCCTTATCCCTCATGGAGACAGCCCTGACCTAGATGGGCTCAACCAACAACAAAGACTCCTGTTTCACTGGCAACAGGGGAACATCTCATTGCACCAAACCTCTCTCTCAGTCTGTGGTCCATACGGATGGCCTGGGTTATGGCCTCCTCCTGGGAATCAAGTGGTGGATGCAGGGCCAAAGCATCCTTCAAATGCTCAGAGAGACCCCGTCGGAATACCCCCCTGAGTGCCGAGTCGTTCCAAGAAACCTCGGATGCCCATCGCCTGTACTCGGAACAGTAACACTCAGCAGGGCGCTTTCCCTAACTGAGACTCATCATTGTGTCCTCTGCCAATCTCACACGATCAGGTTCGTCATAAATAAGACCCAAATGTCATGCTGCTGCAGTGCAGTGTAACGCAACCTCCACCAGAGGGAGCTTGGGAGGGAAGTGAGACTGAGTACACAGAGAAACTACACAGAGCAGCCGCACAAGAGCCACCAAGTGGCGAGAGAGCGGTCAGACAAGTCAAGTTCAGATGCAAAGTACAAAAGGACTAAGAAGTATATGTGGTCAGGAGCAAGCCAGGGGGTTCAGCAACGGTCGAAAGCGGATAAGGCAAAGAAAGAAAGCAGAAACAAGTCCGAATATAGGCCGAGTCAGAAAACCAGATAATATAACCGAGAAACAGAGAAGCGCTGGGAAAAGGGCAGACAGAGGAAGACAACAGACACGGGGCAAGTCAGGGATCACAGCAGGACAAATCAAGGGTTACCAGAGTCAGGTACACATGCTGAAGGCAGAACTATAGGTGACACTGCCAGCAAGATTCATGGGACCTAAATAGCAAACCTGAACCCAGAATGAGGCAGAGCAAAGTTAACCCTTGACATGATCAGCCCGGAGAAAGGGCAGACAGCAATAAACCCTGGAATGGATCATGACACCAAGGCCTCGAAGAATCGATCCACAGACATTCTCTCAGGGGAGGTAGGGGAAATGGAGAAAGCCCAGGATTGCGGCCCCTCACATAACAGGGAAATAACTATCCAATATAATTATCCATAACTATGCAGAGAAAAAAGTAACTTTCTTTAACTACCCAAAATTTTTTCTTATCCCCAGATAAGGCATCCGGAAGTTTGACTGTGGGTTCAGGAGAGGATAGGGAAACATCTGACACAGTACCCTCCCCATTGCCAGCCGAGGAAGAGGCACCCCGAACAGTATTAAATGTATCTGCCAACTCCCTCTGAACCTGTTGGTGTGAGGCAAACAAGGCTCTTTGTTCTACAGAAAGGTTCTGCATCATCTTAGTCAGGTTAGATACCTGATCTGACAGAGCATGCAGTGGGTCCATAACAAAAACACACAGCAAAAAAACCCTGAAAAATTGTATGGGTCGATGATAATATGATGACACCGATGGTGTCACTGGCGTTGCCTAAGGGAACGCTATCAGGGGGGCACGTGAACGAGCACAGGGAGTGCAGGAACAAGACACGCAGTGCACAAGGACCTGTGACTAAGCAGTGAGCAGAGGACCTGGCACAGAGCAGTCACGTGACCAGGGGGTGGAGTCACCACAGGTGAGTGCAAGAATGGCAACTGAGTGCACGAAGTGCAAGACACAGACAATAAACGTGGTCAAGGAAAGCCGAGGGTCAAAAGCCAGATGAGAGCATAGTACCTAGGGATAAGACAAAGAGTAAAGAGAGACAAGCCAAGGGGTCAGATAACCAGGAGAGACAGGGCAGTATAAAGAAGGATATAGAGGCGACAGGGGGCAAACTGGGTCATACACAGCAAGGCACACAAGCACAGAGGCAAAACAATTACCGAAGTAACCTGGGTCAGCAACCACAAACCAACTACATGGAAGTATCACCGACACCAAATTCAGGAACTGCCAATCTTAAATAGCCACCCCCAGAATCAAAGAGAGGCGAACTAAAATTAACCCTGACCTGACCAGGATGGAAGTGGAACCATCCTGTCCCGAGCCATGACATCATGTGTGTGAATTGCCAAGTCAAAATCCAGATCTAAATTTCATTGAGATTCTGTGGCAAGACTTGAAAATGTAATTAAATAATTACCACAATGGCACTTCTGACTGGCTCCCTAACCTAGCTGCAGGTAATCCAACTAATCTACTTGTCACAAAAGATTAAATTTTATATGAAGATGAACCTGCACTTCGAAGGAGGTGATTTAATACCTTAAGTGCTTCCTGATATAGTGTTTATGGGAAAACACATATCATATACATATACACAGAAAGTTTATTATAAACCAAAAAATTGATCAATGTTACCGTAAGGGTATCGTGCGGAACACTGTCCACAGCAAATATAACCCAGTAGAAGGATCAAGAAAAATAAGGAGAGGGAAATATCTTATAGTGTCCCAAGCATTAAGCCTTATTGAATATTATAACATAAGTAATATGTACACAGTGAAAGATCAGCTAAAAATATACACTGAAACTACAGGTAACACAACTGTGTCAAAACCAGCACAATATAAGGCATGATCCCAGACAAAAGGTAAATAGACCATATCTAATGAATGAATAATTGCATGCAGGGGTCAAATGACCATATATCTACAAATGGTGAAATCCCCAAGAAGATATTTTTTATTTTAATCCCTTTCTGACATCAGATGTAATGATCTGTCAATGCGACCTGGGCCAATTTGACCATGGACGGATCATTACGTCTAAGCGATTGGCCTCGCTCACGGGGGGTGCGCGGCCGATCGCGGCTGGGTGTCAGCTGTATCTGACAGCTGACACCCGGCACTAGGTGCCAGGAGCTGTCACAGACCACTCCCAGCACTTTAAGCCTGGAAATACTGCAAGGGTACAGGGTTTGACAGCCCTTCTGCCTTTGGATCGCAGACCCCGCGGCGTGACACGGGGTCCCAATCATTGCCATGGTGAGCGGATGTCATCATGATGATATCCAGCTCACCAGAGCTAATAAACTTGCTGATCATGAGCAGTGCATGATCAGCAAGACTCCCTGTCAGTGCAGCGCTGACAGCTTTTATGGCATGCAGATGCTGCTTCATCTGCATGCTATAGAAGCGATCAGCCTGCAAAAAATGATTGTCCCATATTGTGACTAAGTAAAAAACTTAGGAAAAAGTAAAATCTTTTTTTTTAAATACTTGTTAAAATATTTTTTTTTAAAAATCTAAAATAATAATAAAAAAATCAATATATACTCTATCTCTAAATAAATATTTGAATGAGCAAAATATATATAAACAATAAAAGTACACATATTTGGTATCGTCGCATCTGCACGACCCAACCTATAAAACTGTCATGTTAGCTAACCCTTTTATTGAACACCATAAAAAAACAAGGCAAAAAACAATGCTTTACTATCATAAGACGAGACGAGATCTGAATCTGAGCATGCGCCGCCCCCAGCGGCCATTTTCCCGGAGGCCACTGCATCGCAGCAATGGAGCTGCCGGTGCCTCCGAGCTTTGAGGAGATGCCGGAGGAGCCCCTACTCTGCACTAAGATGCGGTAGCGACACCCCACAGCTCAGAGCCCCGACGCTGCACAAAGTGGAGCCACCCCACAGCACAGCACCCACGCGGCACAAAGAGGAGCAGCCGCCACCGCTCCCCAGCACAGAGACCCCACGCTGCTACAATGAGGTAATAGGGGGATACTCCACTCACACTTTTCTGTGAGACGCCCCCTCTCTTCGTCATTGGGACCACTCCTCTCCCAAGAGGCACATTATTCACTGGCCCTATAAGACGACACATGGCATATAAGAAGACCCCCGACTTTTAGGAAGATTTTATATTTTAACTGGAAAAGTTGGGGGGTCATCTCATACGCCCAGTCATCTTATACGCCGGAAAATACAGTAAATAAACATGGTACCTCTGAAAATGTCATCATGTCCAGCAAAAAATGAGTGTAAAAATAAAAAAACGTATAGCTCTCAGAATAAAGTGATGCACAAGCAATCATTTTTTCTATAAAATAGTTTTTATTATATAAAAGCGTCAAAACAAAAAATATAAATGAGGTATTCCCTTCCGAGCCCCAACGTGTGCCCAAACAGCAGTTTTTGCCCAAATATGGGGTATCAGCGTACTCAGGACAATTGCACAATAACTTTTGGTGTCCAATTTCTCCTTTTACCCTTGGGAAAATATAAGTTGGGGGTGAAAAGATCATTTTTGTGAAAAAAATATGATTTTTTAATTTTACGACTCTACGTTATAAACTTCTGTAAAGCCTTTAGGGATTCAAAGAGCTCATCACACATCTAAATAAGTTCCTTGGGGGTCTAGTTTCCAAAATGGTGTCACTTGTGGGGGGGTTTCCACTGTTTAGGCACATCAGGGGCTCTCCAAACTCATATCTCAATTCCAGCCAATTTTGCATTGAAAAGTCAGACAGCATTCTGTGAGTTCCCTCGGTGAGGTCCAGGCTGCGTCGGAGAGGTGAGTATAGCAATATTTTTTATTTTAATTCTTTATTTTACACATTAATATGGATCCCAGGGCCTGAAGGAGAGTTTCCTCTCCTTCATACCCTGGGAACCATCAGGAATACCGTCCGATACTTGAGTCCCATTGACTTGTATTGGTATCGGGTATCGGTATCGGATTAGATCCGATACTTTGCCGGTATCGGCCGATACTTTCCGATACCGATACTTTCAAGTATCGGACGGTATCGCTCAACACTAGTTGTGAGAGCTTTGAACCCCCAAGTGTTTCACTACAGTTTATAACGCAGAGCCGTGCAAATAAAAAATATTTTTTTTTCCACAAAAATTATTTTTTAGCCCCCAGTTTTGTATTTTTCCAAGGGTAACAGGAGAAATTGGACCCTATATATTGTTGTCCAATTTCTCCTGAGTACGCTGATACCTGATATGTGGGGGGAACCACCGTTTGAGCGCATGGCAGAGCTCGGAAGGGAAGGAGCATCATTTGCAATGCAGACTTAGATGGAATGGTCTCCAGGTGTCACATTGCGTTTGCAGAGCCCCTAATGTACCTAAACAGTAGAAACCCCCCACAAGTGACCCAATATTGGAAAGTAGCCCCCCCAAGGAACTTATCTAGTTGTGTTGTGAGAACTTTGAACCCCCAAGTGTTTCACTACAGTTTATAACGCAGAGCCGTGAAAATTTGTTTAAAAAAAATTTCCCCCCAAAATTATTTTTTAGCCCCCAGTTTTGTATTTTCCCAAGGGTAACAGGAGAAATTGGACCCCAAAAGTTGTTGTCCAATTTGTCTTGAGTACGCTGATACCCCATATGTGGGGGCGAACCACCGTTTGGGCGCATGGGAGGGCTCGGAAGGGAAGGAGCGCCATTTGGAATGCAGACTTAGATGGAATGGTCTGCAGGCGTCACATTGCGTTTGCAGAGCCCCTAATGTACCTAAACAGTAGAAAACCCCCCACAAGTGACACCATTTTGGAAAGTAGACCCCCTAAGGAACTCATCTAGATGTGTTGTGAGAGCTTTGAACCCCCAAGTGTTTCACTACAGTTTATAATGCAGAGCCATGGAAATAAAAAAAAAAAAATTTTTCCACAAAAATTATTTTTTAGCCCCTAGTTTTGTATTTTTCCAAAGGTAAAGGAGAAATTGGACCCCAAAAGTTGTTCTCCAATGTGTTCCGAGTACGCTGATACCCCAAATGTTGGGGTAAACCCCTGTTTGGGCGCACGGGAGAGCTTGGAAGGGAAGGAGCACTGTTTTACTTTTTCAACGCAGAATTGGCTGGAATTGAGATCGGACGCCATGTCGCGTTTGGAGAGACCCTGATGTGCCTAAACAGTGGAAACCCCCAATTATAACTGAAACCCTAATACAAACACACCCCTAACCCTAATCCCAATGGTAACCCTAACCACACCTCTAACCCAGACACACCCCTAACCCTAATCCCAACCCTATTCCCAACCGTAAATGTAATCTAAACCCTAACCCTAACTTTAGCCCCAACCCTAACCCTAACTTTAGCCCCAACCCTAAATGTAGCCTTAACTCTAGCCCCAACCCTAGCCCCAACCCTAACCCTAACCCTAGCCCTAACCCTAACCCTAGCCCTAACCCTAGCCCTAGCCCTAACCATAACCCTAGCCCTAACCCTAACCCTAGCCCTAGCCCTAACCCTAGCCCTAACCCTAACCCTAAAGGGAAAATGGAAATAAATACATTTTTTTAATTTTTCCCTAACTAAGCGGGTGATGAAGGGGGGTTTGATTTACTTTTATAGCGGGTTTTTTAGCGGATTTTTATGATTGGCAGCCGTCACACACTGAAAGACGCTTTTTATTGCAAAAAATATTTTTTGCGTTACCACATTTTGAGAGCTATAATTTTTCCATATTTGAGTCCACAGAGTCATGTGAGGTCTTGTTTTTTTGCGGGACAAGTTGATGTTTTTATTGGTAACATGTTCGGGCACGGGAGATTTTTTGATCGCTTTTTATTCCGGTTTTTGTGAGGCAGAATGACCAAAAACCAGCTATTCATGAATTTCTTTTGGGGGAGGCGTTTATACCGTTTTGCGTTTGGTAAAATTGATAAGGCAGTTTTATTCTTCGGGTCAGTACGATTACAGAAATACCTCATTTATATCATTTTTTATGTTTTGGTGCTTTTATACAATAAAAGCTATTTTATAGAAAAAATAATTATTTCTGTATCGCTTTATTCTGAGGACTATAACTTTTTAATTTTTTTGCTGATGATGCTGTATGGCAGCTCGTTTTTTGCGGGACAAGATGACGTTTTCAGCGGTACCATGGTTATTTATATCCGTCTTTTTGGTCGCGTGTTATTCCACTTTTTGTTTGGCGGTATGATAATAAAGCGTTGTTTTTTGGCTCGTTTTTTTTTTTTTTACGGTGTTCACTGAAGGGGTTAACTAGTGATATAATTTTATAGGTGGGGTCGTTACGGATGTGGCAATACTAACTATGTGTACTTTTATTTTTTGATTTTTTTTTTTATTTAGATAAAGAAATGTATTTATGGGAATATTTTTTTTTTATTATTTATTTATTTAGGAATTTTTTTTAATTTTTTTTACACATGTGGAAATTTTTTTTTAAACTTTTTTACTTTGTCCCAGGGGGGAACATCACAGATCGGTGATCTGACAGTTTGCATAGCACTCTGTCAGATCACCGATCTGACTTAGAGCAAAGCAGGCTTACCAGCGCCAGCTCTGAGCAGGCACTCGGTAAGCCACCTCCCTCCCTGCAGGACCCGGATGCCGTGGCCATCTTGAATCCGGGACCTGCAGCGAGGAAGGAGGTAGGAGACCCTCGGAGCAACGCGATCACATCGCGTTGCTCCGGGGGTCTCAGGGAAGCCCGCAGGGAGCCCCCTCCCTGCGCGATGCTTCCCAGTACCGCCGGCACACCGCGATCATATTTGATATCTGCACATAGTGCCGCATGTCAGCTGCGATAGGCACCTGACACCCGGCCGCTCGTGCTGCGCGGCCGATCGTGCTGGATGTACTATTCCGTCCTTGGGAATTAGGGCCCACCCCACATGGACGGAATAGTACGTCCAATGACAGAAAGGGGTTAATATAATCTGAGGCCAATGAACAAAATGATGTCCATATTATGGCAAATAAATTACTTGGCACATTGCTTTTAATATTCAAGATTAATCTCTATACATGGAAAGCCTACAAGATTACATCTAGGCATTTTGCCATCATATACGACTGGCTGGTTGCACTTAGGTCCACTGACAATATGGAATTCTCTATCCATATTGACATTCAGTGGGGAAAAAAGTATTTAGTCAGCCACCAATTGTAAAAGTTCTCCCACTTAAAAAAGATAAAAGAGGCCTGTAATGGGGGTCAACATACCACCAACAGTGTGAGCCAACCTTGTGAAGACTGACAGAAAACGTTTGACCTCTGTCATTGCCAACAATGGATATATAACAAAATATTGAGATGAACTTTTGTTAATGACCAAATACTTATTTTCCACCATAATTTGCAAAATTAATCTTGCCAAATCAGACAAGGGGATTTTCTGGATTTGTTTTCTCATTTTGACTCTCATAGTTGTGGTCTACCTATGATGTCAATTACAGGCCTCTCTCATTTTTTTAAGTGGGAGAACTTGCACAATTGGTGGCTGACTAAATACTTTTTTCCCCACTGTAGTAACTGCTGTCACAATACGGATAGGTTATTGCCACCCATCATATGGTTTGGAACGTCACAAAAATTGGCTGTCTCTGTGATGCATCAAAACAACCTAATGTCATGATAAGTCTATAACTTGTAGACAATGTATTAGTTAACCAGGATGTTATGGGTGGTGCTATAGATTTTTCCCTGCCTGAATTCCTACTAGTAACCTAATTATCAGATGATCTTAGGCACTAAGCATTATAATTAGGCACTTACTGCACTTTACTTATTTACATTACAATTGGCTCTTTATATTTATGCTAATGATATGGAGCTCTCTACTTATTCCCCGAGAGAGCATCATCCAGTTATATTGGGGTTATGCTGCTGATACTATAATTATGTGGACTTAAATATCCAATAGACTGTTACCTGTAAGATATAATTCAGTTTTTGCATTACTAGCTGAAATTGCATGTGCAGGCTGATGAGTTTGCCTGTTATGTTATAGATTAGATGGTGGCCCAATTCTAACGCATCGGGTATTCTAGAATATGTATGTATGTATGTACGTCGCGCTGTGAGTGGGGGTTAAATTCCGCGCCAATATCGCTGATTGGTCGCACCCGGCTGGCCGATCAGTGAAGCGTGGTTCAAATCTGGTGCCAATTCATGGCCAGACTGCGCCTGTCACTGATTGGTCGCGGCCGACGGGCACGACCAATGACTGAAGCGGTGTTTAAATACCGCGCCAATATCGCTGATTGGTCGCGGCCGGCCGTGAGCTACCAATCACTGAAGCGGTGTTTAAATCCCGTGCCAATATCGTTGATTGGTCGCGGCCGGCCAGGCACGACCAATGACCGAAGCGGTGTTTAAATACCACGCCAATATCGCTGATTGGTCGCGGCCGGCCGTGCGCGACCAATCACTGAAGCGGTGTTTAAATCGTGCACCAATATAACTGATTGGTCTGCAATCAGACAGCTGAAACAGCTGTCTGTGGATGGATACCATGTTTTGGCATAGGTGGTTTTCCTTTATTGGATGCTGCCCTTCCCGTGGTTGTTCCTTCCCGGTGAAAGACCTGGCTATTCATTGCTTGCCTTGAGAAACACGTGATGGTGTCTCCGTGGCTTTTCTACATGCATTTGCATATTTCCCTTTAAGGATGGGGGCAGTGTTCTGGATCACTGCGTTGAGAAACACGTGATGGTGTCTCAGCGGCTTTTCTACATGCATTTGCATATTTTCCATTAGGGATGGGGGCAGTGTTCTGGATCCAGTTGACATGGATTAAAGTTGACTCAACCTCTGTACTGTGTCCTTGTGTGTACCACATTGAGCATGGAGAAAAGAAAGAAGACCAAAGAACTGTCTGAGGACTTGAGAAACCAAATTGTGAGGAAGCATGAGCAATCTCAAGGCTACAAGTCCATCTCCGAAGACCTGAATGTTCCTGTGTCTACTGTGCGCAGTGTCATCAAGAAGTTTAAAGCCCATGGCACTGTGGCTAACCTCCCTAGATGTGGACGGAAAAGAAAAATTGACAAAAGATTTCAATGCAAGATTGTGCGGATGTTGGATAAAGAACCTCGACTAACATCCAAACAAGTTCAAGCTGCCCTGCAGTCCGAGGGTACAAAAGTGTCAACCCCAACTATCCGTCGGCGTCTGAATGAAAAGGGACTGTATGGTAGGAGACCCAGGAAGACCCCACTTCTTACCTCGAGACATAAAAAAGCCAGGCTGGAGTTTGCCAAAACTTACCTGAAAAAGCCTAAAAAGTTTTGGAAGAATGTTCTCTGGTCAGATGAGACAAAAGTAGAGCTTTTTGGGCAAAGGTATCAACATAGAGTTTACAGGACAAAAAAAAGAGGTTCCCTGATGTTTTGGGGTTGCTTTGCTGCCTCTGGCACTGGACTGCTTGACCGTGTGCATGGCATTATGAAGTCTGAAGACAAATAACAAATTTTGCAGCATAATGTAGGGCCCAGTGTGAGAAAGCTGGGTCTCCCTCAGAGGTCATGGGTCTTCCAGCAGGACAATGACCCAAAACACACTTCAAAAAGCACTAGAAAATGGTTTGAGAGAAAGCACTGGAGACTTCTAAGGTGGCCAGCAATGAGTCCAGACCTGAATCCCATAGAACACCTGTGGAGAGATCTAAAAATGGCAATTTGGAGAAGGCACCCTTCAACTATCAGGGACCTGGAGCAGTTTGCCAAAGAAGTCTAAAATTCCAGCAGAGCATTGTAAGAAACTCATTGATGGTTACCGGAAGCGGTTGGTCGCAGTTATTTTGGCTAAAGGTTGTGCAACCAAGTATTAGGCCGGCCTCACACTAGCGAGTATTACGGACGTATGAGAGGTGCAGAAAATACAGATTGCATATGATACAATGATTCTCTATGGCCCTGGGAAAAATTCCCACGCTCGAGTTCATATGAGGACATCCAGCAGAGGGCGCATCACCGCGACTCAAGGTAACTACAGGACATTTCCCTGCTTTCCATTCATTCCCTGGGGTTTTACATCCATGAGCACAACTGCATTAGCAGAGCTCCTGGGTGTAAAATGATTTAACCCCTTCAGATGGATTTACATCGTGGGACCTGCCAGAACGACGGAAGGTATGGGATATTGTTGATTTTTTATTTTTCCTTTTTTACAGAACGAGGGTCTTCAGGTGGATTAAGAGAATAATAAAATATTACAACCCTGTGTGTCTTAATTCATTAAAGTACTTTGTAATAATGTGTGTGTGTTTTATTAACCATTTCGTACTATTGGATTAATAATGGATAGGTGTCATAATTGACGCCTCTCCATTATTAATCTGGCTTAATGTCACCTTACAATAGCAGGGTGACATTAACCCTTCATTACCCCATATCCCACCGCTACACGGGAGTGGGAAGAGAGTGGCCAAGTGCCAGAATAGGCTCATCTTCCAGATGTGCCTTTTCTGGGGTAGCTGGGGGCAGATGTTTTTAACCAGGGGGGGGCCAATAACCATGGACCCTCTCTAGGCTATTAATATCTGCCCTCAATCACTGGCTTTACCACTCTGGCGGAGAAAATTGCGCGGGAGCCCACGCATTTAACCCTTTAATTTAATAGCTAGATCGCCCAAATTTTGCACATACACACTACTAACATTAGTAGTGTGGAATATGCAAAAAAAAAAAGGGATATGAGATGGTTTACTGTATGTAAACCATGTCTCATATCCTGTCGTGTTTGGGAAGAAGATAGTTAAAGCCGGCAATTGAATTAGCGGCTTTTGTGCTATCTCGCGCTGAATTAAATATAAATACAGTATATATATATACAGTGCCTAAAAGTAGTATTCAACCCCCTGCAGATTTAGCAGGTTTAATAAGATGCAAATAAGTTAGAGCCTTCAAACTTCAAACAAGAGCAGGATTTATTAACAGATGCATAAATCCTACAAACCAAAAAGTTTTGTTGCTCAGTTAAATTTTTATAAATTTTAAACATAAAAGTGTGGGTCAATAATTATTCAACCCCTAGGTTTAATATTTTGTGGAATAACCTTTGTTTGCAATTACAGCTAATAATCGTCTTTTATAAGACCTGATCAGGCCGGCACAGGTCTCTGGAGTTATCTTGGCCCACTCCTCCATGCAGATCTTCTCCAAGTTATCTAGGTTCTTTGGGTGTCTCATGTGGACTTTAATCTTGAGCTCCTTCCACAAGTTTTCAATTGTGTTAAGGTCAGGAGACTGACTAGGCCACTGCAACACCTTGATTTTTTGCCTCTTGAACCAGGCCTTGGTTTTCTTGGCTGTTTGCTTTGGGTCGTTGTCTTGTTGGAAGATGAAATGACGACCCATCTTAAGATCCTTGATGGAGGAGCGGAGGTTCTTGGCCAAAATCTCCAGGTAGGCCATGCTATCCATCTTCCCATGGATGCGGACCAGATGGCCAGGCCCCTTGGCTGAGAAACAGCCCCACAGCATGATGCTGCCACCACCATGCTTGACTGTAGGGATGGTATTCTTGGGGTCGTATGCAGTGCCATCCAGTCTCCAAACGTCACTTGTGTGGTTGGCACCAAAGATCTCGATCTTGGTCTCATCAGACCAGAGAACCTTGAACCAGTCAGTCTCAGAGTCCTCCAAGTGATCATGAGCAAACTGTAGACGAGCCTTGACATGGCGCTTTGAAAGTAAAGGTACCTTACGGGCTCGTCTGGAACGGAGACCATTGCGGTGGAGTACGTTACTTATGGTATTGACTGAAACCAATGTCCCCACTGCCATGAGATCTTCCCGGAGCTCCTTCCTTGTTGTCCTTGGGTTAGCCTTGACTCTTCGGACAAGCCTGGCCTCGGCACGGGAGGAAACTTTCAAAGGCTGTCCAGGCCGTGGAAGGCTAAAAGTAGTTCCATAAGCCTTCCACTTCCGGATGATGCTCCCAACAGTGGAGACAGGTAGGCCCAACTCCTTGGAAAGGGTTTTGTACCCCTTGCCAGCCTTGTGACCCTCCACGATCTTGTCTCTGATGGCCTTGGAATGCTCCTTTGTCTTTCCCATGTTGACCATGTATGAGTGCTGTTCACAAGTTTCGGGAGGGTCTTAAATAGTCAGAAAAGGCTGGAAAAAGAGATATTTAATCCAAACATGTAAAGCTCATTGTTCTTTGTGCCTGAACTACTTCTTAATACTTTAGTGGAACCAAACAGAATTCTGGTGGGTTGAGGGGTTGAATAATAAATGACCCTCTGAAAAGACTTTTCACAATTTAAAAAAAAAATAAACAAAGAAATAACATTCTTTTTTGCTGCAGTGCATTTCACACTTCCAGGCTGATCTACAGTCCAAATGTCACACTGCCAAGTTAATTCCAAATGTGTAAACCTGCTAGATCTGTAGGGGGTTGAATACTACTTGCAGGCACTGTATATATATATATATATATATATATATATATATATATATATATATATATATATGTGTCTCAATGCCATATATATATATATATGTATATATAGACTGTATATATGTTTTAACGAATATTTGAGCCCATAAATCCATTAGATGTCGGTTTTGCAAGCCTGCGAGAAAATATCGCAGTACGGATGCCATACGGATTACATACGGAGGATGCCATGCACAAAATACGCTGCCACACCCTGCCTACGGATGACATAAGGATAACTATTTTGGGAACATTTCTGCGTATTACGGCCGTAAAAAACGGACCGTATTTCCCTAAGCCGAGTGTGAGTCCGGCCTTAGGCTGAGGGTGCCAATACTTTTGTCTGGTCCATTTTTGAAGTTTTGTGTGAAATGATCAATGTTTTGCTTTTTGCTTCATTCTCTTTTGTGTTTTTTCATTTTAGACAAATTAAATGAAGATAATAATACCAAAGAATTTGTGATTGCAATCATTTTCAGGAAGAAACTGAGTATTATTTGACAGAATTGCAGGGGTGTCAATTAGTGTTGAGCGATACTGTCCGATACTTGAAAGTATCGGTATCGGAAAGTATCGGCCGATACCGGCAAAGTATCGGATCTCGCTGATACCGATACCCGTTACCAATACAAGTCAATGGGACTCAAGTTTTGGAAGGTATCCCTGATGGTTCCCAGGCTCTGAAGGAGAGGAAACTCTCCTTCAGGCCCTGGGATCCATATGAATGTGTAAAATAAAGAATTAAAATAAAAAATATTGATATACTCACCTCTCCGAAGCAGCCTGGACCTTACCGCTGTGAACCGGCAGCCTTCTTTGCTTAAAATGAGCGCGTTCAGTACCTTCCATGACGTCACGGCTTTTGATTGGTCGCGTGCCGCTCATGTGACCGCCACGCGACCAATCAGAAGCCGTGACGTCATGGAAGGTGCTGAACGCGCTCATTTTAAGCAAAGCAGGCTGCCGGTTACTACTAGGGCGCGTCAGAGGGTGAGTATATCCCTATTTTTTATTTTAATTCTTTATTTTTTACATGGATATGGATCCCAGGGCCTGAAGGAGAGTTTCCTCTCCTTCAGACCCTGGGAACCATACACTGGGAACTTCCGATTCCGATTCCCGATACCACAAAAGTATAGGATCTCGGTATCGGAATTCCGATACCGCAAGTATCGGCCGATACCCGATACTTGCGGTATCGGAATGCTCAACACTAGTGTCAATACTTTTGGCCACAACTGTATGTAATCTTGCAGGCTTTCAATGCATAGAGATTAATCTTGAATATTACAAGAAATGTGCCATTGTTACTGTCAAGTAATTTGTTTGCCATAATCTAGACATCATTTTGTTCATTGGCTTCAGATTATATTAAGGTAAATTAAAATAAAAAATGATCTTCTTTGGGATTTCATCTTGTTTGTAGGGGTTTATGGTCATTATGCTCACTTTCCCCAGTCCCACAAGCACGCTGCCTCAGGGTAATCCTTGACACTGATCTCTCCTTCAAACCACACATCCAAGCCCTTTCCACTTCCTGCCGACTTCAACTCAAAAATATTTCCCAGATCCGTACATTCCTAAACCAAGAATCTGCAAAAACCCTAGTCCACGCCCTCATCCTCTACCGCCTTTACTACTGCAACCTCCTGCTCTGTGGCCTCCCCT